>NC_091443.1:14992575-16227231 GCF_964237555.1 Oryctolagus cuniculus | reverse complement strand
AGCTCAGTGATCCCTGAGAATTGAAATCCAGAGTTGATCCCTATGATTGTCCCAGTTTACACTTTGAAGACTTTTGAGACCTCAGTGCAATAAAGAAAAATCCAAGGGAAGCCAAGAAGACTGTTTGAGTGAAGGGTGAAGCAGAGAGTCTGGGGAGACCTAGTTGAGCAGAGTTTGCAAGGAGTAACAGGAGAAAACTGCACAGAGGTAAAATAGTTTAAATAAATTAAAACACGACATAGCAAAATAAAGAGCATGCATCTAAGGCAGACTGGTAGAAAACCTGTTGTAATACATTGGTATTAGAGGAGAGATTTCAAGTTGATCTCCTCAGCTTCTATCCTAAGAAACAGGAAGAGAAAGAGTAAATTGACAACACAACCTCCCACCCCTCAAACAGAAGTAATTATAAAGGTTGCGGTAGAAATCAACAAAATAAAAACAGTAAATAAAATTAATTAATCCAGAAGCTGGTTCATAGAGATTAAAAGCAATTAATAAACCTGATCAAGAAGAGGGGAAGGGGCCAGTACTGTGGCCATAGTAGGTTAAGTCTCCGCATCAAGTGCTAATATCCCATATGAGCACTGGTTTGAGTACCAGGTGCTCCACATCTGATTCAGCTCCCTGCTAATGGCCTGAGAAGGCAGTGGAAGATGGCCCAAGTGCTTGGGTCCCTGAACCCACCCTGGCTCCTGGCTTCAGATCGGTCTAGCTCTGGCCATTATAGTCATGTGCGGAGTAAACCTGCAAATGGAAGATTTCTGTCTCTGTACCTCCCTCTCTCTGTCTGTAATTCCATCTCTCAAATAAATAAACCTTTTTAAAAAAATAAGAGAAGAAACAAATTAGCTTCTCATTTTGTATCAAAAATGGTGATATCAACACAGATTCTACTTATATTGTGACAATAAGAGATATTACAATCTATACCAACAAACTGACATCTGAGATGAAATGGATATGTTAATTAAAACATACAAACTGCCAAATCTCCATTAAGAAGAAATAGATAAATGAATATCTTCATATCTATTTTAAAACTGAATTTCCAGCTAAAATTCTTCCCATAAAGAACCTCCAGGCCAAAATTACTCCACTCAAGAATCTCCCAAACTATGAATAAAAAGTAAAACCTGTTTTCTACATCCCTACCAGAAACTGTGAAGAAGAAAACATATCCCAAACCATTACGAGTCCAGAATGGCCAAAACATCAAAACCAGAAAAGGACATCACACACACACACACACACACACACACACAGTGCAAAGTACAGATCAACATTCCCCAAGGAAATAGAAGCACAAAATTAAAAAAGATTTGGTATATTGAACCCAACAATATGTAAAATAAAAAATACATCACAAATAAATGGAGCTTAATCTAGCAATGTAAATTTGGCTGAGTACTTGTAAGTCAACTGCTATAATTCACTGCATTAGTTTAATTAACAATGTTAACAAATTAAAAATGAAAATCATATAATTATCATCAATAGATGCAGAAAAACAATTTCAAATTTTATCTATTCCTGAATTTAAAGAAAAACTCACCGTAACTTGAAATAGAAGAGAACTCTCTTAGTAAAATTAATTGCAGTTATATAAATCATTGAACTAAAATCATATTTAGTGGTTGGCTGGATATTTTCCTCCTATGATCAAGAATAATTGAATAATTCAATAACTCAACTCACCATTTTCTAAAAATATGTTTGTATTAGAAAAGCAGAGAAACAGAGACTGAGAGAGATGGAGAGAGAGTGTTCCATCTCTAGTTCACTTCCTACATAGCCCCAATAGCCCTGTCTTGGCAGGACTGAAGCCAAAAGTCAGGAACTCGCTTGGTCTACCATATGGGTCAGGGGCCAAGTACTTGGACCATCCTCTGCTGCCTTCCTGGATGCCGAAGCAGAAAGCAGGGTAAGAAACACGGCAGCCATGACTTAAACGCTCTGACATGGGATGCTGGTGTCACACGCTGCAGCTTAACCCATTGCACCACAACGATGGCCCCTGAGCTCACCATTTCTATTGATATTTTGTTCTAGAGGCTGTAGCCAGTGCAATAGCACATGCAAAATAAAGAAATACAAGACAAATGGGGGAGTCCTAAGCAAAAACGTAGGGTATTTATAGATGACATAACTTACAAACACTACAATAAAGAGGCATTAGCAAGGTTATGGGATATAAGATCAACACACAAAATTAATTGTGCTTCTATTTGCTAGCTATAAACAATCAGAAATTCAAACTTTAAATATAAATATCACTTATAACTCTATCACAAATGTGAACTGCATGGCACAAATCTAGTGTAATTTAAAATTGTCAAATACAGGTAACACTGTAGCTGCAAAGCCTGCTTGGGAGAAATTTTTGAATAAATGAAGAAATATGCTCTGCTTATAATCAGAAGACTCAATATTAACATGTTAATCCTCCCAATTGATAGGTTTGATGATGATTCCTAATCAAAATCTCAGCAGGCTAACTTTTATAAATTAACAAACTGTTTCTAAAACTCAGGTGGGAATGTAAAGCACCTGTGATGGCCCAAATATCCCTGAAAGAGAAGAACATTGTGCAAGATCTGGTTTCCAGGTTTATTAGGAAACTGCAATAATCCAGACAGTGTGATAAAGACAAACAAATTGATCAGTAGAATGAGTCAGAGATTCTATATAACTGTTTTTTAACAAATATAAAAAAAATAATCTTTCCAACAAATTATGCTGAAACATGGGGCATCCATGAAGAAAAAAAATATGATCCAAACTTGATATTGAATATAAATATTAACTCAACATGAGTTATTGACCTAAATGGAAAAGCTAAAATTCTAAAATTTCTAGGCAAAAAAATATGGGAAAAATCTTCATAAACTTGGCTTTGTGATGGATTTTTTAGATAAATGGCAGAAGCATAATCCATGTGAACAAAAGAACTGATAAACTGAACTTCATCCCAGTGAAAAATTTCTACCTTCAAAATATATGTTTAAGAGAATTAAGAGAAACCACTGACATGGAGAAATCAGCAGCAAAACATACTGTTGGATAAGACTCATACCTAGAAGGAAGTACTCAGTTTTGCTTTCTCCTCTTGTTTGCTACTGTCACAGGTGCTCACCCTCCTCTAAAAGTAGACTCTCTGGCCTTCTCAGTTTCTCTAGAACCCCATATCTATTTGTTCTCAGCTGTGGATCTTCCCTCTGTTGTTATCTTTGACTAGAATCCAGCTCCCTCTGTTGCCCAATAATCTCAGCTCACTTCTCAGCTGTCAGCTCAGACCTTATATAACCTAGAGGCTCTTTCCACTCCCCCACTATGTCATGCATCCTTGTGCTTGTCTTTCTAAGCCATTTTTGCATTGCAATTTATTAAACAATAATCTTTCCAATGCTTGGCTACTCAAGATGGGAACCATGTCTACTACCTCAGTAGGCAGCATGGGTCAACACATAAAAAAATGCATAAATGTGTATTTAAGAAAACATAAATGAACACCAATAACATGGCAGAAATGGGTCTCAGGCATAGCATTTTGGGATTAAAAATTTAAAATAACAATTATTACCACAGATTAAATAGAAAATGAATGTTTCAGATACTCCAGGTTCCATCTGTGCATTAGATGTTCCCGTCTGCTCCTGAAATGGCTAAGCTCAGGTTTCATCTGCTTGTTTGAGAAAATGCTTGACAAGTTCAAATCTCTTAACACGGGGACATGTCCATGTATCGGTCACAGCATTGTTTTTGTCTAAAATTAATGGCTACAGGAAATTATGAGCAGGTGAGTTCAGCGAAACAGCATCACATATTGCAGGTTAATTTTCTTGGGACTTAACAGTTTACAGATGACTGACCACTGGGATTGAAATCAATGTATCAGTAAGCTCAAGAAAACAAGATTCTGATGATGACACTGCATCTTAATGCAGAACTTCAATCACCTTTATTCTCCATGTAAGCCTTTGCAGTAAATTTCTCATTGATGTTCTTTCAGGGAAGTTTATGATCACTGTCACCTTGTCATTGCTGCTGATGTACCACTAGCTTTCTGCATTATCTGTGACAGCCCTTGGCTTTGACAGAAGGGGGTTCTGATAATTCTATTTCCAAATAGGGATTCACTTAATATTTATCTTTGCCTATGAGGAGAATGAGAGTCAGCTGAATGGAAATTAGCATCTCTCACCTGTGCCAACTAATACAGTAATCAGTGGAGGAGGTACCTGTTCCTTTTGTGTGAGAACAACACTACGCATAATGAAGAAACAAACAGAAAACATGTAATGGACTCTATATTTTATCAAAATTATCTGCTAGTATCTTTTCTAAATTTTATTTATTTATTTATTTAATCATTCATTTTCATTTGAAAGTCAGAATGCATGCATATGACAGTGAAAAAAAGATCTACTTGCTGGCTCACTCCTGAGTGCCCAGCAAGAGCAGGGGCTGGGCCAGGCCAAAATAAGCAGCCTGGAAATCAACCCAAATCTCTTGTGGGGAGTAGGGACCCAAGCATTTGAGCCACCATCTGCTGCCATCCAGCTTTCACATTAGCAGAATACCTAATCAGAAGCAGAACTGAGACTTGAACTATGTATTTCAACATGGGATACAGGTATCCCAAGCAGCGTCTTCACTGCTGCACCAAATATAAAACTCATATTTGCTAAGTTTAGAGAAAGAAAATATGGGGCCAGCATTATAGCCTAGCTGTTAAAGCCATTGCCTGCAATGCTGGCATCCCTATGGGCACCAATTCGAGTCTCGACTGGCCCACTTCCAATCTAGCTCCCTACTAATATGCCTGGGAAAGCATCAGAGGATGGTCCAAATGCTTAGGCCACTGTATCTGATGGGAGACCCAGAAGGAGCTCCTGTCTCCTGGTTTCAGACCTTCTCAGCTCCTGCCATTGTAGCCATTTGGGGAGTGATCCTCTGTCTTTGTAACTCTGCCTTTCAAATACATAAATAAATTTCTTTTTTAAAAAAAGAAATATGTATTTCTTTTGTGAAGAAAGTAGCACTATAGGCAAAATGAAGAAACAGAAGATACATAATTAAGTGGACTCTATTTTTTCAGGTTCTAAATTTTTAAGTGCTAAATGTATTATCAGACTTACATCACTGTAATGAACTGAGACAATCTCCTTATGTAATAGATAGGTTCTGGAGGTTCAAAGTCCAAATGGTATAGTAAAGGCATTGGTTCTGCTAAGGGACCCACAGGGAATGGTGGATGGTGGATGGTGGATGGTAGATGGTGGATGGTGGATGGTGGATGGTGGATGGTGGAGTGTATACAGAGGAGGGATCATAAGTTGAGCCAGGATATAGGAAGAGAGGTTACAACCAACTCAGGATTTTGTAACATCTTTCTATCAGTGACCACACTGCAAAGGCACATGCCCAGTGATCTAAGGATGTCCCACCAGGCCTTGTCTCCCAAAGATTCTCAATACCACCACCCTGGGGATAAAGTCTTTAATATATGGATTTTGGGGGCTTGGCGCTATGGCACAGTGGGTTAACGCCCTGGCCTGAAGCACCAGCATCCCATATGGGCGCTGGTTCTAGTCCCAGCTGCTCCACTTCTGATCCAGCTCTCTGCTATGGCCTGGGAAAGCAGTGGAAGATGGCCCAAAGTCCTTGGGCCCCCACACCCATGTGGGAGACCTGGAAGAAGCTCCTGGCTCATGGCTTCGGATCAGTGCAGCTCCAGCCATTGCGGCTAATTGGGGAGTGAACCAGTGGATGGAAGACCCCTCTCTCTTTCTCTCTCTGCCTCTCCTCTCTCTGTGTAACTCTGACTTGCAAATAAATAATCTTTAAAAAATATGGATTTTGGGGGAGGAAAACTGAATATTCAGACCATAGCAGAACCTTTTTTTAAGATTTGTAAATTTTTGGCTGACTCCCGGCAAGATGGCGGAATAGGAAGGGAGCACTGATAGTCTGGGGAGAGATAGTTTAATAAAAGTGGAGATACTGCAGGTTCAAGGAAGAGTAGGGGAGGCAACAGCAGAAGAAACTCTTCCGGAACACGTGACTCACAGCGGACCTGCGTGGACAGCGTGGGAGCCCACAGTTTGGGACATCAGCGGCAGACTCAACACAACAGCGCTGGAACGCGAGGTGAGCCGAACCTCAATAGCCCGAGACACCGGCAGGCAAGCGGAGAGAGGAGACTAGAGGGAACGACCCCCCGGGGGGGGGGAGTTCACCAGGCTAACTGGAAGAGAGAGAGAGAGAGAAAAAAAAAAAAAGGGTGACTAGTACGGACACGGGTTTCTCTCTCTCCGCTCACCTCTCAAGGGCGAGCAAGACAAAGAGCAGGCGCCATCTTGGACATACGTCATAAGCAGAGCAACCTCAGGTCTGCACCGGCCCTGAGCCTAGCAGAAAAACCTGACTCTGGGCGGGGCGAATTAACAGGAGATTAGGAGCTAGTAAATTTGTGGTGCTACTGAACTGAGACTGTGAAAAAAGAGACGGTGGGGGAGAGAACTCACGGAATTCACGTGAGCACTCTCCAGAGACGCTACAATTCCGTAACTTTGGCAACCCAGTGGGAGGCTGAAGGAGAATTTGAGCCCACTCTGAGGGCCGAACAGATTCCCTGTGGGGATCTTGGGAAAGAGCTTCCGATCTCTGGCTCCTGTGGGTATATCATTTGCCTGCTAACTACCTCCAACTTCATTCAGCTGTGCGGAATTACTTCCCTTTTGAATCAAAAAAAAAAAAAAAGAAAGAGAGAGAGAGAGATTTACCACGCCTAACCTGGGAGTGTCAGCTTTGGCACACCAAACAGAGCTCTCAGGCCACACCCATCTCAAGACCTAAGGCTCCATCAAAAACAGATAGTCCACTTAATCTAGAGTCATAGTATAACAAGAAAAAGCACCACAGTGAAGAAACCAAATATCTCCAATATGCCAAATAACAAACGCAAAAACCGAGGTAATAAAAACAAGGAAGTCACCATGACGCCCTCAAATGAAAAAGACACCCCAATTCAAGATTATGAAGATGATGACATAGAAGAAATGCAAGAAGCAGATCTCAAAAAATTGATAAGAACATTAAGAAGTTCTCAAAAACAAATTCTTGAACTACACAAATCCTTAATGGACAAGATAGAAAATCTCTCTCGTGAAAATGAAATATTAAGGAGGAATCAAAATGAAACGAAACAACTAGTACAACAGGAAACTGTGATAGTGACTGAAGTGAAGAATTCAATAGATCAAATGAAAAACACAATAGAGAGCCTTACAAACAGAATGGGTGAAGCAGAAGAGAGAATATCGGACTTAGAAGACAGAGAACAGGAAAGGATACAGTCAGACCAAAGAAAAGAGGAGGAAATTAGAAATCTAAAACATATTGTCGGGAATCTTCAGGATACTATTAAAAAACCCAACATTCGGGTTCTAGGAGTTCCTGAAGGCATGGAGAGGGAGAAAGGATTAGAAGGCCTTTTTAGTGAGATATTAGCAGAAAATTTCCCAGGTTTGGAGAAGGACAGAGAAATCCTAGTACAGGAAGCCCACAGAACCCCTAATAAACACGACCAAAAGAGATCCTCACCACGACACGTTGTAATTAAACTCTCCACAGTGAAACATAAAGAAAAGATCCTAAAATGTGCAAGAGAGAAACGTCAGATTACTCTCAGAGGATCTCCAATCAGACTCACAGCTGACTTCTCATCAGAAACTCTACAAGCTAGGAGGGAATGGCGAGATATAGCCCAGGTACTAAGAGAGAACAACTGCCAGCCCAGAATATTATATCCTGCAAAGCTATCATTTGTGAATGAAGGTGAAATAAAGACTTTTCATTGCAAACAGAAATTGAAAGAATTTGTTGCCACTCGACCAGCCCTGCAAAAGATGCTTAAAGATGTGTTACACACAGAAACACAGAAACACGGTCATCAATATGAAAGAAGGTAAAGGAAGGAAACCAAGGAAGGAAACCTCACAGCAAAAGATCACAGGGAATTCAAAGCATATATTAGAACTTATCTTTGGCAAATGGCAGGGCAAAGTTACCACTTATCATTAGTCACTTTGAACGTGAATGGCCTGAACTGTCCAGTTAAAAGACACCAATTGGCTGATTGGGTTAAGGAACAAAACCCATCTATATGCTGCTTACAAGAAACACATCTTTCCAACAAGGATACATACAGACTGAAAGTGAAAGGCTGGAAAAAGATATACCATGCCAACAGAAATGAAAAAAGAGCGGGCGTAGCCATCTTAATATTGGACAACATAAACTTTACCACAAAAACTGTTAAGAGAGACAAAGAGGGACACTATATCATGATTAAGGGATCAATTCAACAGGAAGATATAACAATTATCAATGTATATGCACCTAACTACAGGGCACCAGTTTATCTAAAAGATTTATTAACGGACTTAAAGGGAGACTTAGACCCCAATACAGTAGTACTGGGGGACTTCAATACTCCACTCTCAGAAATAGACAGATCATCCGGTCAGAAGATCAACAAGGAGACAGTAGATTTAAACGACACTATAGCCCAAATGGATCTAACAGATATATACAGAACTTTCAATCCTACAGCTAAAGATTTTACATTCTTCTCAGCAGTACATGGAAGCTTCTCTAGGATTGACCACATACTAGGCCATAAAGCAAGTCTGAGCAAATTCAAAAGAATTAGAATCATACCATGCAGCTTCTCAGACCATAAAGGAATGAAGTTGGAAATTAGTAACTCAGGAATCCCTAGAGCATACGCAAACACATGGAGATTGAACAACATGCTCCTGAATGAACAATGGGTCATAGAAGAAATCAAAAGAGAAATCAAAAACTTTCTGGAAGTAAATGAGGATAACAGCACAACATACCAAAACTTATGGGACACAGCAAAAGCAGTGTTAAGAGGAAAGTTTATATCAATAGGTGCCTACATCAAGAAATTGGAAAGACACCAAATAGATGAGCTTTCAATTCACCTCAAGGATCTAGAAAACCTACAGCAAATCAGACCCAAATCTAGTAGGAGAAGAGAAATAATTAAAATCAGAGAAGAAATCAACAGGATTGAATCAAGAAAAACATTCCAAAAAATCAGCCAAACGAAGAGATGGTTTTTTGAAAAAATAAACAAAATTGACACCCCATTGGCCCAACTAACTAAAAAAAGAAGAGAAAAGACCCAAATCAATAAAATCAGAGATGAAAAAGGAAACGTAACAACAGACACCACAGAAATAAAAAGAATCATCAGAAATTACTACAAGGACTTGTATGCCAGCAAACAGGGAAACCTATCAGAAATGGATAGATTCCTGGACACATGCAACCTGCCTAAATTGAACCAGGAAGACATCGAAAACCTAAACAGACCGATAACTGAGACAGAAATTGAAACAGTAATAAAGGCCCTCCCAACAAAGAAAAGCCCAGGACCAGATGGATTCACTGCTGAATTCTACCAGACGTTTAAAGAAGAACTAACTCCAATTCTTCTCAAACTATTCAGAACAATCGAAGAAGAGGGAATCCTCCCAAATTCTTTCTATGAAGCCAGCATCACCTTAATTCCTAAGCCAGAGAAAGATGCAGCACTGAAAGAGAATTACAGACCAATATCCCTGATGAACATAGATGCAAAAATCCTCAATAAAATTCTCGCCAATAGAATGCAACAACACATCAGAAAGATCATCCACCCAGACCAAGTGGGATTTATCCCTGGTATGCAGGGATGGTTTAATGTGCACAAGACAATCAATGTGATACACCACATTAACAGACTGCAGAAGAAAAACCATATGATTATCTCAATAGATGCCGAGAAAGCATTTGATAAAATACAACACCCGTTCATGATGAAAACTCTAAGCAAACTGGGTTTGGAAGGAACATTCCTCAATACAATCAAAGCAATCTATGAAAAACCCACAGCCAACATCCTATTGAATGGGGAAAAGTTGGAAGCATTTCCACTGAAATCTGGAACCAGACAGGGATGCCCACTCTCACCACTGCTATTCAATATAGTTCTGGAAGTTCTAGCCAGAGCTATTAGGCAAGAAAAAGTAATTAAAAGGATACAAATTGGGAAGGAAGAACTCAAACTATCCCTCTTTGCAGATGACATGATTCTTTATTTAGGGGACCCAAAGAACTCTACTAAGAGACTATTGGAACTCATAGAAGAGTTTGGCAAAGTAGCAGGGTATAAAATCAATGCACAAAAATCAACAGCCTTTGTATACACAGACAATGCCATGGCTGAGGAAGAACTTCTAAGATCAATCCCATTCACAATAGCTACAAAAACAATCAAATACCTTGGAATAAACTTAACCAAAGACGTTAAAGATCTCTACGATGAAAATTACAAAACCTTAAAGAAAGAAATAGAAGAGGATACCAAGAAATGGAAAAATCTTCCATGCTCATGGATTGGAAGAATCAATATCATCAAAATGTCCATTCTCCCAAAAGCAATTTATAGATTCAATGCAATACCAATCAAGATACCGAAGACCTTCTTCTCAGATCTGGAAAAAATAGTGCTGAAATTTATATGGAGGCACAAGAGACCTCGAATAGCTAAAGCAATCTTGTACAACAAAAACAAAGCCGGAGGCATCACAATACCAGATTTCAGGACATACTACAGGGTAGTTGTAATTAAAACAGCATGGTACTGGTACAGAAACAGATGGATAGACCAATGGAACAGAATTGAAACACCAGAAATCAACCCAAACATCTACAGCCAACTTATATTTGATCAAGGATCTAAAACTAATTCCTGGAGCAAGGACAGTCTATTCAATAAATGGTGCTGGGAAAATTGGATTTCCACGTGCAGAATCATGAAGCAAGACCCCTACCTTACACCTTACACAAAAATCCACTCAACATGGATTAAAGACCTAAATCTACGACCTGACACCATCAAGTTACTAGAGAACATTGGAGAAACCCTTCAAGATATTGGCACAGGCAAAGAATTTCTGGAAAAGACCCAGGAGGCACAGGCCGTCAAAGCCAAAATCAACTATTGGGATTGCATCAAATTGAGAAGTTTCTGTACTGCAAAAGAAACAGTCAGGAGAGTGAAGAGACAACCGACAGAATGGGAAAAAATATTTGCAAACTATGCAACAGATAAAGGGTTAATAACCAGAATCTACAAAGAGATCAAGAAACTCCACAAAAACAAAACCAACAACCCACTTAAGAGATGGGCCAAGGACCTCAATAGACATTTTTCAAAAGAGGAAATCCAAATGGCCAACAGGCACATGAAAAAATGTTCAAGGTCATTAGCAATCAGGGAAATGCAAATCAAAACCACAATGAGGTTTCACCTCACCCCGGTTAGAATGGCTCACATGCAGAAATCTACCAACAACAGATGCTGGCGAGGATGTGGGGAAAAAGGGACACTAACCCACTGTTGGTGGGAATGCAAGCTGGTCAAGCCACTATGGAAGTCAGTCTGGAGATTCCTCAGAAACCTGAAGATAACCCTACCGTTCGACCCAGCCATCCCACTCCTTGGAATTTACCCAAAGGAATTTAAATTGGCAAACAAAAAAGAGGTCTGCACCCTAATGTTTATTGCAGCTCAATTCACAATAGCTAAGACCTGGAACCAACCTAAATGCCCATCAACGATAGACTGGATAAAGAAATTATGGGATATGTACTCTTTAGAATACTATACCGCAGTAAGAAACAACGAAATCCAGTCATTTGCAACAAAATGGAGGAATCTGGAACACATCATGCTGAGTGAAATAAGCCAGTCCCAAAGGGACAAATACCATATGTTCTCCCTGATCGGTGACGACTGACTGAACACCAAGAGGGAAACCTGTTGGAGTGAGGTGGACACTATGGGAAATGGTGGCTTGATCAGCATAGCCCTGACTGTTAATGAACAACTTAATACATTATCCCTCTTAGTAGTTTTTTTTATCTGTTCTACTTAATATGACTGGTTTAGATCTGTAATTGATGCACAGTTATTCTTAAGTGTTGAAAATTAACTGAAATGTGATCCCTGTTGAACATGGTGGTGGGAATGGGAGAGGGAAGAGATGTATAATTTGGGACATGCTCAGGCTGACTTGCCCCAAGTGGTGGAGTTGGAAGCATACCAGGGGATTCCAATTCAATCCCATCGAGGTGGCATGTACCAATGCCATCTCACTGTTCCAGGTGATCAGTTTCAGTTCACAGTTGGTCATGGTGAAGGGACTGGGAGTCAAAGGGAACACATAAACAAGTCTAGTACCTGCTAACGCTAACCGATGGAGTAAATAAAGGGGAGAGTGATCCAACATGGGAAGTGAGATACTCAGCAGACTCATAGAATGGCAGATGTCCTAAATAGCACTCTGGCCTCAGAATCAGCCCTAAAGGCATTCGGAGCTGGCTGAAAAGCCCATGAGAGTATTTCAGGCATGGAAAGCCAAGACACTCTGGCAAAAGATCTCTGCGAGTGAGATCCCAGTGGAAAGAACAGGTCATCAAAGAAGGAGGTACCTTTCTCTGAAGGGAGGAGAGAACCTCCACTTTGACTATGACCTTGTCTAAACAACATAAGAGTCGGAGAACTCAGAGGGCTTCCATAGCCTTGGAAACTCATGACTGGAGCATAGGGAGATTACTGATGCCATAGACAGGAGTGTCAATTGGTAAAGTCAACAACAGGAGTCACTGTGCACTTACTCCTCATGTAGGATCTCTATCCTTAATGTGCTGTACATTGAGATTTAATGCTATAACGAGTACTCAAACAATATATTTCACTTTGTGTTTCTATGGGGGTGCAAACTGTTGAAATCCTTACTTAATGCATACTAAACTGATCCTCTGTAAAAAAAAAAAAAAAGAAAGAAAAAAAAAAGAAATTATCAATTCCCAACTTGACTCTCACTGGGATTAAACATGACAATAGGTCTGCTCTGATTTCATCATCATTTAAAAAATCATCTATTATTTTTCACTTTATGTTTCTGTGTGGGAGCAAACTGTTGAAATCCATACTTAATGTATACTAAGCTGATCTTCTGTATATTAAGATAATCGAAAATGAATCATGATGTGAATGGAAGGGGAGAGGGAGTGGGAAAGGGGAGGGTTGTGGGTGGGAGGGACGGTATGGGGGGGAAGCCATTGTAATCCATAAGTCGTACTTTGGAAAATTATATGCATTAAATAAAAGTTAAAAAAAAATTTTACATAAAATAAAAAAAAAAAGATTTGTAAATTTTTAAATATTTTTTCTAAATTTATCATGTACTCCATATGTATAGATTTAGGATCATCATGATACTTCCCATCTATACTCCCTCCCATATGTGCAACCCTAGAAAAGAAAAAGAAAGTTCCCATGTTGTTGAAGATAATACAACCTAATCAGGCAAGGGCACTGCCCCATCTTCAATCATGAAAATAAGAAATATATAAAATGTGTATCCTCCTCATTATTCAGATGGGAGTTCTGTTAGATTATGGTGGTGGGGAAAGGACCCCAGTTTTCACCTCTCTAAAACTACTGAACTAGATCCTAAAAAGAAACTGTTCATTTAAGATGTGAAGTGAAGACCTAAAAAAGAATCACTAAGACTCACTTGCATCCTCCCTTTCAAAAAAGCATTCTTCGGAATAGGAGAGGGAGCTGGGAGTTGGGAGGGTTGCAGGAGGGAGGGAAATTATGGGGGGGAAAAGCCATTGTAATCCATAAGCTGTACTTTGGAAATTTATGTTTGCTAAATAAACGTTTTAAAAAAAAAAGCATTCTTTCCACCAAGTCATATGGAGATAGCTCTTATTAAAGACACCCAGCAGAGTGCACATTTAGCCTCACAGTAGGAAACCTGATTCAATACTAGGCTCCAGCTCCAGGCTTCAGCTTCCTGTTAATGCAGACCTTGGAAGTCAGCAGTGATGACTCCAGTAATTGGGCTCCCAACTAACCATGTGGGAGACCTAGATTGGGTTCCTTGCTCCTGCTGTCAGCCCCCAAGGCCCAATCCTAGTTATTGTAGGCATTTCAACACATGATTCAACACACGGGCTCACTTATGTTTTCTATAGGTAGATAGATAGATAGATAGATAGTTAAACTAGAAGAATCATTAACTAGAAGATCCCACTATCTCCAACTTTTGCCCTCCAAAGAAAAATTGGATGATAATTAATGATAATTATCTTTATAGCCTGAAGTGTTCTATTCCCCTCTCTTGGTCCACATGAACTTGTACAAATATAGAATTTTTACCACTCTTTCTACTCTAATATGGGAAATTGGGAAAGGAAAGAATTTGAGAAAGAATGTTGGCTGTATGGTTGGTCTCAACAATTAATTATATTTGCTACATCTTCATGGAATAGAAAGGCAAGATGATCTCCTTGTTCAGGAATTGGTTGGAAGAAGAAAAAGAAATAATAAAGAACAGTGTTAACTGGTAGACTAGATAAAAGAAATAGTAGAAGTAAGACCGAGTGATTCATAGCTAACCTTTACCCCTGGTGTTCTAACATCTTACAGACAGGTGCTGAGGTGCAAACGTCTACTTTTCTATCATTGTGTTTAGCATTTGTCAATCCCCATTATGAGTTCCTACTCCACCTGCCTTCCAAGTTCCAAAGTATCTCCTATTGCTGGAAAATAAAGCTCCTGCTCCTGATGTCTCCATTGGAAATGAAGCTTTATTTTTATTCCTCATTTCATGAAAATATGGAGAGGAAGAAAGGATGAGTAGGGAGGGCTTTTTCCTCTGTCTTCCCTGTGGAAAGGGCTTGCTGACAACTTAGTCCCAAGAAGGCCGAGGAACTTTTCTGATCTTAACCTTTATTACCAATGGCAAGATTCTGAGGGGCTGGAATGTCAAGAGAATGGGACCATGAAAGAAAAGAAAGGATTCCTTCTTTGCATCTTGGGTGGGCATACTATCAAATTAGGGGCACAACAGGAGGCCCTGGAAAGCTGACTCCTGACAACAAGAAATAGACACAAGAAAACTCTGCAGAAAGTGGATGGAAGAACTCTCGGTCTCTACCTCTTTCTCTAACTCTGTCTTTCAAATAAATAAAAATAAAATCTTTTTTTTTTTAAAAAAAAGGCCTGTATAGAATTAAAAAGATTAAACAATAATAATCACTTCATTAGTCTTTAAAAATAAATGACTTTTTTTTCTTGAAATATGAAATCCTACTATTTTAGTAACTGGAATAAGAAAGTCCTCAGTTTTTGACAAAAAGTACCAAGAACACAAAATAGGGAAAGGACAATTTCATCAAGAAAGTTCTTGGAAAAACTGAATATCCCCATGGAAAATAATTAAATTAGACCCTTACCTCACAACATACACAAAAATAAACTGAAAGTGGATTAAAGACTTAAAAGAAGACTGTAACAATAAAACCACTAGAAGAAAATACAAGGGGAAAGTTCTGTGACATGGGTCTTGGCAATGATTTTTTTTTAATATGACCCAAAAGCACAGACAAAAGAGACAAATTGGTTACATCAAACTAAAAAGGAAACAATTAACTGAATAAAGAGAAAATTTAATGAAAGGGAGAAAATATTTGCAAATCAGTCATCTAATAAGGGATTAATATGTTAAATAAACAAGGACCTCAACTCAGTAGCAAGAAAACACATGACATGATTTAAACATCTACCTAAAATGTGATCAGACATTTCTCCAAAGAAAACATACAAATGGCCAATGAGTATATGAAAAAACGTTCAACATCACTAATCATCAAGGAAATGCAAACTATCACTTCAAGAAGACATCATCCTAGATCCTCGAGAATGGCTATTTTCAAAAACAGAAAAGACAAACACTAGAGAGAGAAAAGCACTGGAGAAGACGTGGGGGAAAAGGAACTCTTGTACAGTGTTGCTGTTTGGGATTATTATATTAACCTTGCACAGGGCTGTATATTCCAGGATTATGGTCCAAATCTATTCTTGCAGTTTTTAGAGAGCTTTGAAACCCTCAAAGCCAACTGGGAAAATGCCAAAGAGCCCAAAACCTGTCCCCTTGATGGCAGCAGATCTGATCCCAGCCTGTCTCAGCCCCTTAGCACTGGGTCTGTCAGCCACTGTCCCTGTGAGATGAGGTTTATAAGCAGTCCTGGTAAGATTGAGGAGTTGCCCTGTGGTAAAACATGAGATACTTCACAGAGCCTAACTCATGGCAAATAATCAATGATATTACTTATAACAGGATTCAAAAGAGTGAGAAGAGATCATTAATACATTTCAAAAACGATAAAAATGGAATACAACTTTCCATTTGAAAAGATTTCATGCCATCCCCCAACACCTACAGGGATGGTCTGAAAGAGGACACTGACATGTGAGAGCAGGCAGCAGGTGATCTGTGGCTTGGTTGTTTTGTACAGGAGTAAACTTGGAGCCACATGAGGTGTGAAAATCCCAGCAGCTCTGATATGATTGTGGCTGTAATCTGGGTTCTGCAAAACCAGCACATGGCAAGGGTTCTACATGCAAAAAAGTTTATTAGAGAATCTTCTGAAAGAACAGACTATTCCATCCTTTGTGTCCAGAGCTAAGGACTCTTGATTTCACAGACTTCTATGAAGGAAGTCAGCCCATGGGGGAAGAGGCAGAAGGAGGAGTCTGCAGCTCCCACCCTCACTACCCATATCTTCCCAGAGGAGAAGCATGTTGATAGAAACCTGTTCCCCAGCAGGGTCAGCAATGAAGCCTCGCAGGAGACAGGAGCTCTTGGGCAGCCCTAGTTGCAGGAAGGAGCACATGCAGGCCAGGCCTTTCACAGTGGCTTGTCCAGAACAAACCACCAAAGGCCAGAGCAGAGGGTCAGAGCCCACACTGGTGTATGGATGTACCGGGTGCAGAAAGGACCAGGGCTGCACTTCCCATCTCTGTCTCAGAGAGCACCCAGTCAGCTCACCTGTCACTCAAGAGTAATAGATCCTGGATATGTTTCCTACTCCTGGGCTATGTACCTGCCCTTTTAGTCTATTCCCACAGAGCACTGCTATGATCTGAATGTATATTCCCCTCCCTCTCAGTTCCTCTGTTGAAATTCTAACCTCCAAGGGGATGGTTTTAGGAAGTGGGGCCTTTAGGAGGTGATTAAGTTATAAGAATAGAGCCTTCAGGAAAGGAATTAGTGTTTTTATAAATGAGGCCCCAGAGAGCTGCTTTGCCCCTTTTTCCATGCAAAGTGAAAGTGAACAAAACGCTGTCAGTGAGCCAGGAGAGGCAAATCTGCGGCTGCCTTGCTCTTGGACTTCTCAGATTCCACAACCATGAAAAATAAATTCCCGTTGTTTACAAGCTGCTCAGTTTACGGTATTCTGTGGTGCTAGCCTGAATGGACTAAGAGCAGCAACCGCAGAGGAGATCCATAAATCAAAAACGAGGCAATGTAAATCCCCCATTAAAACAATACAGAAGCTTCTGCAGAACATTCAAGTCCCCACCCATGCAATGTGCTCCGTTAGATGGTGCCTGTCCTGTCCTCGCACCACGCTCTCTGCCAGTCCAGGTGCAGGTCTGGGAGGTGCTAAGCAACCTCCTCACCTTTGCTCTCCCTTTCAACTCTGCATGCAAAGCCCTCAGGCATCACAGCCTCTAGGAGAGTCCCTTCCCAACCCCAGGCCTGACTCTGTCACTTTCAAAAAACTCTCTCTGGTTCTTCCCTCTCAGCCTGTATCTCCACCTGACACCGTCACACCTGCTAGTGTGCTGAGACCCCCAAAAGCCAGGGTATTGCATCCCCACCTATGAATTGCAGGGCAAGTCTCTGTAGCTGGGAAAAGAATACAAGAACTACAGGAAAACAAGTTCTCCGCAGAAACCTGGAGATTCTTCAAGCAAGGTGGTTTTAAGCTGTAATTGAGAAAATTAATTTCAAGCATGAGACTAGGTCATTTCTTCCACCGGTGGGGGGGGGGGAGTTAATTGGAGAGTGACACAACCTCTGTGAATGACTATTTAGAACAGGAAACTTAAAATATCACCAGCCAGTTATTAATTCCTCTCCCCAAAGTGAAACTGAGCTACCATAAAAGCTGAAAATAAAATAACCAAACTTCAGCTCACGGCAGAATGAGAATTACTCCTTCTCATTTCGTTATATTGCAGAAGTCAGCCCCTCCAGCACAGCAGTAGATCAAGTCCTGAGCCCCTGGCCTGTCGGTGAGATCAGAAAGACGGTTTCTGCCTTTTTCACATGAGCTGTGCGACGTGGTATTGGAAGGTGAGGCAGGCAACTGAACACACTTACCCTCCAGTGGTCACTCTCCTCAGGGTGCTACATGCTTCCCAGAGGAGGGTCAGGCTAAAGGGAAATTCCTACCTTTAAAAATTTATTTCATAATTGACAGCAAAAGGAATCAATGAACACAAGGACAGGAACCCCTTGGGCAAGTTCCACTCCCTGGGGATTTTTCCAGTGGTTGTCAGATTCTCAAAGGTTGCAACAGACAAATCAGCCATCTGGGTGTGAGCTCAGGAAGGAAAGAGCAGAAACCTTCCATCCAAGGACAGGGGAACACAGGACAGGAAAGGGCTCCTCCGAGCACCCCCAGCTGCTCATACACAGGTCAATCGTGTCTCTAAATGTAAAACCGCCCATTTAGAAAAGACAGGATCTTTGTTGTGTGCTGCCTTCCCAGTCCCTTCTGCTTGGGGAGTCCTTTCCTGGTGGACAGACACAAGCTCAGGGAATGGGTTCCAGAGCCCTAAGACCAGAAGAAGGAGACCCCAGGGTTGTTCGTTTCTGCAGTAGGCCTGCCACAGACAGCCTTTGGGATGTGTTTACATGTGTGAGATGAAGCCCCAAGGAAATGACCTGATCATGGGACCTCAGAGACATCTGAGTGCCCAAGATCATGTTGGGGCCAAGGCTCTTTTTCAGTAAAAACAAAAGTTAAAAAAAGAAAAGGCTCTCAAGTACACTGTCACAGTCCCTGAAGACATACGGTCAGATTAAGGCAAAGCCAGCATTGAAGACAGACTATCACTATTTAAAATTTCAAACCACCAAGCAGTGGGCTGTGCTGTTACTCATAACAAAATCCTTCAGACACAGATTCTTCCAAGCCTAAATTTCTTTATCCATGAAATGATGAGGCTGGATTATCTCTAAAATCTCTTCTAGATTAATATTCTCTCTGCTCTGCCTGGTGTCAGACCTACAGGTGGGCAGGAATCCTCTCTCATGGGCTCAAATTTCTCATGCACAAGAATTGACCCCATGAGGACCTGCCAAAATCTTCAATCCCTAGGGTGAAGGCAGTTGTATAAATTCCTCAAAGCACCAACAGGTCTGCTTAGGAAACACAGGATGCTGTGTCCTCCAGCAAGGACTGGGACAGAGCCAGTAAAGTCTGACCAACCTGGGCTATCTCATCTCCTCGGGGTTGGGCACCAGACACTTCTCAGGCACAGCACCTGCACAATCACCTGTACAGCACAGCCCCGTTGGAGACAGTGAGACAGAGATGACACGGCATGGTCACCTATGTGAGGACAAGGGCTAAGGAGGATGCAAGGGAGCCAGTCCTGGGATGGTGAGTCTTACTCCATTCACATGGCCTGGAGTGCCAAACCCCAATCAACAGGCAGTGTGAAGACACCTGCTGAGGACACCCTGGGCAGTGTTGCACCTCTTCCCATAGGAAGAGGTCTTTTTCTGTTTCTGTTCTTGCCTTGCCACTCTTCATTCACATACAGGTATTAAACAACAGGAGATTTATAGTTCTGGTGCCCAAGGTGACAGTCAGAGAGGGTCACACTCCTTTAGTCTCCTCTTCATTCATCAGAGTGAATGGGGGACAGGAAGAGAGAGACCAGAGAGGATCTGTGGAGACCAGGCCAGCGCCGTGGCCATTCGCTATAACCACTGATTGATTTAACCAATAACAGAGACATGGGCACTAGAGAAGATGAAGGAGACAGCAAGCCTTGTTGTAACAAATAATTCTCCCTTCAGTGAGCATCTTTTCCAAGGATGCTCATTTGCACTGGTTTTGCATGCATCATTTCAGCCCTTGGAGCACTGGCAGGGTGCCATCCTCCCAGCTCACCACGGGCTTTTACTGAGCAGCCTCGAAGAGGAAGCCCCATCTGTTGGTTACAAGAGCTGGACCGGAGGCCTGCAGAGTCAGTGTGGGACGAGGAAGAGGGCAGCTGGGACAGAGCAAAGAAAAGCCTCCAGCTAACTCTGCCTCCACTTGGTTTTTCATCTGAACCCTGGTGTCCTACGAGGTCATCCTGGACTCTTATCACAACCCAGACACACTCCCCATCCGCAGCTGACATCACAATCTATTTGTGAACTAGAGAGAAGGGATACAGAGACACTTTCTTAGAAGGAAACAAATAAAAACCTCAATTCACTTGGAAGATCTTATATTACACAGTATTTAATACTTCATAAGGATTTCTTTAAAAGGCACTGTCACTTATCTTTAGGTTTCTAGTCAACTTAGATCCTTGAAGAGTAGCACTTTTCAAATCAAATGATCAATGAAAGAAAAGAAAATACAAACACATACAAGGGAGATTTCACTCTCAAGTATATAGAATATACTTGAGAATATATAGAATCTCCAAGTTGCCCTTGTTCTCTGCTTTGCAGACGGGAAGGGAGTAGAGACTGAAGGAGTGTGCCCCTCACTGTCTGCTACCTTGGAAATGAGGAACATTAAGATCCTACGTCTTTTGTTTAATATCTGCAGGTGACTGAAGGGTGAGAAGACAAGAACTGAAATGGAAAAAAGCAGAGTGGATGGCAAGGGATGCAGTAATAACTGAGCAGGCCTTCTCAGCAGCAATCCTGATACCACAGCACAGAGTCAAGACCTGGGGAAGATATCATCTCTTGGGAACCTTAGGACAACAGACAAAGGAGAGCCATGATGAGAAAGTTTGCCTTTAAAAAAATGATTTATGTATTTGAAAGGCAGAGTTACAGAGATACAGAAGCAGAGAGAGAGAAAGGTCTTCCATCCTCTGGTTCACTCCCCAGATGGCTGCAAAGGCCGGAGCTGCGCCAATCTGAGCCAGGAGCCAGGAGCTTCTTTCAGGTCCCTCCCACACAAGTACAGGGGCCCCAAGGACTTGAGCCATTTTCTACTGCTTTCCCAGGCCACAGCAGAGAGCTGGATCGGAAGTGGAGCAGCTGGGACTTGAACCAGCACACACATGGGATGCTGGCACTGTGGATTGGGGCTTTAACCCACTGCGTCACAGCGGAAAGTTTGCCTTTCCAAGAGCTACCAGAGCACACTGAAGACAGACTATGCCAGAGGGCAGGCTTGACTTGTTTGTTCACTTTAGACCTATTCAGAGCAACTCACTTCTCATCATCAGAAAGGCAGTGGCATGCTCTCTGCTTCCTACAAGCATGGATTTCACTGCTGAGTCCACTAGTCTGCAAAATACAGCTGAAGCCGAGCTTCAGCCTGGGCCTCCCGAAGGCAGACAGACAGAAAGGAAAACAATGCAAAAAGAAACACTGAAACCATTGAACTGGGTACCTGAGGCACCTGCCAAGTGGAACAGCCACCTCCACTTCTCATTGTTCCACAATGCCTCTGCTTTTGCACTCTTCCCACCTTGGATCTCCATTGACTAAGAAAACAGCAATACTAGAGAAGTGCCACAAAACATGCAACTATGTAATGCTTGAAATCAGCTAGTGTGAACTGAGGAAGAGGATTTTTTAAGTTTATTTACTTTTTCACTAAATGAAAGCCGCTTTCAGTGACCAGCACCAGGGTACGGAACAGTATGGGTCTGGAAGTAATCAGAGCTTATGCTACAAAGTAGCCAAGGGTGGTTTTCAGGAAAGAAGCAGACTGGTACACCTCAACAAGGTGAGAATGAGGGAGTGTGCTAAGTTCACTAAGCAGAGTCTGTGTCCAGTAGCACAGGCACCACAGTATTTCAAACTCCCAAGTAACTAGAGAAAGTGAGGAAGGCTAGGCGGGTGTGGAAAGGAGGGAAAGAGAAGAGAGAAGGACTCGAAACAGGAGGGAAAGATTGGCCTACTGACGTTCCTCCCCACTCCCAGCCCCAGGTGGCCTGTGCCGGCTTGTCCCCCATCCCCATGAACTCAGGCATCTTGTGGAAGCCACCTCAAACTGAGGGACAGATCTGAGGCTCCTGGCCCCTTCATGTCCCCCAAAATTCAACCTGCTCAGCCTCCATGAATTATTGAAATGTAATGATTGTAACACACCTAACCAAGTTATGAAGAAACGTCTTTGTGGACGGCTTGTTAAAGGAGCATAGTGGATTTCCCTCTGCTGCCCTCCTCCCAAGTGTATGGTCAAAGGTTTACAGCTTGGGCTGATTTTGATTAGGCAATACCCTTTCGAGTCACATCCTTTCATTAATCTATTTCCTCACTTGCTCCATGGACATGATTGGGCTCACACTGTCAGACTCTTTAAGGGACTTGGGACACAGCAGTCTTCCCTTAATTAAACAGGGGACAAAATAAACAAGAAAAGCCACAGCGTGATCAGTGGTAACGCTCAGAATCCATGCACAGCAGTTCTAAGAGGGGGCGGCTGGTTGCCCATCTCACAGGGACACTGAGCTCTCTAAGAAGGGACTTTATTTGGATGTGCTCTCATTTGAAATTCAGGAGTTCTGCAGGATGCTTTCCTGTTCTCTTCTCTCACTGTGGGGAATGAGGCAAATACTAGTTACATTACACCATCCGCAAAAAACAAATGCATGGTACCTTTGCAGGTCTGAACAACTTTTTGTCGTTTACTGCCCACTACAAACCAGACACTGAGGTATCTTCATTTTCTGTTAAGAGCATTTGCTCAGAGTGTCAAGCCTCGCTCCACATCCAATTCACACTAACGGGCACTCAAAGACTACACTTTGCTTCTTTATAGACAACCCCTGACAGGAACAGAGTTTTCACAGAAAGGCTGATTTGGCAGAAGGAGCTAAAGTGGATGGCAGATAGCTGAATTCCCTATGATGAGGTACCTGGCTAGCTCTGCTTGCTGCTCTCTGAGGGGCTAGGCTAAGGGGTGGGCAGGAGCCAGTGAGCTGGATCCCAGCTCCATGGTGGGGTTTGCAGAGACATCTTGGAGCTTCCGCCTTGATGAGAGTGAGGTGCCGATGACTTGGTCGAGTTCCCCAGTCCTGTTCCTGACTACTTGGGTAAGGAGCCCCAAGGAGCACAGCTGTAACTCTGAGAGCCCTGGAAGTGGTGGGTGTGTCCACAAGCCAGGATGTTCAGCTTCAAGCATTTCTCGCATTTCTCCCCTCAAATTCGTTACTTGAAGACTGTTACCACTATCACTGTAACAGTCCATGTGCTATGGTCTGGGTATTATGTTGGATGTCATAGGCCCATGTGTTAAAGGTTTGATTCCAAAGTCTTATTTTAATGATGTTAAGAGGGTGGGAACTCAACCCAGTTACGGAGTTTGAAAGTAGGGCCATAGGGAGGAGACTGCATTGGCTTTGGCACATCAGGTTGAATCCTGGTGATCAATTCTTGGTGACTTTCTGAGAGACCACATAGATACAGACATTCATGCCCCCTCTTGCCACGTGATGCTGTGCACTGCCCTGGACTCTGCCAGCAAGAACAATATCACCAGAGGCCATACCAGCAGGGCTACTGATCTTGGACTGTGAGCCTCCAAAACTGTGACTCAAAACAACTATCTTTTTGCTCCGTAAGTAGCTTGTCTCAGGTACCCGTTTGCAATAACAAGAAGCTGACTAGTACATAATACCACAGGAGTCCTGTGTCTTCAATATTCTTTTCATATCTGTGTCTAATTAAATTATGTGACCCCTCCCCACAGAAAAACAGTAAATCTGACTTGCTTTTCACAGAACCTAAACCTGTCCATCAGTCCTCAAGGTCACAGACAACTCACAGATGACTCCTAATTTAAATGATGCCTTCCTTCAGAACCATAATACATGGACACTTAGACTCTATGGCCTCTCCTTAAAAACTACAGGAAGCCGGCGCCGCGGCTCAATAGGCTAATCCTCCACCTAGCGGCACCAGCACACCGGGTTCTAGTCCCGGACGGGGCGCCGGATTCTGTCCTGGTTGCCCCTCTTCCAGGCCAGCTCTCTGCTGTGGCCCGGGAGTGCAGTGGAGGATGGCCCAAGAGCTTGGGCCCTGCACCCCATGGGAGACCAGGAGAAGCACCTGGCTCCTGCCTTCGGATAGGCACGGTGCACCGGCTGCAGCGCGCCAGCCGTGGCGGCCATTGGAGGGTAAACCAATGGCAAAAGGAAGACCTTTCTCTCTGTCTCTCTCTCTCTCACTCTCCACTCTGCCTGCCAAAAAAAAAAAAAAATTCAAAACAAAACAAAACAAAACTACAGGAGCCCCTTCCCTTTCTTGTTGTTGGTTATGTTTTATTTTCTGCCTTCTCACTCAAAATTCTTCCAGTTTTACATTCTTCCTGGGATCCTCAAATTCTTTATAGGTCACTGACTTGATTACTTTAACCTATTCTTAATGCCAAGTATGTGGCAAGTACCATATGCCAGAACTGTATTTGGGCAATATAGCTCAACTATACAAATTGAGACAGTATTTATTTTGTACCAACATTGAATAGATATTGAGAAATACTCATATTTTCTTTCTGATATGTGTACGAGATTTTCTGAAATTATCCTATAGTTCTTTGCCTTGCCTTTTTTATACAGTGGAATAGGTAATAATCTAATCATCACACTTTTTGTTATTATTGTTATTTTAACTATCTCACCATGTAGTGACAGTGCTGATGGGAGGTTTAGGGCTGGTCTCTTGAGTGAAAACTTATTTAAAAACAAACAAGGATCAGAGAATCCATTGACATGGGTTGTCAGGGAAGGCCTTATTGAGGCACCTGTTCCTTGAAGGACAAGACATATATTTGAAATAGCATGTGAAGCAGCACCTTTGTATGAAAGAAACTATGTGAAACAGGTCACTTGTCTGGAGAACCACAACAACAATGACCAAACTTTGTAAAATAGGAGAAAAGAACTGCTTTTCCAAATATTTGAAGCAGTTCTACAAAGTTAATGGGAGGAAAAATAAGTAGAAATGCATATGAATGGCAGAGGAGTCACTCCTGCCTTTATGTTGTCTGTGTGTCATACTGTTATTGATCATCTGTTTATGTGCAGCCTTGTAACAGTTTGGGTGGTGGTGATGGTGGTAGTGGTGGTTGTGGTAGTGGTGGTGGTGATAGTGGTTGTGGTGGTGGTGGTGGTGGCGGTAGTGGCAGTGGTGGTAGTGTGGTAGTGGTGGTGGTAGTAGTGGATGTGGTAGTGGTGGTGGTAGTGGTAGTGGTGGTAGTGGTGGTGGTAGTGGATGTGGTAGTGGTGGTGGTGGTGGTAGTGGTGGCAGTGGTGGTGGTAGTGGTGGTGGTGTGGTGGTGGTAGTGGTGGTGGTAGTAGTGGTGATATTGGTGGTGGTGGCAGTGGTAGTGGTGGTGATGGTGGTAGTGGTGGTGGTGGCAGTGGTAGTGGTGGTGATGGTGGCAGTGGTAGTGGTGGTGATGGTGGTGGTGGTGGTGGTGGTGGTGATAGTGGTGGTAGTAGTGGTAGTGGTGGTGGTGGTAATGGTGGTGTGGTGGTGGTAGTGGTGGTAGCGGTGGTGGTGGTGTGGTGTGGTGTGGTAGTGGTAGTGGTGGTGGAGGTAGTGGTGGTGGTGGTGGTGTGGTAGTGGTGGTGGTAGTGGTAGTGGTAGTAGTAGTGGTGGTGGTAGTGGTGGTATTGATGGTTGTGGCAGTGGTAGTGGTGGTGGTGGTGGTGGTAGTGGTGGTGGTGGTGGTAGTGGTGGTGGTGGCAGTGGTGGTGGTAGTGGATGTGGTGGTGGTTGTGGATGTGGTGGTGGTGGTGGTGGCAGTGGTGGTGGTGGTATGATAGTGGTGGTAGTGGTGGTTGTGGTAGTGGTGGTAGTGGTGGTAGTGGTAGTGATGGTAGTGCTGGTGATAGTGCTGGTGATAGTGCTGGTGGTGGTAGTGGTGGTAGTGGTGGTGGTGGTGGTAGTGGATGTGGTAGTGGTGGTGGTGGTGGTGGTGGTAGTGGTGGTTGTGGTGGTGATATTGGTGGTGGTGGCAGTGGTAGTGGTGGTGGTGGTAATGGTGGTATGGTGGTGGTAGTGGTGGTAGCGGTGGTGGTGATGTGGTGTGGTAGTGGTAGTGGTGGTGGTGGTATTGGTGGTGGTGGTAGTGGCGGTGGTGGTGGTGTGGTAGTGGTAGTGGTAGTAGTAGTGGTGGTGGTAGTGGTGGTATTGATGGTTGTGGCAGTGGTAGTGGTGGTGGTGGTGGTGGTAGTGGTGGTAGTGGATGTAGTGGTGGTGGTGGTATTGGTGGTGGTGGTAGTGTTGGTGGTGGTGGTAGTGGATGTGGTGGTGGTGGTGGTGGCAGTGGTGGTAGTGGTGGTAGTGGTAGTGATGGTAGTGGTGGTGATAGTGCTGGTGGTGGTAGTGGTGGTGGTGGTAGTGGTGGTGGTAGTGGTGGTGGTGGTAGTGGCAGTGGTGGTGGTGGTGGTAGTTATGGTGGTGGTGGTGATGGTGCTGGTGGTGGTAGTTTTTCATCTCCTGAAGGGCACCGCTGTTCTCTTTCTTGTCAGGGTTAGGGTGGTATTTTAAGAAGACCTGTTAGAATAAGGATTAAAGTCAGAGGTTTCTGCATATGGAAATGTTACAGAGGATAGTGTGGCTGAATCCATGCCAAGTTAAGCACTAATAGATAGATCATTGTCCTTGCAGAGTCAGAACACAATCAAAGGTGGTAGCCCAAGAGGGGCTCAGCACAGCTGAGGAGAGTTGATGGGTATGGTGGGAGCAGGAGGATAAAAGATTAGATGAGGGAAGCGGAAGGGCTCCAGAACTCACAAGGAGAAGAGTGGTACATATAAGATAATTTAAAAACAGTGGTGTATATTTTGTACACAAAATGTAATCACCAAGCAAGAGAAACATTTGTAAATCACAATTCTATTTAATACATTCTCATATTCAGGTCACATTTCTTTTTCTTTCTTTCTTTTTTTTTTTTTTTGCAACAGTGCTGCTTTTTAATATTTATAAAACCAGAAGAAAATTTCTTTCATGGCAGGTCTTTGCAAATCACTACTTAATAATCAGATCATGATAACCACAATATTTATCTAATTAGGTCTGTGATCACTTTAATTCAAGGCAACTAATGTTAGATTAGAATTCCTAGTGTTAGACACCAGAGTAATGCCTCAAGTAAACATTTGTCCAAATTTATTATTAAACTCAATTTTAAAGATTGGAAAAAGATAAAGAAAGCCTTTTTAGGTAGGGTGAAGAGTATGGAAAAGAAAGAGAGGCAGAGAAAGAGAGAGAGAGAAATCTTCCATCTGCTTGTTCACTCCCTAAATGACAATAGCTCAGGCTGGGCCAATTTGAAGCCAAGAACCAGGAACTCCATGCGTATCTCTCACATGGGTGGAAGGGGTCCAAGTACTTGATCATCTGTTGCTTTGCTAGGTGCATTAGCAGGAAACTGGATTGGAAATGCAGCAGCCAGGACTTGAACTGCCTCTCTCATAGAGGATGCTGGCATGGCAAGCACTGGTTTAACCCACTGCACCACAATATTAGTCCTAAGATATATTTTTAAAAAGACAATCTTGTTTTTTAAATGTTTATTTATTTGAGAGGCAGAGTGACAAAAAGATGGTCCCTAGTAGCCCTAATAGCCTGCAACAGCCAAAGCTGGGCCAGGCTGAAGCCAGGAGGCAGCAACTCCATCCAGTTCTCCCATGTGGGTGGCAGAAACTCAAATACTTGGGCCATCATCCACTGCCTTTCAGGATCAGAAGTGGAGTTGTCAGGACTCCAATTGGCACTCTGATATGGGAAGTGGTCATCCTAAATGTCGCTGGCTTGATGTGTTACACCATGATGCTTGTTGCCAACCAAATAAAGATTTTTAATGAAGCTTTGACAAAAACATTAAGAATAATATCTGAATTCAAATCCAGAGAAAGTGTTACTAGGGGAAAATAAAGTCTGAGCTGATGTTCTGAAAATGCCCATAATAAGGGGTTGGAGACCATTGTGTAAGATCTATGAAATCTGGAAACATTGGGAAAACACTGGGAAACCTCAGCTGATATATGTGGACCTGCTGAGCCAGATAGCCCACGGGTTGCCCAGTGAGCAACCTGACTTGCATACTGCTTCTGTCTGGCTCAGTCTACAGTGACAGTCCTTCAGCTCCACCACAGAGTACTCTCCAGTGTGTTAGAGTTGTCCTTAAAGTGCTTGAATTAGAGGAAGCACTTGCACATTTACTCTTCTGACTGGAGGGAAGTATATCACCTGGATGGTTGTTAGGGGATTTCAGGGGACTAAGTTAGGTCTTTGGCTGTTGACAGGTGTTGTCACTGAGTGCTTCCAATTCATGTTTTCACTACAGTGGCCAGCTCACTCAAAGCCTCTTGTTAGTGCACCTATGTACTCATTCTGGACAAAGACCCCTGTCCCACAACGGGCTGTCTCAGAGCCATCCAGCAAGGTATTAATGAGGGCCTTACACACATTCTTAAAAGAAAGTACTAGTGTTTCACAGATCTAGGTAGGAGCAGAAATTTCTGCCCATTAAGGAACCAGGAAGCTGGCCTTCTGCACAAAATGCAATCTCAGATGTACAGATGGCTTCCAGACCTCTCATTCTGCACAAGTAGTTGTAACAACTCTGATTCCCCTGAGTCTCAAGCTACAGCAGTCTTGCATCTTTATCCACATGAGCTGGGGTTCATACTTAATATCCTGAACTCTGGATAGTCAAATGTCAATCACCTCTTTCAAATTCTTGCGGGCATTTTGTCCCACAGGGGCATGAGGTCCCCTTCTATATGTTATTGCAAAGTGCATGATTTGCCTATTCATAAAAATAGAGAGCAGTATACATACCTGACTCCGTTGGGCTATAACCAGCACAATGTTCATCCCAGACAGCCAGTTACTGCTGGACACCTTGGCCTACCTACCCTACACAAAACCGCTCAAGTTTAACTTACTACCCTACCTTGTCTGCCCAGGTTGCACCAAAGCAGTGGTGTATGGGTTCCCCGGAATTCCCCAGCCATTTCCATATGGGGGAAGACCAAGCCAGAACTGGTATACAATCTGGTGGATGGGGGCAAGTACTTTCCTTAAAGGAAAAACTCTAAAGAATTTTGCATGGTGTTAATGGCTTCTATACTTGTATCAAATGGTATTTAACCTTTAGATAAGAACAATTACTCTGTAGTAGATATTTCTTTATGATTGCACATTGATTTCCACTTGGAAATGGAACACTACATAGCAAGAAAATTATTCATACAAAGATTACCTGATTCATAAATATTCTTCTATTAGAATTCATTTTCTCTATATAAAGAGAATATTATATTATCTTGGAGTTAGAGTCTTCTAAATATATTTCAAATTTATTTATTTATTTTGAATAAAAAAATGGATAAAGAGAATGCATCCAAACTGCCTGAGGTTTCTGGATGGATATCTACTGCATAATTTGGCAGACTTTTGAAGACAGCTTTTAGGAAAATCTAATTTTTAGCAAAGTGATTCTCAATAATTTTAACAACGCATTAATATATTTGCTCAAAAATAATCAATACCATCATTGAGAGTTAATTAAGCACAAGACATTCTGTTTTTATCAATGTTATTTCATTTCATCCACATTGCCCTATGAAGACCTTCGCTTCATGAAAAATATATTGCTGCAAAAAGTCAGTCTGTTTTATGAACTATTTCACATGTACTTTCTGCCTGGTACATGCTACCTGGCCAAAATCACATGTCAAGGCTCAGATCGTGCCTCACCTCCCATGGTGGCCTCTCCTTTTCACTCCCACCACAGAAGAGGAAGACAGCTCATCTTGGTGGGGCTTTCTTCAGTTATTAGAGTGATGCATCTCCCTGTATGGCACCCAACAGGACTGAGGAGGGGAGTCCTGCTTTATCATTCGGTACATATCACCCAGGGAGTATACATAAAAAGAAGAATCTCCCATAGATTTTTTTTTTAAATTTTTTTGACAGGCAGAGTGGACAGTGAGAGAGAGAGACAGAGAGAAAGGTCTTCCTTTTGCCATTGGTTCACCCTCCAATGGCCGCCGCGCTGTTCCGATGGCAGGAGCCAGGTGCTTCTCCTGGTCTCCCATGGGGTGCAGGGCCCAAGGACTTGGACCATCCTCCACTGCACTCCCGGGCCATAGCAGAGAGCTGGCCTGGAAGAGGGACAACCGGGACAGAATCCGGCGCCACGACCAGGACTAGAACCCAGTGTGCCAGCACCGCAAGGCGGAGGATTAGCCTAGTGAGCTGCGGCGCCGGCCCTCCCATAGATTTTTAAGCAAACACACACACACATACACAAACACACACACACATTTACTCACTGTTCCTGATATTTTTAAAAACGGAAAAATAGGGGGTCCAGCACTGTGGTGCAGTGGATTAAAGCCCTGGCCCACAGGGCCACCATCTCATATAGGAGCCGGTTGGAGTCCTGGCTTTTCCACTTTTGATGCATCTCTCTGCTTTCTCGGCCTGGTAAAGCAGTAGAAAATGGCCAAAGTCCTGGGGCTCCTGCACCCATGTGGGAGGCCCAGAAGAAGCTCCTGGCTCCTGGCTTTGGATCAGCTCAGCTCTGGCCATTGCAATCATTTAAGGAGTAAGCCAGCAGATGGAAGATCTTTGTCTCTGTCTTTGGCTCAACCTTTCTCTGTAACTTTGTCTTTCAAATGACATCACAGTTTAAAAATATAGTAGCTAGTCAAGATACATATTGCAAGTTAAGTAAGCATCAAATGGAGTGAACATGACTTCCAATATAGGTAGAAGATAATGGTACCTGACAGTGGATACCATGTTCTCTATTAGCTAAGATAAATGTCCTGGATCCCAGTAGTTTTCCCAGGAACTGCTTGCAATTCACCAGCCCCAAAAGGCAGCATTGTCCTCATCTTCCTTGCATTCATTCTCTTTTGGCTTCTGCCCATCCTTGTGCACCCTTTGTTGTGGTGCTAAATTTACAATTTGTATTAAATCCATTAATACATTTGCTTCCAGGAGAAAACTATAGCTCATAGAACACCTTCCTTTCTGTTTCATTTTCCAAACCCTGATAAACAGCTTGGCCCCCTGATGCACAAATAATGATGGTATTTTTTCAAATTGGCCTCTTAAATGTCTTTATATCCACATGCTCTTCATCTCCAAGCAAGTTAAGGAGTGATGCTACCTATTCCCTCTCAATTTCTCCTCAGTGATCAGAAATTAGTCCTTGCACAACACTCCATAATATGCCAAATACTTTTCTTTTCAGTTTCCCTAACCCTCATCTATTAATTTCTGATTAAACAAATCCAAAATAAATAAACAATCAGAAACAATAAATAAGCCTTAAATGTGAGATTGAGAAAAGTTCTATTTACTGATAAAACTTTAATTTGGGGTCCTTTCTCCTATAGAATTTTCTACCATGATGTTTAAGAATATATCCTTCAAATATCATTATTACTAATTAATAGCTGTATTAAAAAGCTGGTATTAAAGAGTAAACATAAAAATGGACAATGGCCAGATCAAGTATACAAACAGAATTCTGAGCCACAAACTTTGCTGCAATGAGAGCAGGGAACCAAACTATAAACTCTGCAACAATTGGCACGAGGTATTCTCACAACTTGGTCAGTAACTTCCAGATTCCTTAGTTTTACCTCTGCTTTCATCTTAAAACAAGAGAAAGGCACATATGAGCCCCTGATCAATACTATAGAATGCTCAGCTGCTAGTTAGCTGTCTCTATGTCCCCATGAAAATGACTTCCAATCAGAGGATCCTTGATGCTTCCTTTTTGTCCCTTTACCTACACACTTAAAATAGGTAGGTAGGTAGGTAGGTAGGTAGATAGATAGATAGATAGAGCGAGCAAGCTTGAGATCTTCCATGCACTGGTTAACTCCTCAAATAGCTACAACAGTTAGTTCTACACGATGGCAAAGTCAGAAGTCATCCAGGCCTCCCATATGGGTGGCAAGGGTCCAACAGTTGGGTCATCTTTTGCTGCTTTCCCAGGCATATTAGCAAGAATCTGGATTGGAAGCAAAGCAGTCAGAACTCATATCGTCACTTTGATATGGGATGCCCGTATCAGAAATGACACCTTAACTTGCTATCTCATGATGCTGGGCCTCCAGCCTTTAAAGTCTCTGACAAATGCAACTCACGGTGTCTGGCCTCTTGATTATAGTAAGTTAAAAAATTGCATTTGCTTTTTTCTTTTGAGTGTTATTTATTTTCACATTTTCAAAGATGGCAGCATTAAGCTGTCTTCTTTCTTGTACTTGAACTGAAAACATGCACCTTGCTCCTTATCAAGTGTTGATTCATCTAGTAATTATAATAAGAGAGTTGTAATTACTAATATTCCTTATCACTAAATACAGAAAATGGGAAGTTGATGTGATTGGCTATTGAAGCCTGTCATCCCAGGCAGAGTTGAAAATGTGATGGCTCATAATAATTTATGGTGACTCTCACAGTCCTACTTCTCCTTGGATTCATGCAGCTGCAACATCTCTAATTTCTTAATGGATGTTGAGAAGAAACAGGAATTTAGACACAAATAAACTGTTTTAAGTGCTTCAATTTATTCATTGATTCTTTCAATTAATATTTACAACCTAACCAATATTTGTGTGCCAAGCTCTCTGAGAGACATGTAATATTGCTCATTTTTAATTATTGAGGAATAATCTGATAGTTACCCAACAGCAAATTACTCCAAATTAAATATTTTTTTACCCAGGCATTTTTGTGTTGAAACTCCAGACTCCTTAGCAAATGCTTGCCCCAAATGCACTGCTGTTAATCCTGTTCAGCCAAATCAAGATCGAATACTCACTAACTCTTAGTTTCAACTGAATAGAGAGAAATTTAAGCATTGGTTCATAAATACATTGGATTCTTAGAAGATCTTGGTCCTTATTGGGAATTATTAGCAATAAATTGAATCCTTTTATAGCACATGAGATGTTGGACTCAATTTTTTTAACCAAAGTAATATGAGAAAATTTTAATTTCTATGTAAATTAGCACTCACTCAAGTCAGACCTGAGTTGTCCTTAGTTAGCCAATAATTTGGTAAGATACAGCCTGTCTTAATTGCAAATACCTAAAGATTTTAAAAATGATGATGCTAACCCCAAAGCAATCAAGCAAATGTCACAGTATGGTGGAGACATCTGCTTGCTTCCCATTAACCTCTTCCTTTTACTTCCTTGCAAGAGAACCCCTGAAAACACGTTCAGCCAAAGGAACAGAATTTTCAAGCCACCTTCTCAATTTGGTGGAGCCACAAGTGTGAGTGTTAGCTAAAAAGATTTCATGCTGTGTGTTGAGCGTCTGTGATTCATTCTCACACCCTTCCTCATTCCTCCTGCCTCACAAGCTGGTGCAGCAGTTAGTCCAGGCAAGCTCTGCGACCTGTGACTGAAAGCAGCACTCAAGACAGAGCCGAGCTAGGAAGGAGGAGCCTGGCTCCTGCACTATTTCATGGAGTTGTCATGTTAGTTCTTAACTATCTTCAGACTCCCTCTGGATGGTTAAGTCACTAATACTTGGTCTGTGTTGCTATTCCTCAAATTCCATTCTTAAATAGAGTCGCTACTAGTAATACTGAATCTAGTTCTGGCTCTTCTCAAAAGTAGACTTTTTCTGAGGAAAAAATAAAAAGGAAAAATACAAAATCTCTTGTCATTCATTTAAGGAGAAGAGGTACACCAAGGCAAGAAATCTGGCTTGCATGGCTTAATCAACTTGGACTACTAACCAGGTAATACAATAGTGACTAATATGTATCAAGAAACAAACAGTGCATGAAAGAGAACATTTCAATGGAAAGTGAGATGTGTGGATGCAGTATCCAAACATGCTTAACTGTAACATGTTCCTGTCACCAAATATCTAGTTTGCACATTAAATCAGAGAATGTGATGAAGATCATAGAGTGCTATCTGCCACAGAAGGACATATGACATTCACAGTCACCTTATTGCTGTAAATCAGTTTCTACTTTACACAATATTTCTGGAAAAGTGTCAGCAAATATCAAACTTGATCAATTAAGGTGGTGGGAAGACAGGAGAAAACAAAAGAGACAATGCTGGCACTCTCATTCTGTAGCAGAGACTGAGGTTTCCAACTCACACTGACATAAAGCTCTCATGATAAATGACCCATTGTGAATTCAGGTATTGTAGAATACATGTAAAATTCTTGATGGGAAAGACTTTCAAAAACACAATTCATATTCACCTCTTCAAGAAAAGTTAATCCAATTCCTTAGCGTGTGTTAAATCCGTCATTTTCACATTGGTTCCTGCCGATGCTTGGAATATGTAGAGTTACCTAAGGTATTGCCTGGGAGAGGGCTTGACGAAGGGATGTGAACTTGATGGAGATGAGAGGGTTTAGTTTTGACCCCAGTTCAGTAAAAACAAATGGTTTTATCACAATTCCATGTAAAATTTTACCTGATAAAAAATTTCAGGACCTAAAATAAATGAATAAATAGTAAATACCACTATGCTGGAAAAAGGGTTATATAAAAATATTAACTAACCATGTTCAGTGCAGCATTGGAACCAACATTTTACAAATCATTATCACAATAATAAAAATATAAATAAATGAAGTCTTCATGAAAGTCACTCACCAGATCCATTCTTGGATAACAAAATTTTTAAATATCAGCCTCTATTTAAAAATAAATATGTAGTACCTAAGCTTAGATTCATATTAATGCATTTAAATAGATGTGTTAATGCTCTTTGCTGATACAATTCAGTCACAATTCCCTTTTTAAAAAAATATTAAGGATAGTGTCAAGAATATTAGATAAGATTTATTTAGATAACACAAAATAAAAAATTTAATTTTTCCAGTGCATGTTTTAAGAAACAGTATGAGATTGTTTGTAAACATATTAGCTAATTGTGAGATAAGTTCCCCAAATCATATAATTCATCACAAAAAGAAATGATCACTTGCAGAATTCATTCACTACCCTTCCTAGTCAAGGAGCCATGGATCCTGCCTTCTGTATCTCATCTTCCCAGCCTCTGGCACTGGGAACCTGCATCTTCATCAGGAGCTATGAGCAGGTAGGTGTGTGCAGTGGCACTGCTCTTTGGTCAAAGGGCTCAGCCTGAGGCTTTCATTGTCTTGCTGGCCATAATATGAACTGTGACTAATTCACCTTTTTTTTAAAAAAAATTGTAGGCTGATCTTATGCATAATAAAATGTAGAGGGCTTAGAAAGAAAGTCAACATGACAATTGACAATTCAATATTAGAGCAAGTGGGAGACCCCAGCGGGTTTGTGTGGGTTGCCATTCTTAAGTTTAAATTTTAGGAAAATTATTAAGTAATTGATAGTACTAATTCACTAGTCATTTTCATAAGGTTCCAAGGCATCAGTGTTAAATGGCTGAATTCAACATTGACTGCATAACCAACCATTATTGGTATTATAATAACGACATGATAATTTATCACAATACAATTAGCTGTAAGTCCAAGCATATAAATTAGTACTACTTTATAATGTTAAAAGATCTTAGATAACTGCTGTGGAAGCTTGAAGAAATGAACATGGTTACATAAGAGCAATTATGAATGACTGTCCACTATCATTTGCTTTCTAAGATAACTGAGAAACCTATTTTCTGAAAACCCCTAGAAATCATTATATTCAAATAGATAGAGTAATTTTTCATCCCTTAGACCCAAGTGCATATCTATTAATAAGTTAGGTAAAACTTTTAGGAATAAGACACATGATTTCTGAACAATTTCATGATCCTTGAATATTAGAGAAAGAAGTATTTAAAATTATTCTACCAAATTCAGGCATATTTTTGTGATTAGAAATATGCAAAGCAGGGCACCAATTGGCAAAATAGATAAAATGCCACTTGGGACACTCACATCTCAAATCATGGGTTTCAGTTCTGGCTCCACTTCTGCTTCCAGCTTCCTGCTAATGGACACCACTTGGGAGGCAGCAGGTAATGTCACAAGTGGATGGTCCCTGCCACTCATATGAGAGATCTTGAATGAACTCCAAGCCCCTGGCTTTGGCATGTCCCAGCCCCAGCGGCTGCAGGCATTTGGGGAGTGAACTAGTGAATCAGAGACCTCTTTGTCTTTGTCTGTCTCTGTCTCTCTTCATTTTAAATAAATTAATAAATAGTTTTAAATAATAAATAATTAATAAATAAATTTTAAATAAATAAAATTAAAATCTGGGAATATTTAGGTGTACAAAGCCAGCCATTGCAAAGGTCATACTAAACTTTATACTATTACTACTAAGATTAAACTATTTATAGTATTACTACTAAGATTATTACTACTAAGATTATGCTCATTTTTAAAGAATCAACATTTATCAAATATTCCCCTAAATTCAAACTTTTGATTTTATTTTATCTATTGAAATGCTAACGACTATGATGTATGTGGAAACATTTGTAGGATTTCTAACCCCTCCAGGTTGGTGCAGTGTAGTACTGATGCTGACTTCCTTTGGGAATTCAGATGAATTAAATTCGTATCGGGGTACTTCAAAAAGTTCATGGGACATGGAATAAAAGATAAGCTAATTTTGGCATAAGAAATGCTTTAAAATCCAAGCAGTTTTTGTGTATTATAAACACTATTCATCTTTTTGAAGATACCTCACATGCAAAAATTTTAACTTTTTTTGTGCCACAATAAATATATCTTTTAATTCTATTGTCTAGGAACCTTTTGAAGCATACTTATAGTTGTTCAGCAACTATGAGTTCTGAGGAACTTTACTTTGCCTTGTCTTGGGAAATAAACCTGAAAGTGATTAAAATAGTCAACATGACCAACTCATTTGTAAACAAGAGAATTAGGATGTATGCAGAATAATTATTTAATCAGTGATCTAACAGAGTTTGGGGCTATAATTTGTACTATTCTCCATCTTATTGTTCTCATATTACGTATCAGGATGGAAGGGTGAGGCCACATAATTCAATAAAATTCTCACTCAAATCTGTGGAACTTCATATCTTTCCATGTGAAGAAATACAAGAAATGCCACATCAACTTATATCAGCTTGGTGTGGTGATTATTTTGAACTATGGGCTCTGGGAGCAGATTCAAGCCAATTTTTCCTCTGAGCTCCCCTTATCTGCCTAAGGACAGATCCTTTAAAAATAACTCAATTTTCATAGACTCCCTCCCTGGGAATCTCATCAGCCAGGGAAGGGCAACTCAGATCCCAGCAATTCTGCTGGATGTGGACAACATGCTGGATGCTATGTCATAGGCCATCATCTATTATTAGAGTCTATTCTTCTGTTCCCAAACCATTTGTCTCTCCTAACTTGCCTACACCCCCTTCTCTCTCCCCTACAAATTGAGTATTTAAGCTTCCAGACCTCACTGGGTTTGGGAAAATCCATGTTTCTTTTATGTGATTCTCCTATGCATGTAATGCATTTGTATACCTTTTTTCTTGTTAATCTTTTTTTTTTTTTTAGATTTTTGTTCTTCTATTTTAATTTATTTGAAAGGCAGAGTTACAGGGAGTGAGAGGAGAGACAGAGAGATCTTCTAGCTGCTGGTTCACTACCCAAATGGCCACAACAGCCAGGGCTGGGCCAGGCAAAAGCTAGAAGCCAGGAACTTCACACAGGTCTCCCACATAGGTGCAGGGGCCCAAGGACTTGGGCCATCTTCTGCTGCTTTCGCAGGTGCATTTATCAGGGAGCTGGATTGGTAGCAGAGCAGCCAAGACATGAACCAGCACCCATATGGGATGCTGCCAAGGCAGGTGGCAGTTTAATTCATTACACCATAACACTGGCCCCCTCTTGTTAATCTGTCTTATATCGACTTAATTCACAGTCCAATCAAAACCTGGAAGGGTGCTCCCCTCCACATGTCCTCCCACACTGTCTCCCTAACATGAAATAGCAAGCATGAAGATGAACTATTGCTCTCCCAAGTCACCAATTCAGGCAGTGTTGAGGGGGAAGCAGGACAGAGAGCACAGCAAACAGGTCGAATCTTAGCTCTTCCTGCTGGACTACAGACCTATGGTTAGACAACGTGGTCTCTCCCAACAACTTGATCAGTTTGAACACATCAAACAGCTACAACTTTTGCTATTGCTTTTTATGAAGCATAAATTCCAGCATCTCTGATGTCTGGTTCCTCACATATCTGATAAGGAGCAAAAGTGAAGGAAAAAAAAGGAGTGGCAAATTTGCCATCATTGATTCCACTGAACATAGTGTTTCACGACAATTGTTTCACATTAGGTCCAGTAGGACAGATAAAATGTTTCATCTTACAAATGTCAAATCAACACAGGGTCTGAAACACTTCCTCTCCCAACCTTCTCCCTCCTTCCTTTCTCTGGGAGACAGCAAAAAATGTTCACTAGGACCAAGGTCAGTCTAAGCATAATAGGTATAAACACAATTAAATACATATACACACCTATAATTTGCTTTACACCTCAGTGGAATCTTTCAAATTAGGTACTATCGTTCATCTTATTTTGTAGGTGAAGAATAAGCCTGCTTGGCTATAAAACCAATAAGTGGAATATGTCATTCTAAGTCCCTAGGAACAGTCCTATAAGTCAAATGGGCAATGATGTCTCACACGGCTAATTATTGTACCAAAGTTTTATGTTGTCTATGCAGCTGGTATAAAATAACTTGTTAGCTGATTTAAAACTATACATTTAAATGTATTCAGTGTATTAATTGGTGTTTATTCTGTGGCACAATTTGCCTCTTGTACCTAATGAAAATTGTGCCAACCTACCACTGTTTCTATTAATTTGAGTCATTGGAGCATTTTTCTTTGCATTTTTTGGACATGGCAAGGTCCACCTACCTGACTATACAGCAGTTGCTGCTACTGGCCACAGGCTTCAAGGTCCAGCTTAGCTCCTTATCAAACCAGCATCATAATCCTGGAAGTCCAGGGCTGGATACATTTCAATCGTCTTAGAAAATGTGAAGGATTGGGGCTGGCGCTGTGGTTCAGTGGGTTAAAGCCCTGGCCCGAAGCATCGGCATCCCATATGGGTGCCGGTTCTAGTCCCGGCTGCTCCTCTTCCAGGCCAGCTCTCTGCTGCGGCCCGGGAAGGCAGTGGAGGATGGCCCAAGTGCATGGGCCCTGCACCCCATGGGAGACCAGGAGAAGCACCTGGCTCCTGGCTTCGGATTGGTACGGCTCCGGCCGTTGAAGCCATTTGGAGAGTGAACCAACGGAAGGAAGACCTTTCTCTCTATCTCACTGTCTGTAACTCTGCCTGTCAAATAAATAAATAAAAATCTTAAAAAAAAAAGAAAAAGAAAATGTGAAGGATGATTTCCAAGTTGTTCTTGTTTGCAACAACTCTAGAAATAATTTTTTTAAAAAAATCCATATGCAATTATATATCTGATTTCTTTTTTTATTTTTATTTTTTTTACTTTTATTTAATGAATATAAATTTCCAAAGTACAGCTTATGGATTACAATGGCTTCCCCCCCATAACGTCCCTCCCACCCGCAACCCTCCCCTTTCCCACTCCCTCTCCCCTTCCATTCACATCAAGATACATTTTCGATTCTCTTTATATACAGAAGATCAGTTTAGCAGACATTAAGTAAAGATTTCAACAGTTTGCTCCCACACAGAAACATAAAGTGAAAAATACTGTTTGAGTACTAGTTATAGCATTAAATCTCAATGTACAGCACACTAAGGACAGAGATCCTACATGAGGAGTAAGTGCACAGTGACTCCTGTTGTTGACGTAGCAAATTGACACTCTTGTTTATGGCATCAGTAATCACCCTAGGCTCTTGTCATGAGCTGCCAAGGCTATGGAAGCCCCCTGAGTTCACTGACTCTGATAATTTTTAGACAAGGCCATGGTCAAAGTGGAAGTTCTCTCCTTCCTTCAGAGAAAGGTACCTCCTTCTTTGATGACCCGTTCTTTCCACTGGGATCTCACTCGCGGAGATCTTTCATTTAGGGTTTTTTTTTCCCCCCAGAGTGTCTTGGCTTTCCATGCCTGAAATACTCTCATGGGCTTTTCAGCCGGATCCGCATGCCTTAAGGGCTGATTCTGAGGCCAGAGTGCTGCTTAGGACATCTGCCATTCTATGGGTCTGCTGTGTATCTCACTTCCCATGTTGGATCATTCTCTCCCTTTTTGATTCTATCAGCTACTATTTGCAGACACTATTCTTATTGATGTGATCCCTTTGGTTCTTAGTCCTATCATTGTGATCAATTGTGAACAGAAATTGATCACTGGGACTAGTGAGATGGCATTGGTACATGCCACCTTGATGGGATTGAATTGGAATCCCCTGGTATGTTTCTAACTCTACCGTTTGAGGTAAGTCAGCTTGAGCATGTCCCGAATTGCACATCTCTTCCCTCTCTTATTCCCACTCTTATTCTTTAAATCCTTTTGGTTTCAGGTCTTCATTCATTCAAATGTTCTGAAACTTCTAGAGCTTTAGGATTTTACTTAAGTAACACATCCCTTAACTTCCGTTCCAGAGAAAGGATAAACGTGTGCAAAGCAGGCTTTTACCCCTTACTGCACTTCTAGGCATCACTCTGCCTTGAATCTTCGTCATTTACAAAGAATTTATGAAGTGAAATGGAAGTGAGGGATTCTGATTATGTGTAAAGGACCTCATATCTACTTTCACAGCCTCCCTTTCCACTTCTGAGGCTATTGATGAAAACATCAGTTAGACACTTTGAGACTGATTGACTTCATGCAGCTCTCTGAGAAATCAGAAGTGTAGTAGTAGGAATTAGCAACATTTCTCTTGAGGGCTTCCAGGCACAGTAGACGTGTTTTATACTGTGAAAATACAAGGAAATTACAACAAAAGCAATGTTAAATGAGATTTTCACAATGGGATCAGGAGACCATTAGGAAGCAGGACTTACGCATGTTGCCAGCTGCTCCCTGTAATTGAACTTTGGTTACCTACACCCTTTGACCTGGACTGTCTGTGACCACAGGCTCAAGATTCATATCATCAGGTGTTAAGACTCTCATTCTTTGTGCATTTCTGTTCTGATCACACATCCTTTTCTTCACGTTTCTTTGTCATGTAGCTCCTGTTCCTCCTCAACATCCAAGAGCCTGTATAAGCTCCCACTTCTCATGCCCTCGTTGGGTCTGCCTGAACTACCGTCTCCTGGCATGCAACTCCTAAGAACTCAGACAAAATCCTTTTATCTTTTGCGCTTTCTGAGTTTGGATTAATCAAAAATATTCAAGTCTTCTGCATCTGTACTATGGATCTGATAGGGTTTAGGACATGCCACTCCAAACAGACTGTAGAAAACCAAACATAATACACCAAAATATGCCTCTTTCTTGTAAGTGTAATTTTGAAAAACTGCCGACATAGGAAAAGTGCTGAAAAGTGATCCTTTTAAAGAGACATGTACATTAAAGAAAGAAATCTCTGAAAGGGGTCTCTCTCTCTCTCTCTCTGTACCTGCTCATAATCTCCTGGTTTGTTTTATTTACTTACTTATTTATTTGTTTGTTTGTTAGAGTGTGATACAAGAGGCTCCATTTTGCTTCTGACAACTTTTAAACCAATAAAATCAGGGGGCATCAGTAGTCTATACATTTTCTTATACTTTTTCCAATTTAAACACATCAAATGGACTGATTAATTTTCATCAAGAGTAATATGAGGGACTCAAGAACCTCATGCATTTATAAGTTAACATTAAATTCAGTGTGTCTCTTGAAATGACTAACCAGTTTGCATAAAGAGAGGAAGACTGCTAATTACCATTCCAAACACAGTGTATAAAGGGGGCAGATATTGAGGCACAGCAGGTTAAGCCATTGCTTGGGTTTCCTGAATCTCATACTGGAAGTGCCTCTATGAGTCCAAGCATCCCAGCTTCCAATCCAACTTCCTGATAATGCAGCCTAGGAAGTAGCAGATATTGGCTCAAGTGCTTGGGCTCTTGCCACTTCTGTGAGAGACTCGGGTAGAGTTCTGGGCTCCTGTCTCCAGCCTGGCTCAGTCCTTGCTGGTGTGGGTATTTGAGGGGTGTAGGGACTAGCATTTGGAAGATCTCTGTCTGCCTTTCAAGTAAATGAAAAGGAATAATGAAATACTTTAAATGCAGTGTATATAAAACACTTAGAATAGTGGTGAATCATGGCCAGCAGAGGATTGCCAGACTTTAGTATGGAGGAGTAACTAGGTGTGAATTAACTGAGTTTTTTGAATTTCAGTAAAAATCAATAAGTAAATAACATTTTTAACCTCGAAAATACAATAACCTAACACATACAAACTCTTACAGTTCAATGAGAAGATTGAGTTGTATTAGGGATGAAGCTGCTGCCTGGCTCACCTTCCATCAATGGTAATGTCATCTCTAGCCTTTGAGCTCAGCTGTCTCTTACATTCCTCCTCCTCACAAGGACATTTTAAACCCTGTGCCTCATTTGCTTGCATAGAGAAGTAATTTGCCAAAAGCTACAGCCCAATTTCTGACCTCTGGGTTCCCCTGTGGAAAACAAGCACAGCTCCAGTGCATTTTGGAAGTGCATGAGAGAAGTCAGATTAATTGCCTTTCATCTCATACTAATTGTTTGCTGCTAAACATTCCTTTTATCTTTCCATATCAAGAGAAGAGATGGCCAAAAATGCCACTAGCAAATACATGAATGTTCCTCATGCTATCTAAAAGACTATCTCCCACAGAGTGGGAGATGATTTGACCAGAATATGAACTCTCATATTCAGTGAGTCATTGCCCTGAAATACACATAAAATTAGATGACCTTTCAGATGTCATTCTCAAAAGTCAAATACACAGTAATTGGGAAGGAGAAGAAAAAATACAGGAGGGATACTGGTAGAGAGGGAGATGCTGGGAAAGGATTAACCCTCATTCTTATCCAACCTCAGGCAAAGGTTTATTCTGAACTGTAACTTGTTAGCCTTGCAGAACAGAAATTTCATCAACAAAAATCCTAAATACTATTAAACAGTCCTCTGTCTGAAGCACCACACCATTCAAAAAATCATTAAATACAAAACAGAGGGGAATAAACATAAAGGCAAGACGCAGCCAAAAATAAATTGCTGATACATACCCATCTTGCTTCTTTGCATCGGCCTCCTGGTCTACAGAGTAGTTTGAAATTATTATGAATGAATTTTGAAAATTTGTATCCCAAGTGTTTTCCATCACAAAGGTAATTCTCAAAATAGGATGCTTTGCATCTTCTCACTGCATAGGAAATTCCCTAGAATGCTATGTTCCTATTTGCACATAATTACATTAATGGGAGATCAAAATTCTTACAAAATTAAAGCCCTTCTTGTTCATAAATCTCTCACAGTTACTTAAGGAGTTCATGGACTCCCCAGTGGTAAAAACACAAAACACACCTTTCAGGCTATCACAGGTGATGGGATTCAGGCTAGGCAAACCTGAATTATGGCATCGTGGCATTTGAAAAAACAGCAGAGGCAAGAAAGTCCATCTCCCTGATACAAATCATAAGACGCTCATGTGAGAGGTGCCCTCCTTATACCTGGAAGGAAGGTGCACCTTTGTTTCTGCAGACACAGGTGAATAATTGAGACTCTGAACAGTCTTTGTTAAATCCCACCAGTTAGTCACCACTAGGTCACACCCCATTTGTCTAATCATACATCTCCATAATCATCTACTTTGTCAAATCTAAAGCAAAAAAAAAAAATACATAGCTCTATGTATTTGTTTGGGTTTGGGTCCTCATTTCCTTATGAAAGCTCCTAGGTCATGCAAAACTTATTAGATGGATTTGTATGCTTTTTTATAGTTATTTTTTTTTATTAGGGGCCTCAACTGTAAACCTGTTTGTTTGGGTCCTCATTTCCTTATGAAAGCTCCTAGGTCATGCAAAACTTATTAGATGGATTTGTATGCTTTTCTATAGTTAATTTTTTTTTTATTAGGGGCCTCAACTGTAAACCTAGTGATGGGTAAAGAAAGATTTCACTCTTCTCTCCTACACAGAGGACAAAGTCTCTCCTTGACTAAATTCTAGCCAGACTCCTCTGTGTCCTTTTCTCAACTAACCTTCTACATTGACCCTTAGAGCTCATCCTACCTTAAAGAGTCCACCTAAACCAATTTCAGTACAACAAGCAAGCCAAGTCAGTTTTACAAGAATCCCCTAATCTTGGTATCTCATCTTCCCTGATATCTAACAAGTTCCTTAGCCTATCTGCAAGAAGGATCCCCCTGCCCTTGACATCTTGTCTTAGCAATTTTCCATCCACTAAGCCCCCAACTCTGCTTACTGGCTATAAATCCATAGCTGTCTTTACTGTATTTGGAGTTGAACACCATATGCTTCCCCTATTGCAGTTCCCCAAATGCAGTCTCTCTTAATCTTCGAACAAGCATCCGAATAACTTCTTCTTTAGCTGGCAGTTTTTACTGGGCACTGACTCATTCCTCACCCACATTTTGTAGTGGGCTGGAATCCCTGGGGTGGCTTGAGATTTTTCTCTGTGTGACCTTCACTATCAAAAAACTTAGACCAGACTCTTCACATCGTACAGTATCTTAAAAGGACAAGGTCCCATGAGCCACAGGTATCAAGGCTTGGTCATGTTTGCTTATGACCCCTGTGACCCAAAGGACCACATGACAAAGCCTAGAATGAATGCAGGAGGGACTACATAGACCATGGAGATCATAGGCATGATCCCAAGGGCCATGAGGTTCACAGTCAACCACAGGAAGTGCACACACAGCATTTTGCACAACCAAGTAGACATTTAACTTGTTTTCCATTCAAAACTCACAAACAAGTTGGACAGCACACCTCCACTGAGACACAGAAGCTTTGACCCTAAGACAAATAGGTCTAAACTCATTGAATGATTATGTCTCAGTGCTTCCTTCACCATCGTGTGATTTGGAATCTACATCATCTACCTTGCAGAGGAGTTAACCCGTAAGGACATAAATAAAGTGCCGTGCCAGCATAAACTGTGGCAGATAGAAAAGCAAAGTTGAGGGAAATATCACTTCAACACCTTAAGACTTGCATTTACAGTTTTTCACGGGGAAACATGTCCAAGCAGCAGCATGTGTAGGTTATACATGACTGTGTCACGATTTTATCACCTCCAGAAAGGGGACATTTCACTTTGCCGACCGACAGAAGATGGGTAGCTGTGGGCCACACTATCTGTGATGTACGTCCATTTATATTCTAGCAGCTGGGGATTTTCCACAAGACTGGAGAGGCGTGAGGTTCTGGTCTCTTCCTAGAGCCTGAAGGATCCTTGCAATATGTCCACTAAGTGACCCGCCTTAGTTTTTTTTGTTTTTTTTTTGTTTTGTTTTGTTTTGTTTTGTTTTGTTTTGTTTTTTTTGAGGAGAGCCTGGATTTCAGATGTGGTGTTGGAGCTCAGGAAACACCACCCCAAAATAGAACAGTAGGATATAAGAATGTGCACCCCAAAATATATTTCCTTGGCATATTTTGAGCTGATTATTTTGAGCAACTGAAGACATAGGAATAGCTCAGAAAAGCTGTTCTTTTGTAAAATAAATTTACATTCCTTAAAAAATATCCACATGGTCAAGTATCCATATGTAGAAGATGGCTGCATTGAGGTAAATTTTGTTACACAAGAGACTTTATCTGCATAGAAAAACACCCTTTGTTCACTATTCATTAACTCCCCTACCCTCCTATGACTAGTCACTCCTCATTCCATAGACCTCAAATCGCTATTCCTTTATGTAGCTCAGGATGTTATATATAAACTTCAATCATCTAGTACTCCTTTGAGTCATATTTGTGGGATCCCATGTGTATGCACATAATTAAACTGGTTTTAGACTGTTAATCTATCTTCTGTCAGTTTATTCGATATACTCATTAACTCATTATCAAACCTTCAGAGGGCAGAGGAAGTTTTTTTATTTTTATTTTTTCCCTTTATAGTTGTCTGCCTGCCACCCTGAGTCTGGGCTATGTCTTTTGGCCCAGGGGAGGGTGGAAGTTATTCAAGCAAATGTGAGCCTTGTGGGAGTGAAACCCTGGGGAAAGTCACAGAGTGACACAAAGGAGGTTCATCTGGGGGTTTTGATTGCCACAGCATTTCCCACCTAAGCCCAGTGGGAGTGCTTACCTGGTAGACATACAACAGAGCAGAATGTGAGATGCAGGAATTGAAGAGACTGTCTTTGAAAAGAAAAAAAATGTGCTCCATGCCATTTTACTAAAGAAGAACAAGCTGCCTATTCTCTCCTTAACTTTATACCTTGATCCGATTCATGTGGAACTGGTGGAGACCTCCTCTCTGCTATGTCCCTTTGCCACAAAAAATTCACTATGTCCATATAAGAAAGAAAACGCTTTTCTCCAAGCTCAGCGAAAGGAAAAACAAAATTCCCACCCACACCCTCAGCTTCCCACATACCAGTTTGAAGAAATAAGACTAAACTGAACTATGGTTTATAGGGATAAGTACCTAATCTCACAAATACATTGAGTCATGTGGAGTAAATGCCAGAATAACCGAGAGGTAATTCAGTAACCGCCCCTACTTACTAAGACTACCTGAAGATTTGCTGGGCTGTGCTGGGTGACCTGTGATGGGCTGTCCGTCTAAGTGCATGACCCTCAAGGGTAAACAGATCATCTAGGGTGAAAGGATAAGGAATATTGGGGCTTAGAAAACCATACCCCAAAATAAGGTGCTTTGACACCTTTGAACTAAAGGGCACTGGAGAGCCTCAGAAGCAGCCACAGAACTAAGGTCTCTCTAACCTTCTCCTCCTCCTGTCTCTCCCTGCTCATTCTCCCCCAAAGCAAGTCTTGGAATCCAGAATTCCACTTCCACGAGGCAGGACAAAGAAAGCAGAACCTCTTTCCCAAGAGCAAACAATGAAGCCTAAGATTATTACTCTAACCTTCTTCTGCCTTTTTGTGTAAGAGCTGGTCCAGGGGCTGGCACTATGGTGTAGCAGGTAAAGCCACCGCCCACAGTATCGGCATTCCATATGGGTGCCGGTTCGAGTCCCGGCTGCTCTACTTCCAATCCAGCTCTCTGCTATGGTCTGGGAAAGCAGTAGAAGATGGCCCAAGTCCTTGAGCCCCTGAACCCACGTGGGAGACCTGGAGTAAGCTCCTGGCTCCTGGCTTCAGAATGGCACAGCTCTGGCTGTTGCAGCCAATTGGGTAGTGAACCAGCAAATGGAAGACATCTCTTTCTCTCTCTCCCTCTCTTTCTCTTTTTCTCTCTCTCTCTGCTTCACCTTCTCTCTCTGTGTAACTCTTTCAAATAAATAAAATAAATCTTAAAAAAGAGCTGGTCCAAGATATTCTCTGACTTACCTTGTCAGATAGTAAATCATAAAAACCTCATTCCAGAGGAGACTTCCCCAACCCTGGGAGGAAGGAATGCCACACAGAGAGGCCAGGAAGAATATGGACAGGCCTAGCTGAGTTTCTCCTTCAGTCTACTACCATTAGATCATGCCTTTCCATTCTTCATTAAATGTAAGACTAAGTATGGGCAGTATCCTCTGGATCTTTGGGTTGTCAATCTGAAGCCTCATGTATCACCGAAAACTTTAATTATACTTGTTACATTCTTCTCTCCTTTTAACCTTTGTCATGAGTGTTGGCCTTAACCCTTAAAATAGGTAAGAAAGCTATTACTCATTTCTGCCCCTTCAGTACAATGACTACACCTGTTTCTGGAACATCAAAACTGACAATATTTGGGGGACATGGTATGTTTTTATAACAACAAAAATTAAAATGTTTAAATTATTTTAAAATGTTTTTTATCTACTTGAAATGGAGGAAGAGAGAGAGACACAGGGAGGGAGGGAGGGAGGGAGGGAGGGGGAGAGGGAGAGGGAGAGGGAGAGAGAGAGAGAGAGAATCTTCCATCTGTTACTTCACTTCCCAAATGCCACAAGAGCAATGACTGCATTCCTTTGTGCCAGGCACCTTAGCCGTTTCTTGCTGGGATCATGGCTGAGGGCATGTTTACAACTCCTCTTACAGAGGAGCTGTTTGCATCCACATGGCCTCTTGAATCATCCTGGAAGCAATCCTTAATACTATTTTTAGCATTAATTAAGAATTAAGAATTAAGAATTAATACATTCTTTTGAGTGGATCCCTTTGCTTCTGAATTATTACGTGTTACAGGAGAGGGCCACTGCACATGGGTGAGAATTTTTATTCATCAATGAGAGAAAACGACAAGCTTCAACATAAAGATTTCACAGTGGGTCAAATGAACAATACTGTAACGGAGATGACGATTTAGTAAATAATATGATAATCACAGAGCTCATTAGCCACACACCACCATCTACCTGCTCAGAGACTCTGACACAGTGAGTTTCTGATCCAAGCATGCATCTTCTGCCTATGTGTGAAGACAAGGAGGAAGGGGTGGATAAAGGCAAACCCACACAGCCTGCTCACTATGTAAAGGCAGAAGGCTAAGCTCCAAATCTGCTGAGACAGCTAATCATCTCAGCAACCACAGGAAGAAAGTATTATATTTCCACTTGACAGATGAGACCAAGGCCCAGAGAAGCTAAATACATACTCCAAGCTTAAATAGTACCTAAAAGGCAGGGCTGGCACTGGGTCCCTGAGAGGTTCAGCTGTAGAGCTGTACACCTGCCCAAGGAATTATGGCTGTGGCTGGGGCATTTCCTCAGGGAACACGTGTCGCCAGTTCCTGGCTGGAGTCCCCCTTTCATATAATACTTTGCTTTTTCAGTCCCTCATTTAAACACGCGAATGTCACAGCACTAGACAGAACAGAACAGAATTAGAATAGCAGGAACTGGTTCTCAATGATCTTTGGTTTCCTTTTTGACATAGCTATAGAACTGAGTCCCTTCATAACCTCCTCAGACTAATGAAGAATAAAAATGAAAGAAAGATACAGAGACGTCCCTCATGAAAGCTCTGTAGCCCGGAGATGTTTTCCTTAATTACAAATGCTTTGTTCACAATATGTGAAGGGTGAAAAATGATACTGTAAATTGAAACAATTTTACTCATGGAATTAGGTGGAAATATAACTGTTGATATAATATCTGTATTTTATATTATGTCTCATTACTTCACAAGTTACATAAAAAATAAAATTCTTTAAAAAAAAAGCTAATGATTTGGGTTCACTTGAATGTTCACGTATACAGCTAGAGACTAAATGTGCACGTCCCATCTAAAATACAGATTTTGAAACTTTATGTTCCACTGTATCTGGAGACAGGGCCTTTGGGGGGACAATAAGGCCATGAGAGTACAGTCTTCATGCTGGGATTAGTATCTTCAAAAACTGAGGAAGAGAAATGGAACTCCACCATGGAAGATGCAGAGAGGCAGCCTTCTGTAAACCTCGAACTGATCCCTCACCAAGAACCTGATCATGCTGTGACCCCAGTCTCAGATTTGCAGCCACCAGAACTGAGAAAAATGCATGCTTGTTGCTTAAGCCATCCAGTCTAAGTATGTTGTTGCAGCAGTGAAAGGTAAAAAACATACACCCATACACCGTGCTCCACTATATGCTTGCCAGCAAGGTTCAGCTAAACAGATCCATGCAGAATTTAAAGAAAAAACACGCTGTGTGGACCTCAAGTAAAAGATAAACATAGCCCTTTCAATTAGCAGACCCTCTCCCCACATCTCCCCAGCCTCAGGGAAAGACCCCAAGATAGTCATGTGATATTCTCAGGCATAAGCCCATTGGGTAGGTGCTTCTCTTGAACCCAGGCCCCCATTTTTCCCACTCCAGTGACAGGAGGGTCCATTCCAGGGCCAGGGCCATTAGAACAGACTGATGTCCATAGTGCCTCCTACTGGCTGTGCATCCTTTGCAGCCCAGTCCAGGAAAGCACAAGCCCTCCTGGCAGTCCCTGAAGAAGTGAGGAAGCAGTGTTTTCTCATTGACTCACTTCCTCCGGGCACCTGAGTAGCAGAGATAACAAGAGTTTAACCATTCTTGGTGCAATAATTTTTTCTTATGTAGAAAGTAATGTTTAATAAATGGTAACATGTTTCACTAACAATGTTTATTTGTAGAAAATCATTTAGTGTGTACGCATTGTATGTCTATATGGAAAAATTTATTAGGAGCTGTATTTTAATTAACTTATAGATAAAAGATTGTACATAAATTTAAACTGCTAAATTAGAAGATAACCTTTTGGTTCACATGACCTCAATAAGACTCTATATCAGAGTTTTAAACTTCTTGGTAGAAAGAAACTAAAAATGTTTAAGCCATTGACATGTACGTACTAGGGTTTGCTGGTCAAACAAGTTACACTTGTGTAAGATATTTAAGCAATGTTTCCAAACAGATGTACTCTTGTCTTGAAATTTATAGAAGTCATTGGACCTTCTGGTAAATGTTTTCATAAGTTGTTATTTAACAGTTAAAATTGCTTGTTAATTTTTCATTTGACATTAACTTATTGACAGAAAGTGATCTGGGAAGCCTGACTTGTTCCCCAATTTCTCTATTCTCTTCAAGAAGGGAAACTGATTCTATTCTGAAGGATTCTCCAGGATGTACAGTTTGATCTTTAGACCTTATAGAATGGATAGATAGTATTTTTCTGTAATAATAGTATATCCAAAAATGAGAGCTTTTTTAAACTTTTATTTAATAAATATAAATTTCCAAAGTACAGCTTATGGATTACAATGGCTTTATCCCCCCATAACTTCCCTCCCACCCTCAACCCTCCCAACTCCCGCTCCTCTTCCCCTTCCATTCACATCAAGATTCATTTTCAATTATCTTTATATGCAGAAGATCGATTTAGCATATATTAAGTAAAGATTTCAAGAGTTTGCACCCACACAGAAACACAAAGTGAAAAATGCTGTTTGAGTACTAGTTATAGCATTAAATCACAATGTACAGCACATTAAGGACAGAGATCCTACATGAGGAGTAAGTGCACAGTGACTCCTGTTGTTGACTTAACAAATTGACACTCTTGTTTATGGCCTCAGTAATCACCCTAGGCTCTTGTCATGAGTTGCCAAGGCTATGGAAGCCTCTTGAGTTCACCAACTCCAATCTTATTTAGACAAGGTCATAGTCAAAGTGGAAGTTCTCTCCTCCCTTCAGAGAAAGGTGCCTTCTTCTTTGATGGCCCATTCTTTCTCCTGGGATCTCACTCGCAGAAATCTTTCATGTAGGTGTTTTTTTTGTTTTGTTTTGTTTTTTTGCCAGTGTCTTGGCTTTCCATGCCTAAAAAACTCTCATGAGCTCTTCAGCCAGATCTGACTGCCTTAAGGGCTGATTCTGAGGCCAGAGTGCTATTTAGGACATCTGCCATTCTATGAGTCTGCTCCATTTCTCCAAACTTGAAACAGTGAAATTCTAGATGGCCACATACATGAAACCTCAGATGGAAGCAGTCACTGCATGCTGGCACTGCGTCCCCCTCAAGAAGTCACCTCCTGCTGGAACCTGTCTTGACTCCATCCCTTATTAGCATGAAGCAACCAAAACAATCATCGCCCAGTTCCCCTAACAGAAGTTAGGGTCCATTCTTCTAGGGGAGGGAATGTGAGGTATTAGATTAGTTAACAGGCAGTCAAGGTGGTCCTCTTGGAAATTTAGGGTGCAAATGCTTCCTTTCCCAAAAAGTTACCTTTAGCAAGATCAAAAGTACCTGCCCCATTCCTTAGGAATTCACAATTTGACCATGAGAATAGCAAGGTGATTCCATCCTCCTAAGCTCACAGTTTATTGTAAAACTGAGTTACCTATTCTACCCTTCTGGATGGCTTTTTTGTTTTGTGAGCAAACCAGATGGGGCAAGTAAGATTGCAAATCAGGTCTTCTGATGAATTTTTCCCCATCTTGTAACTGAATGTCAAGCTGATATTTTTTTTTTTCTTTCCCAGAATTGTTCTTAAAAACCCCAGTACCACCAGCCCCTTTGAGTTGTGCCTCTCTTGGAGCCTGCCTCCATCCACTCTGGCTGGAGGTCTCTGACTCTAATAAATCTTGCTTTTAAATACTTTAAAAAGAGAAAATTATTTGGATTCATGTTTTTGGTGTCAAAACAAAGGGGAATAATACCTGACTTCTTCATTCATGTCTTCTCATCTCCTGTCCCCACCATCTAAGGACTAAATGATCATAAATAGGGTTATAAGGAATATCGTCTACAGTTGGAGCACTTAGAACATGGTCTGGCAGGAGAAGAGCCACCTCAACTTATCCCCAAGTCAGAGCCCCCTCTAGTTGTTCGTGGTGTTTCTATTGGTCCACAGCTCTTCCAAGCCTCCCTTTATTCTCCAACTACAGCTATCAAGGTCCATGGATCCCACCTAGTGAGTGGACATGGCCAACTCTTCATGATGACACTGGTTCTCCAGCGTGGCAAGAAAGAGCCTCCCAGTAGACAAGAGAGACGGCCGGATTGAATGGCAGCTGCTCAGATCACATTCACCTCAACTGCCTCTCAGGACAGAGGGATGATGACTGTGGGTCATTTTAAATACTTAATGATTCAATGTAAGTCAGGTTCACTCTCTTTGATTTAACTGAATTATTTCAAATCTGCAAAAAGATTCCCCCAATTTATATTCAGGTGGTTAAACATCATTTCTAAACTCAAAGGTAGACTGAATTGTGACATACAGCTTCCTACAATGAAATTAGATTTTACTCCATTTAACACAGACTTATAATAAAACATGCAATGTTTCCTTTTTCCCTGAGAAAATTAATTCCTGAGAAAAATTAAAATTGTTCTACTTCTTATAGATCATTTTCATATATTAAAAACATATTTTACTAGAACTGTAAGGAGTCTAATATAGTTTATTGTGCAGTCAGCTTTATTGTTTGCTTTGATAAAAATTGGATTTTTGTAGGACAAACATTTATGAACCTCAGTAATCATAGTAGCATTATAGTTTCTCATGTGTTACTGAAATCAATTGATGAAATAGAAATTTTAAGTTAAAAAATTAACATATTTTATAATGTTGATAAATGGATCATTCTTTCCCTTATATAACTGTAAAAGAATCAATACAATTAAGATATTGTATCTATTAAGCAAAATATATAACCACCACTGTATCAAGTATATTAATTAAGAAAAGAGAAACTGATAATAAACTTAAATCTCATATTTTCACTTCTATAGCCAGCACAGTATCTAAGATGACAGTCTTGACTAACCCTTACCTTTCTTCTCAAAAAGACATTTTCAAGAGAAAATACCACTAAATTTGAGTTTTCTAAGCAATATTCAGGAATTTCTCATACAAAGGGGCACAGGTAATCTGTTACACATAAAGATATTTGTATGGGGTTTTGAAATGATAACTTGGGGAGCAGATTCTGGTAGAAACCATAATGTATTTCATTAAAGAAGGGTAAAAAGAGAAAATATAAGAGAATTACACATGTTCTTTTTTACGAATTATGACTGGAGGGTAAAGTTTCTTCTCAACTCATAGGTCCAGCTCAGGCCTCATTGATACTGGAAAGGAGTTGAGATTACACAACCCTCAGGGCACTCCTTCTCAGCAAACGACTCCCTCCTGGAATGTCAGGAAACTCATGGAGTAGTCATCATAGCACAAGTGGAGTCTGGATCATAAAATGGAGTCACTGCTGCGAACTTTCTTGCAAATTATACCCAATAATCCAATATCACTTAGAAATTCACAGCTAATTTCCATAGTCTAAAAATCCTTAGAACTGGCCGAAGTCCTCATCCTCTGCTTCTGCTTTCCTCTTATTCCTTCCCATCTCACAAAATCTTCAATAGATGTGTCCTAAAAGCATGTTCTGGGAGAAGTGTTTTGATGCAGTGAGTTAAGACACTTCTCATGACACCAGCATCCCATATTAGAGTGCCACTGGTTCCTATCCTTGCTTCTCTGCTTCAAATCCAGCTTCTTGCTGATGTGTCTGGGAGTTAGCAGAAGATGGCTCAAGTAAATGGATCCCTGCCAACCATGTAGGAGACTAGGCTGGAGCCCTTGGCTCCTGGTTTTGTCCTCACCCAGATCTGGGAAATGAATCAGCAGATGGAAGAAATCTTTCTCCCTTTCCCCAACCCCTGTAATTCTGCCTTTAGAAAGAAAAATAAATAAATAAATCTTTAAAAAATGTTCTGGGGGCTGGCTGGCACTGTGGTGTACCAGCTAAAGCTGCCACCAGAAGTATCAGCATCCATATGGGTGCCAGTTCAAGTCCTGGCTTCTCCACTTCCAATCCAGCTCTCTTTCATGGCCTGGGAAATCAGTAGAAGACGGCACAAGTCCTGCTCCTGGTTTCAGATCGGCCCAGCTCCAACGGTTACGGCCATTTAGGGAGTGAAGCAGTAGATGGAAGACCTCTCTTTCTCTGTATCTCTCTCTGTCTCTCTCTTTCTCTTTTAAATAAATAAATAAATCTTTTAAAAAATGCATGTTCTGAAAATTTACAATTTTTTTAATTAAGTCTCAAAGCATTTTCAATGTTCTCAGAAAAAATGTCCTGCCTTCCAGGCAATGGATATCTCTGGCCGAGACATTTTTTTCTTCAGAGTAGTTATCACTAGTTTAACTGTATTTCTATCATTTGTTTGAGCATATTGTAGAATATTTAAGTGCATTAAATGTATCTCTGTTTTGTTGCATTACTTTAATATTAGGGAGAAAAAGTACATATATGCTTTAATTTTGTCCCAATCACTTTAAATACAGTTTAAAAACCATATTCACTATTCAAAGCACCAAACAATGACCCAGATTTTAGTTGCTCTAAACCCACGGCAGAATGCTTTTGTAGGCTGTTGTTAATGACATGCTACAACAACCACATAGTACACTCATGTCTATAATTTGTAAAATTTATTTTTAGGGCACTTTGAAATATTTTTCAGAGCAAAGTCATTTGGTGGCTTAATACCAAAAGTAAAAATAAATAAATAAGATCACAATAGAAACATTTTCCATTTTCAAATGGCAGCTATTCTGAAAAGGGTGGATCATTATTTTTTTCACTATTAAAGGGTAAAATGAAGCAGAATAAAAACTATTCACCAAAAACATCAGCAAATAGTTTAGAAGGAAGCTTGTGTAAATGACACAAATACATACAAATATGACAGAAATACATACAAATTATGAAAGCCAGTGTCTCAATCTATAATTTAAAAAAATTTAAAATCTACAATTTTAAAAAGTCAGTAATAACCACAGCAGCAAAGACAGAAAGTAAGAATGACAATAAACATCAGCTCATTCTGGGCAATAAATGGGGTGACTTCCAGCCCCTCCTCTAGAGTTTATAGTGAAATCTGGACATGTAGAAGGTAGTCAAGACATATGGAAATGAACTGGGTAACTTTTCTAAAGTTTGACCTGTTTGTTAAGTTCAGGTGAAAACCATCACATTGTATCTCAGATTGATTCATCTCACAGATCTGATATATAGCAAGCTCAGAATTATGCATGAAAATGAATGCTTAATTGGTGCTAAAATATTTCATCAGTGAAAACGCACTAAACCATTATCATTCAGTTAACCCTTTTGATGATTTAAACTTTTTAAATATATGCTAACAGAAAGCACTTGTTAGGAAATGAGCAAAGATAAAAACAGCAGTTTCATATAATTTAACAAAACTGTGAGGAAACACATGGTTGATCAGCTGGAATTATTCAAATACTTGCACTAGCATATATGTTACTTTTCACAAGCAACTATGGTACAAGATTTCTCTAATACTTAATAAGATTTCATTATTTTATTTTTGAGGTGGAAAAATTGATTTTTATAGGAAAAATGCTGTGGCTGTTTTTAATTCTGAATTATGTGGTTTCTACATTTTCTAATTTCTGTTGATGAACTTGATACTTTGGTGTTAAACCAACATTTCACAGAAGTTAACATCAATGAACACATAGAGCCTCTGTACATCAGACCACTGGCTGTATTTGTACCTAATGTTGAACACTGTTTATTTTCTTGGTTATTTCTTCAGATTTTGGAATTCATGTTTTATTACAGAAGGATAAAATATTCTTTGGGAAAAAGCAGTACTTCTTTGGAAAGCAGAGGTCTGAGTTTGGTTTCCATTCTGAGAGAGAGGGACTGTACCTCCCAGCCACCCCTTTCTGGCCATATTTTTTTCTCAGGAGGTAAAACAAGAATACAGATAAGATGGAATGGACAAAGGGACACAGTGCCCCATGGTCAACCAGTAAAGCACTCCTGTGTCCCCATCTCTCTAAAGGTAAAGGGAGAGACTGTTGGTCAGAAAAGGGGCAACCTTGTCACCACATGACCTGGAGATTTCTTCCTGGTAGACACATGAAACTGAAGTCACCTGCCCTGCCTGCTGTCTCTAAGAGGGGGCAATCTCCAGCTTCCTCCCAAGGGTGGAGCACCCATTTGATACTCCATAGCACGCACCATCAATGCAGGATGGTCCAGGTCAGTGATAGTCAGGTGCTCACTCTCCTGTCCACATGCATGGGCCCAGCCAGTACCTGGGTCTGTGTCCCATATCAGTATGAGACATCGCAGGCACTAGGCTGAACACTCTGTGCTCCTACCCCTGAGACACCCTACCTTGTTGGAGTGATGCACACTTGCCATTAGCATAAAACTCATATCACCCTCACTGGTGCTGGGTACCTGGTGGGGGGGTAACATCCTTGGCCTGGGGCATCTTTGGACACTGTCCTTTAAATCCCTAGATGTTGGAGTGAATGGCCAGTATGTGCACCCTGGTGTGTGTTTCCAGAGGTATCCCTTCTGTCCATGCCTGTCTACATCATGTGGCACCCTGTTCTCTTCTCAGGGCTCCAATGCACTACCTTCTGTTGAGGCACCCAACCCCTCACCTATCTTCCTGGGCTCACAACTGCCAGACATACGCCCAGCATTGAAGGCATTGACATTGCCATTCCTACACCTGAGACTACCTTCTGGCTACTTCTCGGGAAAATAAACACACAAAAATTGTAATAATTTCCAAATGCAGCAGATTCAGCCAGCAGGTCTAAGTCGCAGGCTCAGGTTCCCTCCTCTGGGCTCTTCCCCATTCTTCAGTCAGGTGGAGCTCTGCCTCTCTCCTCCCAACAGCCCACAGCACTGTTCGCCCAGGACCAGGTCCTGCCCAACACCTTAGTCTGATGGAGGTCTCCTCCCAGACCAGAGAAGTTAGACAATTGTTTTTCAATTGGTAATTCCAGATGCATTTTTACTAGATAGGCTGAAAACTTCATTACACTATTTGTGAGGTATTAGTGCTGGAGTAGGAGGGTCCTGGGAAAGTGATGTTAGGTGGATACATGAGGGTCTCCAAACGTGCACCTGCCTCCTTTATGGCAGGACACAAGTTGGAAGGTTGGTAGGACTTCTGACCACAAGCATTGCACTTTGGTTTAGACAATTCTCTCTAAAGGAGGAATGAAAAATACAAAGTTTACAATGAGTCTCTATCTTCAAAGAAACTTATTCAGCCATTAGAAGTAAAGCCTCTATACTAAGTAATCTGGCAGTGGGGGGAAGCTGGGGCACTACAAGGACAGCGAAATTTCGGTGGAGTCTTCTATTCAAAATCCTCTGCCCATCATCCCTGTACAGGAACTGTGATTCTGTTATCCCTGGGCAGTATCTAGGAAGTTAACATTGTTGAGATCCAGTTTATTGGCACTGTCATGGGAAGTACAGGAGAAGAGAGTCTGTAGCTGTTTCTCTTTATAATTGATATTATAAAAGCTTGTAAGATGGGCTATAATTATTTTAAAACAATCAATTTAAAAAATTGCATTGGGAAGAATAAAATATTTGATGAAAAGTGACTAACTCAATGTGATGTGACCACACCTTGGAGGAAGAAAGAAAAAGCCAAGGAGTCTTTTGGTTTGCCTGAATATAGACTCATGTCATCTGCAAACAGGGATAATTTGACTTCCTCCTTTCCTATTTTTATCCCTTTGATTTATTTTTCTTGCCTAGTGACTCTGTCTAAAACTTCTAGGACTATAATGAATAGCAATGGTGAAAATGGGCATCCTTGTCTGGTTCCATTTCTTAGTGGAAATGTTTTCAACTTTTTCCCATTCAATATGTTGCTGGATATGGGTTTGCCATATATTGCTTTGAATGGGATGAGAAATATTCCTTCTATACCCAATTTACTTAAGGTTTTTATCATGAAGGGATGCTGTATTTCATCAAATGCTTTCTGTTCATCTATTGAAATAATAATATGGATTTTATTCTTCAATTTGTTAATGAGATGCATCATATTTAATGATCACTGAATGTTGATCTATCCCTGCATAACAGGGAAAAATCTCATTCATCCATTCTGGGTGAATTTTTGGATATGTTATTGGATTTGATTAGCTAGTATTTTGTTGAGGATTTTTGCATCTAAGTTCATCAGTAATATTGGCCTACTGTTCTTTTTCTTTGTTGTATCTTTTTCTGGTTTTGGAATTGAGGTGATACTGGCTTCATAGTAGAAGTTTGGGAAGATACCCTCCTTTTCAATTATTTTTTAATAGTTTCAGAAGAATTGGAATTAGTACTTCTTTAAAAGTCTGATAGAAATCAACAATGAAGCCATGAAGTCCTGGGATTTTCTTTCTGGGAATGTCTTTATTATTGATTCAATCTCCATTTTGGATATTGGACTGTGTTTTCTACATCTTTATGACTCATTCTTGGAATATGTTGTATGTCCAGTAATCTATCCATTTCTTCTAGATTTTCCAATTTGTTGGCATATAGTTGTTTGCATTAATTCCTGATGATTCTTTTTATTGATGTGGTATCCATTGTTACATCTCCGTTTTCATCTCTAATTTTATTGATTTAGGTCTTCTCTCTCTTTTTATTGGTTACTTGGGCCAATAGTGTGTCAATTTTAAATATAGTGGAACCAAAAGTCTCCACTAAAAGACTATTTGGACTCATAAGAGTCTGCTAAACTGCAGGATATAAAATTAACACACAAAAATCAATGGCTTTTGTATACACAATGCCATGGTTTGAGAAAGAATTTGTAAGATCAGTCCCATTCACAATAGCTACAAAATTTTAAATACCTTGGGATAAATTTAACCAAGGAGGTGAAAGATATGTATGATGGAAATTACAAAACATTAAATAAATAAAGAAATAGAAGGCACAAAAAAAAAAAGGCGGAGAAATCTTCCATGTTCATGGATTGGAAGAATTAATATCATCAAAATGTCTATACTACCCAAAGTAATTTACAGATTCAGTGTGATCCCAATCAAAATACCAATGATATTTTTCTCAGATCTAGAAAAACTGATGCTACAATTCATATGGAAACTTAAAAGACCCTGAGTAGCTCAAGCAATCTTAAACAACAAAAACAAAGCAGTAAACATCACTATATCAGATTTCAAGGCATGCTACAGGGCAGCTATAATCAAATCATCCTAGTACTGGCACAAAAAATAGACATGTAGACCAACAAAACAGAATAGCAACCTCAGAAATTCATTCACACATCTAAATAAAACTAATCTTTGACAAAGGAGCTAAAATCAATCCCAGGAGAAATGACAGTTTATTCAACAAATGGTGCTGAGAAAACTGGATCTCTGTGTACAGTGGTGTGAAACAATACCCATACCTTACACAAAAATCAACTCAAAATGGATCAGAGATCTAAGTCTATGACATGAAATCATCAAATCACTATAGGATAACATTGGAGAAACTCTTGCAGACGTTGGCATAGGTAAAGAATTCATGGAAAAGACCCCAGAAGCAAAGAAAATTAAAGCAAAAATAGACAAATGGGACTATATCAAGCTAAGAAGCTTCTGCACTCCAAAGGAAACATACAACAAAGCAAGGAGGGAATCCAAAGAATGGGAGAAATTATTTGCAAACTATACAACTGACAAAGACTCTATAAAGAGCTCAAAAAACTCAACAACAATAAAACAAACCAACCAGTTAAGAAAGGGGTAAAAGACATGAACAAGGATTTTTCAGAAGCAAAATTCAAATGGACAACAGATACATGAAAAAATGCTCAGGACCACTAGCCATCAGGGAAATGTAAATCAAAACCACAATGAGGTTTCATCTCACCCCCGTTAGAATGGCTCTCATACAGAAATCAAAAAGCAACAGATGCTAGCGAGGATGTGAAGAAAAAGTATACCCATCCACAGTTGATAGGACAGCCACTGAAGAAGACATTATGGCTGAAAACAGATCTACCATAAGACCCAGCCATCCCATTCCTGGGAATTTACCCAAAATAAATTAAATCAGCATATGAAAGAGTTATCTGTATCCCTATGTTCACTGTATCTCAATTCGCAATAGCTAAGATAAGCAATCAACCTAGATGCCCATCAACTGATTACCGGATAAAGAAAATGTGGTATATACACACTATGGAATACTAGTCAACCATAAAAAGAATGAAATCCTGTCTTTTGCAACAAAATGGATGCAAATGGAAGACATTATACTTAATGAAATAAGCCAGTCCCCAAAAGACAAATACTATATATTTTCCGTGATCCGTGGTAACGATTAGAGTACAAAAAGTACTTGTCTTTACTGATGAGGATCAGTGTTTTTTTCTTCTTAATATTTGTTGAATTCTTTAATTAATGGAGGATTAATCTTATCATGAAAAAATAAACTGATCATATGTCATTGTAAAAATTAACTGAAAGATAAGAAAGGAAGAAAGGACAGTGTTAGTGTGGGTGGGATGTAGGAGAAGGTAGAAAGTATCACTATGATCCTAAATCTGTCTGTCTATCTATCTATCATACATCAAATTTGTTCATCTTATATAAATTTTTTAAAAAAGAAAATGATATCAAAAAAGAAAGAAAAAGCCATAGTCTTTGTCAAAGCAGCATTTGGAAGCTTCCAGGAAAGTGACGGATCTCTGGTCATGTCCAGGATGGCAAGTGAACTGTGATTGTTCATGCTATTCCCAGCTACTCAAACACAATGTGCAACTCCTGTCTTGGAAGGAATCTTATAGTCACACTGCATAATGTTTCCCACAGAAAGAGTTATGAGATGCACTGTAGTGTGAACGGAAGAGGAACTCCATAATCTCCTGAATAGCAGTGCTAAAATTGATATATGCACTATATTGCAATCTTCCTAAATCCACATCATGAAAGTATGTTACACAAGAGAGACTTGGACACAATCTGATCTGTTACTTAACCTCTCTTTTCCATTTAGATTACCCAAGAGAGCAAATATATTCCCATCATAAACCATTTTTCTGATGATTCTTTGCTAGGGTTGGGGAGGGAAATTGGTATAGAAACTGTTGATAGTCCACTTGCGTTCAGATGAGGAAACTGAGGGACAGAATGAAAGCAATGGCACTTCAAGGTATCACTTGGATTTTTACACAAACAATGTAATTCTATTCCATTGGCTGGCATTGCCAGTTTGAGTCACAGAAAGGGCAGGCCCAGATGAATGCTACATACATCCTACACAACCAGTAGGGCCAAGTAAAATGATGCATTACTGAGGTTACTTAAGAAGTACTTCCTATGTAACTCTTAAGGCTGATTAATACTAGTTCGTATTCCAAGATTTATAAGAAAATGATCCTATACTTAAACTAAAATCTAGAATTGAATTTAAAAGCTCAGCTGAAATGAGTTTTTTTTAATCACTTCTCTAGGTAGTGATGAACATGGACAGCACTGGCCTCTTCCCCCAGCAAGTTCCATGTTAACCTTTAAGTGCGATGTGAGCAGGGACCACTGTGAGCTCAATCCACAGTCCTAGACTGCTCATCTTCTCACCCACACCCCTCTCTACTACAGCATTGGTGGGGAGAAAGGAAACTGGGCTGAAGCAGATTTAAAGTTTTATGAAACATCCAGCCTAAATTCAGGTAAGTTATGGCAATTTATCCACAGGGCATCATTCTACATGTAGAAAAGATTGTATGTTGCAGTGTTCCATAACACAAAAAGAAAGGCAATCAGCAGGGTCTGTGATGAGGACATGGCCTACTAGACTGTGGGGAGCCAATCTAGATTCAACTGAACATTCTGCAACTAGGGGAGACTGCATGATCCCCTAAGCATAAAATGTGACTTATTTTGATAACTTTTCTATCTACTTACCTACCTACCTGTCAGAAGTATGTATGGATATCTGTCTATCCGCCCACATATCTACCTATCTATCTAGTATAATAAACATTTTTAAAAAATTGGCTTTTTGCTAAAAGTGGTTATGTTAATGCAATAAAATTACAATTTTTGAAAATTATTTTTCTCATATTCCAGTTTTTTATGATGCATTTCTATGCTTTTAGTAATGAAAAATCTTTTAATTATGAATTGCTTTCAAGTCTCCATACAATGAAGATAGTTGTTTATGAGAGAACTTCATCAGGGCCACCTCATATTAACAGTTGATTCAAAAGAAATGCTATAAAGATGCAAATTAATGTTACATTTTTAATTACACACAGCCTTATTTTTCCGCTTTCAAAATGAATGATTCATGAATTTATATTACTTCAAGTCTACCTTAGAGGAAGCAAATAAGAATCGACAAAAACATGTAAACAAATGAAGACTAGGCAACTTTCTGAAGCATAGTAGCTGGTTGTATCCTATTCCTCTCCAACCCTAAGTGCCCATGTGTGGCAAAAAATCCAACATGAGATTATCAGAGTGAAGCTGTGTGCCCACAGGTGCCAGTGAACCACTTCTCTGACTCCTGTCAAGGTTCCTCAGGGACATCACTATAGCAACAACCAGATTCAGAGAATCTAGATCTCTGATTTGTAAGGCATCCTGGAGATCATCTAATTCAATGCAAGAATCTACTCCAATACCTCAAGAGCCTTCAGATCTTAATCAGACTGGAGCAGTCTCTATCTTTTTGGTTTGTGTGTTCTGTTCTTTGGCAACTCTGAGCCCTAGTTAACTATTTACACTGTGGCTCTGTGTCCCTACAATACGCATCTATGATCCAAGTACTAAAGCCAAGTATTCAGAACCTAAATTTCATATCCTCTGCTAGTTCACCTTAGAAAATAAGGAGTTTTCTTGTGGATTTTCTGTAGAAAGTTTCAGAATGAAATCCAAGGAAAAATATATGTCTGATAGTAATAATCATGTATCTTTCAGATACTCTTCTAAGCACTTTTGGTATGATTTTCAAAGCATCCTTACAAAGCAAATTCTTCTATTAATTATTTTAATTTTAATTAAAATAATTTTAATAATTTATAATTATTAAATCATATAGTATATAATATAACATATAATATAAAATATAAAATTATTATTAAATTTATTATTATAGAATTTATTATATATTGTGTATAAGTATATTATAATTATGTATTATATATTATATGTTATGTGATAAATACTATAATACATATATTATATATTATATAATAAATTATATTATAATAAATGTAATAATTTTAATGTGGGACACTGATGCCTCAGAAGACATTATTGACTCAGAAGTCAATAGCCAAGCCATGCAGTTGGCTTGAACCTCTTTGGCTATGACCCTTTTCATTGAAAGGCAGTATGTGTTCCTGGCATACAGCTCAAAAAGCAGAGAGCCATGTGGGGAGTCTTCCGCAGAAGAATGTGCTGGAGACTCGGGACTAGAAATGGTTCCTGAGAAGGAAAAGGAGAAAAGACAGAGAAGGACTCAGGAAAACCTGCATGTTAAAAGCAAGGAAGAATATACTAAAAGGATGTTTAAGAGTGGAATATAGAACTTCAGGGGGTTTTGCCTTTCTTGGAGCCCTCCTCCATGCCACTGTGGTGGGAGGTCTTTGACTTTAATAAATCTTGCTTTTAATTCTCTCTACTTATCCACTTGGAAATTCTTCTTCCATGTGAGACAAAGAACTGGGGTAGTATGTTCTCTGCTTCCATGTCACCTGCAACATTTTGGTGCAGTAACTTGGAGAGCAACTCCAACATGACGTGGATCCTGATCAAGTTCCACTCCAGCCAGCGTCTGATCATCCTTCTGGACTGCTGAGCATGCGACTGCTCTAACTTTTTTTACGAGATTTTCACTCTCCTCCATAGCAACTCTCATTTTCTCAAAAAGACCAGGTCCCTGTCAGCCAATTAAAAGCTGTTAGTGTGGCTACTGGACTTAAGACTCAGGGGCCAGGCTTGCAGACTAAGGCCAAAGCAATCCCCTGGAGCTGAGATTCTATTCTAACCCCTCTCTTCTCCAGTGTGGATCAGCCCTTCGTGTGGGACTGGGAGAAGGCCTGGAGACAACTGATGCACCCTGGCTGGGGCCATTCTCCAGTGCTTCCAGATGGTCTCTTGGCTGGACACCAGACCCCAACAGACAGAACGGTGTTGGGCCAGGAAACATACTTTCCTGCAGGGAATGAGGCCCCTGTTTTTTGGAGTCCTCACAAGCTGTAAAGCCAGAGGCTTCACTCTGCATACTTCCTGTCTCAGCTCTAGGGATGTTGGTCTGATCTGACCCAGCTTCCTTTCACAGGGATTGGCCCAACACATGGGACTGGAAGAAGGGCCTGGAGTTACAAATTCTGGCCAGGATACTCTCTTGCATTTTTCAAGGACTCCCTGGCCAGACACCAGTCCCCTACAGCCCATTCAAGTGTAGCATGAAAACTACATTTGTGCATCCTTCCTCAGAGATCAATTTGTTGGTAAAATGGCACAGCTTGAAGCAAGGCCATTGGTTCCAGGCTCGATGCCTCACTGAGTTTTTCCTTTACTCCAGATCCTGACAAGATCTCCCTCCCTCTCTGCTCCTCTAAATGCTTTCTGAACCTCGCCAGATCTCCTCAGTTCTTACGATCTTGAATTCCTGGTCCCATTACCGGGTATTTTCTAGATATTTTTTGGTTAGCTCTGGGTTGAAGTGTATCTCTTTTGCAGACAGGTAGCTTTTTGATCTAGACTCCATAAGATGTAGCTCCCCATGTGACCTGAACTTGTGCAGACAAGTTTCCGCATGTCTCTGGTATCCCTACCTTCCTCCTTCCTACATAGCTCATACCTCAGATGAGGTTTACCGGGAAGACCTTTTATTGCTTAACGCAGCTTCTTTATCCTTTCACCTGCCTAGTCGCCAACCTAGGTGGTAACCAGGACTGGTACTCACTAGCTTACAAACAGCTTTGCTAAGGCTCCATGAAGGCTCAATGTCAAAATCAGACCCATTAGATAAGACTCAAGGTTAAGAGGCATAGAACAACGGTTTTTCTTTATGTATAAGAACAAAGCAACAGTATATATTTGACCAGGCAGAGGCCCAGTCTAGCACACCACCAGTAAGGGAACTGATCACTCCCTGCATGTGTTATTCTGACAAATATATACCCTAGGCTACAGGCGTGGAAGGCTGAGTGACAGTGAGTGATACATGCTCATCACATCTTCACCTTCTTCCCTTCCGTGTGGGCTTCAGGGCACATCTGGAAACCACGGCAGCAAGAGAGTTTTGAGAGATGGCTCAAACTCAGGAGAGATAAGGCCTGAAGTACACTTCTGTTTTTATCCTCTCATTCCAGCCAGGAGGCAAAACATCTACTGTGAGATTTCTTTGACCCCTGAGCTTAAAGTAAAATGCCTCATCTTTTTCTGTACCAACATCTGACCTGCTTACAAACTAGAGAATGGAGAAGTTAGTCTAAGAGAGTTGTGAAAAGTGCCAGCCCTGTACTCTGACTTCTTGTCTCAGAACTCTGTCTCCTTATTTTCCTCTTGCCTCTGTTTCCCTTCTGTGTTCCAATATGCATTAAATTCTTTTCCAGAGTGTCACAGGGTCCTTGGGTCTATTCTTCAATGAGCCATCAGGGCCCCTCTGTTATCTTGTCTGACTATTGAGGCTTTGGGAGGAGAGTTTTTAGCAGGTGATCATTGCCCCCATTGTTGTAATTTTGCCTGGAGGTTTCTAGGCAAGAATTCAGGCCTATTGGGCATTGCCTAAAATAGTCCCTAACAACATGGCACCTTGTGGATGTTCAGGGGGCATGTCTGTGGCCTCTGCGGTTAAACCGTTTGAGATCGGACCACCTGCAGAGATAGGTCCGATTTAGTTCCAGACACGTGGACACTGCATGATCCCTATATGCTCCTGTGCATGGTCCACCCATGCCTGCATGACCTTTTCGCTGACTGGCTCCGTACTGCGCATGCCCTTCATAAGCTTTACAAGCCTGTACACTTCCTCAATAAAGTAGTTCCTGCTTTGACAGAACTCACAGGTGCTTGCTGTGGTGTGCTTGACCTGTCGAATTTACCTCTTCCATTCGCCTTGTCGGGGAGTGCTTGTACTGTCCCCTGCTGGTCAGGGGACAGTCTCAGGCTTAAGACCCCAATACAGGCCCAGTATCCTCAAATCATAAAGTTTTAGACTTCTTGAGACATCTCTGACCCAACTCCTCATCATTGAGGCTGGTTTTACTGACAGCCCCATGCTTAGGCATTTACATTATTGCCTTTTGGTTTGGGGTATGAGGTTATTGTCTCTTTGCAGGGCCTCCAGGTTTTTTCTTCCTTAGGAATCTCTCTGGAGGGGTGCCCATATGCTCTGATAACATAATGGTGAAAAATCACCAGTGAACTTGTTGCTAACACACTGGCCCTTAGCTCACAGTCACCCGTGGGACCTGTATGGCAGCTGCCTGAACTTTTTGTTTCAAAGTCAATCCCAGGTATCTGACTGTTGACTAGGCATCATTGGCCTAAGGTGTTTTTTTGGGGGAAGGGGTGGTAAAAAAGCAAACTGAACTCAAATTCAATTAAAATCTAAAGAGATGTCTTTGGTAAACAACAATCTCATGCATGAAAATTTCGTTCGGCTATAACTCGACATTGGATTTAAAAGAATTTCTATTTTGAATCTAAGAAAATCACTGCCTTTAAAAAATATTGCTTTGTAACTTGCCAAACTTCTTTTGCAACTTGGTTTAACAAGTTCCTCATGAAATAGCAATGGACAATCACTGCTTAGCCCCCCAAGGTGCATTTTGAAATCTCTGGTGCAATGTCACTAATTTATAGCTATAATTTTATAAAAAGGAGTAGAATTCCATATAAATGTAATTTTGACCTTAATTCAGAAAGAGGTATGATATAATATCAGCATCTTTAGTCATCTAGATGTAATTGTTAAACATAAATTAGGTAAAGGCAAATGAGATAAATGTGTCTAAATGTAAATTTCAGTACTCTTAGCACCTTATGTTCAGTGGAAAAACTATTTGGGCTTGTTAACAAATATGTTAACGAATATGAAACATAGTTCAACACTGCTTGAAAGTAACTAAGGCTGAAATTCAATGTGTTATTTAGAAAATGTTGCCATAATTTAGAGATCTTTAAAGGGTTATTTCAAAATGTAAATTAAGGAAATCAGCAGATGGAAAAAGGTCATAGGTAAAAATGTGTTCTTGATAAGGAAAGTTAAGAAGGAAAGAGACTTCTTTGAATAAAGAAAGAACATGGCTTATAAGAATTACATTGTCCTAATCGCTAGTTTACACTGGAATGGGAAGGATAGAAAGGTTTAAGTATGTTGCAGAAAGTGTGAAGAAGTCACAGAACGTTATGAAAGAGCAATTTTTGGATACAAAAGCTATTGATTCATTTTTCTTTGACATGGAATTGGAATCTGATCCTCTGTTAAAGCAATGAGGTTTTTGCAAGACATATATGTTAGCAAATATATTGAAATAGTCAAAATTCTGTTTAAAAACTGCAGCACTATTAAACTCTTTTTAATAGTTTTTGTCTAATTGGTGGCTCTCTGTCAGGTTTCTAGCCAATTCCAATAAGCTATTTTGTCTTCTCTAGTTCTGAACTCTCTTACAACTGCCAAGTTATAGGATGATTCCATGTGCTAATTCTTACATTTAAGGTTTTATTTTCAATTTATGTAATGAGCAGACAGATTTTGTGCCATGTTGAAGTAATCTATTGTGTTCTCAATGTCTCTGTTAAGTTCTGGTTGTTTAAAAAACAGCTGAGTTTTTTTTATTGAGTTATGGTTTATTTAAATATATATTTATTCTATGGGGCTAGTGCTGTGGCCACTACCTGCAGTGCCAGCATCCCATATGGGTGCCAGTTTGAAACCCGGCTGCTCCCCTTCCAATCTAGCTCTCTGCTATGGCCTGCGAAAGCAGTAGAAGATGGCCCAAGTCCTTGGACCCCTGCACCTGTGTGGGAGACCTGGAAAAGGATCCTGGTTCCTGGCTTCAAATCGGTGCAGCTCTGCCCATTGCAGCCAATTGAGGAGTGAACCAGAGGATGGAAAACCTTTAAATTGGCAAACAAAAAAGCTGTCGGCACATTAATGTTTATTGCAGCTCAATTCACAATTAAGACCTGGAATCAACCCAAATGCCCATCAACAGTAGACTAGATAAAGAAATTATGGGACATGTACTCTATAGAATATTATACAGCAGTCAAAAACAATGAAACCCGGTCATTTGCAACAAAATGGAGGAATCTGGAAAACATCAACCTGAGTGAATTAAGCCAGTCCCAAAGGGACAAATATCATATGTTCTCCCTGATTGGTGACAACTAACCAACCACAAAAAAGGAAACCTGTTGAAGTGAAAGGGACACTATGAGAAACAGTGACTTGATCAGCCCTTGTCCTGACTCTTGATGTATAATTTAATACTTTATCCCTTTTAGTATTTTTTGTTCTAGTTAATACTATTGGTTGAGGTCTGTAATCAACACACATTTATTCTTAGGTGTTGAAATTTAACTGAAAAGTAATCCCTGTTAAATATAAGAGTGGGAATAAGAGAGGAAGGAGATGTACAATTTGGGACATGCTCAATCAGACTTGTCCCAAATGGTGGAGTTAGAAACGTGTCAGGGGATTCCAATACAATCCCATCAAGATTGCATGTACCAAGGCCATCTGACTAGTCCAAGTGATCAATTTCAATTCACAATTGATCACACTGATAGGTCTAAGAGTCAAAGGGATCACACAAACAAGACTAGCGTCTGCTAATACTAACTAATAGAATAAAAAAGGGAAGAGAACGATTCAACATGGGAAGAGGGATACACAGCAGACTCACAGAATGGCAGATGTCCTAAACAGCACTCTGGCCTCAGAATCAGCCCTTAAGGCACTCAGATCTGACTGAAGAGCCTATGAGAGTATTTTAGGCATGGAAAGCCAAGACACTCTGGCGAAAAAAAAAAAAAAAAAAAAAAAAAAAAAAAAAAAAAAAAAAAAAAAAAAACACCTTAAATGAAAGGTCTCTGTGAGTGAGATCCCAGTAGAAAGAATGGGCCATCAAAGAAGGAGGTACCTTTCTCTGAAGGGAGGCGAGAACTTCCACTTTGACTATGACCTTGTCTAAATAAGATCGAAGCCAGCGAACTCAAGAGGCTTCCATAGCCTTGGAGACTCATGACTAGAGCCTAGTAAGATTTCTGACGCCATAAACAAGAGTTTCAAATTGTTAAGTCAACAACAGGAGTCACTGTGTACTTACTCCTTATGTGGGATCTCTGTCCTTAATGTGTTCTCCAATATGAATTAACTGTATCAGCTATATAGTTATATCAGCTATAACTAGTACTGAAACAGTATTTTACACTTTATGTTCTGTGTGGGCACAAACTGATAAAATCTTTAATTAATATGTACTAAATCCATCTTCTGTATATAAAGATAATTGAAAATGAATCTTGATGTGAATGGAATGGGAGAGGGAGCGGGAGATGGGAGGGTGTGTGTGGGAGGGAAGTTATGGGGGGGGGGAGCCATTGTAATCCATAAACTATACTTTGGAAAATTATATTTACTAAAAAAAAGTTTAAAAAAAAAGGGATGGCCAACATTTTTCTGTAATAGTTTAGACACACAGAATACCAATCAACAGAGCCAAAATCAGAATTTAAATTATGATTTCACAACTAGATTTACTTTGCCATGAGCATAGTGAACAGGCAAAACCTCCCTTTTCAAAACAAACTAAGGGAGAGAAAGTTTTACTAATGACTTCAAATTTTATAGATAAGGTGGTCATCATGTTTGATGTTAAAGTGAGGACATAGCTTTCCTCATGGGTTTTGTCTATTTCACAGAAAAACACTATCATAACATGCCTGTGACTGTAGATTTCTAGCTGAGGCCTCCAAAGATTAGGACAGGACTGAGCACCCCCTTGACTTGCATCCTCTTAAAGGTTTCCTCTGGTCTGCATTACCAGAAACCAGGAGGAGAAGAGCAAGCTAGGCAGCAGAAGCAATGTAAAGATAGGGGGCAGGCTAACCACTTGCTGCTTTACACAGTGATCTGCCATCAAAGAGAGCCAGCAGGCCAGTCCACTAAAACTGGTATGGGTTTTTGATGTGGAAACCCAGGGCTTCAGCAACTTCTGAAGAGCCCTGGCAGCTCTGACAGCCAGGTGTTGGGTCACTGGAAACAACTGCCCTAGAGTCAAAGAACTCCCAGGTTAGAGCCACAGCTCTAAGCAGAAAAGCCCTTCACTTGGCCCAGCTTCCAAAGCAACCAATGCTGTTGAGAAACATTGTAGGCAGAACTGTAAATTTCATGTTAGAGATGCCACCTGCCTTCTATTCAGGCTAGCTCTCCTCCCAGGCCAGCTAGGTAATACAGGTCAACAGGATGCCTTCCCTAAGGGGGTTCACATTTCCCTTATGATGTTTCTTCCAGTATCCAATGTGAAGAGATAGATAGACTGGGCCTCATAACTGGCCAGGCCCTAATCCCCACCTGATTATTATCAGGTCCCTTCTGTCAGTTTCTGTTTGCCTCTCAATGGGAAAATTTCCTCATGGTTTAGACAGCCCTTTTCTTAGGTCCTCTAATTATGACTGTCCTTTGTTTTAGACCTTGTGTATTTAATTTTCTCCAGACTTGAAAGAGGGAACTTCTACATGGCCACGCAAATGAAACCTTGCATGGAAGCAGTTACTGCAAGCTGCATTGCATCTCCCTGGAGAGGCCATCCTCTGCTGGAACCCTGTCTTGACTGCCATTCCCAAGGATGCCCCTTTTCAGCATGAAGTCTCCAGAGCAGTCATCACCCAGTCCCCCTAGCAGAAGTTAGAGTCCATTATTCTAGAAGAGGGGGAATGTGAGGAGTCACATAGGTTAACAGGCAGTCAGGGCAGTTCCAATGGAAACGGGGTGCAGAGTGCTTGCTTTCTCAAACAGTTATCTTCAGCCAAATCAAAAGTATCTGCCTTACTTCCTTAGGAATCTCCAATTTTACCATGAGAACAACAAGGGAGGGGGAGGCAGGGATTCCATCCTTCTGAGCTCCCAGTTACTGTAATGTAAATCAGGCATCCCATCCTTCTGATGGCTCCTTTTGTTTTACCTTGAGCAAGCCAGATATGGTAAAAAATTTTAATATAAACCAGCTCTTTTGATGAGTTTGGCCCCACCTTGTACTGCCTGACAGTTTCTTCCACAAGATTGTGCTTAAAATCCCACTGCCACCAGCCACTTCAGGTTTTTCCTTTCTTGGAGTCCCCTCCATGCCACTCTGGCTGGAGGTCTTTGACTACAATAAATCTTGCTTTTAAATTTCCAAAAAATAAAAAACCTCAGCTCAGAACCTGCTGTTCACAAACTAAATGCAATTTCAATCATGCAGCCAAATTGGAAACAATCGTCTGAACTCTAAGTCATGAATTTACTTAAACAAGAAGATAGAAAACAGCATCTTCATCATCTTTCTTTGCCATCTGGACAGGCAAGATCATTTTATTGACCTCAAATTTTGATAACCTAAGAAATAGAGAAAATAAATATCTTATGAAGCTAAGCAGGTTACATTATCCACAGAGGAGCAATTATTAAGGACCATTTAGACATTCTAGAAAACAGTTACCATTTCTTTAGTTCCCATGGGGAATTGGTTCCAGGACCCCTGCTGTTACAAACATGCACAGTTTCTCAAGTTCTTTATATAAAATAGTGTAGAACTAGCAAATAACCTACACACATGTTCACATAATGCTTTAACTCATCTCTAGATGACTTACAATATTTAATACAATGTACATACAATGTAAATAGTTGTGAAACTACATTGCTTATAGAATAATGACAGAAAAGTCTATACACAGTCAGTACAAAGGCATTTTTTGTTTGTTTTCCAAATATTTTCAGTCCATAGTTGGTTGTGTTCTTGGATGTGGTCCTAATATATATGGAGAGCTGCCTGCAGTTGATTGGAACAAGGCAAAATTTACAGAGGCAACTGGAAATGTAATTAAGATTAAAAGTGTGATGGATAAGCACTTAGAAGCACCCTTTCCTCCCACAGCTTGTGCATGTGGGAGGGACTCTCCAGCCACATCCCCTAAGATCTGCTGAGAGGTCACCCTGAGAATGGCATCACATAAGAATAAATAATTTTCTAGCTGCTCTAAAGCTAAAAATTAATATCCATTCAGTCACTCAACCTTAACCTTTTTTTCTGTTATTTCCTATTAAATCAGGTGGTCATTGGTATGTTTTGTGATTTAAGACCTAAAGTGCAAAAACAAACAATACTGCATTAGGGGTTGACTGATTTTCAAACTTTTATCCAAATAAATGTTAGGAAAGGAGGCCTCCCTCCCTAGGGCAAGAAAAATGCCCATCAGAGGGCAGAGCAAGTGTGCAAAGGGCACTGAGGGAAGATTAAGAATCATAGTATTGCATCTCTCGGCAGGAAAATCTCCCTCAATGTCATATATGACTTTAATAATTAATTTAATAAACGGCTCCATCTAGTACTGATTCCCTTTAATTCAGCCAATCAGCCTGAGCATGGGACTTAAAATCTAAGAGGGAGAAATGAGAATTAGCAAGTAAATGGTACCAGCAAGGATTCCAGAATTGTAGGGGATGGAGTAAGCACTTGGAGTTTTAGTGAGAAGACCTGGCCAGAGCAAGTAGGTTGAGGATGGTGGATGACAAGCCAGTTAGGGCCCTGGTACAACTAGGGTCCTCAGGCAGAGAGGAGACAGGAAGGTTTGCATTCATTTGTTCATTTTCTCACTATTCTGAGAAGCAGATTAGCAGTAACCAGTCTTTCTTTCTGTGTTAAGATGTATGGACACAGAACCTTTATCTTCCTATGGAAGTGGGGAAAGGAAGGTAACCAGCCAAATTACCACACCCATTGTCATCATTTGGTTCAAAGTCCATGGTTTCTGCCTTTCAAGTTCTGCTCCAAACCCTGCTTCCTCCAGTGAAACACACAGGTTATAAATTTGCATAGAGGCAAGGCTGAGACATGAGAATGGCCCTCTGGGCTTGGCCCTGGGGTCTTCACTGCCACCCTCAACCAAATAAGATGGAAACTGAGTTGAGATGCACAGGGGCTGAAATTCAGGGAGCAGTAATCCTGGGATTCAAGCCTTCATCACTGCCTAGTATCAGTAGACATTGACTCCAGATTATTTTGGGGTTAAGGCCACAGAAGGTCAACAGATGCAGAAAGAAGTCTTGTCAGACCTTCTCTTACAGAATGAAGAGCATTGAGGACTGCCATGAATCTGCTGTCCCAGGGAATTTCATTGCCAGATTCAGTAACAAGATGGTCTTGTACAAACTTTGCTAAGTAACCATTATCTTCCATTAATTTCCCACAATTTTCTACTCCTAGAAGCTCAAAATCTTTTTCCTTTGTCTTCTCACTTGCTCATAAATTCATGCCCATTTGTTAGAGTTCTGTATAAACCTTTAGGTCCTATTGCCTTTTGGAACTTTTTATTTCATTTCTGTGTGATCCTCTCCATATGTATATGAAATAACTCCCTTTTCTCATAATACCATGTCCTTTGTCTATTCAATTTGCAAGGCTCCAGCCACTAGGAAGGGTAAAGGGAAAAGTATTTCATCTTCTTCAACATGAAGAATGGAGTTACAACTCTGTATCCCTGGATTCCAGGGAGACAGAGAATCCCCTGTAGTCCAGAGCAAAATGAGAATTCTCAGCTTGCTTCTGAAGGCTCAAGGACACCCTGGTCCTAGTTCTTATCTTTCTCCTTCACTCCTTCCCCTGGAGTGGTATCCACCTCAGAGGGCAGAAGAAGAGTTCTGCCTCTTGGAAGGAAGATCTGTCGGTGACTTGGCCAGTATCTGACCTATAAGGAGGCACATAGACCACCATGGAAGGAAAGTATAATCCTGGTCCTCTTTGGAGCACTGTAGTGTGTCCATGTTGAAAGCAGAAAGCTAAGCTTTTCTTACTCTTCTTTTTAAAGATCTATCTATTTATTTATTTATTTGAGAGGTAGAGTTACAGACAGTGAGAGGTAGAGACAGAGAAAAAGGTCTTCCTTCCATTGGATCACTCCCCAAATGGCCACAACAGCCGGAGCTACGCCTATCCGAAGCCAGGAGCCAGGAATTTCTCCCTGGTCTCCCATGTGGGTACAGGGGCACAAGCACTTGGGCCATCTTCCACTGCTTTCCCAGGCCACAGCAGAGGATGGACTGGAAGAGGAGCAGCTGGGACTAGAACCAGCGCCCATACGGGATGCCAGCATCGCAGGCGGAGGATTAACCTACTGCACCACGGTGCTGGCCCCAGCTTTTCTTATTCTTACTCACTTCTGAGCATGACACGGTGACTGTATCTCAAGGTGAAAACACGTTACTGTGATGCACATCAACATCCACAAGCATCACATGATGAAAGCAGCAGTGAGAAGCAGCATTTTCAAAACTCTAGAGCTTTTCTTCAGGCTGGGAAGAGCCTTTCATTTCCAGAGACTAGAGACGAGACACACAGACCATAGTGAAGTCCTGGGTAGGGTTGTAGACCAGGGCAGAGGTGCTGGTTCAAGCCTTGGCTGGTCTGCTTCCTATCCAGCTCCCTACTAATGCATCTGGGAAAGCAGTGGAAGATGTTCCCCCTGAATTGCTGCCACCATGTGGAAGACTTGGATGGAGTTCTAGGCTCCTGACTTTGGCCTGGCCCAGACCCAGCCATTGTAGCCATTGGGGTGTGAACCAAAGGATGAAAGATCCCCTTCTCTCCTTCTCTCCCTCCCTATCACTCAGCCTTGCAAATAAATACAACAAATAGTTTTTACAAAGAAAACAACAACGACTGAGGTGGAGGCAGGGTAGACGTAGCTCAGAATCATGATATGCTCTGGAGCCCAGGAAGGAACATACATAGACATATGACATACATACATACATATGAAAGGAAGGAACATACATAGACACATGGCATACATACATACATATGACAGACATAGAGCTCTGAGACACAGAAATAGTGCTGTTGAGGCTGCAGCTTCTCTTCTGGCCCACTGCTATTATTACTAAGGGTCCTAGCAGGTACTAGGATGTCCCTTAATTGAAATGAGTTGGTCAAAATAATGGCCTGAAAAACCACATTAGCAGAGATAGAAAAGTTATCCATCACAGAATGAGCTCAGTTTTCAGTTCCCTTGAGAACTGGTGCCTCACAACTGATTTTCAGAAAAGTGTTTTGGAAATGTGGGTGTAGTCACCTTGAACACACGCTGTTGATGGAAGCAAGTGCCAGAGTAAGTTGTTGTAAGTAGCTTTTGCATCTGGACTGTACCAGGGCGATGGTCTGCCTTGAGGACATGGCTATTGGATGTCTACTTCTGGATTTCTAGCAATTCTACAACATGTGTGCTGCCCTTTGCTGTGGCATGGCTGAGCTGGCATCTTCTCTCTGGCCTTCTCTGTCTCTAAGAGCTTCTGCTTATTACAGATGCTCCCAAAGTCTAGGTAAGCTTCATCTTTGCTCATCAATGTGTCACTAACTGCCTGGTCTCATTTGCATTTTCAACATGAGTGTGCAGAGGTATCTGCACCCGCATTTGGCCTGTGGTGTCCTTGTAGCCCGTCTCTGCCTCCTTCATCTGTGTCATCTACAGGATCAGCAACTGCTGCTGGTGTTATTTGTAACATGCTGCAAATGAGTAAAGGTCTCCTTAGAACATCAATATAGCAGAAATCTTTGCATAATCTCCTTGATATAGTGCAGGTTTATGCTAGTGAATTCCCTCAGTTCATTAAGCTACATGTAAATGTGACTGAGACCAAACTTGTATCTCTTCTGGGGCTAGTAAACTCAGCTCAGAAAAAAAAAAAAAAAAACACCATAAATTATTTTTAATTTGCACCACTAATCCAGGGTAACAACAGACCTTCCCCAGTGCTCAAAGAGCAACCAGGAGAGAAGATTCAGCTCTGTGGAATTCATCCTCAGGACTAGAAAAACATAGCAAGCCTGATGTCCTTGCAGAGGGTCACTGTGTATGTTTATCCATCATGAACAAGCCATTGCAAGTCACGCACTCCTGACCCAAGGGACCCAGAATGTCCTGGTCTTTGCCGTGTGATTTGTGCCGGAGATTGTAGACTTTCATTTTCACATGCATGTTCTGCAAATGGGTTTAATAACACAGGGTCAGAAAAGAAGAGGAAAACGGAGCCTCTGCCAGTTAATAACATGAAGGGTTCTTAGGGTCCTGGCAATGTGAGGGGAGAAGTTAGAAGAATCTATTAAGAAGCCACAGAGGGCCTTGATGGGGTCAAAGTTTGCAGAAAGTTGAATTGCATGGAAGTGCGGAGAAGGTTAAATGGCATGAATGGAGCGCATCAGGGAGAGCCCCATCCCTCCTTCCAATTCTGGCACTTAGGAAAAGCACTGGTGAGTACACGAGGACTGGCTGAGAGCCAGGAGAAGTAGGATAAGGAGCAGTGTTGGAGGCAGGCTGGGACATAGCCTTCTGTCCTAGCCTGAAACTGTGTCCAGTCCTTCTACACAGGATTTCCTGGAATCAGGACAACTAGAAGTGAGGCACAACTCACAACCCCAACTCATTGAGTCCCCTCAGGTCCCAGAGGGCTGCTGCATGTTCTCAAGGCCAGAAAAGTCAGAGGACGTGTTCCCACCAATGGCCCCAGGAAAAGAGAAGCCAGAGAGCTCTGAGGCTCCTAAGTCACCCTGCCAAGAGTCTTGCTGACTCCTCCTCCTGCAAGATTTCTGACCTCTGACGGTAAGAAATGTCAGCTGACTCTTTGTATTTTTTTAAAGATTTGTCTATTTTAGAGGCAGTGAGAGAGAGAGAGAGAGAGAGAGAGAGAGAATCTGGATCACTTCCCAAATGGCCTCAATGGCCAGGGCTAGGTCAGGCCAAAGCCAGGAACCAGGAGGCTCAACTAGGTCTCCCACATGGTTTCATGGACCTAAGCACTTGAGCCATCCTGTGCTGCCTTCTCAGGGCATTAGCAGTGAGCTGAATCAAAAGTAGAGCATCTGGGACATGAACCAGCACCCATAGGGATGCTGGTACCACAGGCAGCAGCTGAACCCACTGAGCCATAGCACTCATCCCCAGCTGATTCTTTTCAAAGACATGTTGGAGAATGTGACATGTGGTTAGGACACTGGCAGATTTACCTAGGACAAAAAACTGAGGGAAATGGGAAGAAATACAAAGCATGAACCTGAGAGCTGCCCCTTCACCCTTATGCATGTATTTACACACAGTATCAATGATGTCACACATGTAGATAGATAGGGTTCAGAAATTCATTCTAATACCTAACTACAGAATTTGGACTTTCTGGTTTTTGCTTTATGTCTTTTCAGAAGAGGAAGCAGGTAGCAGGGAAGCACTGTTAGAATCACTTACTTGCAGCAAATGCACCCGATGTAAGAATGCTTTCTGCTAACGTGCCTAGGAGGCAGAGGCTGCCAGCTCAACTGCTTGGGCCTATCACCCATATAGGAGACATAGATGGAATTCCTGGTTCTTGGCTTGGCAATGGCCCAGCCCTGGCTTATGGACATTTGGGAAGGAAATCAGCAGATAAAAGGTCAGCGTTTGTTTGTCTGTCTGTCTCTCCTACTGCCCCCTGACTCCATCTCTCTCCCTCCCTCCCTATCTCTTACTCTGCCTTTCAAGTAGATGAACATAAGTTTTAAAATATACATTTAAAAAAAGAAGAGTAGGCAGGGGCAGGTAAATGAAGTTCTTCCTACTGATTGCTCCCTTTCCTCAGAAAGGAGGAGAAAGGTGTCACCTCTCCAATAGGGCCTCCACAAGCCCCTCAGACACCTTCTGGTGTTCTCTCAATACCAGTGGGGAGGGTTTCCTCAAATGCTGTTTGTTGAAATACATCAAGTACCTCCTACCAAAAAAATGGATATGAGATGTGAGTGTTTCAAATGGACTCATGGTCAAGTAATTTTAGGAACTCTTAATTAAATGAAATTACTGTAAAAGCTAAGGAGGCTATATGTAACTTTCTAATTCACTTACCTATAAACTATACCATATATTTTTCAGTGGCAAGATTCAGCTGTTTTTTCCAGATGTGCAGCTTTCACAAAACTGAAATGTTGAGGTAGGTGCTATAAGTCCCCAGATACCTACATTCTTGAGGTAAACTTTGCCTTTAGATGAAGCCAACACTCACCTGGAGACTCTGTTCCCAGGATGCCCCTTGCCAGCATTCATGGTGTTGTCTGGGTATTTACACTACCTCACCATGGCCATCTCCTAAAGCCATTAATCCTGAGCCTGAGCCTCACACTGACTTATAAATGTCTCTCATGGATTACCAGTCATTTCACATTCCACATTTAATAATATTGCTGCTCCCTTGACTACTTTCACTGCATAACTAGCACTTTCCATCTGTTTTACAAACAATCACAATGTGTTCAGTCTTCACAGTAGCACTATAGAATCAGTTCTGTTGAGCTGTTAGGAGATCAGTTGGCAACAAGAGGGTGAGTGACTTTTCCAAATTGCCTTGGTTGACTGAGAATCAAAAAAAAAAAAAAAAAAAGAATTAATGTGGTCAAAGTCTGTGTTTTTAAGTGAAAAAAGAATACTGATCTACTTTACCACATAGGTGGTAATAGCAGACTGTTTCACGAAAAGGGTATCTAGAAACACTCAATAATAAACTGCGAAATAAACTGCAGAAACCTTAAGGTTCCACTTTGGCTAAAACTCTCTTCCATGACGCGGTTGGAACTAAGTACACAAGGAAGCAAAGACCTTCTGCATTTTTCCCACACCCATGCAGCCTGGCCCACTCTTGTCGAATTTGTTGGGTCTAGCAAAGGAGCTTGAAGGCAGGCACGGCTGTGAAATGTTACAGGATGGACGTAAAGTTTTCAAAGTTTTGGTTTTTGGAAGTATAATTTCATGTAATGGATTTCCTGTAAGAAGTTTTGTTCATAAACATTAAAGTTTCTAGAAGACCATTGTTTTAGACTAGCCTTGTGCACTAAGTCCTGGAAGACCAGACCAAACAGAACGGACAACTCATGTTGCATGTACTTAAAATAACTTTGAAACGAGCCAGTATTCATATTTAAACAGCATGACATATCACTTCTCGGCCTTTTGGCTAAGATCAAGTGTAAACAGCATGACAGGGGTCAGCGTTGTGGGTTATTAGGTAAAGCCACGGCCTGCGACACAAGTACCCAATGTGAGCACTGGTTCGTGTCCCAGCTGCTCCGTTTCCCATCTAGCTCCCTACTAAGAGCCTGGGAAAAGCAGTGGAAAACAGCTCAAGTGTTTGGGCTCCTGCTACCCATATGAGAGACCTGGAAGACACTCCTAGCTCCCAGTTCCTGGCTTTGGTTTGACTCAGCCCTGGCCTTTGCAGCTATCCGGTAAGTGAACCAGCAAATGGAAGACAGCTCTCCTACTTTCCCTCTCTCTCTGTAACTCTGACTTTTTTTTTTTTATAAAAAAGAGGCCGGCTCTGTGGCACTGTGGGTAAAAGCCCTAGCCTGAAGCGCCCACCAGCATCCCATATGGGTGCCAGTTCAAGTCCCTGAGGCTCCACTTCTGATCCAGCTCTCTGCTATGGCCTGGGAAAGCAGTAGAAGATGGCACAAGTCCTTGGACCCCTGCACCTGTGTGGGAGATCCGGAGGAAGCTCCTGGCTCCTGACTTTGGATCAGCTCAGCTCTGGCTGATGCAGCCATCTGGGGAGTGAACCAGTGGATGGAAGACCTCTCTCTCTCTGTCTCTACTTCTCTCTGTTACTCTTTCAAATAAGCAAAAATAAATCTTAAAAAAAAAAAGTAAGACAAAGAAACAGACAAGCAAAACAATTCGCAGGGTTTTTCCATATACAAAAGCATGTCATGAGCAAACATGGATAATTTGACTTCCTCTTTTCCAATTTTGATGCTTTTCTTTTTTTCTTTCTCCTCCCTAATTGCTCTTGCTAAAATTTCCAGTTCTACATTGGATAAGAATGGTGAAAGTTGATATCATTGTATTGTTCTAGATTTGAGGGGAAATGTTTTCAGTTTTCCCCCAGTCAGTATGATATTGAATGTTGGTTTGTGATAAGTAGCCTTTTTTGAAGAATGTTCTTTCTACATCTAATTTGAGGGGGTGTTTTTTTTTTTTGTTTTTTTTTTTTTTTTTCCGACAGGCAGAGTGGACAGCGGGAGAGGGAGACAGAGAGAAAGGTCTTCCTTTGCCGTTGGTTCACCCTCCAATGGCCGCCGCAGCCAGTGCACTGTGGCCGGCGCATCGAGCTGATCCAAAGCCAGGAGCCAGGTGCTTCTCCTGGTCTCCCCTGCAGGTGCAGGGCCCAAGCACTTGCGCCATCCTCCACTACACTCCTGGGCCACAGCAGAGAGCTGGCCTGGAAGAGGGGCAACCAGGACAGAATCCGGTGCCCCAACCGAGACTAGAACCCTGTGTGCCGGCGCCGCGGGTGGAGGATTAGCCTAGTGAGCCACAGCGCCGGCTGTTGAGAGGGTTTTTACCATGAAAGGATGTTGAATCTTATCAAATGTTTTCTCTACATCTATTGAGATGACATTATGGTTTTTGTTCTTCATTCTATTGATATGATTTATGACATTTATTGATCTATGAGTGGAGGATTATCATTATGTTCTTAGAATTTATATATCACATTGAATTTATTAAAGACTAATTAAAAATTAAAATGAATAAATAAATGAATAAATTTTTAAAAACCCACAGGGAACTCCAGTTTACCTGTATCAGTATAATAAGCAAGTTAATTCTGTTTTAACCCTGTAAGAAAAGTAAACTGAAAAAAAAATCTGCATTTTGCTCTGTTTCTGCTTTCTTCAGCCTTTTTCTTCCAGTAAGTCCAAACTTCCCTGCTAAGTTCATTAGAATACTTATTTTATTTTGCAGAATGAGATGTTGCCTGATTCTAGAAACACAATTAAAATCCTATTTGATTTTCTTTCTTTTTTTAAAAAAAGATTTATTTTATTTATTTGAAAGTTACAGAGAGAGGTAGAGACAGAGAGAGAGAATCTTCCATCCGCTGGTTCACTTTCCAGATGGCCACAATGGCTGGAGCTGTGCCTATCCTAAGCCAGGAGCCAGGAGCCTCCTCCAGGGCGCCCATGCAGGTGCAGTGGCCCAAGAACCTGGGCCATCCTCTACTGCTATCCCAGGCCACTGCAGAGAACTGGATTGGAAGAAGAGCAGCCTGGACTAGAACCGGTGCCCATATGGGACGCCAGCACTTCAGGCCAGGGCCTCAACCCACTGTGCCACTGAGCCGGCCCTAATCCTATTTGATTTTCAAAGTAAATTTGTAGACATTTTGTCTTTTTGACATAACCCTCAATATGAACCCCAGTGAAAAGAAGCTAAAACTGCATGAAATCTCCAGACGACGGACAGCAGCTGCCTCTTCTTCTAACAGTTGTTCTATTTTCTCTCCCTTATTATTGAGTAGGTTGAGGAGTCTTCTCCATTGGTATTTTCTTCACCAAATATTCAAGCTATTAATATGTCTTCACTACACATTTGGCTTAAAATAGATCTTCTTATGAAACATTAGATTATAATGCAGAAAAGATAGTAAAAAAGTTATAGAAGAATTTAAAAAGCCTTAATTAAAGTGGACACAAAGCATTGAGAGAGGCACAGCTAAACAAAATGTAGTCTACCCATACAATGGGATAGGCAAAGATTTTTTTGGCTATTCCCCCAAAAACACAGAAAAGAAAAAGTAAAAAATGGGCAAATGGAATTATATCAAACTAAGAAGCTTCTGCAAAGCAAAGGAAGCAACTAAAAGAGTGAAAAGATAAGCTACAATATGGGAGAAAAATATGTGCAAACTACTCATCTGCCAAGATTTAATATCCAGGATATTTAAGTAACTCAAACAACTCAAAAGCAAAAGTAATAATATGATGAAAATGAGAACAAATGATCTGAATAGACATTTTTCCAGACAAGATTTACAGATGGCCCACAAACACATGAACAAATGCTCAACATATTAACCATCACAGAAATGCAAATCAAAACCACAATGAGTTACATTCTCATCCCAATTACAACGGCCATTATAAAAAGGTGGAAAATAAATACTGGAAAGGATGTGGAAGAAGGGGAATTTTTATACACTGTTAGCAGGAATGTAAATTAGTACAGCCATTATGGAAAGCAGTATGGCTATTCTTCAAAAACCTGAAAATAAAACTACTGTATGATCTTGTTCTCCCACTTTTGTGCATATATCAAAAGAAAATGAAATCATTATATCAGAGACAACTGCACACCCATATTTATTGGAATACTATTCAAAACAGCCAAGCTATGAAATCAGCTAAGATGTCCATCAACTTACCAATGGATACAAACAAGATAGTAGGGGTGGGTGTTGTGGCACAACAGGTTAAGCTGCCTCTTGGGATACCTAAATATCTGGAATCAAGTTCTGCCTCCACTTCCAATCCAGCTTTCCACTAAGGCACACTCTGGGAGGAAGAAGCTTATGGCTCAAGCACTTGGGTCCCTGGCATCCATGCAGACCTTCAGGGAGTTCCTGTCTCCTGGCTTGCCCCAGCCCTTTATTGTTGGCATCTGAGTTGTGAACCAAGAGCTGGAAGACTGAGCTCTCTCTCTCTCTCTCTCTCTCTCTCTTTCACCCTCTCCTTCTCTCTCTCTCTCCCTCACTCCCTCTCCATCCCCTCTTCCTTTATGTCACTCTGCCTTTCAAGTACATAAGAATAGATAAATACTTTTTAAATGTGATAGATAAGAAGATATTTCAAATAGTTTATGGAAAATTGAATTAGAAGATAAAATTTATATTGGCAGAAAACATTTTGAAATCCATATACACAAAGGGTTTTCAAAAAGCTCATGAAAAATCTGAATGGGAAAAAACCATGCATGGATTTCAAAAAATTTTATACTAAAATAAGCTTCTTTCTTCCATGAACATTTTAACATACCATCATAAACACACAATGGAATACTGTTTTACCCTAAGAAAGAATCAAATTCTGCTATTTATGGCAACATGAATGGAACTGGGGGGACAGAATTTTTAATCAAATAAGGCGGGCCCCAAAACACAAGTATTGTATATTCTCACTCATTAGTGGAAGCCAAAAGAGAAAGATCCCTTAGAAAGAGATAAGAGAGGCCACTAGAGGTTAGGAACAGCAGGGGATGTGGAAGAGACAGGGTGGTTACAGGTACCAAAACATAGTTGGAGTGAGGAAATAATTCTAATCTTCTCTAGCACAGTAGGGTAACTACCATTGAGTTTGAAGTATCTCAGTACATTGAAATGATAATATTTGAGGAGATGGAAAAGCTCATTACCCTTATTTGATCATTGTACATTATATACACACAATACTGCACCTTGCAAATAAGTACAAATAAATGTCAAACATTTAAAGATTTTAAAATGGCTATGAATATTTTCTTTATAATACCCTATGATAGGAGAAAATACCATCTCAAAAACAATACTGGTGTAAAAATATTCCCTGTAAAACACATTTCATAACTAGGACCCGAGTTACGTCTTTCCCCCAAATATCTAGTGTATGCTTGTAAACAAAGACAATATTTTCAGCTATCATATATACACACATAAAGGGAGGTAAATAAAAGAAAACAGGCCAGAGTATCAGGTATTTTATCGCCTAAATACATGATAACTGAGTTGAAACTGCAACACCAAAGTCTTTAACTCCCATTGGTGGATCTAGTTGGGTCATGTTCATGTTCCACTACATCTCTCTGATCTTATCAGTCTCTCTATGGAAGTCAGCTATATATACTCACATGGGTTGATTTTCTCTAGACTTGACTTTAGCTTAAGAAAAATCACAATTTACAGACTAATTCTCTTTTCTTCCCTTGTGTTAGTCACCATAGCTTCCTATTCTATTTAAACAAAGAAAAAGAGGAGCAAAATGGTCTGCAACAGCAAATGTGAATTAGTTATAGGTCCTTGGCATGGCAGCTCATCCAGAAGTAAGTCAGATGTGCTACCTGGCCTGCAGGAGAACATGTTCAATGGGCAGATAGATGATAATAACTCATGCAAGTTCATGGCTATATAGTAAGTCCTGCAGAAAGGCACAGTGAACAATTCTATGCAAATTTTAGATGGGAAGAAGGAGAGAATCCAGTGAGAGTGGATGTGACTAATTCCAATTACATTTTGCAGAAAGTTTGGTAGTATTTAGGTAGCCAATCTATTTAAAAAATTATATCAGGGCAGGTGTTGTGACATAATGGGTTAAGCTGCAACCTGCAATGCCAGCATCCCATATGGGTGCCGGTTTGAGTCCAGCTGCTCTACTTTGATCCAGCTCCCTCTTATTTTCAGGAAGAATAGTGGAAGATGGCTCAAGTCCTTGGACTCCTGGACCCATGTGGGAGACCTAGATGAAGCTCCTAGCTCCCAGTTTCAGCCTAGCCCAGCCACTGCTGTTGCAGTCACTTGGAAGGCAAACCAGTGGATGGAAGAGCTCTCTCTGTCTGTCTCTCTCTCTCTCTCTGTGTCTTTCTCTCTCTCTCTCTGTAACTCTGCCTTTCAAATAAATAAAATAAATCTTTAAAACAAGTTATAATTTTGAATTTTACTGTCAAGTCAATGATGCAGAAAAAATATTTTATCTAGTCATTTTTCAATATGTCAATGTACAGTTGCAAAGTAATAGTCTTTAAACTTAATTCAACATGACTATAATATAAAAGGATTTTTTTTAAAAGTTGTTTGCTGGTTTACAGTATCTAAATTTAGCTACTCTGAAGCATATGTGCTTTTAGGACAGGTCTGCCTGACTCATGTATTATTTGTTTCCTAAGCAGTATTTTACTCTTACATCAACATCTTGTTTGTCCCATCTTGAACGGCCTCTTTCATTTCCTGCTAAGTGTTTCATTTTTATGTAACCTCAATATAAGCTGTTGAATAATAAACAATGGTGGTGCTTTTTGATCTAGTAACAGGTTGGACAGAAGCACAGACAGGTCAACGCCTGGAAAGCCTTGGGCTTCTCTTTGGGCACTCTGAGTCTCAGTTTCCTTCTCTGCAACACAGGCTTCTTATCATCGCTCCCCAGAAGGTGCCTGAGTGAGTGCCATGTAGGGAACGTGTGGAGCCAGGCCATGCTAAGATTTCAGCAACTGGTAGCTCTTATCAGTCCACCCACATAAATTGCAGTTCACCCCATGAATTGTTACTGAAGTCCTCAGCCTCACTTCTTCTTAAGATCAGTTTTCCTGAATTTAACCTGCCAGAAGCACAGAACACCCATTAGAAACAGAGGAAATTGCTACAGAAAATTCCACTGAAAGCATCATGTAAGCTCAACTAACCCTCCATTCAGGGATGGTCGATACAAATAACAGCGTATGGTTTGGACGAAAGAGGGGCACAGGAACAAGGGCAAATAATCTGAAAGTTTATTCCCTTGAGCTTGTTTATCAGAGGGTATCCCAGGAAAGCTTGTTTTGCAACCACATACTCAGAGGGGTCCAGACCACCAGAAATAAGAAAAGTTGGAAGAAACCAATCAAAGTTGGATTTTTGAACACAGAATGTATAAAGATATATACAGCAAGCAGGAAATCCCCTCCAGTTCCCTGTTTTCCACAAACTGGACACTCTCCTAACCCTTGCTATAAAAGCACTAGGGAACTGTTTCTCTGAGAGGCAGTTTCATTAGGAAACCAAACCTTGCCACTGTTTCCTTTACTTGTCATGAGTAAAGCTGTCCCCTGAGCAACCCCTACTTGAGGCTAATTATTTGGTGACATTCCAAGTGATCAGACCCCTTGTGTCTACTAACGCAGAGCACTTTATATTCAATGAACTCTCTTTGAAAAGGCAAAATATAGAAAGCACACTAACAAAAGAGTGTGATTATATCTTTCAATACAGCATGGGAATAATAAATGTTATTTATGTGCGCTTTTGATTGGGAGCACATGGAACATTGCATTAGTGCCTGTGGCCCCATGACTTAATAAAGGTGAAGCCCACGGCTGGTTTTTCAGCGGTAGCACTAAAGATGGAGGTAGCAGATGCTTTAGGTGGGGCAAGGTGCAGACTTGAACAATGCAATGCTCAAGAGTGGGCCTGGGGACGGCGCCATGGCTCACTTGGTTAACCCTCTGCCTGCAGCGCCGGCACCCCATATGGGCGCCGGGTTCTAGTCCCGGTTGCTCCTCTTCCAGTCCAGCTCTCTGTTGTGGCACAGGAAGGCAGTGGAGGATGGCTCAAGTGCTTGGGCCCCTGCACCCACATGGGAGACCAGGAGGAAGCACCTGGCTCCTGGCTTCTGGCTTCGGATTGGCACAGCGCGCCGGCTGCAGTGGCCATTTGGGGGTGAACCAATGCAAGGAAGACCTTTCTCTCTGTCTATCTCTCACTGTCTAACTCTGCCTGTCAAATAAAAAAAAAAAAAAAGAGAGAGAGAGAGTGGACCTGCTCACCCTTGAGGTTCCCACACTGTCTCCTTTCCCACATCTTTTTCTACCGCTAGCTCACAAATCCACAAAAGTATACTTTGCAGGCTAAGATGGGTACAAGTATGTCTCCAACCCTTCTTTTACTTCTACTTTCTGGCAAACAGAAAATTATACTGAGGGGGACAACTTGATTGTGTACCTTCTGAGGACTTTGGATAGATCACTATGGAAAGTAAATGGGTGAAAACAGGGACGTGGCTGATGACTCTCGCCCAGCAAGTCTCTGGCAGGGCACAGTCCTCCTTGCCCCTTCCAACTAGATGCTGAGTCCCTGGAGGGGCATCTGTGGGATCTGCACATGGCACTTCTTTCAGGGATTTGGGGGACACCATTCTTCCCACTTCACTGGCATTTGGCTTCTGCAATGTCAGTGTTATACATTCAACTTGAACTGCCCATGTGCACATCATCCCCTGCCGGCATTTTCCTGAGAACAGGCACTAAGCGTTAGTAACTGTTTTATTGCACTCATCCGTCTTCAATGAAAGTGTGTATGCATGTGAACTTGAGCATGCATGTGGCTGTGTGTGTGTGTGTGCCTGCATATATGTGTGATGGAGAAAGAATGCATACACCACAGACATTCTCAAGCTGGGACAAGACAGAGAGATGTGCCCTTGAAAATTATGGGCTGAAATATGGTGGAACAAGTGTTCGGGAGTTCCTTACTTCTAAATGCATTTATTTTAGCATTTATAAACTAGAGACTGTGTGTGATCAGAAACAGAGAAGTTCCAAAGGAATTATAAGTGTTTGTTGAGGCTGAGAAGAGAGGAATTCCCTCCTTTCCTGCTTCGGCTGCCAGTCAACATTCTCCTCACCCTTGGGGGACCCATCAAAAATGATCTCATCCACAAGCCCTCAGCTTCCTTCCTCAACTCCCTCTGTCATGGATTGAATTGTATTTCTCCAAAGTCATTCCCGACTCTGTTTTAGACAGTCCACGAATGGGTGTAGCAGATGCGCTGGGGAATGACACAAGTGGTACCCATGTCTCACAGGCACACCTAGCATCTAGGCGAGCTGGCACTCTGGACTGGCATTTGGGGAAGAGGCATGAGACACAAGGTCAGACAGGATCAGGGAACACAATGTCCTTGGCTTTGGGTGAGTTGTCCTCTTCTCTTCTCCTCGGTTAATCTTTCTACAAATGGGGGATGCTATTTAGAATCTTTCTATGATTCCAGTTGACCTCAAGATTGAAATCAGGTTCCTTGTACCACTCATTCACTCATCCACTCCGCAAATATTGGTCACATCCATTATGTTCCAGGCATACTGTAGTTGGCAGAAAATCCCAAGTAGGGAAAAAAGAAAACAGGACAAAAGACCAGAGGCTCATGTTCAGCATATTCTAAATCCCAGAGCCCTTCCTGGAGCCTGCCCCCAGCACAGTCACAATACATGGGTGCTCTCTCACATTCCCCCTCTTTTCTGGATGAATTCCTCTCTCAGATTTTCAGTGTGACATCCCCTTAATGCAACTTGCAAGACTTTTCAGCACATGCTCCCTCCTCTCTCTCATTCTCTCTCCCACTTCCTACATCTACCCCATCTCCTTTTTCTTGCTATATTCCTCTGTCTTCTCTCTTCTTCTCTTTCTCCTGTGAATCTTCTTTCTTCTTCCTTTCTCCCACACACATCTCCCCCATTCTGTCTCTTTTTCTGCTTCCTCATTTTCCTCTGCCATCTCTGTTGCCACTCATCCCCGCTTCTGTCTCACCCCCTGCACCCGTACCAGTGTGCTCAGTGCTCATGCCCTGTGTTTTATGAGAGTCTGATGATGCGCCTTCTCAGCTGGCATTGTCTGTCTGCTCAACTTTACTGAATACTTCCTCATCTTTCTCTGTCCACACTTAAGATATCTGAGCCATGCTCTGAAGCTTTATATCCTGAGGTCACAGCACACCGCCAGGTACTCAACAGAAAACAATTTCTTTTTAGACTCTTCTGTGGAAGGCAAAACAGATTCAGAGGCCAAGCAGCAGACAAGGGCTGAAGACAAATACTACTTTCTCCTCTCTACTCAATATCTGTTTGTATTAATGGGAATTTTTCCAGGGCAGCTGCACAGGGATGTCTGATTTGTATCAATATACAGAATGCAGGAGAGGCTGTTCTCTGTGTTTCATACCGTATGGATGAGATAAAAAGCTAGAGACAGTTAAAAGGGTAGGGGAAAACAGACAAGACCAATTAAAAAAAATTAGAATGAAGTAAATCTTGAGGTCTTAAAGACTTTTGTGAGAATTGATTGATCAGTGAAGAACAAAGAGGCTTGAGTCTAGCCCAAGGCCAGTTTTGGTTGGCAAAGCAAAACTGGAACACCACAAGGCCCTTATTCGCATATGAACTAAGGTTGCTCTCGCCACATGGGCAGAGCAGCAGTTGCCACAGAAACACATGGTCCTCAATGTGCAAACGACCCTTTTCTGACCCTTTATCAGACCCTTTATAGGAAACTTTGCTGATCTCCTATAAGAGGTTAAAAAAGGTCACTCCTTTACCTTCTAATCCAGAACCTAGACTATTGAATAGGGACATCTCTCCTTGTTGTATTGTGTGATATGTCTCCCACATCTGGAGAAATGATGTAGCATGTACCTCCTGACCCAGAGCAGAATCACTCTTGAGTCTAATTCACAGGCCCACACTGAAAATACATCTGTAATTTTCTCATTTTATTTCATGTCAAACTTCCAATAGGGAACATATAATTTAAGAGTTATGAGAGTGTTTCTAATATGGCTCATAGAAATCTACTTTATATAACAGCCAGATGATTTGTTGTTTGAAGGAAAGCCATTCCTGTCCCATATAAACTAAATTTAACATGTCAATAGCCATGTGTGGCCCCGGCCAGCCAATAAAGCCTCACTGAGTTATACCGGCTGCAAGGTCTCTGTATTGTGGTCACAGAGCAGCTGGTAAACACTACTTTTGTTTTTTTGTTTGTTTGCTTGTTTGTTTGAAAAAGTCAAAGGCAATATCCCAGGATTATGGAAGGAAAGGAAATGAGTATGAACAGTGGAAGGAGGGGAGGAAGGAAAGAATAAAGAAAAGCACATATTTTTTAAAAAAGGAGAGGAGAAGACAGGGGAGGGGTGGGGAGGGGAAAGGAAAGAAGAAGGGAGGGGGAGGGGAGGGAGAGGGAGGAGGAAGGGAGAAGAGAGGGGAGGAGGCAGCTCAGCCACAGAAATTTAAGAGGTGGATAATTTCACTTGGGGCTAGAGTCCTCCCCCTCCCAATGGAGATCCGTTCTGTTCTATCCAGGCATCATCAGATAGAAATCAAGTTAACCCTGGCATTGAGATGTGGTCTGGAAAATCTCATTTTGTTGCACTAAGGGACAAATCCACTTTAAAATAAATGTACATTGGAACCAGACCAAAATAATGACTGCCCTTAACCGCACAATCAAGAACAAAGCAGTGTGTCAACATGTGGTTCTTTTGTTTGAATAACCTTTGACTGTATTTATCCTGAATGCTTTCTTTCCAGACATTTATACAGAATGCATACTTGATATTTACTCCTAAGTGTCACCACAAGCCCAACTGTGAACTTTTCTGCTGCTTCGAAAAGGCATCAGCAGTGAGAGACCCTCCCTCTAGGGCACACACCGTTGCTTCCTCACCTACAGGACCTTAAAGATCAGGTAAACAGATGTTTGAGGAAAAGAGCAGTTAAAGGACATGGAGAGACTGTAAAAAAACAAATAGTGAAAAACAACAAAGTGCTTAAAATTCACTCCATGAGTTCAAGAGTAGAGTGGAGCTATCAGAAGATAGATTCTGTGTAATTAAAGATAGATCAAAATATTTACCCAATATAAACAACAGAGAAGACAGTCCATCAAATAAGCAAATAAAAGAATGCAGTCTTGAAGGGCTGGCACTGGGGCAGAGCAGGTAAAGCTACTGTCTGCAGTGCTGACATCACACATGGATGCTGGTTCGTGTCCCGGTTGCTCCAATTCCCATCTAGCTTTCTGCTATGGCCTGGGAAAGCAGTAGAAGATGGCCCTAGTACTTGGGCCCCTGCACCTGCATGGGAGACCCGGAAGAAGCTCCTGACTCCTGGCTTCAGATCAGCTCAGCTCCATCCATTGTGGCCAATGGGGGAGTGAACCAGTGGATGGAAGACCTCTCTCTCTCTCTGTCTCTCCTTTTCTTTCTGTGTAACTCAGACTTTCAAATAAACAAACAAAAAAAATCTTTAAAAAAAGAGAATGCAGTCTGAGGAAACTATACAAAAACTTTGAAAGAATTAATATTCATTTCATTGCATATATCAAAAGAACGGAGTGTGTGTATTGAAAAAGTATTCAATAATGGATGAAATGGATGAAAACTTCCAAATGTGTGGGAAGACATGCCTACAGATTGAAGAGTTTAAGCAAACCTTAATAAACTCAAAGAAATACATATCCACAAACATCATTATAAAAAGTAAAGTAAAACATCCAAAAGCAGCCAGAGAGAAGCGAGACATTGCATGCTGGCAGATAACCAATTCCAATGACAACACAGTTCTCATCTGAAATTAGGGATGTTAGGAAGAAGTTGTACAACATGTTACAACTGCTGGAAGAAAACAAATGTTAACTGTGAGTTTCATATCTGGTAAAAAATACCTCCTAAAATAAAGAATTAATAAAAACATTCTCAGATAAAGAATAATTCAACAAAATTATGGTTAGCAAATTTCACTTAAAAATAGCTAAAGAAGGTTGTCAAAACAGGAAAGACATAGTAAAAAGAAAGCTTGGAACTTCAGAAAATAAAGGAGAACATGGGAATGAGTAAGAGGAAATATACAATTATGATTGACAACCCAAGTTCTCATGAGTTTCTAAAATAATATGTGATGTCCTAATCATAACACTGTATGACTGGGTGCTTAGCATATGTATAGGACATAGCTGGCCGGCGCCGCGGCTCAATAGGCTAATCCTCCGCCTTGTGGCGTTGGCACACTGGGTTCTAGTCCTGGTTGGGGCGCTGGATTCTGTCCCGGTTGCCCCTCTTCCAGGCCAGCTCTCTGCTATGGCCAGGGAGTGCAGTGGAGGATGGCCCAAGTTCTTGGGCCCTGCACCCCATGGGAGACCAGGATAAGCACCTGGCTCCAGGCTTCGGATCAGCGCGGTGCGCCAGCCACAGCGCTCCGGCCACAGCGGCCATTGGAGGGTGAACCAACGGCAAAGGAAGACCTTTCTGTCTGTCTCTCTCTCTCTCTCACTGTCCACTCTGCCTGTGGGAAAAAAAAAAAAGGGACATTGTTCAAAAAGTAAGGAGGGTATAGGAAACTAAATGAAAGAATTCCTACATTTTACTCAATGTGGTAAAACACCAGAAGTGTTACAAATTAATTATGCATATTGTAATTCCTAGAGAATACATAAAGAAAACCATACAAAACAATATAATGAAAAATAAGAGAAATAAATCAAGATGTAATCCTAAAAAGTATTTAAGTAACCCATGCCAAATAAAGAGAAGTAGAGAGATATTTAATAAATTAAAAACCTATATTCCATTTGAGAAATGTCTGTTCAGGTCTATTGCCCACTTTATAGCTGAATTGGTTGTTTTGTTTTTCAGTTTTTTGAGCTCTCTCTCTCTCTATATATATATGCAATATTAATCCTTTGTTGGATTAATCCTAAGTTACTTGCAAATATTTCCTCCAATTCTATTGGCTGTGTCTTCACTCTGTTGACTGCTTTACTTGCTATGCAGAAGTTTTCTAGTTTGATATAACTCTACTTGTATAGTTTTACAGTGGTTGACTTGTCCTTTGGGGGATCTTACACAAAAAGTCATGGCCTATACATGTCTCTTAATGTATCTCCTCTCGCTGCATTATAAATATTTGATGTTTTAAGGTCATACATTTAGGTCTTTGATCCCTTGTATGTAGAAGCTAAAAAAAATGTACTAAGTCTGTATATGGAATAGTAATCACTAGAAACCACAGGGAAGAAGTTATGGTAAGGTTTGATAATGAGAACCAAATCAAAGTTAGATAGAAGGAATACGTTCTCACTGTTACACACCACAGTGGGGTGACTACAGTTTATGATAATCTGTTACATATTTTCTAAGCAAACAGAAGACAGAAGAAGTACCAAGATTTCAACCATAAAGTAATGACAAAATAGAAAATGCTGATTACCCTATTTGATCAGTACACATTGTATAAATGTATGGGAAACTTATAAAGCACTCCATGAATACATAAAATTTTTATTAATAAAAGTTTAAGAAACAAATATATTAAATATGTTACATGAGAAAGAAAATAAAAAATATTGCAATAACAGACTTAGATGTCAATATATTATAATATATTAATAATAACTCATTGTAAATATATCAAACAACATAGCAAGACACAGGCCTGCTAAATCAATCAAAACATGATTAAATTAAGAGCTGTCTATTAGAGATTCACTTCAAATTCAACAACATGGTTTAAAGTAAAACTATAAGATACACCACATAAACATTAGTTTTAAGAAAAAACAGGGGGTGGTATTGTGGCATAGTGGTTTAAAACTGCCACCTGAAACACTGCATCCTATATTGGTATCAGTTTGTGTCCTGGCTATTGCACTTCTTTTTCAGCTCCTTGCTAATGGCCTAGCAAAATTAGCAGAAGATGGCCCAAGTATTTGGACCCCTGCCACCCATGTGGGAGACCTGGATGAAGCTCTTGGCTCCTGGCTTTAGCCTGGGCAGCCCTAGACATTGTAGTCATTTGCAGAGTGAATCAGTGGATGGAAGATCTCTCTTTATAGCTCTCCCTCTCTCTCTCTCTCTCTCTAACTATTTCAAAAATAAAATAAATCTTTAAAAAAAGCAGAAGTATGTATATATTAATATCTCATGAAACAGACTTCAAAGAAAATTGCTAGAAACACAAATGGACAATAATAATTATAAAAAGATCATTTCATCAGGAAGATATAATAGTTTAAAACATTATGCACCAAACAACAGGGCATCAAAATGAATTAAGCAAAAATTAATGGGCCTGAAGGAGAAATATATAAATTCACAACTATCATTGAAAACTTCAAAGTGCCACTGAAGCAACTGACAGAAATATGAGAAAGAAAATCATCAAAGACAAAAAAGAACTAACCAAGTCAATCTACCAAGAGAATTTAATTGACAATTAAAGAAAGTGCTATCCAACAACAGTAGGTTATCACATCCTCCCTTACTCTATCCCACAACAACTGTCAAACATTTACCAAGACATCCCTCATCCTGGGCTACAGAATAAATCTCAAGAAATTTAAAGTAATCGAAAGCATTCATACAAAATATTCTCTGGCCATAAAGAAATCAAAACAGGAATTTAAAAAAAGACAACAAGAAATGCTCTGAGCATGTGAAAATTAAAGAACATACTTCTAAATAATCTTGAATAAAGGGAATATATCAAAGAAAAACTTTTGAAAACACAGAATTAAATGGAAATGAAAATATGCCATGTCAAAATATGTGGGATATAGCCAAAGAAATGCTTAGAGAAAAATTCAAAGCAGTAAATGCTTACATTACAGCTGATGACAGGTCTCAAATCACTAACCTAAATTACTACATCAACAAGTCTGGAAAAGAAGAAGAAAGCAGATGCAGAGAAAACAAAAGAAAAAATACTAAATATAAGAGCATGAATCAATAATAACAAGACTGGAAAATATTGGGAAAAAATTCAAAGCTGGTTCTTCAAGTCAAAACAAGTAATAAATATGTAACAAGAATAATATAGCAAAAGAGAGAAGAAACAATTCATCGAGAGCAGGAGTGAAAAAGTGGCTATTCCTTTAGATCAAGCTTCCACTAAGAAGATAATGATTGGCCGGCACCGTGGCTCAATAGGCTAATCCTCCGCCTGTGGCGCCAGCACACCAGGTTCTAGTCCCAGTCGGGGCACCGGATTCTGTCCAGGTTGCCCCTCTTCCAGGCCAGCTCTCTGCTATGGCCCGGGAGTGCAGTGGAGGATGGCCCAAGTGCTTGGGCCCTGCATCCGCATGGGAGACCAGGAGAAGCACCTGGCTTCTGGCTTCAGATCAGCGAGGTGTGCCAGATGCAGCGGCCATTGGAGGGTGAACCAACAGTAAAGGAAGACCTTTCTGTCTGTCTCTCTCTCTCTCTCACTGTCCACTCTGCCTGTCAAAAAAAAAAAAAAAAGAGCCGGCGCCACGGCTCAATAGGCTAATCCTCCGCCTGTGGCGCCAGCACACCAGGTTCTAGTCCCAGTCGGGGCGCCAGATTCTGTCCCGGTTGCCCCTCTTCCAGGCCAGCTCTCTGCTGTGGCCAGGGAGTGCAGTGGAGGATGGCCCAAGTGCTTGGGCCCTGCACCCCATGGGAGACCGGGAGAAGCACCTGGCTCCCGCCATTGGATCAGCGCGGTGCGCAGGCCGCGGCGGCCATTGGAGGGTGAACCAACGGCAAAAGGAAGACCTTTCTCTCTGTCTCTCTCTCTCTCACTGTCCCCTCTGCCTGTCAAAAAAAAAAAAAAAAAAAGGAAAAAGAAAAGAAGATAATGATTAATAATGATTAAGACATTAAGACAATGAAAAATATTATACTCATACTTTTAACAATTAAAGATAAGTGAACCAATTACAGTTCCAGCTGCTCCACTTCCTGTTAATTCACCTGGGAAAGAGTAGAAGGTAGCCCAAGTACTTGGACCAACCCCTGCCACCCATGCAGGAGTTCCAGATGGGATTCAAGGTTCCTGGCTTTGGCCAGGTCCAACAGCCATTGAGCTACTTGGGAAGTGAACCAGCGGATGGAAGATTTCTCTCTCTCTTTCTCTCTCTCTCTCTCTAACTCTGCCCTTCAAATAAATGAAATAAATTTTTAAAAGAATAAAATTGTAGAGTAGCATGTGGATATACATGCAAATAAAATACATAGAGTGTGTCAATAAAAAGGTATGGAAAAATGGGATCAAAAGATCAGCTTGTTTTAGTGCAAAAATTTTTTAAATCCAAGCAGTTTATTTTCAGAACACACATTTCCCATGAATGTTATGAAGGCTTCTTGTATTAAATAAATATTAAAATTGTCTAAAATTGAGATACTTTGGTAGTTAACTGAGCTCACCCATAGGGATAGCAGCAGGATGATGTGGGTGAGTGACAAGGCAGAGGGGCAGGAGTTCTTCTTCTTGCATACTATACTTCTCTTCTACTTATGTCTCTATTTTTCATGGATTACTTTTGAAACTCAAATGTTTGTTTTTAAAATAAATTAAAGATAATTGTAATACATGCTTCCATACTCACGAAAGTACATTTCAACAGGTTTTTAAGGTCTAGAACCATTTCTAATCACCCTTTTACCTCCTTCAAAATAATAGTTTTGGTAATTAAATGTGCAGTGTAGCAGAATAAATCAACGAGGCTGGATCCAAGCTGCCTATTTCTCAAGCAGCTCTCGCCATCCTCAGTTGTGCAACCTCGGGCAAGCTACTCAGCCGCTGAGTTTCCCAGTTCTGGCTATCATCTCTCAGGGCCGGGAGCTAAATGTGCACTGCAAAACAGTGTCTCTCCTTTGGTTTTGTTTTCTTTTCTCCTTCTTAGACTTTCTAAGGTGCAGGGATATTAGAATAACATTTTTGTATCTTATCATTGAGAAATAAAACAACATGATTAGATACATAGTAACAGAAAAAGAAGACCGCTTCTCGCACATTTAAACACTGACTGATATTTTCACTGTCAGTAGGGAAAAAAACTGAAAAACAAGTGTCGTTTGTTAAAAAATATTTCACAAAGTAGCAATCAAGGATTTAAATAAACTACCACCAAGGCTCTCTTCCCTAGGAAGAATCTATCATTCTTATTGAAAACTATAACTAAATCACAAAAACAGAAATTTTATTTTCCTTCTATTGTTTTTGCTCTCTGTAGCTTGACCTTACACTAAGACTGCATCTATAGCCTTCAAAGGATGGTTTTCTAGGTTTCTGGTAAACATCAGATGTTCCTCAGCTGCCTGAACTTGCAGCAGACCATTTCTGCAAAATAGGCATCCTATTCATGAGACTACTGAGACTCCACACCACCTGGCCCCCAGCAAGGTCCCTTTTGATTCCCAGCAGTTGCAAATGCAGCTACTGAACAGCATGACCAACAGGACACTCGACTCCGGCTCAAGTGTCTTTCCAGCCTGCCAGCTAAGTGCTCCCTCATGTCATCTCATTCAATTCTCAGTACCACATTGAGAAACAGGAATGGTTACCACCATTGTATAGCCCTGCAACAGAAGCCTTGAGGTCTGCAAAGCCTAAGGCTTTCATGTGGTAGATCCATAGTGAAAACCGCATCTGTCTGACCCCTGGATACATGCTTTTAAATTCATTAAACATAATAACATAGCCTGATCAAACATGTACAATTCATTGATTTCACTGCCAAAGTCTTGAGTATTTCAGAATAATTTCTCAGGTCTCTAGTATTTTATATACGTAAAACGTGAAGAAATGCACATTTGAGTATCACCTAACAGGATTAGAGAGTGGGAGTAAATTACTTAGGTCTCAGCCACCTGGTCTGCATGCCAGCAGAACTTGTGGCCCATAAAATCAACTGGAGATATTGTGAACAGAACATGGTACCCGGGACTGCCCCTTGAACTGATGCGAATTGTGCCTAGGAATATGCATCCTGTCTCCTCCAGGTCATTCTAATTATCCATGTCTACATTCAATTTCATTGCTTTTCACTTACTAATAAGTCTTAATGGGGGTCACATACTTTTCAGTTATATTCAACTGTATATTATAGTGGAAATTCCATACCATAGTGATGTTTAGGAATTTACTGTGTATTTTTATGGGCAGAACTGGACAGGAAAAATTTCTGGTGAAGACTGAGAAGAGAAGGAAAAGTCTAGCAATATCTTCGATGGGACAAGGACATAAGCCTCAGGCATTTTAGGTTCTTGTTACCCCGCTTACCCTTGTCTTCTTTCAAGAGACCAATTCAGTCTCACATCCTGTGTTATTCCCCACCCCACCCTCTGCATTCTTCCCCAAGTCTGGAAGCCAGTGGGCCAAACTTGAAGAACCAGTATGGAGAAAGTCATCTCTCTGCCTACTGCTCCCCACCCCCACCCCAGCCCACTTAAGATATAAAAGGCCCAGCTTGCTGGGGTCCAGACCTCTGCCACCTGTGTGGTCTCTGAGCATGATGGCAGTTGGTTGACCTCTGCAAGCTTAATTTCTCTGAATAAATTGTCTGGCTGTGAGTTCGTATTCTGTCTCTTCTCTGTTCTGCACCCTTTTCTTACATGTTGGTGTCTCATGTGTGGCGGCACCAATCTGCACTCTTATAATCTTAGCTATGCCTTTATGATGTGAAAATCAGAACTGGGCTGGCGCCGCGGCTCAATAGGCTAATCCTCTGCCTGCGGCACCAGCACACCGGGTTCTATTCCCGGTTGGGGCGCCGGATTCTGTCCCAGTTGCCCCTCTTCCAGGCCAGCTCTCTGCTGTGGCCCGGGAGTGCAGTGGAGGATGGCCCAGGTCCTTGGGCCCTACTCCCCATGGGAGACCAGGAGAAGCACCTGGTTCCTGGCTTCGGATCAGCGCGGTGCACCAGCCACAGCGCACTGGCCGCGGCCATTGGAGGGTGAACCAACAGCAAAAGGAAGACCTTTCTGTTTGTCTGTCTCTCTCACTGTCCACTCTGCCTGTCAAAAAACAAACAAACAAAAAGCAACAACAAAAAAAAAGAAAATCAGAACTGGTCACCTTTGAGCACTGCTAGGTCTGTCTGTTTCCTTTGAAGAGGAAATCAGGCCACGACCAGAGACAAGGGAGAAAAACAAAACCCCTAAGGAGGGCATGTATCCTAATCTCTGTGTTCTGTAATCTCTGCTCCAGTTCCTGTTGGTGTTGATGTGTCAGAGCATGTGTCCCAATCTAGGTTTTTTGTAAACCCCTGTTCAAGTTCCCTATAAGTGTGGTCTCAAGTTCCTCATGGGTGGTCCTAAGTCAAGCAAACTGCAATCAAACTCACCAGTGCTGAACCGGCTAAGTCTCGATGCTGATGAACCTTTAAATATTGTAAGAAACCTGGGTTGGACACTCATCTTGGGAATCTGTTCCACTGGGCCTGTTGATGTTAATAAACTGCTTCTGATCCTCCACTAAGCTTCTGGTTCCTGTTTGAACTGAGGGAACTTCCCCAATCCAGCTTCCTGAACACCTTCACTGCTATTTACCAGCAGTCAGAGGGATGCTTATGCATAGTAGGCACTCGAAAAATATGTGTGTTCCATGAATCAATAAGGTTTTTTCACTGATGTCACAGAAATAAAGAACAACTGCCTCCAGAAAAATGTGGCTGGAGTACAGATGCATACATTCAGATGGCTTTAGTGTACACAACAACATATTAGCATAGAACAAATAAAATTAGAAATCCATTGAGACGGAAATCTTACAATCTGTCTTCCAGACCCTAACATCTGCCTGTTGCCTTAGGTGTGATGCTTTTGAGAGGCTATGTATTTGAATCATAGCCTTCCTCATCTGTTGCATCCCAGGACATTTGCATTATGATACATTTGTTACACAAATGTGCTCCATCTCTCCAAAGTAGTCTAGTTAGATCCTCCAGTAAACAAAGGTATCTTGTTTCAGAGGATTTTCTCCCATTTCTTTCTCCCTGGTGGATAAAATCTAAAATGAGGGAAACTGAGGATTTGACATGATAAAGTCTAGGAAATGTTGATTCTAGATTCTCTACAGACAACATCTCCCAATTGCCTATACTGGGTGGGCAGCTCTCAACCCATTTCCCACCATGTATTTGAAGTTTGCTCTTTATATGCCACTCGCCAACAGGATCCTGCTTATAATAACTTTTCCCATGAATGCAATGCGTCCAAATTTATAGTCAAATATGACAAGTAAGGACTTGTGTTCTTTTGCATGGTAGGATAACTAGAATTAACAAAATCTCTTCTGTATTTACAAATAGCTAGAAAAGAAGTTTTTGAATATTCTAATCAAAAAGAAATGATAAATTAAGGTGGTGAATCAACCATTTCACCATGTATACAAATATCAATATGTTGCATCTCACTATTCATCATATTGTAAGTCAAAAACAGATAAAATTATTGTGCGTCAACCATAAGCCAAAAACATTGAGACGTAAGTAGATTTGACAGAAATGTGTTTATTAAATGAATTAACTTTGGTCCTTCAACCCTTTTGTGCTTAACTGCCTTATTCCATGACATGAAATTAGAAACTAAGACTCTCATAAAATGAAATCAATACAATCCACAACTAAAAGTGACCTTCAAAGTAAGACAGGATTTCAATCTTAAGATCCTAAGCCAAAACAAGGCTTGGTATTAGGTTGATAAGTCTAAGTCTTCACCATAGGTATACATGCAGTATACAGTTTTCAGTGACCATGTGGGAGGCACCTGCTGGTAAGTAATAAAATGAGAAAGGTAACATTAGAAGTGTTTTTATGGCCAGGGAGTTCAAGTAGAAAATGGAAGAATAAGAGAAAATCATGTCCAAGTCTTTTTTTTTTTCTTTTTTCTTTTTTTTCCCCAAATATCACTAGAATTAATCCTGGTTTAACACATGTCAACACTAAATGTGTAGGTTCACTTTAGAAATAAGATCTGAAGGGGGCTGGCGTTATGACATAGTAGGCTAAACCTTCCTCCTGTGGTGCTGACATCCAGTATGGGCGTCAGTTCCTGTCCTGGTTGCTACTCTTCCCATCCAGCTCTCTGCTTATGGCCTGGGAACCCGTGGAAGATAGTCCGTCCAGGAGACTTGGGCCCCCGCACCTAGTTAGAAGAACTAGAAAAGCTCTTGGCTCCTGGCTTCAGATCAGCCCAACTCCAGCCATTGCGGCAATTTGGGGAGTGAACCAGCAGACAGAAGACCTTTCTCTCCGTCTATCCTTCTCTCTGTCTGTAACTCTCTCTCTCAAATAAATAAATAAACTCTCCAAAAAGTAATAGGAGCTGAGTAAGAGTAAAGTTAGGGGTTAGTCATGACATGGTTGGAGTGGAAAACTGATCTTGGAACATGAAAGGTGTCAGGTTGGCTCAGAGATATAGTGAATTATTTAAAGTCAAATGCATACTATGGGTACAAGGACAGTGTAGTCCTTACTATGGATACACTGAGCTGCCTCAGGGTGCAAACCCAGCACCTAAAAGCCACTGACAGTAATGATCTAGAGGAATTTCACAATTGCTCTTGCCCAGCATCATTGTTTTTTTATTCACTGAGGACTTTCACCCATTTAGTCTCACTTGCTGTTAGTGTGTAAATATACTCACACTCTTACTTAGACAGCTAAGGTTCTTCATAAGGAATGTGTGTTCATGATGGTCAGGCTCAATTTATCTCTGTCACTGTCACAGCCTGGTCAACTTCTTAGTGAACTGCATGACAGGAAAAAACAAGTGCAGTGAGCCCCACTATCTCCTGGGGAAAACTAAGGACCCACAATGAGTCAATGAGGCAGATCTCCACCGAAGGTTGTTTAGCTATCTCCACACAGCAATGAACATGCAAACAGAATTGTGAAACAGAACTGTTGAGACATTTCAGAGCCAAGTCCAGCTACTTCTAGGAGGTGATGAACTTACCGTGAAGCAAGAGAACAGTCTAAGAGGGCAGAAAAAGAGGTATTTTTATGCATACAAAACTGAAAAGGAGTTTCCCTCTTCTTTCTCTCTTCTTCTCCCTCTCTTTATCCCTCCGATAATTTAGCCCTTAAATCATTACCATTTCCATTTCCAAAGACCCAGTGTTTCTTCTGGCTACCATCTTTACTGTACCATTTGAAATTAATATCACAAACATAAAAATATAAAGCAGGCGGCAATAAAAAAAAAAAACAGACTAAATGTCTGAAGACCCAAAACAAATGGGTCCCTGGCAGTGCAATAGAACTGTAGGACACTTTGGGGTATTTTTTGTTTGTTTTATGTTTGTTTTATTTTGTATTTTTTTTAAATTTATTTGACAGATAGAGTTAGACAGTGAGAGAGAGAGAGACAGAGAGAAAGGTCTTCCTTCTGTTGGTTCACCCCCTACATGGCCACAACGGCCAGAGCTGCGCCGATCCGAAGCCAGGAGCCAGATGCTTCCTCCTGGTCTCCCATGTGGGTGCATGGGTCCAAGCACTTGGGCCATCCTCCACTGCACTCCCGGGCCACAGCAGAGAGCTGGACTGGAAGAGGAGCAATTGGGACTAGAACCCAGAGCCCATATGGGATGCTGGCACCACAGGTGGAAGATTAACTAAGTGAGCCATGGCGCTGGCCCCCTTCTTTTGTGCTCTTTAAAAGGAAGAATGCTGAGCACTCTGAAACTGGGAATTTCTTACTTGGATGGTTCTTGCTTAAAGATTTCATACTCTACCAGGAAGGGAAATGATACATTTCTTAGACAAAGAGAATATAAAGCTGTTACAGAAATCTGAGTTCGGAAGACTCCCTTTGTTCAACAGGCACCAGAGACAGTGGAGAATCAGCAGTCTATTACCCCAGCGGGCTCAGCTGGAATCATTTCCTGATAACTGAGCAACAATCCCAAGTTTCTTACAATATTTATAGGTTCATCAGTGCCATACCTTAGCTGTTACAGCATTGGTGGGTTTCAATCACAGCCAACGTGACTTTGGACCCTATTTCCAATGGTCAGTGGGCCTGGTATGTTTGTAGAAGAGATACCAGGGGCAGATTTATTAGGACAGATTTATGACCGGAGTTTACAGAAGCAGAACTTAGGACATCTTTCCTCCCTAGACAAGTGGCAGCTGCTTCACTAGTTAATTGGGAGCAGCCACTTTTCCAGGTTTGTGTTGGGAAGAGGGATCTGCTTTTTTTCTTAGTCTCCGGTTGCGGCAGTATTTCCTCTACAAAGCCATTGGTATCTCATCATTAAAGTCGGTGCGATTCTAAAACTGAGACCATTGTTATAAGCAAAATCAGGAAAAAGTATAATGCACCTTCCTTTAAATGTAGTTAATACACTATTCTATTAGAAACATGTAATAAGTTCACGGTGAGTCATGCATGGGAAATCGTGGCAACCTGCTCCTGAAGGGAAGATGGACAACACTGAATCACTAGACTTCTATACTGGACACATTTGAAGTACTAAATTGTGGCACTTCACGGTTGGCATTACTTTTACTTGAAAAGTAAGTAATGTTTCCCATTCTGGCATAGATTTTAGGTTGCTGAAGATTTTTGTAGTTTTTGACTTTTATGTTTGCATCAATTCTTTTTTTTCTTTTTCTTAAGAAACAGCAAGTATTAAAAGAGTCACTAACAGTTATCATCACATTTGGAACATCCAAGAACATGCCATGCATGATTTTCCATGATTTATTTAAGCTAGTTTTTTCAGCAGCCCTGTCAAGTTTTTACTTATCAATCTATTTTTATTTGAAAGGTGAAGAGACAGAAAAAGAGAAACAGAGTTTTCTATCCACGGGTTTAGCTTACAAATGCCTGCAATATCCAGGGTTTGTTATGCTAAAGCCAGGAGTCTGGAACTCAAGCCAAATCTCTCACGTAAGTGGTAGAGATTCAAGAACATGAGCCATCAGCTGCCACCATCCCAGGGTCTGCACTGGCAGGAAGCTGGCACTGGAAACAGAGCCAGGGCTTGCACCCAGGCACTTCGTTATAGGATGTGGCATCCTAAGTTATGGTTTAACCGCTGTACCAAACACTTGTCCTTAAAGATTTTTCTTTTTTCTTTTTTTTTAAAAGAATTTGAAATGCATAACTAGTAGTTAAGGATCATCCCAGGGTGATGAACCAGAGAAGCAAGCCACATAATGGGGTGGGTGTGACTTACATCCACCAAACCATCAATTCTTTTCACACAATACACCATTCATCCAAGAGTTAATAACCTACGCAGAGCTGACAAAATGTTAGTAAGGCTCCAGAATTTCTAGACATATCTGTATTTTCTGGCAAAATCAGTGTTAGCAAGAAAGCCTGCTCTCAGTATCTGTTCATCCTCAAGGTCACATCAGGCTCCTCATCCTCCCCAATCCTCAATGTGTGCTCAGAGGAGTCTTGTTAGCTCAGTTTGTTGTTGCTTGTGTTTTGCAGGATTCCCTCTTCCAGCTAGGAATTTTTTATCTGCTGGCCCTCAATCTCTCCTTGGCTCTTAATTCACACTTGTCCATTGCTGTGATTTGAATGCTTTTGCCCTTCCCAAACTATATCCTGAAACTTAACCCCAGAACAAGAGTATGGCCTTTGGGAGGTGAGTGAGTCAGGAGGCCTCTTGCCTCGTGAGTGGGGCTGGGCACCTTTATAAAAGGGCTTAGAGAGCTCATTCCCTTTTGTCCTTTTTTCTACCATAGAGGACGCAGAGTTCCTCCACTATGGAAGATGCAGCACTCAAGGTGTCATCTTGGAAACAAAGACCAGATCCTCATCAGACAACAAAATTGCTGGAGCCTTGATCTTAGAGTTTCCAGTCTCTAGAACTGTGAGGAACATGTTTCTGTTCAGCCTCAGTTCTTTGTTAAAGCAACTGTATTCAGAGTTAAGCCCAGATCTTTCCTGAGGTCTCTTTTCTCAAACTGAAACAGTCTTAGAAAAAACCATGTCTACTGGTTTCACTACGTCCAGTTCTGGTTTTATTTGACACCGGCATCGCTGCAATTTGTAATCTTATTTAAAACCTGGTACTGAGTTCAGCAGCTCATCCCTAATCTTCCGCAGGCTCTGTTGGTGGAAAGACACAACGTTTAATGGACATAACCAGGTTGTGCATCCCCAGCTCCTTCAGCTCCAGCATGTGGCTTCACCATATCTTCTCTCAGCTCTGGGCACTCTTTGAAAGTCTCCACACTACCCTGCAGTACTATACTCCCTATAGTAATAGCAGCCTTTGATGGGGCCTGGTCAGGACAAAGGCAAGAGCGCTCAGCATCTCCTTCATGCAAGTTCCAGGCCTTGAGTTCTCTCTCCAGTCACCAGACACCTGTTCTAGGAAGCCTTCCTGATGTCCTAAGGCATATTCCGTCACTAGAAATGAACTGGAAATATTGGAAGGAACAGCTGCATGATTCTTAGCAGAAAGTCTTTCCCTCCTTTATTTACAGCTCCTCATTCTCCATAGCTATATTCTTCATCTTCTATTATAATGAATTATTAACACCCTTGTCTTTTTGAGAGCAGGGATTGAGTTTAAGGCCCCTTTGGCTTAAAAAAAAAAAAACATGACCTCGAACAACACCAAGCTACTTAATGCATACTGGTTCATAAAATAAGTGGTTAAAAGATACTACCTTTTTTAAGCTCACACAGCTTTTTGGTGCTATTTGCTATTCGTCAGTATCCTGTCATCCTATACCATTCATTCTGTAGTAGTGTTCCCCAAAGCACAGATTTAGAAAAAAGTAGAACTCTTAGAACAGAGAGCTGAGTGGGCCAGTTAGCTTGGGAAATGCTGACTGCCAGCTCTTTCTTTGAGCAATTCATCACAGACATTAGCATAGTGAAGGCTGTATGATCTTTTAAAGTTACAGAATAAGAAAAGGGAAAATGCTAAATTTAAATTCAATGTCCACTTTGCTATGAAATACACATTTTGCTTTTTTTTAAGCATATCTATTTACCTGGGCCAGAATAAGTCCCTCTAATACTAGCTTAATGCCCCAAACCTTTGTAATGTAAAGTTGCCAAAAGCCTACTCTCTAAGCCTTTTGTGGCACATAATTTGCCTCTGGCCAGCTGCCCCAGGCCACTAAAGAGGCTCTGCAGGCTGCTTGGAGGAAGGGACAATGGTTCTTTTCTTTCATTGTAACCAGCAGGTAGAGATGAACTAGAAATGTTTAATGCAACAACTGAATTATTCCTGGCACAAAGGTCAGAAAGAATTGTAAGGAGAAGTGAATAAAAGCTTCTGTTGCTCAAGACAGCCTCTCCAAGGGATGTCTGACCTGGCTTTCTTTCTCTTGCTTTGTTTTATCTTCTCCCTTGGGAACACACCTGTAATGTCTCCTTGAGAGGTTTAGTCTAGTCTGCATCTAATCATGAATTGATTTTTAATTAAAAATGTTACTGGGCAGTGGAATCAGGGTAGAAATTTATTTATGGATTTCCCCAAATCCTTATTGCAAATCAAACAAATCAATGTGGATAAACATGGAAAGCCCAGAAATAGTATCTCTAAAAACAAACCATCTAGTAGGCGTCAGGGAATCACGAAAGCCTGGCATGCTTGTGGTGTGGCCATAGTGCTGGCATTAATGAGTTCTGTGAGGGGTTAACGTCTGGGCAGAAGTGGCACTTGAGGCCACATAGGCTATTTACAAACCCCTGCCCCACAGTCAAGGACGATGGGTCAGCAAACGATGGCAAAACTAGAAGTCTTTACAGGCTTTGTGGGGAGAGGGAAGAGCTTCCTGAACGAAGCAAGGCAGGTGCTCCAGCATAAGGGAGATAGCAAGTGCCTCTGGACTGGGAGAAGGCACCGGAAGTGCACCCTGGGAGGTCAAAGAAGAGTGACATCCACCACCCCCAGGGGTAGGCCCTGTGGAAGTCAGGGCACAAAGGGATAGATGACAACCTTGGCCCTGTCTTCTTTAAACACTTCCCTAACTATGAATAATGGGAGGGTCTAGGAACTTTGGCAACCTGATAGCAATGTCCACTTCTGGGTATCAGGTGGGATTTTCTAAAGGCCCTCCCCTGCTGAGGGAGCCAGAACACCTTCGAGGACTGACTCATTCCAGGAATTGGGAAATAAGTGTACAGAGATGATGAGACAGCAAGCAGCGCCTGAGTGAGAAGGACTGCCCCTTTCCTGGGTCTTCCTCTGAGGTATCAGACGCAAAACTCCCTTGCTTTATTTTCCCATTGGTTTCCTGAACGTTTGCCATGTTATGCTTTAACATTGGGTATGCTATGTTTTTCAGTCTCCTGCTTTCTTAGGAAAGCTGTTTCAGGTTATTTTGCTGTACTGACTCCAAGCCACTCCAATCAGAGCCAGAGGTTCTGCCTGATGGCTTTCTACTATCTAATAAACAAAACTTTCCCCAGACCCCATATCAAGGAGGCAGATTTGAATGAACTTCTGCCTCTTTACTAACCAGTAATAAAGCCATTTCTTCTCCAAAGACTGGAGTCACAGATTGGGTGTGGCATACAACTGGCCATTGATCCATCTCATACAGCAATATGAGGAACAATGGAGGTATTGCAGAAGTCCTGAAGCCAATTCAGGGACTTCCAGACACCAAAGATTGGCAAGTCTGATTCTCAGATAAGAATAAAAGAGTAATTGTTGATTGAAATGCATTGAAAACCTAAGGATTTATGAGTTTATAATGATACTCAATAAAGTACACCTGTGTTTGGGAGACAATGAGAGTGAGAAAAAGGGAGGGAGAGGGAAAGTGAAGAAGAGAGAGAAAGGGAAAGAGACAGACAGACAGACTAGCATTATGGTACAGTGGATTAAGCTGCCTCTTACAATGCTGGCATTCCATATAAGAGTGCTGGCTCAGGACCAGGATGCTCCCCTTCCCATCCAACTTCCTACTGCTGTGCCTGGGAAGGCAGTTGGGGATGGCTGAAGCACTTGGCCCCCTGCCACCCATATGAGAGACCAAGATGGAGTTCTGGGCTCCTGGCTTCAGCTAGCCCAGCCCTGGTTATTGCTGCCATTTGGGGGAATGAAACAGCAGATAGAAGATTCTCTCTCTGTCTCTCTCTCTCCCCCTTCTCCTTCTCTCTCTGTTGCTCTGCTTTTCAAATAAATTTTAAAAATCTTTTAAAGAAAAAGGAAGGAGAGGAAGGGAGGGCGAGAGGGAGAGGGAGAGAGACACTGTTGAACATTGAAGACAACTAGGGCACCACCCATTCTGCAAATTAGCAATGAAAGCTTTCAGCATTTGTCCTTTGCTATGCAGGAGTCTTTCTGTGCAACCACATAGCTGTAATTGATGAAGAAAAGTTTCTTTGTACTAAACTAGCCATTAAAAGATGAAGAAACGGGATGTGATGGGATTCAACATGTGAGGCACAGGAAATGTGGGAAATAGGACAAATTAAAGGATACCATGAGAAAGAAAGTACACAGAATTCTCCAACAACTCAATGCCCAAGAATTAAAAGATATGTGACTATCACCAAGTGCACTGGACAGTCTGATAGTGATTTAAGCAAAGCAATGATACACCATTTAAACAAAGCAAAGCAAGGAAGGAATGCTAGTCAGAATCTGAATATGGACTGGCTACGACAGAGTGCCAGGGAAAGACCATTAATTTTGTTGGTAATATAATTGCACAGTTGCTAGGTTTCAAAAGTCCATTTTTGTAGCAATGAGTTCTCAAGTATGTAGGAGCAAAAATGATGAGAGGTCTGGGTTTGCACTAAAATACTTCATCATCAAAAATAACAAAACTCGTGTGGAATAATTACTGAATGGGGTGATGGGTATGCAGGGTTTTATTATGCTATTCTCCTCTGGTGTTTTGTATGTGTAAACATTCCATTATAATTTTTCCCATATATTAAAAGGGAATAGTCTTCCAAGGGTACATATTCATAATTAACTACAAGTAACAAGTAAACATTAGATTTTGGAGCAGCCAATGCTGTTCAGAATCTGTAACTAGGTTCTCTGTCTCACCCCTTCCCAATAAAATGATACCACATACCCAGATGGCTTGGAATCCCTAAGCAAGGAGCAGGCATGACAGGTGTGCACGTTTCAGCTATCTTCCCAGCACTGCTGCTCTGTTAGGATGCAGACAGTTCTTGCTATACTACTAATGGGACCCTAATTGCATACAACATTTCCCTTGCATCCATAAAGAGAGCATTTTGAAATGAAATAGGTAGTTAAAATGCAACAAGAAGGAAGCCCTGCCATATCAACTTTAGGACTAGCAAATGAGCAGAGACTTTTAGAATGGACTGTTAAGATTCCCTGTCAGAGAGATGAGTCTAACTGTTTGATGGGGTGTTGCCCTCCTAATCCCAGAGTGGGGTTTGCAAGCAGAAAGAGTGTTTCTTTAGGTGCATTCACAGATGGATGCGTGGAATTCAGGCCACTCAGATGATCCTGGAGTACAAATTGCTGCTGGCGGCCTGACAGAGCCCTCAACTGCATAGTGCACTCAGGGTGGTGAGATGGGCTGCCTAACACTCCCAGATTCTCAGCTGTTCCTGAGAATACAGTTGGCCTGAAAGGAATGCGCCCCCACCATCCAGGTGCAAAGGCCCAGACTACAAGGCTGTCTATGGAGTAGAAGACCTTCTCCATGGTTCAGTGTACCATGGATATCACTAGAACCTAGAGGGACAAGAAGTTATGTGCCTGCCCCGTAATGATTAGGATTAAATCTCCCTGGGTACTAGAAGTTTAGCTTGACCACAAAGGATATGATGAGTTTCTCTGGCTCACCAAGGTTTGGTGTAACTGGTGCCTTGCAGCAGCACGTGTTGGACACATGCAGGAGGTGACATGGGAGGTAGTGATGTTTGTTCTGCCCATGCAGTTAGAGGAGGAAAGAGAGCATCAAGTGGTGACTGTTTGAGCACACAATAGTCCATGGAAGTGCTGAAGGGCATGTCAGAGCGGAACTCAATATGCAAGACTGCGGGATAGTGACCCTGGAATACATCAAAGTCACACATGTCCAGGGAAGGGCTCTGAGCCATGGGTTTCAAAGGACGAGAGGGCTATGGGGGCAGGATTTCACAAGGGTAGCTCCAAGAACCCACACGGAGCTGCGCTTCTCAGTGCCAACACTTCCCCATGTACGCGAGCATGCCATGTCAGTCCATCACATCATATTTTGCTCCTCTTATGAACACTTACCCTTTGACACCATGGAAGCTAAGATCTTCCTAATTTGTATTTCTTCAATGTCACCTAGAACAACAGTGTCTGACTCCAGTAGCCTGCAGACACATGTATTTTTGTTGATTTAACACTTAGGCAGAATGTGTAAGAATATGCCCACATACTAGACAGAAGCAGACAACAACTCCTAAGCGAGGTGGCAAGTAATAATTCCCCTAATTTCTAAATATAATATAATTGTCTCTCTCTTTTTCTCTCTCCCTCTCCCGGCTCTTCCCTTCTGCCCTCACCCCTCCCCTTCTCTTCCTCTCTCCCTCTCTCAGGAAGAAGGCCATACTCCTGAGCACTGGATCCAGGAGTGATGACTCAGTTCGAACATCTATGTGCAGCAGTTTTCCTTTGTTTCTACTTTTTGCATTGCTAGACCAAGAGAAAGAAAAACAAGTTTCACTCAACGTTAAAAGATACAGTCAAGTGAAAGAATTTGACGCATATAACTCAGAGCTACAGTCCCTTTCTTAATTTGTGGGCAAGAATTCTAAAAGCTAAAGCTTTACCTGTCCTCCTGAAAACATGGACTGTATGTTAACGGCAAGTTTTGATGTCCTGGCTCTGACAGCAAGCCCACCCAGGCCCGTCTGTGCAAAGCCGCAGAGCACCAAGGCTGTGGCAGGGGGGTCCTCCCCACCCTTCTCTGAGCACCAGACAGTGCCCAGCTCCCTGCTGCCGTCACCTGATGAGCAGTCTGAGTCAGCCACAGAGAAGAGCAAAGAAGCCCAATCTGGAAGGGGCACACGTGAAAGTAGTAATTATATATTTTCAATTTGAAAATTGCTTGAGATGAGAGATTCAAAATCTATTTGGGGATGCCTAAATAATATAGTGGTAATTGGCACATTTTTACATCAGCCTTCCCATTTTAAACACTCACTGAGGACAACTAAGGGAAAATGCTAACAAAATAAAAATGAGATCACATTTCTTGCACACATCTTGTATTTTACATTCTTTATATGATTCCTGCAATATACCTTCCACTATCATTTTTCTTTTTCAAAAGAATCAAGAGTACTCAAACCTCCAGTAAAAAACTGATGTACTGGGGCCGGCGCCGTGGCACAGTAGATTAATCCTCCGCCTGCAGTGCCGGCATCCTATGTGAGCACCGGTTCTAGTCCCGGCTGCTCCTCTTCTAATCCAGCTCTCTGCTGTGGCCTGGGAAAGCAGAGGAGGATGGCCCAAGTCCTTGGGCCCCTGCACCTGCATGGGAGACCAGGAAGACCTGGCTCCTGGCTTTTGATTGGCACGGCTCCGGCTATTGCGGCCATTTGGGAAGTGAACCAATGGATGGAATACCTTTCTCTCTGTCTCATCCTCTCACTCACTGTCTGTAACTCTACCTCTCAAATAAATAAAAACTCTTTAAAAAAAACTGATGTATTGGACATACTAACTGGAGGATTTGGTCCATTTACACTTGATGTGATTAATGAAATATTTCTGTTAGTCATCTTTTTTGCTATTTATTTTCTTTTGGCTGCCTCTGTCTTTTGTTTCTTGGGATTTTTTTGTCTTCTTTTGTACTAACTGAGCATTTTTTTTACTATTCCACTGTATCTTCTCTCTTGGCTTTTAAGCATTCCCTCTCTGTGTTATTTTTAATAATACATCCAGGGTTTAAAGTATATATCTTTAAATTTATCAACATCTAATATAGGAGAACATTATATATAACATGTAAGAAATAATGGTATACTTCCAATTACTTCACTTGTCTTCTGTGTAATATGTTATATCCACATGTGTTGTTAGTTTTAAGTGGTCAGTTATCTTTCTAAAGATTTAAGAAATGAGAAAAAAAGCCTCATATTTATTCACAGATCTACATTTCTCTGAGTGCCTCCATATTTCTGTATTTTTGTAGACTCCAGTTTCCATCTGGTATAATGTTCCTTTAGTCTGAAGAAATGTTAATGTTTCTTGCAATGTGTTTCTGCTGGTGATGAATTCCCTTACTTATTAATTGTAAAATGCCTTCATTTCATTTCAAAGTATGTTTTCTTTTTTCTCATCAGTATTTTAAAGATGTTATTCCATTGTTGTCTTATTTGCATTATCTCTGATGAGAAGTCAACATATTTTTCCAGCATTATCCTTAGTAAAATATCTTTTTTGCCCTCTGGCTGTTTTTTAAGATTTTTTTCCCTTTGTTTTGGCAATTTGATTATAATTTTTCTAGGTCTCTAGAACTGTGAGAAATAAATGTGTGTTCCTGAAGTTGCTGGGTCTGTGTTACTATTATGGTAGGCAGACCTGGCTACAGGAGGAAAGACAGTGGCAAGTTAAGGTAAGGTGGGAGGACACACTATTCCCAGTCATGAGATCTAACTTCCTTTGGGCAAGACCCACAGGTGGAAGGGATATGGTGAAGGATTCTGATCATATCTGCCCCACCATGTCCTCTTCCAACAATTTCCCCTATCTCTCAGCACCTACAAGCACTGGATAATCTGCCCTCGACCTACTTCCCCAGGCTGGTTTAGCAACACCCTCACCTTGTTCCCCTCCTTAGATACCCTATCCCCAATCCTCCAGTGGCCTGTGCTTCTTCTAGGCTCCTGCCCTCTCACACTACTCCATTGCATGAAGGGGTCTTCCACTTCCAAAAACATCTCACTTGCTCAACTTCTGTTACTCCTTCAGATTCTACCAGATCTGCTACTACTTGTCCAGGGAAGTCTCCTGTGCCTTTCTTAATCCAATAAATTTTCCCACTGTGTTCTTCCTGACATCTGTATATAGAAAATACCAACATTTGTAAGTATGTTTCCTATGAGCATGATATTAATGGCTTCCTCCCTACCTCTCCACCTCGCTCCACAAGGACAATGGCCCTCACATCCATTTTTCCCACCAATGCATCCCCAGCCCTTGGTACATATCTATTGTGCATTCCACTGATCTATTCAATGTATGTCAATAAGGAGCAACTAAGACTTGAGCCTGTCATATGCATTAGGCTACACAGTTCTTTCCTCAAGCCTGGGCTTAATCCCTACACAAGAAGCTTACTAGAGGGGTTGTCTTAGTCCACTGAGTGCTAAAACCAAATACAAAAGGCTGTGTGATTTACACAGGAATATCCTCTCATAGTTCCGGAGGCTGAGAAGTCCAAGAGCCGCGTGCTAGCAGGTTTGGTGTCTGCTGAAGGCCCTCTTCCTTGTTCGTGGAGGGCTATCTTCTCAATGTGCTGTCACATAGAAGAAGGTGCAAGAGGTCTCTTGTATGATAGTGCTGTGCTTCCATGACCTCATTACCTCCCAAAGGATTCACCTCCTAATACTGTTAACTTGTGGGTTACGGGGACTGGTGCTGTGGCATAGTAGGCTAAGCCTCAGCCTGTGGCACCAGCATTCCATATGGGTGCCAGTTCATGCCCTGGCTGCTCCTCTTTTGATCTAACTCTCTGCTATGGCCTGGAAAAGCAGTAGAAGATGGTCCAAGTGCTTGGGCCCCTGCATCTGCCTAAGAGACCCAGATGAAGCTCCTGGCTCCTGGCTTCAGATCAACCCAGCTCCAGCCGTTATGACCATTTGGGGAGTGAATCAGCAGATGGAAGACCTTTCTCTCTGTCTCTCCTTCTCTCTCTCTCTGTAACTCTATAAATAAATAAAATCTTAAAATAAATAAATAAATAAAATCTCAAAAAAAGCTTGTGGGTTAGGAATTTAATGTGAATTCTTGGAGGGATACAAACATTTAGATGACAGCTAAAATGCTACTGAAAAACAGAAGGAGGATATTTTATTTTATTTTATTTCTTAGAAAGAGGGATTGCTTCTCAGCCTTTTGGCTAAGATCAAGTGTAGAAAGAGCGGCTAGTGTTGTGACAAAACAGGTTAAACCACCACCTGTGGCACTGGCATCCCATATGAATGCTGGTTCAAGTCCTGGCTGCCCTGCTTTTGATCTGCCTTCTTGTTAATGTGCCTGGGAAAGTAGTGGAATGTGGGTCAAGTCCCTGGGTCCCTGAACCTACATGGGAGACCCCCTGGATCCTGGCTTTGGCATGGTCCATCCCTGGCCATTGCAGTCATTTGGGAAGTGAACCAGTGGATGGAAGATTCTCTCTCTCTCTCTCTCTTTCTCTCTAAGATTGCCTTTCAAATAACATAAATAAATCTTAAGAACAATTATTTAAAAAAAAGAAACGGAGAGAAAAAGTGACAGAGACAGAGAGTCAAAGAAAGAAATTAATCTTCCATCTGCTGGTTCATACCCCCAAATGCCCACAACAGCCAAGTATGAGACGGGCCAAATCCAGGAGCCCAGAATTCCATCCGGGTATACCACATGGGTGGTCAAGCCCAAAGCACTTGAGAAATCTGCTGCTGCCTCCCAGGATGCCATCAATAGGATCATTAGCAGAGTAGCTGGGAAATGAACCCGCACTTGAATGTAGGACATGGATGTACCAAGTGGTGGCTTAAGCTGCTCTACCACAACATTCATGCAAGGAGGGACTTTTAACCAAATAATTATATGTTCTTTTCACAGGATGAATGGATAGATCATCATGTGTGTTCAGACATAATGTGGGGTGACCACCTACTGGAACATGGGCCTGGACATTTAGATATCCAACAAGGGCTTCAATTTGATAAACTTTAAATTCTTACACTGCATGAATCCCTTCTCAACTCTCTTTGCTCCTCTATGACATCAAGTGATTTGTGACATCAAACTGTTGACTGGGAAATGTCATCACTGTGTCATTGTTTTTGCTGAGGTTCTTTAGAAAATCTTGCACTGCATACTCAAAGCACTTTTTTAAATCAAGGCACTGTTATTTCCACTAAAGGGCTGGATATGTTGAGTTACCTGCCCATGGCCACACAGATGGTGACTTTTAGAGTGAGATCCAGCCCCAAGTCCATCCATCTCTCCCCATTTTGTACAAAACACTCGACAGATGGTGAGTGCCTTCAGTTCACCATGCCTAACAGTGTACTTCCCGTCACACTGTGTAGCGAGTGAACAGAAATAGGAGCAGCATCTTTCTCAAAAACTTCACACCCTGTGGTGAAGGACTGAGTCTACCTCTTCCATAATGACCCTTACAGCCAGATGGCAGCATTGCCAGAGGGATTCATTCTGTGCTTGGCATTGTGGGAAGCATCTCCTATCAACCTCACTGGGCTCAAGCGCTGACAGAAGGCCAGGCTGGAGCAAGGACTTGGAGGCAGAGCAGCTGTTCGCTCTGCTTTATTTTTCCTCCAGTCCACTCCAGTTTGGTAGCCTGGGAGAGACCTGCTTTTTGAGCCCCACGAATACAAGATGATAGGGATTTATAATTATTTTTCCAATCTTATTTCATTTAGTCTCTGATGACAACAGGCCCCAATGCAGTGTTCTCACTGTTGGTTTAATATACAATGAGTTGCACACATATGCACACATACACATGGACACACAGCATTGCAACCAGCACTGCAACTGGCGGTGAACACGGTTAAGTAGAGCCCTGCCAGAAGGTCTTGGTTTTAGTTTGATACCTCGGATGCTCTTTCTGTAATTGGGGTGATACTCTGTGTACCCTGCCTTACTCATGGGAGCAATGTTCAGGGAGTACAGGGAGTTATCAAGTGTGCCACAAAATGAAAGACAAATGTGTAGTTGGCCCACTGTATCAGGGGGTTACACATCTAGAGATTTAACTGCCCTGGATTAAAAATATTTTAAAAATTGTATCTGTATTGAAAAGGTAAAGACTGTATTCTTGTTATTACTCCCTGAACAACACAGAAAATAACTATTTATACAGCATTTTATTGTATTACAAGTAATCTAGAAGTGATTTAAAGTACACAGGAGAGTATGCATAGGTGAGATGCAAATATTATGCCATTTTATATAAGAGGCTTGGGCACTGGCAGGTTTTGGTATCTGCAGGCAGTCTTGGAATCAACCCTCCATGAGTATCAAGGGATCACTCTGAATGTTACTTTAGCAGATGCAGAAAGAAAAGTATCACAGATCCCAGGATAGTGGAGGCACAATCGCTGTGGGCACAGGGTGACTAAAGTCATTCTTCCAGGCATCCACCAAACAGCAGGCATGAAGCATGGAGGCTGGGCTTTCAGTTGTACAGGCACTGGGTATAGAAAGATAGGGCAGCTTCCACAATAGGCAAGCTCATACTCCAGGGACCCCAGAGAGGGGCTGGCGATTTAATTATTTATTTGGAAAAAATGAACAAAATAAAAGCAAATCACACAAAACTGGAGAGTGAAACCTAGGGAAAATAGGGTGCATTTCACCTGGATTTTTGGTACAGTTTTGCTGCAGCTTGAAGTCTCCAGAGCTGACTTGCAAGTAGAGTTCAGGCTAGGAGGGACATCTCACGTCTAAAGAATATGCTAGAAAATGTGCTTAATCTGTTTCAGATGTGCGTCCTGCATGGAAGCCTTTACCGCACTGGGTAAAAAGTTTTATTTATATAATCTATTTTTAGTAAGACTTCAGTGTATTCCACAGCAGACAGCAGAATCCATTTGACTTATCACTGAAATGCCAGCACCTCATAGGGTGCTGGAACACCACGTGCTGGAATATCACAGACATGGCTAGTGCCTGCTGGTACAGAGGTAAGGGCTGAGAGAATCCACCCTCACACAGTGGTCCCACCTGGGCTAAGAGAGGGGTCTACCTCTGAAACCCCTAAAGGGTCCTCCTGCCAAGAAGGGGGAGACAGTCTTTAGTTTCCATGCAGAACAACAAACAGCACTAAAACCCATACTAGAATATTTCCTACATTTTTAAGAGCGTGAAAGCAATGATAAAATGGAATGGTCTGTATACTGACTGAGTATGTCCCCAAAAGATTCACTTGCTAGAAGATTGGTCCTCAGTGCAGCACTGTTGGAAGTAGTGGAACCCTTTAAGAGGTGGAACCAAGTAGAAGGTCATTAGGTGACTGAGGCTTCACCCTTGGAAGAGATTAATATAGTCCTCTCAAGTCCCTGGTTAGTTCCCATGAAAGCAAGTTACATAAAAGCTAGGGACAGCTGTTTGGCCTGGTGGTTAGATGATGGTTGGATACCCTCATACCATAACTGGGTATCTGGGTTTGATTCATGGCTCTACTCCTAATTCCAACTTCTTGCTAATACACATGCTGGGAAACAGTGGTGATGGCGCAAATATTTGCAACTTTGGCATTCTTGTGGAAGGCCTAAATTGGGTTCCTGGCTTGGCCTAGCTTCCGTGTTGTGGGTGTTTAGCGAGTGAGCCAATGGATGGAAGCTTTCCTTGTATGTACGTGTGTGTGTCTCTCTGCCTTTTTCTAGCTCTCAGAGAGAGAGAAAGAGAGAGGAAGGAAGGAAGGGAGGGAGGGAGGGAGGGAGGTGAGGAGAGGACAAAGAAGAGGAAGAGGAAAGAGGAGGGGGTAGAGGAGGAGGAGGAAGCAGAGGAGAAGGAAAAAGAAAAAAGAAAAGAGTATGAATCCTGAATCTTTGGCTTCCTTGAGAAAGCCTAATTCCTGATGCCCTGGCTCCCTCTCTCCCCATGTCATCTCTTCTGTGCAATGCTCCCATGATTATCCTGTAATGTCATTCACCAATTAGCCCCTCACAGAGGTTGAACCAATGCAGCTGCATGATCATGGGCTTTGAGCCTCCAAAACTGTGAGATAAATAAATCTCTTCTCCTTCCTTATACATTATCCTGTATCAGGAACTTTGTTATAGTAACAGAAGATGGAATGAGACAGGAATTAATGGTTTACAATCATTTGAGGTGATATAAGAAAAAGCAGAGTATTGGCCAGTGCTGCAGCTCACTAGGCTAATCCTCTGCCTGTGGCGCAGGCACCCCAGATTCTAGTCCCGGTTGGGGCGCTGGATTCTGTCCCAGTCGCTCTTCTTCCAGTCCAGCTCTCTGTTGTGGCCCAGGAGTGCAGTGGAGGATGGTCCAGGTCCTTGGGCCCTGCACCCACATGGGAGACCAGGAGGAAGCACCTGGCTCCTGGCTTCAGATCAGCGCAGCACCAGCCATAGCGGCCATTAGGGGAGTAAGCCAACGGAAGGAAGACCTTTCTCTCTGTCTCTCTCTCTCACTGTCTAACTCTGTCTGACAAAACAAAACAACAACAACAAAAACAAAAAAACACAAAGAAAAAGTAGAGTATTGAGGAAAAAGGATAATTTACTTTTTTAAGTTTTTTTTTAACTCTTTGGTACATATGAATGCTAGTTGAGAAAGTACACTATGACATAGATAACATTCGTATGCATTTTCCATTGAATGACCTTGTAAAAGGTGATTCTGATCCTATTACTGCTCAGTAATGTGAACTCCTTCTGGAAGGTTCCCATTGCCTAAAGACCGAGAGGACTCAGAAGGCCCTCACGTATGTTCCCCACCTGCCTCTTTACCCTTTACTCCCCTATACTCTCGGCACTCTCCCAGCACCTTACACTTCTTGGCTTTGCAGCTTTGAATGTCTTTGTACATTTCTCTCCACTTGGGATCATGTCATGCCCACCTCTCCCTAGAAAAAGGACATCCCTCCAACACTGGGCTTGTCTTTCTCTCCACTGGGGAACAGCTCATCCTTTGCCATAGAAGTGACAGACATTTCAGGCGTGGTGCTGCTACTTCACTGCTGTGAGCATACTCCGCTCTTTCGATCCTCTCTGCACTGATACGTGAGTGCCCTCCGGATGAGCTACCCACTGTGGTTTTCACAAGACTGGTGTGTGCATGGTGTACCTGAATTTCTGTTTGAAGATGGAATTGAGATATGGATAGAGAGACAGGAAGAGCAAGGGCTACCACATGTACTTTTTTTTTTTTTTTTTTAGGTAAGCAGAAAGCACGTGCTTGGGGCAGAGGGACTTGGGATATTTAAACTGGAGAAGAAAATTCTTCTGAGAACACAGAGTTTTCTTCAAATATTTGAGGAGTTTTAAGATAGAAAATGTCTTATAAGAAATAGAACTCAGACTGACATGTGGAAATAGTGGGGAAATGTTAACTCAGAGAATGCCATGACGAAGAGGTCATTGGCACTGCTTGGTGGGGTCCTGATTGTGGCAGGGAGCTGCGGCAGCATTGAGAACATCAGATTATGGCACTTGGCAGGCATCCTCAAACAGTCTGGTAGCACATAACCATCAGTCTTTTTTTTTTTTTTTTTTTTTTTTTTTTTTTTTTTTTTTGACAGGCAGAGTTAGACAGTGAGAGAGAGAGAGACAGAAAGGTCTTCCTTTTTCCATTGGTTCACCCCTCAAGTGGCCGATACCACCAGCACGTTGCGGCCGGTGCACTGCGCTGATCTGAAGCCAGGAGCCAGGTGCTTCCTCCTGGTCTCCCATGCAGGTGCAGGGCCCAAGCACTTGGGCCATCCTCCACTGCCTTCCTGGGCCACAGCAGAGAGCTGGACTGGAAGAGGAGCAACCTGGACAGAATCCGGTGCCCCAACCGGGACTAGAACCTGGGGTGCCAGCACTGCAGGCGGAGGATTAGCCTAGTGAGCCGCGATGCTGGTAACCATTAGTCTTATGGAGCTCTAAGCTGAAGTCCTCCTGCATCTGCACCACTCAAACAAAAAAGGAAGGGAATAAACTAAATAACCTCTAACGGTTTATCTCAACTACCAATAATTTCTGTTAAGTGGAATTCTGCATTCTAATTTTATGTTGCTTGCAAAAATATTAGGAGGCATTGTGCCACCCTGGATGACTTAGAAAAGACTTCTAAGAACAGTGTGAAGAAAGTTAAGATCCCAGATTGACAACTGTTCTGCTTTTAGAACTGTATTTCTAAACACTTCAAAATCAATGCCAATTTGGCCTGGGAGAAATCACATTCTATCTAGAGAGAGGCTCACAAATGTTAGTATCACAGAGAGCTAACAAATTCCTGAAGATTATAAGGTAGTAATACAACACTTAAGATTTATTATTTAATCTAAAATTATTTTACCAATGAGATATTGTTGCCAAAAAATAGTTAACATAAATGTAATCAGAATGGAGCTATTAAATATTTCAGAATTTGGGAATACTGTATCATTCTACCAGATAACTGGCCAGGATACTTCAAAAAGAAATACCATGACAAATATAACAAATCAAATAAGATGGTACCAATCTAGATCTAAAGCAACTGAGGAGACATAATAAGCAAAAAGCCAATGGTAATCTTTGATTTCTGAATGAAACAAAGACATTTCAGATTCAATTAGGAAATTTTGGACTGTAGATTATATACTAAATGATTACTTTGATTTAGTGGGACTGAGGGTGCGTACAAGAGTGTTTTCCTGTGCATATGCTGACCTGTGGTATCTATAACTTATTTTCAAAGGAGCAGCAAAAGAGAAGTACATGTGCATGTGAATGTGTATGTGTATTCAGAAACAGAAAGTAAATGTGGCAAAGATTATTAATTCGTTCATCCACATGAATTATACTACTATAGTTTTAATGCTTTGTGATTACTTTGAAATGTACAGTATATGAGTGAAATAGTCATTTTTTTCATTTGATTATTTGGTATAGCCCTTGCCTATATTTCCACTAACCTAGGATATTTCTGCATTTTAATTATTGAATTCTTTATTTACTGGAGCATTAAGCCCTTGACTGTATTGTAAAATAAATATGTTATCTCAAAAGTGAAAGAGAGAAGAGGGAAAGGGGTAGAAGGGGAGGGAGGAAGAAACCTGTTAAAAACTAAAAAATAAATAATAAAAATATGTGTTTTACTATTCTTTCAGCTTTTCTTTAAATCTGAAAATGTTCAAGGGGCCAGTACTGTGGTATAGCAGGTAGAGCCGCTGCCTGAGGCACTGGCATCCCAAATGGGCATTGGTTCCAGGCCCGGCTGCTCCACTTCGAATCCGGCTCTCTGCTATGATCTGAGAAAGCAGTGGAAGATGGCCCAAGTCCTTGGGCCCCCACACCCATGTAGGAGACCTGGAGGAAGCTCCTGGCTCCTGGCTTTGCATCAGTGCAGCTTCAGCCACTGCAGCCATCTGGAGAGTGAACCATAGATGGAAGACCTCTCTCTCTTTTTCTGCCTCAGCCTCTCTGTAACTCTGCCTTTCAAGTAAAATAAATAAATCTCTTATTTTTTAAAAAACGTAGTCTAAATTTAAGAAGGCAAATAAAAATGGTTATGATCTGAAGGCAAGTTAATATTGTTTAAGTAAAACATCAAAGAAAAATCATTGACAAACTGAGCTCTTTACAATTATTAACTTTTTTATTACAAAACACATCATTAAAAACAGACAGATGCTAAAAAGTGTTTAAGTTCAGAGTTCCACAGCCATGGCACAAACCTACCACTCCCCCCAGCAACCAGGGTACTTGAAAGACAAAGAGAACAACTGCAAACATGAAGTTCACAATGCCTAATATGCCACAAAGAATGAAGTTCTATGTCTTTGACTTAGGGCCCTCCTGTCTTCTTCCAGAATCCATGAAATTGAAATTTTAAAGAGAAATCAAAAAGAAATCTTGGAAATGAAGCATTCAATAGACCAAATTAGAAATGTTTTAGGTTTGAAACAGAGGTTTATTGAGCCTGTTGCCTTCCTGGAGCTTGTGGGCCCAGGCCTGGCTCAGGCCCACAAAGACACCGATCCCCAGGACAAGGGCAATAGCCAGCAACAGAAGCACCACCCAGAGCAGAGGCTTTGGGTTGGAGTTCCTGCTGGAGCCTGTGGACTCCAGCGTGGGCTCCTGCCTGTGAGAATCCTGGAATCCCACTGGCCCTGGAGAACTCACGATGTCCAGGGGCACGGGGATGCTGTCATGGTAACCTGAGCATCATCTGCGCTTGGCAGTGCCAGAGCTACATGTAGATGAGCAAGCCTCTGGCCCTGAGGGGTGGCAGGCTGAGGTGCTGCAGAAGAAGTAAACCAGTCCCCTGAGGGCTCACTGAGCCCCAGAGTCCAGGAAAGTGAAGGTAGTAACTGTGAAATGCTGGTAGTGAGACTGGAAGGGCAGCACTACCTGTTCCAAGGCTACCATTCGGGTTCTGTAGCTGTCATCCTTGAAAGGACACCCGTCTGACAGGAGGGGCCACTGGGGCTGCTGGAAGGTGTTGGCACTGGGAGTGGCCCAACACTGGTGTAGCACCAGCACCAGACTGGGGTCTGTCCTCTGCACCAGCTGGACTGCCACATGGACCAGTTCTCAGAGCAGCCTCGCAAGGGGATAGTCTCCTCTTCACATAAGGAGCTAAAAGTCTCATCCCTGGCAATCCCTAGCTCCAGCCACAGGAGGCCAGCCTGAGTTACAGGGGCAGGCAATAGAGGTGAAAAGATGGACACCTGGATGGGAAGGAAGTTGCTGGCACTGAAGACACAGTGGACGTGAAGCCAGGAGGAGCTGTCCCATGTGATGGAACCCTGTGGCCCCTCCTGGATGTCAATGTCAGACACAAGCTGGTTCTCGTAGATGAGCCAGCTCACAAGCACTTGAACTGTGGTGTCACACTGGGTGAGGGGGATATGGAAGCTGACAAAAGCACTGGACTTCTGGGCTGGTGGGCAGTGCATGGGGGCATAGGCCAAGTGGACATTGGCCAGCATGATTCTGTGCGCCAAGGCCATTTCTTAGGCAACAACCAAGATGAAGTAGCCATTTAGGAAGCATTAACAAAAGAATTGGTGAAGCAGAAGAAAGAATATCCGACTTAGAAGACAAATTGCAGGAAATGTCAGTCAGACAAAAAACAGTAAGAAGAAATTAGAAAACTAAAAAACATTGTTAGAAGTCTAAAGGATACTTTTAAATGACCCAACATACAAGTTCTAGGAGTTCTTGAAGGTGTGGAATGAGAGAAAGGATAAGAAAGCCTTTTTAGTGAGATAATAACAGAAAACCTCACTAATTTAGAGGAAAAAAAGGGACATCCAAGTACAGCAAGCTCATAGAACTCCTAAAAGAGATGACCACAAAAGATCACCACCACCACAGATTGTAGTCAAACTCCACATGGTAGAACACAAAGAAAAGATTCTAAAGTTGCACAAAATGCCAGATTGCTTTCAGAGGATCTCCAATTATACTTACAGCAGACTTCTCATCAGAAACTCCACAGGCTAGGAGAGAATGGTGAGATATATTCCAAGTCTTAAGAGAAAAAAACTTTCAAAATAGAATACTGTCCCTGGAAAAACTCTCATTTATGAATGAAAGTGAAATAAAGACCTTCTATAACAAACAGAATTTGAAAGAATTTGTCATCACACATCCAACCTTACAAAGGATGCTTAAGGATGTGTTACATACAGATAGACAGGAACATGGTCATCACTATGAAAAAAAGTAAAAGAAGAAAATCTCCCAATAAAAAAAAAGGAAATCCAAAATGAAAAATAGGAATATTTATCAAAAATGGCAGGGCAAACTTGTTACTTATCAATAATCACCTTTAATGTAAATGGCCTCAACTGTCCAGTTAAAAGACACAGACTGGCTGCATGGATTAAAATACCAAACCCATACATTTGCTGCCTACATGAAACATATCTCACAAGAAAGACGCTTGCAGACTGAAAGTGAAACGATGGAAAAAGATATTTCATGCTAACAGAAACCAAAAAAGAGCTGTTATAGCCATCCTCATATCAGACAAAATAGACTTTAAAAAGACGACTAAGTTTCTGTACTGCAAAAGAAACAGTCAGGAAAGTGAAGAGACAACTGACAGAATGGGAAAAAATATTTGCAAACTATGCAACAGATAAAGGGTTGATCACCAGAATCTACAAAGAAATCAAGAAACTCCACAACATCAAAACAAACAACCCACTTAAGAGATGGGCCAAGGACCTCAATAGACATTTTACAAAAGAGGAAATCCAAATGGCCAACAGACACATGAAAAAAGGTTCAAGATCACTAGCAATCAGGGAAATGCAAATCAAAACCACAATGAGGTTTCACCTCACCCCAGTTAGAATGGCTCACATACAGAAATCCACCAACAATAGATGCTGGAGAGGATGTGGGGAAAAAGGGACACTAACCCACTGTTGGTGGGAATGCAAATTGGTTAAGCCACTATGGAAGTCAGTTTGAAGATTCCTCAGAAACCTGAATATAACCCTACCATTCAACCCAGCCATCCCACTCCTTGGAATTTACCCAAAGGAAATGAAATTGGCAAACAAACAAGCTGTCTGCACATTAATGTTTATTGCAGCTCAATTCACAATAGCTAAGACCTGGAACCAACCTAAATGCCCATCAACAGTAGACTGGATAAAAAAATTATGGGACATGTACTCTATAGAATACTATACAGCAGTCAAAAACAACGAAACCCAGTCATTTGCAACAAGATGGAGGAATTTGGAAAACATCATGCTGAGTGAATTAAGCCAGTCCCAAAGGGACAGATATCATATGTTCTCCCTGATCGGCGACAACTAACTGAGCATCAAAGGGCAAACTTGTTGAAATGAAATGGACATTATGAGAAACAGTGACTTGATCAGCTCTTGTCCTGACGGTTGATGTACAATGTAATACTTTATCCATTTCAGTATTTTTTTTTGTTCTAGTACCGTTGGTTGAACTCTGTAATTAACACACAATTATTCTTAGGTGTTTAAATTTTAACTGAAAAGTGATCCCTGTTAGGAATTTGGAAAACATTATGCTGAGTGAAATAAGCTGATCCCAAAGGGACAAATACCACTTGTTCTCCCTGATCAGTGACAACTAACTGAACACCAAAAAGGCAACCTGTTAAAGTGAAATGAACACTATGAGAAACGGTGACTTGATCAGCCCTCACCCTGACTGTTGATGAGCAACTTGATATGTTATCCCTCTTAGTATTTTTTTTGTTTGTTCTACTTAATACTTTTGGTTGAATACTGTAATCAATACACAATTCTTCTCAAGTGCTGAAACTTAACTGAAAAGTGATCCCTGTTAAATATAAGAGTGGGAATAAGAGAGGGAAGAGATATGCAACTCGGGACTTGCTCAAGCTGACTTACCTCAAACGGTAGAGTTAGAAACATACCAGGGGATTCCAATTCAATCCCATCAAGGTGGCATATACCAATGCCATCTCACTAGTCCAAGTGATCAATTTCAGTTCACAATTGATCATAATGATAGGACTAAGAACCAAAGGGATCACATAAACAAGAATAGTGTCTGCAAATACTAGCTGATAGAATAAAAAAGGGAGAGAATGACCCAACATGGGAAGTGAGAAACACAGCAGACCCATAGAATGGCAGATGTCCTAAACAGCACTCTGGCCTCAGAATCAGCCCTTAAGGCATGTGGATCCGGCTGAAAAGCCAATGAGACTATTTCAGGCATGGAAAGTCAAGACACTCTGGGGGGAAAAAAAAAAAAAACCTAAATGAAAGATCTCCGCGAGTGAGATCCCAGTGGAAAGAACGGGTCATCAAAGAAGGAGGTACCTTTCTCTGAAGGGAGGAAAGAACTGACATTTTGACCATGGCCTTGTCTAAATATGATCAGAGTCAGTGAACTCAGGGGGCTTCCATAGCTTTGGCAGCTCATGACAAGAGCCTAGGTTGATTACTGATGCCATAAACAAGAGTGTCAATTTGTTAAGTCAACAACAGGAGTCACTGTGCACTTACTCCTCATGTAGGATCTCTGTCCTTAGTGTGCTGTACATTGAGATTTAATGCTATAACTAGTACTCAAAACAGTATTTTTCACTATATGTTTCTGTGTGGGAGCAAACTGTTGAAATCTTTACTTAATGTATGCTAAACTGATCTTCTGTATATAAAGAGAAACGAAAATGAATCTTGATGTGAATGGAAGTGGAGAGGGAGTGGGAAAGGGGAGGGTTGCGGGTGGGAGGGACGTTATGAGGGGGAAGCCATTGTAATCCATAAGCTGTACTTTGGAAATTTATATTCATTAAATAAAAGTTAAAAAAAAAGAGACAAAGAAGGGCACTATGTAATGATAAAGGGATCAATTCAAATGAAAGATGTGACTATTATAAACATATATGCCTAATTACAGGGCACATGGGTATTTAAAAGAAATGTTAACAAAATAAAGGGAGTTATAGACTCAAATACATAGTAATTGGGGACTTCAATACCCCACATTCAGCAATGGACAGATCAACCAGACAGAAAACCAGCAAGGACACAACAGAGTTAATCAACACTATAGACCAAATGGATCTAAAAGATATCTACAGAACTTTCTATCCTACAGCCACAGAATACATATTATACTCACCAGTACAGGGAACTTTCTCTAGGATTGACCACATCCTATGCCAAAAAGGTCTCAGCAAATTCAAATAAAAGTCATACCATGCATCTTCAAAAGCTGGAAATCAGCAACTCAGTAATATCTATAACATATGCAAACCTATGGACTAAACAACATTCTCCTTAACAAACAGTGGTTCATTGAAGAAATCAAAAGAGAAATCAAAAAATTTCAGGAAATGAATAAAGATGACAATATAACATATCAAAACTTACATGATACAGAAAAAGCAGTGTTAAGAGGAAAGTTTATAGCAACTGGTGCCTACATCAAGATATTGGAAAGATACCAAATAATTGAGCCATCAATACATCACAAGGATCAAGAAAACAACAGCAAACAAACCCATAACTAATAGGAGAAAAGAAATAATTAAAATAAGAGGAGAAAGCAACAAAATTGAATCCAAAAAACACTACAAAAATCATAAAAATAAACAGTTGATTTTTGGAAAAAATATATAAAGTTGAAACACTATTGGCCCAGCTAACCAAAAAAGGGAGAGAAAAGACCTAAATCAATAAAATCAGAGATGAAAAAGGGAATGTAACAACAGACACCACAGAAACAAAAAGAATCATCGGAAATTACTGTAAAGAGCTGTATGCAGACAAACTGGGAAACTAGAAGAAATGGATAGATTCCTGGACACATACAACCTACCTAAATCGAGCCATGAAGACATAGAAAACCTAAATAGACCCATAACCAAGATGGAAATTGAATCAGTAATAAAGACTCTCCCAGCAAAGAGAAGCCCAGGACCGGATGATTTCACTGCTGAATTCTACCAGACATTTAAAGAAAAACTAATTCCAATTCTTCTCAAATTATTTAAAATAACTGAAAGGGAAGGAATCCTGCCAAACTCTTTCTATGAAGCCAGCATCACCATAATTCATAAACCTGAAAAAGATGCAACAGAGAAAGAGAACTAAAGACCAATTTCCTTGACGAACATACACACAAAATCTTCAACAAAATTCTAGCCAATTGAATCCAACAACACATCAGAAAGATCATCCACCCACACCAAGTGGGAATTATCTTTGGTATGGAGGGATGGTTCAACATTTGCAAATCAATCAATGTGATCTATCACATTACAAAAACCATATGATTATTTCAATAGAGGCAGAAAAAGCATTTGATAAAATACAACACACTTTCAAGATGAAAACTCTAAGCAACTTTGCTACAGAAGGAACATTCCTCAATACAATCAAGGCAATTTATGACAAATTCAGCATCCTATGAATGAGGAAAAGTTGGAAACATTCCAACTGAGATCCAGAGCCAAACATGGATGCCCACTCTCACCATTGCTATTCAAAGATAATGCCATGGCTAAGAAAGAACTCCTAAGATCAATCCCATTCACAGTAGCTACAAAAACAGCAAATACCTTAGAATAAATTTAACCAAGATGTCAAAGATCTCTCGATGAGAATTATAAAACATCAAAGAAAGAAATATGGGAAGATACACAAAAAATGGAAAAATGTTCCATGTTCATGGATTGGAAGAATCCATATCATCAAATGTCCATACTCCAAAAGCAATTTATAGATTCAACGTCATACCAATCAAAATACCAAGGACATTCTTTGTTTTAGTGTGTTAAGTGGAGGATACTCTTATGTCTCATAAGTTATAGTTATGTCTAAGTGCTTGCAAAAGTTGCATCATTCTTGCTTTTTCTTTAAAGGTAATTTTCTCAAAAAAAAGGAAAGCTTAAAAAATTTAAAAATATAAAGTGACAAGAAGGAGGAGGAGGAAGAGAAATAAGAGGAAGAGGAGAGAGGAGTTAGAAAAAATAAATAGTAAAATAAATTAAGAAGAAGGTGCTTGGTAGAAATATATGCAAAGTGAGTAATCTGTAAAGAAAACTTCACTCAACTTCATTAATAACACGACTTTCCATTTGATGAAGTAAAGCCTTTTGATGCAGTGTGTGTGGAAGAAGAACATGCAGGTTAAAAGGATAATTCCTTTCAAATTAGATAGAAATGAAGGCCCATTCTCCAAATAAATTAATATTCCTGTGATATATTTCAAACACGGAAAATATTTTCATCTAATAAAGGAGGCATTCCTGAAAAGATATGTTTATCAGATAAATAAGGGAATTCTTTTACTTCCCCATATCTGACAATGCCACTTACATTTGATTAACTTTTTAATTTAAATGAACAGCATTTATCCTAACCCTTGGTATATTATTTAAAATGAGCTTAGTCCAGGTCCACTGTTCGGATAAAAAAATTTCATAGTAAGAAATCTTGTGGAAATAGATATGAATAGCTTGATTCCTTTTTGTTACTGTCATAATTGGACAAAATATTTAGCTAAAGCAAATTTAAGCAGCATTTGTAAGTATAATATGAAAGTAAATGAAAAATCATGTTGAAATGGATGTGGAATAAGGGGGAATAAAAAACCTTTAACAGAGTTATTTCTTTACGGACTCTCATTCAAGTTTTGATTAATAAGTGCTTGGCACCACATCACAAGTAGAACATCCCACTGGCACTGTGGGAGCTGATCACCTACTGCTACACAGCGTCCTTTAGTGTCTAATTTGGGCTTCCAGAATACTTTTCTCTTCCTCCTTTTTCTCTGTACTGGTGACATTTACTCTCAAACCAACCATATCATTTTCCATTTGGACTTTTAACCGAAGTATTATTCCCAACAGCTCTATTTCCCATTCCACCCACACTCTGGAAGCTCCTTCCCACCTTAAAACCAAACCTGACCCAACAGGGCAGAGAGAAAGATAGAGATACATCCTGTAGTCTGGTTTTGTGTGTTAGACCCAGAAGCAGAGTCCACTTTCTCAAAACAGATGCTCAGGAAGTACTATGAGTAAGAGCGCCTCCCACCTTTTTAAGCAAAACATACTAAGGATTCCACACAGTATGTGTGAATGCACATGCAGGAAAGACAATCATTTACATTTAGCAAGAGAGTTCTGTGCACAGAAATTTTTTTAAAGATTTATTTATTTATCTGAAAGAGTTACACAGAGAGAGAAGGAGAGGCAGAAACAGAGAGGTCTTCCACGCATTGGTTTACTCCCCAAATGGCCGCAACAGCCGGAGCTGGGCTGATCTGAAACCAGGAGCCAGGAGTTTCTTCCGGGTATCCCACATGGGTGCAGGGGCCCAAGGACTTGGACCATCTTCTAATGCTTTCCTAGGGCCATAACAGAGAGCTGGACTGGAAGTGGAGCAGCTGGTTTTCAAACCCATGCCCATATTGAATGCCAACATAGTAGGTGGTGGCTTTACCCATTATGCCACAGCAGTGGCCCCATGTGCACAGAAAATTAAGAGAGTAGCTATCAAATGTGAGAAATGTTGAGATAACATGCATTCTCTGAAGTATTCCTCCTTATATGTTGTGATATCACATTACAATAAATATTATATAATATAATCATTATAAAGATGAGCATGTATGTCTATGAAAGAATTGCTACTAATATACAGCAGATGATGTTATTATACCTAGTTGATAGGTAAGGAAAATGAAATGCAATAAATGAGGAAGAAAAGGAAAATAAAGCCTCCTTATTTCCCTGATAAACCATGTCATTTCAGAAGTTCATCCTGTATCAGATGAAATATTTTATGGCTAAAAGTTTTCATATGGAGAAATAGCACCTGAATATTGATTTATTTGGAGACTGGTCTTTCATTTTGATCTAATTTAAAAGGAATTGTCCTTTTAACCCACATATTCTTCCTCCATACACACCACATAAAACTGCATTACAGAGATATAATGGCAAAACTAGAGTCTAAGCACAGGTTTGTCTGCCCACCATTCATGTTCAGGATTGGCTTAAGCCCAGGAGTAAGTTTCCTAAGTGCTTTCAAGCATACTTTGGCTTCTACAGCCTTCCTGTATTCTTCAAGTTGTGGTCTCCTCTTTCACCCTCAAAGCTGGTGATGGGGCCGTGTTACTCTCACAAAGACTCACTCTGGCCTATTTTCTTCTTTACGTCTCCCCTGCCTCTCCTTAGAAGGATCCTTGTAATTACAGAAGAACAACCCAGATGGTCCACCCACCCACCTCACCTGCCTTAATTTAATCACACCTTCAAAGTCCCGATTGATTGAGCAATGTAAAGATGAATGAGAGATGACTGAGTAGATAGAGGAGGTTGTAAAGAATCTCACACAGGGGGCCAGACTGGTGAAAACAAAAAAAAAATGGATTTATCAGTAGTGCTCCTGTTGGGATTTTATTATTATCTTCACTGGTTATATCTTCAATACTCCACATTAAACAGTGTTTCCTGCACTGCCCCCACCAGAGACACCACGCACACACTCGGCTCTGGACTTACCCTAACAGCAAGGCCGTAAGATCCTAGTCACTTGTCCTACGGGATCAGCGATGTTTCACAGAGAGTAACATGGAAAGCTACTGCTGCTCTGCTTGTGAATGGGAAGGAGGTAGCTGTCCCTCGCACCTCCTGGAGTGTCCTCTGAAACATCAGGGACCCAGGTCTTTAAGCCAGCCTTCCGTACATGAATAAAATCTCCCAGAAGCCAGAGTACTAGAGATGCCTCTCAAGTCTCCATCTCATTCCCCCTTGAAATGTACACACCTAGGAAGATAGACGTTCCAATCTTCCCGGTACCCTAGAGTATAACCTAGAATCCAGTCATCTAGTCTGGGCTTTAATCATCAGGCACACTTTGTGGAGAAAAGGGAAGTTTTATCATCCTTTCAGAACGGAGCAGTTAACCTGGCAAACAACTGGAGATATAATTCAGATACTACATTTTCTTTTAAACAGGAATAACAGGAATTCCAAGAAAGTTCTTCCTCCTCCACAGTCCTTAAAGCCAACTATGACAGATGTCAAAAGCTAAGCTTATCTCCAACAGCATTCCGCCCAGAACACCATCTCCAAAGCAGGACAGTGAAGCTTACTTTTCTGCATAGATAATAACAGAACAATAACAAAAACAACAAAAAGTAACTCTACAACCACTTACTACAAATTGAGGCCCCAGAGAGAAAACAGTGAAAGATTACCATACGTAACCATTTAGTAGAGTTCTTTAGTGTAGACAATCTGTGCCACATTTCAATCTCATAATGCCACGTTCTTAAATATAAATAATCAGTCCAAAACCAGAGATTGAGAATCATAACACAGATGATAAAATAAATAAGAAATAATGCAAATTACAGAAGAAAATATTAAAGTAACAAAAATTAATATTCAGCAAGATGTAAAAGAAACAGTAAGTTTATAAGATAAGAACAGGATACTGTTGTAAAGGAATAATCAGAGAATAATAAAATAAATCATAAAATACATACAAGAAGAGAAATTATAAAAGTTTAATAGAAATATGAAAATAATAAGTGGGAAATATTTCTCAGCAAGTTTAAAAAAAAAGGAAAAGCTAAAGGAGACATGAAAACAATAGTCGCTAATTGCTCTAATACCCAGTTACTACCAGTTCTAGAGAGGGAGGCCAAAAAAAAAAGAAGAAATAATCAAACACTATAAGACAAAAACTCAACAGGAGAAAAAGTCCCTAGGATCAATTATTTTTGGTGACTGGATTAAGGAACATGCAGATACACTTTGGGTACTTGTGAAGACGTTTCAAAAAAGGTTGGGCATTTGTTATCAGTGGACTAAGACATGTTGTGATACTTCTCACCCTTCAAAACCATATAAACCAATTCTCATTCATAAATTCCCTCTCCTCTATTTATCTATTTCTGATATGTGTCCTTGGAGAACACTATACATACATATAGAGAGAGAGAGAGAAAGAGAGAGAGCGCCCTGGAGAACACTAATATAGTATCCAAGACACAAAAAAAGTCCCTCTTATCTTGTGTTACCCACTTGAGAAGTAGTTACTAGGTGGTACTGTAGAGAGAGGCCAAGACCTATCTATAGTCCATGATAACCATTATGGGAGGTCAAATTATTCACTTCCAATATTAAATTAGGCAATCAGAATACAGAGATTTCTCTTTTTTAAATAAAGATTTATTTTATTTATTTGAAATACAGAGTTACAGAGAGAGGTAGAGACAGAAAGAGAGGTCTTCCATCTTCTGGTTCACTCCCCAATTGGTTGCAATGGCCAGAGCTGGGCCGATCTGAAGCCAAGAGCCAGGAGCTTCCTCCAGGTCTCCCACGTGGGTGCAGGGGCCCAAGGACTTGGGCCATGTTCTACTGCTATTCCAGGCCATAGCAGAGAACTGGATCAGAAGAGGAGCAGGCAGCACTAGCAGGCAGCCCATATGGGATGCTGGTGCCTCAGACCAGGACTTTAACCCACTGCGCCACAGCGCCAGCCCTGAGATTTTTCTAAACTATAGAGATAAACACTAGAAAAAATAGCTGAAAAGTTGAAATAATTTGCTGCTGTGAAATATAATGAACAAATAAATCATTATTTTGTTGTCATCATAATGTATTTGAACTCTGTACAAATACAGTCATATCCCACATAATGATATTTCAGCCAAAGATGTCAAATTACATGACCATGTTCTCAAAAGATGAAATGCCCTAATGATCTTGTAGCTGTGTAAATCATTCTGCACTGTCTTTTCAAAAATGAAATTTCCTAATGACACATTTCTCAGGATATATCCTCATCATTTAGTGATACATGGCTCTAATAGAGGGGGAAGAATATTAATTAAGTTAAATGAACACAAAGTGAAATTTAGAAAAAGTAGTGACATTTTGTACCATCTCGTTTCATAGATGCGCTATGTCAAATCCTAACAAAGGACTTTGTCACACCTCCCAGAACTACGAGATGAACCAATCAAAATCAACAAAATGATTTATCTTAATTATTGATCTTAAAAATAAAAGCAAACTTTTCCCTTTGATCAACACTAAAAGCAGAGGGAGAAAGACAAGAAAAACTCATCTGAGCATAGGTTCTTTTGTCACAGCTTATCTGTAGCTCTATAAAAGGGAAAACCAAATGCACCTTAGGAGCAGCTCCACAGTCCTGCAAATAGAAACAGTCAACTTCTCTTAACTATGTGTTTGACAAAAGAGAAAAAGTACAAGGTCTATGTACTAAACAATTGGACAAAGGACTTCTCTAAGTAGTGCTATATTTTAAAGCCTTCATGTATTACATGTCAGGCTCAAATGCTCAGAAACAATGCACAGAGTGTTTATAAGTTCTAATAATATTAAATGAACACTGACCTAGTTATTACATGAAAAGAGAACTTGAATGATATTGCTATCATACTCGTGTAAGTGAAATTTCAATGTATACCAAGTGTACTATGTTCCTTTTTCAGGAACCACAAGTAAACTGATGTGGTATACTGGATTCTTTTCCTCCATCAACCTCCAGCCTTGGGCTCTTCCTCCTTCACACAACTCACAATGCGATTTGGAGTTGCAGCAGCCCACAAATCTGTGATTTTGTTCTTGCAATTCCAGTTGCCCATAGTCAAACATCGTCTGAAAATAATGAACAGAAAATCCCCCAAATGAACAATTCATAACCTTTAAATTGTGCACCAGTCTAAGCAGTGCAATGGAATCTAGCACTGTTTCACCCCCTTTTTCCCAGGACTTGAATTATCCCTTTAGCTGGCGTTTCCACACTAGATGTGCCAACTGTCCCTAGGTACTCAGATCAACCGTCAAGGCATCAACTGCTTGTGTTCAGTTAACTCCTATTTTACTTGCTAATAGCCCCAAATTTCAAGAGTAGTGATACAAAGGAAGCAGCAGGGCAGATCAACTCTTACATCATGTGGCAATGCTACAAGGCACACAGGAAAATTCATGGTATGTACAGGGTTCAGCATCATTCACAGTTTCAAGCTCCACTAGGATTCTTGGAATGTGAGCCTCACAGATAAGGGTGGACCACTGTGGATATTTAGCAAAACTTTGCTGTAATCTTCCAAATTATGTGCTTGCACGTATTTCACATCATAAAGAGTATCTCTTTGGGCAGAACCCTTGGCTTTCTTTTTGCCTGTGCAACAATGATTGCCTCTTTCTCTGCCCATGCTTTTTCATGCCACTAGCCTCTTAACCCTTCTGAATACATTTGAACATCTTAACCTTGGTATTTCTTTGGAGAGTTTCTTTGTTAGAATTCTATCACGAGTTTTCTCAAGCTGTTATTAGGGGAAAGGATCATTACTTATCCAGGAGCCTTTATTTAGTACACATTGTGCCAATAATTGGAGAGAGCTGCAGGAGGGAACATGCAGCTCTTACAGGTATAGGAGAACAACAAACAGCGTTAGTAGGTTCTCTGAAAGAGTTTTAAAAGCCTAATCTTGGATGTGTGGGGCCAGGCTTAGAAAGGGCATCCAGGGTGTTGACTAAAGATTGTAGGCAGGAAGCCAACCAAGCAGAGGCTCTGAGTGTTAACATAGAATCTACTTTTAGCACCTGGACAGTAACTTAAATGGATAATTTTTTTTTTTTACTTTTTTAAAATTTACATACATGTAGGCTGGCGCCACGGCTTACTAGGCTAATCCTCCACCTGCGGTGCCGGCACACCAGGTTCTAGTCCTGGTCGGGGCGCTGGATTCTGTCCTGGTTGCTCCTCTTTCAGTCCAGCTCTCTGCTGTGGCCCGGGAGGGCAGTGGAGGATGGCCCAAGTGCTTGGGCCCTGCATCCACATGGGAGACCAGGAGAAGCACCTGGTTCCTGGCTTCGGAGCAGCACGATGCGCTGGCTGCAGCGCGCTGGCCGCAGCGCGCTGGCCGCAATGCGCTGGCCGCAGCGGCCATTGAGGAGTGAACCAACAGAAAAGGAAGACCTTTCTCTCTGTCTCTCTCTCTCACTGTCCACTCTGCCTGTCAAAACAATTTTATATACAGGTAACAAATTTCATACATTTCATATATACAGTTTTAAGGGCATAATGATACCTTCCACTGTACCCTCCCCCCACTCTTACCTTCCCTTCTTCTTCATTACTCTTCTTTTAAGTTTTATAATAACATGTTTTTCAATTTTCTTTATAATCACAAGCTTAACCCTCTACTAAATGAAGAATTCAACAAGTAGTAAGTAAAAAAACCCACTGTTCCTCAAGAGTAGAGACAAGGATTATAAACAACAATCAAATCTCAAAATGTCAATTTCACTCATATAGTTTACATTCTTTTTGGACTGTGTATGTTGGTCACCACAAATCAAGGAAAACACACAATATTTGTCTTTCTGGGCGTGTAACTCGAGACCATTATGCTTAGTAAAATATGCCCATCTTAAATGGGTAACTTTTTGTAGGAAGTTTTGTGTTTGCCTTAAACTCACAGGGGAATGGGGATGACAACTGAGGCTTGCTTCAACTATTGGAGTATCTTGAAGACTGTGGTAGGAAGATAGGCTCTTCTCTTAGACAAGAGAAAGTGGAAGTCATTACAGGATTCTAATAAAAGGAGTATCTGAAGGCAGGTGCATCTGGAGATGGCAACAAAGAATGGGGCCATGGTGCTCACCCAGAGAAGTAATGAAGGCATGAGTGCAGAGTGAGAAGGAGAGTCTGGGAGGATGGCCCATGTCTGGGAGGATCTGAGTGGTAAAATTGTGAGACTTTGTGACCTACTGATTAACAATCTAGGATTAATCACATTTTCTTAATTGGGGAATTCATTTAGATTATATCTAAGGAACATAATTGGATATTTTCATTTTTTTAATTCATTGAAAGAATGTATACCCATATCCACATAATCAGAAAGTAAGATAGCTAATCTATCATCACAACATAAAAGAGCACATGACTGAGAAATTGTCTGTATTATCAATGGCTGATGCTATTCTTTGAAAATTATCAAAAACAGAAAAGATAGAAAAAGCTAAAATAGTGTTTGAGATTTGTGAGATATTATTCAACAAAACATACATGTCTTTGGAGTTCCTGAAGATGTGGAAAGAGAAAATTGATTAGAAATTCTATTCTGTGAAACAGTAGGAAACTTTCCTAATTTCGAGAAAGATAGGGACATCTAAATACATGAGGCATGGAAGACTCCTAATAGAAATGATCAGAAAAGATATTCACCAGAATACATTATATTCAAATTTTCAAAAGAACAAAGAAAAGATTCTAAAATGCAGATGAGATAAATGCCATATTACCTTGAGAGGATCCCCAATTAGACTAATTGCTGATTTTTCATCAGAAACCCTACAGTCACAGAAAGAATGGAGAGACATATTCCAACTCACAAAAGAAAAACAACTGTCAACTCTGAATACCATACTCAGCAAAGTTCTCATTTAAAAATGAAGTTGAAATAAAGACCTTTCAAAACAAGTAGAAATTGAAATAATTTGTCACCACTAGTCCAGCATTACAAATAATACTTGAGGATGTGCTATACACAGAAACAGATATTGATAGTCATCACTATGAAAGAATATGAAGGCAGAAAATCTAGTAAAATTACAAAGAAAATTCAAAGCAAACAGTAGTAATACTTATGTAAATATGGCAGGACCAAGTCATTATTTATCAATAACCTTGAATGTAAGGGGCCTAAATTCTCTATTAAAAGATACATACTGGCTGAATGGATTGAAAAAAGCAAGACCCATATATTTACTACCCACAAGATACACATTTCAGAAGAGTTCTGTGATAAGCTTGGAGGTGGAGCTGCAGGCCCAGAACCAGGAAATTCATCCTGACCAATGGTGCATATACATTAATAAGGAACCGGAAAGCTGGGAGAGATGCCTCCATGGCACTTCCTGCCAGTTGCAGACCTGGTACAGTCATGTCAGTGAGAAAAACCTCATTCGACCTGGGTTCTCCCAGGTACATAGAGATTTAAAATAAAGCTATTACTTCTAACTCAGCACCGTGTGCATGCCAGGTACCCAACACCTGTTGGCTCCCTTATATTTGAATCATATTATAATTTACAGAAATAACTTTCCTGTGGCTTTTATTATAATCGTTTTTCAAAGGTAATATCGTACCTCTCACCTAGGATTCTAAAAAAAAAAATACTAGGCACAGAGTAGGGGGTTAGTATATGTTCAGTTAATATTTATTGATGTTCCATCAGTGAAAAGTAATCTGTTTAACATATCAACCGTTCATCCCACTCCTATTTCAAATGCAGGAAATCCCAGCACTGAATTGGAAAAATATAAAAGCTTTTAGGCTAAACTGAAAAAACTTAACCTTAAATAGCAAAGGCAGTTGGCTTCCAGTTTGGGCAGTGGGAAGGCCTGAGCAGATGATGCAACTTGGGGATCTTAAGCATAAAAGCTGCTTTAGATAGGAAAACCCGCCACACCCTAGTGCTGTCCACAATCCCTGCTGTCTATGATTATGTACATGCAGATTATTGGTGGATTTCTTTGGTTGACTTAAATGAGTGTCTGACATCCTTATAAATATATTAATTTCACCTCAATGTTATTTTTATATTCATATATTTACATCAAATTGTTGAATAACTGAATTGTACAAGTGTCAAAGTTTGGAAGAATACCTCACACCAATGCTGTGTGGTTAGATTCAAACTGGATTGTGGGAAATTTTTAAGTGGAGACCATGGCTCCAGCTATATATTTGTCTTTTCTTACAGGTCTCTTACTTTCAGAACAATACAAAGATAACTTGTTAATGTGTCCATAAAGGAGACTCTTAATTGAATGTTGTATATGACATTCTGCCCTGTTTGGAAATAATGAAATTGTGTACCACTGTTTATATCATCTGTAGTGACTTCATAAAGAACAAAAATTGTACAACAGATATTAGATGTCAAGTTTGTAGATGCCCAGCATCCTATACAAGGCAGTTGTTTCGCCAAGATCCTTGTAATTCAGAGATTATAAGAGAAAAACATATAGAAACTATTTAATCTTTTTTTTATTTTAATTTTTTTTTTGGACAGTGAGAAAGAGAGACAGAGAGAAAGGTCTTCCTTCCATTGGTTTACCCCCCAATGGCCACTGTGGCTGGTGTGCTGAGGTCAGTGCACCGTGCTGTTCCGAATCCAGGAGCCAGGTGCTTCTCCTGGTCTCCCATGCGGGTGCAGGGCCCAAGCACTTGGACCATCCTCCACTGCCCTCCCGGGCCACAGCAGAGAGCTGGACTGGAAGAGGAGCAACTGGGACAGAATCCGGCGCCCGGACCAGGACTAGAACCCAGGGTGCTGGCACTGTAGGTGGAGGATTAGCATAGTGAGCCGTGGCGCCAGCTGAAACTATTTAATCTTGATAGTTCTATTTTTCCTGACAATGTGACCAGACTGAATATTCTCATAAACAAAACATGCTGTGTCTTGTATGTGATTCTCTGAAAGAATTAATGGAATTGAAGCTGCAGACCTCCCTGGATACTGCCTGGATCTTCTTAATTAAGTGTATTGTCTTAGACCATTTGAAGTGAAATGGCTTCCCCACAACATATTTTATGCTCTTGGAAATATTTAATTTCCATCAATGATTCTCTTTCGAAAGTGGCCAAACCTGACATTTGAGGAGGATAAGTCCTTGAGGCTGCTCCACTGTGCCAACTACTGCAGAGCCCATGCTTTCTATTCCTTTGTAGCTCCATTGCAGAACTTTAACCTTAGGTTAAAATGTAATGATCCATTAGAAGAATAGTGAACTTGCCAACCTGTTTGGAGGTATATCTTTTTAAATGTTGTTTATTGAAACTTCTGACTCTTAATGCATTTATATAGAAATATTAACTGTATAGTTTAATCGTGGCTTATAAAAAACAGGAGAAAAGAAGCAAGGTTGGCAATCTTGCTAACTATTTAGAAACACCTTTTCTGGAGGAAAAAAATCCACACTAAGTGCAATCAGATTGTAAAGATAAATAGTGATTAATATTCCTATTGACATGATACAAAAGATTGTAATGAAATTAATGGACTGGCAGTTGATTTTTTAATATTAAATAGTGTCTTGCCAGTGTTGAAGTCAATGTATTATTTCAATTCAACAGAATGAAATATTAAATGAACTCAGAATGAAAATTAAAAAAAAGAAAAACTTCATCAATAAAGAGATATACAGACTGAAAGGGAAAGGATGGGAATTATTCTGTACTAACAGAAAGCAAAACAAGCAGATGTAGCCATCCTAATATCTGAAAAAAAAATAGACTTTAATGCAAAAACTGGTAAAAGGGACAAAGAAGAGCATAACACAATGATAAAGGGATCAACTCCACAGAAAGATGTGACTATAGTAAATGTACAAGCATCTGATGCCAGGGTGCCTGGTTATTTAAAACAAATGTTAATGGAGAGATTGACTCCAAAACAATAATAATAGGGGTTTTCAACAGTCCACATTCAATGGATAGATCAACTAAACAAAAAAATCAACAATGAAACAACAGCCAATCTATATAACAGACCAAATGGAACTAATTGATATCAACAGAAAAATTCATCCCACAGTTGCAGAGTACACATTCTTTAGATCAGTGTATGGAACTTTGTCAAGGATGAGCATATTCTAGGCCTTAAAGCAAGTCTCAACAAATATTAAAAAAATTTAAATCAAACCTTACATCTTTCCTGACCTCGATGGAATGAAGATGGAAATTAACAACTTAAGAAATTCTAGGAAACATACAAACATGTGGAGACTGAACATGAGCCTGAGTAAAAATTGGACCATAGAAGAAATCAAAAGAGAAATAAAAATAATTTCCAGAAACCAATAAAGATGACAACACAACAAACCAAATCATATGGGATACAGCAAAAGCAGTGTTGAGCAGGAAGTTTATAGCAATTAGTGGCTATATCAACAAATTGGAAAGGCATCAAATAAGTGATCTGGTAATGTATCTCATGGAACTAGAAAAACAATAATAAACCCAACCCAAAATTAGTAGGTGGCAAGAAATAATTAAAATTTAAAAATAAACAAAATTGAAACAAAAAAGCAATGCAAAAGATCAGAGAAATGAACATCTGTTTTTTGGAAAAAATAAATAAAACTGATACACAGTAGGCCCAACTAATTAAAAGGAGGGGGGGAGGTAGTTAGGAGTAGACTCAAATTAATAAAATCAGAGATGAAAAAGCAGATGTTACAATGGATACCACATAAATAAAAGAGTCATCAGGAATTACTACAAACCACTATATACCAACAAATTGGAAACTCTAGAAGAATTGGATACATTTCTTGACACATATGATCTACAAAAATTGAAACAAGAACACATGGAAAATCTAAATAGACCAATAAGCAAGATGAAATTAGAATCAATAATAAAGACCCTGCCAACAAACAACAACAAAAAGGCCAGGACCAGATGGCTTCACTGCTGAATTCTACAAAATCTTTTAAAAAGAACTAATTCCAATTCTTCTCAAACTATTCAAAACAATTGAAATTGGAGGGAATCTTCCCAAACTCCTTCTATGAGGACAGCCTCACCTTAATTCCAAAACCAGAAAAAGATACAACAAAGAAAAAGAAGTATAGATCAATATTCCTGATGAACACAGATGCAAAAATCCTCAACAAAGTACTAGTTAATTGAATTCAACAACACATCAGAAAGATCATTCACCCTGACTAAGGGGGATTTATCTCTGGTACACAGGGATAGTTCAACATTCACAAATCAATAAATGTGAAACATCACATTAACAAACTGAAGAAAAAAAAACATTATTATCTCAATACATGCAGAAAAGCATTTGATAAAACACAAAATCTTCTCATGATAAAAACCTTAAGTAGGGCCAGCGCTAACACCCTGGCCTGAAGCACCAGCATCCCATTTGGGCGCCGGTTCTAGTTCCGGCTGCTCCACTTCCTATCCAGCTCTCTTCTGTGGTCTGGGAAAGCCGTGGAAGGTGGCTCAAGTCCTTGGGCCCCTGCACCCACGTGGGAGCCCTGGAGGAAGCTCCTGGCTCCTGGCTTCGGATTGGCGCAGCTCCACCCATTGCGGCCATTTGGGGAGTGAACCAGTGAATGGATGACCCCTCTCTCTGTCTCTACTTCTCTGTGTAACTGTGTCTTTCAAACAAATAAAATAAATCTTAAAAAAAAAAAAAAAAACTTAAGCAAATTGGGTATAGAAGGACCATTCCTCACCCCAATCAAGGCAATTTATGACAAACCCACAGCATTCATCATATTGAATGGGGGAAGATCCAGAACCAGACACAGATGCCAGCTTCAACCATTGCTACTCAATACAGTCCTGGAAGTTTTAGCCAGAGCCATTAGGCAAGAAAAAAAAAAAACAAAGGGATAAAAATTGGAAAGGAGGAAGTCAAATTACCCCTGTTTGCAGAGGATATGATATTATATATATAGGAGAACCAAAAACTCCACTTACACACTATTGGAACTCATAAGAGAGCTTAATAAAGTTGCAGTAAATAAAATCAACATATAAAGAACGATAGCTTTTGTACATACAGAAAATACCATGCTGAGAAAGAACTTGTAAGATCAGTCCCATTCACAACAGCTACAAAACTTTAAATATCTTGGGCTAAATTTAACCAAGGAGGTGAAAGATCTCTACAATGGAAATTATAAATAATTAAAGAAAGGAATAGAAGACACAAAAAATGGAAAAATCACCCACGTTCATGGATTCGAAGAATTAATGTCATCAAAATGCCCATACTACCAAAATCAATTTACAGATTCAATGTGATCCTAATTAAAATAGCAAGGACATTCTTCTCACATCTTGGAAAAAAGCACGCTAAAATTCATATGAAAATTCAAGAGACCCCGAGTAGCAAAAGCAATCTTACACAACAAAAACAAAGCCAGAAGCATCACAATATCAGATTTCAAGAAAAACTACAGGGCATTTATAATCAAAACAAGCCGGTAGTGGCACAAAAATAAATAGGTAGACCAATGGAACACAACAGAAACCCCAGAAATTAATCCACATAGCTACAACCAACTCATCTTTCACAAACAAGCTAAAATCAATCCCTGGAGAAAAGAGTCACTTCACAAATAGTGTTGGGGAAATTGGATCTATGCATGAAGAAACATCAAAGAAGGCACCTACATTACACCTTATTCAAGAGTCAACTCACAGTGGATCAAGGATCTAAATCTATGACCTGTTACCATCAAATTACTATAGGAAAACATCGGGGAAACTGCAAGACATTGGCATAGGCAATGACTTTGAAAAAGACCCCAGAAGCAAAAATATTAAAACAAAAATAGACAAATGGGATTACATTAAGCTAAAATGCTCTACACTGTAAAGGAAATACTCAATAATATGAAGAGTCAACTGACAGAATGGGAGAAAATATTTGCAAAGTATTCAACAATAATATTAATATTCAGGATAAATAAATAGCTCAAGAAACTCAACAACAATGAAACAATCTAGTTTAGAAATGGGCAAAAGACATGAACAGATATTTTTCAAAGGATGAAATTCTAATGACCAACACACTTTAAAAAACACTCAGGATCATTATCAGGGAAATGCAAATAAAAAATACCAGGAGGTTTCACTTCAACCCAGTTAGAAATGTTATCATTCAAAAATCAAAAAATTGGGGCCAGCGCTGTGGCGCAGCAGGTTAATGCCCTGGCCTGAAGTGCCGGCATCCCATATGGGTGCCAGTTAGAAACCTGGCTGCTCCACTTCCAATCCAGCCCTCTGTGACAGCCTGGGAAAGCAGTAGAAGATCGCCCAAGGCCTTGGGCCCCTGCACCTGTGAGGGAAATCAAGAAGAAGCTACTGGCTCCTGGCTTCAGATCGGCACAGCTCCAGCCATTGTGGCCAATTGGGGAGTGAACCAACGGATGGAAGACCTCTCTCTCTGTGTCTCTGCCTCTTCCTCTCCTTTCTCTGTGTAACTCTGACTTTCAAATAAATAAATAAATAATCTAAAAAAATCAAAAAACATTAAATGCTGGCAAAGATATTTGGGAAAAGGTACTCTAATACACTGTTGGTGGGAAAGTAAACCAGTACAACCATTGTGGAAGACAGTATGGACATTCCTCAGAAACCTGAAAACAAACCTACCATATGACCCAGCCATCCCCGTCCTGGGAGTTTACCCATAAGAAAATGAAATCAGCATATAAAAGAGTTATCTGTACCACCACATTTATTTTAGTTCAATTCAGTATAGCTAAGATATGGAATCAACCAAGATGTTCATCAACTCATGACTGATAAAGAAAATGTGATATATTTACACTGTGGAATGCCACTCAGTCATAAAAGGGAATTAAATCCTATCTTTTGCAATAAAATGGACACAACTGAAAATCATTATGCTTAGTCAAGTAAGTAAGGCTCAAAAAGAAAAACATTGTGTGTTTTTTTCTTTATGTGGCACTTATATAAAATACAAAAAAAATTATAAGAATGAAGCAGACATCTTGTGATATGCTTGTCATTTTTAGCCCTTGTTTATACTCCTATTGAAGTGTGGTCTTCCTATTTTTTACTTGTTGAATATTATGGTTAGGGGTGAATTTAGCCTGTGATTATAGAGTGGATTAAAATTATATCTTTGCAAAAAATAATGAAAAGAAAAGAAGTGAGGAAAGGAAGAGGATTTGGATGAAGGAGAGGTAGGGATTATGGTTATCTTTTTAGAACTGTGCCTATGTAATACACGAAATCTGTTTACACTAATAAAATCAATAAGTGGAATGGATACAATCTTCAATCATAATATTCATATTTAACTCATGACCATAGCATCTTTTCACATGGCAGTGTTGGAGCTGAAAGGATGGAGCCACCATTACTTTGCTTCGGGACATTATGTGACTGTGGACTACCCCCCACCACCATGGTGCAGTCTCATCTTTGTAACTCCTGAATGGTGAGAAGGGAATAACTGAGGCTCACTGACCACCTACTCTGAGTATTTTCTCTACTCTGAGCTGTATTTTCTCTCCTTTATCCCTTTTAACTTTCACAAGGAATCTAGAGTCAGTGCTAGGAAATTTTAAATTATGTGCCGAGGCTCACACAATCTACTTGGTCCATTAGAATGAGCTTGTGTGAATGTTTGCACTAAGTACTGGGCAGTTGGAGTTCCAGGCAGAGAACTGCTAAACAAGTTAGGATAGGCACAGGGCTTCCCTTGCCGCTTAGAACAGTCACTTAGGAAATTAGCCTGTATCCAATCATTCAAGGATACTCTTGTCACACAGGTTGCTATTCTCAAAGTTACTTAATGAGTTTTCTCTACTTAGGATTGGCTGTTATGTTATAGTTAGATAGGAAGAATGAGTTCTTATATTCTATCACACAGTAGAGAGACTATGGCTAATAAGGATTTTGAATGTTTCTAACACAAAGAAGTGATAACTTTTTCAGATGAGAGATATGTTAATTAGTCAACTTTAATCATTACAGAAGATACAGAAGATATATATATATATATACACACACACACATATATCAAAAGATCATACTGCACCCCTCAAATATGTATCATCATTATGTGTCAATCAAAACTAAAATTTAGGGGCTAATGTTTTGGTATAACATTTAAACTGATGTCTGTGACACCCACATTCCATATGATTGCTGGTTTGAGTCCCAGCTGCTCCACTTCTGATCCAGCTCTCTGTTAATGCACCTGGGGAAACAAAAGAAGATGGGACAAGTGCTTGGGCCCCTGACATCTATATGGGAGACCCAGACTGAGTTCCTGCCTCCTGTCTTCAGCGTGGCCCAGTCATGGACACTGTGGCCTTTGGGGATTGATTCAGCTGATAGAAGACCCCTCTCCCTGTCTTTGTCCCTCCCTCTGTCCCTGTAACTCTGCAGTTCAAATAAAGAAATAAATCTTTTTTAAAAGTAAAATAAAATTTAAAGTCAAAGGTAAGCTCTTAGTTCAATCCTTATTTAAATGGACATATACCATATATCAATTACATTCATCTAAACTATTGAAATTTGCCATGATAGAAAAGGAGTACCTTTTCCTACATAAGCAGCAGTTTATTTCTATTTACCATAGCTGAAAACATGTGTGCTTATCAATATCATTTGATTTTATAATAAAAGTTTTTAGAGATTATTGACCTTACTATGGGTATTATCTGGAGATCTGATATTATCCCTCATAGTCATTACTGTTCTAACCACACTTTGGAAAGTTTACTATAATGTAGGACACACTATAAATATATTAATGAAAATTCATCTCTTTTCTAATCAACTGAGGACCAGCCCTATGAAATTACAAAGTATAACACGGAAGCCTCAAAAATGACCTCTAGCTGCCAGGAAGTTTCAATTCTCTAGCAGAGCAAATTATCCTTTTATCATGTCATGTGCTTTGGAAATAGTGTACAATGTCACAATATTAATGATGACTCCAACAAGAAGACTCCCATGGAGAATGAGATCAACATGAGCAGCAGAAGTCTAGACGTGTGCTTCAGAGAGACCTTCAAAGCCAGGACAGTGTACACAGGCCATTCTGAAGAGGATAGTGCTCACTTAGATTGGGGAGAAGTAAAAGGAGAAGCCAGACATGTAAGGGACTGAGCAAGAGCCTAGTGAGATGTGACCCTGAGACCTCAGCAGATGGGGAGTGGGTGGTGACATCTGCATAGGTGGGTGAGGTAACACTGCAGAGTAGCCAAGCAGACAAGACTAAACTTCAAAGAGCAGGCAGTCTCTGTGGTGGTGGTCTTGAGCAGCAAGATGGGACTAAGAAAAGGGGCTGTGGAGGATTCTCTTGGCAGTGAGCTGGAGACTAGGGAGGCCCCTACAATATGGAAGGAGAAGGAGTAGCAGCAAACTGATGTTCTTCAAGGACAAGGGCAGTTTTACCTTTTGGATAAATTCTGTGCTTAGCATCTATTATCTACTTTCTGTTATGTTCAAGTTAATGACATTCATTTCCAACTCTGGTGTCAGGCCAGTCTTCATGTCTGTAGCTGAGGCCATCTCATAATATTTGTTTAACACCCCCAAAAGTGAAATGTATAGCTGTGGACAGGTAAAGCCATGTGAAGTTGGCTTTTCCTTAGACAGTGGGAGGTAAGTGGCAAAGTACTTCATTACAGGAAAGCTTAATGATTGGAAACAAACGGTAACAGGTCATAATTCCTTTTGTTCATAAGCAAACAAATCTCAATTTTTTGCGATTAAAAGCATAACTGCAAGTAGCCCAAAGAATTCTAAATATCTGATCCTCTGTGAAAACTTTTTAAATTGCTAAGATATGTGGATGTCGCTGAAATGTGAAATCCAGTACATATCTATTATAAGATGATCCCAGACATTTCCATCCACAAAAATCATTTATCATGTTCCAGTTAATGGCCTGATTGTATTTGCAACTTGTAACAATTTGTTATCAGCTCTCTCAGGTGACAAATTCAAACAATTCATCATAAACCATCTAATTGAGAAAAACTGCTTGTCACAGGAATTAATAAAAATCTCTCAGAGAGGTTCATATTTGGATTTCAGAAAGCAAATGATATATTTGGAAGAGAACAACTAACCTCTGTCAGGATGAATGCATTATATCCGGAGTCCCTTCCAAGGGTAGGAAGGCATCAGAAGGAAAGAGGAAGAGGAATTCACAGATCAGAACTTAGGGCTAAGTAACCCACAGTTTGCTCCATCAGCCCTTTGTACGTTGGCTACATGAATTCAACCCATGAGTCTGAAATACAGTTGCAACACCACTGAGAGGTGAGAACTTCTATGAATAATAAATGGCTAGCAAGAATAGAAGTTTCAAAGGGAAGAATTTGACAGTAGTCATAGCATTAGTTCAAGATACATGATAAATAAATAGCCTATTATTTTATAGTATCTTAATTTCTCAGTAGGCTGGCATTCACAGGTGTTAATCCTGCTGGATCAGATAGACTGTGTCTCAAAGCATGAACCAGGGTACATAATGTTAAATTTCCCAGCACTGACTCTAGGTTTCTTCTGAGAGCTAAGAAAAATAAAGGAGAAAAAAAATGCAGTGTTGCACTAAATTGATGCTCAGTACGTTTCAGTTCTTCCTGTCTCTGTTTTGGAGTTATGAAGAGCAGACAGCACCTTCGCGAGGAGAGGTGGATAGTCTACAGCCACATAATACCCTGAAGCCAAGTCATGGTAGGCTCCACCCTATGAAAAACTGCACATTAACAAAATGAATAACCTAGATGAAATGGAAAAGTATTGTAGAAATGCAGAACTTAAATTTCTTTTTTTAAACTTTTATTTAATAAATATAAATTTCCAAAGTACTACTTTTGAATTATAACAGCTTTTACCCTGATAACCTCCCTCTCACCCACAACCATCCCATTTCCTATTCCCATCCCATTCTTCATCAAGATTCACTTTCAATTATCTTTATATACAGAAGATCAAGTTAGTATATACTAAGTAAAGATTTCAACAGACTACACCCACACAGACACACAAAGTATAGAGTACTGTTTGAGTAGTAGTTTACCGTTAATTCACATAGTACAACACATTAAGGACAGAGATGATTTAACAATTGACACTCTTATTTACGATGTTAGTAATCACCCGAGGTTCTTGTAATGAGTTGCCAAGGCTATGGAAGCCTCTTGAGTTCACAAACTCCGATCTTATTTAGACAAGGCCATAGTCAAAGTGGAAGTTCTCTCCTCCCTTCAGAAAAAGGTACTTCCTTCTTTGATGGCCTGTTATTTCCACTGGGATCTCACTCACAGAGATCTTTCATTTAGGGTTTTTTTTTTTTTTTTTTTTTTTTTTTTTTTTTTTTTTTTTTTTCGCCACAGTGACTTGGCTTTCCCTGCCTGTGAAACTGGATCAGGAAGAAATGGGAAATCTGAAAAAAAAAAAAAAAACTGTAGCTATTAAGCATATTGAATTGGTAATCAAAAACCTCTAGACTGGGAAGAGATGTACAATATGGGACTTGCTCAAGCTGACTTGCCCCAAACAGTAGAGTTAGAAACATACCAGGGAATTCCAATTCAATCCCATCAAGGTGGCATGTACCAAGGCCATCTCACTAGTCCAAGTGATCAATTTCTGTTCACAATTGATCATAATGATAGGACTAAGAGTCAAAGGGATCACATAAACAAGACTAGTGTGTGCAAATACTAACCGGTAGAATAAAAAAGGGAGAGAACGATCCAACATGGGAAGCGGGATACACAGCAGACTCATAGAATGGCGGATGTCCTAAACAGCACTCTGGCCTCAGAATCAGCTCTTAAGGCATGTGGATCCGGCTGAAAAGCCCATGAGAGTATTTTAGGCATGGAAAGCCAAGACACTCTGGCAAAAAAAAAAAAAAAGAAAGAAAGAAAGAAAAAGACCTAAATGAAAGATCTCCATGAGTGAGATCCCAGTGGAAAGAACAGGTCATCAAAGAAGGAGGTACCTTTTTCTGAAGGGAAGAGAGAACTTCCACTTTGACTATGACCTTGTTTAAATATGATCAGAGTCAGTGAACTCAGGGGGCTTCCATAGCCTTGGCAGCTCATGACAAGAGCCTAGGGTGATTATTGATGCCATAAACAGGAGTGTCAATTTGTAAAGTCAACAACAGGAGTCACTGTGCACTTACTTCTCATGCAGGATCTCTGTCCTTAATGTGCTGTACATTGTGATTTAATGCTATAACTAGGACTCAAACAGTATTTTTCACTTTGTGTTTCTGTGTGGGTGCAAACTCTTGAAATCTTAATATATGCTAAATCGATTTTCTGTATATAAAGAGAATTGAAAATGAATCTTGATGGGAATGGAAGGGGAGAGGGAGTTGGAAAGGGAAGGTTTGTGGGTGGGAAGGAATTTATGGGGTGGGAGAAGCCATTGTAATCCATAAGCTGTACTTGGAAATTTATATTCATTAAATAAAAGAAAAAAAAAAAAAAAACCTCTAGACTAAGAAAAACCCAGGATCAGATGGTTTCCCTGGAGAATCCTCCCAAATATTTAAAGAAGCGTTAATTCTAGTCCTCCTCTGAATCTTTAAGATACTTGAAGAAGAGGAAATACTTTCAAGTTCATTATATGAGGCCAAGATTATCCTGATATCAAAACCAATTACATGAAAAGATAAATACGGGGCCAGCACTGTGGCACAGTAGGTTGAAGCTCCGGACGGCAGTGCCGGCATCCCATATGGGCACTGGTTCAAGTTCCAGCTGCTCCACTTCCAATCCAGCTCCCTGCAAATGTGCCTGGGAAAGCAGTAGAGGATGATCCAAGTCCTTGTGACCCTGTATCCACATGGGAGACCCAGAGGAGGCTCCTGGCTCCTAGCTCCTGGCTTTGGATCTGCTCAGCTCTAGCCATTGTGGACATTTAGGGAGTGAACCAGCAGATGGAAGACCTCTCTATCTGTCTCTACCTCTCTTTGTAACTCTTTCAAATAAATAAAATAAATCTTTAAAAAAAAAAAAGATAAATACAAGAGGGAGGAAGAAGAAGGGCTGGAGTGTGGACGAGAGGGAGCAAAGTATCATTATGTTCCTAAATCTGTACATATGAAATATATGAAACGTGTATAACTTAAATAAAATTTTAAAAACAAAAAGAAGAATACAGGCCAGTATCCTTTATGAACATTGGTAAGAAAAATCATGAATGAAATGCTACCAGTGAAAATTAGTTGTATTTCTAAATATTAACAACAAATAAGCTGCAAAGAAACTTAGAGAAACAACTCAATTTGCATTAGCACCAAAAGGAATAAGAGACTTAGGAATAAACTGTACCAGTGAGACAAAAGATTCATACAATGCAAACTACTAATATTGCTGTAAGAAAGAAATTAAAGATACAAACAAATGGAAAGGCAGTCTGCGTTAGAAACTTAATATTGTTGAGCTGTCAGTACTACAGAAAGTGATCTATACTCAGTCCAACATCCATCAAAATCCGAATGATGTTCGTGGCAGAAATAGAAAAAATATAACATCACATAGTTGATTAAGATATATAAAGTATTTAGTAAATAAAAATATAAAATAAAAACCCTGTTCACTCAATTTTCTACTCATTGGTTTAATGTCATGCTGCTGGTTGCTGCAACCAAGTGAATTTCTCCCAATGGATCTGGGTATGAAAAGACACATTTAATTCCACCACAATAAGTGGCAATGTCTCTAATCATACACTCTGTTGTTTGCATTCATATGGTAGTTCTTTTTTACTGTAACACTTCCTTTTGAAATTTCTAATATAAACTGTTATTACTTGACCTCATTCTTTCAAGGAGCATTCAGCTACAAAGTTCAACTTTGTTTAGGGAGACACCACACAGGCTCTGGAACATGTGTCCAGAGTGCACCTGGTCCAGGAGTGGGGCAGATGAGGGCCCTGTTGCTATGTGATGTATGGCTATTCTAACCATTGTTTCTTTTGTTTTGTTTTGATTTGCTTTCCTTTGCTTTTAATCACAATGTTTTAAACTGGTAGAATTTACATAACATAAATTAAGCATTTTAAAATAAACAAGTAGTGTTTAGTATATACATATTGTTGTTCAACTACTACCTGCATCTTATTCTAAAATTTTTCCTCACACCAAAAGAAAACTCCATATACATCAAGCAGTAACTTCCTAGTCTCCTCTCCCAACAGTCCCTGGGAAACCATCAAGGTGCTTTCCACATCTCTGAATTGACCTGTTTTGATTTCAAACAGAAGAAATCATACCATGTGCAACTTTTTGTGCTTGAATTAATCAAAATTCTAGCATTATCTCTATGGGAATGGATAATTAATTATAGATCATATCTAGGATAATTGTTTCAATAAAAGTACTTCAATTTTACTTATTTTCATGCTGTAGCCATACTTCATTTAAGGAAGCTGTGGAGTGAGGTCTAAAGAAAGCAGTATTCATGAAAGGCAGGGCCAGGCAAAATAAATTAACCAAAGTGATGAGTGTACTATAAAGAGTTAATGGTAATAGTATTTTTGTGTGTTTTTGTTTTTTCTTGTTTTGCTGAGGTGGTTGATTCTTAATTTTTCCTTCTGACAACAAAGTGAAAAGACAATTTTTGTACTGTTAGTAAATGTATGGCTCGATGAAGGGGAGGGGCAAATAGGTGGAGATGTAGGAAAAGGAAGCCAGGCTCAGGCGTGAATTATGGAAATTAAAACTACTAATATGAATTAGCTGTGTCTAAAATCTCAACAAGGATACTGATTTTAATTAAATCACAGTGCTGTGATTTCATTAATAGTGACCAAGTAGATTATTATAAAAGAAAGACAAGTATCTGTACAGAACATATAAAAACGAGATAGCCCTGACTGTTAATGAACAACTTAATACATTATCCCTCTTAGTATTTTTTTTTGTCTGTTCTACTTAATATGACTGGTTTAATTCTGTAATTAATACACAGCTATTCTTAAGTGTTGAAATTTAACTGAAATGTGATCCCTGTTAAACATAAGAGTGGGAATAAGAGAGGGAAGGGATGTACAATTTGGGACATGCTCAAGTTGACTTGCCCCAAATGGTAGAGTTAGAAACATACCAGGGGACTCCAATTTAATCCCATCAAGGTGGCATGTACCATTGCCATCTCACTAGTCCCAGTGATCAATTTCAGTTCACAATTGATCATAATGAAAGGACTAAGAGTCAAAGGGAGCACATAAACAAGACTAGTGTCTGCAAATACTAACCGATAGAATAAATAAAGGGGAGAGTGATCCAACATGGGAAGCAAGATACTCAGCAGACTCATAGAATGGCGGATGTCCTAAACAGCACTCTGGCCTCAGAATCAGCCCTAAAGGCATTCGGATCTGGCTGAAAAGCCCATGAGAGTATTTTAGGCATGGAAAGCCAAGACACTCTGGGAAAAAAAAAAAAAAAAAAAAACACCTAAATGAAAGATCTCTGTGAGTGAGATCCCAGTGGAAAGAATGGGTCATCAAAGAAGGAGGTACCTTTCTCTGAAGGGAAGAGAGAACTTCCACTTTGACTATGACCTTGTCTAAACAAGATGAGAGTCGGAGAACTCAAGGGGCTTTCATAGCCTTGGAAACTCATGACTGGAGCCTAGGGTGATTACTGATGCCATAAACAAGAGTGTCAGTTTGTTAAGTCAACAACAGGAGTCACTGTGCACTTACTCCTCATGTAGGATCTCTGTCCTTAATGTGCTGTACATTGAGACTTAATGCTATAACGAGTACTCAAACAGTATATTCCACTTTGTATTTCTATGGGGGTGCAAACTGTTGAAATCTTTACTTAATGTATACTAAACTGATCTTCTGTAAAAAAAAAAAAATAAGAAGAAGAAGAAATTATCAATTCCCAACTTGACTCTCACTGGGATTAAACATGACAGTAGGTCTGATCTGATTTCATCATCATTTAAAAAATCATCTATTATTTTTCACTTTATGTTTCTGTGTGGGAGCAAACTGTTGAAATCTTTACTTAATATATGCTAAACTGATCTTCTGTATATAAAGAGAATCGAAAATGAATCTTGATGTGAATGGAAGGGGAGAGGGAGTGGGAAAGGGGAGGGTTGCGGGTGGGAGGGAGGTTATGGGGGGGAAGCCATTGTAATCCATAAGCCGTACTTTGGAAATTTATATTCATTAAATAAAAGTTAAAAAAAAACGAGAATGCAAGAGGGAAATTTCACAACTATGGTTCCAGGACATGCCAGAGCAGAGAGTGACCTGATCCCAGTAACTATTAGGGATAATTATACAGAAATCTCCCTGTAGTGGATAAGGGCAATTTTACAGATATAAATTGTTTCTACTATGCTTTATACTTTCTTTAATGTTTGAATAGTCTCATACATATTCAAAAATTATTTTCAAAAATCTTCATACAGAGATAATAAAATGGCCAAATAGTTTTATTGGTGAATTCTACTATACATATAAAGAAGAAATAATGGCACAATGTGTTCTTTCAGGAAATAGATAAGGACCAAGTGTTTCCCCAGCTCATTTTAAGAGGCCAACATAATCCTTTCTGCTCTGTATATCTGTTCTACTATTGATATTTGTACTTACATGATGGAAGTGATAGTCTCTCCATTTCTAACACAGTACTCTCTTAAGCATCTCTTGTAGGGTTGATCTGAGTGGTGATGCATTTCTTCCATTTTTAATTATCATGGTAAGTCTTTATTTCTCTCTCACTTCTACAGGAAGGCTTTGCTGGGTATAATATTCTTGGTTAGTAGGTTTTATTTTTCATTCAGGGCTTTGAATATTTAATAACATTCCTTTCTACCTGGAAGGTTTCTGCTGAGAAATCTGCCATTAATCTAATGAGGGTTCCCTTAAAAATGACTTGACAATTCTTTTTTGCCGTTTTGAGACTTATTTGTCTTGTATTTTTAAAAATTTGACAGTAATATGCCTCAGGAGGAGCCTTTTTTGTTGAATACATTAGAGATTCTTTGAGGTTCTTAGACCTGGATGTTCTTATCTTTTCCAAAATTTGGGAAAATTTCAGCAATTTTTTTCACTGAGTCAGTTTCTTATGCCTTTTTCCTTCTCCTCTCCTTCTCAAATATACATATATTATGAACTTTTTCTCACTTAATGATGTTCCCTTCGACTCAAAGCATTCTTTGTTCTCTTGATTGCATCCTTTTAAATTGTGTTTCATTTAATCCTGTATTGCTTTATTCAGGAGGGTTCTATGAGCAATAGATTGTACTATTATATAAATATATCATATAGCTAAGGTATGTAGTAGGCTATACTATCTGAGTTTGTATGAGAATACTTCAAAATGTTCATGGAAAATGAAAGTAAAAGGTGAGTTTATTTTTCCTACAAAATTTTTTTCAATCCATGCATATGTGTGTACTTTATGTTCCCACAACAATGATACCACCTAATGAAGCATTTCCCAGAATGTATCCCATCATTAAACAATACATGACAGTACTGAGTAAGAAAAAGCAAACCTAAAGGAAAATTTCAAATATATTTTTCAAAGGAACCAGAACAGCTCCTCCAGGGATTTGCTGTCAGAGAGAACCCTCAAGCAGACCTTGCTTGAGGCAAGAATCTGATGCTGTAGGCTGAGTTTACTCAATGCACTACTTCTGTACCTTCTCTCCATTACTTCTCCCCTACCACAGCTGTTATTGAAAACAACAAGGTGCTTAGTCATACACACAAGGACTGATACACTACCACCTTTCTGGGAATGGTCTCCTTTTAATGACAGACAACAGCCCATGATACTTTTTCAAGAATGACAGGTCTTCAGTAATTATCATAGTTAATGCTATATCATGGGCAGCTTCATTTCTCCTTCTATTTCCCTGTCCAGACAATGTAGCACAGCCATTCATCTTGTCCATATAGAAAAATGACTCTGTTCCAGATGCTAGATATAGGACAGTCTGACCGTGTGCAGCCTGGAGAACAGGGCTACTGGACTTTGGTTCAGTCCATTTCTTCATCCATAATGTGAGAATAATAAGGACTCAGAAGGTTGCCCTGAGGATTCCAGGAGACAAAGCTCTGGTTAATTAGATAAAATGAGGTGAATATAATTTCTTGTCACAGATGTTTCAATTTTCCCATTTTACAAGTGATGTTTAGTAGGTAAAAATATGAAAATACAACACCAAAAATGCTTACAACCATCCCAGTAGAAATGAGATTTGCAATTTATTTCCAGGCTCTAAAAAGATGCAAATATGGACTGTGTCACTAACATCTTATATGAACAAACTATGAACATTAGCCTGCTCATTGTTACTCTCCAAATATCTAACACAGTCCACATTTAGCAATCTGGATTTTTTTTAAAAGATTTACTCATTTATTTGAAAGGCAGAGTTACAGAGAGGCAGAGGCAGAGAGAGAGAGTCTTCCATCTGCTGGTTCACTCCCCACATGGCCACAATGGCTGGAGCTGGGCTGATCTGAAGCCAGGAGCCAGGAGCTTCTTCTGGTTCTCCAATGTGGGTGCAGGAGCCCAAGGACTTGGGCTATCTTCTACTGCTTTCCCAGCCATAGCAGAGAGCTGGATTAGAAGTGAGACAGCTGGTATTTGAACCACAGCCCAAATGGGATGCCAGCACTGCAGGTGGTGGGTTTACTGGCTACACCACAGCGCTAGTCCCAGCAATCTAGATTTTAATTCATCCCACTAAAATGTAAATTTCCTAAACTTATCCGTGTAGGTAAGTAGAGAAGGAACTGGCCAAGTGCATTCAGCAAACCTATTGTGAGTGAATGGGTACGTGAATGGCTTTCTAATATGAGATCAAAAGTTAAATTCTCTGACATCAGTCACCCTAAAACGGCCTTGGCTGCTTCTGCCTAAACTCACTCCTTTGAGTCCTATTATAAATGTCTTTGAAATGTCACTTTTGTAGCTATTTTTCACCAACTAAACACAAGTGTTTCAGAGCATGGGTTGGATATGTATATTTCTTTCCTCCTAAGGTAATAACTATTGAGGACTCTACTTGTGTGGTGCTTAATAAATAAAAATCCATGGTCATACTGTAATTTACGGCAAACAAAATGTGCCATTTGCGCTACTATAACTAAATACCTTAGACTGGACATGGACGATTTATAAATAACAGAAACGTTTTGCTCACTGTTCTGGAGGGATGAGAAGTCTCAGATCAAGCTGCCGAAGTATTAGGTGTCTGGTAATGGTATATTCCTCATAGTTTGTGATTTCTGTGTCTTCACATGGTTCCAGGGCCATATAAGCTCCCTCATGCCTATCTTATTAAAGCACTAATCCTGATCACCTAATCACCCAATAACACTCCACAATCCTGTTTTGGGGTTAGGTCCAAACATACGAATTTTAGATTGACACAAACATCGAGATTATAGTAATGTCCAACAACCAGCTGTCTGGTAGCTGAGAGGATGAAAAGTCAGTGAGATTCATGTATCATTTAGCCAGGGGGATATGCGATGAAGTCTGCATTATTAGGTAGTTTCACTGTTGTGTGAACTTCATAGAATGTATTTATACAAACCCGGATGTTATACATGAATCCCTCTTGATACAATCAAGAGATGGCAAAAATGAGAAGTATGGAGCTGCTGCTGGCATACCATGGTATATTGATTTACAGTAAACATTTTACAAGTACAAAGCATTCACACTAACATAATAAAAAGTAAACACATAATGAGGAGCAGCTGTTTACTGTCCTTATCAAGTATTATGTACTATACGTAATTGTATGTTATACTTTTGGACAACTGGCAGAGCAGATTTGTTTTCATCAGCATCATAACAAACATGCGAGTAGTGCATTGTGCTATGATGCTACAATGTCTATAACATCGTAGATTTTGATGGCGATTTTTCAGCTCCAATATAATCTTATGAGATCATCATTGTGGTTCAAGTATAGTTATGCAGCCCATGACTGTATTTCTTTTCATTAATACATTAGCACACTGACTTCACTCGGTAGAATATTTCAATCTTCAATCAAAGCCTCACTGACAAAGAAAAGGGGACATTTCGTGGACACCCTATTAGACAAAATCAACATGAGAGGTTAAGATGGTTCTTGGAAGGTTGGAAGGGCAAAGAAAAGAGAATCATCTGAGCTGCAAGCCATTGCACTAAAACCAGGCTCATCTGCGACCTTTATCTTACCAGAGGTGGGCCAGATCATTCTTATGCTACACCTGGTCTCTTTTTCAAATAACAAAATGAATCACAAAGCCAGAGAGAGGGAAGCTAGATAGAGGCTTCTACTGCTTTACCAAGATCAAAGTATAATAATTAATATGTACATTGTAGACTGTGGGCCTATTGCTGAATGGTCGTCACCTTTTATAACCAAAATCTACTGATGCTATGAGGTTTCTACTAGAGATCAGAGAACATGGAGGGATCATCATCTCCCACGCATAGGCTGTCTGTGTCTTCATACAGTGAGAGGAGTTCCTTTCCAGTGATGTTACTTTGGTTTTTTCTCTCGATTGCTTTTCTTTTTTACTAAATGCCAAGCAGAGTCATGGATAAATAAATTCCTCTACACACTGAATAATTCATGGTATACGGGTTAACAGCACAGATTCTGAGTATGAATCCACTTTTAGCTGCAGAATCTAGAACAAGTTACATAAATTTTTGTGCCTCAGTTTCCCCATTTGTAAAAGAAGAGATAATAACTATATCTTATTTGACAAGGTTGCTGTGATAGTCATACAGGATATATATATGTGGTACTTAATAAAGTGTTTGGCACATAAGTGGTTCTATCTACATTATGTGGCCCAGTAGATCTTACATATGGAATCAGATTGCCTGAGATTATGCCCTACTTCAATTATTTTATAATTTTGTGACTTTGAGCAAATTATATAAACTTTCTAAGTACGTAAAGAGCTTGGAGCAATACGTAACTCAGTGTCTACCACAGTGCATGGTGCTGCTGTGGTGGTGGTTGGCTGAGCAGCCCATCCTGGAGCCTTCGTACAGTCACTTAGGCACATTTGCCGCAGAACCCTGGAATTACTCAGTAGTTACGCTAATAGCTATCAATCGAACAGATCAGGTACCATCTACTAAAATGGAATTTTGAGATGATAGAACCAGGTATGTGTGACAAAAAGGAGGCAAAGCTGATCTATATGGATCTGCATAGTCCGGACTCTCTGAAGCTGTTTGGCACAAATCTGGGTATTCTCTATGTTTGGAGGCTTCTGAAGTCTAGGAGCAACTTTGCTAAAGCAATTATGAACATCTCAGTTCAACTTCAAAAACTGAACCAAAATGCAAGCTCCATTTTACTGGTGAGAAAGTTAACCGACTTCCAGAATAGGCAGATACTTGATTCCTTATATACAAGTTAGTTGCCTCCATGAGAGTGATGTCTGCAGTATACCGGAATCATATGAATCTCTGAAAGTAGGCCACATTCTTGTTGCCTAAAAGAATTTTGTTAGAGACAATAAATAAAGTGGAAATGTAATCCAAATACAGAATAACATTCCTTTCCCAAGGCAGCACTCTCTGAAGTCCAGGCTACGAACAACCTCAGATTACTTTGTTATTTAAGGTCAACTAAGCTCCACAAGCTTGAGTGAAACTCAATTTAAAACTGAGCGCAGCCTCGCAAGAATACAGAGATACTGACAACTGAGGATGTTAACTGACACGTCAATGACAATGAAGCTACCATGTCAGGTTACATTTCAGCAATGTGAATTCTGCTAGAGATTTTAAGGGCGTTCCTAAAATCCACCTTCAGATAACAAGAGAAGTGGGCCATAGCCAGAACAATACTACTTGGCAATAACAACTAGCAATCTGATAGCGGGTGCCCAGGCTAAGGCTACTAATTGACAAACACAAGGCCCATCAGAATTAATTTTACTTCCACAATCTGAAGATAAAATATCAGAACCTTCCATTCAGTCATTGGCACAAATGATGTCCAGAATTCTTGAAGCAATGAGACATGCTAAATACAGCAAGCATCCCTAAAGAAAACAAAGAAGTGACATCATACATAGAACAGGAGATACAAAAACTCAGTGACAATGAAGGCCAGGCAGGTAACACAAATAATGGAACTGCTGAGATACAGGAAATGACAGCAATACACAACAATGAGAAAAGACTGTGGTAAATGAGGATTGATCAAACCGTTCAAAGAGAGTAGCTATTTCTCAGCTTATGCGAGTTTAAAAATACATGTCTGGTAGATCATTCCACTGCAAAATCTTAGAAAAAATATCCAATCAAGTGGCAACAAGTAGAGCAGATAGCAGGATCCAGATAGCAGTTAATATATAAATACTATCTATCAGTAAAGGGAACCAGAGACTCTGGAATAAATGGTCAGTTTGCATTTTAGGCAGAAAATACACAAAATAAGCCCAGAATATCTTCTTATAATAGAATGTACATAATTTATTAAAGGCAGGCAGGAGGGTGGGAAAGTAGGGTGGGAAGAATCACTGTGTTCCTAAATTTGTATATATGAAATGCATGAAGTTTGTATACTGTAAATAAAAGGTTTCTAGGTTAAATATATATATATAGAGAGAGAGAAGTCCAATCATCCAGCCTATTAAAAAAAGGCTATTAAAGGTGTCTCAAAAGGACTTAGGAAAAAATTTAAATATCTTTCCACCATCTAAAGATAGGGTTCAGTAAGAATAAGTGTAATGAATTGAAATACATCAAATGTGTACCTCTTGCCCTTTGAAAGATACTTTAGAAATGTATTGGACATATTTGTAAATAATGAGGTGGCTCCCTAGCATCCTTCAACCTAGTAAATAAGAAGGGAAAATCAAGCATTTACCTAGCTTATCCTCTAAAAATTGTACCTAGAGGTGTTCAGACAATCAGATAGTTGGTAAGAACTTTATAAAAGCATTATAACACATACTACTATCAAATATGTTTCATTCATGTAAAAAGGCTATATTCTAGATAAGAATTTTGAACTTTTATGAACTAGTTTCTTTTAAAAGTGACTTACACGGCTGGCGCCACAGCTCACTAGGCTAATCCTCCACCTTGCGGCACCGGCACACCGGGTTCTAGTCCCGGTCGGGGCACCGGATTCTGTCCCGGTTGCCCCTCTTCCAGGCCAGCTCTCTGCTGTGGCCAGGGAGTGCAGTGGAGGATGGCCCAAGTCCTTGGGCCCTGCACCCCATGGGAGACCAGGAGAAGTACCCGGCTCCTGCCTTCGGATCAGCGTGGTGCACCAGCCGCGGCGGCCATTGGAGGGTGAACCAACAGCAAAGGAAGACCTTTCTCTCTGTCTCTCTCTCTTACTGTCCACTCTGCCTGTCAAAAATAAAATAAAAAAATTTTTTTTTAAAAAAGTGACTTACAAGGGCCAGCATTGTGGTATAGCAGATTAAGCTGCTGCCTGCAATGCCAGTATCTCATATGAGTGCTGGTTCAAGTACTGGATGCTCCATTTCCAATCCAGCTCCCTGCTAATGCACTTGGGAAATGAACTGAGTGCTTGGGCTTCTGCTATTCAAAAGGGAGATTCAGATGGAGTTCCAGGCTCTTTGCTTTGACCTGGCCCAGACCCAGCCATTGCAGCCATCTGGAGTCTGAACCAGCAGATGGATGATCTCTCTCTTCCTCACTCTTTCCGTGTAACACTGCCTTTCAAATAAATAAATCATTTAAAAAGTGAGTTTCAAAAAGACCCTTTCTTTATTTATTTGAGAGGCACAGTTACAGAGAGAGAGGTCTTCCACCTGTTGGTTCACTCCCCAAATGGCCGCAACTGTTGGAGCTGAGCCAATCCAAAGCCAGGAGCCAAGAGCCAGGAGTTTCTTCTAGGTCTCCCATGTGGGTGCAGGGGCCCTAGTACTTGGGCCATCTTCCACTGCTTTCCCAGGCCATTATTAGGGAGCTGGATCAGAAGTGGAGCAGCTGGGTCTAGAACCAGAGCCCACAAGGGATGCCAGCACCACAGGCTGAGGATTAACCTACTATGCCACAGCACTGGCCACCAAAAAGACCCTTTCTCAACAGAGGAAGCAGAAATTCTTTGGTATAAGGCTCAAAGAATTGATCAGTTAAGAAGCGAGGGGTCCATGCCTACCAGAAATATATTAGGATTTGGAAGCAATAAATGAAGTAAAAATAAACATATTTTATTTCAATATTTTTAATTTCTTTAAAAGATAATGTCATTTGAAGCAATAACATTATTCATTTATTTTAGAACAATGTTTAGCATATAGATGTATTAATGACAGAAATATATGAAGGATAGGAAGGAAAAACAGGAGATACTCTTATACAATAATGAATAATGTGAAATGGAATAGTGTTATTTGAAGGAGACAAATGGAATTCATATTAAATGCTCAATTAAACCAAAATAGTCAAAAGAAAACAGAAACAAAAAGAAAATGCAATTAACAGAAAACAGTTAATAGGTATATCCTCCAAATATCTCAATAATCACTTTAAACATGAATGGGATGGGGCCGGCATTGTGGCATAGTGGATAAAGTCACCACCTGCTATACTGGCATCCCATATGGGCACCAGTTTGTGTCCTGGCTGCTGTACTTCCAGCCCAGCTCCCTCCTGACTGCCTGAGAAAGGGAGCAGAATATGGCCCAAAGGGTTGGTCCCTGCACCCACGTAGGGGCCCCAGATGAAGCTCCTGGCTCCTGGCTTCTGCTGGCTCAGTCTCAGCCATTGTGACCATTTGGGAAGTGAATCAATGAATGGACGATCTCTGTGTCTCTCCCTCTCCCTCTCCCTCTCCATCACTCTCTCTCTCTGTAACTCTGACTTTCAAATAAATAAATGGCTAAGTTGAAAGAGATAATCAAAGTGAATGTAACAACAAAAACCAGCACCAACTGGAAGCCATCTATAAGAAAATCACTTTAAAGACTCTGAGCAGCTAAAAGTAAACAGAAGGCAAAACTACAGAGACTGTATGAAGATTAGTGGCTGTCACAGGTTCTGGAGGAGAGAGGAATGAACGGGTGGAACAGAGATTTGGGGAGCAATGAAACTGTTGTGTATGAGACTGTAACAGGAGGTAGAAGTCATTAAAATGTGCTAACTCCTAGACTGTACAACACAAAGAATGAACTATAATGCAAACCATGGTTAATAGAATGTATCAATATTAGCTTATCAATTACAACAAGTAAATCATTCTAATGCAAGATATCAGTAATAAGAAAATTGTATGTAGGGGGAGAAAAATATATGGGAATTGTATATTATCAATTGTTTCATAAAACTAAAATTGCTCTAAAATATACCATTTATTAACTTAAACATATATATCATCAAATAAGATTTTGAGTAACAATATTCTCTATAATTTTAATTTAGATAACCTAAATGCATGACAGAAAAATAGTAAATAAATTCTGATATATTCATATAATAGAATAGTATACAATGGAACCCAATATATCAGTGGAACAGTATTGGCATAGAACACCGCTTGTAGTGAAAGAAGTGAAAACGCAGAGAGAATCTTATTCACTTATTTCATTCTGAGCATTTGCTATGCCAGTAATAAGGTATGAGGGTACATTAAAAAGTTTGTGGAAAGGGGCCAGTGTTGTGGTGTAGCAGGTAAAGCCATCGCCTGTGATGCTGGCATTCTATATGGGCGCCAGTTCGAGTACTGGCTGCTCTACTGCTGATCCAGCTCCCTGATAATGTGGCTGGGAAAGCAGCGGAGGATGGCCCAAGTGCTTGGGCCCCTTGCCCAAGCTCCTGGCTCCTGGCTATGGCCTGGCCCAGCCCCGGCTGTTGTGGCCATTTGGGGAGTAAACCAGCAGATGGACGATCTCTCTCTGTGTCTTTCTCTCTCCATGTAACTCTTTCGAATAAATGAATAAATCTTTAAAAAAAATTGTGGAAAACAGAATTAAAAGTTCCTTTTTATACACTTTTTTAAATCCATGAATATATAGTGGATTAAAATATGGCTTTGCAAAATCTAATGAAGAAAGGGGAGGGAGGAAGGGCAATGGGGGACTAGGGGAGTGAGGGAAGTGTGGTTGTTTTCTTGGAACTGTACCTATGGAATGCATAAAATTTGTTCTATTTATATTAATACAAAAAGAAAAATACACATAGAGAACATATGTTTTCTAAGAAGAAAAAAATGTAAGAACCTAAGTATATAATGTCAAAATACATGAAGGAAAAAAATGATAGAAATGGAAGGAGAAATAGACAAATTCACTATTATGACTGAATTTAATACTTCTCCCATCCACATCACTAATTGACAGATAAAGCAGGCAGAAAATCAATAAGGATATAAATGACCTGGACAGCATTCTAAATCAGCTGGATCTAATTGACAATTATAGAATACTCCATCTAACAACAGGCAAATGTTCTTCTCAAGTCTCATGGGATATTCATCAAGTGATGTCACGCAATGAACCACAACAATATGTTAACACATTTACAAGATCAGAAATAACACAAACCCTATTCACAGATTACAATGGAATTAAACTGGAAACCAATAACTGAAAGGCATCCAAAAAATCCCCAAATATTTCAAAACTAAACAATGTATTTTACAATAACCCATGACTCACAGAAGAAATCTTAAGAGAAATAGAAAAGTAATTTCAATACAATGAAAGCAAGATACAACTTGTCAACATCTGTTAGCTACTGTTAAACAGAGCTAAGAGGAATCCTGACAGCATTAAGCAGATATATTAGAAAAGATAGCTGGTGCCGGTGCTGTGGCGTGGCAGGTAAAGCTGCCACCTGCATACCAGCATCCCATGTGGGCGCTGATTCGGGTCCCAGTTGCTCCACTTCCGATCCAGCTCTTTTCTAGGGCCTGGGAAAGCAGCAGAAGATGGCTGGAGCCCTTGGACCCCTGCACATGAATTTTTTGTTCTACTTAATACTTTTGGTTGAATACTGCAATCAATACACAATTCTTCTTAAGTGCTGAAACTTAACTGAAAAATGATCCCTGTTAAATATAAGAGTGGGAATAAGAGAGAGAAGAGATGCGCAATTCAAGACATGCTCAAGCTGACTTACCTCAAACGGTAGAGTTAGAAACATACCAGGGAATTCCAATTCAACCCCATCAAGGTGGCATGTACCAATGCCATCTCACTAGTCCCAGTGATCAATTTCTGTTCACAATTGATCATAATGATAGGACTAAGAACCAAAGGGATCACATAAACAAGAATAGTGTCTGCAAATACTAGCTGATAGAATAAAAAAGGGAGAGAATGATCCAACATGGGAAGCGGGATACACAGCAGACTCATAGAATGGCGGATGTCCTAAACAGCACTCTGGCCTCAGAATCAGCCCTTAAGGCATGCGGATCCGGCTGAAAAGCCAATGAGACTATTTCAGGCATGGAAAGCCAAGACACTCTGGGGGAAAAAAAAACCTAAATGAAAGATCTCCGTGAGTGAGATCCCAGTGGAAAGAACAGGTCATCAAAGAAGGAGGTACCTTTCTCTGAAAGGAGGAGAGAACTTCCACTTTGACCATGGCCTTGTCTAAAAATTATCAGCGTCAGTGAACTCAGGGGGCTTCCATAGCCTTGGCAGCTCATGACAAGAGCCTAGGGTGATTACTGATGCCATAAATAAGAGTGTCAATTTGTTAAGTCAACAACAGGAGTCACTGTGCACTTACTCCTCATGTAGGATCTTTGTCCTTAGTGTGCTGTACATTGAGATTTAATGCTATAACTAGTACTCAAACAGTATTTTTCACTTGATGTTTCTGTGTTGGAGCAAACTGTTGAAATCTTTACTTAATGTATGCTAAACTGATCTTCTGTATATAAAGAGAAACGAAAATGAATCTTGATGTGAATGGAAGGGGAGAGGGAGTGGGAAAGGGGAGGGTTGGCGGGTGGGAGGGACGTTATGGGGGGGAAGCCATTGTAATCCATAAGCTGTACTTTGGAAATTTATATTCATTAAATAAAAGTTTGAAAGCAAAAAAAAAAAACAAACAAACAAACAAAAAAAAAAACCAGGAAAACAGTAAAGAAAAATCAACATAACCAAAAGATGGTTGTTTGAAAATATCAATGTAATTAAAGAAGTTCTAGCCAGGTTATTCACGAAAAAATGGAAAAGATACAAATTACTAATATCAGAAATAAAAGAGGAGTCATCACTACTGATCCATAATCATTAAAATAATAATAATATGCAAAATTTCGTGCACACAAATTTTATACCTTTGATGAAATGAATGAAGTTCTTTAAATAAATAAACTACCAAAACTTACTCAATGGGAAATAGACAACCTGAATAGCCCATGTTTATTAAAGAAATTAAGTGATAATTAAATACCACTCACAAAGTAAACAGCAAGCCCAGATCATTTCACTGACAAATTCCACCAAACATCTATGGAAGTAATAATACCACTACTTTACAAATTCTTCCAGAAAATGGAAGTGGAGAGAAAATTTCCAATTTATTTCATGAGGAAACATTGTTCTAACACGAAAACCAGATAAAGATCCTGTAAGAAAACTAAAGATCTATATTTTCATAAATATGGATGACAAATTCATTGAAATGTTAATAAATTGAATACATAAATGCCATCATAACCAAGTAATGTTTATTCTCAAAATGTAAGTCTGGTTCAACATTCATAAAGCAATTAACATAAATGACCATGTTAACTGACAAAGTAAGATAAACCACATGAGTATATCCATTAATGCAGGAGCAGCCTTTGGGAATATTGAACATCCATTCATGCTAAAAATTTGAAAACACTAAGAACAGAAAAGGACATTCTTAATATGAGGAATATTCCCAACATAACTAATTGTAACAGGCTAAAATGTATTCCCCTAAGGTTGAAAACAAAGCAAGGGTATGATTTCTCACCACTTCTCTTCATCATGCTGCTGGGAGTCCTAGTTAGTACAATAGGATAAGAAAAGGGAATAAGTAATACAGGTGGGAGAGGAAAAAATATAATTGTCTTTATTTGCCAAAGACATAATCATTTTTTTATGTAGAAAACTCCCACGGGGCCAGTGCTGTGGTGCAACTGGTTAATGCCCTGGCCTGAAGCACCAGCAGCACATATGGGTGCTGGTTCTAGTCCCAGCTGCTCCTCTTCCAGTCCACCTCTCTGTTATGGCCTGTGGAAGCAGTAGAAGATGGCCCAAGTCCTTGGGCCCCTGCACCCGCATGGGAGACCAGGAAGAAGCTCTTGGCTCCTGGCTTTGAATCGGCGCAGCTCTGGGCGTTGTGAACAACCGGAGAGTGAACCATCGAATGGAAGAACTCTCTCTCTCTCTCTCTCTCTCTCTCTGACTGTCCTTTCTCTGTGTAACTCTGACTTTCAAATAAATAAATAAATCTTAAAAAAAAAAAAAAAAGAAAACTCCCACATTTACAGAATCTACAAAAATACTCCTGGAACTAGGAAGTAAATACACCAAGGTTGCAAGACATAAAACCAATATAGAAAAGTCAATTACTTTCTTATATGCAAGCAATGAACAATTGGAATTTGAATTATATATAGATATAGGCATAGATGTAAAGATATAGATACATAAATATGAGTTCATGTATGAGTTAGTTTATACATCATGTTTTCTTGACTTTCAGCTAAGAGAGTCTAAAAGCAATGAAATCCCAGGAGCAATGAGCACACCTTACATTCAAGCCTTGGTTTCTAACACTATCCTCCAATAAAAGGAGCCTTGGGAAATAAAAAGGTCCTCGGGAAAATGGTTAGGAAGAGAATTTATTGGATGATTCTGGAGCAACTTGTCATACCAGAAAGTAAAGAAGAGCAAAAAATAAAGAACAAGAAAAAATAACTCACAAGGGGCATGACAACTAAATGTTATGTGGTATGCTGAATGGATACCTGAACAGGAAAATCACAGGATAAAGTACTGCCTATATTATAAAAGAAATGCAAAGGATAGATTTGACAATAATTTATTAATATTGGCTCATGACTTGTGACAAATGTACAATAGTAATGTAAAATATTAACAGTAGGGAAACTGAGTATAGGGTATACAGGACTTCACCATATTCACTTTGTTTAATACTCCATTTAATCCTGCTGGAGTTTTGGCAGTTGATACTTTTCAAGGAATTGGTTCATTTCTTCGAGTTGTTGAATTTATGAGCATAAAGTTTTTCAGGGTTCCCTTGTTATCTTTAAACAGTTGTGGATGTATAGTAACAACTCCCACCCCATTCCTGATAAATGATGAGTTGTATAATCTTTTTTCTATGCTTGTCAGCTCTGTGAAAGCCTCATCAATTTTATTAATTCTTTGAAGAACCAAGCTTTTGTTTCATTGATTTTCTCTGTTGTTTTCTCTTTTCAATTTCACTAGTCTCTGTCCACATATTTATTAGTCTTCCTTCTGCCTGCTTTGGGTTTATTTTTATTTTCTCAAGGTTGGATTACAGATTTGAAATATTTGCTTATTTCTTTCCCTTTCTTTTTTTAAGCTCAGAGCCTATATTTTTAAAATATATTAGAGGTTCCATTATGTGAGATCATGAAATATTTTTCTTTCTGTTTCTGGTTTGTTTCATTTAGCATAATGTCCACCAAGTTCATCCATGTTGTGGCAAGTGTCAGGATCACCTCATCTCTTAGGGCTGAGCAACGTTCCTATGCATAAATACAACACAGTGCCAATATACATTCACCCACCATGCATTAGTCCAGACACTTTGCTTATGAGTATACTTAGCTATTGTGAATAGTGTTACAATGAACATAGGGATGGAGATATCTCTATGAGAGCGTGATTTCATTTCCTTTGGGAATATACCACGAAGAGAAAGTGCTGAGTCATATGATAGTCTATTTTTAATATCTTTACAAACTAAAATTTGGCTGTTATTGGACCATGCTTATGATTGTGCAGAGTCTCTGGAGGGCAACAGCACTTTGCCACTTTGAATTAGCCCATCCTTGCTCATACCTCTGATGGAGCTAATTGCCATGGGCAAAAAATTAGAAATGTGATATCACATAGAAATAAAATTACTGAAATCATCACTTTGAGGCTGAAAAAACAGCTGAGTATCCCACAAATGAGAGCTAACCAGAGCTATTTTTTATGCGATGCCACATTTCATTAGGAGCAGGTTTTTTCTTCTCCAAAGATCATAAGGCAAGGGACATTTTATTTTCTGTGCCCTCTCTACAGGGGTATGGTACAGTGAAATACATCACCTTGGCAATTTCCAAATGTTGAGCAGCACACTTCCGTGGGGTTCTGGCTGAGCTGGCCTTGTGTTCATTAACACAAGTGTTTATTTATTTTCCCACTAACCATTAAACAAAGTCCTCTCTATGGGAAACTTATGTTCAAAGAGCATGTTAAAGGCAGTCATTTAAAAGGCAAATAATTCCATATTTGAAGCAAGGAGAAAACTGTGGGTGGATATACACCAAGCTATTGATATAGGTCACCTCAGGTGGGCAGGACAGAACCAGGGACAGAAACAGGAGTACACTATTCCTAAAACGCCCTTGTACTGTGTGCTTGTCACAATGGGTGTGTAAAATTTTTTGCAATTTTAAAAAAGAAAGATTTAAAGGGTCCCTAGCCCTTTTGCTTTTATATTCTCTATGCTCTCTGCCACCGACACTTTGGAGTTTATAAATGTGGCCTTGTTGCTTCTTATTCTCTTCCAACACAGGCCCATCCCTGTATGGTCTGGGCACCTGTAGGCCTGGGTGCCTGGGTGGTTTTGAGTGAACTCTTCCATGAGGAAGCCCAGACCCTAGGGTCCAGATGCTTGTTACCTTAACTACGTGTGAATGGCAGACTTCAACTTGAGACTTTGACTGTAAAGGATTAGTTTGTAAACATTAAAATAAGTAAAAATGACTACACTAACGCTTGAAGAAAAGCGTAGGCAGCCCCTGGAAATGAGCTGGCAGTACAGAGCAAATGTGTATAGACTGATGGGATGTGTCTGAGAAAAGGTGAGGCCTGCAGTGGGCCTGGGACCTGCTAAGCAACACTGAGTGTGTTTCTACATGACTGAGATCACACAGCAACACACTAATCACTGTTAAATCTTCTCAATTCATTGATCAGTGAGAAACTTTAGGAATATGACTATGGTCTCATAATTCACAAATCTGAATGCTTGGCAAATCAAGGTTTTCACTTTTTTAAAGGATAATAATAAAAAATAATGACAATGGCTTCTCGGCCTTTTGGCTAAGATCAAGTGTAAAAAATAATGACAAGAAATATTAGCCAGATTGTGCTATGTCATTTTTATCAGTGGCAGTTTTATTTGTTTTTCCTAAGGTTATCAATATTTGAGGCATGCTTAATTTTTGATAGAGGTAGTGCTCTTCTGAGTACTACCGAGGGAAAAGTACAAAAATTCATATGAAAATATGGACAATCACACATACAATATTTAATGAGTATTAAAATGTTATTATCTATTAGTACTTTTAATACAGTAGAAATTCTATAATTCAACATAGCAGCATATTCCTGAACCACATGGTATGGAAAGTAACTCATTTGTGGTTGCATGAACATAGGATAATCTTCACCAAATTCATTCTCATAAATTCAAATTGACTTCACAGACTTTGACTAACAATGTACCCTACAATGATCACCATGTAAAATCTTGCAGAAAGCCAAAGCACAATGACCATTACAAGCATGGTTTAATAAAAATTCATCATCACCATCATCATCATTGATCAGAGCATTTAACTCAACTTCCATGAGAAGAATACACCTCCAAATTATTTTTACAGCCTAGTTTGATTTTCTGCCTTCGTGGAACATTTTTATTTTACTCTTTTTTTTTTTTTTTTGACAGGCAGAGTGGACAGTGAGAGAGAGAGACAGAGAGAAAGGTCTTCCTTTTGCCATTGGTTCACCCTCCAATGGCCGCCGCGGCCAGCGCGCTGCGGCCAGCCTTCTGTTTCTTAGTCTTGCTATTTACATTGGTTAGAACTTACAGTACCATGATGAACAAGGCAGTGAAAACAAATTACCTTGCTTTTTCCATAGCTTCAGTCTTTCACCATTAAGTATGAAGTGAGCTGTAGGTTTGGTTGTATTCTACAGTTCGGAATCAGATTAAAGTTTTCCTCTATTCTTACTTTACTGAAAGTTTCTGCCATAAATATGTATTAGATTTCATCAATTACAGTTTCTGCATCAAATGATATGCAATTTTTACCATGATATAATGGAATATATTGATTGATTTTTAAAGTAGAGCTAGCCTTCTATTTCTGGAATACATTCCATTCATATGAAAGAAACTGGTCTGTAACTTTTTCTTACTATCTAGCTTTGGTAACAGGAGATATTAGTTTCAAAAAGGTATTGGGGAGTATTTATTCCTCTCCTATTTTCCAGAAGATGCTGTGTAAGTGCTAATTCGCCCTTAATTTCTTGATGAAATTCTCTTTAAGCAATATGAGACTTAAGATTTCTTTTGAGGGAAATTTTTAATTGAATTTACTAATTCAATCACTTAATAGTTATAAGAATATTCAGGTTTTGTATTCCATTTTCTTTGGTAAATTGTGGATTTTAATAAATGTGCACAATAATCTAATTTTTATAATGGTGCCAAATTTGTGAGTTTAAAGTTGAATATGGTACTTCCTTATCCTTTGAGTGGCAGTGGAGTATACAGAATTATACCTTACTTCATTTCTGATATTGGTGATTGGTGACATTTTATGGTTCCCCCATCCTGTTTCTCTTTTCTTATAGTTCTCAGGGTTCTTGGACATTGTGTAGGATCACTTGTTTTATTTACAGCATTCTTAGTATATTATCTATACAGTTTTCATTACAATATGAATATATAAATGTTAAGGGTTGAATTGTGTCCTCTCCAAAATTTACATGTTGTCAAAGTCTCCTAATGTCATTGTATTGGAGTCTATCTCTCTTTTTAGGCCTATTAGTGTTTGCTTTAAACATTTCAGTGCTTAGATGTTGAGTACATATATATTTACAACTGGTATTTCTTCTTGCTGAATTAAACATTTTATCTTTATATAGTGATTTTATTTATCTCTTTCTATGGCTTTTGATTTAAAAACTGTTTTCTCTGATATTACTACTACTGCTTTCTTTTGGTTCCATTTTCATGGGATATCTTATTCCACTCTTCCGCTTTCATTCTATGCGTGTTCAGAGAGGTGATGTGAGCTTGTTACAAACAGCATATAGTAGTATAGTTTTGTTGTTATTGTTTAAACCCAATTTTTATAGGTCTTTTGATCAGAAAACTTAATTGTATTTAGTTTATTTATATGCACTAATTACTGCCATGTTGATATTGTTGTCTGGTTTTGGTTTTTTGTTTTTTTTTTTTTTTTTGTACTTCCTTTGCTTTTTTAAAGATTTATTTTATTGACTTTAAAGACAGAGTTACAGAGAGAGGTAGAGACAGAGAAAGCGATCTTCTATCTTCTGGTTCATTCCCCAGATGGCTGCAACGGCCAGAGCTGCACCGATCCAAAGCCAGGAGCCAGGAGCTTCTTCCGGGTCTCCCATGTGGGAGCAGAGGCCCAAGGCCTTGGGCCATATTCTACTGCGTTCCCAGGCCATAGCAGAGAGCTGGACTGGAAGAGGAGCAGCCAGGACTAGAACTGGCGCCCATATGGGATGCCTGTGCTTCAGGCCAGGGCTTTAACCTGCTGTGCCATAGTTGCAGCCTCTGTTTCTTCCCTTTCATTTTCCTGTCTTATAATCTTCCTTTGCAGGTAAGTGATTTTCTCCGAGATGTGTTTTGTGTGTCTTTTAGAAATTGGCTATGACATTAAGCATAATGATCTCCAATTGCATCCATTTTGTTGTGGAAGACAGGATTTCATTCTTTTTACAGCTGAATAGTATTCCATCATGCCTATATGCCACAACTTCTTTATCCAGTCATCCGTTGATGGACATATTCTTATAAATTCTTGGCTCGGATGTGAATCAGCAATACTTTTAGAGTATGAAATATGATGCTATGCATCAAAATTTAAAGTATGTATAATCTTTGACTCAGCAATACCAAAAACATAGAAATGGTTTCACATGTTTGCAAAGACACATATTTACTACAACATTGGGAGGGCAATAATTTGAAATTGCACAAATTCCCAGAGATATTGGAATCATCAAGTAAGTTATGGCAATTCTTTTTTTTTTTTTTTTTTTTTTTTTTTTTTTTTTTTTGACAGGCAGAGTGGACAGTGAGAGAGAGAGACAGAGAGAGAAAGGTCTTCCTTTTGCCGCTGGTTCACCCTCCAATGGCCGCCGCTGCAGCCGGCGCACCGCGCTGATCCTGGCAGGAGCCAGGAGCCAGGTGCTTTTCCTGGTCTCCCATGGGGTGCAGGGCCCAAGCACCTGTGCCATCCTCCACTGCACTCCCTGGCCATAGCAGAGAGCTGGCCTGGAAGAGGGGCAACCGGGACAGAATCCGGCGCCCCAACCGGGACTAGAACCCGGTGTGCCGGCGCCGCAAGGTGGAGAAGTTATGGCAATTCTGATCAACATAATAACATGCAGCCATTCAAAAAGATAATATAGCCATTGGTATAATTCATCTACCCATACTACAAATAATTATTCAATGTTTACTTTGATCCAGGCATTTACTGAACACTGAGAACAGAGTTGAACAGACAGCCTTCCTGCTGTGGGGAACTGATATATCATAAGATGGAAGGGGCAAGGTTTTTATAATATAAACATATAATTTGCCAAATGCTAATGAATTGTTTCATAAAAGATGTGCATGGTATGGAAACGAATCATCAGGGAGTAATAGTACAAATCTACAAGTCAGAGAAGTTTCAGACAAGATGATATTGGAGCAGAGAACTGAATGAAATGGAGAAAGTACCTTGCAGGGAGAAAGAAGAGGAATTGTTCATCATTAAATTAAAAGGTGTATGTTTATATAGGTATGGGAAAATGATTTTTAGAAAAATGTTGGAGGAAATCACACCAAAGGGTTCCAGAGATCTCTCTGAGGCCTTCAGATTTTACTTGTCCTTCCTGTAGTTAGCCTAGGCCTTCTTTAGGCACCTTGAAAAGGGTACATTCCTACGTGCTCTGTACGTTCTTTCTGCATGGAAAGAGAGATAACTTCCCACTTCTTAACCTAGCTCCACAACCACCTTTCAGCACCTGTAATAAATGTCACCTCTTCAGGAAGACCCCTGACATTCTCGACTGGGTCACAGTCCTGCACACTCCCAGTTCTTCGTACTTCAGGGCAGTGCTTATTATTTTCACAAAATCATCATGCATACAACTGGTTGCTGACGGTCTTTCTCTTCCATCACAGTGTAAGTTCCTGGAAGGCACAGGGTCAGTCTGTTTTGCTCAAAACTGCATCCCAAGGCCAAGTGCACATCTTTATTCATATGAGGTGCTTGGCCAAACTCATTCTAGGTTCAAGGGTCATGGACAAAAGGATTAATACCAATCGGAAGACAATAAAATGTTGTCTCTGACTTAAAAAAATTATTTTTAAATTACAGCAATTTGACAATGATTTTAAAGTTAGAAAAGAAACAAAACAGTTTTAGAAACTAATTAAAAACTCTGCATTTGCGCTCCATTCTCCCCACACCTTGAATTTTTGAAATTCCATTTCCTATCTTTCTATATTGCCTATCTCTTGACAGGGTAAATGAATTATTATTTTAAAGTTTTGGAAGATTTGAAAGATTCAGGAAAAAATATGGAACACTCATGAATTTGCATGTAATCTATGTGCAGGGACCACACTGATCTTCTCAGTAGCATTCCAGTTTTGGTGATGTGTGCTGTTGAATAGAGCATCAAAATGTATGTGTTGAAGTATTCATGCCCAGACCTTAGTGCAAGGCACACTGTGGAGAGAATCTTCATTTTATATTAAAATGAGGCCATTAGGATAGGCCCTAATCCAATATAACTGGTATCTTTAAAAGAGGAAAATTTGGAAATGGATTCACAGGGAAGGAAAAAAATTGAGACACAGGAGAAGCAGCCATGCAGAAACCAAGGGAAAAAGAGCCCTAGAGGAAACCAACCACGCTCATCTTGGACCTCCGGCCCCCAGCACTATGAGAGAATAAATTTTTGTTGCTACAGGTACACAGTCTGTGACATTTTATTAAGCAACTCTAGCATACTAATGCAGTAACTTATCACAATCTACTGACATAAACAGGGCTTATCATTTTGAATGAAATGTGGAAAACTTACTTCTACTTAGTCCTTTGGCTTTTCTCATTTTAAAAATATAATTGGGGACAGCATTGTGGCAAAGCAGGTAAAGCCACCACCTGCCAACACTGGCATTCCCTACGGGGATTGGTTTAAGTCCTTGCTGCTCCACTTCTGATCCAGCTCCCTGCTAATGGCCTGAGAAAAGCAACAGAAGACAGGCCTACTGTTTGGGTCCCTGCTGCACATGTGGGAGACCTAGAAGAAGCTCCTGCCTCCTGGCTTCAGCCTGGCCCAGCCCTGGCCATTGCAGCCATCTGAAGAATGAACCAGCATATAAAAGATCTGTGTCTCAGGCCAGCGCCACGGCTCACTAGGCTAATCCTCCGCCTAGCGGCGCCAGCACACCGGGTTCTAGTCCCGGTTGGGGCGCCGGATTCTGTCCCGGTTGCCCCTCTTCCAGGCCAGCTCTCTGCTGTGGCCCGGGAGTGCAGTGGAGGATGGCCCAGGTGCTTGGGCCCCGCACCCCATGGGAGACCAGGAAAAGCACCTGGCTCCTGGCTCCTGCCATCGGATCAGTGCGGTGCGCCGGCCGCAGCGCGCCGGCCGCGGCGGCCATTGGAGGGTGAACCAACGGCAAAGGAAGACCTTTCTCTCTGTCTCTCTCTCTCACTGTCCACTCTGCCTGTCAAAAAAAAATTAAAAAAAAAAAAAAGATCTGTGTCTCTCCCACTATCTTTGAAACTCTTTCAATTAAATAAACAAATCTTAAAAAGATTAGAATTAAAATTTAAAAAGTAAAAATGTATAGTTAATCATTTCCTCTTCATACTACATTTTTTTTTTGCCAGATAAGTATAACATCTATTTTCTTCCTCAATTCAAGTTATTATTTTCCTGTTCATTGTATGATGGGTGAGTCTGGATGATATCCTTGGCATCTTAGGCAATATATTATGGGACTGTGGCTAACTCACATTTATCAGAAAGTCCCTAGGCAGGTGGCCTTCTTCTTCCACCTTCCTCTTCCTATGTTTGTTTGTTTTGTTCCATCCAGAGCAGTTAGCCTAAAAGGAAGGACCTGCCAGCAAAGAAGCTGCTCCACCTTGCCTGGAACCAGCAGTCTTTGCAATATTTTAAAACATTTTGTCTAGTACAATCAGAGTTTTTATCTTTCTGGAATAATTTCTTTTGTAATTTCTAAAATAGAGATTTAAATGCCACATGTGAATTCTATAAGAATTTCTAATTTATTTGAACGAGGAAAGACTTGGCTTATCTCATCAGGTGTGGAAGACTTTCAGCACTAAATCCTGAAAGTAAGTTTAAGGAAGATTCAAATTATTTCAAAATAACCTCATAACAATTTCTTTAAATCTCTTGTTGAAAAACTAACAAAGTAATTCCCCTTTCTGATATCCAAATCTGGTTGAATAAAAATGGGAACATATTTTCAGAATCAGACCCTGTAAGATTAGCATTCAGTATTTAAAAAAAAGTCTGGATCATCTCTCCTTGTGTTCTCGGAGAATATTCACAAAAATTCAGAATACTAAAATTGTGATGGCTCCAAGACACTCAAGCCTAACCTATTTGTATGTTAGAACTTCATTGCTATTGCTACTCTTTCTTTCTTTCTTTTTTTCTCTTTCTTTCTTTCTTTTTTTCTCTTTCTTTCTTTCTTCTGTTTAATTTCATGTCTTTTTACTACATCTCTGATAAAAAAAGAACAGAGAGTTAAGGAACATTTTTTTTTTTAATCAATAGTGGCAACAGATTTGGAATACTATCATTATGCACTTATTACCTAGGGTAGTTTTTCTCAAGGCCTTTATACTACTGACATTTGGGCCAGATAATTCCTTGGGACAGGGGGACTTTGCTGTGCATTGTTCAACAGCAAGCCAGGGCAGTGCTCCCTGTAGACTCAACAATAAAAACATTTCCAGACGTTGCCAAAAATTATTTCTGTGGGAAAGGAACAGGGAGATCACAGAATTTCTCCAGTTAAATATCTCTGCTCCAGGGTAAACAGAAAATTGTGAGATTATAATTACAGCTGGAGCCCTAAGAGGAAGATTCAGGGAGAGAGTAGCAGAAGGAAGCAGAGAAAAAGAAAGAAGACAAAAAGAGACAGAGAGAAGGAAAGAAAGGGGAGGACAAAACAAACTGAAAATTAATCAATTTAATGCCTGCAGAAAAAATTGTAAATGTGGTCCATTGTGTCTACAGGGAAGACAGAGTTATTTCGTAACCCTTTCCACACCTCAATTTGTGAGTTTGTTCCAGGTAAATATACCTTTCTTCCTAAGCTCTGTGTACCCAAGGCTCACTCTAAACTACACTCTTGCCTCAAAACATTTATCCCACTCACCCAGGTCTTCTCTATGCAGTCCCCTCTGCATTTACATTTCGTATGTGTCAGATGGTAGATTAGAGTCTCCAAGAACCTGCCTACTGGAACCCAAACTCTGGTAGAAAACACCGACATACATGACACATCACATGTGTTTCACAAATGTTTCAATACAGAGATGGACACAGACAGCACTAAAACAGCAAACACAAAAAGAATTAGACAAGATCTAAACTTGACCCTATTCTGACAGTTGAAATCTACTGATCATTTACAAAGTGGTTCCAGACTTTAATATGCTTAGTCATAAAGAGGTCCCAGTGTCTCATTGTTAAGTAGGTAAGTAGACATTAGCCTATGAATGTAAGAGGGGTGAAAGAAAATGGGAATAAAATGGGAAGTTTCAAAGAAAATGAGAATTTTTATGGGTGGAATGAGGGAAAGTGTAGAAGCAAACCTGACAGGCAAATATCCAAAAGTATTGCTCTTGTTCAAATCCTTGTTAGGTGGCCCCTAGTCCTCTTCCTGGGGACAACCTAGGAGAATATCCCCAGCCTGCACCAAGGCGGTGTGTCCCATAACACTGTGCTGATAAATTTCTGGGAGGACTGTTGGGAATTCCACATCCAGAAAACCTCCCATCCAGCAATTTTCCAGAAGAAGGAGAGGGGAGGAGAAATGGTCAAATCCATAAAAATCCAGTCTGAATGCAGACACTGGGCTCTGAGTCCTTGACTGAGCTGTCTACCTAGTCAGTTCTCCACTCTTCATTATCAGTCTAAAGCAGACTGGGCCGTCAGTTCTTTCCTGAAACACCCATCTGGTCTGTCAGTGTATTTCTCTTCATTACACTTCACTATCTAGCTTACCATGACTCTGTCTCACATCTGAATTCTTTCTTGCACAGACAAGAACCTCTAAACAGCCATCTCCAGTAACATAGCCATTGTTCATCCATCCCAGGAAATATTTAAATAAAGTACATTCACAGAGTTCCTGATAATTGGGGGGGGGGGACCTTATTCTAAATTCAGGCCTTATCTAGAGATTCCTGTCTTAAAACAATTTTAGCCCAAAAGCCCAAATAAGTAAGAACTGTGGGCACAAAGGTGAGTAATCAGCCCATCTTCTATCTACTGAAAGAGCTGATGTTTTTCTAATCTCCAAAATCCAACAGATCACAATGACTCATCTGGTTTACCAGATGTCTGAGAACACATCTTACCCCTTCCCCAGACCAGATACCCTTGAAGGGCTCAGACATTCTCTGATCAATTTCCATATTCTTGGCAATGCTAAGCCCAGGACCTCTACACAGTTGTGCTCAACAAATATCTGCCAAATTGAAGGACAAACACGAAGGGGAAAATGCAGGGAAACCAGAGCCCTGATTTGTGTGATAGCATCCACTGTGAATCTGTGAAAGAACAATTTGTCATGATTTAGTATGAGCTGATTGTTGATCCTTTGCTGGGAACTCTCTGTGATGAATTGGAGCATTTCTGAATGCAAGAATTTACAGCCTGCCAGGATGACCATATGGTGACTGTTTATCAGATGTGATAATCCAGGTCAAGCTGAACTGCTGGAAACTGAAGAGCTCTCATGGGTGTGTAGGATGGGAAGGTGGGCCCCCTTGGAAAACCCTGGAGCCAGCAGGACAGAGTCTCAGAAGGCACGGAAGGAATGATGCATCCAGGTCTGAACACTGGGGTTAGTGTGAAAGAGGAGGGCAGAAAAGACAGAGCCAGGAGGAATGTGTGTCCTTTCTGTCTGGCAGCCCTGGTGGCAGAAGGCAGAGGTGTGTGCAGATGGCAGGGGTCATTGTCTCTCCTTGTGAGCAGGCCCTGGAGGTTCCACTGGGAGGAGGCTAAATTTCCAAACATTCACCAAGAGAAGACAACATCCTGAGGGGAAAAACCTAAATTTAGAGATAGAAAGCAGATGATCCTTATCTCCCCTCTCCCTATGTTAGCACCATTCTCTGCTAGAAAGTGATGGGCACCAACATGGTTATGCGAATTATGGGCAGGCTGCACAGATTATTCAATTCTGCGACACGATCACATGTGATTACAGAAGGAAGGGATGTCACTGGCAGATAATGACACACTCCAGTGCATCATCAGTTAAAGTAGAGACAGAAACCCACCCAAAGGAAGTCACTGTAAATGAGAAAGCTTATATTTTCCACATCCTCGGCAAGAAAATGTGCAGTAAAGACAGCTAAGGCTGACCTTCCAGGTGTGAATCAAGTGTGCAGTCTTGCTTCACAGATCTCTCATCTGTCATTATAGAAGAATATGTGTGGGGCCGGCGCTGTGGCGTAGTGGGTAAAGCCGCCACCTGCAATGCCAGCATCCCATATGGGCACCAGTTTGTGTCCCGGCTGCTCCACTTCTGATTTAGCTCTCTGCTATTGTCTGAAAAAGCAGTAGAGGATGGCCCAGGTCCTTGGGCCCCTATACCCACTGGGAGACTCCAAAGAAGCTCCTGGCTCCTAGCTTCAGATAGGCACAGCTCCAGCCATTGTGGCCAAGTGGGGAGTGAACCAGCAGATGGAAGACTCTCTCTCCCTCTCTCTCTCTCTCTCTCTCTCTCTCTGCCTCTCCTTCTCTCTCTGTGTAACTCTTGACTTTCAAATAAATAAATAAATCTTAAAAAAAAAAAAAGAAGAATGTGTCTACAGGTCAATGTGCGTTTTTGAGTGTGTGTGTGTGTGTGTGTGTATGTACATAAACCAGGTACTTCAAAAATGTCATGGAAAAACCGAATTAAAAGATAATTTTATGGAGCTGGTGCTGTGGTACAGGGGGTTAAAGCCCTGGCTTGAAGCGCAGGCATCCCATATGAGCACTGGTTCTAGTCCTGGCTATTCTTCTTCCGATCCAGCTCTCTGCTATGGCCTGGGAAAGCAGTAGAAGATGGCCCAAGGTCTTGGGCCCCAGCACCCGCATGGAAGACCCAGAAGAAGCTCCTGGCTCCTAACTTCAGATTGGCGCAGCTCCAGCCATTGCAGCCATCTGGGAAGTGAACCAGCAGATGCAAGACCTCTCTCTCTGTCTCTACCTCTCTCTGTAGCTCTTTCAAATAAATAAAATAAATCTTTTAAAAAAAGGTAAATTTATTTTGGCTAAAATTTTTTGAATGCTATGCATAATTTTCTTTTTATAATACCCACTGTTCATGAACTTTTTAAAGATTACATATACATATACATATGGAATCTTTAAAAATAAAAGTATATATATATATATGTGCATATACTCACATGTATTTACCAATCCTTATACTACCATGAAGTTAGATAAAAATCCATGTACATTAGCCAAAACCATCATATTAGTGCCTACATTCAACAGAGTTGCTGAAACCAAAGATACTATTGACATAAGGGTAAAAAGATAGGTTAAACCAAAGCCCTTGTGCAATTTGTTACTGAAATGCCCTTTATTTCATGGGCAATGGGAGATACTTATGTGTCAGATAACCCAGTACTGTTTGTTTGCAGGATCCCTGACTCTCAGAGGGTAGAGAGTATCCTGGGTCATACACAGAGTCATCAACTCTGACAAAATGTAGTGTAGTGAAAAATGAATTAATTACACAGATACTTATGATATGCTTTGTTTAAAAAGCAAACTGGAAAATGCCATTTTCAGTAAAAACTCTGTGTGTTTTTCAAAAAATGAGTTTTCAAAAATTTCATGGAAACATGTCATGAAAAAACTTATGGGTACCCTAAATTTTTTTTTTGCAGCCAAATAAGCTTTTCTTTTAATTAAATTCTTTTTTTCCTTTATTTTTAAAAAAATTTATCTATATTTGAAAGTGAGTTACAGAGAGGGAGAGACAGAGAAGGATCTCCCATGTGCTGATTCACTCCCCAGATGATTGCAACAGCGAGAACTGGGCCAAGCCAAAGCCAGGAGCCAGGAGCTTCATCTGGGTCTCCAACGTGGGTGACAGGGCCCCAAACATTTGAGCCATCTCCCGCTGCTTTACCTAGGCCGTTAGCAGGGAGCTGAATTGGAAGTGGAATGGCTAGGACATGAACTGATGTCCATATGGGATGCTGGCATTTCAGGCGGCAGCTTTGCCCTTTATGTCACAATACTGGCCCCCTTTTAATTTAATTTTCCTTTTTTAAAGATTTATTTATTTACTTGAAAGTCAGAGTCACAGAGGGAAGGAAAGACAGAGAAAGAAAGATCTTCCATCACCTGGTTTACTCCTCCAAGTGGGCACAATGGCCAGGGCAGAGTCAGGATTAAGCCAGGAGCCTGGAGCTTTGTTGTTCGTTGTTTTGGTTTTTGTTTGTTTGTTTGTTTGTTTGACAGGCAGAGTGGATAGTGAGATAGAGAGACAGAGAGAAAGGTCTTCCTTTTCTGTTGGTTCACCCTCCAATGGCCGCTGTGGCTGGCGTGCTGCGGCCAGTGCACCGTGCTGATCTGAAGCCAGGAGCCAGGTACTTATCCTGGTCTCCCATGCGGGTGCAGGGTCCAAGGAGGTGGGTCATCCTCCACTGCCTTCTCAGGTCACAGCAGAGAGCTGGCCTGGAAGAGGGGCAACCGGGACAGAATCCGGCACCCCGACCGGGACTAGAACCCGGTGTGCCAGCGCCACAAGGCGGAGGATTAGCCTAGTGAGCCATGGTGCAGGCTTGTTTTGTATTTTTTTTAAAGATTATTTATTTATTTAGTTGAGAGGCAGAGTTACAGAGAGAAGGAGAAACAGAGAGAAAGGTCTTCCATCCTCTGATTCACTCCCTAAATTGCCACAACTGCCAGAGCTGGGTTGGTCCAAAGCCGGGAGCCAAGAGCTTCTTCTGGGCCTCCCATTTGGGTACAGGGGCCCATGCACTTGGTCCATCTTCCACTGCTTTCCCAGGCCATAAGCAGAGAGCTGGATGGGAAAAGAAGCCGCCAGGACACAATCTAGTGTCCATATGGGATGCCAGCACCACAGGCAGAGGCTTAGCTCACTATGCCACAGTGCCAGACAGAGCCAGGAGCTTTGTGCAGGTCTCCCACATGGGTGACAGGGGCACAAGCACCTGGGCCATCTTCCACTGTTTTTCCCAGGCCATTAGTAGGGAGCTGAATTGGAAGTAGAGCACCCAGGACATGCACCAATGACCATTTGGGATGCCAGCATTGCAGGCATGACTTTAGTGGCTACACCACAATGTTGGCCCCTTTATTTCCTGTTTAACAAACTTTTTGGAGTCCTCTCATACTAAAATGTGAATGGTAGCATTTAGAATTCCTTTCTGGTTTCCTAAGCTTTTTTCTATATTTTCACATTTCAACAATAAACATCTATTGCTGTGTGATCAGGAAAATATCTTCATGATACAGCTTTAAGAAGAACTTATTAGTATAAGCACAAGGGGACATAACATTCCTCAGGTCCAAATCCATCAAAATGAGACAATTCTGCCTGCTCACTGCATAAGCACTTCCCTCTACTCATGCTTTCTGTGTTCCCAGGAACCCAGGTAATCCAATCCCACCAGTATGGCCACACTGCAAACACTTTAAAATGGACCATCTGTTCTCTTTGGTCGAGAATAGGAGATTCTGCTTTCTAACAAAAGCAAATTGCAACTAAGAGGGCAGACTTCAAGAAGACACTTGGTTCTGGGAAAAGTTTGAGTCTGGTTATCCTCACTTGGAATCCAATGCTATAATCCCCCTCCCACCAAATGCTTTAGCCCTGCTTTCAAGCCCTCTGAGTGCTGGTTTCCAAAGCAGTAACAAGGAAATTGAGCTGACCCTTGGAGTTTCTGAAGTTGATGGTAAAGCCTTTGCTACGAAACAGGAAGGGAAGGGACCTGGGTCCTTGGGCACAGAGTCCAGGGCGGGGCACATGAAGTAGCGGCTAAAAAAGGTTGGTTGGCCTTATATTGAATAAATATTTGTGACCACCAAAGCTAACCACATGTGTTTACCTTGCACCCAGCACCTTGGTATGCAATTTACATACATTAAACCTACTTTAACTTTCAGAACAACTGGTGGAGGAATGTACTATTATTAGCATCTTCATTTTTTAAGTGAGGACTCATGGGGTTGAAAAGATTATGCTCTTGCTTATGATTTCATGGAATTTGCCCTAAAACCAGGTAATCTGACTAAACTTTAAGCCACTACGCTCTGCCACCTCCCAGATGAAGTACATTAGTGAATGAGTTAGCACATCAAAGGGACCTCAACATGTGAAAGGTACAATAGCACCCATTCCATTTGGAGTATCCTTTTCATGGCTCTTTAAGTCAGCCTCTGACTTTCTCAGCATCCATAACATGGAAAATGAGTTTTGGTTTTGAATGTGCAAATACTGTTACCAAAACTTTCCAGTCTGGTATCTTCTCTAAACATAAAAGCAAAACAAAAAAGTACTTCTAAGAACTTTCATTTTCACAAAAATATCCCAGATATGACCATAAACAATCTTCCTGCATGCCTAATGTAAGAATCAACAGTGGAGACATAATCTGGAGACATAATACAGAATCTGTAATTCCGTATACAGAATGAATTTCTATATACAGTTAAGCCTGAGGTTACCAAAATCAGCCAACATTCATTTCTCTTTTATAAAATGGGGTTTGCATACAAGTACACACATGCTCCTGTATACTTAAAACCATCTCTAGATTACTTATAATACCTAATAAAGGGCAAATTCTATGTAAGTAGTTGTTCACAATACTATTCAGGGAATAATGACAAGAAAATAATGTCTATGTGCTCATCACAGACACAACCTTTTTTCGTTGAATGTTTCCGTCAGATTCACTTGAATCTGTGGTTGTGAAAACCCTGAACTGGCCAGGCCAACTGTACTGAATGACATGGTCTCTAATTCCACCAGGGAGTCATATGCTTAATACCTTGTTTATAAACAATAATTATACAGTAATGACAGCAACACTCATAAGTCAGCAGTGTGTTCTAAGTGCTTCATATACTTTTCTCATAAATCCTTTATTATTATACCCATCATACCTATGGGAAAACAAGTGAAAAACATGTAAGTGATCTGCTCATATTCACACAAATAGCAGATCTAAGCCGGCGCCGTGGCTCAATAGGCTAATCCTCCACCTTGCGGCGCCGGCACACCGGGTTCTAGTCCCGGTTGGGGCGCCGGATTCTGTCCCGGTTGCCCCTCTTCCAGGCCAGCTCTCTGCTATGGCCAGGGAGTGCAGTGGAGGATGGCCCAGGTGCTTGGGCCCTGCACCCCATGGGAGACCAGGAAAAAAAGCACCTGGCTCCTGGCTCCTGCCAGGATCAGCGCGGTGCGCCGGCTGCAGCGGCGGCCATTGGAGGGTGAACCAACGGCAAAGGAAGACCTTTCTCTCTGTCTCTCTCTCTCACTGTCCACTCTGCCTGTCAAAAAAAAAAAAAAAAAAATAGCAGATCTAGGCTTTAACCCAATTCAGCTTGGATGCAACTTTCCCATCTCATGATTGCTCTCCTGTCTCTGGCTTACCTACCCTGCTGCTCTTAGCTTTGACCTGCTCTCTTTGAATTTTGTACTTACTCCACTTCCTGCTTCAAGTCCCAGGTGCCAGGGCCTTCCACTCAGGCAGGATGCTCAGGCATTGCTCCAAGTTAGCTCCCCTTCTAGGAAATCCCTTCATTCATTCCAACAACATGTCTTAGGAATGAGAAGAGGGAAAGTTCTAACAACTGCGGAAATGTGTCAGAAAAATGTATTAGGGGAGGTGGTACCTCCTCACTCCCTTTAAATTGCACCACACAGAAGTTTGAAAGCACAGCTACAAGAAAAGTGTAATGAAAAGCCACAGATGTAGACCATCTAGATGGAAGTAGAAGCAATTACACGGTGCAGCAGTAGGTACATATGTCTGGGAAAGATCTACTTCCTGATGGATTTTGCAAGTCCACTGCACAATCGGTAAAATGAAGGCACTGAACAGGTTATCTCAATGATCCCTTTCTGTTCTGAAAAACTCTTAGTTCAGCTTGCCCACAAATGAAACAAATATTTAACAAGCACGTCCTCTCTGTTTCAATGACTGCCTGCCTACTGTTTTCACCAGCGCTATGTTGTCAGAGATGAGTACGATCAGATGTATAAGCTGCCCCCACAGACTGGGTAGCACCACATAGAGCCTCCAGAACACCATTTGGCTGTTGGCGAAAACAAGAGAAACCATTAAGCGTGTGTGCTACGGTCTTTCCACAGGGGCTGCAAAGTAGTGAATAACTGTCAAAGGCAGGCATGTCAAGACAGAATAAGCTCTCAGAAGGTGGAAAAGGAAAGTATAGATGCTGCAGGAACTTAGAAAAATATAATAATAGAGATACAATGAGAAAGACATTTCTCAGTGCTTTTGTACATAGAAGAACTTGCACATACAAATATTCTTTATAAGACTCAAGTCTTCCTAACCAGCCCTGCTAAAGCCTGGGAAAGAAGCTAAAGATGGCCCAAGTGCTTGGACCCCTGCACCCACGTGGGAGATCTGGAAGCTCCTGGTGGCCATTTGGGGAGTTAACCAGCAGATGGAAGATGTCTCTCCCTCTCTCTCCATAATTCTTTCAAATAATAAAAAAAAAAAGACTCAAATCTGGGAGATCTCTCCTCTAAATCAAGGATTCCCCAATCTGTCAGGAAAACCATGAAAAACAGGCAAAACGAATCACATGAGCATCATGTGGCTAGTGTGATCCAGACACAGAAGCAGTGGATGCACGGATGCAACAGAATGCTTTCAACAAAGGATCCATGTAAGACAGGGAAATGATAAAAATGATTAAAACTCTAGGGTAAAAGAACTGATTTTTCAGAAAACAATAACTGTATAACAGAAGTTTATTTATAGAGTGTGACATCAGTAAAAATGGTAGAGTAGGAACCTCCAGTGCCTTCCTCCCAAAAATGTTAGCCAAAATTTGAATCAACCCTACCAGAATGCTCAAGGATAATCAGAGCAGGGTGGGCATTTGGCACAGCAGTTAAGATGTTGCTTGAAATACCTTCAACTCATATTGGAGAGCCTGGGTTTGAGCACCAGGTCCACTCCCCCATTCCAGCTTCCTGCTAATGGGTACCTTGTGTGGCAGCAGACGATGGCTCAGTTAGAGTCCCTGCCACCATCATATGGGAGTGCCATGCCAAGTTCCAGGCTCCTAGCTTCTGCCTGGCCCATCCTGGGCTGTTATGAGCATTTGAGGAGTGAACCAGAAAAATGGGATATTTCTCTTCTCTCTCTTTCTCTGACACACATACTCTCTCACTCTGTGTGTGTCTGTCTTCCAAACAAATGATTAATTTATTTAAAACTAAAAAATTAAAGCTAGAAAGACAGCTGAAGGATAATAATAACCAAAAGAACGCTTAATAAGTCAATCAGGGTTGGGGCTGGTGCTATGGCATAGCGGCCTACAGTACCAGCATCCCATATGGATGCTAGTTCGAGTCCCAGCTGCTCCACTTCTGATCCAGCTCTCTGCTGTGGCCTGGGAAAGCAGTTGAAGATGGCCCAAGTCCCTGGGCCCCTGCACCCATGTGGGAGACCCAGAAGAAGCTCCTGGCTCCTGGCTCCTGGCTCCTGGCTTTGGATCAGCGCAGCTCTGGCCGTTGCGCCATCTGGGGAGTGAACCAGCAGATAGAGGACCTATCTCTCTCTCTAGCCGTCCTTCTCTCTCAGTGTAACTCTGACTTTCAAATAAATAATCTTTTTTAAAAAGTGAATCAGGGCAGACAGCACTGTGGTATTTTAATCCACCTCCCCCTGTGCTTCCTCCCTCTTTGCAAAGCAGTGGCAGTGAAGACAGCACATGGGGCACCAAGTTCTGAAGAGAGCTAAGTGGACCTCATATCCAAGGAATCGTGTTTGTTGCTTCTGACCCTGACATCATGAGTTTCCCACAAGTACTTATGCAAAGAAATGACTCACAAAGGAAGTAGAAAGTCTGAACACACCCAGACAAGCAGAGATACTGAACCAGTGATCTAAACCTCCCAACAAAGAAAAGCCCAGGATGGGAGGACTTCTCTAGTGAACCCTTTCCAATATTTAAGTTTGAATTAACACCAATCCTTCCCAAACTCTTCCAAAAAAAGGAGAAACTGTTTCTAATTCTTTCTATGAGATCACCAGTACAAAGCTAGACAAAGGCATCCTGAGAAAACTAAAAAGAATATCCATGATGAATATATTCATAAAAATCTTTATCAAGATAATAGAATACTAAACCTAGTAGCATATTAAAGGGATTAAACATCGTGACCAAGTGGGATTTATACCCGGAATGCAACAATCATTCAACAGACAAAAATTAATATACCACATTGGTAGAACGAAGGAAAAGAAGCCAATACAATCATCTCAATTGATGCAGCAAAAGCAATTTACAAAATGCAAATCCTTTTAACGGTGGAAAAAGCCTCATTAAACTAGAAATAGAAGAAAATTTCCTGAACCTAATAAAGAACACATATGAGTAACCCACAGCTACCATCATTTTTAATGACAAAAAGTGAAAACTTTCTTCCTAAGATCAGAAACCAGATGAGGGTACCCATTTACATCACTTTAAATATTTTATTAGGAGTTCTAGCCAGAACAATTAAGAAAAATAATTAGAATCCATTCAAATTGTAAAGGAAGAAGCCAAACTATTTACATATTACATGTTCCTATATGTGGAAAATATAATAGGAAACACACACATATGCAGGGAGTTAACCCTAACAAATTCAGCCGTATTGCAGGACATAAGTTCAGCTCACTAAAAATCAGTGACAATTCTGTATACTAACAACGAATAATCTGGACCAGATGTGGAGTTTGGGGTTTGACTCAGGTATCCGTCCATAATCCCACCATGGACTCACTACACAGCACCCTCTGTCTTCATCTCGGCCAAGGTTTCTATGCCCTAAGGTGACTTCAAAATGTTGACTCTGTTCCACTCAATTGCAGTTTCACAAGGCCAAACATAGTTTTGATCAGCTCGAATTTTATCACTGTGAAGATTCAGATCAGAGGAGTTCCCATAGGACATCTAATCCAGCTCTCTGCCTTCAGTAGATAAGCCAGGGACAAGAATCAGCTCCACTGGTGCGTTTTACATAAGATGCAATGTTTCGTGAGGCAACAAGCTCAAAGTTGTGATTTAGGCATAGCTTGTTTTCTTTTGCCTGTGGAATCTATGTTAGCAAGTCCTGGCTTCCTTAACAGATTGAGCATCCCTAGTGCCTGCCCCTTGTCCTGGGCCTGGACAGGGATAGACAGACTGTCATGTGGCCAACAGAGACACAAAGACAAAAATTTCTAGCAGGACTCTTAAGTCAGAGCAGACCTCTCAGAAAGGTGGCCAGAGCTCACATTCTACACAAAGGAGATCAGCTCAAAGAATAAATTTTAACTCTGACAGAAATAAATAGAAAATTCAGACAAAAAATAATTTTTTGCATGTCATAATAAACTGTCCATTCAAAACAATATTGTAGCCGGCGCCACGGCTCAATAGGCTAATCCTCCGTCTTGGCGCAGGCACCCCGGGTTCTAGTCTGGTCAGGGCACCGGATTCTGTCCCGGTTGCCCCTCTTCCTGTCCAGCTCTTTGCTGTGGCCAGGGAGTACAGTGGAGAATGGCCCAGGTCCTTGGGCCCTGCACCCCATGGGAGACTAGAAGAAGCACCTTGCTCCTGGCTTCGGATCAGCGCGGTGCGCCAGCCACAGCGCACCAGCCACGGTGGCCATTGGAGGGTGAACCAATGGCAAAAGGAAGATCTTTCTCTCTGTCTCTCTCTCTCACTGTCCACTCTGCCTGTCAAAAAATTAAAAAACAAAACAAAACAAAAAAAACAATATTGTAGGGGCCGGTGCTGTGGCATAATAAGTAAAGCCACTAGTTTCACTGCCAGCATCCCATACCGGCACTGGTTCGGGTCCCGGCTGCTCCACTTCCGATCCAGCTCTCTGCTATGGCCTGGGAAAGCAGTAGAAGAAGGCTCAAGTTCATGGACCCCTGCACCCACATAGGAGACCCCAAGGAAGCTCCTGGCTCCTGGCTTAGGGTCAGCGTAGCTCCAGCTGTTGCGGCCAACTGGGGAGTGAACCAGCGGATAAAGATCTCTCTCTCTCTCGCTCTCTCGCTCTCGCTCTTGCTCTTGCTCTCACTCTCTGCCTCTTCTTCTCTCTGTGTATAACTCTTTCAAATAAATAAATAAATCTTTAAAAAAAACAATATTATACAAGTAATCTAAACTTTTATATTATGAAATTTTTAATATAGTATTTTAGTTTTTGTTAAATTATCTTTCTTTTTTTTTTTTAATGAGCATAAATTTCCAAAGTACAGCTTATGGATTACAATAGCTTCCTCCCCCCCGTAACTTCCCTCCCACCCACAATGCTCCCCTCTCCCACTCCCTCTCCCCTTCCCTTCACATCAAGATTAATTTTCAATTATCTTTATATACAGAAGATCAATTTAGCGTATATTAAGTAAAGATTAAATTATCTTTCAATGCAAACTTTTTTTTTCACTTTTTACACTCTTCCATTGTATAAGATTTTCCAATTTATAAAATACTGTCATCCTGGAAAGTTAGGCAGGGTAATAATTACTGTCCTTATTTTTAGAGAGCTTAGGTTCAGTGACTGGTCCAAGTTACACAGACACAGAACTGCAACACACCTCTTCCAGCTATCAGTTCAGGCTCCACAGTCGAGATTGCCTTCCTAAGTGTGGAAAACCCTAGCCAGTTCAGAGGATGCTAGTCTCATGCACCTCTTGCCCAGTAGGAGCAGGATGGGAGGAGAGTGTCTTTCTTCCACAGGTGACTCCCTTCCCCATCTCCTTCCTCCAGGGAATATTTCATAAAGTGTTGCCTGGAGTTATGACAGATATGTTCAGATCCACAAACATTCATTTATCTATTTCCCTACCCCCATGTCAATACAAGAAAAATGAATAGCCAAAATTCCAAAAACATAAATTTTTGAAATTCTATACAAAGTTTAATCTTTGTTTTTAAAGATTTATTTTTATTTATTTGAAAGAGAGACAGGGAGAGGTAAAGATGAAGAGAGAGAGAGAGAGGTCTTCCATTCGCTGGTTCATTCCCCAAATGGCCGCAACGGCCGACCGGAGCTGAGCCAGGAGCTTCTTCCGGGTTTCTCACATGGGTGCAGGGGCCCAAGGACTTGAACCATCATCTACTGCTTTCCCAGGCCATAGCAGAGAGCTGGATTGGAAGAGGAGCAGCCAAACCAGTGCCCATATGGGATACCAACGCTTCAGGCCGAGGCTTTAACCCACTGCGCCACAGCACTGGCCCCCAATGTTTAATCTTAAGAATCAAGGAAGATAATAAAGCCAGGAGAACAGTAAGTTCTTTTTGTTGTTGTTGTTGTTGTTTGTTTGTTTGTTTTTTGACAGGCAGAGTTAGACAGTGAGAGAGAGAGAGAGAGAGAGAGAGAGGTCTTCCTTCAGTTGGTTCACCCCCCAAATGGCCGCTACGGCCGGCACACAGCGCCAATTCGAAGCCAGGAGCCAGGTGCTTCCTCCTGGTTTCCCATGCAGGTGCAGGGCCCAAGCACTTGGGCCATCCTCCACTGTTTTCCTGGGCCACAGCAGAAAGCTTGACTGGAAGAGGAGCAACCGGGACAGAATCTGGCACCCCGACCGGGACTAGAACCTGGGGTGCCGCAGTCGGAGTATTAGCCTAGTGAGCCGCAGCGCCGGCCAAGAACAGTAAGTTCTAACATTGAGTTCTATCATTTATAACACAAGCTTGGAGTCAGTTTTAAGCACGTCAATGAAATGTTTAAAATACTAGTTACTATAAAGTATATGAATCATTCATTATTCTCCCTCTAAAAGCGAGTTGTGTCTAAATTGCATAAATTACAATTTTTAGATTCAGAAGAAGAAAGTAAACTGGCAAGGTTCCAGATCATAGGAAGGTCATTCAATATGTTAAAACAGTATGCCAGTCATGAAAATAAGCCAAAGAATTTCGATTGTATTTTAAAATTAACATTTCAATATTTTATAATTAACTGAAACTTGCTGCCACATTTCCCTAATGCACAGGTATTCAGCCTCTCCAGATCACAGATCATCAACAACAATAAAAGTTTGTCACTGATCATCAGATCAGCAGTTTCTAAGTTAAACGGAAGATAATCCAACAAATGTGATAGTGAAACAGTAACTACACAGCTAAGGGGAGTAATTTGAGACAACATTTTTCAATGTTTTCAACTGAAATTTGGCAGTAACTATCAAAATTTTGGTATATAGACCTTAGAAACAGCAATTGCCTTTCCAAATATGTATTCTACAGAAATAGTTCCCTATGTATACAAGAGTGAATGTGTAAGTGCATTTACTTCCAACTGATTTTTGGGAGAAAAACTGTAGATACCATCAAAACCACATCAGTGACAAAACACACACTGTATTCACACTAAAGATGATTTTGCATCAATTAAGTAGAATGGGTCAGATCTATTAACTTTATGTACAGAGTGATCTATTGTTTTTAGAATCAAATGTGCCCTAAAATTGTCTGATGCAAAAAAAATTATAGATAACAAAATTATAGCCCAGAGATGTGACATCCCATGACGAGACTCCATTCATCTCTAATGCTTCCTCCAGGGTTCTCATGACAGTATAGTACTGAATGTTCAATTCAGCCTCAAAATGGAATCTTTATTTGTCCCTTTAGGTGGTATGTCCTGTTCTCATTCAAAACTGCACATGCTGGGTATAAAATAAGCTTGAAACCGTTCTTTACAAATTTTGTAAAAATTGTTTCTATGAACTGCTGAAATTAGAGGCCCTTCAATTATTATAAGTCTCAGAGCCTGTAAAAGAGGCTTTGAGTGCTGAGTAGTCAAACAGACAACTACAAAATACCAACATAAGAACAGGAATACTGTGTTATATTAGTCCCATTTTCAGAGAGCAAATGAAGCAGCCCTTAAAGGTCTCTCTGGCTTTGATCTCTCCTGTAATGCTTGCTTGTTGAGTCCACTTAAAATTAGCTTACTGCTCTCTCTATGTAACAAAGAGATGTTTTCCTATTTTGGACCCTAATTTGTTCACTAAGTATATAGTCCCTAATTTATGATTATTTGACATGATTTTTCAACTTCATGACAGTTTAAAAAGTGACAAACACTCAGTACATAAAATTTGGAAATTTGATCTCTTCCCAGGCTGCTGCTATACAATCTGATCCCCTTTCCCCCAGTGCTAGGCAGAGACAGTGACCACAGTTCCCAGCCATCCCTGCAATCATGAGGGAAACAACCAACAACCTCAAGAGGACTGTGTTGCCGAGCTAGGATGCTCAGCAGACTAGGTGTATTCAATTCATTTTTATATGATATTTTCAATTTACAATATGTTTATTGGGACACAACATATGACAAGTCAAGGCCCATTTGTATTTTGTTTCCATGATCTAAAACTGATATAATTAATTAACTGATTGATGAGCATTTATCAGGTGTACCCTAAACATTTTAGAAGCCTCTCTGACTCTTGAACCATACGTCCCAGGTACCCTGAAGTGTCCAGTGTTCACTGTTGTATTATATAGCCATATCTTCAAAGTTTATTTGTCTCATTACAAAAGCTCCTTGGATTTCAGACCAAGGTAACCTTTACTGTATACCAATGTTCTAGACCAGGGTCATGGTACAGCACATTCCCTTCTCAACCTGGAGTGGCTGTAGAAGGTATCTTGTTAGGTGCAGTGGCAACACAGACATAAAGAATCATGCCAGGGAAACTAAGGAGAAAAAAAAGCAAAGGTTGCAATCCTAAGGATTAAGAAAGACATTAAGCCTTCAGGAATTCAGAGATGTCTCGGGTAACCCTGAAAGGCTCAAGGATGAGAAAGCATTTCAATCTGGTGAGATAATGAGCATTTTCAGTGGGATCAGTTTGTTTGGACAGGTTTTCAGTTGCAGGAAGGAATGTAAGCAGCATGCATGAGGCAAGATGGGCTTGCGTGCATAAAATGTGATCTTACTGGGACACACTCAGTGTCCTCAGGTGGGTGGAGTGGGGTGCGGGCAGAAGTGGAGTACCTCCACTGCCCCCCCAGCCCAGACTCAAACCTGTGCTTTCCCTCCACACAACTCAGCAGAGGACAGTGTAAAGTACAAGTTACTAGCACAGGTTGAGAATTTCCAATCTGAAAATCCAAAATCTAAAGCTTTTTAAGAACCAAGGTAATACAACAAGTGAAAAATCCCCACAGCTTGAAACTTTGTCACACGCACAAAATTATTCAAAACATTTCAAAAAGTTACCTACAGGCCATGAGTATAAGATATCTTATACCCTGCTTAGACTTGGGTTCTATCCCCCAAGATATCTCATTCTATGTGTATATGCAAATATTCAAAAGTCTAAAGTAATCCAAACTCCAGAACACATCTGGTCCCAAGACTTTCTGATAAGGGACCCTCAACCCACAGATTGTGCTCCTAGTGGCAGGAAAGAAGAGTACCTTATCTGCACACCATGCTTGCTGAATAAGTATAATAAAAAAAGAAGTATAGAAAGGCAAGTATTTGAACTCTGTTCACAGACACTGAAGGCGCCCAAGGTAAAATGGCACTGCCCACAGGGCATGAGACCTTTGTGATATCATTTGGAAAAGAATTGCTTGCAGATTTGGATACCTGAAATCAGATTACATTTATTTAACTTTGCATCTAAAGGTTTACACTTGGAAGTGTAAGTGTAAATAAAGTGATAGTAATAAAATGCTTTATTTTATTCTGCCTCATTTATATTATGCGAGCAATCTCAGCTTGTTGAATTACTATTAAAAACATGAAAAATATAGTTCAGATAGTATAAATTATTTGATCTTTTTCTTGGCAATACAGAAAACTATAATAATAAATGCAAATTATAAAAGAGAGAGAGACAGTCTCTTCCATGCATCAAAAAATGGTTGGGGCCTACTCTGTGGCATAGTGGGTAAAGCCACCACCTGCAGTGCTGGCATCCTATATGGGCACCGGTTCAAGTCCCGGCTGTTCCAATTCCAATCCAGCTCTCTGCTAAGGCCTGGGAAAGCAGTGGAAGATGACCCTAGCCCTTGAACCCCTGCACCCATATGGAAGACCCAGAGGAAGCTCCTGGCTCCTGGCTTCGGATCAGCACAGCTCTGGCTGTTGCAGCCAACTGGGAAGTGAACCAGTGGATGGAAGACCTCCCCCACCCCACCTCTTCCTCTCCTTCTCTGTTTTACTTTGACTTTTAAATAAATAAATAAATCTTTTTTTAACAAAATGGTTAATTCAGGAGGCCATTAACAATGGTTAATTCAGGTTAATGCCCTGGCCTGAAGCACAGGCATCCCATATGGGCACCAGTTCTAGTCCCGGCTGCTCCTCTTCTAATCCAGCTCTCTTATGTGGACTGGGATAGCAGTGGCACATAGCCCAAGTCCTTGGGCCCCTGCACCTGCATGGGAGACCCAGAGGAAGCTCCTGGCTCCTGGCTTCGGATTGGCGCAGCTCCGGCCGTTGCGGTCATCTGGGGAGTGAACCATAGGATGGAAGACCTCCCTCTCTCTGTCTCTCCTCTCTCTGTGTAACTCTGACTTTCGAATAAATAAATAAAATCTTTTTTAAAAAATGGTTAATACAGGATATGTGTAGTACTGGAACAATGTTTGAGGATCCGAGATCCAGAGAGGGAAGAGGCCCTGGGATTCCATGGCAGAAGAGAAACAAAGGATGGAGGAGATGCAGCAGGAACTTTGGGGGAGTGGAGCCCTCGTGCATTCATGGGATTTCCATGGCTGTCCTAGTTGCTGTTTATTGCCAAGTCAGGACCCTGCTATGGCATCCATTGTGGACAATTTATCATTTCTGAGCTATTTCTCATCTTCCAGTTTGTAAGCTCAGAATAAGCGTCTTTATCTTTTCCACATATATCACATTTTCTGCCAACCATTAAATGACTCTGATGTTGCCTAGATCTTACTTCCTCCTTCAGGTGTGGGGGGTGGGAATCAGGCTCAGCACTTGTGTGACTTTAAGTCAGTTTCCATTTAATGCAGGGCACCCATTGATAATAATCCTTAAAACACTGCTAATCTGAAATCTTACTTATAGACATTTTTGTTTTATTACTTTTAAAATATAGTTATGAATGCTAATAAATGTTATATAAGCTCGTATATTCCCCAAATAAATGTAAAGTCATGCATTCAAGGTGTACGGGTTGTTTCTTCTGCAACTTTACCTGCAATTTCACTTCCTTTGCAAGATAGCAGTTACACTTCTTTTGAAAATTGAGCAGGTTTTCAAGTCAGAAGTCCAGTGCCCTGTGATTTATTCTTCTGAAGTATTTTTTGCCTGGTAACATGCACTATCATTGTGGGGGCAGACAGGACTGCTTCCAACATTCTTGGGATGAGGATGGACCTGGCAGCAGGAAATGAGCCATGCCTGGACACACATCAGCCAGAGGGAATGCCGGAATTTTTAAAAAAAGATTGATGTATCTTGAAAGCCTGAGTTACAAAGAGGGAGAGACAGGAGGAGAGAGAACTTCTATCTACTGGTCTGCTCCACACATGGTCACAATGGCCACACTGGCCCAGATCAAAGCTAGGAGCCAGGATCTTTCTCTGGGTCTCCCATGTTGTGGCAGGGACCCAAACACTTGGGCCATCTCCCGCTGCTTTCCCAGGCCATCAGCAGGGAACTGGATTAGAAGTAAAGGAGCCAAAATATGAACTGGTTCAAATTTGTGATGCCAGTGTCACAGGCAGTGACTTCACCCCCTATGTCATAATGCCAGCCCTACAGGGAATTTTCCTAACCAAGAAGATAGAACACCTCATGATGACTGCTAGGTGTTTTATGTGTAATGTGGGGTGACTATTCGCCTTGCTTCATCACTAAAGTCCACCAGAACACATGCAGATAAAGAGCTATAACGTAAACACTCTTTGGGTCCCCAAGAGAACTCACACTGATGATTAAAACTCAATTCAGTGAAATGTTTCCAGTTAACAGCCACTGAAATTGGAGGGAGGGATTTGCCACATTAGAAAATATAGCTCCACAGGCTCTTTAATATTAAACATCCACTTAATACCCATGTAGTCAAAGCACGCACATCTAAAATATGTCTCCCCTGGTGAACAGGGTTTGTCATAAGGAGATGGCTTCAGTTACAGGCTCTTAGACACTGCCGCTGAGAAACACACACTGTTGGCATTGAAAGAAGATGGGATAAGGCTCAGTCCTGTTCAGTCCCCTAGACTTTTCTCCAGCTCCCTTTCCTCTTGGCCCACAGAGCATGGGGGCAGTTCACACCAAATCCACTGCCACCCACTGGGAACCAGGCTGCTCTGGTCTACCCATGACTGATGAGGCACAGGGTGAAGGGCAAGAATACTAGAAAGTGCATTGTGTGGTCAGTGAATGTGCTTTTGTTGTGACTTAGAACCAGTGAATGAATAAATCTTGAATGAATTTTAAATAAATTTTAATTCAAGTACATAAAGAAATCCCTAATTCTGCCAGAATGCTTGTTATAATTCATTTGTTTCCTGACCCAAAGCAGCAGCCTTATCAAGAAGGAAAAGTCTCAACCAAACTTCAAAATAGACCTAGGTTCTATGCATCATTAATGTGTCTACCCAAAGAGCTGGTCGTTGCTAATGGAAAAATACGAATGTAAACAGCACAGAAGCAAGAAGAAATAAGAGGATAAAAAAGGAAAAGGAAATGTTTTCTACACAGCTGAAGGACTTTCGGGAGTCTTAGACACTTTTACAAATTAAGTGGAATCTAAAATACAATGGGAGTAGGGAAGCACAGGTGTTTAGAAAAACAGATTATCAGTATAATTTTCATACTAAAGCCACAAATGGAGTAAGTTCAGCAGATGATGTGCAGGCTGTGTGTGTTGAGTGGGAAGGTGTCACTGCAAGATTGATGGCATCTTGGTAAGGGTAAACAATCAATGCCACTGGCGGTGGAGTACTTTCCTGAGGAAGTCTTGAGAGACTTTGGCAGCAAGCCCTGCTTTCTTAGCCAGTGAGACCCAGCCCCGGGGCCTGGTATTAACAGGCATTGTTAAAGAGAGACTAACGCGGCCACTGCCTTTCTTAGATGCTAAGTAAATTGAACATACACTACTGTCCCAAAGCAGCTACAAGAACAGCTTCAGACACAGCATCCTCGAGACCTTAAATGGCAAGGAATGGGTCGGTGGAAAATTAAACAAAACTTACGCTCACCTTCTCTGGTTTGCTCTTTTGCTGATCATATTCCCGGAAGAAAAGCATCCTCCTAAAATTATTCCTAGCTCACTGTCAGCACGCAGAGGTTGATTTTGTGAGGGGCTGAGTTAGGGTCACCATAATCTCTAGGGGATCAAGTGAAATGCCAGGTAATTTGTCAACATTTCAAAGCAGACAAGCCCACTTGGATGAAAGTTTCTTCGCAGAATGGATGCTTCCTCTCTGAAATTGCCCTACGGCTCACAAAATCATAAGAAATAGTTCAGGAAACACCACCAGGGCATGATGGATAAATGACAGGATTTTAAAGTTCCAAAGACACCATAAATGATTGCTTTCAACCAATGGCTATAGTTATGCCCTTCTCTTGGTCTGTATCACCCAGAAGTGTGATTTTTCAACCTCTCCTATCCAGGGTCTCTTTCCCCATCCTTTGCATCAGGCTGGCCTTGGGACTTGTTTACAACAGTGAGCAGTACCTGTCCCCTCCCCAAGTGCTAAGGCTGTGCTCACACCTGGCCTTGCCTAAATCAAAGTGTCTGTGGGCCACACTCTCTCTGAAAAGCCTAGAAAAGAATCATTTCATGCCTTTCTCATAGCTTCCGGTGTTGCCAGAAATCTTGGCATTTCTGGGCTAACAGATGCTACAACCTGTGGTTTTCTCCCTGTGGTTTGTCTCTGTGTCTCTTTTCACAAGAACACAGGTCCTAACGGATTAACGATGGATTAATAGCCTACTTGCTTCTCGAGTGTGACTTCATATTAACTACATATATCTGCGATGGCCTTTATTTCCACATAAGGGCACATTCTGAGGAATGTCCAGGAAGGACATGCATTTGGGGGATAGGGAGACACTACCCAATCCAGTCCAGCCTTTATTTGGCCAGCTAATATCTTCTGTCTGAAGTATGGTACTCTTGTAAAAGCCATCTCAGGCATGGTTTCCTTTCATCCTGGTAACAATGGTAAGAGAGACTCTTACCATCCCCTCTTTACATGTGAGGAGACCCTGGGACATGACCAGTGATATCAGTAGCTACATCCTACAGAGCTGGTACTTTTCCTTTAGAAACTTCAGTATTCTATGCCTGGCATGTGTTCTTATTTCTCTATTACAGTTTTACCTTACCTCTACAAGTTTCTTTAATACGTTTTGGTTAAAGAATATCTCTCCTTTCATAACAATGGTTTTTTTCCATAGGATAGACAAGAACTAAAACCAAAATATCACAAATTTAGAAGTAATGTGAGGAGTAAGTGATCAAAACCCCAAATGATAAAGTTAAACAGGTGTATTTGAGTTCTACAGAAAAATAGAACAGAATAGCTATAGAGAGAGGTTTATTGTAAGGAATTGGTTCACACAATGTCATGGTTTAGATAGGGTCTGTCTGACAGAAGTTCATGTGCAGGAAACCTGGTCCCTAGTGGGCTGGTATTGAATTGGTGGAGGCTGTGCATGGGGGCCTTCCAGGACATGCCTACATCATGGAGGCTCCACTCTCACAGCGGATTGATGCTGCATCTTGGGATTGAGTCAGGGCTGATGGTAGCAGATTTGTGCCTGTGAAATTGGTTGTTATAAAGAGAGAGGCCTGGGTTTTTTCTGCTCACTGGCTTCCTCTTTCATCCATGTGTTCCACCTGCATGTGGCTGTTTCTCCATCTGCTTCTCTGCTATGTTTCAGTACAGCCAGAGGGTCCTTGTCAGTTCCTGTCCTGTGCTGATTGGGATTTCCAATCAACAGAATTTTGGGTCAACTGAACCTCCTTTATTACACATTGTCTACTTTCAGATGTTTTGTTATAGCAACACAAAATGGACTAACACAGACAATTCTGGAGGCTGAATAATCCCCAAGATCTACCCCAAGATTTGCTCCCAGAGTGAGCTGGCAAAGCTGGCAAGTCAGGAAACGTGAAAGTGTAGTTTCCATACATGTTTGAAGGCCTGAGAACCCAGAGAGCTGATGGTGTAACTCAGGGGGTGGTCAGTGTTTTTGTTCTGTCCAGAGCTTCACTCACAATATGGAGGTGCACTGATTCAACACTCATACAAAGACACCCTCATATATAATGTTTGATCAAACATCTGGTTACTCTGTGGCCTAGTCAAATTTGACCCATAAAAGTGAGCATCAGTCTGTGCTCACCATCACTGAGACCCCAGGAGATCCACAAAACGTCACATACTTCACCATCAGAAGTAATCTGACCTGAATATTAGGCAAGAAGGCCTTGGCCAGCCTGTGCAATCTGAGGCATCGGTAGTGCTTCATAGCTCACTCCACAAGGCTTTGCTGGTCTATGTGGCACCCAGAACTTACCGCCAGAGTGGTTTCTTCTGAATTACTTATTTGTTTATTTACTTATTTATGAGACAGAGGAAGGGGTAAGGAAGGGAGAGAGAGAGAGAGAGAGAGAGAATGAGCGAGAGCTCCCATCCACTGGTTCACTCCCCAAATGATTGCAACAGCCAGGGCTGAGAGCTAGAGATACAATCCAGGTCTCTCCTGTGGAACTGGGAATTAAACCCAAGTACTCCGATGTGGGATGCAGACATCTTATCAGTGTCTTAAATGCCAAGCAAACATCAACCCCTAGTCCATTTTCAGAACTCTCTTCCTCTCAGGTCCTGACAAGACAGTCTGAACACTCTATGGGACCAAGGAGAAAAATTCCTTTCTTTGATTTGCAAAGTGATTTGCAGCAGAAGAAGCAAAATCAGGTGATTGTCAAAAAGCCCAAGAAATCACTTGACATCTTGGGACATGATATTTTTTTTCATCTTTACCCAATTTCCTCAAAATATAATATTCTGGAAATCAACAGTACAGTAAAAAGGAGCTTCCTGCAGGACCTGGGGAAGATGTTCATTTTCCTGCTGGCTGCCTCTTCCCCATAAAGGTCAGTGCAGGAAGCAATCAATTAAGCCATAAGGGGCATTTGCAAATTAGTCCCCATTTGTCTTGGCATTTCTAAAGATAATGCACCCGAGAATAGAACAGAGTAGAAAAAATAATGAGAGAATAAGAGTCCAGCTGCTCTCGAAAATACATCAGGCTGGATATTCACAAGCCAGTGTGTAGCCATATAAGCCCTTGGGTGCATATAGTCTTTTAGTCCTAATTCTGATACAAAGAAAGCCCTTTGTAATAGAGAGATACTAGCACAGTGGGAAGCACACAGTTTATGAAACATATACCACAAACACGGCCACAACACAGTGACTGCCCAGTGAGGCTGGAAACTCAGTGCACTTGCTGAAAACCGTTTCTCTCTTGGTGGATGCTGCTCTGCTAACATTCAGCCACTGCCTTGTTAAGACTGACCACTGTTCAGTTTCATTGCAGAGTCCCTTGTGGAAAACTGCAGAGGAAGACAAACATGACAGGTATGAAACTCTGGCAGAATTACAGAATGTAAACCCAGGGCTATTTATCAGTTGTCCAGAGAGAGACCTCGGCAAGGGGCAAGTCACCTGAACTTTGCAAAACCATTTCTTCCTTTTTCAATAAGGAAGACATGTTAGCTTCCTGGCTACCATAACAAAACACAACCAATCTGGTGGCTTACAGAAACAGAACTTTATTTTCTCGTAGTCCCACAGGCCAAAAGTCCTAAATCACAGTGGTAAACAGCCACACCCTTTTACAGAGACCCAGGGAAGAATCCCTTTGCACCTCTTCCATCCTCTAGTGGTTTCTGACATCCCTTGACTTCTGGCCACATCACTCTAAGCTGTGCCATCATTTTTTCTTCTGTCTGCCTCATATTTCTCTATGCCTCTCTTTTATAACTATGCTTGTCATTGGATTGAGGGCCAAGCAGATAATCCCAAATGATTTTAATATGGTTTACATGCTTCCATAAGCAAATGCCCTTTTAGCATCCACAGCTTTCTGGGATTTTATGTGGACATTTTTGGAGCACCAATTTGTAAACTCCCACAGAGGACTGGGAGAAAGGGGCTCTAACACTTGTCTAGCTCTGAGTTTCTATGAATTAAAATAAATTAATTAGTGCTAACATCCTTGCTGAAACTAACATCTTGCAAAAAGAATGCTGTAGTGTGCAAGAAGGGTTCCCAGAGGCCTAAGTGACAGCAAGCTCTAGACTGTGAAGAAGCCCACAGAATCAAAGACAGTCCTGCCACAAGTGGTGCGTGGACACCTAGAGACACTACACACTACATAGCACCAAGAGCACTTGCATTCTGTGAATGTCATTTCACTGTTGAAGGGACAAGCAGATGACTGATCAGAAACACATGGCTCCCCTGGACAAGAGTTCCTCACATGTCCTATAATCTGGCAGAGCTGTCCTTCAAGCATAAATATCACCTCTGCCAGGAAGCCAAAGTGGCATTTCCACAGAAAATGCAGTGTCACCTCTACCAGGAAGTCAAGTTGGCACTTCCACAGAAAACTCCGCAACAAAATGACTTGTAAACCCTTTGAACAGAAAAGTTCACAGTCCCTATCATGTAACCTTTTAAAAATGTTCTAAATTATATGACTTTAAACATCTTTTCTAGTCTGTTTTCTGTGTTTTGGACTGAATCTTTGATGTCCAATGAATTATTCAAGGTTTCTTACAAAACACCATAGAAAAGTTCTCTTCTGGCTGCCCAAAGCTTTTAGCTCCTGAGTTCTGCCTTCATTTTTACACCAGTCTGAAGATGGAATATATAACTTATTTATTTAACAATCCAGCATAGAGATCCTGTGATATAGTGGGCACTGTCCTTGTTGCTGAACTGCAAAATGAACAAGATTCTCTTTCCTCAAAACCCTGTAGTGTAGCCCAAAGTAGAGCCTGCACACTTGACCATTTGCAAGCAGTTATGGGGGGGGGGGGGGGAGCCATTGTAATCCATAAACTGTACTTTGGAAATTTATATTTACTAAATAAAAGTTAAAAAAAGAAAATAAATGTTAGTAAAAAATAAGAGTGGGAATAAGAGAGGGAGGAGGAAGGGGGTGGGAGTGTGGATGGGAGGGCAGGCACAGTGGGAAGAATCACCAGGTTCCTAATGTTGTAATTGTGAAATTATAAAGTTTGTAACTGTAAAATTGTATAGGTCTCCATACATTATTACAGACTTACTTTTAAAGGTACAATTTAAAACTTGCCATGGGACCCCAAATCCTCTTAAGCTAGGTGGAAAAAACAGCACTTTAAGTGTTAAAGTGAACATATGGATAGGATTAAGTGTTAAAGTGATCATACAGGTAGGATTAAGTGTTAAAATTATATAAATAGGATTAAGGGTTTGGTAATAATAATAGAATTAAAAAGGAGTGAATGCTCCAACATGGGAAGCAGTCCACGCAGCAGACTCATAGAATGACAATCACTTTAAGTAGCACTGTGGCCTCAGAATCAGCCCCTAACGCATTCTGGTCTGGCTGAAAATCCCATGAGAGCATTTCAGACATAGAATGCCAAGCCACTGTGGTAAAAGGTGTCCTACATGAAGGACCTATCTGGGTGAGACTCCAGTGGAAAGAAGTGGTCATCAAAGAAGGAAGCACTTTACTCTGAGAGGAGGGGAGAACTTCCACTTTGCTCATGGCCTTGTCTAAATACAGAAGGAGTCAGTGGACTCAAAAGGCTTCCACTTGGGGCTGGTGCCACGGCGCAGTGGGTTAAAGCCCTGGCCTGAAATGCCAGCATCCTATACGGGCGCTGGTTCTAGTCCCATATGCTCCTCTTCCGATCCAGCTCTCTGCTGTGGCCTGGGATAGCAGTGGAGGATGGCCCGGGTCCTTGGGCCCCTGTACCCATGTGTGATGCCCAGAGGAAACTCCTGGCTTCTGCCTTCAGATCGGCGTGGCTCTGGCCGTTGTGGCCATCTGGGGAGTGAACAACCAGATGGAGGACCTCTCTCTCTGTCTCTACCTCTCTCTGTAAATCTGTCTTTCAAATAAATAAAATAAATCTTTTTAAAAAAAGGCTTTCACAGCATAGGCAGCGCATGTCAAGAGCCTCAGGTGATCACTGACCACATACATAAGAGCGTTAATTGTTAAATTAACAACAGGAGTTGCTGTGCACTAATTTCCCATGCAGGACCCCTGTCCTCAAAGAGTTGGATTATGAGAGTTAATAGTAAAACTTGTTCTCAAAGATTTACTTTGTTTTAGTGTATTAAAAGGAGGATATTCTTATCCTTCATAAGCTATATTTATGTATAAGTGCTGATAACAGATGTATCATTCTTGGGTTCTTCAAGGTTAATTAGGTTTCTCAAAAAAATGCTTAAAAATAAAAATTTTTTAAAATTGAATTAATTAAAGCTCAGAAAGGTTTACTTTTATTGAAAAAGTATTTCCTTATTGTAAAAATAATCCTTCTTGTGTTCTTTTTTGAAAAAAAGGATTTATTTTATTGATTTGAAAGAGTTACAGAGAGGGAGGTGGAGCCAGAGAGAGAGGACTTCCATCTGCTGGTTCACTCCCCAGATGGCTTCAATGGCTGGAGCTGTGCTGATCTGAGACCAGGAGGCAGGAGCTTCTTCCAGGACTCCCATGTGAGTGCAGGAGCCCAAGGACTTGGGCCATCCTCCACTGCTTTCCCAGGCCGTAGCCTAGAGCTGGATCAGAAATGGAGCAGCTGGGACTCAAACTGGCTCCCATATGGGAGGCTGGCACTGTAGGCTGGAGCTTTAACCCACTGCACCACAGCATCAGCCCCCTTTCCTGTCTTCTATTACACAGTAGGGTAACAATTGTCAACTGTAATATATTGTATATTTCTAAATAGCTAAAAGAAAGACTTTTGAATGTTCACACTGCAAATAAATCTTGAATATGTGAAAAAAAGGCTTAATATGCCCTAAATTTATCATAAACTTGTGCCACAAATTACTATGAGAAGTTCTACTCAATAGAGAAAAGATTGTAAGAATCATGGACCATTATATAAGCAAAATTTTCTAAAACTTTTTAAAATTATAGTCATACGTCACTCAAAGTTGATCATTTCAGACTCACCCAGTGGTGTCAGTAAACATTTTATTTTTCTATCCACTGTGAACACAAACTATTTTAGACAATTATGACTTTTCCTTAAAACTAATCAGGCGGGGTAGATGTCCTCAGTCATTCAAGCACAAAAGCTCCTCCAGGAACTGCAGAATATAGCCTCAGTGTAACATTCAAACCCTTTTCAAACCAACCCCAACCTATTGTTTTAAGCCTTGCTGCCTTTACACACTAAATGCTCCTTCCACTGACTCCCTACACTCTCCTGCCCCTAAATGTGTTACATTAACTACTAAACTGGAACCCCTGCTACTGCATTTACTATCAGATTCTCATTGACCTGAACTTTAGTGTTCTTCTCTTTGAGATAAGAGTATGATTGCTCCAGATTCCGTTGCAGAAAATAATTGCTATCATATATATTCACACACAGTAGGTTCTCAAACAGACTCCTGGGTGGCCTGAAATTACACTCATCTCCTGGTGTGCAATCCCTGTGTAATTTCTTCCCCCTGATTGTAGGCAGAATCTGAAACTTGCTTCTTACCGCTAGCAAATGGTAAAGGACAGGACATGACTTTTGTGATTATGACTGTAATGGCCAGCTTGCTGAAACACACTTTCCTTTTGTTGACTCTGATCAAAAAAACAACTTTGCTAGAAAGTTCCATGTGGTAGCCTCTGGTCAATGGTCAGGAAGATACTAGGACCTCAGTTCATCAGCCCACAAGGAGCTGCTTGTGAACTGCAACTCTGTGGAAATGGACTCGGATCCTCCCTTGGTTGAGCCTTTGGATGAAAACTCAGAACTGGCTATCAACATCTCAACATTACAAAGGGTTCAGCTAGGCCATGTGTGGACTCCTGTCTTTCAGAATACTTGGGCTAATCAATGTGTAGTACTGTAAGCGAATGATGTTGGTAAACATCAGTAGTTATGGTAAACATCAACAGTTAACTAGTTCATAAAGTGAGTTCAGTCAAATCTTGGTTTCTGCAAAAGAAATAAGTGGGAGAAGAAAAAGGGAATTTTAAAATGTGGGGGCCATTCAAGACATTGAAACTGACTACTTATGGAGCCATACAATATGAGGAAAAATCATAAAAGACTTTGAGCTACAAAAGCTCATTAAAAATTCCCACATGCAGTAACCAGCATTTCATAAATGATCAGGTGAAGATACACTCTATACACCAAGCTCATTGCTTTCCATGGCTTTGATCCTAGCCTCACTGGGGAAACAGACTGCACAGGTGATACTGCCCCACTGGAGGTTATGGAGGACCTTGCACAAGGGAAAGCCTGAAAAGCAGAGCCAGTGCCAGAGGCTTCCTCCTATGCCAGTGCAGAGACGCTGCACAATGAGTGCCAGATGGGATCTCACAAGGAAGAATTCCTGAAGGCCATGAGAACGCCATTCTTTCCTTTTCTAGAGGGAGTTTTTAGAGATAATTCTATCTCTGCTTTGCTATCATGTATTGGAGGGGTGTGCATGGAACCACAAACCCCTAGACACAAGTCTCATCAGGCTTGACAGAATGACCCAAACATCTGGATACTGAACTAGATGCAGTACTGGATGAGATTGTGGTGGTTTGTCTAGAAAATAGTGAATGTGTTTGTTCTATACTTGACAAACAAGGTGAGCCTGACTATTTGGGGGCCAGAGAGGTGAACTTTCATGAAGATGGCCAAACATTCCCACGAAATCCATATTTTCTACTCTGGAGGGAAGTACTGACCCTAGGAATTGACATCCAGGCTGTCCAATAGTTGGGTGAATTCATTGGAAAAACAGAAGTGTGGCCCTTCCAAACCTGACCTGTAGCACCCCCTGCAAATGTTCCATAATCCTTGTGGTGGACCAGCATAGAAACAACCACAGTATGACCACAGGAACCACATGTGAAAGAATGTGATGTCTCCATCCGCCTCAGCCCTCAGTACTGACCTAGACAAGAGTTGGGCCAACAACTTTTTCTTCACCCAAAGTCTCTTGAGCAAGAAACATTTCTGTCATTTGAGTCACTGTACATTTTAGAGTCTATTTGGTAAATTAAACTGGCAATTAGAATGCTATAAAAACGAATCTTAAAGGCTTGTATCAAGAGAGATGAAATTATCCCCTGAGAAAGTTGATGTGTGGGGTTGTCTTGAGAGCATTGTACAGAATTCTAGAATAAGATGGATTCCTGGGTGGTTAAGAATAAGTTTGCAAAAATAAAAAGGGTTCTTCAAAGAGAAGCTGATAAAATGCTGAAGACAAACTTTATCTGCTTCACAACATTACAAAGTGGATTGGATCCACAGAGAGAAGCACCATTTATTTAATGAAAAACAAATATGAATTCCTTTGCAGATAAGAGTTTTCAGATCATAAGGATTAGGAGAGCATCCAGGCTTCAGGGCCTAGACCAGAGAAGTAGACAGCTATCATTTTAAAGATAATAACTAGTGGGGCCAGCACTGAGGTGATGTGAGTTAATTCTCTGCCTCTGTTGCCAGCATCCTATGTGGGTGCCGGTTCTAGGCCCAGTTGCTCCTTTTCCAATCCAGCTCTCCGCTATGGCCTGGGAAAGCAGTAGAAGATGACCCAATTACTTGGGCCCCTACGCCCGTGTGGGAGACCTGGAAGAATCTCCTGGCTCCTGGCTTCAGATCGGCACAGCTTCAGCCGTTGCAGCCATCTGGGGAGTGAACCAGCAGATGGAAGACCTTTCTCTCTGTCTCTCCCTCTGACTGATTGTAACTCTACCTCTCAAATAAATACATAAAATCTTTTTAAAATGTTTAAAGTAGATAATAACTGGAAATGGATCGTTTTAATAGGTTCTTGAGGGTGGGATAAGAAAAGCAATGCTGCATGAACTAAGGCACAATTTTTCATATATGGCTGCAATATTGTTTTTGAATTAGCAGAACATGACCCAATTTCTCATCCACTCCCTGAGGCTGGCCAGAGTCTGTGAGATTTTATTTGCGTGGATCAGACAGCCTGAAAGGAGATATTAGGCCTGTTTTCCCTTCTTCCCACAACAGTGAAAGAGGGAAGTTATCAATACTCAGCAGAAAAGTTGTCTCAGAACTCCTGAATAAAATGGTCAAGCTGTAAGATATACATTAAAAAGGTATCATCTTAGTAATCCAAACCCAGAGTAAACATCTGTATCTGACTGCAAACATGACAAGGTTGGTGCCTCTAGAAAATAGGTCTTCAGCATAATTAGAGTGGATATTGCTTTTCACTGAGTGTGAACAATTCACTCACACCAAAATAACTCTAGAAGAGAGAGGTGCTAGCAGTGCTGGGTGTGTCTGGCCTGTTCTTCCCATAGTTTGCAGACTGTCCCAGGTAATGGATAGCCAGTATAGTTTTGGACACCTGTCTTAGTCCTTATCTGCACTGCTATAACAGAGCATCTGAGACGGGGTGATTTACAAAGAACGGATTTGTTTCTTATAATTCTGGAGTCAGGGAAGTTCAAGGCTAAGGGACCCACATCTAGCAAGGGCCTTTTTGTTGCAACATTCCATAGTGGAAGATGGAAGGGTGAAAGAATATAAGAAAATGGGAAAGGGAGGAGAGAGAGGAGGAGGAGGGAAGGGAATAGGAGGTAGAGGGATGGAAGGACAAGGGCCAAACTCGTCCTCTTATTATTACCTGAGACAGGTAACTCCGTCCAACAATAAAGGCACCAAACCATTCATGAGTGCACAACCTTCATGACTTAATCACCTCTTAAAGGTCCCATCTCTCAACATTGTTTACAGGATTAGATTTTCAACACAGAAGTTTTGGGAAACACATTCAAACCATGTCAACATAGTACTGAAACTCAAATGTTTTTCAGACTGCAGCACCACATCAGGATGCACAAATCAGTTTCCGTAATTGAAAACACTCAAGTTCACTCACCACTGGTACATTCACCACCAAAGTCAACAAAACATAGGTATACAGGGGCACTATATCAGCAACTGTAACTGACACAGAGCCTTCTCTATCCTAGTCTGTACAAAATTTTGTACTAGTTGATGAACAGACGGGTAGGTGTGGTGGGGTAAGGATAGAAACATCCCCCTCATTTATCCACATTTATCACAATGCCACCAAACACTATCGGCTATTGGAGGCTTTGGCCCCAAAGGGTCAAAATGACAGTATCAATATAGTCACTATCAAGGGACTAGGGTTGTGATATAAACACACAGGAGGCTTCCCACTTTGGATTATCTTCACTCCAGTGGTTGCCTTGGATACAAGAGAACCTAGATTTTGAAAAACAACACAGACTCAGAATGCAAGATCAGACAGAAATTCTTTCAAGTTAGTCAGATGTAGGAAGAATTAGAATTCAGCAGCAGCACTGATTCTCCCAGCGCTGCAGGGGGTCCTTAGGTGGGAGAGGACCTTGCAATCCCATTTGCATTTGCAAAGTGTAGATGGTTTCAGGCAGCCCATGGAAGGTTGGTTATAAGGTGTTATGTCTGAACATAAAGAAGTTAATTGGATAATTCTCTCTCTAAACTCAGAATAAAATATGTCTATCCAACATTGAGACTTTTACTTTAGTTATTTACTCCAAAGATTGCTATTTACTAAATAAATGCATCCTACCAGTTCATTCTGCCTCTGGATTCCCTGATGCCTCTGGGGGCACAGCTCACTCAGGGCCAGGCAGCAACAGAATTTCAGCTTTTTCATCTGCACCAATTATCATAAACCTCTAAGTTTCATCTGATCCTCTATTTCAATCCTAAAACAAGAAAGGGCAAGGATATGACTGACCAAATGCTCTTCAGACTATTGGTAGCAAGCATAATTCCATTCCCAATGATGCAAGAGAAAAAGATTGTGTCGATGCAAAACTTAAATTCACAAGACATTTACAGCCAGATTTCTCATACTGAAGAATACAATCTGACTGAACTGAGGAGGAAAACATGACACAGGCTCATGTCCCATGTGGCTATGCATATGAATATCTGATGAAAACAAGATAGTCACAACTTGACAACTGGTGATAACCACTTGATAACGTTCTACAGTAACCCTGTGCCATCCCAAATGCACATCTCACCCACAGGTAATAAGATCATCTATTGCCTGCCTCTTTTTACATGGCACTGAAGACACAGAAAAATGAGATTTCAGACTGCTGCAAAATATTTGTTCTACACAAAAGGAACCTGGACTTTTTTCCTCTGTCATAGGTTGATTGCATCTCCCAGAAGTTCATATGTTGAATACTCAATCTCAAAACTCATGTGCCAGCGGCATTTGGAGAGGAATTAGGGTTAGAAGAGATCATGAGGGTGGAGCCCCCATGATGGTGTCAGTGATTTCACATGAAGAGGGAAGAGAGATCCAGCTGGTGCACTGGCTCTGTCCTGCCATGTGATGCCCTCCGCGTGCCTTCCTGTCATGATGCAGGAAGAAGGCTCCTGTCAGATTCTGATGCATTGTTCTGGGACTTTGCAGGCTTCAGAACTGTAATCAATAAATCTATATTCTTTATAAATTCCCAGTCTCAGGTATTCTGTTACTAAAGAAAATCTGTATAAGCATGAAATGGACATTTTGGGATATGATTGTCATTTTTAGCTCATTTATACTCTTGTGGAACTATGGTCTTCCTACTTTTTACTTGTTGAATATTAAGATTAGTGGCAAATTAAGCCTGTAAAGATGGAGTAGTTTAAAATTATGTCTATGCAAAAACTGAGGATGACAGGGGAGGGGAAGGGGAAAGAACAGGGCAGTGAGGTAAGTGTGGTTGTCTTCTTGAATCTGTACCTATGGAATGCATGAAATCTGTTTTCTTTATATTAATAAAAAGGAGGAAAAAGCAAACAAAAACACCTTCTCCCCACTACGTGGATGGCTCCCCTCCACAAACATTGGATATCCATCCCTGTCTTCCTTGCTATTCTCAAAACACTCACAAAACTCTCCATCCTTTCTTGAACTCACTACTCTCACTATTTCTTCTGGCGAGTGCAGCCTATGTTGTCTTCCAGTAGAAACAATGAAATTGCCAGTGAGATCAGGAACAATGTGGGTATCTGTTCAGCAGTCACAATGATATCTGGGAAAACCCAGAGCCACAGGCACTATTACAAGAGGTCTGATCTCCTTCCCACAGAGTATGAATGACCAAGGACTTTTACTGCTGCATGGGTTTTCACATGAATAAGTTTGTTCTCCAATATGATGATGGGAATATTACTTCTAAATATGTTCTACTTTTCTTGATCATAATTGTGATGCATCCAGATTGTATAACATTTGGAATATTTGGTAAAGTATACAGATGGAAATTTAAATCCTACATAATCCAAGTTCCTGGAATAACTTCAGTTAACGTTTTAGTCTATATGCAGCCAGTCATTTCCATCTATACTTACATATGAACACATTCAGACACATACACATACCTATGAAGAGAGAGAGAGGGGAAAAAAGGGAAGAGATGATAGGGTAAGCACAGCTTTATTTATTTATTTTTTTAATTTCAGAGGCAGAGAGACAGAAAGAGACCTCCCATCCATTGGTTCACTCTCCAATTGTCCCCAATGGGCAGGGCTGTGCTGGGACCAAAACCATAAGCCAGGAACTCAACACAAATTTCCCACAGGGTACCAGAGCCATCACTGATGCCTCTTAAGGGTTGTACTGGACAGAAGGTAGAATCAGGAGATGGAGGTGGGATTCTAATCCAGGTACTTCAATGTGGTTTGGAAGCATGTTAACAAGTAGGCCTAATATTCTCCTCTAGGTTCACACAGTTCTGATTCCTGCATTTGTCTAACTAACACACAGTTAAACTAGAAAAGTACATGACATTTTAGAGCTGTTCAAAACCACTCACTCACTTTGTGGATACAGAAAGTGAGGCCAGAGACATGGAGAGGCATGGCAGTTACCCACTTGCAAAGAGAGGGATGCATCCCTCCGCTGAGTGGGGCAGTAACCATGGAAGTAGACTGCACTCTCTTTGTGGGCAACACTGAAACTAAAGTCACAGAAGAGCTCCTGTTCGAGCTTTTCCACCAGACTAGGTCATTATTACAGGTAAAAATTCCAGAAAGGTAAGGATGATAAACCAAAGCAGTTCCCATTTGTAAATTTCAAATATGAGGTGTCTGTTTCATATGCAATGAATCTATTTAATGGAATCAAAGTTTTTGGATGGCCCATCAAAATTCAATTTAGATCAGGAAATACTCACGCCTCACAGGATGTCGGTTTGTCATAGTGCCACTACCATGCTGGAAACTCAAGCCCTACCTCCACATCCCTTAGCAGCAGATATGAAAGGACTGTGGCTAACATGGCTCCATCAGCACAGAAAATCCCGAGATTTTTCTCTTCTCCAGAAAATTACCAGAGACAAGCAGTGACAATGTTTTGAGACAGATAGCAGATGGTGGGAAATTTGGTTGTCCACATGTGGATCAGCCAGGATTTTCACTGTCAGCTCAGTCCCATAATCATACTTACGACAGTCAAGTTCCCTGTGGCTCAGCATATACCACCATCACAGTGCAAAGTCACACTGTGAATTCTCACCCCTACCTGGCAGACATTACAGTCATCTCGACACTAACAAGTGTCCAAGGGATGTTGTTTTTTAGGGTCACTTTAAGCACTTTTGACTAAGTTTGCCTGGAAATATTTTGTTTAGGAACTGTACACAACAGCTTTACAAGTTGCCACCTTTCTTTATAAACTTTTTAAGCTGATAGCTACAATTTAATACAGAAAGGAGGGTTGTGGTTCTACTTTTATGACATTATTAAAACCCTTTCACCTCAGAGTTTTAGGCAAAAGAAAGTGTCACAGTTCCTAATTACTTTAGAAGGTTTAGGAAGGGTGAATTATATATATGGTTTGAATTATAAAGTAAATATTTTAATTATCTGTTATCCTTTTGTATTGCAAGAAATTTCTTGTTAGTTAATCAGATTTTGGTGTGTATTATAGAAAATATTCAAATTGATGCTCTGAAATGGCTATCAATATTTTGGTAAAAAATTAGAAAACATCACTTTTCAGTGATTCATTTTATTAACATTTATTTGACAAAACTTAATATTTAACTTTGGGGAAATATCATATTGGTTAACTTAGAGAATTTAAGTATTATTTTTGTGACATGCTGTTTTAGTTTCACCCTAGTTGAACATGTAAGCATGAATCTACACATTTTTGTCATTTAAAAATTTTGTAACTTATTCAGTACATCACTTTTGATATATGACTGAAGTCACTCAGGATGGTGGGACTTCAGTTAACTATCTCTTGCATGTTTTTACATTAGAAGTTACACTGTTAATATAAATCCATTTTTTCAGGAAGAAAAGCATGTTAATGTACGGCCAAATAAAATGGTAAAGTGTTTTAAAGAAAGTATATCATCTTGGCCGGCGCCGTGACTCAATAGGCTAATCCTCCACCTGTGGCACCGGCACCCCAGGTTCTAGTCCCAGTTGGGGCGCTGGATTCTGTCCCGGTTGCTCCTCTTCCAGTCCAGCCTTCTGCTATGGCCCGGGAAGGCAGTGGAGGATGGCCCAGGTGCTTGGGCCCTGCACCCGCATGGGAGACCTGGCTCCTGGCTTCGGATCATCGCAGCGCGCTGGCCGTAGCGGCCACTTGGTGGGTGAACCAATGGAAAAAGGAAGACCTTTCTCTCTGTCTCTCACTGTCTAACTCTGCCTGTCAAAGAAAAAAAAAAAGTATATTTTCTGGGGAAAACATTCATGAAGTGTTTAAGTGCTGCATCTTCTCTCAAACTTTAAAAATTATAACATTTTCAGAGTAGCCACGATGTGAATACAAGGACACACTGTGTTCTGGATATTGTACAGTTTGCTTCTTTTCCTTGAACATTAGAAAGAATTTAAATACTTTTCTGATTTTAAACTTTTAAAATCTTGTTTGACAAAACTTTTTTGTTTCAAAATGTAGTTTCCCAGGCCGGCGCCGAGGCTCACTTGGCTAATCCACCACCTGCGGCACCAGCACCCCAGGGTTCTAGTCCCGGTTGGGGCACCGGATTCTGTCCCGGTTGCTCCTCTTCCAGTCCAGCTCTCTGCTGTGGCCTGGGAGGGCAGTGGAGGATGGCCCAGGTGCTTGGGCCCTGCACCCGCATGGGAGACCAGGAGAAGCACCTGGCTCCTGGCTTCGGATTGGCATAGCTCCGGCCATAGCACCCATATGGGGGGTGAACCAACAGAAGGAAGACCTTTCTCTCTGTCTCTCTCTCTCTCTCACTAACTCTGCCTGTCAAAAATAATTGTAATTTCCCTTTCATGTAGAATTGCTTAAAACGGTTGATTCCATAGAAAATTTGGATCCTTTTTAATACTAACCACAACATTGGTACTATGTTGCTTTTAACACATGAAAAACAAAACAAAACAAAAAATTCTTTTTCTTAGGATTCAGGGTCTCATTCTGCTTAAAGTCAGACATTTTAGCAGCAAAGTATGAACTGAGTGCTTGCTAGAAAGCAGCACCATTTGGCACCAGACCACCATATGTTGTGTACATCAGAGGGGTCAGAGAGCGAACAAAGTAGCAGATTAGGGGCTTTCATTAAAAAAAATCCTTACTGCAGTTCCAAGGTCAGTGCAGACCATTTTCTTTTCTGAAAGAATTACGACCCATTACCTGCAATGTCTTGCTCTTTTGTAGTTCCACTGTATGTTGAGCACTGACTTGCCATCACATCTGCAATGTGTAAGCATTCCTGGCCTAGGCATGTGCAAGGAAATAAGATATTGTGCCAGTTGTTAATTCCTTGTCACTCTGCTCTGAATTTTTCCTTCATTGCCTGTGGTAAAAATGGATCTGGGCCCTTTAAACATATTTCCTTTGCCAGTTGGCAGAAGTTTCTTCAGCAGGGACGCTGCAGAGACATTGCCAAAGGTTTGCTTCTTGGTTCTGCAGTGCTCCTGGGCAGCCTCCTGCAGCCAGACACCAGCAGCTTGGCTGACTCTTCCAGTTCCAAGCCCCTACAGCACAGTAGCAACCCCAGGGCTCAGCATGCAGGGCTGCTTTAGCGTCAGACTAATGTGGAGCGCATGTGCACACGCACACACACTGCCCCCATGTCTAGTTCCTGCAGTGTCAGTAGTCCCCTTTCCCCCCAATACCCGGCTTCCGCACTGTCCAGGAATCAGTAATGGCTGATAGCCAGAAGCTTCCTCCAACACCCATTTTGGGTGAATTTCTAGTAGAATGACTACCCAGTGAGACATTTCTCTATGAAAAGTTTTCCCCCAGAAACTAGGGGGTTGTGTGCAGCATTGTAACAACTCCTTGGTCATCTTCTGAGCCAGGACCATGGCCTCTCCGATAACCTCTGCATCTCAGCCCGGAGGATATCTTCCTTGTGTGCCTTTCTCCTTTTAGCTGCCGCTTCTGTAATCTTCTGTGTTCTCTTGACTTCCTGCAAGTCAATCTCTCTTTGCTCCACTCCCCAATTACAGTTAGTAATTCTCTATATTCTCTTTTCATGTTGAAACTACTGTGTAGCCTTTCTCTCTCTCTCCTGATCTGACCCTGACAGTTATAGTCAATAACGCTGTTAGAGCTCTGTGGTGGTACATGAGGGATGTCAATTTCAGATAAGTAAGAACAGGAAAGCGATTAGGAAAGGGTATTTGGTAGCTTGCAAGATGACAGGGAAGCCTGGAAAGCCAGGATGGGGAGGCAGAATCACCTTTGCAGATCTAGGTGCTGAGGCTGATGGGTAGTCCCTGACTTAAGTCAGCATCCCTAAAAGCAGAGCCTGAGAAGCGCGCCTCAGATGAGTCAGGAGCAGGCAAGTGGTGTGAGGGTAGGAGAGTAGCACAGGAGGATAAAGCTACACAAGGATGTAGCTTCACAGCTGAAGGTGAGCTGTGGAACATGCACTCTGTGCTACGATCACCCCACCTGTTCCAAACGAGTAGCCTCTCAAGCCCACTTCTCATCAACCCTGGCTGCTGACCACCATGGGTGGGGAGAGGGGTATGAAACCGCTCAGGTAAGGTGGCTCCCTGTTTTCTGGAAAAGAACAGCAGTAAACCCTTAGCAGGCAGCACAGCTGGAGTTTCCTCTGCCTGGTAAGAGAAGGAAGGAAAGAAATAAGGAGCCTCACGTGGGCACAAGAAGGGACAAGTGGAGGGGGACATTGTCACATTTACCCTAAAGCACAATCCAGCCTTGAAGTGAAACACAGAAATGATCTTTCAGGACCCCACAAGGAGATGCAAAACCCTTCCTTGCCTCTCCAGTTGCATTTATATGGATGTAGCTGGGCTCACTCAACTCCACAGAGCTTCAAGTCTTTATCAAGCCTCAGACCTGCCATTAGAGGGATCAAAACAGCAAATACCCTTGGTTGGATAGGTGGAGCTAGAGAGAGAAAGACAGCTGGGCTTGTGGTATATTTGAATGTGTTTATGTCATCTAAAAACCCAGGACTATCTCATTCATCGATTTCATTTTTCTTGTCTAGAAAAACGCTGGTCTCCCAATGGCCCTCCACACAGCTGAAAGTTATGCACGCGCTGCAATCACTGGCATACCTGGTGGTTGCTTGTTTTTGTTTCCCTCACCCCTGGCATGCTGGTTCTCAGCGTTTCAATATAAAGCATATGCAATATCAATTGTGAATATTAATTTCTTCCTTCCTAGGATGTGAAATAAAAACTGTACAGGATAAAATCAGGAAAAGGATCATTCTAGAGGCATTCAAATGAAAAGAGTTGCATTTGTCAAGGCAGAGTGGAGTGGGAGGACAAGGAGAGTAGCCCCTTGTGGCCTCCTGAATGCTAACGGAGCCCATGCCTTTCCCATACCCATGGTAGCTGGCCTACAAGAGATTAGCAGGCCTTGCCCTGAAATTGTGGCCCTACTTGTCTTTTTGAAAGTCCTCCATGTGACCTGGAGTCTACTTTTCAATGCCTGCATTCCAATGGTGCCTACCTTTCAGATTCTCCTGGGAATATTTAAATTGTAATGTAAAGCATGGGACGAGTTCAAAGAATTTGTGAAAACTGGAATTAAAGGACAAGATAATTTTTGTGTGAACAATTTTGAAATGCATGCATACAAAGGATTTTTCAAAAGTTCACTGAAATGCATATTATGAAAAAATAACGCATGGATTTTTTAAATGTACAAAATACACATCTTCTAATTCCATTATGTATGAACTCTTTGAAGTATCCCTGCATCTCATCCAGAGCAACCCCGATGTTCTAGAATGTTGGCAATGTGTTTTTTTCTTTTCTAGCTTTGGGGTCATCTGTCTTGCAGAGCATTCAGATACAAGACTGGCAGTTCTACCCTCCCAAAACCCAAGGGCAAAGAGACACTGAATGAAAGGCCACCAAGACCTTAAGGACATAGAGAAAAGAATGGAATGCCTACATTTGGTGATATCTTTGATGCTCCAAAGATATATGGGTAATATAAACTGAGGTTTGTATGAACATAACTATCATAACAAGAACTGCTCACTCAATCATGAGTTAAGAAAGAAGGAAATCTTAGGGAAGTCTGAACTATCATGAATATAAATACCAAAGAATGTTTTCCAGACACCTAGCTTTTAATCCTTGCCAACAAGCCCATGCCACTTTAGCTCACTGATTTCTGCCATCATGGAACATTCTAGGGTTATATGATCATTTCTGGGAGTAAGCGGCTAACACCACCTTCCTGCCGAGAATGTTTTTCCCTTTAAAGGTGTAAATCCAGGGTGGCACATCTAAATTGGCTGGAATTTTCTCTATTTGAAAACTGAAGTCCACACAAGGTTGCAGCTGTCTAGTTAAATTCCCCACAGAGTGTTCCAGTGGAGAGAAAAGCTAAAAGAATGCTCAGGTTTATTTTTTTACTGCTTTTCTGAAAGAGGCATAGACAGTGCTGTGGCCTATGGGGCAACATTCTGGATGTTAACAGTGATGTCACGGGGCCACAGTGACTGCCTGGATGTCACTCCACAGTCAGCCAAGTAGTTTTGTTCTTCTCTTTCCTTGCTGCTTCTTTGGAAACCAAAATCTTATACCAGTCACCTTTTATCAAAACGGCACAAAGCACAGAAAGATTATTTGAGTTGACTCCCAGAGAATGTGACAAATGGAAGAAACAGAGACCCATTTATTATTCATACCAACTCTTAGAGAGACTGAGAAAAAAGAGAGAGATTGGTCCCCTGGGTGCTCACTGCTAATAAACATCACTGACCAACCAGAGCAAAACCCACGCATTCCAGAATTTCACCTTCAATTCTCGCAGTCAGAATGTAACGATTCAATATCATTCCAAATTTTCAGAAACATGGATTTGTGCCCTCAGCAGGATTCTGATGACTCCAATCCTCTACTTGGCATCAGCTGAAAGCCCCAAGCCCAAAGTGACAGCCAAGGCCAGCTTAAGAATTTTGTTGTTCAAATAATAAAGAACCAAATTAAAAAGTTGCATTTATTCTTTATTCTTTCATTTTCATTATGCTAAGTCCAAAGTATACAACCAGTCTTCAAGAAGTTCATGAAAAGCAAATATTATGAAAATAACAATGTATGCATTTACAAATGGTTTTACACCAAAATAATATATAGAAAAATGATCCTCTGCCTCTGAGAATACCAGCAGAGAGAGGTAAGCAACAGGGAACTGACTACCAGTAATTTCCATCCACAAAGGAAACGACAGGGTTCCTCAAAGAGCCCTGGCAGGTTGCTTGATAGGGCAGGTAGGACTTCCTGGAAGACAGGGACAATTTAAGCCTTTTTCACTGGTGCTTCTTTGGATGGAATCAAAGTTTACTGATTAAAATTAGTGACTCTATTTTTATATTGACTAAAAAGAGGCATATTATTTAACTTTCAGAGATTTTTAGATAGACACAAAGATAGGAATTGAGCATTGATTTTTATGGCGCCCTGAATAACCAGACACTTATGATGAGAAAATTGAATCATATTATAGACATACCAGGAGGTATGCAGAGGTGATTGCTCCTTAAACTGCCTTATTTTACTCTGATAAGATGGCCAAAAAGAGGACCTCCCATTTGCCACATGCCCTACTTTCATTATGGAAGGAAATCAACACAAACAATTTGAACTCGGAGCTGAGATGAGAGGAACTGTAAATACAGGATAATGAAAGTCTTCAGGCAGCAGTGCCCCATTATTCATCATGCTTCCTAAGAAATCGTACCCAGTAAGGAGGGGACAAAAAGAACTCCACCACCTTCGGCCTCAGCTCCTCCAGACAGTCCAAGGGGTCCTGCACATCACTCATCTCCCTGGCCAGGCAGTCATGACCATCAGACATCCAATGCTGCCTACGTCTGTCAGTTAACAAGCACTATCACTGGGGCTCCCAAGAATGGCAGGATCCAGGGATGAAAGATCAGAAAAGCTGGATCAGCCTCCCAGTTTTAGAGAAAAATCCTAGAGAATTTGTATATTTAACTACTGTGCTGTGCATGGCTGAATCCCTCACATCTTATGGTCAAGTCAAGAGCTGACCTATCTGTAGGAATTTCACTTTCCTAACTACAGTTATCCTCCATTATCTGTGGGGACTTATTCTAGGGCCCCCTAAGGATATAAGGACCCCCTAAGGATATCAAAAGCCACAGCTCAAATAAAATGCTGTCATACTTGAATACAACCCATCTACAGCCTCCTATGTAACTTAAAGCATCCCTAGATTACTTCTGATAACTAATACAGTATAAAGGCTATGCAAATAGTTGCTGTACTCTGTTGCTTAGAAAAGGGTTTGCACACCTTCAGTATGGATGTAAATTTTTTTAAAAGTGCCTCTGCAGTTGGTTGAGTTGATGGATATGGAACCTGTAGATCGAGGGCCAACTGTGTAGTTAAAATGACTCCCAGTCTCCTTCTTGTAAACTCACTCACCGTTTGCCTCCACCATCCTACACCCTACACCATCCCCTTCATGTCCCCAATTCATTCTGTTTCCACTGCCAAAAGCCAAGCCATCATTTGCATCTTGAAATTAATACACAAAGTGGATTATTGCTTTCTAAGCCAGTGCTTAGATGAATGTTTCACTGATCAGGGACTGCTTGGTGCTCTCATCTATCCTAATGGGTGTCTGTCACTATAGAGCATGAGGGTGGATTTTATGAGTTTCCCATCAGTCCTGAAATCACACATTTTGGTAGGAAAGGGGATGCAAAGGAGAGGGCTCAGGAGAGCAGGTGAGTGGGCAGGGTGGGCAGTCCATACCAGCACATTTCCCCACCTTCCAGAAAAGCCTGGACTCCAGCGATCTGAGTTAGGGGTTGACTGTGGTTCATGCAAAGGAAAACGACAGTGCTGAACTGCAAGGTCACCTCTCAGGATAAATTCTCACATTTCTGCAGCACTGCAAGAGGCTTCCTACAGGATCTTGATCCTCATCTGAGCAAATGTACCACAAGACAGTCAGGCATTCTCATCACCAGGGACTAACAATGTTTGAAGAGGGAACTCAAGCAGTCAGCACTGTGGCTTAGCAGGTAAAACCACCACCTGCAGTGCCCGCATCCCATATAGGCACTGCTCCACTTCAGATCCAGCCCTCTCTTATGGCCTGAAAAAGCACTGGAAGATGGCCCAAGTCCTTGGGCCCCTGCACACGCATGGGAGACCCAGTAGAAGCTCCTGACTCCTGGCTTCAGACCAACGCAGCTCGGGCCATTGCGGCCATCTGGGGAGTGAACGAACGGATGAAAGACCTCCCCCTTCCCTCCTCCTCCCTCTTTCCTTCTCCCTCTCCCTCTCCTTCTCTCTGCCTCTGCCTCTGCCACTCTGTAGCTCTGCCTTTCAAATAAATAAATCTTTTAAAAAAAATAGGGAACTCAGTGTGTTTATTTCCACTTTGGCCATGGCTCTAGCTTTCTTTTATTGGCAATGATTTATCCAGGCTAAGGCGAGTAAGTAATTGAAAGTATACTGTTGGGCATAATGGGAAAATACTTGTAAACTATGCAACTGATAAAGGATTAATAACCAGATTCTACAAATAGATCAAGAAACTCCACAACAACAAAACAAACAACCCACTTAAGAGATGGGCCAAGGACCTCAATAGACATTTTTTTTTTTGACAGGCAGAGTGGACAGTGAGAGAGAGAGACAGAGAGAAAGGTCTTCCTTTGCCATTGGTTCACTCTCCAATGGCCGCCGCGGCCGGCGCACTGCGGCCGGTGCACCGCGCTGATCCGATGGCAGGAGCCAGGAGCCAGGTGCTTTTTCCTGGTCTCCCATGGGGTGCAGGGCCCAAGCACCTGGGCCATCCTCCACTGCACTCCCTGGCCACAGCAGAGGGCTGGCCTGGAAGAGGGGCAACCAGGACAGAATCCGGCGCCCCGACCGGGACTAGAACCGGTGTGCCGGCGCCGCTAGGCGGAGGATAAGCCTAGTGAGCCGCGGCGCCGGCCTAATAGACATTTTTCAAAAGAGGAAATCCAAATGGCCAACAGACACATGAAAAAATGTTCAAGATCACTAGCAATCAGGGAAATGCAAATCAAAACCACAATGAGGTTCCACCTCACCCCAGTTAGAATGGCTCACATTCAGAAATCTACCAACAATAGATGCTAGAGAGGATGTGGGGGAAAAGGGACACTAACCCACTGTTGGTGGGAATGCAAACTGCTTAAGCCACTATGGAAGTCAGTCTGGAGATTCCTCAGAAACCTGAATATAACCCTACAATTCAACCCAGCCATCCCACTACTTGGAATTTACCCAAAGGAAATTAAATTGGCAAATAAAAGAGCTGTCTGCACCTCAATGTTTATTGCAGCTCAATTCACAATAGCTAAGACTTGGAATAAACCTAAATGCCCATTAAAAGAAGACTGGATAAAGAAATTATGGGATATGTACTCTATAGAATACTATACAGCAGTAAAAAAAAAAATGAAATCTGGTCATTTGGTACAAAATGGAGGAATCTAGAAAACATCATGCTGAGTGAAATAAGCCAGTCCCAAAGGGACAAATATCATATGTTCTCCCTGATCGGTGACAACTAACCAAGCACCAAAAAGGAAACCTGTTGAAGTGAAATGGACACCACGATAAACAGTGACTTGACCAGCCCTTGTCCTGACTGTTGAGGAAAAACTTACTATTTTATTCCTTTTAGTATTTTTTGTTCTACTTAATACCATTGGTTGAACTCTTTAATTAACACACAATTATTCTTAGGTGTTGAAATTTAACTGAAAAATGATCCCTGTTAAATATAGAGTGGGAATAAGAGAGGGAAGAGATGTACAGTTCGGCACATGCTCAGTTGGACTTACCCCTAATGATAGAGTTAGAAACGTGCCAGGGGATTCCAATTCAACCGCATCAAGGTGGCATGTACCAATGTCATCTCACTAGTCAAAGTGATCAGTTTCAGTTATAGGATTAAGTGTCAAAGGGATCACATAAACAAGACCAGTGTCTGCTAATACTAACTGATAGAATTAAAAAGGAGAGAATGATCCAACATGGGAAGCGGGATACACAGCAGACTCATAGAATGGCAGATGTCCTAAACAGTACTCTGGCCTCAGAATCAGCCCTTAAGGCATTTGGATCTGGCTAAAAAGCCCATGGGAGTATTTCAGGCACGGAAAGTCAAGACACTCTGGCAAAAAAAAAAAAAAAAAAAAAAAAAAAACCTAAATGAAAGATCTCTGTGAGTGAGATCCCAGCTGGCCATCAAAGAAGGAGGTACCTTTTTCTGAAGGGAGGAAAGAACTTCCACTTTGACTAAATAAGATGGGAGTTGGAGAACTCAAGAGGCTTCCATAGCCTTGGAAGCTTATGACAAGAGCCTCAGGTGATTACTGGCATCATAAATAAAGAGTGTCAATTGTTAACAACAGGAGTCACTGTGCACTTACTCCCCATGTAGGATCTCTGTCCTTAATGTGTTGTACATTGTGAATTAATGCTATAACTAGTACTCAAACAGTACTTTATACTTCATGTTTCTGTATGGGTGCAAACTGTTGAAATCTCTACTTAATATATACTAAATTGATCTTCTGTATATAAAGATAATTGAAAATGAATCTTTATGTGAATGAGATGGGAGATTGAGTGGGAGATGGGATGGTTGCGGGTGGGAGGGAGGTTATGGGAGGAAAAAGCCACTATAATCCAAAATTGTACTTTGGAAATTTATATTTATTAAATAAAAGTTAAAAAAAAAAAGTATACTGTTGTGCGGCGCTGTGGCACAGTGGGTTAACGCCCTGCCTGAAGCGCCAGCATCCTATACAGGTGCCAGTTCTAGTCCCGACTGCTCCTCTTCTGATCCGGCTCTCTGCTATGGCCTGGGATAGCAGCAGAAAACGGCCCAAGTCCTTGGGCCCCTGCACCCACGTGGGAGACCCGGAAGAAGCTTCTGGCTCCTGGCTTCGGATTGGTACAGCTCCGGCCGTTGCAGCGATCTGGGAAGAGAACCAGTGGATGGAAGACCTTTCTCTCTGTCTCTACCTCTCTCTGTAACTCTGTTTTCCAAATAAATAAAATAAATCTTTTTTTTAAAAAAAAAAAGTGTACTGTTATCCTTGGGCTTCCATAGGTGTTTGATCCCAGAAGCCCCCTAAGAATACCCAAATCTGCACTTGTTCGAGTCCCTTAGATGAAATGGTATAGGATTTGCATGTAACCCACACAATGCTTCTGTATACTTTAAATCACCTCTAGGTTACTTGAAACACCTAATGCAAGGCAAGTGCTGTGTGAACAGTTGTTAAAACACGGTATTTAGGGAATAACAACAAGGAAAGGTCTGCACATGCTTGGTATAGACATATTTAAAATGGTTTCTATTAAAATGATAATATTAAGACTTTCAGTGGTGATATTAATATTTATCTGCAGTTGGTTAAATCTGCAGGTGAATCCAGGAATATAGAAGACCAACTGTGTATTTCATCTTTTGAGCTTGTCTCTCAATGGGGGGAAAATGTGACGCACCACCTACTGTTTACATTTTACAGTGCAAAACATGACTTCTGAAGATCAAACTACAATGTATGATTTCTTTTTCTAATTAAACCATGAACAAGTTTAACATGTTGTCAGATATTTAAGGCCAAAGCTACAAATTAAATAATCATTATCAGTAATATTCACCTTTGAAATCTCCCTTTTAAGGCTAATTTTATTTTTAAAAAGAATCATTTTCAGTTCAATAAATATTAACTGAGAATTAATTAAAACAAAGTAACTGAATATACCCAACCCTCACAGCACTTACAAATGGTCATGAAATACCTATTTTTACTATTTATCAAAGTCTATTCAAAAGTAAGGATTCCTGCTCTCAAGTTAAAGACTGAAATGCAATTTTTCAAAAAGTTGCTGGGTTAAATCAGAAGCACCCATATGAAAATACGCATGCACTCACACACGCACGCGCACACACACACACACACACACCCCTATAAGCACAGTAGAGCCATCCTTCTCTCCTAGGAATACAATCAGATCCTCTGCAGAAAAAGGTGTTCAGTGAAAGGGTCCAGACCCACATATCCAGAGGGGACAGAAGGGTGGTCGCATCCAGAAACCATATCACAGGATGAAAGTCTGAAGCAACAGAGGATGGTGTGAGAGAAAGGGCAACTCTGAGAACATGTGTCAAATGCAGCCTGTGCATGATGGATTAGATTTATTCTGCAATATTCCAGAAGGCAAAACAAAGGGTCACGGACAGATATAAAAAGGAGGCAGACTTTAGCTTCACAAAAGGAATTTTTTAATAGTTGGAATTGTTCAGAAAGGAAGTGTCTCCTGAAAATGTTAAAGCAGAGAGCAGGCAAGACCTCTCAGGGATGCTGCAATGAGATTTCTGCACAGGGCAGAAGCATGCAGAGACCTCCTCCAGGGCTGAGCTACAATGTTACCACTGGCTTGCTGCTGGAATGCGATTTATTCCAGGTTACCGACTAAACCAGAGTCAGAGTTAGCATTTCAGTCTTCAGGGAAACACTTTTTTATTCTTTCTTTAAGGGCAGAAGGGAAGTAACAGGAAGATAGAAGATAGGGACACCAGTTCCATAAATCACTTTGAGCATTTTCTTTGAAAATGGTACTGATCATAAATCTTTATTGCTTTTAACTGTCAGGTAAGAACATTATTATTAAGTGCATGCATTAAATTTTGGAGAGCTGTGATCATAATCTTTACTTTTTATGCAGCTGAACAGTTTGTTTTCTAATTAAATGGTTAAATCTGACATTTAATCTTAACCAAGAAAAGAATAGCTATGTCAACAGAATATTGTTTTGTTAAATTGATTTATTAAAAAACAGAATCAGTTACATAGCCAGAATTCAGAATTCATCCAGTTCAGCACACAGTATGAGAGCAAACAGTATGGTGTTTTGCTACCATTAACCACTTGGAGCTTCCTTGATAGAGCAATTAAACTAGTAATTCATTACACCAGCAATACAAGAGCATATGTTTGGTGAAAGCTCCCATTAACACTAAAAGTACACAATAATGTCTCAACAAATTGGCCTTTCACTTCTTGCCCGCATGGACACACTTGTCTATGTATTTCCTCTTACTCAGGAGAAGAAAATGTAAATTACAGAAGAGCAATGGTAAGTTGGAACATATTCTTAATGTATTCCTATTTTGTAATATGACCTCATCTATTAAACTTGAAATGTTTTATTTATGGCTTCACTCATTTAATTATACAGACTCACTGCCCACTGCCTTATTAAGTAAACTATTATAGAATATTTGATGGCATTTTGTGGTTTCACTAGAAACACAAAGTCCTATCAGGACCATGCAAGAGAAACAATGAATCTATGGTCATCATGTAGGAGAGAGAAGAGCTGGAGAGAGAAATATAAAAACTAGACGTAAGCTATCATTCCCTTTCTAGAGATGAGGCATCTTTGTGGCTATCCCCAAGCACACAGGATACTCCGCGAGCACTGCAGAATGGCGTTGGTAAAGGAAGAACATCAATCCTTCCTTACAACCCTGCAGCTCAGCCTCTATTTCTGCTTAGCACCTGACTCCAGCCACCTCATCACTAATGCTCCTTTTAGGCAAGAATTCCCAGGAATAATTTCTGTATCACCTCCACTCCACCTGACACTGACCACAGAGTAATTCCACAAATGGCCATTGAATTGCCTTCACTTATTAGTATCTGCTGGCATTCTTGAAATCTCAGAGACCTTCTGAAGCTAAGATGAGTCCTTAGGAGCAGAGATTATTTTGCAACATGTGGCAATGACACAGTCTGTTTGTTCTAAGAGCCTGCAGGGCTGCCAGCTGCTTGTCAAACAGCAGATTCCTGGAGCTGCATGCCATGACTTTGTGTACCAATTGGCAAAGGGAGGCTTCAGCCCTGTTCAGGGGCCAGGTCCGCCATTGAGAAACCACACTGATGGGCAGTGGGATGGGTTCAACTAGATACCAATTTGCTCATTCTAGCAGCAAAATGAACATGGCTTATATTTGAGAAAGATGCATAATAGGCATACATAGTCTCTCCTCCTAAGCATGTTCATGACCATGAGAAGCTGGATACAGAAATATTTAAAAAAGCAACTGGATTTTAAATTCTCTTTAGTATCATTAAAACTAAATTTCACATTTTAAAATGATATAGCACCATATTTTTTCCACCTCTTGGTTTATAGGCACATTGTTGATAGCCTAGTATTTAACTTTATAGCATTGTTAAAAGGTTTTAATTAATATGACATCATCTGTTCATTCATATTGAAGAAGAAAACTAGAAGGACAACATTGTTCTTTCTTCAGTACACTTTGACTTCACAGATGTTCTGGCAATGATCAAGTTTTGGACTATAAAATAGATACGTAAGCAAATAGCAAATCTTTGCAGAGTCCTGGTGATTGGTGCAGACATTTATATTCTCTGTGGTGCCACCTAGTGGCTCAATAGTCTAACTACATCTTTATCCAGACAGCACTATTTATCAGCCAAGATTGAAAGCTATGGATATAATTCCAAATTCATTTTGCAAAATTCACCTTCGTATAATCTCAATATTAATCCTTGAATACATATCTCTTCTCTTGCACAGCTAAAATGGGAATTAAAAAGGTATTTGCCAAATGCCTTCAATTTTATTAGCAGTGTTAAGAGAAGAATGCAGTCAGTATCCAAATACAGTTTCAATCTTCTCCACCAGTACGCACCACTAGATTGAGCTAAGTTCATCAGTGGAGTCAAAGAGAATATATGGTTTGTTTATCCATGTCCACTGTTAGTATCACTTTGGAAACAGGTCCTGATGGTCTAAAACTAATCAGATATATTTTCATCAACTGAACTGAAGACACCTTGGAGTTGTGGCACACCCTATAAAGGAAGAAATGCAGCGGATTCAGACTTTTGAGAAAAGTCAGTACCTTGTGCATTGTTGATACCACATGTGAGACAATGCACTGAATAATGAAAGAGAAGGTACTGACAGCTTAGAAATTGTTACAAAATGATGTTATATTCTTGATTTGGAAATAAATAGTTGCCTCTTATTTACAGACCCAAAATTTCAGATTAGAATAGAAGTTGAAGTTATTCCAGTTACCATTATCAATTCAGAAATTACAGGTCAACATAGCAACATAGTTAATATTCATGTATGTGGATTTAGTCTATAAAATAATTCAACAGTGGTAGAGAATATTTGTCTACCAAAATCTATGTTCCAATTTTCTGTTATAGAAGAGCTGCAGGTGAGAGGAGGGTGTCTTCCATGTGGAACCGTGTTCCCTAGACCCACTTGCAGTGTTGTCTGTGGACCTGAGATTTGGTTTTCCCAAGGGATACATATAAAGACACAGGGTGTGCTTTGTGTACCTAGCACAGGAAGCCGTTCTTGGAGGCTCTCCCACTGGATGGAAAGATGACACAGAGCAATCCCACAGCCTCATGTAAGAAATGATGGAGCTTCCACTGTCTGCCTCTTCCCTGAATGGGTGAACACAGCAGCCTTTTAGCCTGAAGTGTTCACCTTGGAATTCTTTCATGAGGAAATTCAATGTTCTTCAAATCATTGAATTGCTTTGAGTCTCCTGTTATAGCATCATAGTATTCTCTAACTGGAAGTCAAGGTCTAAAATTATTTTAATAGTGGCCAACAAGTTCAAAATTCATTTGTGTGTGGGCTTCACTAATGTTTCTGTAGAATGATTTCACATATCCTAAGAGCTTCTCAAAAATATATCCTGTGTAACAAAAAAGCAGTTAAAAAGCAAAATAGCATAGTTACAGACAGTGCTAATCACATCAATTTTGAGGTCAATGAAAATTCTGGATTCTAGTAGGCTGAATTACTCTTAAGAATTATAGAGGGGTCCAGCATGGTGGCAGAGTGGGTAAAGCTGCCACCTGCAGTTGCGCCAGTTCGAGTCCCAGCTGCTCCACTTGTAATTCAGCCCTCGGTTATGGCCTGGGAAAGCAGTGGAAGATGGCCCAAGTCCTTGGGCCCCTGCACCCACATGGGAGACCCAGAAGAAGCTCCTGGTTCCTGGCTTTGGATCGGCACAGCTCTGGCCATTACAGCCAAATGGGGAGTGAACCAGTGGATGGAAGACCTTCCTCTCTTTCTCTCTCTCTCTCTCTCTCTCTCTCTCTCTCTCTCTCTGCCTCTCCTTCTTTGTGTGCGTGTAACTCTGACTTTCAAGTAAATAAATAAAACTTTTAAAAAAAAGAATTATAGAGGCACACTTAGACAACACACCCTTACACTCTAACCACACTAATTGTTTTTAAGATGGTAGTACTTAGTGTTCAATATGGCAATTTTACTCTTTAAAAATACTTTCCCAGATTGTAACAAACCAAACACAATGGCCATAAACTGTACATGTAGCCATAATGTTGGAGACTTATGAATTAATTTTCCAAATTTTGGAGATGCAGTGATTTCTCACTGAGCATGACTGCTCACTTCATATTCAATAGGTTTCTCAAAGTTTAGTCAAACTGAAAAATTGATGATACAGACCTCTGCTGAGATTCTCATCCTAATGGGTGCCTCCACAACTTAAAATGAAAAGCACATTCAAAAATCTTTACCCCCATCCACACTGCTCAGCAAAGCTCTGCCATCTCTGATTCCACTTAGCACTGCTCTGCAGAGAAAGCTGAGCATGGATGCACCACTGGCTCCATTCTTAGATGCAGGGTAAACCTGAACACTTGACTCTCTGTGAAAATCAGCATTTCTCTTGTTTATGCTGGCACATTCCAGATCCATGTGGTCTAATGTCATATCACTGTGAGTCATCATAGAACCCAATAAGACAAGACTTTAAATGCCAAGGCTGGCTTGGCAAATGAAACAGATTAGCACTGTCTGCAAGGAGAGTCCATTTCGTTACCACCCAACTTATGGCACAAATCTGTATGTTAGCTTAGCTCAAAAAAAACACCCCTTATATTCACTGTGGGCTTAAGCAAACAGAACATTTCCCACTTATGTCAACAATCACATTAGGTGAGGAACCTGGCTTTGTGGGACGGAGCCAAAGGCCTCTTGAGTTGCAATGGAAATTGAGTATAATGACTTTCATACTGTGGACACGCATGGAAATTTAGATCTTCATTGCTTGGACTTCTTTTTAGACAAGTGAGTTTGGCTTTGTTATGTTTAGATTAAATGGCAAATGTCCTAAGCCACACTGTCTTAACCTACTAACATGATAAGTTTCCAACTAATAAATACATGGCAAAATTCCTTTAAAACAACACCTTGTTACACAAGGGATATATGTAGGACATGCACAAAAACAGTCTTGAACCTCGTGACCAAGACACACCCTCTCCATCAACAGTGCCCTCTTAGGGCTTAGCCTGAGGAATCAGTGAAGAAATCCAGAACAGTGTGTTAGATCCATCCCTGAAACTACTACACAACTGAGTTTTCATTGCAGAATAAAATGACAACTCTACTGAAAAAACTCATTCACCATCTCTCCACCCTGCATATCTACTGATTTTCTATTTGAGATGGATGTCCCTGTATATGTGGAGAGGTGTCCTGGGGACTTTGCATGAAGCTGAGCATGAATGGCTAATGGATTCAAACTCAGCCATTTCCAGACAAGCATTGCTCAGAACCATCCCACACCCCCAACCAGCTCTGTTCTCCCACCAACACTGGAGAGTGCTTCTCACTTCTCTGTGCTGTAGCACTTTCCAGCACATATTCACTTTGAGAACATCTTTGCCAGTTCTCAGGCTCCGTGTTTGATGTTCATTTTCTTCTCTTCTCTGTCCCAGAGAGAGGGCTCAGGATACATTTGCAAAATGAATGACTTTCTTTGATGATTTAATCATTGCTTTGTAGGTTTTTTTTTTAGATTCTCCTCTTGTGAATTTTTTTAAAATATATTTTCCTAGTATTTCTGGACTGACAATTTTTTCCATACTGATTTTTTCGCCTTCATAATTCACAGATTCTGCTTTTGCAAACTCACCTATTTATCTACTTTCAAAACATGTTTGTAAAACCCAAATCAACAGTTCAGGATACTTTTCTCATGGACGGATGCAGAATGGCAAAAATTTGAGTTGCTACCACGTGCATTTCCAGTTGAGGTCAAACAGGTGATATCCTGTCACCTTCCTTCAATCCTTATACTCTAAACAAGCAGTTTCCTTGTCTATTTAGGATCAGGCTTTTTATATTTTTATTCTGTTTAGAATGGCTCCCAAGTGTGGTGCTGAAGTGCTGACTAGTGTTCCTTCTTCTAAGTTTTATTTTATGTATTGGTTTTAATTTTTGAGAACTCTTACATTATTTTCAAATCAATCATAATCATTATCTAATTTTTCTTTTGTCTCCTTTTGATTTTCTAACCATATTAAATCATTAGAAACTAATAATTTAAATGTTTCCTCTACTTCATCGAACCTTTTGTATTGATTGCCCTTAACATACAAAAAGATACTATATGATACTATATGAAGGTCAAAAAGCTCATGGAAAAATGGAATTAAAAATAGGATTATGTTGGTGCCAAAATAATTCGAAATCCATGCATATGAGAGGTCTTTACAAAGTTAATGAAAAATGTACATGATGGGAAAGTATAGATTTCAACTTTGTGACAAAGTGAATCTATCATTTAATTTCATTTTTCCACTAACTTTCTGAAGGGGTCAGATCACAGAGGCAGAAGGCCACAGATGTGTTTAGGGCAGGCATGGGCAGGAGAGCAAATATTTCATGTTTTGTGAAAAATGCAGGCTTTGTCCCACAAGTCCCTCTTGATTTGGGACTTATTTTTGTTGTTACTGTTCTTGAAAATCCTTTGAGAATACACAGATTGCTTCATTTTAATGGTTGTCAGTTAGGAACAAACAGGTCTTGGCCCCATTTTGTTGCTCTGGCTCTAGAGCTGAATGCCTTCCACCAGGGTTATCTCAGGGACTTGGGTGTTTATCATGTATCTCAGTGATGGTGTTTTCTTCTGGGTCTCACAGTTTCTATGCATTGCAGGGATGTGCCTCCTCTTCCCATTCAGAATCCACCTTGAAAGCTGTTATAAAGACCTTGGGATCCCCTGAGGATTCTTTCAATATCAGACAAGGTTTTCTTTGTGGGCATTGCCATTTGCATAGGGTTCTACATTAATTTTATTCAACTGGTCTGCAGTGCTCTGTGGTCCTTGCCGGTTTTCTGGATTTGTGTCATGGTAACACTACAAAGTAAACAGCTGCACATCTCCCTTCCTTATAATGCTCAAACAAGTTGGATGTCCCTGGGAGTACAGACTGAGAACATCTGAACAAACATGAATTTGGCTTTGGTACCTTTTTTTTTTTAAAGATTTTTATTTATTTATTTGAGAGGTAGAGTTACAGACAGTGAGAGGGAGAGACAGAGAGAAAGGTCTTCCTTTGGTTGATTAACTTCACAGATGGCCGCAACAGCCGGAGCTGCACCAATCCAAAGCCAGATGCTTCTTCCCACTCTCCCATGCAGGTACAGGGGCCCAAACACTTGGGCCATCTTCTATTGCTTTCCCAGGCCATAGCAGAGAGCTCGGTTGGAAGAGAACAGCCAAGGACAAGAATTAGCGCCCATAAGGGATGCTGACGCCACAGGCGTAGGATTAACCTACTGCACCATGGAGTTGGCCCCAGCACCTTTTTTAAAGGATAACTTCTTTCTTGGATAACATAATTTTTCCCAGGGTCATGTGTATATTTTTTTCTATTCAATCTTTATTTGAAAACTCCTTTGTCTCTTGATCCAGGTATAACAATTTATCTTTCCCCAAAATTGTCCATTTTATCTAGGCTTTTTAAAATCATTTAGCATGGCTGCATAACAGATATTTTCATCACTTGCTATAATCCATTTTCTTAATCTTCTTGCCCACTTAATTTTGCTTGTCTTGATATTAGATCTCTTGCATTCTAAGAAAAGCAACGGAGGACTGCTCTGCCATGGCAGAGACTTCCTGGGCACTAGACACTTGCTCAAGCAGTTAGAGGAGGAATGGCATGCCACCAGCCTGTACTTCTGTGATTATCCAGGCCTAATGTTCCCCAGGTAAACAACAACCTGCTGAGTCATTCTCCCTCCTGGGACACACCCCAACCCCCTGCTGGCCATAAGCCTTGGTTCCAGCATCTGAGAGCTGAGTCTTTTCCTATAACCTGGTCTCCACCCAAAGCACAGATGCAAGGACAAGGTGCCATGATCATCAGGCCTTTCATGAGCGTGGGACGCAGGAACAAGCCATCATTCCTACCAGACCTGGCATTTTCTTTTCAGGAAGAGAAGTAAGGTGAAATGACAAATGCTGTCTCATTCTGTTGAAGTAGCACCTTGACAGCAGGGACCCCATCTTGGAGCACCTGAGACTCCATCCTGGGAAGCCCCCCACACACTGTGAGACTCTGGTCTGAAACTATGATCTAAACCAGTCAGACAACAGCAGTCCACTACATCACACTTGGCACAGCATAGCAGTCCCCTAGCATGATTGCTCAAGCTTGAAAGTAGAAAGGCTATACCTGGGTTAATGATAAAAATGTGATTTGTCTCTGTCCTACATATAATTAAAACCAATAATTGGATTAATGTCAAGATTATAATTGATCATTGTTAAGATTGTAACTGGTACTGTCAACACTGTAATTGATATTAATTTTGCATAGGTTTTAGGCTAGCTTGACCCCAGTAACCATGTACTCCCCATGATCTTAGCAACCATGTATTCCCCTCCCAATTTTGTGGTTTTTGCCTTTATAAACCCTGTTGCTTTGGGCTTTGGGGTCGAGAGTTCTTTGGGGCATGAGCCCACTCTCGGCCGCCAGCAATAAAGGACTTTAAAATTTTTTCAGTGTGTGGCGCTCCTCTGTCACCACTCGCTCAGGCACAACACTGTTCAGGCTGCTGTAACCAAATGCCTTAAACTGGGCAGTTTACAAACAACAGAATTCCTCACAGTTCTGGAGGCTGAAGTCTAAGGTCAAGCTGCCAGGAGATCTGGTGTCCGACATGGGCCAAGGCCACATGAGAGTGATCTCCTCTGTGTCTGCACGGGTAGAAGGGAGAAGGAAACTCTGTGGTGCTTCTTTTATAAAAGCATTTATCCCATTCAGGAGGCTCTACTCTTAATATCTAATCACTCCCCAAAGGTTCCCCATCTATAAAATTACTTTGGGTGTTGGGATCTGAGTATGTGAACTTTATGGTGGGGAGTGACACTGACTTTCAGTCCATAACATGAACAACTCAAGAAAACAGAATTCTCCTAATTCATTATAAAAAAGGATCCAAAACCAATCCCTGGAGTAAGGACAGTCTATTCAATAAATGGTGCTGGGAAAACTGGATTTCCACGTGCAGAATCATGAAGCAAGACCCCTACCTTACACCTTACACAAAAATTCACTCAACATGGATTAAAGACTTAAATCTATGACCCGACACCATCAAATTATTAGAGAGCATTGGAGAAACCCTGCAAGATATAGGCACCGGCAAAGACTTCTTGGAAAAGACCCCAGAAGCACAGGCAGTCAAAGCCAAAATTAACATTTGGGATTGCATCAAATTGAGAAGTTTCTGTACTGCAAAAGAAACAGCCAGGAAAGCGAAGAGGCAACAAACAGAATGGGAAAAAATATTGGCAAACTATGCAACCGATAAAGGGTTGATAATCAGAATCTACAAAGAAATCAAGAAACTCCACAACATCAAAACAAACAACCCACTTAAGAGATGGGCCAAGGACCTCAATAGATATTTTTCAAAAGAGGAAATCCAAATGGCCAACAGACACATGAAAAAATGTTCAAGGTCACTAGCAATCAGGGAAATGCAAATCAAAACCACAATGAGGTTTCACCTCACCCCGGTTAGAATGGCTCACAGAAATCTACCAATAATAGATGCTGGAGAGGATGTGGGAAAAAGGGACACTAACCCACTGTTGGTGGGAATGCAAACTGGTTAGGCCACTATGAAAGTCAGTCTGGAGATTCCTCAGAAACCTGAATATAACCCTACCATTCAACCCAGCCATCCCACTCCTTGGAATTTACCCAAAGGAAATTAAATTGGCAAACAAACAAGCTGTCTTCACATTAATGTTTATTGCAGCTCAATTCACAATAGCTAAGACCTGGAACCAACCCAAATGCCCATCAACAGTAGACTGTGTCCCCTAAGAAATTGGGTGGGACAGCAGTTTGTGGTGGCCCTGTCATCACCCAGCTGGAGGGAGATGACCCTGAACAGTTCTGGCTATCCCTGAGGAGAACAAGCTGGTGGCCCTGCTCACCCATGTAGAAGTGGGGATGATCATGGCATGGAGTTACCCCTGCTGATCAAGGGGCCAATGGACAGCCAGCCAGAAACACAACGTAAGAATAAAGAAGAAACAATGTGACACAAATGCATTCTTTCACCGAGGAAATAACAAATTATGTTTTCTCCCCAAAGCAAATCTCAGTGTGTCATCAAAGAGTGAGAAGTCACCATCTGATTCCATGCCCGTTACAGATACTAAATTTCATTTAAGAACTGGTGATACATGGATTATCAGAGCCAGATGTACCACCCATTAAATTTAATCTGTTTTCCTCTACCAAAAAGACTCCCGTTTCCTCTGTGCCTGTGGGAAGGCCCACTCAGAACCTAGAAGAGAAGCCCATTTATCACAGGTTGTATTTAACATATGTCAGAGAATACTGTAGGTACTGGTATATTATCTCATTAATCTTCAAGTGACCCATCTAGAATAAGGTTTAATAAATATAGGAAGGAGGCTGGGTGAGGGCACAAAAGTGCCCTGATGTCAGGCAGGCATCCTTCATCCCCCTCCCACACCTCTCCATTCCCTGCCCTCCTCACTCCCACAGTCACTTTCCTGAGCCAGTGATTCATCTGTACCACTCTTCCTTCTATGCATCTTCCTTCAGGCAGTAACTATTACTGATTGCACTCAATATTCCTACCCACTTAGGTACATTGGACTTAGCTATCATATACATATTTACATATTTATATGTATATGCACAGATTTATATATATTTGTATATATGTCATGTTTTATGCAATTGTTTATATATAAATGTATTTGTCAACTACATTTAATAGATACTTTGCTCACTTTTTTTAATATGAGACAAACATGATAATATTAACAACTGGAAGGAAGAATTTGGTGGGATTTGATCCCAGATTTACCTTATCCCACCACTCATGATTAATCTCATCTCAATGTCTTCTCTGGTTGTGTGGATCTTACAAAGTTGCCTGGGACTCCAATTATTATACTGTAGTTCCCCTCCTCCCATCAGCCTAGGACATATTCCAAGGCCCAAAGTAGATGCCTCGAACCACAGATAGTATGAAATCATATTTTTTCTATACAAATATGAATACAATGCTTTTTCCATCTTAAGTACTTATTAAATATTAGGGCCTTAATTAATGACAAGCATGGAATAAAGCAGCATAGCACAAAATTTCATCATATTACTCAGAACAACATGGGATTTTAAACTGCTGAACTGTCTATTTATGGGATTTTCTGTTTAACATTTTTGACCTTAATTAACTGCAGGTAACTGGAACATGAAAACCAAAACTGCAGACAAAGGTATACTACTGCAGTTGGTGCCCAACTCACGACAGTAGGACTCTGGGAAGGAACTGAGCTGTTCAGTGAGATTTCATAAGAAACAAACAGCATGAAGATTGGATAGTTGGTGGTTTCTTCAAGAAGATTCTGGAACTGTATAACTGCACAACGGTTTGCAATGTGTGCAGCTGCAATGTGCCAGATTACATATAACTGTGGCGTCACATAAAGTGAACAAAAGAAAAATTTAAAGGTAAAAATCTATGAGAAATTGGGGTGTTGGCATAATTTGTGGTGCCTGAAGCAAAATAGAAAATTGTTAATAATGTTAATACAGAGATACCAGAGCACTAAACTCAACTTGGAGCCCTACTGTGTACACACAACACACAGTCGTGCTGCTACTCTTTCTGAAGACAACTCAGCATGTCTCACCAGCTTATGATCTCACAGCTGCAACCTTTCTCAAGTGTCTGAGTATAGATTTCCTCTAACAGGCAGTATGTCAAGACTTAGGGCTCTGAATCAGTAGCATGAGGAGCCCCTGTGATGCACAGCAGGTGCCAAAGTAGACATGGTGCCGGACACATGGAGGAAAGTCAAGAACTGGCTGGAATAGGAAATCTTGAATGGATGGTGACTTCCAGCCACCTTCAGGAGCAAGAGAGAAAGCATAGGAGATAAGTCAAATACAGCTGGTGTTGAAGGAAGCAGAAGGCTATGCCAAGGTCAAGTCTTCCTCTTCACTCAGATGGAGGATTCTGAGCCACATGAGGTTACCATGTGGAGGAGCATGGTATTCCCATTGAAATGATGGTATTTAACACCTGCATCTCTAGGTGAAGGTTTAATTTTAAGGTGAATTAGAGACAGCCAATAAAGAGGAAGACATTTTCTCTTTTAAAGAAAAATCAAACAGGGCCAGCACTGTGGTGTAGCAGGTAAAGCCGCTGTCTGCAGTGCCTGCATCCCACATGGGCACTGGTTCAAGTCCTGGCTGCTCCACTTCTGATCCAGCTCTCTGCCATGGTCTTGGAAAGCAGTAGAAGATGGCCCAAGTCCTTGGACCCCTGCACCTGCGTGGGGGACCCAGAAGAACCCCCTGGCTCCTGGCTTCGGATCGGCACAACTCCAGTTGTTGTGGCCAATTGGAGAGTGAACCAGCAGATGGAAGACCTCCCTCCTTCTCTTTCCCTCTTCCTCTACCTCTCCCTCTCCCTCTCCTTCTCTCTCTGTAACTCTGACTTTCAAATAAGTAAATAAATCTTTAAAAAAATAAAAACCGTACTGCCTACCTTCCCTTACACAGTCAACAAATGCTAGGATTTTATACTATTAGTGCAAAGACTCAGGGGACTGGAACTTTCATGTCTTTCTCAGCTAATATTCTTGGTTTTGCAACCCAGGAAATAGGGTGGAAAAGCAGAGAAAAGCAGGACTCTGGTTCTCCTTCATGAATTCCCTGTGGAGAGGACGAGGTCTGACTCCTTCAGGTGCAGGCTTCTCAGCTCTTAGCCCAGGTTCCCATTTGCTCCTGCTTCAGGGTCATTCTTCTTGAACCTGCCCGTGACCTGGAACCTGTTCATCAGGTCTGCCATCAAACTGGAATCTGTACTTCAGGAGTGTATCTCCATGCAGTCCATGTTTTCAGATTTCACACATGAGAGGTATCATAATGGTATTTATTTGTTTGTGACTGGTTTATTTCATTTAAAATTTCCATTTTTATTGATGCAAATGACATAATTTCATTTTTATTTTTCACAGCTGAATAGCATTCCAGTGTATGTATGATGCTTTATTTATCCATTGTCAGACATTTCAGCTGATTCCAAATTGTGGCTGTTGTGAGTAGTGCTGTGATAAATATAGGATTGCAGACATCTCTTTGATATACTGATTTCACTTCCTTTGGATATGCCCAGTGGTGAGATTGCTGGGGCATATGATAATTCTTTTAATTTTTTGAAGAACCATAGTACTGTTTTCCATAATGGCTACATTGTAGTGCATAACAAAGTTGACTGCACAGAAGTAGAGAACAAAGTAGTGGTTACTGAAGACCATGGAGAGAAAGAAAATGGGAGGGGGGAAGAGACTGATTAATGGTTACAAAGCTACAGCAGGTCCGAGGAATGAGTTCCTGGTGCTATTCTGTACCAGAGTGCACACAGTTAACAATAATGTATTGTATATTCCAAAATAACTGGAAAAAAGGTGTTTGCATGCTTTCAACACAAAGGAATAATAAATGTACAATGTGATAGATATGCTAATTACCCTGATTTATTCATCATACTATATATTCAAATTATTAAATTGTATACCATACATATGGACAATTACTTTAGCCGGCGCTGCGGCTCAATAGGCTAATCCTACGCCTGCGGCACCCGCACCCTGGGTTCTAGTCACGGTTGGGGCACTGGATTCTGTCCCGGGTGCTCCTCTTCCAGTCTAGCTCTCTGCTGTGGCCCGGGAAGTCAGTGGAGGATCGCCCAAGTGCTTGGGCCCTGCACCCGCATGGGAGACCAGGAGAAGCACCTGGCTCCTGGCCTCAGATCAGCGCGGTGCTCCAGCCGCAGCAGCCATTGGGGGGTGAACCAATGGAAAAGGAAGACCTTTCTCTCTGCTCTTTCACTGTCCACTCTGCCTGTCAAAATAAAATAAAATAAAATAAAATAAAATAAAATAAAATAAAATAAAAATTATTTTAGAAAGAGTGTTGCCTCAGATATTCTGACATCCACCTGGCCCAAATTCAGAGGTTCTGGATCAGAGGTGGGCTGGCCCCAAAACCATCCTGCTGCCTCCTCATGGACTGGGCCTCCAGACTCTCATCAGACTAAGTGAGCTCATGAGAAGCACTGACTGCTTCCAGGGACAGTGGGGATGCGGCGCTCAGGCAGGACGTGATACCCTCTGCTCCCTTCATCCTCAGTGCCCCCTGCTGGCCTCCCCTCTCAGGTTGCAGAAGGATGGAGCCCTTCTTGGCTCCACTGTGAGCCACAGCAGCTTTCTCTTGTGAACTGTTTGTGTGGCAAATTGACTAAATGTAAACGAGCTTTTCTCAAAGTGCATGTTGAGACCCCTTATTATCTTACTTTTATTTTCTGTAATTCAGTTATTTCACAAATTCAATTCTTATCTGGATTCAAAACATTTAGCAAAATGACCCCCAATTAAAACCTAATAGACCCAAGTAACAACAAAGCACATGATGAAAGACTGTCCCTGAGACTGAGGGGACCCATCCTCTCCATTTTTAGCTCAGAAATAGATTCCCACTGCCTTTCCCCATCAGAAAATCTGTATCAATCTAAAAGCAAGTACAATGTCAGTTCCAGCCTATACCTTTAACAACAGAGCCTCTCCTTGACTCTCAGGAGCTAAAAATTGACACTTTGGTCAGGGATTCTTGAAAAGTATCCATAAGAGAGTGGTGCTGAGGCATAGAAGGCTAAGCCTCTGCTTGCAGTGCAGGCATCCCATATGGGTGCCTGTTTGCAGTCTCCACTGCTCCACTTTTGATCCAGCTCCCTGCTAATGCACCTGGGAAAGCAGTGGAAGATGGCCCAAGTACTTAAGCCTCCAGCACCCACTTGGAAGACCCAGAAAAAGTTCCTGGTTCCTGGCTTCGGCCTGGCCCAGCCCTGGCTATTGAGGCCATTTGGGGAATGAACCAGCAGATGGAAGACCTCTCTTTCCATCTCTCTTTCTCTCTGTGTATCTCTGTCTTTGAAATAAATTAATAAATCTTAAAAAGTCTCAGCTGCTCCACTTCCGATCCAGCTCTCTGCTATGGCCTGGGATAGCAGTAGAGGATGACCCAAATCCTTGGGCCCCTGCACCCACATGGGAGACCTGGAAAAAACTCCTGGCTCCTGGCTTCTGATCAACACAGTTCCAGCCATTGCGGCCAATAGGGGAGTGAACCAGCAGATGGAAGACCTTTCTCTTTCTCTCTGACTCTCCTCTCTGTATAACTCTGACTTTCAAATAAATAAATAAATATTTTAAAAAATTGTATACATAAGAAAACCTAAAGCTTTGCATTGCCAAATATGTGTAAAGTATTTAACAGCTTATCATCTAGTAAGCAGAATGATGACATGAAGGGATTTGCCCTCATCTCTCAGCTGAAGTTTCTCACATGCAAAAGCGAGAGTCATGAGCACATATCTGATTTTTGAAATTAATTATGACATGACCCTCTGTTCCCTTTCAGCCATGCCATGGGTACATCTTTTCAATCAAACTGACAGTCAATGTCCAGGAATTACAGTAATGAAGGCTCTGGGCCTAGTCTTCGGCCCTGCTAGAGATAATTATGAGCCCTGCAGAGTGATATGTATCCTTTCCAAATTAGGCATAAGTGCACCCTTGGACTTTTCATTCTTCAGTAACACCAGAATGTGACAACCATGAGGCTGGAAAGTCTCCCATAATATAAGAACACTTGGCCAGAATGTTCCTTCACAGAACAGTGTCCTAAAGGCACCCAATATGTTCGGTTTAAAATGAATGTGTGGAGGTTTAGTTGTGCAGAGGAAACGAGCATGAAAAATCATGCAACAGCTAGCTGAGTAAGCAACTGATACCATATGGTTCCACTGCAGACATTATCTTATGTCATCTTTCACTGTCTCACAGTACTACGAAAAAGTCACTAAAGAAAGACTTTAGATAAATAATAAAATATATAAAACAAGAAGGAAGTATAGCCATAACACATCCACTTGAATATTACTTTGTCCAAAAGCATCAAATTACTCCAAGACTGAGAGCTGCAAATGTGCTTCATTGTGTTCTAATTTGCAAAGCAGAAAGCTGGAAGACAATGAGAGGAGACAGGAGTTCTCCTGCACTCCAGACCTGAAGTGATTTTTTTTTTTTTTTGACAGGCAGAGTGGACAGTGAGAGAGAGAGAGAGACAGAGAGAAAGGTCTTCCTTTGCCGTTGGTTCACCCTCCAATGGCCGCCGCGGCCAGCGCACCGCGCCTATCCGAAGGCAGGAGCCAGGTACTTATCCTGGTCTCCCATGGGGTGCAGGGCCCAAGCACTTGGGCCATCCTCCACTGCCCTCCTGGGCCACAGCAGAGAGCTGGCCTGGAAGAGGGGCAACCGGGACAGAATCCGGTGCCCTGACCGGGACTAGAACCTGGTGTGCCAGCGCCGCAAGGAGGAGGATTAGCCTATTGAGCCACGGCGCCGGCTCTGAAGTGATATTTTGCTATAAGTTTTAATTGAGAGAGAGAGAGAGAAACAGAGACAGTGTCTGCTCAAATGCCCACAAAGACTGAAGCCAATGTTGGGAGCTGGGAATTCAATCCAGGTGACTCACATGGGCAGGAACTCAATCACTTGACCCATCACTGCTGCTTCCCAGGGTCCACATTAGAAAGAAGCTGGAATTAGAAACCAGAGTCGGCTGGTAAACCCAGGTACTCCAATGTGGGACGTGGGTGCCTTACTCCTATGCCAACTGCCCACCCTGGACTCATAATTTAAAGGGATATGACTATTTTTAGACCCCCAGAAAACATACCCTGCATATCCAAAAACAATGAAATATTAATATACTATGACTTCAAAATGGGAGTACGAAGAATTTGTACTCAATATATCAAGATACAAAATAAGCATGAAAGATCAGCTTTCCTCTACAACGCAGAGCTGCAAATCACAGTGTGTGGACCTAAAGATGATGTAATTGCTGGAGACTGACCACGCAGTGGGCACAAAGGTTTAAAATGCAATGAAAAGTAGTTCCATGGCTGTTTTCACATTGCTCAAGAATAGAGGCATAAACAGAGAAACACTAAGTAGAAATAATTTTAAGAAGTATATAAGGCCCCAAGGGCATTCCTTCCTGCTCCCCAGCATGTTCTCACAGTGCTTCCTTCTAAACCTGGAACTTTCTACTGTTCTCACATCTGTCCTTTTTCCCATAGTCTTTGGCACAGCAAACAAAATTAGTGTCCCTACAAGTGAAGAGATTGCCACTGTGCTCCAAAGCTAACCAGTGTCTGTGCACACAGAACTAAGTAACCCACTGGTGTGCTCAGTTCTGCTGCAAAGAGAAGCCACCCTGCAGAGTGTGTGCTGCCTCCGGAACCGAGAGACCAGGATACAGTCTGGACCACTGTCTCACTGTAGCTGGTTCCCTGGCTCCTGAACGGCATGGGGAATTCTGACAACATGGGATTTGTAAGGACTAGCTGAGATAATATGTGTAAATTATTTAGTATACATTGGGAACTCAGTAGATTCTAGTTCTCTTTCTCCTTAGCTGCATGCATCTCCACTGTTGATAAAGCGGAGCAGGAAAATTGCTGACATCCCTTGATATCAGTAGATTTATGGTTTTGTGCTCTAGCCAATAGCTGTTTAAATTGATTGTTGCCAAAGCATATATCATTTCATTTTTTCTAGATAGTTTATCTTGCAGTAGACGATAGGTGCACTCCAGAAAGAGACAATGGATGTACAGACACTGTTAGATACAAAATAATGACAGAGACTAAGAAACTGACTCGCTGCAGTTTGTTTTCCTGATCAGAGTAGTGAGGTAGTTCACTCTCATTTGCATTCCTCAGGTATGCCATGCAACAGCTAGCACAAGGCCTATGAACTTGCCATTCCCTCCTGTTCAGCATGCGCAGCCCACTTCCTCACCTCTGTGCTGATAATCCCTCAAAGAACACCCCAATAAGCTCTGGTCTAGCTCAAACTCCTTTATAACATCGCTTCAGAGTTTTCATTCCATTTCTGCAAATAATTCATTGCAGGCTTCTATAATAATCTATTTTGGCAGTTCTGTGCATTAATGACTACTGTAACTTCTGGACTTTACCTACTTGATTTCAGAGACCCAGTCTGGTTTTGCTCCTGGAAGATAGGCTGGTATGACCAAATGTGTGGTCTTCAATTTCTAAAGCAACTCCCAAATCTCTCCCCTCATGGTATCGAGCCATTAAGTATATTCTCCCCTCTCTTGTGACAGGGTCTAATGACAGGCTCCTAATGAACACAGCATGGCCAAAGTGATGTGATGTCATTTCTGAGATTAGATTACAAAAGCTTGTCTCTTTCTCCTCTCCTCTCCTTTCTTCCATCCCTCTGATGAAATCACCTGCCCTATGGGGAAGACCAGGTAGCAGGAACTAAGAAAGATCAGACAAGACCAGTAAGGAACTGACCTACATCTGCAGCTATATGTGTGACTGCAAATGGCTTTTCCTCTAGTCCAGCCTTGAGAGGACTACAGGTTCAGCTTTGTCTGTAGCCTGTGAGAGATCCTGCAGCAAGGAGGTAGCCAAACCTTCCCAGATCCCAGACTACATTAACTGCTGGTAAGAAATCTGTGTCGTTTTAAGCTACTAAGTGTGGGACAGTCATGCAGTTATGGGTAACTAATCCATATTGTCAAAAGACAAAATCGCAACAATTTTAAAGACAAAATTATGCTTTGTTTATGATTCTAGAATCAGGTAACACATCATTCTAAAAAAATAGAATGAATGTTCTCATGAGATAAGCAATGCAAGTTAACTTTATAGGAAGAAACAGGAAAAAAAATAAGTAGACTGGTCATTTCAAAGTTATTTTCCTTTCAGGGTTAAAACAGAGGGGACTCCCATAATCAAGCCAGCTCATGTCAACAGGGCTCCTTCTGATTGGTGGCTGTCAATATCCTGTTTTTAGAGAGCTGGTTTCTGAGTTCACTTCAGAGTCCACTTTGATTGCAGGGCATATGAGTGACTCCTTTATGGTCTGGTCTGCTCTAGTGCAATCTCCTGTGGGTGCCAGTCTAAAAAGATGGCCTTCCATTAACCTTGCTAACAACTGCATATTCCTAACATAATGGAGAAACAGATATTTCCATCAAAGTAACAAAGGAAAAAACATGGTTCTGGTTGTAGGGAAACTAAATGCCAGCCAGTTCACCTAATCAATGATTCAGCCTGAGGAAGGTTTCACTAAAGGGATACTAGCATTGGGCTGGAAGGGGAGCCCAAATGGCGGTATAGCAACAGGAAAATCCAAATCATGTGGGGCAAGAGAGATAGTTAAAAAGGAGAAAGGATATAAGCTGGAGATAGGATGGGAAATTTGCACAGAGAAGCCCAGGAGTCCAACAGAGACTGAGCAGGTCCACACTGAAGGAGCAAATAAGAAAAGGAAGCAGTGGAGGTAGAGTGGAGGCTTGGAACGGGGAGACTGGCTCCACCCCTCAGCAGACAAGGTTAGATGGGAAATCCAGAGTCCATGGAGCTGCAGATAGCAGTGGTGGGGGGAGCTTGGCAAACTGCGTTTGAAGATCCACGTGGGAAGAAAGAGAAGGTATAGCACAGGGGAACAGACAGGTCGGGCACACCCCTATCCATCTACATCTCCCTGCTCCCCCCAACCGGACCTGCAGCCAACTGAAAGAAGCCATATTGATTGTCTACATTTTCAAATGTAAGCAGGGGGTTACCTCATTTGCCTCATGGGCACATGGCCATCAATTGCAAGGGCTACCTCACTACATCCTACCCCCCAGGAATGAGTACCATAACATTTCAGAGTAATTTCCTCCTTACCACACAAGCTGTGCAACGAGGAGAAGTCCTGAATATCAAAAACTTGAGCTCATTTCATGCACCAGTGAGAAGCAAACTGGGCCCCAGTAGGGGGGCTTAGTGCACCAGAGCTCATACCCGCCCCCATCAAGATTGAGAAGTGGGCTCTCTGCTTCCACTTGCGATGCGCAGACACATAGCAACTCATAGCAGAAGGAAATCCTACCATAAGCACAAAGGCACAACTTGAAGAGAAAAGCAACCAGACCAAAAAAAAAAAAAAAAATACACAAATGTCAAAAAACAAAGGAAAAATCTAAATAAGAACAAGGAAGACACTATGAGCCCCCTAAAGGACCACTACAAATCTTCAAGAAGGTGAAGAAGAAGAGATCGAGGATATGCCAGAAATGGAATTCTGAAAATTAATCATCAGATTACTTAGAAGCAATCAAAAGCAAATTGATGGGGCGGCACCGTGGCTCATTTGGCCAATCCTCTGCCTGCAGTGCCGGCATCCCATATGGGCACCGGGTTCCAGTCCCAGCTGCTCCTCTTCCACTACAGCTCTCTGCTGTGGCCTGGGAAGGCAGTAGAGGATGGCCCAAGTGCTTGGGCACCTGCACCTGTGTGGGAGACCAGGAGGAAGCACCCAGCTCCTGGCTTAGGATCAGCATAGTTCTGGCCGTAGTGGCCATTTGGCGGGTGAACCAATGGAAGGAAGACCTTTCTCTCTGTCTCTCTCTCTTTCACTGTCTAACTCTATATGTCAAATTAAAAAAAAAAAAAAGCAAATTGATGATCTAAATGAGAAGTGCTCCCAAGAAACTGAGATATTAAAGAGAAGTCAGAATGAAATACTAGAAATGAAGAATTCAATATATCAAAGAAAAATGCAGTGGAAAGCCTTAACAACAGAATAGGTGAGACAGAAGAAAGAATATCAGAATTAGAAGAAAAATTTCTGCAAATACTATAGTCAGACCAAATAAATAAGAAGAAATTAATGTGTTGTCCAATGTGAAGTAATGCTATAACTAGTACTGAAACAGTATTTTACACTTTGTGTTTCTGTGTGGGTGCCAACTGATGAAATCTTTACTTAATATACACTAAATCGATCTTCTGTATATAAAGATAATTGAAAATGAATCTTGATGTGAATGGAATGGGAGAGGGAGCGGGAGATGGGAGGGGTGCGAGTGGGAGGGAAGTTATGGGGGGGAAAGTCATTGTAATCCATAAACTGCACTTTGGAAATTTATATTTACTAAATAAAAGTTGAAAAAAAAGAAGAAATTAGAAAATTAAGAAACATGGTTGGAGATCTACAAGATTCTATCAAATGATCCAACATACAGATCCTAGGAATTCAGGAAGGCATGGAAACATTGTAGTAAAACTCTCCACAGTAAAACATAAAGAAGGGGCTGGAGCCATGGAACAGTAGGTTAATCCTCCACCTCTGGTACTGGCATCCCATGTAGGTGCCGGTTCTAATCCCAGCTGCTACTCTTCCAATCCAGCTCTTTGCTATGGCCCAGGAAAGCAGTACAAGATTGCCCAAGTGCTTGGGCCCCTGCACCCACCCATATGGGAGACCTGGAAGAATCTCCTGGCTCCTGGCTTCGGATCAGCACAGCTCCAGCCATTTTGGCCATCTGAGGAGTAAACCAATGGAAGGAAGACCTTTCTCTCTGTCTCTTCCTCTCGCTGTCTGTAACTCTGCCTCTCAAATAAATAAATAAAATCTTTAAGAAAAGAAACATAAAGAAAAGATCTTAAAATGTGCACAAGAGAAACACCAAATAACATTCAGAGGAAATCCAATTAGACAAACTGAAGACTTCTTAATAGAAACTCTATAGGCAAGAAGAGAATGGTGAGATATATTCCAAGTCCTAGAGAAAAAAAAACCTGTCAACTCAGAACACTGTACCCTGCAAAGCTTTCATTTATGAATGAAGGAGAAATAAGGATATTTCACAACAAACAGAAATTGAAAGAATTTGTTACAACTTACCCAGCCCTAAAAATATATTCAAGGATGTGCTACACACAGAAACAGGAACATCACTACAAAAGATTACAAATGCAGAAAATGTTCCAGCAAAAATATAAAGGAAATACAAAATACAAAAACAGGACTATTTATGGGAACATGGCAGGGCAAAGTCAGTACTTAACAATAGTCACCCTGAATGTAAATGGTTTCAATTTCCCAGTTAAAAGACAGAGATTGGTTAAATGGATTTTAAAAAAAAATCTATTCTCTGACTATAAGAAACACATCTTACCAACAAAGATGCACACAAACTGAAAGTGAAACAATGGAAAATGATAATCTATGCTAACAGAAACCAAAATAAAAAAAAGCTGGTGTGACATTCTAGTATCAGACAAAATAGACTTTAACACAAAAATATTAAAAGAGACAAAGAAGGACACTATACAATGATTAAAAGATTACCTCAATAGGAAGTTCTGATTATTATAAATGTATATACATCTAATTACAGGGCATCTGGCTATTTAAAAGAAATGTTAAAGGACCTAAAGGGAGACAAAGATTCAAATACAATAGTAATGGGAGACTTCAATATGCCACTTTCAGCAATGGACAGATCAACCAGACAGAAAATCAACAAGGAAACAACAAAGATAATCAACACCACTGACCGAATATACCTAGCAGATATCTACAGAGACTTCTGCCATACAAGCACAGAATACACATTCTTCTCACCAGTACATGGAACTTTCTCTAGATCAACCACATGCTAGGAAATAATGCAAGTCTCAGCAAATTCAAAAAAATCAAATGATGCCATGCATCTTCTTGGACCATAATGCAATGAAGGTAGAAATCAGCAACTCAGGAATCTCCAGTACATAAATACATAGAGACTGAACAACACACTCCTAAATGAACATATCATAGAAAAAATTTAAAAATCTCAGCAAAACAAATGAAGACAACAATACGACATACCAAAATGTATGGGATACAGAAAAAGCAAAGTTAAGAGGAAAGTTTATGGCAGTTGGTGCCTACATCAAGAAATTGGAAAGGCACAAAATAAATGACCTATCAATGTACCTCAAGGATCTAGAAAAACAAGAGCAAAACAAACCCAAAACAAGTAGGAGAAAATAAATAATTAAAATTATTGAAGAAATCAATAAAATTGAAACCAAAACCAAAAAAAATACAAAAAAGGCAAAAGTAAGAGCTGGTTTTTTGAAAAAATAATAAAAATTGAAACCACTGGCCCAACTAACCAAAAAAAGGAAAGAGAAGACCCAAATCACCAAAATTAGATATGGAAAAGGAAGTGTAACAACAGACTCCACATAAATAAAAAGAATAATCAAAATTACTATAAAGAACTGTATGTTCTTTGGGAAACCTAGAAGAAATGGACACATACAACCTACCTAAATGGAGCCATGAAGACATAGAAAATCTAAACAGACCCATAACCAAGATGGAAATTGAATCAGTAATAAAGACTCTCCCAACAAAGAATAGCCCAGGATCAGACAACCTCACTGCTGAATTCTATCAGGCATTTAAAGAAGAAACAATTCCAATTCTCCTCACACTATTCAAAATAACTGAAAGGAAGAGAATCCTCCCAAATTCTTTCTATGAAGCCAGCATCACCTTAAATCCTACACCCGGAAAAGATGCAACAGAGAAAGAGGAGAAAGAGAACTACAGACCAGTTTCCCTGATGAACATAGACACAAAAATCCTCAACAAAATTCTGGCTAATCAACTCCAACAACACATCAGAAAGATCATTCACCCAGACCAAGTGGGATTTATAATCCCTGTTATGCAGGGATGGTTTAACATTCACAAATCAATCAATGAGATATATCACATTAACAAACTGAAGAACAAAACCATATGATTGGCCGGCGCCGCGGCTCACTAGGCTAATCCTCCACCTAGCGGCGCCAGCACACCGGGTTCTAGTCCCGGTCGGGGCGCCGGATTCTGTCCCGGTTGCCCCTCTTCCAGGCCAGCCCTCTGCTGTGGCCAGGGAGTGCAGCAGAGGATGGCCCAGGTGCTTGGGCCCTGCACCCCATGGGAGACCAGGAAAAGCACCTGGCTCCTGGCTCCTGCCATCGGATCAGCGAGGTGCGCCGGCCGCAGCGCGCAGGCCGTGGCGGCCATTGGAGGGTGAACCAACGGCAAAGGAAGACCTTTCTCTCTGTCTCTCTCTCTCTCACTGTCCACTCTGCCTGTCCAAAAAAAAAAAAAAAAAAAAAACCATATGATTATCTGAATAGACACAGAGACAGCATTTGACAAAATACAAAACCCTTTCATGATGAATACTCTAAGCAAACTGGGTATAGAAAGAACATTCCTCAACACAATAAAGGCAATTGATGACAAACCCACAGTCAGCATCCTATTGATTGGGGAAAAGTTTGCAGCGTTCCCACTGAGATTCAGAACCAGACAAGGATGCCCACTGTCATCATTACTATTCAATACAGTCCTGGTAGTTTTAGCCACAGCCATCAGACAAGAAAAAGAAAGTGATTCAGAGTGGGAAAGAGGAAGTCAAAATATCCCTAATTGCAAATGACATGATTCTATATCTAAGGGATCCAAAAGACTCCAACAAGAGACTATTGGAACTCATAGAAGAGTTTGGTAAAGTAGCAGGTTATAAAAATCAGCACACAAAAAATAATAGCCTTTGTGTACACAAACAATGCCATGGCTGAATAAGAACTTCTTTTTTTTTTTTTTTTTTTTTTTTAAACTTTTATTTAATGCATATAAATTTCCAAAGTACGACTTATGGATTACAATGGCTTTCCCCCCATACCGTCCCTCCCACCCACAACCCTCCCCTTTCCCACTCCCTCTCCCCTTCCATTCACATCAAGATTCATTTTCGATTATCTTAATATACAGAAGATCAGCTTAGTATACATTAAGTATGGATTTCAACAGTTTGCTCCCACACAGAAACATAAAGTGAAAAATAATAGATGATTTTTTAAAATGATGATGAAATCAGAGCAGACCTATTGTCATGTTTAATCCCAGTGAGAGTCAAGTTGGGAATTGATAATTTCTTTTCTTTTTTTTTTTTTTAACAGAGGATCAGTTTAGTATGCATTAAGTAAGGATTTCAACAGTTTGCACCCCCATAGAAACACAAAGTGAAATATATTGTTTGAGTACTCGTTATAGCATTAAATCTCAATGTACAGCACATTAAGGATAGAGATCCTACATGAGGAGTAAGTGCACAGTGACTCCTGTTGTTGACTTTACCAATTGACACTCCTGTCTATGGCATCAGTAATCTCCCTATGCTCCAGTCATGAGTTTCCAAGGCTATGGAAGCCCTCTGAGTTCTCCGACTCTTATCTTGTTTAGACAAGGTCATAGTCAAAGTGGAGGTTCTCTCCTCCCTTCAGAGAAGGGTACCTCCTTCTTTGATGACCTGTTCTTTCCACTGGGATCTCACTCGCAGAGATCTTTTGCCAGAGTGTCTTGGCTTTCCATGCCTGAAATACTCTCATGAGCTTTTCAGCCAGCTCCGAATGCCTTTAGGGCTGATTCTGAGGCCAGAGTGCTATTTAGGACATCTGCCATTCTATGAGTCTGCTGAGTATCTCACTTCCCATGTTGGATCACTCTCCCCTTTATTTACTCCATCTGTTAGCATTAGCAGGTACTAGACTTGTCTATGTGCTCCCTTTGACTCCCAGTCCCTTCACCATGACCAACTGTGAACTGAAACTGATCACCTGGAACAGTGAGATGGCATTGGTACATGCCACCTCGATGGGATTGAATTGGAATCCCCTGGTATGCTTCCAACTCCACCACTTGGGGCAAGTCAGCCTGAGCATGTCCCAAATTATACATCTCTTCCCTCTCCCATTCCCACCACCATGTTCAACAGGGATCACATTTCAGTTAATTTTCAACACTTAAGAATAACTGTGCATCAATTACAGAATTAAACCAGTCATATTAAGTAGAACAGATAAAAAAAACTACTAAGAGGGATAATGTATTTAGTTGTTCATTAACAGTCAGGGCTATGCTGATCAAGCCACCATTTCCCATAGTGTCCACCTCACTCCAACAGGTTTCCCTCTTGGTGTTCAGTCAGTCGTCACCGATCAGGGAGAACATATGGTATTTGTCCCTTTGGGACTGGCTTATTTCACTCAGCATGATGTGTTCCAGATTCCTCCATTTTGTTGCAAATGACTGGATTTCGTTGTTTCTTACTGCGGTATAGTATTCTAAAGAGTACATATCCCATAATTTCTTTATCCAGTCTATCGTTGATGGGCATTTAGGTTGGTTCCAGGTCTTAGCTATTGTGAATTGAGCTGCAATAAACATTAGGGTGCAGACCTCTTTTTTGTTTGCCAATTTAAATTCCTTTGGGTAAATTCCAAGGAGTGGGATGGCTGGGTCGAACGGTAGGGTTATCTTCAGGTTTCTGAGGAATCTCCAGACTGACTTCCATAGTGGCTTGACCAGTTTGCATTCCCACCAACAGTGGGTTAGTGTCCCTTTTTCCCCACATCCTCGCCAGCATCTGTTGTTGGTAGATTTCTGCATGTGAGCCATTCTAACCGGGGTGAGGTGAAACCTCATTGTGGTTTTGATTTGCATTTCCCTGATTGCTAATGACCTTGAACATTTTTTCATGTGCCTGTTGGCCATTTGGATTTCCTCTTTTGAAAAATGTCTATTGAGGTCCTTGGCCCATCTCTTAAGTGGGTTGTTGGTTTTGTTTTTGTGGAGTTTCTTGATCTCTTTGTAGATTCTGGTTATTAACCCTTTGTCTGTTGCATAGTTTGCAAATATTTTTTCCCATTCTGTCGGTTGTCTTTTCACTCTCCTCACTGTTTCTTTTGCAGTACAGAAACTTCTCAATTTGATGCAATCCCAATAGTTGATTTTGGCTTTGACTGCCTGTGCCTCCCGGGTCTTTTCCAGAAATTCTTTGCCTGTGCCAATATCTTGAAGGGTTTCTCCAATGTTCTCTAGTAACTTGATGGTGTCAGGTCGTAGATTTAGGTCTTTAATCCATGTGGAGTGGATTTTTGTGTAAGGTGTAAGGTAGGGGTCTTGCTTCATGATTCTGCACGTGGAAATCCAATTTTCCCAGCACCATTTATTGAATAGACTGTCCTTGCTCCAGGAATTAGTTTTAGATCCTTGATCAAATATAAGTTGGCTGTAGATGTTTGGGTTGATTTCTGGTGTTTCAATTCTGTTCCATTGGTCTATCCATCTGTTTCTGTACCAGTACCATGCTGTTTTAATTACAACTGCCCTGTAGTATGTCCTGAAATCTGGTATTGTGATGCCTCCGGCTTTGTTTTTGTTGTACAAGATTGCTTTAGCTATTCGAGGTCTCTTGTGCCTCCATATAAATTTCAGCACCATTTTTTCCAGATCTGAGAAGAAGGTCTTCGGTATCTTGATTGGTATTGCATTGAATCTGTAAATTGCTTTTGGGAGAATGGACATTTTGATGATATTGATTCTTCCAATCCATGAGCATGGAAGATTTTTCCATTTCTTGGTATCCTCTTCTATTTCTTTCTTTAAGGTTTTGTAATTTTCATCGTAGAGATCTTTAACGTCTTTGGTTAAGTTTATTCCAAGGTATTTGATTGTTTTTGTAGCTATTGTGAATGGGATTGATCTTAGAAGTTCTTCCTCAGCCATGGCATTGTCTGTGTATACAAAGGCTGTTGATTTTTGTGCATTGATTTTATACCCTGCTACTTTGCCAAACTCTTCTATGAGTTCCAATAGTCTCTTAGTAGAGTTCTTTGGGTCCTCTAAATAAAGAATCATGTCATCTGCAAAGAGGGATAGTTTGAGCTCTTCCTTCCCAATTTGTATCCCTTTAATTTCTTTTTCTTGCCTAATAGCTCTGGCTAGAACCTCCAGAACTATATTGAATAGCAGTGGTGAGAGTGGGCATCCCTGTCTGGTTCCAGATCTCAGTGGAAATGCTTCCAACTTTTCCCCATTCAATAGGATGTTGGCTGTGGGTTTTTCATAGATTGCTTTGATTGTATTGAGGAATGTTCCTTCCAAACCCAGTTTGCTTAGAGTTTTCATCATGAACGGGTGTTGTATTTTATCAAATGCTTTCTCGGCATCTATTGAGATAATCATATGGTTTTTCTTCTGCAGTCTATTAATGTGGTGTATCACATTGATTGTCTTGCGCACATTAAACCATCCCTGCATACCAGGGATGAATCCCACTTGGTCTGGGTGGATGATCTTTCTGATGTGTTGTTGCATTCTATTGGCGAGAATTTTATTGAGGATTTTTGCATCTATGTTCATCAGGGATATTGGTCTGTAATTCTCTTTCAGTGCTGCATCTTTTTCCGGCTTAGGAATTAAGGTGATGCTGGCTTCATAGAAAGAATTTGGGAGGACTCCCTCTTCTTCGATTGTTCTGAATAGTTTGAGAAGAATTGGAGTTAGTTCTTCTTTAAACGTCTGGTAGAATTCAGCAGTGAATCCATCTGGTCCTGGGCTTTTCTTTGTTGGGAGGGCCTTTATTACTGTTTCAATTTCTGTCTCAGTTATGGGTCTGTTTAGGTTTTCGATGTCTTCCTGGTTCAATTTAGGCAGGTTGCATGTGTCCAGGAATCTATCCATTTCTGATAGGTTTCCCTGTTTGCTGGCATACAAGTCCTTGTAGTAATTTCTGATGATTCTTTTTATTTCTGTGGTGTCTGTTGTTACATTTCCTTTTTCATCTCTGATTTTATTGATTTGGGTCTTTTCTCTTCTTTTTTTAGTTAGTTGGGCCAATGGGGTGTCAATTTTGTTGATTTTTTCAAAAAACCAGCTCTTCGTTTGGCTGATTTTTTGTAATGTTTTTCTTGATTCAATCCTGTTGATTTCTTCTCTGATTTTAATTATTTCTCTTCTCCTACTAGATTTGGGTCTGATTTGCTGTAGGTTTTCTAGATCCTTGAGGTGAATTGAAAGCTCATCTATTTGGTGTCTTTCCAATTTCTTGATGTAGGCACCTATTGATATAAACTTTCCTCTTAACACTGCTTTTGCTGTGTCCCATAAGTTTTGGTATGTTGTGCTGTTATCCTCATTTACTTCCAGAAAGTTTTTGATTTCTCTTTTGATTTCTTCTATGACCCATTGTTCATTCAGGAGCATGTTGTTCAATCTCCATGTGTTTGCGTATGCTGTAGGGATTCCTGAGTTGCTAATTTCCAACTTCATTCCTTTATGGTCTGAGAAGCTGCATGGTATGATTCTAATTCTTTTGAATTTGCTGAGACTCGCTTTATGGCCTAGTATGTGGTCAATCCTAGAGAAGCTTCCATGTACTGCTGAGAAGAATGTAAAATCTTTAGCTGTAGGATTGAAAGTTCTGTATATATCTGTTAGATCCATTTGGGCTATAGTGTCGTTTAAATCTACTGTATCCTTGTTGATCTTCTGACCGGATGATCTGTCTATTTCTGAGAGTGGAGTATTGAAGTCCCCCAGTACTACTGTATTGGGGTCTAAGTCTCCCTTTAAGTCCGTTAATAAATCTTTTAGATAAACTGGTGCCCTGTAGTTAGGTGCATATACATTGATAATTGTTATATCTTCCTGTTGAAGTGATCCCTTAATCATGATATAGTGTCCCTCTTTGTCTCTCTTAACAGTTTTTGTGGTAAAGTTTATGTTGTCCGATATTAAGATGGCTACGCCCGCTCTTTTTTCATTTCTGTTGGCATGGTATATCTTTTTCCAGCCTTTCACTTTCAGTCTGTATGGATCTTTGTTGGAAAGATGTGTTTCTTGTAAGCAGCAAATAGATGGGTTTTGTTCCTTAACCCAATCAGCCAATCGGTGTCTTTTAACTGGACAGTTCAAGCCATTCACGTTCAAAGTGACTAATGATAAGTGGTAACTTTGCCCTGCCATTTGCCAAAGATAAGTTCTAATATATGCTTTGAATTCCCTGTGATCTTTTGCTGTGAGGTTTCCTTCCTTGGTTTCCTTCCTTTACCTTCTTTCATATTGATGACCGTGTTTCTGTGTTTCTGTGTGTAACACATCTTTAAGCATCTGTTGCAGGGCTGGACGAGTGGCAACAAATTCTTTCAATTTCTGTTTGCAATGAAAAGTCTTTATTTCACCTTCATTCACAAATGATAGCTTTGCAGGATATAATATTCTGGGCTGGCAGTTGTTCTCTCTTAGTACCTGGGCTATATCTCGCCATTCCCTCCTAGCTTTTAGAGTTTCTGATGAGAAGTCAGCTGTGAGTCTGATTGGAGATCCTCTGAGAGTAATCTGACGTTTCTCTCTTGCACATTTTAGGATCTTTTCTTTATGTTTCACTGTGGAGAGTTTAATTACAACGTGTCGTGGTGAGGATCTCTTTTGGTCGTGTTTATTAGGGGTTCTGTGGGCTTCCTGTACTAGGATTTCTCTGTCCTTCTCCAAACCTGGGAAATTTTCTGCTAATATCTCACTAAAAAGGCCTTCTAATCCTTTCTCCCTCTCCATGCCTTCAGGAACTCCTAGAACCCGAATGTTGGGTTTTTTAATAGTATCCTGAAGATTCCCGACAATATGTTTCAGATTTCTAATTTTCTCTTCTTTTCTTTGGTCTGACTGTATCCTTTCCTGTTCTCTGTCTTCTAAGTCCGATATTCTCTCTTCTGCTTCACCCATTCTGTTTGTAAGGCTCTCTATTGTGTTTTTCATTTGATCTATTGAATTCTTCACTTCAGTCACTATCACAGTTTCCTGTTGTACTAGTTGTTTCGTTTCATTTTGATTCCTCCTTAATATTTCATTTTCACGAGAGAGATTTTCTATCTTGTCCATTAAGGATTTGTGTAGTTCCAGAATTTGTTTTTGAGAACTTCTTAATGTTCTTATCAATTTTTTGAGATCTGCTTCTTGCATTTCTTCTATGTCATCATCTTCATAATCTTGAATTGGGGTGTCTTTTTCATTTGAGGGCGTCATGGTGACTTCCTTGTTTTTATTACCTCGGTTTTTGCGTTTGTTATTTGGCATATTGGAGATATTTGGTTTCTTCACTGTGGTGCTTTTTCTTGTTATACTATGACTCTAGATTAAGTGGACTATCTGTTTTTGATGGAGCCTTAGGGCTTGAGATGGGTGTGGCCTGAGAGCTCTGTTTGGTGTGCCAAAGGTGACACTCCCAGGTTAGGCATGGTAAATCTCTCTCTGTCTCTCTCTTTTTTTTTTGATTCAAAAGGGAAGTAATTCCGCACAGCTGAACGAAGTTGGAGGTAGTTAGCAGGCAAATGATATACCCACAGGAGCCAGAGATCGGAAGCTCTTTCCCAAGATCCCCACAGGGAATCTGTTCGGCCCTCAGAGTGGGCTCAAATTCTCCTTCAGCCTCCCACTGGGTTGCCAAAGTTACGGAATTGTAGCGTCTCTGGAGAGTGCTCACGTGAATTCCGTGAGTTCTCTCCCCACCGTCTCTTTTTTCACAGTCTCAGTTCAGTAGCACCACAAATTTACTAGCTCCTAATCTCCTGTTAATTCGCCCCGCCCAGAGTCAGGTTTTTCTGCTAGGCTCAGGGCTGGTGCAGACCTGAGGTCGCTCTGCTTATGACGTATGTCCAAGATGGCGCCTGCTCTTTGTCTTGCTCGCCCTTGAGAGGTGAGCGGAGAGAGAGAAACCCGTGTCCGTACTAGTCACCCTTTTTTCTCTCTCTCTCTCTCTTCCAGTTAGCCTTGTGAACTTCCCCCCCCGGGGGTCGTTCCCTCTAGTCTCCTCTCTCCGCTTGCCTGCCGGTGTCTCGGGCTATTGAGGTTCGGCTCACCTCGCGTTCCAGCGCTGGTGTGTTGAGTCTGCCGCTGATGTCCCGAACTGTGGGCTCCCACGCTCTCCACGCAGGTCCGCTGTGAGTCACGCGTTCCGGAAGAGTTTCTTCTGCTGTTTCCTCCCCTACTCTTCCTTGAACCTGCAGTATCTCCACTTTTATTAAACTATCTCTCCCCAGACTATCAGTGTGCTCCCTTCCTATTCCGCCATCTTGCCGGAAAAAAAATCTGAATAAGAACTTCTAAGATCAATACTGTTCACAATAGCTACAAAAAAATAAAATACCTTGGAATAAATTTAACCAAATACATCAAAGATCTCTGCAATGAGAATTACACATAATTTAAAAAAGAAATAGAAGTAGACACAAAAATATGGGAAAAAAAAACTTCCATGTTCATGGATTGGAAGAATCAATATCATTAAAATGTCCTTTCTTCCAAAAGCAGTTTACAGATTCAATGTGATACCAGTAAAAAATATCAAAGACATTCTTCTCAGATCTAAAAAAATGCTGCTGAAATTCATTTGGAAACATAAGAGATTGCTAAAGCAATCTTATACAACAAAAACAAAGCTGTAGACATTCAATACCAGATTTCAAGACATACTACAAAATAGTTATAATCAAAACAGCCTGGTACAGGTACAAAAACAGATGGATAGACCAATGGAACAGATTAGAAATGCCAGAAAATAATCCAAGCAAGTACAACCAACTTACATTCCAGCAAGGAGCTAAAACCAATCCCTGGAGCAAGGACAGCCTTTTCAACAAATGGTGCTGGGAAAACTGGGCATTGTCTGTGAAAGGGATATACACCATATGTTCTCCCTGACCTGTGATAACTAACAGAGCACCTAAAAGGAAACCTGTAGAAGTGAACTTGACACTACAAGAAGCAATGACTTGAACAGCCCTTCTTGACTGTTGAGTAACAGTTTTTTTATTTTATTTTATTTTTATTGTTTTTATATTTTTCCTATTTAATATCATTGGTTGAACACTTTACTTAACATAAAATTAATCATATATGTATAAAGTCAATTGAAATGGATTCCAGCAAAAAAATTAAGAGTAGGAATAAGAGAGGGAGGAGCTGTATAATTCTGCATACATTCCCATGGACTTACTTCTAAGGGTAAAACTAAATACATAGCATGGGACTCAAAATCCCATTAAGCTGGGTGGTATTAATTCCATCTTATGTGTTAAAGTGATCATGTTAAGTATTCAATTGATCATATAGGTAGGATTAAGTGTCAAAGGGATCATATACATAAGATCAAGTGTCTCGGTAATAACAATAGATAGAATTAAAAAGGAGAGAATGTTCCAACATGGGAAGCAGTCCACATAGCAGACTCATAGAATGACAAACACCCTAAACAGCACTCTAACCTCAGAATCAGCACTTAAGACATTCTGTTCTGGCTGAAAAGCCCATGAGAGCATTTCAGTCATGGAAAGCCAAGACACTGTGACAAAAAAAAAAAAAAAAAAATCCTACATGATTGATCTCTATGAGAGACCACAGAGGAAAGAAGGAGCCATGAAAGAAGGAGGTACTTTTCTCTGAAGGGAGGAGCGAACTTCCACTTTGCTTATGGCCCTGTCTAAAGGCTGACAGAGATCATGGACTCAAAACGCTTCCATAGCCTTGGCAGCTCATGACAAGAGCCTTGGGTGATCACTGACGTCATACTTAAGAGTGTTAATTATTAAGTTAACAATGGGAGTTACTGTGCACTTACTCCCCATGCAGGACCTCTGTCCTTAATGTATTATACTATGAGAATTAAATGTAAAACTTGTTCTCACACAGTTCTTAATACTTTGTGTGTGAGGGGGTGCAACTTGTTGAAATCTTTCTTAGTATAGAGTTTGTCTTCTGTATATAAAGTTAATTAAAAATGAATCTTAATGAAAAAGGAGATGGTAGAGGAAAGTGGAGGTGGGATGGGAGTGGGGATTGGAGGGCATGTATGGGGTGAAGAACCATTATATTCCTAAAGTTGTACTTATGAAATTTGTATTCATTAAATAAAAGGTTTATTTTAAAAAAAGAGAATTGGGCTGGAAGAAATGGAAACTACTTCACCAGAGATGGAAGTGCTCCCAGACAGAAGGGACATGAGCATGTTAGGTAGGTTCAGTGGAACAAAAGACAGTTATTTAGCACTTGCTCAGGGCTAATCATGGAGCCAGTGACGGGCATACAGATAGAGACCTCCAACCCTTGATAATATATGAATAGATACAAGGTACAAGGCTACAGGCAGGAAGGTGAAAACCAAATCTGGTAAGTCTTGGGCACAAATTTGAGCCTCGGAGCAATAAAGGCATTGAAGTAGGAAAGCAGAGGCCATGTGGTACAAAACAGGAGCCCCAGAACCAGAAATGCTCCTGTACAGCACAACACCAGCAAGATCTGACAGTGTGTCAGATGCAGTGCAAGAGAAACAGCAGAACAGGGATGGTATTAAGGGAGGGTGAGCTGGCTGCAGCGTCAGTACTGCACAAGAGGGCCATCCTTACAAGCCTTACAGCAGAGGAATGGCAGGATTAGTCTGTCCATTAGGGAGGTTGTGGGGAGCAACTCGGACTAGACTAAGTTACTGGAATTAAGACTTACTCTATGCATCTGCTCTCCCACAATATGGCGCTGAGAAGGGAGTAAATAACTTCTACGCAGCTGCCTCTCGCCAACTTGAGTGATGACCTGCAGGAGCTGATCCTGCTCCTGATTGGAGGAGAGCAGCGTACTCGGCGTGTGGGTAGCAGAGTTGGGATTGGTGGAAGAGGACTATAAAGGAGGAGAGAGACAACATGCACCAGGAACATCTAAGAGGAACATCCAGATAACACCTGAGCAGCCCCCGAGAGAGCCGGCCAGCGGTGTGCCGCTCCCCCGCGGAAGTGGGGAAAGTGGCAGGGGGGCCCACCCCTCCACGGAGGTGGAGGGACGGCAGCCAACCCGGGAAGAACCAGCAGCAAACCCGGGAAGGGCCGAGCAGACAAAAGAACAGCGCAGGGTCCTGTGTCGTTCCTCCGTGAAGAGGGGAGAGGGGGAGCGACAGAGGTGACTTGGCAGCAATGCTGAGGAGGGGTAGAAAAGTCTGCCTCTACAGTTGGGGACTGGCAGGAGTGGCTACCGCATTATAGTTCGGGAGTTTGCATCATGAATTCCATTGGCCCCTGGAAGATAGGCACTTCTCTGAAACGGCAGGAAGAGGCTCTGCCTGTCTCCCACTGTTTACATATGAGAAGCTTCAACCTTCATCCACTAGATATATTTGAGGTCTGTGTAAAATTTTAGGAGGACAATAAGGGGAGGAGCTAGAGAGGTTCCATACTAAAATTCTCTTATACAAGTAAAAGGCAATGATGAGAGCAGGGACGGAGAGCATGAGACAATTCCTGGCACCAAGCTAGGCCGTCAGATTGCTGTGTCCTCACACGCACACATGTGACCTTTGAAGTACTCCTTCCCTGAGGTCAGCTTTGGCTCTCTGAGGAAAGAAAGCAACACAACACAGTAGCTAAAACAAGAGACCTGTACTACATGTAGCAGGATGTTCTGAATCGAGTCATCCTCCCTTCATTTACACGCAGCCCTATTGGAAAAGTTCTGGTACCACCTCAAGGACCAGGACCCAGTCACTAGGGAGGGACTGCAGTTTCCTCTTCTCACACAAAGGCCTGGCACTGACAGTACTATTCCTCTTGTTATGTCTTCCTGCAGGCCTAGAGTAGAGTTTTAGAAGTCAAACATGCTCCTATCAACATTTGACCAAGTCCACCTGCTATCAAAAAGAATGCAAAAATTAAAGACATGGATCAAGAATGATTCCAAGTATTGGTCACTTTGTTTTGACTGGCAAATTTATACAGAAATGCTGCTAATAATATGGAAACTAAGAAGAGAAAATTTACTCAGAAGAATAACGTATGATTTAACATATGTGGCACAGTGGGTTAATGCCCTGGCCTGAAGTGCCAGCATCCCATATGGCATCGGTTCTAGTTTCAGCTGCTCCTCTTCCAATCCAGCTCTCTACTGTGGCTTGGAATAGCAGTAGAGGATGGCCCAAGTCTTTGGACCCCTGCACCTACATGGGAGACCTGAAAGAAGCTCCTGGCTCCTGGCTTTGGATCAGTGTAGCTTGGACTATTGCAACCATCTGGGGAGTGAACCAGAAGATGGAAGACCTTTCTCTCTGTCTCTACCTCTCTCTGTAACTCTTTCAATAAAATAAAATAAATCTTTTTTTAAGAAAAGACTTTACTGAGTGAGGGGCAGGTGTTTAGTGCAGCGGTTAAAATGTCACTTGGGACACCGGCATTCCATGTTGGGATACCTGAGTTTGATTCCTGGCTCTACTCCTGATTCCAGTTTCCTGCCAATGCATATCCTGGGAGGCAGCAGATGATGGTTCAAGTATATAGGTCCCCACTACCCATGGTGGAGACCCAGACTGAGTTCCAGGCCCCTGGCTTCAGCCTGGCTTAGCCACAGCCTTTGCAGATATTTGAGTGAACCACAGATAGGAGATCTCTCTCTCTCTCTTTCTCTCTCTCTCCCTTCCCTCCATCTCTCTACATTTCAAAAAAATAGTATCTATGGGAAAAATATCTCATCAAGTAATCCTTTTTTTAAAAAAAAAGGAATTTCTTGAGAGGTTCTTGCTGCATAATCACATAAGATCTAGGCAAAAGGTAGAAATCATGAATACAGCTTAGGTTGACAAACACACAACAAAATACTCAAAAGATACAAAAATCATAGAATTTTTAAAATAAGCATTGTGAATGGTACACATAACATTCACAGTTTTCATTTTTCATTGTTTTTTTAGCCCACACAACAGTGCTAAAGAAAAAGAATAGGGGAAGTTTCCAGTAAATAGAGTCTGCTGCTGGCAAATGATGCTTCAATATTGGACACTGGAAGAGTTTGCTCCAGGTCTGAGGTGAGCACATCAAAGAAAAGCCAGAGCCCACTCCTCACAGGATTAGGATCAACTCATTAGGATAGAGTTACCCAGAATAATTTCAGAAAAAGAGAGAATAATTGACTTCACTCAGCCACTTTTCATCTCATGGAAATTCCTTTTTGATGCTTAAACCTTAATTGCTTTTCTCATTCAAATGTCTTTCTCAAAATCTCTAACTTGTACTGTTGCAGTAAAAAAAGATGAAGAAAGAAAACAGTATTTTAATACTTTTTTGATAACTGTACTTCATTTTAATTTCCTTGCATAGTTCCAAGGACAAGTCTATCTTTAGACTGCAGTATTTTGAAAGAGAAGGATGGGGAAGATTAGGGAATGGAGAAACAAAAGGTTTGCAAATCAGTGACAAAATTAATTGTTGGTAGAAAATTTTAAAAGACTTTCTTCAGTAGTAGAAAATCAAATTTCCCTTTTGTGTCACAGACTCATAGAATCACAGGCCACTCACCTGGGAAGGCCACCACATGTGAATTTTCTCCTCCCAAGCATTGTCCCACATCACTTGGGTCTCTCTAGGACACCTCCAATGACCTGGTAGCTCTCTGTCAGGTCTCATAGTTCTGCCCTCTGACAGCAAAGATGGATGCTGTCTGCTTCCAAGGACCAGACTTTGATCTGTCCGGTTCTGTCCTCTTTTAGACTTCCAAGGGCTCTTCATGAATAAACAAGTGAGAGTTGGGGTGCTTTGTGCAGGATCTTGGCATCCCAGTGCCCATCACTGATCCTGAGAGCAGTGACCACAGCAAAAGTTAATGCATCCACTGGACTCCTGCCTGCCCAAGTGGACATCAGTGCCCTGCCCTAGGGTGCCACCAAGTGCAGAGTCATGGGCAGTAGAGCAGCTACATGGTCAAAGTGAAGATTTGGCAAAGGCAAAGACAGCAGAACTGAACAAAGGGAATTTAGGATACCAGAAGGTGAAAGGAGGAAAAAGTGTCTCCACAAGGAAGAACTTTCTGGGAAGATAAAAATACGAGCAGAAACTCCTAGGTGAGTGGCTGAAAATGTCTGACAGCGCTCCACAATGTCAGACTCCTCCCTGCGGTATTTGGAAGGGAGCCCGGGCTTACCCTGGGCCTTTTGTCCCCTGTTTTGATAGTCCTGAATAAAATCTGCCTTTAGGCTGGCGCTTGGTGTAGTAGGCTAAGTCTCTGTCTGTAGTACCAGAATCCCAGATGGGTGCCAGTTCACATCCCTGCTGCTCCTCTTCTGATCCAGCTCTGCAATGGACTGGGGAAACAGTAGAAGGCCTAAGTGCTTAGGCCCCTGCATCCACGTGAGAGACCTGGAAGAAGCTCTTAGATCCTGGCTTCAGATTGGCTCAGCTCTAGTCATTGTAGCCATCATGGAAGTGAACCAGCAGATGGAAGACCTTTCTCTCTGTCTCTTCCTCTCTCTGTCTATAACCCTACCTCCCAAATAAATAACGTCTTTTAAAAAATAGCTTTCACCACTTGAACTTCCGCCTAGTCCTGGACAGAGAAACAATGTCTGGGTTTGGAGGTGGGGCAGGTGGGTAACAAGATCTGTCCACAGATCAGATATGACTGAGAACAAACACCTCAGCAAAAAGCTGTATTACTGACACTATGTATATTTCAGAATATTCCTGACTACTTAACATAAGCTACTGACATTATCCTTGCTTTGAAATGTTGTTGGTCATTTTTACCAAAACGAAAGAAAATTTTGTCAGAACATGGGATGGTTGAGTAAGGAAATAATCCCAATACCAGCACTGAAGCTCTAGGGAAAATGATGTTTATCTGACATAGTTTTGAATCATAGCTTCATTTCCAGAAACCTAAATCATTCTAGCAGCTTGAACTGATGGAATGAATGGGGACAGAATCACAGATGCATGCACTCATCTACATTACATGTGCTATTTCATTCCCCTTTCTGACTTGTGTGCTGAGGCAAGACTCTCACACACGCCTATCTAGTTAAATATATCCCTAACAAGAATACATGCCAGTGCCATAAAGGTACCAGGTGTTATAAGAGGCATAAAAACAAGACAGAAGCCTGCAACTCTGGACCTTGCAAGCCTAAATTCTAAGACTAAAGGCCTGCACTTCCAGTCAATGTTTATATTTATTCTGTTCCTGGCATTGCCAGATGCTGGGATATGTTAGTGAACAAAACAACGACTGTCCTGTCCTCCAGAACTTACATCCCTGAATATTAAACCCTCCTTCTCCACTTCAATTCTGTTAAGTTGCTTCTCTTCTCGGCCGGCTTCACTCCTTCCTCCGTTTGTCCATGCCTGCTCACCTATGGACTAGACGCCAGCTCTGAGTCGTGCATCTGCACTAGAGGATGGAGAAAGAACGCAAACTCGTGCTCTGGAGAATCTGGGAAAGAGACGTATCTGAAGACAAGCGGTTACCAGCCAAGTAGGGGTGTCCTGGCCATGCTGGCACCATGATAAAGGATTGCTTATCTGCACTTGAAAACTCACAACCTCTAAAGGTCACAAAGGATGAAATGGGGCGCGATAGCCAGCACAGTTGACACGAGTGAGTCGCACAGCCATGCCTGTTCCCCATGAGTCCTTCCCAGTCTAGGCCATGACCCCAGGCCCCACCCTAACTTCAATGGTTGACTTCAATGCTTGCTTCACGGCAGCTTTGCTTCTCTGAATGGGAATTCCAAGACTCATCACTCATCCTGGACCTACTGGTGGTAGAGCCAGGATCTGAATTCAAGTCTTACTTGTGCTTATTTTCATTAGCATGGTTTCATGTTCTCTCTCTTTTTAAAAAAAAATCAACTGATTTATTTGAAAGCCAGAGTTACAGAGAGAGAGGGAGCGAGGGAAGGAGAGAGAGAGTGGGAGTGGGGGAGAGATAGGGAGAGAGAGCGAGGGAAGAGGAAAGAGAGAGGGAGAGAGATCAATCTTCCATCCACTGGTAAATTCTCTAAATGGCTGTGATGGCTGGGGCTGGGCCAGTCTGAATTCAAGAGCCTAGAACTCTATCCAGATCTCCTACATGGGTGCAGGGGCCCAAGTACCTAGGCCATCTTCCTCTGTTTCCCTAGGCACATTACCAGAGAGCTGGATTAGAAGTGGAATAGCTAGGAGTCTAACTGGTCTTCATATGGGATGCTGGTGTTGCAAGTGGTGGCTTAACCTGCTGCATCAAAAAGCCAGCCCCTCATGTTCTTGATTATTTGGCATAATGGTAATCCTGACTCACAATCCTTCCTATGTATGTTCTAAGTGTTGCTGTCCATTCAAAATACATACAGTGGAACCTAATACTCAGTGTGATAACATTAAAAGGTACAGTTCTTGGGGAGGTGATCAAGTAATGGGGGTTCCACTCTCATAAATGGGATTAGCACCCTTATCTATGAGGTTAAAGGGAGTCCTCCTGTTCCTTCTGTCATTTGAGGACAAATAAAAGCCACCATCTTGGAAGCAGAAAGTCCTCAATGGATACTCAATCTGCTGACACCTTGAACTCAGACTTTCCAGCCTTCACAAAAACTAGGTAATGTTTTTCCATTGCTTTTAGATTTCCCCATGTAAGGTGTTTTGTTACAGTTCTCTTAAAAGTCTGAAACAGGGCTGTCCTGAGTATGGGGCAGCCCCTGCTTGGGAGAACTCCCCACATGGCTAAGCAGTTGTACAAAGAATGGTGCTGCCAGTGGCTCCATAGTGCTTGTAATTTAGGGCTCAGCTGGAATCCTGAGTTCTGAAAAAGGAGGGAGGGTGTGTGGTGGGCTGCAGTCTCCTAATCCAATGGCAAACAGCCATCTCTTTTATCAATGAACAAAACCTGCAAATAAGTTAGTGCCAGGGCTATCACAGTGAAGTACCCTAGATGACTACCCCAAACAACAGAAGGTGACTGTCTCACAGTTCAAAATCCTGAAAGTCTAAGAACAAGGTGCTGGCAGGCTTGTTCCTTCAGAGGGCCTTAAGGGAAAATCTGTTCCCAGCTACCTGAGGTTTACCTCAGTCTGGTGTTCCTTAGCATGTAGGAGCATCGTCTCGATCCGCTTTCTTCATACAGTGTTCTCCTTGTGTGAGTGCCTGTCTCCAAATGTCCCCTTGTATATTGGATTAGGGTTCCACTCTACTCCAGTAGGACCTCATCTTAACTCAACAGATCTTAACTCAGATCTAGTCATGCCAAGGCAACCACAGATGAGACTCAAAATTCAAAAAATCTATAGCAGGCTAGTTTTTAAGCTGATAACTTCTGTATGGCTTCTGAATGATGATGCAAACATCTAAAAGGCCCTTGGCAGAAAAGAGCTTTCCCACCCCTGTGACTTTAACTAATTTCATTTGAAATTATCTTATTTCCAAAGGAGGTCATGTTCTAAGAGAGTGGAGGACAAGATTTCAATAAAAGTAATTGGGATGTAGGTGGAACTATGTTCCACCTACTAAAGGCTACGTTGATAAGATGCATAGATGCAGAGCTCCCTCCGGGGAACCAAGGAGCAAGGCTGGCCTTTGCAGAGTTGGGGTACAACATGACTTGAAAACTAAACCACATTACACAATCTACCTGCTAAAATCTTCTGTAGGTTTCCTCCTAGATCAGAAATAAAATGCACACAGCTCGCCATGTCTTCCAAGACCCCTGCGATCACTTGGAAGATTTCAGAGCTCATCTCCTTCCATTCTCCTCCCCTGCCCACTTATATGAAAAGCTTCATGGTGTTGTCACACCTACGTGCCTACTTTCTTCAAAGAACTGTACAGTTTTAAATAACAGCGTGCATGTTTGTTTATTCAACGTCTCAGCACACAGGAATTGAAGTCCCATTAGTGCTACAGCCTTATTTGTTCCCTTCATCACTGTGTTCCCACTTTCTGATTCAACACCTGACACGTAGCAGGGCTCAGGAATATTTACTGGATTAACAAATGCTCTGAGGATGTGACTCACACTTGACTTCTGTGGTTCCTTAATACCTGCATGCATTCAGTCTTGTCTTGGGAGTAAAATTTCTCAAATGCACACCTTCCTCTGTGGCCAACCATCACTCTTTAAATTCAGTTCACCATTTTTCACCTTGGAATTTCACAGCAAAATTGTGTCTCCCTCACTCAAGTTTCCCCTATTGTTTTCTTCAATAATGCTACCAGAGGGATTTCTCTAAAAGATACACATGGCCAGCCCCTCTCAAGGGCCTGTAAAGGTGCCTACTTACCTGTGGCTATGCCTCAGCATGGCACTCCTGCCCTTACAAGCCCCAGTCCCAGCACCAGTGTGCACTTTTGCCATCACAAACTACCTATGGATCCCTACCTCCAGGCAAGCCGGGCTGTGCAAGAACTTACAGAAAACTTGCCACGGTAGGATGGGAAGGATGCTTCAGATGTTTTAATAAGAGTTCCAAACCACCAATGGCACATTTCAGAAAAATGCATTTTATTATAACATTACAAAGGTGTTCTTTTCCAAAGGCACATTATGTAGCTCATATTGTGAAGAATGAGAGATACCAATTGCAAAATACACAAAGTAGAAAAGTTCAAGATGAAAAATGAGAAGCTATTTGCACACTTGAAGGAGTTAGTTCATGAGATCATTGCCAACAAAGGTCAGTGATTTCACTGTTACAGATACCTCAGTGTGCTTAACTTACTGAAAAGTTCACATCCATTCATGCCCTATCTTATCAGTAGTACCTTTAATGATATGAAGGGTCTTCAAAAAGTTCACTGAAATGTGTATTATGAGAAAACTATGTGTGCTGGCCGGTGCCTTGGCTCACTAGGCTAATCCTCCGCCTGCGGCACCAGCACCCCAGGTTCTAGTCCCAGTCGGGGCGCCGGATTCTATCCCGGTTGCTCCTCTTCCAGTCCAGCTCTCTGCTGTGGCCCAGGAAGGCAGTGGAGGATGGCCCAAATGCTTGGGCCCTGTACGTGCATGGGCGACCAGGAAGAAGCACCTGGCTCCTGGCTTTGGATTGGCGCAGCATGCCAGCTGTAGCGGCAATTTGAGGGGGTTAACCAACCGAAGGAAGACCTTTCTCTCTGTCTCTCTCTCTAACTCTGCCTGTCAAAAAATAAAGAAAAGAAAAAACTATGTGTGTAGCCGGTACTATGGCACAGTAGGTTAAAGCCCGGCCTGAGATGCTGGTATCCCATATGAGTGCCGGTTTGAGTCACAGCTGCTCCTCTTCCAATCCAGCTCTCTGCTATGGCCTGGGAAAGCAGTAGAGGATGGCCCAGGTCCTTTGTCGCCTGCACCCACATGGGAGACATGGAAGAAACTCCTGGCTCCTGGCTTCAGATTGGATCATCTCCGCCATTGCAGCTATTTGGGGAGTGAACCAGGGATGAAAGAGTTCTCTCTGTCTCTACCTCTCTAACTCTTTCAAATAAATAAAAATAAATTAAAAAAATAACTATGTGTAGATTTAAATTTTTTGCACTAAAATTTTTTTCATTTAACTCTCTATCTATAAACTTTTTGAAGACTCTCATAAATAGAAAAAGTATATGTGACATCTGTGACCTTGTAATGCAAGTAATTCCCAAGCCAGACTCCAAAATTTTTAAGCATGAGCAACATTAAAGATTTCTGTTCAAGGGTTTTGTTCTACATACTATTTGTTGAACACTTTACTTAGCGTAAGGTTAACCTTATGAGAATAAAGTAAACTGAAAATAGAGCTTTGTAAAAATTAGGAGTGGGAATAGGAGAGGGAGGGGGAAGAAGGTTTGGAGCATGGGTGGGAGGGAGGGTAGGGTGGGAAGCATCACTATGTTCCTAAATCTGAATATATGAAATTTGTATTTTGGAAAAAATAAACAAAATTGACACACCATTGGCTGAGCTAACCAAAAAAAAGGAGAGGGAGACCCAACTCAATAAAATTAGAGATGAAAAAAGAAATGTAACAACAGACACCACCGAAATAAAGAGAATCATCAGAAATTACCACAAAGAGCTGTATGCCAGTAACCCAGGAAACCTAGAAGAAATGGATAGATTCCGGGACACATACAACCTATCTAAATAGAGCCATGAAAATATAGAAAACCTAAATAGATCCATAACTAAGATGGAAACTGAATTATTGTTAAAGTCACTCCCAAAAAAGAAAAGCCCAGGATCAGACGGCTTCACTGCTGAATTCTATCAGATATTTAAAGAACTAATTCGAAATTTTAACTATTCAAAAAAATTGAAAGGGAGGGAATCCTCCCAAATTCTTTCTATGAAGCCAGCATCACATTAATTCATAAACCTGAAAAAGATGCAACAGAGAAAGAGAACTACAGACCAATTTCCCTGATGAAAATAGTCACAAAATCTTCAACAAAATTCTAGCCAATCAAATCCAACAACACATCAAAAATATCATTTACCCAGACCAAGTGGGATATATCCCTGGTATGCAGGGATGGTTTAACATTTACAAATCAATAAATGTGATGCATCACATTACCATATTGCAGAACAAAAACTGTATGGTTATCTCAACAGATGCTGAGAAATCATTTGATAAAATTCAACATCCTTTCATGTTGAAAACTCTGAGCAAATTAGCTATAGAAGGAACATTCCTCAACACAATCAAGGCAATTTATGACAAACCATGGCCAACATCCTATTGAACAAGGAAAACTTGGAACAATTCCCACTTATATTCAGAACCAAGCAAGGATGCCCACTCTCACCATTGCAACTCACAGATAATGCCATGGCTGAGAAAGAACTTCTAAGATCAATCTTAGCCGGCACCGTGGCTCACTAGGCTAATCCGCCGCCTTGCGGCGCCGGCACCCCAGGTTCTAGTCCCGGTCAGGGCGCCGGATTCTGTCCCGGTTGCCCCTCTTCCAGTCCAGCTCTCTGCTGTGGCCAGGGAGTGCAGTGGAGGATGGCCCACGTGCTTGGGCCCTGCACCTCATGGGAGACCAGGATAAGTACCTGGCTCCTGCCATCGGATCAGTGCGGTGCACCGGCCGCAGCGCACTGGCCGCGGCGGCCATTGGAGGGTGAACCAATGGCAAAAGGAAGACCTTTCTCTCTGGCTCTCTCTCTCACTGTCCAATCTGCCTGTCAAAAAAATAAATAAATAAATAAATAAGATCAATCTCATTCACAACAGCTACCAAAAAAATCAAATATCTTGGAATAAATTTAAACAAGGATGTCAAAGAGCTCTACAATGAGAATCACAAAACATTAAAGAAAGAAATAGAAGAATATACAAAAAAAAGGAAAAATCTTCAAGTTCATGGATTGGAAGAATCAATATCATCAAAAAGGCCATACTTTCAAAAGCAATTTATAGATTCAATGTAATACCAATCAAAATACCAAGGACATTTGTCTCAGATATAGAATAAATGATGCTGAAGTTCATATGGAAATGTAGGGGACTCTGAATAGCTAAAAAAAAAAAAATCTTATACAACAAAATCAAAGCCAGAAGCATCATGGTATCAGATTTCAAGACATACTACAGGGCAGTTATAATCAAAACAGCTTGGTCATGGAATAAAAATATATGGATAGACCAATGGAACACCACAGAAATGCCAGAAATCAATCCACGCATCTACAACCTTTGACAAAGGAGCTAAAAATGTCCTACAGGAAGGATCCTGGTGGGTGAGACCCCAGCGGAAAGAAGTGGTCATCAAAGAAGGATGTACTTTTCTCTGAAGGGACAAGAGAACTTCCACTTTGTTTATGGCCTTGTACTGACAGAGTTTGTGGATTCAAAAGGCTTCCATAACCTAGGCAGTGCATGTCAAGTGCCTCGAGTGATCACTGATGTCATATATAACAGCGTTAATTGTTAAATTAACAACAGGAGTCTGTGCACTAACTGTGCATGCAGGACCTCTGTTCTCAAAGAGTTGTATTACAATTCTGTCTAAGAGTTTCACAAAAGATGTATTATTCTTGGATGCTTCTTTAAAGTTAATTGGGTCTGAAAAAAAAAGTGAAATTAACTTCAAGATGCAATGACTTTGAACAGCCATTGCACTGACTGTTGAGGAACAGGTTTTTTTTTTTTCTTTTTTTCTTTTCATGCAAATTGTTGAACTGTTCACTCAGGATAGAGTTGGTCTTCAGTGTACAAACTATATTGAAAATGGATCTTAGTGGAGAATGGAATGGGACTGAGAGGAGGAGGAGGAAGATGGGTGGGAGTGTGGGTGTGAGGGTGGGTACAGTGGGAAGAATCACTATATTCCTAAAGTTGTACTTGTGAAATACATTAAGTTTATATTCCTTAAAAAAAAAAATGACCTAAATGAAAGATCTCCACGAGTGAGATCCCAGTGGAAAGAACAGGTCATCAAAGAAGGAGGTACCTTTCTCTGAAGGGAGGAGAGAACTTCCACTTTAACTACGACCTTGTCTAAATATGATCAGAATCGGTGAACTGAAAAGGCCTCCATAGCCTTGGCAACTCATGACAAGAGCCTAGGGTGATTACTGACGCCATAAACAAGAGTGTCAATTTGTTAAGTCAACAACAGGAGTCACTGTGCAGTTACGTCTCATGTAGGATCTCTGTCCTTAATGTGCTGTACATTGTGATTTAATGCTATAACTAGTACTCAAGCAGTATTTTTCACTTTGTGTTTCTATGTGGGTGCAAACTGTTGAAATCTTTACTTAATATATGCTAAACTGATCTTCTGTATATAAAGATAATTGAAAATGAATCTTGATGTGAATGGAAGGGGAGAGGGAGCAGGAAAGGGGAGGGTTGCAGGTGGGAGGGAAGTTATGTGGGGGGAAGCCATTGTAATCCATAAGCTGTACTTTGGAAATTTATATTCATTAAATAAAAGTTAAAAAAAATTTCTTTGCAGGACATTTGGGGCCGGCGCTGTGGCACAGTGGATAAAGGCGCTGCCTGCGGTACCGGCATGACATATTGGCACTGGTTCGAATCCCAGCTGCTCCACTTCCGCTTCTGATTCAGCTCCCTGATACGGCCTGGGGAAGCAGTGGAAGATGGCCCAAGTCCTTGGGTCCCTGCACCTGCGTGGGAGATATGGATGAAGTTCCTGGCTCATGGTTTTGGATAGAACCAGCTCAGGCCATTGCTGTCATTTGGGGAGTGAACCAGTGGATCGTAGACTTCTCTCTCTCTCTGCCTCTGCCTCTCTAACTCTGCCTTTCAAATAAATAAATAAATAAATCTTTTAAAAAGAGAATTCAATTGATGGCTTTAACAAGTCACTGAACAAATATAAGGAGTGACTTAGTTTTTTCCTGAATGAATCATGAAGGTGAAATTCGATGACATCAATGGCACAGTATAGGTATCAGAGCATTAGTTTTCTTATTTTCTTTCCTAAAAGTCTATTTGAGGCCGGTGCTGCGGCTCACTAGGCTAATCCTCCGCCTTGCGGCACCGGCACACCGGGTTCTAGTCCTGGTCGGGGCGCCGGATTCTGTCCCTGTTGCCCCTCTTTCAGGCCAGCTCTCTGCTGTGGCCAGGAGTGCAGTGGAGGATGGCCCAAGTCCTTGGGCCCTGCACCCCATGGGAGACCAGGATAAGTACCTGGCTCCTGCCTTCGGATCAGCGCGGTGCGCTGGCCGCAGCGCGCCAGCCGCAGCGTGCCGGCCACGGTGGCCATTGGAGGGTGAACAAACGGCAAAAGGAAGACCTTTCTCTCTGTCTCTCTCTCTCTGTCCACTCTGCCTGTCAAAAAAAAAAAAAAAAGTCTATTTGAAGTGAATATTCTCAAAAATGAACTCTCAAGGTTCTAGCTTCCATGGTCCTTGAGCACAATTCCTAATAGGACATGTACATATTTAGATATGCTGCAATGATGAAGACAGGGGATACTAGGAAAGCACATAAAAATGAATATTCTCCTGATCTCATATGAACCACTTCTAATCTCCACAATAACTAGAAAAATCATAAACAACCACAGGATAAACAGAACAATGAAAGTCAATATATTAATAAATTGCAATGCAACTTCATTTTCATTTAGCAAGAAGAATGTTTAAAACTGAATCTTTAGTATGAATAATGTCAATAAGAAAGCAGAAAAGTAGGAATGGAAAGAAGAGAAACTAATTATTTTCCATGATTTCTTGGTTGTTAAATGGCGATTTGAGGGAAAATGGCCATAATTTATCAGGAGTTGGCTTTGTGGTCAACCACCATCACACCCCCAAATTCACATTTTTAAAACTTGCATGCACTTCTAAGGTGTGTTTTCCCTGTAATACAAATACACAGATTGATAGCTTTATCTGAAATATTTGGGATCAACAGTGTTTTTGATTTTGGATGTTTTTCAGATTTTTTAATATTTGCATATACAAAATAAGAAATCTTAGGGATGGAACGCAAGTCAACCACAGAATTCACTTACGTTTACATACACTTTATACACATAGAGTGAAGTTAATTCTATGTGGTATTTACAATGCCCCTGAGGTTTGTCACTTGGGGTTAGGGATGTATTTTCCAATGTGGTCTCATGCAAGCATTCAAAAATTTCCAATTTTAGAGGATTTTGGATGAGGGGTACTCAATCTATATTTTTTAATTTGATTGTTTTAATCTCTCAGGCTTTTCCATTTTTATTGCTGATTCACTCCTTGATAACCCACTTTCACAGTGACTTCTCTAGTTTTAAGTTGTTTTTATTTTTTGTAAGGTCCATGTTGCACTTTTTAAGTACTTCACATTCTTTCAAAACTGGTTTCGGCAGATGTGAGGGTAAATATGGTATTTCAGTCATATATGACTTCCACGTAGAGTGTTTTCTGGGTGCAAAGGGAAGAAATACTCATTTTCCAGGATGTAACTTGGAAGCCCATCCTCAGGAAGCCTTGGAAACCTCTCGTGGGTCAGCCAGACATTCCCTCCTCTGGGTTGCTCACCACTGAATCTAACTTCATTCACTCCAACATCCACTTCATTTATGGAACTTGCTTCCCCCAGATTAGCATTTGATTCACCTGTCTTATCTGCACCCAGCACAGTGGCTGACACAGTCACAGCAATTGTGTGCAAATGTTTAATGAATAAGCAAAGAGAGACAGACAGAAATTTGCATGCACGTGTTTGCGTATGAGTATGTAGTTTTTAAATAAACCCTTACCTACTCTCTATGATAGATTAGTGTATATTATTTCTTCCTCATGCAATTAGACATGGCCTGGACAACTTTAGCTCTGCTGAGAACTGACTGTAAATATGTCACCATTTGCAGAGAGAAGCATTTGCTGTCCTTTAGCTTGTCTGTTGTTGCCCAGATGGCTGCTTCAGCCTCACAAATAGGCGCCACATTTATCGGCCCACCCTTCATTACAGGAGAGATACATTCTAAGAAGAAAATAATTTTGACTAAATGAAATTTGAAGACATTGAGAATACTTCTTAAAACTGAGGTTAATTTAAAAAAAAAAAAAAAAAAAAGATGTTCTACTCCAAAATCTAACATCAGTAACTTGTGTCTGTATCGGGATGTATTTTATACTGAAACTTATGTATTTTTCTTGGTGATGGAGGGCCTATAATGCCTCAGGTCAATTTGATTACAGTCATTCCTTACCCCTGTACAGAAGCGGCAGAGTTCATGATTTTAAAGTACAAATGTCAGCTTTCTATCATCAGCCACAGACAGTTCCTGGTTTACAATGGTTGACTTACTTTTCTGACTTGACAATAGTGTAAAAGAGAATAGAACAAGCATTCTGTTTTCCCTCACAGTAGAGTATTCAAAAAATTACATGACACATTCAATACTGCATTATAAAATAGGCATGCATTTGATGATTTTGCCCTACTGTAGGCTATATAAGTGTTCTGAGCACAGTTAAGGTAGGATGATCTGAGCTATGATATTTTGTAGGTTAGGTTTATTACATATTTTTATATTTCATATTGTATTTTCAATTTACAATGGGTTGATCAGGATGTAACCCATCATAAGTCAAGGAGCATCTACTTCTTTTTCTTTAAAAGGAAGAGGGGAGGTTCCAAGGAGCATCTACTTCTTTTTCTTTAAAAGGAAGAGGGGAGGTTCCAAGATGGTGGAATAGGGACAGGGCAGTCTGATTTATGTAGGGCAAAATTAATATAAAAAGGTGGAAAAAGTACACTCTCATGGTAAAGCTGCAGGGGAAACTACAGTGGGAAATCCTGAAAAAGCAGAAGAGACAGCCTGAACCTGTGTGCAAAGCACAGACATGCAATAAAATACAGGGAGACAGTGGAAGACCTAGAAGCTTGGATCCAGGAAAGAAGGAACCAGCCCTGGCAAACCAGGTGAGAACAGACTCTATGGGACTCCGCCACTGTTGATACAGTAGGAGGGAGAGTTTAGTGAACTGCACCTTTTTGAGTACAGCAGGGATCCCTCAGGACAGTGTGGCTATTGCTCGCGAGAGGGGAGCGATGGGGTGGAAGCAGCACTTCTCTCTCTCTCTCACCTCCTCCCTCCTACAACAGGGACCTACAGCCAGAAGTGGGAGGGCTGGTGCCATTTTTGGACATAGGTAGGTAGCGGGCCCCAGCTTGTATGCTTACATCTAGCAACTGTTGGGGTCACCCTCCACCCAGTCAGCGGGGGCACCCACAGCAGTGCAAGAGCAATTGAGTTAGATGGTCTCCACCAAGCCAACTGCACCCACACAGCAACAGGAGGGAAAGGGGAGCCATCCCTGTGGAAGGGAAGTGCTGCCTGTGGGACTCTCCTATGCACCCAGCACAACTGTAAAGTGAGCAGGGCTGCGGCTGTGGGTATTGTGTGCACCTGTGATCCAGAGATCTTACCACAGAGAAAAACCTATGTTCCCCACTGGAATCAAATCTGGTTGGAAGACTAGGACTCAATCCAGCAGGTTAGAACACATATGGACAGCAGCCCTGGGAGCACCTCAGTCCCCCTGCAGCAGTGGGGAGTGGATCCACTTGCACTCCTTGACCATGACAGCCCTGGAAGCTGAGACTAAGAAAACACAGTGACTGTGTGAGAGGAGAAAGGGTGTACCTGGGTTCTGGGCAATCACAGAGTGTGCAGTTCACTCTCAGAGCCCCTTGGTTGCCTAGAGCAGCTCAGAGCAGAGGTAACTGTTCTATATATAGGGAACCCAAAAGACTCCATGAAGAGACTATTGGAGCATATAGAAGAGTTTGGTAAAGTAGCAGGATAGAAAATCGACACACACACACACACACACACACACAAATCAACACACAAACATCTGTAGCCTTTGTATACACAGACAACGCCATAGCTAAGAAAAAACTTCTAAAATCAATCCCATTCACAATAGCTATAAAATTAAAATACTTTGGAATAAATTTAACCAAGTATATCAAATATCTCTATGATGAATATTACAAAATATTAAAGAAATAGAAGACATAAAAAAGTAGAAAAATCTTCCAGGTTTGCAGATTGGAAGAACCATCCTCAAAATGTCCATAATACCAAAAGCAATTCAATGCAATCCCAATCAAATACCAACAACATTATTCTCAGATCTAGAAAAAATTATGCTAAAATTCAAATGGAAACACAGAGACCCCAAATAGCAAAGCAATCTTAGAACAACAAAAAAAATAGGAAGAGGGGTGAATACAGAGCTTACAGTATTTGAATTAACCTCATGAAATAGACCCTGCACATATTCAAAGGGAAGTAGTTTTCATGTTTTGCAAATGCAGGAATCTGTTTTTAACAAATTTAAGGAATAAGCTCAGTTCTCTATCAAGGCCTTAGGGCCTGCATCACTGTTCCTCCAGGTACCAGGTTCTACTGGGTACAGCCACCCCCTAGACCTTCATTGGTACAGAAGGGTTCTTCCCACATTGTCCCACCTGGCAAACTCCGACCTAGCAGTCAAGTTTCAGATTAAGATAACCCAACTGGAAAAACCCATTCCTTTCTTGCCAACTTTGCCAGGGAGAGTATCTGCCTTTAGTGTCTCTTTCACTTGGGATGAGTCTCCTGCTTAGCTTGCTCCACGGCCTGTGTCTTCCATGCACAAATTCCCATAAACTCCAAAAGCTACATCTGATTTTGGACACAAATTAGATCTCAAAGTTACAGGAGTTCATATAATTTCCTAAATACCTAAATAGAAACAACTGTTGTTGAAATAATTGTGCGACCATGTGAGGGAATTTCAAAAGGCTTGTGGGAAAACAGAATTAAAAGATAATGTACATTTTCCACAAACTTTTTGAATATCCCTTATTCTCTGTACATCTACAGAGATACTTTTTCTTTCCATGTTATATTAGTATTATACATAAAGGTGTAGAATAAATGTAAGCAAACAAAACTTTAGAACAAGAAAATATATACAATAAGAAATGATTATCCTGTTCAGTCAACTGAAAAACAAACATCACACTTATAATTTGATTTTAAAACACTACAATCTATAGCACATAAATTGTGTGACATAATTATCTTCTATACATTTTACCTGTTTGCTCTAGTTTATGGAGAACATGGAATATTTTTCAAGAGAGTCACCCATAAATGTAATTTTGCTCTGCATGGAGCCCTTATATCATGAGAAAGGAAGAACACTTTGAAAATCTGGCAATGAAAGGAAATGATTTTGCTAACTTTGGAGGGGTTATTTCCATCCACAGAACACTGCAATGGAAAGAAGACATAGAACTCAGCTTTTTGGCAATTCTCTACCCTCAAACTCACATGTTTCCCAAATCCAGGCATAAAAAAAGCAGCACAGGAGAGGTACCTGGGTACAGGTATTCCTGACAACATCAGGGCTGAACTGCAAAGATCCCTGGGGAATCCTATCACACCTCACCACAGCTGTACTGTGGGCTGCAGACCATGACAGAAAGCTCAGACCCTAGCATATCCCCACAGGACAACACCTGCTTATAAGCTACTCACTTTTGTTTTCAAATGGAGAAGGCCTTCCTTTACCCTAAATAGTTGTTGAATTCAATTTACTTATAAGTAAAGAAACACTCTATACGGACCACACACAAATTTTATACCGTACTTTCTCCTATAGAAAATAAATGGTAGTTTATGTATCCAGAGTACAAACTGAAGACAAAAGTATAAGCTGCGTGATCTTGAATCCTTTCCCGAGAAACACTGAAAGGATTGGAAAAGGAACTAAAAGTAAAAACAAATCCATCATTTATCTTCATCCCTAATGTTAATGAGGTATGATACAACTAATGACTGCATAATTGCAAAGACTCTCATTTGACAATCTATGTACTATGAACCCATGTGTGGAAAACGTGGGTGAGGGTAGGGACACTTATTAATTGAGCAATATCTCACTGCTAGTATCACAGCTCTGTTTCCTTATTTTTTTTAACATTTGCAATATCTAAATTACCAATAAAAGCCACAGATTTATGAAGTCAATTTTTAGTTTTTAAACCTGCATGATAAATCTCAGAATGAAATCCACAAGGAAAATGTAAACAAGAACAAGCTCACCAACCATCAGAGCAGAAAATAAAATAGCTTCTTACCATGTTTATGGATGACACAGGACCAATGCTGTTAACATAAATGTCCACATCAATTACGGTCGGTTTTACTGTGGAGAAAAATACATACATGTTAATACTCTGAGTCAGAGAAAGACAGAAAGGAGAGCACTGCTGATTGTCCAATGACTCATGCACTAACATCTCAAGGATATGTTGGAAACATCTACTAGTGGATTTTTCTTTGGGATTTGTCTTGTGGTTAAAATTCAAATTCTGTCTTTTTAAAATTTTCAACGGATAAGAGATCCCTCCTTATATTTATTAAGTTCTAGGAGAATAGGACAGTTATACATTGCAAATTGCCAGTGATAGATGGCTATAAAGATTTTTGACAGCACAAGTTAAGCTGATTTTATTTCAAAGACATGAGATAAAATATAAGACATTGTACAAGTAATTTAATGTTAAAATTTTGCTATAAAGCCAAACACAAGAGATGAGCAGCACCCAGTGATGTACTCAGTAATTTATCTATCACATGGCTGTCTTGCTATCATTTCAAAGAAAAGCAACTCCGCAGCCAAGCTCTGGTGGGTTCATATATCAAAGACAAACAAGAAGTTCTGCTTATTAGTATTATTTATTAGTATTATTTACTATTAAAGACAACTATACACACCTATTAGAGTCAAAATTCTGTAACTCAGAAAAGATTAAAATTTTAGTAAGTCTGAATTACTGTTTCAACTATGAGGGCATAAAATTTATATAATCAAAAGTTTTGATATCTAATAGTGTGTATCAAAGGTTAAATTGGTGTATTTGGCATTAAAGAAATCCAGCTTCCCTTTCTGGGGCTGCAACAGAACAGAGCAAGACTAGTAATGAGACTGCGGAGTAGGCAGACCTCCGAGCAGGAGTTAACACTCTCTGGAAAGCAGGATGTTCCCTCTATTAGTACTCAGTGACAGGGAGGAAAGAGCCAATTTCAGAATATTTGTCCCCAAGAGGAATATAAACAAGATTCCTGAACCTTTCCACATGAAATGCATTGTTTCTATGGAAACAAGACTAGTTGTATCTGCAATTATTTCAATGAACCTCTTCCAGTTTTGCTAAATAACTGATCATTCACAAGTGGACCTATGCACTCTACTTCTGGAACTATGAATGGCACCTCTTGTCTGTTAGTCTCTTGTGAAATTTCATGTCCAGTAGCTGTAGCCAGGGCAGTAATTGAAATGAAAATAACGATTATGAATTTAAGCCAGTTTCTCCAGTATCTGTCAGCACAACCAAGTTACTGTTGTTAGCTCCAATGACTTCTTGGCATTATAGAAAACATCCCAACACAATTCTATGCATGATGCATACAATGCTTAAATTTCATAAAAGGAGTATTCATTATTTTAGTCTAAGCTTTGTTAACTACTATGAAAATTAAGTAGCATCTTTCTTCAACTTAATTGGATTTAACACATGCTCTGTCTCCAAACACCACATAACCTTTGATTATGCCACACAAAAGGCTTTGTTCAGTCAATCAGTTGAGGACTTTCTTTTTTACAAGAGACTTCTCTGGCTGTTTCACAGTATTTATTAGAGTTTAGGCATCCAGAGCTTTTTATCTCATTAAATCAAAAATACTTACATGCAAAAAGCTTTAACAACTTGAAGTGGGAAGTGTCAAATGTAATGAGTGCAATAAAGGTTTTAAGAGATATGAGTTTGGAAAAACCACACACACACAGAGAGAGAGAGAGAGAGAGAGAGAGAGAGATACGCAAGTATGCTCGCACAGAGAGAGAGATACAGAAATTAACTATTTTTAGTAGATGCTCTTTTAAGCAGAGACATCCTTAAAATGAAGCATTTAGGAAACTGGTTCTGGCAGTGTTCACCCAAAATGCAACTGGCCACAAATGCTCAAGATTTATAATTCAAACATTTAGGATCTATCATTCAAACACTCCAGGTTAAGTCCTAATAAATGATCTTTAGAAATCTGCAAAAATCTTCAATGTGGCAAAGGTCAATCTATATAACAAATGGGAAAACTGCATATCCATGTGTCAGAGAATTGTGTTAGATCTTTACCTTACACCATGCACAAAACTTAACTCAAAACAGATTTACAAAACAGATTTAAAAACCGTGAAATTGAAAACTTTAAAACTAGGGGAACAAAACAGGGGGAAAGACTCATGACATTGAGTTTATCAATGATTTCTTGGCTATAATAGCCAAAACACAGACACCAAAAGAGAAAAGAGAAATTTGTCTATATCAGTATTAAAAACTTTGTGTAAAGGATACAATGAAGTGAAAAGACACCCCTAGAATGGAAAACACTATTTGCAAATCTTGTATCTGGTAAGGTATAGTAACCAGAATATAGAAGGAACTCATACAACATTCAAAAGCCTGATTTAAAGATGATTAAAGAACTTACGTATCTCTGTCCCATAATATATATAAATGATTAGTAAACATGCGAAAAGATGCTTGACATTACTAGTCATTAGGGAAATGCAAATCAAAATCCAAACCAGGAAATACCACTCCCACCCAAAAGAATTAAAAACAGGGATTCAAACAGCTACTTGTCCACCCATGTCCACATCACTATTATTCACAACAGCTAAAAGATAGAAACAACTTCAGTGTCAACAGATGCATAGGTAAATAAAATATGATATATCTTTACAATGGAATATTACCTATACTTCAGAAAGAATGAAATTCTGACCCATACTACAATGTATATGGATATTAAAGACACTGTTCTGGGGGCTGGCACTATGGCATAGCGGATAAAGCCGCCACCTGCAGTGCCAGCTGCCCATGTGGCTGCCATTTCGCATCCTGACTGCCCAACTTCCTATCTAGCTCTCTGCTATGGCCTGGAAAAGCAGAAGATGGTTCAAGTTCTTGGGCCCCTGTACCCACTTAGGAAACTGGAAGAAGCTCCCGGCTCCTGGCTCAGAATGGCACAGCTCCAGCCATTGTGGTCATCTGAGGAGTGAACTAGAGAATGGAAGACCTCTCTCTCCTCTCTGCCTCACTGTAACTCTGCCTTTTAAATAAATAAATAAATCTTTAAAAAAAGATACTATTCTGAGAAAATAAGCCAGTCACAAAAAGAATATTGCATAATTATATATAAAGTATCTAGAGTCATAGTATCTAGAGTTCATAGAGACAGAAAGTAGAACAGCAGTTTCCAAGAACTGTAGAGGGAGGCATAGGGCATTGTTATTTAATGGGTACAGATTTTCAGTTTTGAAAGATGAAAAGAGTTCTAGAGATTTATGATGGTGATGGTTGCACAACCCTGTGAATATGTTTGATACCTTAATGTCACTGAGTTGTACACTTCAAATTCTAAGATGGTAAATTTTGAGTTACATGTATTTTACCACAATTTTAAAAAAACATTAAGTACTCAGTTGTTGGTTAAAGAATGAGGATTTACACAGAGATAGGGAAACCAGGAACAATGGGGAGGGAGCAACTTTCTGAGTGAAAAGGAAAGGATTCTATTGAAAAAGATTACAAAATAGAACTGGCAGAACTGGGTCCCACAGTATTGGCACAAAGTGGATTCTCACTGTAATTCTTCACATTTGTAAGGTTACTTACCTATGTGGTTGCTGCTATTTCCTAAAAATTCAGAATTATTCATAGAGATATCACATGCTTGTAAATTGTGCAGCATAAGTGAACATTTCCAAGATGCATTGTTAAAACTTGATAGCATTTGCATCTGCTCCATTAAAAGGTATGTGGCCTTAAAAGCAGTATGCAGAATGTATTCTCTCCCCACCTTTGTCACAAAATCAAAGCAGATACTTGTTCTGTTATTTTTCTCCACCCTAACATGAACTTCCTCATCCTAAAGCAAGCAACTGAAGAGTCTGATAAAACACTCTTTGGACTAGCCATGAGGAACCAAAGAAATGGCCCAGATGGGAAACCTACCAAAGGTGTTGTTGAGGGAAGAATGCAGAGCTAGGGTAGGTCCATGTGCGGATGAATCTACTGAGGAGTAAACCAATGGATGGGAGGTGCCGCTCCCTCCTTTCTCTCTCTCTTCCTCTCTTCCTCCCTCCCTCTCTCTCAATCTCACGCTTGCTCTCTCTTTCACACTCCAGATCTTTGCTCTTGGGAATGCCATTCAGAGAGGAGGTAAACAGGATCTCTGTCTTATTTATGGTGGAAATTACAGGAATCTTGTCATAGTAAATGTGAATAAATTGTGTTTTAATTGAAGAAAGTTCCCAACATCAGTCTTTCTGGGACTTGACACATAAAATTACATATGGTAACATAGTACAAGTTTCCAATTAAACAAACCCCAGATTCTGTTGTAGAAAAAACAAATTACAATATTTTATTTCCAAAATGCCAAACAATTTTCTATTGAGCAGCCCCATTCAGTTGTCATACGTGTGTACATCCCAGGATGTGTCCAAAATGTGAATCTCCAAATATGACACATAACGGCATTTCTGTGGAATCTACCATCAACTTACTGCTTATGAGTCTGATAGTATATTAATCACTTAGTATCTGTAGGAGATTGGTTCCAGGACCTCCCCAGAGATACCAAAATCCATGGATGCCCAAGTTTCACATATAAACTGGTGTAGTATTTGCATAGAGTCTATGCACATCCTCCAATATACTTTAGATCATCTCCAGATTACTTATTTTTTTCAACAGGCAAAAATCATGAAAATAGATTTTATTTATTCCCATAGAAAGCTTTTATTTAATGAGTACAAATTTCATAAGTACAACACACTGTATTCCAAATTACTTATAATATCTAATAAAATATAAATGCTATAATTTATTATTTAGGAATAAATGACAAATTTATGCATGTTCAATATAGTCATAATACTTTTTCCAAATATTTTTGGTTCATGTTTGGTTGAATCCATGGATGTAGAACCTGAAGTTACAAAGGGCTAACAGTATTTATATCTGTTTTATTTTTAAGAAGTTTATTTATTTGAGAGGCAGAGAAAGAGAAAGAGAGAGAGAGAGAGAGAGAGAGAGACCTCCCATTCATTGGTTTATGCCCCAAATACCTAAAACAGCAAGGGTTGGACCAGCCCAAAGCTGGTTGCCAGGAACACAATTCAGGCTTACTTGGGTGGCAGAATTTCAACAAGTTGAGCCATCCCCTATTCTCTCCCAGAGTGTGCATCAATAGGAAGCTGGAATCAAGAGAAGAGCAGGGACTCAAACGCAGGCACTGTAACATGAGATGTGGGCATTTCAGGCAGCATTTTTGCCCTCTAGGCCACATGCCTGCCTCTCTACTTAAATCTTAATAAATACCTTTCATTTTCTCGACTACATTTGGTGGTTCTTCTTCTGGCCCAGGGCACCTGAGGAGGGTGCTGATGTTATTCACTAAGCCAAGTAAACTGCATCTCTGCAATTTGAGGTTGGCTCTGGGCTGCTTTTATAACAAGGATTGAAACAGCCTGACTTATCTGATTCCAAACTTACCCTTAGGGTTTCCAAGGTCAAGGGGGAACTTGTATCAGATTGACTTATCAAACTGACAGAAGTTTCTTTCTAAAACCACAGGCATAGGATGGCATGGTTTACTTTGGGAAAGTCAGTAGAAACCATAGAGAAGTTGTGTTTGTGCCTACTTCAAGGAATTAAAAGGCACCAATTAAATGAGCTATCAGTGCATCTCAATGACCTAGAAAAACAACAGAAATCCAATCCAAAACTAATAGGAGAATGGGAGTAATTAAAATTATGGAATAAATCAACAAAACTGAATCCAAAAAACAATACAAAAAAATCAGCAAAATGAAAAGTTGGTTTTTAAAAAAAAAAAAATTGACACACCATTTGCTGAGCTAACCAAAAGAAGGAGAGGGAGACCCAACTCAATAAAATTAGAGATGAAAAAGGAAATTAAACGACAGACACCACAGAAATAAAGAGAATCATCAGAAATTACTACCAAGAATTGTATGCCAACAAACCTGGAAAACTAGACAAAATGGATAGATTCCTGACATACACAACCTATCTAAATAGAGTCATGAAGACAAAGAAAACCTAAACAGATCCATAACTAAGATGGAAACTGAATTATTGTTAAAGACACTCCAACAAAGAAAAGCCCAGGACCAGATGGCTTCACTGCTGAATTGATCAGACATTTAAAGAACTAATTCCAATTCTCAAACTATTCAAAAAAATTGAAAGGGAGGGGATCCTCCCAAATTCTTTCTATGAAGCCAGCACCACCTTAATTCCTAAACCTGAAAAAGATGCAACAGAGAAAGAGAACTACAGAACAATTTCCCTGATGAACATAGATGCAAAAATCCTGAAGAAATTCTGGCTAATTTAAATTCAACAACACATTAGAAAGATCATTCACCCAGACCAAGTGGGATTTATATCTGGTAGGCAGGGATGGTTCAACATCACATGGACAAATTAAAGAAGAAAAACCATATTATTATATCAATAGATGCAGAGAAAGCATTTCACAAAATACAAAACCCTTTCATGATGAAAACTCTAAGCAAATTGGGTATAGAAGGAACATCCTCAACACAATCAAGGCAATTTATGACAAATCATGGCCAATATCCTATTCAATGAGGAAAAGTTGGAAGCATTCTCATTGAGATCTGATCCAGAGAAGGATGCCCACTCTCACCACTGTTATTCAATATAATCCTGGAAGTTTTAGCCATAGCCATCAGGCAAGAAAAAGATATCAAAGTGATTCAAAGTGGAAGAGAGGAATTAAAACTATCCCTGTTTACAGATGACATGTTTCTATATATAGGGGATACAAAAGACTCCAACAAGAGACTATGGAAACTTATAGAAGAGTTTGGTAAAGTAGCAGGATAGAAGATTGACACACAAAAAAACAACAGGCTTTGTATACACAGACAATGCCACAGCTGAGAAAGAACTTCTAAGATCAATCCCGTACAAAATAGTTACCAAAAAAATCAAACATCTTGGAATATATTTAACCAAAGGTGTCAAAGATCTCTAAGATGAGAATTACAAAACATTAAAGAAAGAAATAGAAGAAGATACAAAGAAATTGAAAAGTGTTCCATGTACATGATCGGAAGAATTAATATCATCAAAATATCCATTCTTCCAAAAGAATTTACTGATTCAATGTGGTGCCAATCAAAATACCAAAGACATTCTTCTCAGATATAGAAAAATTGATGCTGATATTCATATGGAAACACAGGAGACCTCGAATAGCTAAAGAAATCTTATATAACAAAAACAAAGCCAGAGGCATGACAACAGAAGATTTCAAAACATACTACAAGGGCTGGCGCTGTGGCACAGTGGGTTAACGCCCTGACCTGAAGTACCGGCATCCCATATGGGCGCCAATTCGAGACCCAGCTGCTCCACTTCCTGTCCAGCTCGCTGCAATGGCCTGGGAAAGCAGTGGAGGAGGGCCCAAGTCCTTGAGCCCCAACAACCACATGGGACACCAGGAAGAAGCTCCTGGCTTCTGGCTTCAGATCAGCACAGCTCTGACCATTGCGGCCATCTGGGGAGTGATCCATAGGATGGAGGACCTCTCTTGCTCTCTCTCTGCCTCTCCTCTCTCTGTGTAACTCTTTCAAATAAATAAATAAATCTTTAAAAAAAAATACTACAAGGTAGTTAAAATCAAAACAGCATGGTACTATTACAAAAACAGATGGGTAGACCAATCCAAGCACCTACAACCAAATTATATTTGACAAAGGAGCTAAAACCAATCCCTGGAGCAATGATAGTCTCTTCAACAAATGGTGTTGGGAAAACTGGGTTTCCACATGCAAAAGTATGAAGCAAGACCTCTACATTACAATTAACAAAAATCCACTCAAAATGGATTAACGATCTAAATCTATAATCCAACACCATCAAATTACTAGAGAACATTGGGGAAACCCTGCAAGACACTGGCAGACAATGAGTTCTTAGAAAAGACCCCAGAGGGACAGGCAGCCAAAGCCAAAATTAACCAATGGGATTACATCAAATGGAGAAGTTTCTGTACTGCAAAAGATAATAGTCAGGAAAGTGAAGAGGCAACTGACAGAATGGGAGAGTTTACTTGCAATCTATGCAATTGATGAAGTATTAATAAACAGAATACAGAAAGAGATCAAAAAACTTCACATCAACAAAACAACCAACCCAGTTAAGAGATGGGCAAAGGACTTTAACAGACATTTTTCAAAAGAGGAAATCCAAATGACCAACACAGATATGAAAAAAATGCCCAGGATCACTACCCATCAGGGCAATGCAAATCAAAACCACAATGAAGTTTCACCTCACCCTAGTAAGAATGGCTTCCATACAGAAATCAACAAAAAAACAAATGTTGTCAAGGATATGGGGAAAAAGGTACCCTAATCCACTCTTGGTGGGAATGTAAACTGGTAAAGCCACTATGGAAAACCGCATGGAGATACCTCAAAATCTGAATATAGACCCACCATATGACCTAGCCATCCCACACCTGGGAATTTACCCAAGGGAAATGAAATCAGTAAATAAAAGAGTTATCTACACCCCTATGCTTACTGCAGCTCAATTCACAATAGCTAAGACACGGAATCAATCTAAATGCCCGTCATCTGAAGACTGGATAAAGAAATTATGGGATATGTACACCACAGAATACTATACAGCAGTAAAAAAAATAAAATCTAGTCATTTGCAACAAAATATATGAATCTGGAAAACACCATACTTAGTGAATTATGCCAGTCCCAAAGAGACAAATACCATGTATCTCCCTGATCTGTGAGAACCTTAAACAAAATAGAAGTGAAATTGGCACTTTGAGAAGGGATGACTTGAGCAGCCCTTGTCTTGACATTTGAAGGAACAGTTTTGGTTTTTGGAGTTTTTTTTTGTTGTTGTTGTTGTTCTTTTTGTTCCTCATAATATTTGTTGAACTCTTTAATTAACATACAGTTAATCATATGTGTATACAGTCAGTTGAGGATGGATCTCATTAAAAAATAAAACTGGGAATAATAGAGGGAGGAGGAAGTTTGCAACTGTAAAGTTGTACAGTTCTGCAAACATTCCTAGAGACTTACTTCTAAGGGTAGAGTTGAAAAACATGCCATGAGATGCCAAATCCCATTAAGCTAGGTGATAAAAATGACATCTTAAGTGTTAAAGTGATCATAAGTGTTAAAGTAAACATACAGATATGATTAAGTGCTAAAATCATCATATAAATAAGATCAAGTATCTGTTAATAACAATAGATAGAATTTAAAAAGAGAGAATGTTCCAAAATGGGAAGCAATCCACTTAGCTGACTCATAGAATGACAATTGCTTTAAGTAGCACTTTGACCTCAGAATTAGCCCTTAAGGCTTCCTGGTCTGGCTGAAAAGCCCATTAGAGCATTTGAGGCATGGGAGGCCAAGACACTGTGGCAAAAAGAAAATGTTCAACATGAGAGATCTCTGTGAGTGAAACCCCAGTGGAAAGAAGGGGCCATCAAAGAAGGATGTACTTTTCTCTAAAGGGAGGAGAGAACTTCCACTTTGCTTATGGCTTTGTCTAAATACTGAAGGAGCAGGTAGTCTTAAAAGGCTTCCATAGTCTAGGCAGCTCATGTCAAGAACCTCAGGGGGTCACTGACATCATATATACATGACTGTTTATTGTTAAATTAAAAGGAGACATTATGCACTAACTCCCCTTACATAACCTCTGTCCTTAATGAGTTGCATTATGAGAGTTAACTGTATAACTTGTTCTCAGTGTGTGTGTGTGTGTGTGTGTGTGCAAGCTGCTGAAATCTTTATTTAGTATAAAGTTGGTTTTCTGTGTACAAAGTAAATTGAAAATGAATATTAATGGAGAATGGTTCTGGGACAGGGAAAGGGAGGAGGCAGAGAGATGAATATGTGGGTAAGAGGGCACATATGGTGGGAAGAATAATTACATTCCTAAAATTGTACTTATGAAAATTTGTATTCATTAAATAAACAGTTTCTAGCCAGGTGTCCTGTAATTAGGTGCATATATGTTTATAATAGTTACATCTTCCTGTTGAATTAATCCCTTAATCATTATAATCCCTTATTTGTAGCTTTTAGCAGTTTTTGTGTTAAACTCTATTTTGTCTGATATTAGGATGTTACACAAGCTCTTTTTAGGTTTTAGTTAGCATGGAATACCTTTTTTCATCCTTTCACTTTGTCTGTATGCATCTTTGTTGGTAGCATGTGTTTCTTGTAGGCAGCAAATAAATGGGCTGTTATTTAATCCATTCCACCAGTCTGTGTCTTATAACTGGAGAGTTAAGGCCATTTACATTCAAAGTGACTACTGACAAGTAATGACGAGGCCCTGAAATTTTTCCATGAATATTCCTATTTATTACTTTGGATTTCTTTTTTACTTTTACTGGGAGATTTTCTGTCTTTACCTTCTTTCATAGTGATGACTGTATTTCTGTGTGCAGCATATCCTTAAGCATCTTTTGCAAGGCTAGATGGATGGTGACAAATTCTTTCAATTTGTATTTGTCATGTAAAATCTTTATTTCACCTTCATTCATAAATGAGAGCCTTGCAGGTTGTACTATTTGGGTTGACAGTTTTTTTTTTTCTCTTAAGCTTGAAATGTATCTCGCCATTCTCTCCTAGCCTATAGGATTCTGATGAGAAGTAGCTGTGAGTCTAATTGGAGATCCTCTGAAAGTAATCTGCTGTTTCTCTTGTGCATATTTTAGAATCTTTTTTTATGTTTTTCTGTGGGGAGTTTGATTACAATGTGTCATTGTGAGGATCTTTTCTGGTCATGTCTATTAGGAGTTCTACATGCTTCCTGTACTTCATATCCTTTCTTTCTCCACATTAGGGAAGTTTTCTGTTATTATTTCACTTAAAAGGCCCTCTAATCCTTTCTCTCTTTCCATGCCTTCAGGAGCTCCTAGAACCCATATGTTGGGTCATTTGATAGTATCCTATAGATTACCAACAGTGCTTTTTAGTTTTCTAATTTCTTGTTGTTTTTGGCCTGACTGTATAATTTCCTGCACTTTGTCTTCTAAGTCAGATATTCTTTCTTCTGCTTCACTGACTCTGTTATGAAACTTTCCACTGCATTTTTATTTGCTCTATTCAATCTTCATTTCCAAGACTTCATTTTTATTTCTCTTTAAGATGTCAATTCCATGGGAGAAATTTTCTCTCATGTCATGTATGGATTTCATTAATTTATGCATTTGCTTCTGATTACTTCTTAATTATCCTATGATTAATTTTTTGAATTGCATTTCTGTCATTTTTACAGTCTCTTCATCTTCACATTCTAGTATTGAAATGTTGTGCTATTTGGTGTGTGTCATGTTGTCTTCTTTATTATTGTTTGTTAAATTGGTACATTTATTATTTGGTATTTGTAGAGATACTCCTTGGTTTCATCTTTGTTTTAGCCCTGTGGTGCCTTTTATCTTTGGATTGTGCCTCGATGCATTAGTGGAGTGTCTACTTTTTCAGTGACTATCTAGAGGCGTGTAGTGGGTGAGGGCAGGGAGCTCTGCTCAGTGCTCCAGGATGAAGGGAATGTCAGTAAGTCATTTTTGGTTTTTTTACAATCGAGTGGAGGTTTGTTCTGCTCTGTTGGCAGTCTCAGCTCACCTCCTGTCCTCAGAGAAGACCAGTTCCTGGGTGCTAGCCCCAGTGGGTATAATATTCCTACACACTTTCACAAAGACAACACAAAGTTTCTGAGCAGTCCTTGGTGTAAGCACAGATTCTGCAGCAATGACCCTCACCAGTGAATCGGGGAGGCCTAAGTGTGTGGAGCCTCCCACAATTGTTGCCCAATGTCCCAGCTACACCCTGAGCCCTTCCAAACAGCCTCAGTGTTTTCACAGTTCTGGCATACAAGCCTCCCACAGTCACAAGCACCCAGTCTCCTGTCAGTTCTCCCTGCCAGAATCAGGAGTCTCCACTCAGCTGGTGGCTGAGTTTGTGGACACAAGATGGTGCACTGTTATATATGTCCAAACTGGTGCCTGCCATGTATGGGCTTGTTAGAGAACACTGTTGCTGGGTTATCAGGGAGAGAGAAACATGCCCCCACTTTGTTTTTTCTCCTGTAGTTTGGCACGTACACTATCTCCCATAGGGCTCCAAGCTAGATTCCCTCCAGACTTCCCACAGCTTTATCACCAGTGTATTCAGGAAAAAACTTAAGCACTCAAGTTCTCTGTGGGGATGGAAAGAGAAGACTAGAGCATTTTCCATGTACTGACTTGCTGCAGAGCATCCCAAGGGACTGGACTGGGTTATGGCTTGTCTAAATTTAAATGCTGACAGGAATGGGGTGTCAAATTGGTAGCCTTAGAGAATAAAGATGATAAAAGGTGCCATGGTTTAATTCCAGATAATGCAGTACCACACATAAACATTACTAGGAGCACTAGTACATCAGCTTGTTACAACCTCAACAGTACAGTACCAACAAAAGGCACCAGATAGAGTTTCTGGGTAAAAAGCAGCACACCTCTTCCATCATATTAAGAGCACAAGTCCAGAAAGGATGTAGCCCTCCCCCCCCGCAAAAAAATTGACAGGTTTATAAGATCTCTGGTCGTTATATTGCTGAAAGTCCTTCCTGCATAAAATCAGATGTTAAAAACTGGGAGAGGTGACTAACTTTTTAAATGTGAAAGTCCCACAGAAAATAATAAGGCATACAAAGAAACAGTGAAACATGTTTCAATCCAAGAACCAAACTGAATCCCCAAAATGTGATCCTAAAAAAAAGGAGAGGAAGGACGAATGACAAAGAATTCAAAATAACCATCTCAAAGATGAAACATTATATACAAAGTGCAAAGAGGATAGCAAACAAATTGGGAAAATGAGGCATGAACAAAATGTGAATATTAGAAAAGAAAGTAAGAATAAGAAAGCCTAGAAGTGAAAAATACAATAACTGAATTGCAAAACTCACTTCAGGGATGGGGAGCAACAGCAGACTTGACAAAGCACAAGAAACCATTAAGGCCGGCACCAAGGCTCACTAGGCTAATCCTCCGCCTGCGGCGCCGGCACACCGGGTTCTAGTCCTGGTTGGGGCGCCAGATTCTGTCCTGGTTGCTCCTCCTCCAGTCCAGCTCTCTGTTGTGGAGGGAAGGCAGTGGAGGATGGCCCAAGTGCTTGGGCCCTGTACTCCATGGGAGACCAGGGGGAAACATCTGGCTCTGGATTGGCGTATCGCACCAGCCGTAGCGGCCATTGGAGGGTGAACCAATGGAAAAGGAAGACCTTTCTCTCTGTCTCTATCTCTAACTCTGCCTATCCAAAAAAAAAAAAAAAAAAAAAAGAAAGAAAGAAAGAAACCATTAACAGATTCAAAGATAGTATACCTGAAATTATTGAGACAGAAAATAAGACAAAAATGAAGAAAAATGAAGAGACCTTAAAAGACTTAAGGTACATAATAAAACATATGCATTATAGCAATTACAGAAGGAAAAGAGAGAAGGGAAAAATAATCTACTTGAAAAAGTAATAGCTGAAAACTTCCCAAATCTGAGGACAGAGATGGGCATGCAAAATCAAGAAGGTAAGAGAACTGCAAGTGAGATACATCTAAAGAGACCTACTCAGAGACCCATCACAGTCAGCCAAAAATGACAGACAGAATTCAAAGTCATAAAGAGAATCCTGAAAACAGAAAAATGCAACTCAACATATGAAAGGTAGTATTTATTATATTATCAGATTTGTCAGTAGAAGTTCTGCATGCTAGAAGTGAGTTGACTGAAATATTCAGAGTTCTGAAAGAAAAAAGAAAAAGTCAATCAAAAGAACAAAAACCAACTTTAAACTTCCCTTTAAAATTAGGGAGAAAGGAAGATATTTCCAGGTCAACCAAAGCAGAGGTGTCTCATCACAACTACACGTGCCTTACAGAGTATGCTGAAGGGAGGCCTTCAAGCCCAGAGGAAAGAATAATGAGCAGCAGTATGAAACAGGGAACTCTTCAAAACTCATTCAAGAGGACAGCATTGCTGTGATACCAAATGCAGACAAACACACTACAAGAAAACTGCAAATATCTGTGGCCAATTTGATGAAAAATCCTCAAAAAATGCCATAAAACAGAATTAGAATGCATGTTAATATTATACACCGTGGACAACTGGAAATTATTCTTGGCATACAAAGATGGTCCAACCTACTACAATCAAATAATATAATATAATATATCAACAGAAACAATGAAAAAATGATATCCCAATTCAGAAAAATAATTTGAAAGATTCGATCTCCTTTCATGACACAAATATTCTATAAATAGTAATACAGGAAAATTAGAACAAGAAGGCCATACATAGAAATCTCACAGCTAACTTCATACTCAATGGCTGAAAGTTTTGGGTTTTTTTCCTAAGGAACAAGACAAGGCTATCTGCTTTCACTGCTTCTACTCAACATAGCAACTAGCAAGAGCAATTCTACAAGAAAACAAAATAAAAGGCATCAAAATTGAAAAGAAAAAATTAAGATTATCTTGATCATAGACATGATCTTAAATGCAGAAAACTCTAAATATCACACACATACACATACACATGCACACACAATGGCTTGAATCAATCAAATTCAGTGAAGTTTCATGTACCTAAAATCAACACTCAGAAATTAATTGTGGGGCCAGCACTATGGCACAGTGGGTTAAACCACTGCCTACAGTACCAGCATCCCCTGTAGGTGCTGGTTCATGCCGGCTGCTCCACTTCCAATCCAGCTCCTTGCTAATGTACCTAGAAAAGCTGTGGGCAGTGGCCCAAGTACTTAGGCACTGGAATCCATGCGGAAGACCTGGATGAAACTCTTAGCTCCTACATTTGGCCTGGCCCACCCCGGCCATTGTGGCCATCTGGGGAGGGAACCAGTGGATGGATAATCTCTCTTTCTCTCTCTCTCTCTCTCTGCCTCTCCCCATCTCTAACTCTGCCTTTCAGATAAACAAATCTTAAAAAAAATAAGTTGCATCACTATACATCAACAATAATCAAATAAAAATTTTAAGAAAAAATTTAATTTATATACAATAGCAATACAAAGAATACTGGGGAACAAACTCAAGTCAATGAGGCAAAGGATGTGTACATTGAAAACTACAAAATCTTGTCAACAAAAATAAAGAATACATCAATAAATGAGAAGAAAAATCTACTTTCATGAATTGAAAGACTTAAAATCATTTTTTAATTAATTTATTTTTAAGGAATACAAACTTTAAGAATATAGTTATTCTTCCAACCATATCCGCCCTCCCACTCACACTCCCACTCCTCCTCTTCCTCCTCCCTTTCCCCTTCCCAGTACCATTCTCCATTAAGATACATTTTCAATTAAGTTTTTACACAGAAGACCAACTCCATACTAAGAAAAGATTTTAACAATTTACACACACACACACACACACACAAACTGTTTGAGAACTAGTATCACAGTAACCCTCATAATACAACTCACAAGAGGTCCTACATGGGAAGTTAGTGCACAGTGACTCCCGTTAATTTAACAATTAACACTCATAAGTATGATATCAGTAACCACCCAAGGCTCTTGACATGAGCTGCCTAGACTATGGAAGCCTTTGAATCCACAAACTCCATCAGTTTTAGACAAGGCCATAAGCAAAGTGGGAGTTCTCTCCTCCTTTTAGAGAAAAGTACACCCTTCTTTTGGCCCCTTCTTTCCACTGGGGTCTCACTCACACTGCATCTTGGCTTTCCATGCTTCAGATGCTCTCAGGGGCTTTTCAGCCAGACCAGGAAGCCTTCAGGGCTGATTCTGAGGTCAGAGTGTTACTTAAAGCAATTGTCATCCTATGAGTCTGCTGTGTGGACTGCTTCCATGTTGGAACATTCTCTCCTTTTTTATCCATCTATTACAATTACCTGACACTTGATCCTATTTATATGGTCACATTAGCACTTAATCTTATCTATATGTTCACTTTAACACTTATTATGATCACTTTAACACATAAGATGTCATTTTTATCACCCAGCTTAATGGGATTCAGGGTCTCATGGCAAGTTTTTAAACAATACCCTTAGAAGTTAGTCCTTAGGAAGGTATGCAGAACTATACAGCTTTACAGTTACAAGCTTCCTCCTCTCTCTCTTATTCTCACTCTTACTTCTCACTGAACTCCATCCTCAATTCACTTTATACACATATGATTAACTCTATGTTAAAACTGTTACGATAATAATACAACACCAGTCAATCTACAGACTCAATGAAATCCAAATCAAAATACCAATAACATTTTCGAAGAAGTAAAAAAACCCATCCTAAAATTCACATAGCATTTTAAGGGGCTTTGAATAGACAAAACAGTCTTGAAAAAGAAGTGCAAAGCTGGAGGTCTCACATTTCCTGATTTCAAAACTTATATTGTGATAATGATATTAAATATACATATATGTGTGTGTGTGTGTATGTGTTGTGTGTGTTATATTTTATGTTAAGAAGAGAGGTGCAGATTGGTGCCTCCTCACACAGGGCACCAAAAATGTTAGGGAAAGAAGCACAGAATAGAGAGGAGGCATATACGAATTTACAGCCAGACCGAATTTATTCAGAGAAATTAAATTCATAGAGATGGGTGACTAACTGCTGGTGTACATTGATGGAACTTGTGGCAGCAGGCACTGACCCCAGGGGCTGGGCCGTCTCATATTTTAGGAGGCCGAGAGATGGGGTATGGGAAGAGGGCAGCAGGCAAACATGAATTCCTGGAACTGGTCTTTCAGGTGGCTGTGTGGGGCCTTGGGTACCTGGAAAGAATGTGGGGGTGGGATGTGAAGGCAATAAGGTGTGAGACCCAATTGAGATTCAAGGGCAAGGAATAAATTCTAATGTTTATCTATCTTTTGGGCAATGAGCAAGAATGGCTAAGGCTTATGTCTTTGTTCCATCATTTTATATATGTAACAGATACATATATTTAGCATATATATACACATATATAGACAGGTCAAATTATAATAAATTATAGCATTTGGAAGCCTACACCTTAAAAAAGGAATGAAGAGCACAAGATAAAATAAGCTATGAATCTATCAACCACTATTTAATTTACTTTAATCATAATGTATTTATAGTCCCACCATGACAAAAAATTAAATTAGGAATAAAGATAAATTAGATGTGCTACCTGTAAGACTCTTACAATGAAATAAATAAAATAAAATATACCTGTTTGAGAACCAAGTCAAAATTAATGTGTTCTATTAAAATCACATATATATTGCAAAATTTAATGTAGTTTGCAGAGAAAGATCAATGGAAAAAGCCATCTTTTTAAAATAAAGCCATAAAAATAGGTAGAAGCAGGAAATCCAGCGAGTCAGATAATTGGAACAAGTGCATGTGAAATGGAAATCACTAAATATGTGTCAGGATCATCAAGTACATCTCTTGTATTTAATTTTACTGGTATTTATCACATATGAGAGAGAGAGAGAAGAGAACAAGAGAAGAGAGGGAAGGAGAAGAGTAGAAGGAAGGACAGGGAAGGGAAAGGAAGGAAGGGGGTTAGAAGAATAATTTCACTGTTATCAAATTATAAATTTATTGCCGAAATAGGAAGTTTGAATTTTATGTTAAAGAATTTTAGCAAGGAAGGCTCATTCCACAAGTGAGTTTTTTCCAGAATATTCTGACAATAATGGAAAGCTGTAAGAATGAGATAGGTAATCACAAGTTCAGTTTGGAACCTATTTTAAAAATTTCTGTATATCTGAAATTCAAGAATCAGACAAAATTGCAATACACCTCAAATTTCCAGAATTAAATTATAAAGTTAAATCTATATAGTAGTTTAGGACAAAGCAATAGATTTGAAAAAATATATTAAAAAGGGATATGGTGGCTGAAGCCATACATCTTGATTTTACTATTAAATGAAAGATTATGTAAAATAAAAGCCATTAAGAGATAAATTATTGAAGGTCCAGCAATCTGGGTGATGGCAGGAGGAACAGAAGTCAGGAAGAGGATAGCAAGAGAAGATACCGGGGCCAGCACTGTGGCTCATTTGGTTAATCCTCACTGCGGCGCCAGCATCCCACATGGGCGCCAGGTTCTAGTCCCAGATGCTCCTCTTCCAGTGCAGCTCTCTGCTGTGGCCCAGGAGGGCAGTGGAGGATGGCCCAAGTGCTTGGGCCCCTGTACCCACCCGTATGAGAGACCCAGAAGAAGCACCTGGCTCCTGGTTTTGGATTGGCATAGTGCCAGCCGTAGTGGCCATTTGGGGAATGAACCAACGGAGGGAAGACCTTTCTCTCTGTCTCTCTCTCTCACTGTCTATAACTCTACCTGTCAAATAAATAAATAAAAGAGAAGATACTTAACTGAAACAAAGGGAGAATTGTTTTTATAAACAAAGTGTTAAGGTACTAGAGAATGCAGTGAACAAAATGAATATTTTTGAAAGAGCTAAGAGATTCAGAGAATTGCAAAAGTAAATGCTGTTATCAGAATTTAAAATAAGAGTAAAAATCTCAGTGTTAAAGGAGCTATGTCAAGAATCCACTATGGGGATAGTAGAATGAGAAACAGGAGATTAAGCACTTTAAAACTGAGGAAGTTCCATATTCATGGCAAGGAATGTGGCACATAGTTGTACTGTTAAATAGAGAGGAACTGAGAGGAGCAAAAGAATGAAAATAAATAAGTGAAAGTAAATCCCAAGGGAGGATAAATGATTGACAGAAAGCAAAAAAGTCATGTAGAACTATTCAAGATTATGGGGCTTGCCAACCTCAATTTAATCTAAATCTACTATTGCCTGACATCTGAACTAATGTTATCTGGATCTTGACTTGAATTTAGGAATATTTGGGGATATTCTTTTGATCATAATGAAGCTACTTCAATTTTTCTAGGAAAATGAAATCAGCATAGTTAACATCTTTCTAGAATATTTAGAGTCAAGGCATTTATAGAGAGAAGACCATGTTCCTGGGTAAGTGTGTATGTGGGAGCAGGGTATGGTTCTAGGTATCCAACATACCATCATAGATATCCAACATAGCAGGCTCGGTAGGTTCCCAACATACCAACCTAGCTATCCAAGTTAGCCCACATATGAACATATCAGTTAATATATGCAATATAACAGCTTAGATAAGAAACACAGCAAACACTGTTAGCCCCTCAGGATTAGAAGCTGCTTAACAATCTTGGAAAATGGACAGTTCTGCAATGGACCATGCATGTACTCACTGCAGCAACCCTTCCTGCCTGCCATTTCTAATCTGACTCCAACTCTGAACTGAAGATACTGTGTTTTAAACACTAGGTCTCTTTGTTTTGAGGATGAGGGCTATGTTCACTGTAAGACCAATACCTGTTAGCATTACTGAGAGTGTATAACATGCTCGTCTTAGTGTGGACTCACTAAGCAAAGTCCTAGGCAACCGAACACATATTGAAGTTGAAAAATATTAGAAACTTTCCTTTGCCTTCCCAAAGGTTTTATGTTAGTGCTATTTATTACACTCATTTTATCTCCTTTTCTTTACTTCCAACTTAAGAACTTATGTGTTCCTCTTTGCAAGGAATTCATGAGGGAAGAATGTTAGCAGAGCTGCTGCCAAGATCCAATGTTTAGGCAAACACTGTGATAATTTAACAAAATAGCCAGATTAATTAGTCTAATTTAAAGAAGCCATAAAGGCCTGCCAACTTTCAGCACCACAGAATCCAGATCACTATACTCCAGATTCCACTCTTAACTGAATCTGAGTGACTGTCACTCAGAAGATTATGTCATCTATATTTTAAACTGTCCATACTTTTGGAATGAAAATTAAGGGTACGTGCCCATTCTTCAATTTATAAGAAATACCTGAATGTACAATCCTAATATTCAGCCTACGAGATTTATTAAGAGTTAGTCCCTACATTTAGCCATTTGTGCCATTTGAACCTTCTAGAATAGCAGTATACACTGATCTGTTGTTGGAAGAAGGTTGAGATTACCGGTGAAAATATTTTAAAAACTGAAACTTTTTCCTTGTATTAGTTGACATAGGTAAAAATGGTTTCCAGTGTAATCACCTTAAAACTTATATACACAATAGTTATCATATAACATAACATCTAAAACCTACTACATAGTCTACTTTGCCCTGACCAGATGCCAAAAGGCTAAGTATGGGCATTTCTGTTCAAGAGAATTCCCATTCTGTCATCTCTTTATAAAGAAGTCAGTATTCAGTGAGGCAAAAACGGGTTAAGCCACTGCTTGCAATGCCAGCATCCCATATAGGCACTGATTCTAGTCAGCTCCCTGCTGACGGCCAGGGAAAGCAATAGAAAATGGTCCAAGTGATTGGGCCCTGCACCTACATGGAAGACCCAGATTAAGTTCCTAGCTGCTGGTGTCAGTCTGGCCTAGCCCTGGCTGTTGTGCCCATTTGGGAAGTGAACCAGCAAATAGACAATCTCTCTCTCTTTCTCTCTCTCTCTCTCTAACTTTGCCTTTCAAATAAATAAAATCTTTTTTTTTTAATAAAAAGAAATCAGTGGTGAATTAATTAAGCCAGATTAAAAGACTGTCTTGGAGAAAACAAAAGACTGCAGAAGGGTCACATTTCCTAAATTCCTCCATTCTTTCTAGCATCTACTAGGTGCTAGTCTGGAAATATAGGGTGGTGAATATGAAGCTAATATGAGTGTAACTACACACCTAACAGCTGCACATTCCTACCATAAAGAGTATGAGAAGGAACATCTGAGTAAAAGAGTGCCTAAAAGGAAACATATAAATCTTCTGGCTATTCTCAATGTAAACAGGAGGTCCTCAAACCAAATGGCTAGGAGAAACTCAAGATTCAAGAATATTTGCCTGCAGAGAATAAAAAGGCTTGTAACATCAAACTCAGCCAGGTAGATGAATACTTATTCTCCAACCCAAGATGAAATAACAGGAACTGGATTTATTTTCTCACTTGAAAAATTAAAAACCAGGCAAAATCTAATGAAACGACGATTGTCACGACACTATCTATCAGATAATGATGAATAATGTCCACAGAGGTGAAAACAAGTAAAGTTGGCTCTGTAACTGATTACTAGTCTACTTCACTGAAAAGAAACTCATCCAGGCAGAGCTGGGTTGATTCTCTGAGCTAAAGGAATGAAGTCAAGAGCCTAAGCAGACCAAGGCAATTCACAGAGGATAATTTGGAAGAAGGAAGAGCTATACAGAGAGAACCACGGAATTTTGAAAAAGTCTCTTCAGGTAATCAGTGCATGTATGCAAAGAAATTATCTGAGACCAATGAAAGAAGAACCATCTATAAGGATTACAAAATGGCTTCCAGTGATCCCAACAGAGTAGAAACAGTCAAAATTCACAAAGCTTTTGGTGGAGTAGAAAGGAAAGTCAACTCAAAAATGAGAAGTAGTTATAATTAAGTCTAGAGGCTGTCTGAGCACTTCTCCAGATCCACTTACCAAATCTAAAAGACAAGATTTAAGGGATGACATTGTGTCCAAGTAACTGTAACCTGGAATGGCAATCAAAATTTTTACAGAAACATAAAATATCAAGCTGGCAATAATGTAAAATTCGTAATATCTGAAATGCCAACAAAGCTTAATAAGTATGCAAAGAAGCTGAAAAAAAAAAACAGAATCCATGATAGACAGAATAATCAATGAGTCAAAGTTGATGCTAATGCAAGAATTAGAAAACCAATATAGGCTTGCTACAAGAATTAAAAATTAGAAGCAAGGATATTAAGACAGTTATTCATCATATTCTATGTCAAGCCCACCAGGGATGCTCAAAAGTTAAGTAGAGGCATGGAAGATATAAACAAGACCTAAATCAAACTCCTAGAGATGAAGACTAAAATTTCTAAGGTGAAAAATTCCCTGAAGAAGATTAATGGCAGATTATAACATAGCAGTAGAAAAGAAGAGTAGAATTGAAGATGCAGCAATAGAAACTATCTAAAAATGAAACTTACAGAAATGAAAAATTTTAATCAGGAGAGCATCAGTGAGATGTAGAACAGCTTCAAGCATGCTAAATGATGTGTAATTGGAGTTCCTGAAAAGCAGAGAGATGGAGGAACCAGAAAAATACAGTTTTGAACAAATAATTGCCCGAACTTTCACAATTAAAAACAAACAAGTCACAAATCTGAGAAGATCAAAGAGAACTAACCATGAGGAACACCAAGAAAACTACTCCAAGGCATACCACGATCAAATTGCTTAAACCTAGTAATAAAGCAAAAAGTCTTTAAAGATTTTACTGGGAAAAAAAAGCATGAAATAAAATGGGAAGCAGGTAAGTACGACAGTGGATTCCTCATTTGAAACAATGCAAACAAAAACTCAGTTATGTCTAAAATATTGAAAGAAAGAAAAAGGCCGTTAACCCAGAATCTTCTATCAAAAATGAACAGCATTCAGAAAGGCAGGATGGAGAATTCAGAAGACTTTTTCTTAAATAACACAGTTGCTTAACTAGAAAAAAAGAATACTTTAAAAACAAAAAGCATCTAGAGTCCCTGGAAATTGTTCTGAGGGCACAGAGCAAATGAAGAAACATTCATTCAAGAAAGTGTACTAAATAATTGTGAAAACACTGACAGTCTGTATATTTGAAACACAAAATTTTTGTTTCTCACTCCCAGGCCCTCCTACAGAAACTGTGACACTCAACACTGGGTGAAATTGGTCAAAAGAGTAGAGGCTCCTATCCTCCAGGTGGTGCATCTGTGGTAACAGGCTACTTTGGGATGAATAGGTGACCATTGTTTCTCACTCTTCCCATTTTTAAGAAGGTTCATTTCAGTGAAGCACTGACTAATGGACTAATGTTGTCTTTCTCCACCAAAAGCTTTTTCATAGGAGGAGTTTATTCTAGGTGTTCCCACATTGCTCCTTTGTAGCATAGAGTTTCATGCTAAAAGGCATAAGTCAAGAAGATTGAAGGCTACCACTTCCACATCAATACCCACTTGTACAGCAGAGATGTCACTCTGAGAGTAGTGAGCTGCTGTCTCAGACCCTAGCACTATATATTGGCATGGAGATTCAGCACAGGTTAAGAATAAGACCATAAGGTTAATTACTCTACAGCTAGCACAGTGTAAGATTTATGGTCTTATTTATTGCAAAGTTTGGTGAATTCCATACCTGAAAAAGTTGCTGGAAGCAACAGAGCTTTACATGGAGAACAATTAAAAGGTCATGCTTAGCTTTATGATACTAGTAACAAAAACCAAAACAGCAGAGAAACCAGAAATTTAGCAGAGAGAAACATAGAAAGAAACACAAAGAGCCCTCTTGTAATCACAGTCAATCCAGACATCAGAAATGCTGTGCACATGCACTAAGCTACACCAATCCAGGAGCAGAGAAAAACTTGAGATAAACCTAAAATATCCCCAAGCTGTAGAAACATCAACAAAGACACTTGCATAAGGAATTAAGCACAACCACTACTGAATACTATCTAAGCAATAAATTACTCTGACTCAGCATCAATTCCTTAAAAAAATGAGGCTTTAAATAAAATTACCTGCATCTCTTTGGTTGTCTAGAAGACTCAGCATCAATTCCTTAAAAAAAATGAGGCTTTAAATAAAATTACCTGCATCTCTTTGGTTGTCTAGAAGATTGTATATGATCAAGGCTGTATCACCTACAATATCACATAAAGTACCAAGTTTAAAAAAAAAAACATAAGAAATCTAATAAATTGGAAAGTATGACCCCTACATAGTGGGAACAAAGTAGAAAACAGAAACTAATCTTAATGGGTCCCAGATGTTGGGTTTAACAAAGACTTCAAAAGAGCTATTATAGAATAAAAAGATTCAAAGAATTTAAAGAAGCTATAAATATTAAAGCAATATATGATAAATAAAACTTATGAAATAAAAATATCACTAAAAAGATAGAGATGATAACAAATAATCAAATGAAAATTTTGGAATGGAATAATCAATAACTAAAATGAAAAATTCACAGGCAAGGTGGTTCCAAGCTAGTAGAAGAATCACCAACCTTGAGGAAAGATCAATAGAGAGAATAACATCTGAGAGATAGAAAATAAAAAGAATAAAGAAAAATTAACAGAGTCAAAGATACATGGGGCACCTTTAAAATACTAGTACAAGTGTAATGAGAATATCATAAACAAGAGTGTCAATTTGTTAAGTCAACAACAGGAGTCACTGTGCACTTACTCCTCATGTAGGATCTTTGTCCTTAGTGTGCTGTACATTGAGATTTAATGCTGTAACTAGTACTCAAACAGTATTTTTCACTTTATGTTTCTGTGTGGGAGCAAACTGTTGAAATCTTTACTTAATGTATGCTAAACTGATCTTCTGTATATAAAGAAAATCGAAAATGAATCATGATGTGAATGGAAGGGGAGAGGGAGTGGGAAAGGGGAGGGATGCGGGTGGGAGGGACGTTATGGGGGGGAAGCCATTGTAATCCATAAGCTGTACTTTGGAAATTTATATTCATTAAATAAAAGTTAAAAAAAATTTGAGAGGGGGGAGAAAAATATATTTGAAGAGAAGATTTAAAATCTTTCTGAATTTATAAAAATATTAGAAGTATATACACAAAAAAGTTTATAAACTCCAAGTAAACACAATGAAATTCACATCCAAAATGTTAAAACTTGGGATCAGCATTGTCATGCAGTGGGTTAAGCCACTGCCTATGATGCCCGCATCTCATATTGGAGAGCCAGTTGGAGTCCTGGCTCCTCTGCTTCGGATCCAGCATTCCTGCTAAAGTGCCTGGAAGGCAGAAGAAAATGGTCCAAGTGCTTGGGCCCCTGCCACAAAAGGAGGAGACCAGAAGGGAGTTGTGGCCATTTGGAGAGTGAATCAGTGAATGAAGATATCTCTATCTCTCTCCATCTCTCTCACTGTCCTTTAGATGCTCTGTCTTTCAAACATACAAATAAATCTATTAAAAATGGAGAAACTCGAGGCCAGCACTGTGGTATAGCGGGTAATACCACCACCTGCAGTGCTGGCATCCCATATGGGTGTCACTTCAATTCCCAGCTGCTTCACTTCCGATGCAGCTCTCCGGTATGACCTGGGAAAGCAGTAGAAGATGGGCTAAGTCCTTGGGCCCCTGCACCCATGGGGGAGACCCAGAAGCAGCTTCAGGCCCCTGGCTTTGGATAGGCACAGCTCTGGCCATTATGGCCATCTGTGGAATGACCCAGTAGATGGAAGACTCACTCTCTCTCTCTCCTCCCTCTCTCTCTCTCTCTCTCTCCCTCAGCCTCTCTGTAACTCTGCCTTTCAAATAAATAAATAAATCTAAAAAATGGAGAAACTCAAAGACAAAAATCTTGAAAGAACTAAGGGAAAAATATTGATAACATACAAGAGAGCCTCAATCATATTAATAATTTACATCATCAGAAACAATGGAGTCCAAAAGACAGAGAGATTACATACTCAAAATGCTGATAATAAAAATTATTCCTAAAAAAATGAAGCTTCCCATATGAACAGAAACAGAAAGCAGTGTTGCTAACAGATCTGTCTTACAAGAAACACTAAGAAAACTCTTCAGGTCGAAAGCAACTGATTATAGATAGTAATTCAAACCTAAACTAAACAAAGCAAGCAACAACAAAACAAAATGGAAGAGCCCAATAGATAATTGTGTGAGTAAAAATGAAAGAATGTAATTGCAAATGTGTGTTCTTCCTTTCTTCTTAACTAGTTTAAAAGCAGTAAAATAAAAAATATTAATATAATTATATTTGGGGGCCTATAACCAGTAATAAATTAAGTAGTAAAAAGATAAGTAGTCTATTTTACAGTAAGGGTACAAAGAAGCTGGTGGGGAAAGAGCTGTAGATAATGATCCCCAGATTACAACTCCAATGCATAAAAAGAAACAATAAGAATCAGAACTGATAAACAAATATGATACTTAAATAGGAACTGGAATTATCAAAAACATAAGATTAAATGAAGTAATAATTATAACAATAAATGTTTGGCTTTATAGCATATGTCTATGTAATATAAAGAATGCAACCAAAAAAGGACGAATGAACAGAACTGTGTAGAATAAATGCTGTCCCCAGGGTGGTGCTTATTGGCAGAGTTTGTTAATTCTGAACACCACAGCAGCTTCAGAATTGGGTCAGGCCTGGGATGGGTTGCCCTCTGGCACTGAAATAGCAATGACACATAGAAGAATAGCAGCGGACCACCACTTAGGAGACCATCTAGTGCTAAGACAGCAAAAGGGACCACAGACATAGAGAAAATAAGCAGATTGCTTAGCAATTCTGGAAAGCAGTTACAAACAAAGTCAAATTATATACTCATATATATATATATATATATGATATCATATGCCAATGAGCATCAGAAACTTTCAGGAAACCATGACCTCATTTAATAAACAAAATATGGTATCAGAATTCAAACAAGTATCAACTGATTTCATGCAAATTTTCAGATGTAGAATTTAAAATAGCTATTTTAAGTAGACTCAGGGTCTAGAAAAGCAGAGAGAAATTGCTCATTACTCTAAGGGAGAGATTTAATACAGAGATGGAAGTAATTTTTAAAAAGCAAACAGAAATCCTTAAGTTGAAAAACACATGATGTAAAATTTAAAATGTGATAGAAGGTATCTATAGCGGAACCAGTTGAACATAAGAAAAAATTCAGTGAGCTAATGAGAAGCTATTTAAAAATACATGATCATAAGTAGAAAAATAAAAAAGAATGAAGAGGGATGAAGAAAGTTTATGGGAACTTTTGGACAGCATTAAAAGAGCAAATAGCTGAGGTATTGGGGTTAACAAGGGATTTCAGAAGGCTGAAGGGATAGAAAGCATATCCAAAGAAATAGTAAGAGAAAATGTCATAAACCTAGAGAAAGATACAACTATTCAGATACAAGAAAGTCAGAGGGGACCAAGAGTATTCAGCTCAACTAGGTCTATGCCAAGACATACTATAATAAAGTTCTTCAAGGCAAAAAAATAGAGCAGAGTCTCAAAGCTTCAAGATAAAAGATACAATTAACATATAAGGGTGTACTGAGTCACCTAACTTTAGAATTCTCAGCAGAAATATTACAGACAAAGAGAGAGGGAGATGAGACTCTTACAGTACTGAAGGGGGGAAAAACTGTCAACTAACACTGTACCCAGGGAAGTACAGATAAGGAGAAACATGTTCCTAGAAAACAAATGCTGAGAAAATTTTTCACCACCAGACCTGTTCTACTAAAGACAGTTCTTCAAAATGAAAGAAAAATATATTAACAAGGAAAAAGAAAATATAAGAAGAATCCCTGAAAAGATAACCAAGAAGTAAACTCATGCATCTACAAACTATTGGTATTTGATGAAGGTTGTTGTGTTTTGTGGTTTTTTTGTTTGTTTGTTTTTTTGTGGTTTTTTTTTTTTTTTTTTTTTTTTTTTTTTTTTTTTTTTTTGACAGGCAGAGTGGACAGTGAGAGAGACTGAGAGAAAGGTCTTCCTCTTCCATTGGTTCACCCTCCAATGGCCGCCGCGGCCGGCGCATTGTGCTGATCAGATGGCAGGAGCCAGGTGCTTCTCCTGGTCTCCCATGGGGTGCAGGGCCCATCCTCCACTGCACTCCCTGGCCACAGCAGAGAGCTGGCATGGAAGAGGGGCAACCGGGAAAGAATCCGGCGCCCCAACCGGGACTAGAACCCGGTGTGCCAGCGCCGCAGGTGGAGGATTAGCCTAGTGAGCCGCGGCGCCGGCTTTGATGAAGGTCTTAAGAATACACATTGAAGAAAGAACAATCTTTTCAGCAGATGGTTTGGGAAAATTGCTTATCCATACACAGAACTATGCACCTAGAGATCCCTGTATTTAACCACATACAAAAATCTACTCAAATGGATGAAAGAGCTAAATTTAAGCCCTACAACCATGAAACTATTAGAAGAAAACATGAGGCAAATGCTTTAGAACATTGGAATGGACAACAATTTATAGATAAGATTCAAAAAGTATAGGAAACCAAAAAATAGACATATAGGATTTTATCTAAATAGAGTTCTATTTCTAATCTAGTAGGGACATAGAACCTGAGTTATTTACCAGATTATACCCAGAAAAAAATAAAATATTTATATACTGAAATCTCATTATTCACTTCCCAAATAAAAAAAAAATCCTAACTCAAGTTAGAAATGAACAGAACTGGGGGCCAGTTCCTTGGCTCACTTGGCTAATCTTCCGCCTGTGGCGCTGGCATCCCATATGGGCACCGGGTTCTGGCCCAGCTGCTCCTCTTCCAGTCCAGCTCTCTGCTATGGCCTGGGAAGGCAGTGGAGGATGGCCCAGGTGCTTGGTCCCTGCACCCGTGTGGAAGACTAGGAGGGGGCACCTGGCTCTTGGCTTCAGATCGGTGCAGCGCACTGGCCGTGGCAGCCATTTGGGGGGTGAACCAATGGAAGGAAGACCTTTCTCTTTGTCTCTCTCCCTTACTGTCTAACTGTAGCTGTCAGAAAGAAAGAAAGAAAGAAAGAAAGAAAGAAAGAAAGAAAGAAAGAAAGAAAGAAAGAAAGAAAGAAAGGAAGGAAGGAAGGAAGGAAGGAAGGAAGGAAGGAAGGAAGGAAGGAAGGAAGGAAGGAAACTAACTCAAGTTAGAAATGAACAGCTTTGATGGTTCTTTGCCTTACAAAACAATTCTGCCTAAATAAAAGACAATCATGGAGAAATCCTCATGCAAAGATCATTGCCCAAAATGGTGTGGGCAGGGGTCACCTATTTATGGGTATTGAGCTGAGGTCTTAACCCAGTGACCTATGGATGCCTAATTAGTCTCTCATAAAGATGACAGGTATAATTTCTCCACACAGTTTGTTCTCCACCCTCCTTATGCATTTGAATTAACCTTGTGAGAGAATCAGTTAAGTAACTCTACAGTAATAGCTTTTACTTCAAGCACAGCAATTAAGAATGTCTGTTTCCTCTCCTCCTACATTTTTTTTCAGAGAGTGGAGTGAATACATTTGAATTGGATATGCAGTAATTGCTGGGAAATGACAACTCACCCATCTGTATGGTAGGTTAGATTTTAGTTGAGAGCCAGCCAAACTAAACTACACATATAGTTGATGTGGTTACTTGGTGTGTATTAAAAAAGGAAAGACTAATTTTGCCCTGAGTTAGTCAAAGGGATCATCCAACAGTCAGGAACAAGCCTTGACCCATGAGATGATGAAGAGCCAGCAATGCATGATGGAGTGAAGGACCCCAAAATATCCCATCCTCTACCACCTACTCCCTGTTCCTGGAACATACAAGAAGCTACACTTCAACACTCACACTTTATTACTTTGCAATGAAAGACTGCAACTCCTCTTTTTTCTAAAATATGAACAAAATCAGGATGAAGGACTATGTATACATTATCTGTTATAAACAGCATAAGAACACCTTTGGGTCTTTATGTCCTTCTATCAGGGAATTCCAACATAAACCCTCAAATCCCTATGTCAGGGAGTGGTAGGGAGAATTCCATTTACATACATTGGTATCAGCTCAGGAAAATGGGGTGGGACTTTCTGGGCTTCCCCTGCAAATCCTGTGATAAGTAATCCTTAAGCATTCATTTTATAGTACTAGGACAACTTGAGTGTGTTTGTGATTTTTCACTGAAAGATATCAAAGAACTGCATGAAATGGATTGTTTAAAAATCGTATTTCATGGCCTACATTGTGGTGTAATGAGTGAAGCCACCAATTACAATACCAGAAAGCAATATTGGAGTGTCAGAGTCCTAGAAGCTCTGCTTCCAATCCAGCTGCCTGGTAGTGCGCCTGGAACGGCAGTGAAGACGGCCCAAGAACCTGGGCCCCTGCCACCCATGTGGGAGATTAGGCTGGAGATACTGGCTTCTGGCTTTAGCTGGCCTTGTCCTGGATGTTGCAGTCATTGGGCATTTAGGGAGTGAACCAGAGGATGAAAGGTATCCTTCTCATTCTCATTCTCATTCTCATTCTCATTCTCATTCTCATTCTCATTCTCATTCTCATTCTCTCTCCCTCTCCCTCTCCCTCTCTCCCTCTCTCTCTCTCTCTCTCTTTGTCTATTCCTCTCTGTGCCACTCTGCCTTTCAAATAAACAAATCTTTAAAATTACATACAAATCACAAGTGGAAACTAAAAAAGCTAATCTCATAGAAATTGAAAGTAGAATAGTGGTTACCAGATACTGGGGAAAGTGTGGCAAATGGGTACTAAGCTACAGATGGATAGGAGGAATGAGTTCTGGTGTTCTGTTGCCTAGAAGGGTGACTATGGATAATAATAATGCACTATATACTTCCGTAAAGATAAGAGAGGATTTTGTTTTCACCACCAAGCAATGATAAATGCCTAAGGAGACAGATATGTTTACCCTGATTTGTGCATTACTCATTGTATTGCAAAATCACCTGGCACTCCATGAATATGTATAGTTTTAAGTACCATCTAAAATTTTTAATTAAAAAAACATAGTTTAAGACTGATTTATTATTGCTTTTAACTGTTTTAAAATACGTCATCTGTGACAAAACTCACTCCTGATCTACTTGGGAATCACAGTCCTCTACTTAGTCATTTTCTCTTCCCTTCCTCATCCTCACCCAAGGAACGTGACCCTGGAATAGACAGAAGCCCCTCCCACCCCTCCCAGCAAGGATTTGTCCGTGTCACTCAGCACCACTGAGGGCATCTTCCTCCAGGGTGCCAACTGGGGGGAGAGGGACATGCGGGCACCTCTTATGGAGGAGCAGGCTGGGGTTTCTGCATGTTCCCATGGGTCACATCAGTAACATTCCCTGCAACTGTCCTCCTCCTATACTGGTTATGTTTCATGCCACTTTCAGAAGAGGCTTTAAGCAAATTGAGAAAATGTGGTTTAGGAAAGCCTAGAAAAGAAATTCACATATGCCAACACCAGAAAGAGGAACAGAGAGTTAAAGGCTCTAGCCATACACACGGATAGAAAAAGATTATTCTGACAATTTCCCTGGATTAAATGAACCTGTTGGGCATTTGTACACGTTGCCCACGTAATCACACTGTGTCCACTCATCTTTAAAGGCCGGTATGTAACTTCTAATTTTTCCCAGTGTGATCACATTTGACATTAACTGTCCAGATGATGGGGAGGGAATTTGTATTTTCTAATAATGTACGTTCAGAAGACTGGTTCAAATTAGTTAAAACCCTGAGGGGAGAAAGAGTCCCTTAGGCCGTTTCCCGTTCTTGTACTTCCTCTTATTAAAAGGTTTGTCCTCTTCCAGCCTTTCCCAGCTCACAGACCATGATCTGCTCCCTTGATAAATGACACCCTATATAACCCTGAGCCAGAAAAGGACAGGACCAAAGCATTACTTAAAACGATGAGTGGTTCCAGAAGGCAACTAAAGCAAATACATCCACAATTTAGAAGTTAGTTGAGGAGAAATCAGAGGAGTCAAATCAGTATTTTCTGGCTGGCGCCATGGCTCAATAGGCTAATCCTCCACCTGCAGCGCCAGCACACAGGGTTCTAGTCCCGGTCGGGGCACCAGTTCTGTCCTGGTTGCTCCTCTTCCTGTACAGCTCTCTGCTGTGGCCAGGGAGTGCAGTGGAGGATGGCACAAGTCCTTGGGCCCTGCACCCCATGGGAGACCAGGAGAAGCACCTGGCTCCTGCCATCGGATTAGAACAGTGTGCCAGCCACAGCACACCGGCCGCATCGGCCATTGTGGGGTAAACCAACGGATAAAGGAAGACCTTTCTCTCAGTCTCTCTCTCTCACTGTCCACTCTGCCTGTTAAAAAAAAAAAATCAGTATTTTCTGAAACATAATAATCATGATTTGCAGTATGAACACCAATTGGAGGATTCCACACAGATATGTTATTTCTACACAGCAAAGTAAGTCTGTTAAATTCCATCTATTTATTAACAGGAACAGTGATGGAATATTTACAGTATGTCCTGGTGCTGGATCAGTGTCGCCACAGTTGGGCTATTCACATCGGGAGATACTGACGTGCACAAGTACATGTAAAGTTAAGAATTGGGAACTGTGCTCTTGGAAAAGAAAAGACCAGGTCCCCGCTATGAATTGTATGAAGTACAGTAATGTTGTATACAGATCACACACATCATGTCATCCTCAAGACAGCACTTCAAAATTTACCATTTCTATATTAAAAATAAAGACACTGATGCTAGAAGCAGCTCAGGGAAGAAACACTTAATCCACTCCAGTGGGGAGGTGACAGGGGATGGGGAGAGATCTAGAAGGAATTGGAGGCAATGACATCAGAGTTTGTTGGAAGCAGAGAGTGAGTTCAGCAGAAGTAGGAGGAAGAGACCAAAATAATAAAAATAATTTTTTTAAAAAAACAGGAAAAGCAAGGGCTCAGCTAAGCTAAAAGAAAACAGGAGGAGGCTGGCTGGCAATGTGGTGTAATGAGTTAAGCCCCTGCCTACCATCTACCATGCCGGCATCCCATATGGTTCAAGTCCCAACTGCTCCACTTCCAATCCAGCTTCCTGCTAATGTGCCTGGGAAAGCAGTGGAAGGTGACCCAAGCCCATGCGCACATGAACTCACATGAGAGACCCAGAAGAAGCTCCTAACTCCTGGCTTCTGCCTGACCCAGCCTAGCTGTTGCAGTCATTTGGGAAGTAAACCAGTGGATGGAGGTGTTTCTCTCTCTCTCCACAAATCTGCCCTTCAAATAAATAAAACCTAAAAAAAAAAAAGAAAAAAAAAAAAAAAAAAACACAGGAGGTTTGGTGTTCCTGAGTTACAGAACATGTGCTGGTTTTAGGAAATCAAGTGGAGAAGCAGACTAGGACCAGAGAATAGCTGCTACTTGACGTCATTTCATGGTCTTGGACTTTGTCCTGGAAGCAAAATGAAATTTTCAAAGGTTTCAAATTAAACAGGCTTCATTTACTCCAAAATGAGAGTACCCGTATCTACTTCTCAGTGCTACTTGGAGGCCTGCTCCACTTTCCTTCACCATGAGAAAAACGCTAGTATACACAACATCTGTCCATCATGATCCCTGGCAGTATTTAGGGTATAACAAATAAAATCAGCTCATCTGAAAAAGGTCATGAGAAAAGAAAGGAATGCAGATTGTTATGGGAAACTTGCCTTTAAAGCAGAGCCATTCTGAGCCATGAAAGAACATGGTATCTAATTCAGTATCTTTTACCAGGAGAGTTATTCTTGGGCAGTTTTGTTATTCTGATTGAATGTCAGTAATTATTCAATCAGACACCATTTAGCATTTAAATGAGACTGAAAGAGGAATCCTAAGATGCTCCAGTAATCACAGGGGCTTCTTTCAGTCTACTCTGCTCCCCAAAGAGAACAGGGCAGTGCACACTACGGAACTTTACAGTCATAAAACCAAAGGGTGAAGAGGAACATCTTGTTTTATGGTTCCATATTTAGTTGTTGTTTGACATCTCTTTCACTCAAAGAGCACAGAACTCTTGTCATGTGTGACAATGACTTATGAAGACCAAATGACAGGATGCTTTCAAAGACTTGCCTTCTCTAAAAGAAACATTTGCTCTTCTGTATATGTCTGTTGTTTTACTTGAAAATTCACAATTCCTTATGCACACAATAGACAAATGCAAAAGGCCCCCTTTATACATGGTCTCGCTTCCATGGTTTCAGTTACCCACAGCCAACTGCTGTCCCAAAATAGATGAATAAGATACTTTGAAAGCAAGAGAGACCACATTCACATAATTTTATTATAGTCTATTTTTATAAGTGTTATTTTATTATTGTTCTCAATCTCTTACTGTGCTTAACTTATACATTAAACTTTATCATAAATAGAAATGTATCAGGAAAAATATAGTATATGTAGTGCGCAATACTGTCCTTGGTCTCAGGCATTCACTGAGAGTCTTGGAACATGTCCCTTGCAGATAAGGGAAGAATACTGGACAATCTCTACAACTATGAATTCTGCTTGGATACTGCACATGGTCAAACTCTAGTATATCCTCTTCCAAATGTGATACTGTGTGTGCATAGGGGTGCCCCGACTTTTAATAGGCTTGTCTTGCATTTCCTAGTAATAACACAGTGGCTAAGTGATCCCACTACAGTCAGAGCTGGCTTAGCTCTCCTACTCAGTTCACCCATTTTCTGCTCACACCCAATTTTCCACCAGACAGGATGAATGAGGTCCCAAATGATACCATGAATGAAGAGCATTTGCCTGAGGCTTAGCACATGATAAACAGAGTACCAATTGGATTAAACTTGCCCAGAAGAACAAGGAATGAGTCCTCTGTGTGTTCTAAGACTGAGCACAGTGCCTGACACTCACTCAATGAGAAAGTTAATAATACTTAAAATCAGCCTTTCCATATAAATGTGGAGTTGAGGTACAATGTATACCCTGGGTAGGTTTTTTATATAACTATGATGGGAAAAACTATGGTGACAATTGTGTTTAAGAATGTTGTGCAATGATAATTTTAAATTATTTAAAATTTAAAATAATTTAAAATTATTAAATGATAATTTAAAATACTCATGGAATAAATATTTTAAAGCTGTTAGGAAGTGTATGAGTAAACTGCTCCCTCTCCTTCATTGTATAGAAAAAGTATTTGGGGCCCAGGAAGATGACGGGACTTCTCCAATAATGTAATGTACACACATTTTCAAACTCTCCCCACACTTTTCCACAAGGATTTGAAGCTCTGTACCTGTTGACACCTCTGTGGATTTAGGTCCTGCAACAGATGAGTTGGAATCCTGGTCTTAGGAACATGGAGGGTTGCTGTGGGTAGTGTTGGGGTTTGAATGTGCCCCTAAGTTTCATGTCTTGGAAATTTAATCTCCACAATCACATTTCCTGGTATCTGAGTGGTGGGACCTTTGGGTGGACTTTTTTGGGCTTTGCCCTCATGAGTGGATTTATCATGCAGAAATACATTAGTGGGTTATCTTGGAAACGCGTTTGTTACACAGTGAGCCCTAACTTGCTGTTTCTGTCTCACCGTGTGATGCCCTGCACTGTCTTGGGATTCTGCAGAGTGCTCATTAGCAAGGAAGTCCTCATCAGAAGCAGCTCTTCCACTTGGGACTTCCCAGCCTCCAGAACTCCAAGAACTACTATATGTAGCAGTTTTGTTACAAATATACTGTTTGGTCAAATTTTGTTTTAAATCTTTGTCAAGCAAATTGTTAAAAAGTAAATTTATTTTCTTTAGAAATAACCCAGACTCAGAGATTTAGTTATAGCAACAAAAAACAAGCTGAGAAAGGTAGTGGGAGGGTTGGCAGGTGCTGGCCTATAAATGCAGTGGAGCCCCGTGAAAGAAACAAAACACAGCCACACTGAATCCACTGAAAATTCGTGTGCTGCAAACCATACATTCTCTTACCATCGTCATGAAGATGATGTAGGCCTCATCCAGCAATAGCGTGTACCCTTCTCTCATGGCCAAAACTACCACTCTTGTCTCTGGTTTAATCTATCAATTGTTAGTCTATCAAAACCACCAGAGAAACTAAGAAAGCATACATAAGAACTCAACAATACTATCAAACATGATCCATTCCATCTACCAATAACAGAATACACATTCTTTTCAAACGCCCATGGAACATTCACCAAGAGAGACCATATCCTGGCCCATAAATCAACATTCACAAATTAAAACTTAGCTCATACAGAGAATGTTATCTGACCACAGTACAATCAAATTTGAAATCAATAACAGATAGCAGGAAAATTCCTAAACTGTTAGAAACTAAAAACATACTTCTAAAGAAAGCATAGTTTAAATCTACAAACACTTGTAGAAGTTAAACCAGTGCTGAGCAGGACACTTGTAGAGCAATAAATGCTTGCGTAAGAATATAATAGTCACAAATCAAGAATCTAAGGTCTAAGAATAAAATAAACCCATGGTAAGCAGAAAAGAGGAAATAACAAAGATAAAAGCAAAGTTTAATGAAATTGAAAGAGAAAAACAAAAAAGAAAAATGATAGAAATGTTGGTTCTTTGAAAAGGTCAAAGTAACACACCTCTAGCAAGAACAATAAGAGAGATGACACAAGTTTGTTATTATTAGCTTTGCAGGTGTTAAAAATATTATAAGAGAATATCAGAATCAATTCTACAAAATAAATCTGACAATTTATAATAAATGGATTAATACCTTGAAAAGCACAAACTGCCACAACTTAACATACAAAATTTACAATTTGGATAGACTTACACCTATTAAGGAAATAAATTTTTAATGAAAAAGACTCCCAGAAAATAAATCTTTTGACCCAGAAGGCATCAATGGAGAACTGTATCAGACATTCAAAGAGTTAACAGAAACATAATCTTTTCCATAAAACAGAAGATGAGAAATTCCAAACTCATTATAAAACTAGTACTACCTGATTCCACAATTTAAAAACTACAAATTAATTTCACTCATGATTAATGATGAAAAATCATCAATAAAATATTAACAAATAGAATCAGCAAAACATAAACACAGTTTTAAAGAAAGTACTATTAAACAACATGGCTAATGGCGTTTATTCCAAGACTTCATTTGAAAATCAGGGAAAGTAATTCACTATATATGCTAAAGAAAAAAAAAATCCCAGAATCATATCGATTAAGTAAAAGCATTTGGCAAAATTTTATATTAGTTCATGCTTTTTTAAAATGCTTCACAGAAAGCTAGTAATGAAAAGAATTTATTCAACTGTAAAAAGAACTATACAAAATGCCTCCAGCTAGCATTCCATTTACTGGTCAAAGACTGAATATTTGCCTCTAAGATCTGGAATAAGGCAAGGTTGTCCACTCAGACCACAGCTGTCCAACATAATGCTAGAGGTCCTAGCCAGTGCAGTAGACAAGAAAAATAAATAAAAGACATTACAGATCAGAAAGCAAGAGAAATAAAACTATCTTCATTTGCAGATAGCACAATGCATACATAGAAAACCCCAAATTTTACCAGTAGGAAAAAATAAAACCCTGAAACTAACAAAACTCATAAAACTTCAGCAAGTCAGAGGACACAACATCAACACAAAAAATTAATTCTATTTCTGAAAACTAACAATGAACACAGGGAAAATGAAAACTGAAAATACAGTTCTATTTCCAGTTGCTTCAATTCATGTAAATCTAATAAAATATACTAAGGACTTATATGTTAAAAACTATACGCTACTCATATAAGAAATTAAAGAAGATTTATATAAATGAAAGGTATATAGATCATGGATTTTAAAAATCCACATGGTAAAGCTTTATGAATTGATATACAGACTTAACAAAATTCACACTGAAATCCCACCAAGATTTTTTTGTAGAAATAGAAAATATTATTCTAAAATATATATGGCAAAGCTAATGAACTATAAAAATAATGTTGAAAAAGAGGAATAAAAAGGTTGAAATATTCTATCCAGTTTTAATTCTTATTATATAGTTACTATAATCAAAACTGTAGGTACTGACAAAGTGACAGAACAAAACACAGAACCTAGAATCAGTCTGCACTAGTCAAGCCAACTAATTTTTGACAACTGCATAAAAACAATTCAGTAGAGGGATAATCATTTTTTTAATAATTGTGCTGGAATAACTGGATATCCATGGGAAGTGGAAGGAAATCTAAACTTCTCATCTTGATTTTAAATAAAAATCAGCCTAATACAGGTAATAAACTAAAATGTAAAACAAAATATTAAGTCTTTTAGAAGAAAATGTTTATGAACTAGAGATTCTTGAAGAGTTTTTAGACATTACTTTGAAAGCATGTTCCATGAAATAAAAATAGTAAGTTGGGCTTCATCCAATATATTGTTAATGTAATAAAACTTTTTGTATGTGAAAGATCCTGTTGAGAAGATGAAAAGAGAAGCTACAGATCTAATAAATGGCTCATATATCTAGAATATAGAGAGAAACCTCCACACTCAGCAGTAGAAAAGCAAAATCAAATAATCTAATTTTAATAGGGCAAATAATATAAAGAGACATTCTGACAATTCATTTCTTAAAAGAACTAAGTATATATCCATCAAACCACTTAGCAATCTTACTCTTAGGGGTTTTCTCAAAGAATAAATTCTTATGCCCACATAAAACTCATTGGCAAATAAACATAATCATTTTATTTGTAATAGACAAAAATTGAAAACAACCAAGATGTTTCTAAATAGGTGAATGGATAAATAACCAGTGGGACATCCACACCATGGAAGACTATTCAGCAATAAGAAAGAACAACAACACAACAATGTAAATGGATCTCAAGATCATTTTGCTAAATGAAGAAAACCCAACCACAAGAGGTCAATAATTCCACACATATGACATTATCAAAATGACAAAAACACAAAAGTGGAGAATAAATCAGCAGCTGATGGGGTTAAGACTTTCAGAGGCTAAAAGAGGTAGTGATTATGAAGGGATAGCAAAAGGAGGTCTTATTATAAACTTGGTCTGTGTCTTAATCTCAGTGGTCATTACAAAATCGACACATGATTAAATGACAAAGAACCCCCCCTCACACACACACACACACACACACATCAGAGCAATGTCAATTTGCTGGTGTGGTATATTGCACTTTAGCTTTGAACTGCGTGCTGTGTCTAGCAGACCTCTCTGTACCATCACTGCAATACTGCGAATTCATATTTATTTTAAAAGAGCTTTAAAGTATATATCACCATAGTGGGTTTTCCATTGAAATAATAATCAATAACACTCACTTCCAATATCCGGTCTCAGTTTTTTATCATATTCTCTTAACAACTTGTTGAGAATAAGAGTCACGTCAGTGTCTTGGGACTTTGGAGCCAAGACCCACTTTTGGTTTGATGATGAATCTTCATATTCATCCTCTTCCACCTTTCTGGACCTGTAGATATGACACAAAATGTGGTGTATTAGTTGTAGCTATAGCTCCAGGAAATAATTTAAGGCCGTTCTATCCAAGTACTGTTGAAAAGAGTAGACAGTCCCCAGTACCCTCAGCTTCCTCATCTGTATTACCTATTAACTTAAAACTAAGTTGAAAGTAAATTAGGAATAATTCAGTAGAAAGGATGCTATTAACATGGCATGGTGTTTCCATTAAATGTAACAAGGCCATTCCATGTCTAAGTTAAACTATAGATACCGTGATAGATAAATCAATGTCAGATCAACCAACAAGCAATAAGCCATCCTTGGATCAACCTTGAGAATCTCTTAAGGTCAAGGCACAAACTTCCCAGATGTTTTTTCATAGGGTAACTTTACTGTATTGCTTCCACATCCCACCACCAAGACCTCATTTTTGTAAAAATGAGAGCAGCTTTTGCAGAACGCACTGAAGAATGTAGTTAAGTCTGAGTCTGTGCTTCTCTTTAGACTGGAACAGGGGTTTCCAGGCAGGCACATGCACACACACATACACACACACACTCTAAGGTGGTCTCCTTCACTAGCACTCATGTGGTGAAAGGAATGAGATGGTTGGTGATTAGTGAATGTCTCCTTCAACACAAACCTATTCATCTCTTGCAGAGCAGACTAATACAGACATTAAGAATTAAAATATTTCTAATATGTCTCTGTAACATTTTGGGTTCTTAATAAATCAGTCCTAGTGAACTTGTTTCCTGCAGGGCTCAGCATGACAGCCTCCACTCCTGGTTGACACACACTGACAGGAGTTCTTAAACAGAGAGGCCTCCAGATGACAAGCATGTTTTCTCACCGAGAGAGGCCTTCTCGACAGCACAACCATTCAGGCTTCGAAAGCAGAGTCTCTGCCTGCTTTAAGGCAGAGATTATTTGCAGGTGGACTCCCATTGGCCCTGGCAATAAAGCTTTTGCCTTTCCAGTTTGTCAGTGTGCATGCTTTGATGATTTTTTTTTGTCACATAAGAGAACAAAAAACAGGATTTAAAAAAAAAAAACTGCATTGAGGTATATGTGTTCCGACGCGAATGAGCCTGTCTCTGTTTAGTTTCCCAGACAGAAACCAAAATATTACTATCAAGCCAGGAGAATTGTGCTCAGGGATATTAAGTTGCTTGAAGTTAATATTTAGAATTGTCTAAATAATCTACAGTGACATGAAATCAAAGAAAAGAATAAATTTTTTTTTTGACAGGCAGAGTGGACAGTGAGAGAGAGAGACAGAGAAAAAGGTCTTCCTTTGCCGTTGGTTCACCCTCCAATGGCCGCCGCGGCCGGTGTGCTGCGGCCAGTGCACCGCGCTGATCCGAAGGCAGGAGCCAGGTATTTATCCTGGTCTCCCAAGGGGTGCAGGGCCCAAGGACTTGGGCCATCCTCCACTGCACTCCCTGGCCACAGCAGAGAGCTGGCCTGGAAGAGGGGCAACCGGGACAGAATCCGGTGCCCCGACCGGGACTAGAACCCAGTGTGCTGGCGCTGCAAGGCGGAGGATTAGCCTAGTGAGCCGCGGCACCGGCCGAAAAGAATAAACTTTTAAAGTTCATTCTTTCTACTTAAGTCTTTGGAATCACATACATGTTTATATGCATATATGTCATATATCAAATATGTGTCTTTTATGAATGTTAACTAAGCATAAGATACACTACAGCTGTGTCCAGACAGTTTGAACATGGATGATATACACTTAAGATTTTGATAATGAATATATTGCATATGTCTTCCAGAATGACTTAAGATTTTCTTAAGCTGCTCTTAAACTTTAATTCTATTTCTTGAATATATCTGGCTACAAGGTTAACATAAATCATTAATGGAAGCTATAAATTGTAGTGGATTTTTGTTCATGCTGAACATTCACCATCAATAGGCACTTATAAGATTAAGGGCATATATTCAGTAAGGGATATGCTACATTTTATTATTTATAAAACTGATATTTTGGAAATAAGACTAAAATTTTAAATGTTACTCCAAATTATTTTGTTATCAGGAATATTAAATCAATCAAACAACAAAAAAAGAGTAGGCTGAAATACTTGGATAGCTGGGACTCAAGCATTGCTCACAAGACCAATCAAGTCATTCTAAAAAAAAAAAAAAAAAAAAAAAAACCTCCTTCCCACTTGCAGTACAGCTACCCTCAGCTGAATTAAGTACCTTTCAACTCAGCGCCGCAGCTTCCTGTGTGCTGTCTCTGTCTTTTTCCCTCTCACCTTCTCAACACCACCCACCCACCCCCCATCACCCTGTATCCCACTACAGAACTAGACAAGGGTCTCCACACTCTGCTGTCTTCTATCACCTCAATGATCACGTAAGACAGATGGAGCACACTCACCAACTTTTCATCATTCTCTGTATACAGAGCCTTACTTCCTGAAAATTACTGTGAGCTACTTGAACAACAGGTATTACAACGAGGCTAATTCTCCCTCTAGTGGTGATGGGAGAGCTTTTCTGAAATTGCATAAGCTTCCTCAGAGGCCTGGGCAGTGGAACGGGGAGGCTGGGAAAGGGAAAACAGGCGCATTCCCTCCTGCCTGTTCAGAAGGGATAGCCAGATCCCCAGCTCTGTGCCCTATGGGGGTGGACCGAGGGCAGACTGGGGCTGAGATGCACTCGGCACCCCAGCTGTGCGCACTGCGCTCCTCCGGAGCCTGAAGACGAAACAGAAGCCTCAGCTAGCTAGTGTCAGACTATCAGCCCCTCAGCAAAATCTGTGCTTTGAGGAAAAAAAAAACAAATCTCATCCCAGGGGACCCACTAGAATGTGACTATAACAGACATTTTCTTTTTTCTAAATTCTAAGTGTGTTATATACAATCTTTATGAGCATTCTGTTGCTGAGATTGTTGGACGCTCAACACCATCACTGCAATTAGCTTTTTCTTTAAAATAAATTGGTGATGATGTAATGCCATTGTCAGACAACTGCTCAACCCTCAGATGTTATTTTTATGCCTTTCACTTTCTCTTTAACCAGAAGGACAAAGTCTGAAGTATTCTTAACACTAAAAGGAGATCCTAACGCTCATAAGGGAGTTAAGCACCTGCAAGGCATCACCAAATTCAGGTGTGACTTGGTGTGTTCGACTGTATAATAAACTCATCCATGGGTGTCGGTATGGGCAGCCTCCCTCCTCCCAACAGGGAGTTGTCAAGCCACTGTCACAAAGGACAGCTGTCAGGAGCTTTTCCAGGGAACTCCTACACCAGGAAGGCATTCCGGAGTGCAAATGAGAACTCGCTCAGAATAAATAACACATAATAAATAACAGTGTCATGTTTTGAAACAAGACACTGGGCATCAGATTATTTTACAAGTCTGTGAAACCCACTCAAACATCAAAGACACTGCAAAGTAAAGACATGCAGCAATAAAATCTGGCCCTTTTTCAGCTGATATGCAATCTTTATTACAAAGGCTTAGGAACCTGTATTAAAGTAATTACATCTGCCTTAGGTGAATGAAAGCATGAAGAATCCCAGGAGATTTTATGTGTATTTGGGAATCCTTAGAAACCTGACTGCTTCAAGTCAGATACTAAGATGTTTTCCCACTGAACACACAAAGAAATGAAGACAATGGGCAGTTTTCCTTCTAGAATGTTAAGTGTCTATGATTACCTGACCCTCAACTGCTAGGCACTTGGAGTTGGTGGCAACAGAAAGTCATGTAGCTGGGGCTTCCAGGGCTAGATGACATGCCTAGAGCTGTGTGCCTGAGTCTCCATCTAAACAGATATACCCAGGCAGAATCAGCCACGGAAGGCACATTTCCATTTCTCTTCCCAGCTCCCTCCCTAGACAGGAAGAAACTTCAGCTGAGCTGCCTCATTGAGAGAGCTGCCTATGAGTCACCAGCAAAGTTTGCCTCTCTTGCTCTCAACTCAGCAAAGACCAATGGTTTAGAGGGAAGAGTCTGCGCTTTCTTCCTCACAGAAATGGGGGTGAGAACTCAGGGCCTTCCATGTTTTTGCAGGATTTATTAATGTTTCTTCCTAGCTTCTGGGTACTTCACAACAATGAATGAAAACATCCCAACAGCTGCAGGGCGTGTAACCCATGAGGATGCTAGTTCTCTAACTCCCAGATCCAGGAAATGGAGAAGACTCAAAACAAGAGTGTTTGGGGAATGCAGGTGCATCGAGATTCCTAGGGTGAAGACAAGAGGAGGATTTTCAAAGCACGGGGCAGTGTGAAAGTTCTAGCCATCGCTACAGGCTAGGAGACAGGGTTAAAGAAGCCAAACCTAGATCTCCAGGAGTGTTTACAGCCTCAAGCTTTAACCCTTTCGGTCCCACTGCCTTTCCTCTCTTCCGAGCGCTTCACTTAGCAGGTTGGCGTTCCAGCAGGAAGGCTAGGGTAATCATGGTGAGGTAATTTCTTACATTTCCAGGGTGAAGCCTTACTATCAGTTTCAGCATACTGGCTTCACGGGGCGTGTATGTGCCTGTGTGGAAAGTGGCTAATGTTCATGGAGTGTGCCTGTCTGTGTTTGCAGGACTGGGAGGGAAGCCCTATCTGAGAGCAGGACGCTGAGCTGCCTCCCATCTCCCTCTATCTGCCTCCAGCCCATTGGCTCTCCCCCAGTCTGTTCTAAACAGGAGACCCAGGAAACCAGGACACCTGGGTCCTGAGATATTTGAGAATGATGAAACTGTTGTAGAATGTCAGTCAATGTGCGCACCCCCTGGAACATGGAGGGGGGGATAGGAGTAGAAAAGGAGACCGACGCTGCCGCTTCCCTGTGATCCTGGTTTTCAAACCCCCCTTAAAATCACTGGATCCTACTAGGGGCCAGGGAAGAACCGCTTAACCTCAGTCTCCACATCACCGGCGGAAGCCGCTCAGCGGGGAGAGGCGGACGGCCGTGTCCGGAGGAGACGGGACAGGTGAGGAGCGGGCAGAGACTCCCGCGTCTTCACACCCAGCCGTGCCGCAACCCAGCCGACGGCCAGGCGCGCCAGGGACTCCCCGCCGGCAGACAGCGCCCCCCACCCCCCGCCGCTGCCCTGCCGCCCGGCCCGGGCCTGCCGGGGATGAGGGGCACCCGCGCCACTTACCGTGCGTGCAAGCCCGAGAACAGGCAGAGCAGCAGCAGCAGCTTAGGGGCCATGGTGTCCTGCAGCTCGGCACGCGGGGTCGGAGACCTCGGGCTGGGCGCGGCTTTCTCCACAGCGCGAGTCCCCACTCAGGTTCTCCCCGCCCTCGCTGCCTCCGAAGCCGCGGGCTGCGGTGCGACGCCGGCTCGGGGCCGCCGCGGCGGGACAGGTGTCTGCTCCCGAGGCTGGCCGCGCCCCCGACGGCCAGCGGGTGTGCGCGCGGCTCCGCGGGGCGCACGCGGGACGCCGGGCCACCGCGGCGCGCCAATCCCGCCCGCGCTCGGGCGCTGGGTCCGCGTTGCCGAGTGGCAGGAGCAAGTGGGCACCGGAGAGCCCCTGGTCCGGTAGTCCCGCGGTCCCGCGAGGCGCCGCCCACCCCGCCAGCAGCCGAGAGCCGGGAGTCGGGCGCCGGTGCCCGGGTGGTGGGCTCTGCGCGCGGTGCGCCGCCGCCGCGCGCTCGGAGGTGGGGGCCGCGAGGCGGCCGTTCCTCAGGCAGCGCCTCTGAGGCGGTCCCGGCTGGGAGGAGTTTCCCCAATTCTACGCGTGACAACGCGCAGGGCGAAGCAAGCAAGGTTTGAATGGACTCGGAGTTTGAGGCCAGGCAGGGGGAAGGGAGGCTGGGGATCCCGCCCGGAGCCTGAGGACAGGGCGCAGCGATTGACACGTCGACGCTGAGAGAGCCCCCCGAATTCCTCTAGTTTCCACTCAGCAGTTTTTCTCCAGGCCCCCTGACCTCCCAGGGCGTCTTCATTGAGGGACGCCATTGCGAAGGGCTGAGATGGTTTGCTGGAAGTTGACTCTCCATTGCACACGTCGTGTGCCAAGTTGGCTGACCCACACATGCAACTACGCGCCTGTGCTTGGAAAGGTGGCTTGTTGGGGAGTATTCGGCCCAAAGCACCCGCGGTGTGTGCTGGTCTCACAGCAGAGGTGAGAAAGAGTATTAAAGGGAGAACACATAATGACCGCAAGTGTAAAACAAAAGACGCTGTTTGGTTGAACCATGAAGTTCACTTCATTCCATGTATTGTAATTTTCCAAAGACTGAAATTGCGTTTGTATTTCCATTTGTAGTAATTACTCAGAAAGCTAGTCTTCGCCATGTAAGTGTAACAATAACAGCATAGCGTAAATCCACTCGTAATTCTCCTATTCCAAAAACACCCGCTCTTAGAAAATATTTTCGAGACTGGCGCTGTGGCATCCCATATGGGCTCTCTTCTATGGCCTGGGAAAGCAGCGGAAGATGGCCCAAGTGTATGGCAAGTCCTTGGGCCCCTGCACCCGCATGGGAGACCCAGCAGAGGCTCCTGGCTCCTGGCTTCGGGTCGGCACAGCTCCAGCCACTGGGGCCATTTGGGGAGTGAACCAGCGGATGGATGACCTCTCTTTCAGCATCTGCCTCTCTGTAGCTCTGTCTTTCAAATAAATAAATAAATCTTTAATATATATATATTTTCATCATTACACCATCCTGCCTCTCTGGGCAGGAGTTCAGTAGACCTTTGTTATATGGTTCTTTGAGTAAGATTTTTGATTCTTATCGTATTTATTTTTTGAGCATGAATGCAAATAGTAATAAGTGGTTTATGAAGAAATACACTAGTCCTTGATGGTTTTGTAAAATATCAGTATCATGAGAAATCTCTGGGATTCTTTTTAAGCAGCGAAATCACTGGAGATGAAAATGTGAGGCGCTTTTGACATCACTGTGTTGCTGCTTCTTTCCCTTTCTTGCATCCATTCATTATGCCATTATTGTGAGTGATGCAATATGGTGTCTTCCAGAGTTTGGAATGCCTTGCTCGGTTTATTAAACTTAGTAGGTCAGGTCGGTATACTTGAACACTTTACCTTGGAAATCCCCCTTCCCATGGAGCAGTCTGCAACAAGATTTTTTTTTTTTTTTTTTCAAGCCAAATGAATTGAGAGAGGAAGATTTCAAAGCAAGCTTTCTGGGCATAAGTGTGAAAGCAAAATGCAAGGTCAATAATCTTCAAAGTGAAAGCCATCAGCCTTTGATTTTTCTCCTTTGCCCAGATTGACCGGTGTGGGATGCTTTGTGGAGCATGCGCAGGGCGTGCTCTCCATCCTGCCTCAGCCTCTCCATCTTCAGCGCCGGAGGAGCTGATGGTTCCACTTGGACACGCGGGATTTACCCTCCCTTCCCCAGGCTTGCAGGAAAAGAACGGGAAATACGTGGAAAGCAGACCTGCCGCAAGTCAGTGCTCAATTATGTAAGGTTGGGGGATCGTGCCACAAAACCGAAGCGTGTACACTTCTGCGAATAAGGAACGTATTCCAGCCACGCATGCTGTTTGCTTTTTTCCCTCCTTCTTTTGAGTTTTGCATCAGGCCCCCCACGGGGGGGGGGGATTTCAGGGGAGACCCGGGCTGGCCCGCAAGGCGTGTGGGTTGAGCTGCATCTCTGCAGGAGGCGGGAAGCAACTGGAGGAGGCGGCTAGGCTGGCAGCTCTGGCTACGGAATCCTCCTGTGGCTTCTCAGAAAATACTTCTCAGGATTCCTTCCACAACCTCGCTTCACCTCCTACAGGCGCCAGCAGCACAGCCAGCTGCGATGCTGAACACCTAGGTCTCTCCATCAGCTGAGCGTTTTCTTTGTGGCTCTTGGAGTTCTCTATTTGGAATAAAATCTCTCCCACTCCCGAAATTACAGTTCTTAAATTGCATCATGGTGGTTTCATTTATTTTCCTCCTCAGTTAAAAATATTATGGAAGGATAATACACATGCCACAAAATACACACGTCCCAAAGCACAGCTCAGTGAAATGCCACACAATGTAGATCTTAGGTTTACGAACAGCCCGTGTATAATATCCAGGTTACCATATGGAATATTTGCCCTGTGCTCCTTTCCTGTGCCTGGGACATCTTCAAAGTCAATAGCAAAGCCAGTTAACTTCTATTGTGTCTTCTGTCACAACAAACTGGTTTTGGCTGCTCTTACATAAATGTAATCATATAGTGTGCTCAATTTAGTGCTGCTTTCCCTCATTCAATATTATGTCTGTGAGGTGTACCCATAAGGCTGCATGGAGCAGGCATTTGCTATTTGTTATTATTGTTGCACATTGTAGTTCATTGTGTGAATCTAGCATCCATATTTATTTCTTGTCTTGCCAGTGGACATTTGAGTTCTTTGAAAATTTGGGATATTATGAATACAGCTGACATGAACACTGTGTGTATGTCTTTCTGTGGACATATTTGTTTCTTTCTCTTTTATATTTAACTAAAGTATAATCCCTAGATCAAATAAAGAAGAGTATTTCTCATTTAAAATTAGTAAAGAAATTTCCAAAGCAGTTGTATCCATCCACCATCCAAGGGCTATGCATACACATTCCATACTTAGCCTTGATGGAATATGACCTTCTCATTTGTGTGTGTGTGTGTGTGTGTAGTATCATTTAAGTCTTGTCCACTTTAAAACCAACCTGTTTGCCTGCTTTTGGTTTTTGGTATGTATTTTTGATATTGGTCTTTTAATATAGGTGTGATGAATATCTTCTTCCAGTCAGTTGTTTGCTGTGACATTCTCCAAATACTTACTTGTGTGAACATTATTGTTTTGTGTCCTATTTAGTAAGTAATTACCTTCCCAAGATCATGAAAATAGTCTACTATGTTTTCTTATAAAAGCTTTTAACAAAAGCTCCTCTTATGAAATGAGATTCCAGGGGTGAGTGTTTCACTCTGCTTAGGACAGCCACTTCCTATTTCAGAGTACCTGGGTTACAGTCTGTACTCCCATTCCCAGCTTCCTGCTAATGTATACCCTGGAAGGCAACAGTAATTGCTTAAGTATTCAGGTCCTTGCTGCCCACTTGGGAGACCTAGATTGACTTCCCAGCTTCTGGCCTCAGCCTGGCTCAGCCCCAGGTGTTGCAGGGGTTTGGGGAGTGAACCAGCAGAAAGGAGGTCTCTTTTCTGCATGTCTCTGTCTGGGACTCTGTTTCTAAATCTTTCAAATAAATAAATAAGGACTTTAAAAAAAAGATGATATTCCATTTCTTATTAATTTGCCTAAGTGATTTTATTTATGAATCAATGCTCATCTTCATACAGAGAGCTAATTGATCTAGAATAGTTTATGTAAAACACCATCCTGTTACCACTGATGTGGTTATACATATGAATGCATCCTATTCTGGACCTTGTTCTCTATTCTGGCTACGGAATCCTCCTGTGGCTTCTCTGAGAAAATACTTCTCAGGATTCCTTCCACATTGTCTAACTTACATCAATGCTATACACTTTTAAATTACTACAACTTTTTAAATATTTATTATTTTAGTACTCAGTTTTTAGTGTCCTATGTTGTTTGCATTTCCATATAAATGTTTGAAAATTTTATCCCCAATTTTTAAAATATTCTCTTTGACACAATCACAAGCTTACAAAGAAATTTGTGAGAATAATACAAAACATTTCCATAGGACATTATCTAATCCATAGAGCAGGTCTAATTGTTCTGGAAGTTCCAATAGCTTATTCAATAGCAATTTCCCCCATAGTCCAAGAACTCATTCAGGATCACACATTTCATCAGATACTGCATCCCTTCAGTCTATTTTTAATCTGAAACAGCTCCTTGGATTTTCTTGGTCCTTTGTAACATCAATCATTTCAGAAGATACAGGGTTTGTTGTTGTTGTTGTTGTTGTTGTTGTTTTTGTAGAATGCAGTTCAATCTGAGTCCATCCACTACTTCCTCATGAAGAGATTCAGGTTAAGTATTTTTGGCAGAAATATGACACAAATGAAGTTACTTTTCTCAGTGTAACACGTTACGAGTTACACAACGTTGGTTTGTCTTGTTATAGATAACATAGATCATTTGGTTAAATTGTTATTTGCCAGCTTTCTCCATTATAAAGATACTTTTTTTTCTTTTATAATTAATTATTCTTTAGGAGAATTAGTTGATAATATTTATTCTAGTTTCAACATATTGGCATTTCTTGCCTGCTGATTGAAAAATGGTAATTTTATAGCTGCATTAGTTGGTATTATATCATTAGGAAGCACTTTTCCTCTTCCTCTGCTGTTGTTTTCAGTGTGGACTCATGATTTCTTGCTTCACTGAATGCATTACTATCATTACTTTTTGTTATTCTCAAATTATGGAAGACTTAGAGAATAGGAACCTATTCAAGCTGATTCCTAATTTTCATATTTTTAAAGCAAATCTTTACAGCTTACTGTAGTTAATAGGAAAATAAAATTGCCTATGTTTAGGTGTATACTGTGATGATTTGCTATACATACATGTCAGACAGTAAGCAGAGTCAGGTCAGTCAACGCATCCTTTGCCTCTCATTGCTATCTTTACTTTAGCTCTGTATTTTTTGGAGCAACAAAATTTTTCAGGCTCACATTTTCTTTTTCCAGCCCTTGAATTTAAGATTTCTGCTTCCTTTTCACAGAGAATGATATTTAGAAAACAACATCTAACTGTTCTGAGGTACCATTGCTTTGAGGCTTTCTAGAAAACAGAGCTTGACAAAAAATGTCGTAGATGAGGAACCTTCAAACATTCATGTAAAATTAGAATTAAAAATAAGTTGATCTTTGGTGCAAAATGTTTTTGAAACCATGCATAGTTTTTCACAATATTCATTTCCCATGAGCTTTTGGAAGATACCTCTTGGGCATGGATTTTTTAAAAAATTTTACATCAAAATGAACTTCTTTCATTTCCATTTTTCATGAACTATTTGAAGTACTGTCACATGATAAATAATAGTGCAATTATACTATCTCCTGACAATTAATGAATATATACAATCGTCTGCAAAGCATAATTCCTTACTTTTGCATTTTCTTAATTTATAAAGCACTTCTTCAAGAATTCTCAATAAAATTAATATGTTTTTTAAGTAACTCAACCTACAATGAACACAATATTGTTTCAAAATTATTGTAACATTTATACAATGAAAACAAGACCTTTAGTTTGAGTTCAGGGTTTATTTTCAGACCTTTTCTTCTCCCTTTCAACTGAAGAATACAAAAGGATAATTAATATACTGTCCCCCAAAGTTATTTGGTTTAATTTGTTTTTTTCCTCCAGTGCAGTTATGCTATTGATTTAAGCTGGAGCTAGGTTAATTTGTTTTGTTTGTATTCAACTTTAGAGCTTTCTCCATTATTGAAGATTGAATCTTATTTTTGAATATGTAAAATTTAACATGATTCCAAAAATTTTAAACTATAAAAAATTAAAGTAGGAATGCCCTAAAGAAAAAGTGTCAGTACACCCATCTCTTCTATCTGCATCCAACCTATACATGCACACATCTTTTATATAACAGATTCCACTCATGTCTTCTTTATTTTTCTTTTTACAAAAATAAACAGATAATTTAGTATTTTCTCATTTCTCACTCTTTTTGACATAAAACATACAAGATGTATTCATATTGCTTTTTCAACTACTTCAACAATGTACGCTGGAAATACATGTGAATTTATCTGTAAATATCATAATTTTTTGCTTTCGTTATTTAGCTGAAAGTCAGACTTGCAGAAAGTGAGGGGCAGAGGCAGAGAGAGAGGTATTCTATCACTGGTTCACTCCCCAGAAGGCTGCAATGGCCAGGGCTGGGCCAGGCCGAAGCCAAGAGCTTCATCTGCGACTCCCATGTGGGTGTAGGGGACCCAAGCCCTTGGTCCATCTTCTGCTACTTTCCCAGGTGCATTAGCAGGGAGCTGGATCAGAAGTAGAGCAGCTAGGACTCTAATCAGTGCCCATATGGGATAGTGCCACTGCAGGTGACAGCTTTACCTGCTATGCCACAGTGCCAGCCTAATGTCATAATCTTTATGTCAATATATTTTATTGAGATATTTTTATAATTTCTGATATTTTGCAAATGCATAAAATCTGAACTATATAACCCCATGTATAACTGTTTTCATATTGTTCAAACTTTAGGATACATACATAGACAGATGTTACCAAATTTCTTTTCCATATAGAAATTTTTTCCATTTCACATTTCCATTTTCAATGAATAATGGTACGTATTTCTCTATAACCTTGTTAATAAAGTGAGTTTGAAAATATGTTAAGTTTTACAAAAGTTGCATTTTATATTCTACTTAAAACTATTGGTTGAACTCTAATTAATACACAATTACTCTTAGGTATTTAATTAATGCTATGACTAGTATGCAAATAGTATTTTACACTTTGTGTTTCTGTGTGGGAACAAAATGTGGAAATCTTTAATTAATATACGCTAAATTGATCTTCTGTATATAAAGATAATTGAAAATTAATCTTGATGTGAGGGAAGGGGAGAGGGAGTGGGAGAGGGGAGCGTTGTGGGTGGGAGGGAAGTTACGGAGGGGAGGAAGCTATTGAAATCCATAAGCTGTACTTTGGAAATTTATGCTCATTAAATAAAAAAAAATAAAAGAAAATATGTTAAGTTTTACCAAGATTAAATTTTAGAAATGATGCCTTAATGTAATTTTCATTTTCTTATTGTTAGCATAAATATTGAATATTTTTAAATGTTTAAGGACATCTCAGTTTAGTTTTCACATTCTCTACACATTTTTCTATCAAATTTCTTTGTATCTTGTTTTCAAAGTTTGATAATTTATATGTTTAGATCTTGTATATGCATTTGTCTGTATGTGTAAGTTGCAAATGATTCCTTTCCATTTGTCTTTTGATTTTGCTTGTGCTTTTCTCATTATGCATTTTAGAAAATTTTCTCTAGAGCCAATGCCGCGGCTCAATAGGCTAATCCTCCGCCTTGCGGCGCCAGCACACCGGGTTCTAGTCCCGGTCGGGGCACCGGATTCTTTCCCGGTTGCTCCTCTTCCAGGCCAGCTCTCTGCTGTGGCCCAGGAGTGCAGTGAAGGATGGTCCAAGTGCTTGGGCCCTGCACCCCATGGGAGACCAGGAGAAGCACCTGGCTCCTGGCTTCGGATCAGCGGATCAGCGTGGTGCGCCGGCCACAGCGTGCCGGCTGCGGCTGCCATTGGATGGTGAACCAATGGCAAAAGGAAAACCTTTCTCTCTGTCTCTCTGTCACTGTCCACTCTGCCTGTTAAAAAAAAAAATTTTTTCTCTAATCAAATTTATTAATATTTTATTATCTTTTTTTAAAGATTTACTTATTTATTTGAAAGTCAGAGTTACACAGAAAGAGAAGGCAGTGCGGGAGCTGGGCCAATCTGAAGCCAGGAGTCAGGAGCTTCTTCCAGGTCTTCCATGCGGCTGCAGGGGCCCAAGTACTGACCATCTTCTACTGCTTTCCCAGGCCATAGCAGAAAGCTGGATCGGCAGTGGAGCAGCCAGATCTCAAACCCACGCCCATATGGGATGCTGGCACTACAACACAGTGCTGGCCCCTATTTTATTATTATCTTTTTAGTGGGGGAAGTGAGGTTTAATTTTTATTCCAGGTCCTTGCCTTCTACTTAGAGAAACATTTTAAGTACAGGCACATATACAGTGCACAAAATGATAAAGTTTATTTAAAAAGTGAGAACACACACACACACACACACACAGAGCCATGGGTAAGGGGTGAAATGAGCCAGAAAGAGAAAAGGGGTAGGGGAGGAGAAGTAGATAGGGACCCTTCAACACCTCCTCTAATCCTGTCTGAAAAGGGAGAAGGACAGGGACCCCTCCCAATTGCAGGCCCCTTATGAAGCAGAAAGGGAGTGGCTATTCACATGACACCTTCCTCCCCCTCCCTGGCCCACCCCTCACTCCCCCACCCTCGCCAGATCCTGGGTGAAAGAGGTATATCCTGGGAAGTAGAGGTTTGATGAACAATAGGAGAATAGAATTACATGAGGCAGAGGCTTGTGGACTGCAGGCACCTCCAGTTCCAATGTCCTAAACTAAATTATTCCTTATCATTTTGATTTGGGCACACAAAAACCTTTTCCATATACACGTTATAAAATAATCTGCCCAGGATTTATTCTGGTATCTGATTTCATTTTTACACTTAATAGTCCTGGTCCATTTAAATCATATTCTTATGTACTATGTATGATATGGATATGATTTTTCAAATCTCTACCCAGATCTCCCCACACTACTTATTCAAAAGTTCAACACTGCCCATTGATTTGAAATAAACCTTTACTTTCTGGTTTTGCTATTTTGAGCACACTACTCAACACTGCAATATCTCCCAGAGGAAGTGTTCCTTCCTTTGGAACTGAAACCTCTAAACAATTTGAGTCTAAGGTCAATGGGAAGGGAAGAAAAATTTTATTGCATATTTATACCTATCTGTTGGCACAACTGAGTCTTCAAAAGACTATTCTCATGTTACTTATAGTTAATTGAGTGTCTTGATTGGAGGCAATGCTGAGTAGATTTCCATGTCAAAAGATGAGCATTCTGTAAGTACAGAGAAGGTAGTTATGGTAGAAAATTATGGTTGGGGAAGAAAACTTCATATCCTGTGCCAGTGTCTATTCCATTGAGAATGGACTGCTACTCCTTCCATTTTAAAAACAGTCTAAGGCAGTCAACCTACAAAAATAATCACATAGGGGAATGGTGCCATGTCAAGTATTCACTGTTGGTCTCTGATGCTGACATGTTGGGTATTCAGTGGTTAGTGAGAGACCATTTTACTGAGCCCTTGCCCAACTTCCAATCCTGCCACCACAGCCTCTATGTTCATGGCCCATTGGGTGATAGCATGGGTGTTTGGGGAAACAGGCTGACTGTTCACAAAATGGGTGGTCCTATCTACTGGATTACCAAGACTTTCTTTTGCTAAGGTTATCTGTTGGTGAATATTCACAAAGGGCAGATGAGAGACCTTTATAAAGTTCATGGCAATGCATATTATGAAAAGCTTTGTGTGGATCTCAAATTTTTTGCACCAATATTGATTTATTTTTAATTCCCTTTTCTTTGAAATTTTGAAGTCCTCCATATATATCTTCACATTCTGCCCACTTACTCTGAGTGTATCCACATACTTTGTCCCAAGACCACCTTGTCACTAATACTACTATTAGTTCCCTCTAAACTATTTGGGTCTAGTGATTTTTGACACTCCATGCCCCGAATCAACAGGGAATGGCTGTGGTGGTTAATCTTGACTATCAGGGGACTGGGAAAGTACTATGCCAAAGAGGTATGATGAGTGCACATGGAATACAACATATATCTTAGGGCATCTCTGCTTATTTCCAATGGAAATTCTCAACAGCCCAATTCAAGAAAGACTCCTCATGATTGTACCTTCCAGGGTTATCTCATCAAGCAAAGAACCATGACTGGTTGAAATCTTTGCTGAGGTAAAGAGAGTATGAAATGATGAATGCATGAAAGTATTTATAAATGCCTTTTATAACCAGGAGGCCAGTTTCCGAAATGAAGAATGAAATAAGTATAAATACTTATTTTTATTTTGGTACTTACATGTTTGTGTATACCAGTATTTTTTGTTTTCTTCCCTGTATTATCATCATATTTAATATAAAATGTGCTAACAATATTTAATTTTATAGTTCAGTATTTTATATCTCAGTCCCTAAAAAACTGACTTTAAGTTTTTTCTGTAGGACTTACCTAGTCAGTTGAAAAGAAGTGGACTGTGGTGTCATTTTGATGAGTCAATTTGGTTAGGGATCTGTATATCCCAATTATTCGGTGATGTACTAAACTAGCAACTGTTGTAAAGAAATTTTGCAGATGTAATAAAAGAGCCTATATAGTTAACGGTAAATTGGAGATATCTATCCTCATTAAGTCTTACTTAATCAGTTAGAAGGTCTTAAAAGCATAGCAGAGGCTTTCTAGAGAGAGGCAGAGACAAAAAGTGACAGAGGGCAAAAGAAAGAGAGACAGAGAAATGATTCCCACCTGCAGGTTTCCTGCAATGACCAGATGCAGATTGTTTTAAAATGTTGCAAACTGAGAGGCCTACAGGGTGAGTCAGGTTTAACCCTGGAGATTACTGAAGTTTCTAAGTGGGGAACTGTGGAATGGCTTCCCTGGTAATGGCAGAATGAACACATGTAGTGATTTGTGCCTGTTGATTTGTGCCTGTTGTGCCTGTGTAATTATTAGTTATATATCCCTCCTGAAAGTGTCCTGTTGAATGATACAGTCTTAATTTAATTCCATTGTGTTTTGAGAATACATTTTGTATGATTTCAATCTCTTTAAAATTATTAAGATTTATTTTTATAGTATAGAAAATATTCTTTCCTGCAAAACGGCCCATGTGCACTTGCAAGGAATATGTATGCATTATGCTATTGGATGAAGTGGTCGTATCAGTCAGGTCAAGTTGATTGATAGTGCTGTTCTTGGTTTTCTACATCCTTGCTGACTTTCTTTCTGTTTTTTTTCCATGAATTCTTGGGAGTGGAGAATCGAAGTCTTGAACCACCATTGTTGTACTGTATGCTTCTTCTTTCAATTCTGTTAGGTATTCCTTCATATATTTTGGGACTTATTAGGTGCATTAACTTTTTAATTATCATATCTTCCAGATGAATGGACAATTTTATCACTAAAATGCCCTTCTTTGTCTCTAGTAATACTTTTTGTACTAAAGTTATTTTTTTCTGTTATGTGTGTGGGCATTCTAGCATTCTGTTGACTACTATTCACCTGGTTTATCATTTCTATCATTTTATTTTCAAACTTTGCGTTTTTGCATCTCAAATGTTTTTGGCATCAATTAGTGAATAAAGTTTTTTTATTCATTAAACAAGTCTGAAAGTCTCTTTCTTTTTATTGGACTACTTAATATATTTCCACTTAAAGTAATTAGTAATACATTTGGAATTAGAGCTGCCATGTTGGTATTTGTTTTCTATATGTTTTATATCCTCTTTGTCCCTATGTGCACTTTCCTGTCTTCCTTTGTGTTAGATATTTTCTAATACATCATTTCCATTCCTTTGTTGGGTTGTTTACTATTTTTTCTTTTACATATTTTCTTAGTGATTACTCTGCAGATTAAATGTTTCTTATCTTAAAATAATTTATTGATTTACTTAATTTCAACAATATATAGAATTTTTTTTTCCTGTGCTCCTACTATTGTAATAAAGGCGTCCAAATTAATGCTTATAAACTCAACAATATAATATTGTAATTATTATTTCAAGCAATTGTATTTTAAATCAGTCATGGGAAAAAGAATAAATTATATTTATATGTTGTGTTATATCTACACATATAATTTTATTTTTTTTAAAGATTTATTTATTTGAATGTCAGAGTTACAAGAGGAGAGGCAGAGAGAGAGGTCTTCCACCTGCTGGTTCACTCCCCAGTTGACAGCAATGGCCAGAACTGGGTCGATCTGAAGCCAGGAGCCTGGAGCTTCTTCAGAGTCTCCCATGCAGGTGCAGGGGCCCAAGGCTTGGGCCATCTTCTACTGTTTTCCCAGGCCATAGCAGAGAGCTGGATCAGAAATGGAGCAGCCAGGACTCAAAGTAGCTCCCATATGGGATGCCGGCACTGCAGGCGGCAGCTTTACCTGCTAAGCCACAGTGTCTGCCCCTAAATGTAATTTCCTATACTGGTGTTTTTCCTTTGTGTGGATTTAAGTTATCATATGCCAATTCTTTTTTATCTGAAATATTTCTTTTGGTATTTTTGCATAGTAGATCTGCTATTGATGAACTATTTCCATTTTTATTTACCTGGGAGCTTATTTACTTCAGTTGCCCTTTTGAAGGATAATTTTACTCAATATATGAGTTTTGTAACTGAAAAGTGATCGCTGTTAAATATAAGAGTGGGAATAAGAGAGGGAAGAGATGTGCAATTCGGGACATGCTCAAGCTGACTTACCTCAAATAGTAGAGTTAGAAACATACCAGGGGATTCGAATTCAATCCCATCGAGGTGGCATGTACCAATGCCATCTCACTAGTCCCAGTGATCAATTTCTGTTCACAATTAATCGTAATGATAGGACTAAGAACCAAAGGGATCACATAAACAAGAATAGTGTCTGCAAATACTAGCTGATAGAATCAAAAAGGGAGAGAATGATCCAACATGGGAAGTGAGATACACAGCAGACCCATAGAATGGCAGATGTCCTAACAGCACTCTGGCCTCAGAATCAGCCCTTAAGGCATGCGGATCCGGCTGAAATGCCCATGAGAGTATTTCAGGCATGGAAACCCAAGACACTGTGAGGAAAAAAAAAAATCCTAAATGAAAGATCTCCGTGAGTGAGATCCCAGTGGAAAGAATGGGTCATCAAAGAAGGTGGTACCTTTCTCTGAAGGGAGGAGAGAACTTCCACTTTGACCATGGCCTTGTCTAAAAATGATCAGAGTCAGTGAACTCAGGGGGCTTCCATAGCCTTGGCAGCTCATGACAAGAGCCTAGGGTGATTACTGATGCCATAAACAGGAGTGTCAATTTGTTAAGTCAACAACAGGAGTCACTGTGCACTTACTCCTCATGTAGGATCTTTGTCCTTAGTGTGCTGTACATTGAGATTTAATGCTATAACTAGTACTCAAACAGTATTTTTCACTTTATGTTTCTGTGTGGGAGCAAACTGTTGAAATCTTTACTTAATGTATGCTAAACTGATTTTCTGTATATAAAGAGAATCAAAAATGAATCTTGATGTGAATAGAAGGGGAGAGGGAGTGGATAAGGGGAGGGTTGCGGGTTGGAGGGACGTTATGGGGGGGAAGCCATTGTAATCCATATTCTGTACTTTGGAAATTTATATTCATTAAATAAAAGTTAAAAAAAAATATATGAGTTTTGGTTGACAGACTGCTGTGCCCCCTTCTTTGGCACTTTGACTATATTATCCCACTGCTTTCTAGCCTCTATGGTTTAATGGGGAGTTAGTTGTTAATCTGAAGGCTTCATGTGTGATTATTCTCCTTTCTATTGTTGCTCTCAAGATTCCCGCTATGTCCTTGGATTTCAGCAGGTTTATGATGTGCCTATTTCTTTAATTTTTCCAGACATAGTTGAATCTATAAGACACATGAGTTCATGTTTTAAATACATCCAGGGAAGAATGAGCACTATTTCTTTAAAAAAAAAAAAACTTATTTATTTATTTGAGAGGCAAAGTTACAGAGAGAAGGAGACAAAGAGAGAGGTCTTCCATTCATTGGTTTACTCCCCAAATGTCCACAATGGCCACAGCTAGGCCCATTTGAAGCCAGGAGCCAGGAGCTTCTTCTGGGTCTCCCATGTGGGTACAGGGTCCCAAGCACTTGAACCGTCTTCCACTGCTTTCCCAGATGCAGTAGCAGGAAGCTAGATTACACACAGGCTTAACCTATGAGGCCACAGCACCCGGACCCCACTCTTCCTTTAAATATCTCTTCTTCCCCTTTATCTCTTACCTCTCCTGGAACTCGAAGTATGCACATGTTGGTCTACTTGATGGTATTCCATGGGTCTTCTAGACTATGTTGATTTTCCTCATTCTTTCTTCTATCCATGCCTCAAACTCTATCATTTTTATTGACCTGTATTCAAGTTTGCTAGTTCTTTCTTCTACCTGCTCAAAATCTGATGCTTAAACCTACTAGTCAATTTTTCATTTTACTTATTGTATTTTTAACTTTAGAATTTCCATGTGGTTCTAAAAAAGGATTTGCATTTGGGAACACATTAACCTGTTCTTCTTCAATTCTTTAAATGGTGTTTCCTTTAGTTTTACAAACATATTCATAAGACTCAGTTAAGAATCCTATTAAACTCCATATCTGAGCAACCTTAATGCCAGTTTCTTTTGATTGTTTTGTTCTCTGTGAATAGCCTGCACTCCCCTATTTCTTTGCATGATTCCCGATATTTGCTGAAAACTGGACATAGAGCATATATATTTTAATAACTTTGAAACCTGATCCCTGCCCCCATACGCTGTTCATTATCTTTTTTGTTGTTTAGGAGTATGGTTTGTCTGGGTTTTTTTGAAAGATTTATTTTATTTATTTGAAAGAGTTACAGAGAGAGGTAGAGACAGAGAGAGGTCTTCCATCTGCTGGTTCATTCCCTGGATGGCCACAATGGCCAGGAGCCAGGAGCTTCTTCAGGGTCTCTCACATGGGTACAGGGGTCCAAGGACTTAGGCCATCTTCTACTGCTTTCTCAGGCCATAGCAGAGCTGAATCAGAAGAGGAAGGAGCAGCTGGGACTAGAACCGGTGCCCATATGGGATGCTGGCGCTTCAGGCCTGGGCTTTTTAACCTACTGCACCACAGCGCCGGGCCCCTGGTTTGCATGTTTAACAGTTTTCCTTGACCAAGTCTGTAGTGTTGGCATTCCCTGAAATAAAGTCTCTGCTTTAAATAGTTGTTCTCATTTTTATTTCTGACTTCCTAAGGATCACCCTCATGTCAGAATAGATTGCAGGTCAGCAATGTTCACAATATGGAATGCTTTTTTTCATTAAGTATTCTCTGCTTTGTCATGAGGACCTGTGGGTGGCTTGGAGTACATCTTCAAAGTTCAAGCAGATGAGAAGTTTTCCTTGTCATTAGCTTCCTGCTTTCACAAGGTCTCAAGGTCAGCCACAGATGCGTAAGTAATGAGAACTTTCTCTGTTCTTTCTTGACTTTCTTACACACACACACACTGTCTTCCAGGACCTCAGTAACATATCAGACATTTTTTTTTTGCTTTTTGTTTTTTAAAGATTTATCTATCCATTTGAAAGGCAGAGTTACAGAGAGGCAAAGGCAGAGAGGAGTCTTCTATCCTAGTTGGTTCACCCCCCAAATGGGTGCAACAGCCAGAGCTGGGCCAATCCAAAGCCAGGAGCTAGGAGCCCCACCTGGGCCACCCACACAGGTGCAGGGGCCCAAGCACTTAGGCCATAGTCCTCTGCTCTCCCAGGCCGCAGCAGAGAGCTGGGTCAGAAGTGGAAAAGCCAGATCTCAAACTGGAGCCCATATCGGATGCCAGTGCAAGCCCCTGTCAGATGTTTTTATAGCTTACTACAGACTAGACCTCAGTCTTTAGATCTTCTTTTTACATTTTTGACCTGTTTCTTCCTGTATGAATGCCTTGGGGAGCTTCACTGTTGACCTTCCATGACTAATGCTGATTGTTTTAGTATCCACAATACTCAATAAAATTTTTCCATGGAGCTCCTAGCTAAGTCAATTAGTGACAAAACCCTGAGGATGGTGACTTTTATATCATTCCAAATCAAATCAGCCCCCTCTAGTGGCAGTGAGGTCATTGGTCTCCATGGAGCTAATAGAATGATGGAAGAATCTCCATATAAAAATTACGCAGAGCTCCCTGTTGTTAAGTTATTGAGAGTCAATAGCTTTTCTTGAACAAATATTTCTAATTTGTTGTATGCCTTTGGTTATAGAGTTCTAAAACGGCTGCATTTCATAATCCTATTATCATCTTCATTGCTTTCTAAAGAAAGAGAATTTTCTAAGGACCTCAGTCTATTGTTATGGAAGTCTCACAGTTGGATGATAAATTTGCATGATCATTCTGTTTAAAGGGTCAATTTGTTACTCAAAAGCAGAAATTGTCACCATGTGGGATTACATTCTCAGTGTTGCTCTGTCAACTATGAATAAGTCTATAAAGTCTCTGAAATTTTCATTTTATAAACGGTTTATGAAAATTTTGGGGGGGGTTTTAAATGCAACCACCACTTTGCAATCCCTACCCTAAGGGGTTTTTAACAAATTCAGTCCACCTGCTTTCCAGGATTCATTTCCTCAGTTCACGTTCTAAGAACCTGCCGCTAGCCTGGAATAATGCTGGCTGGTAGGTAGATAATGGAAGTAACATGAAGAATGTAGAATTCATTGGACTTAAATTAGTATATTGGGTCAATTAGAGCTCGTTTGAAGATTTTCTTTCTAAGGTCCTATGAAGGTACTTCAGAAAGTTTGGGGAAAATTTGAATGAAAAGACAAATTCATTTTGGTGGAAAAATTTTGAAATACATGCATAGTTTTATTTTCATGGATTTCATGGATACACAATTCCCATGAACATTTTAAAGAACCTTTGTACACTGCAAAATATAGTATCTGTTACTTGGTTTGTTTTAGAAAAGATAAGTAAAGCTATTTCTTCAGACATCCTTATCTGAATAATTTCAGATTTTGGTGGTTGGGGGTGGGGAGCAAAGAAACTTTGAATTATTTTTAGTTTTTAAAAGATTCAATATAGTTCATAAATATAATTCTAAAAATATGATTTTCCCTTCCTTCTTTCCTCCCAATCTCCTTTCCATCTCTTCTTTTTTTCTCTTTTCTTTTATCTTCTTTTTTTTCTTTTTCTCCTTCCTTTTCAGTTTTTGAGATAATGTGTGTTTAATTTACATTATATTCAAGGACTTAATTCTCTATCAAATAAAGTGTTCAACAAGTTATAAAGCAAAGAGATCCTAGCTTAGTGAGAATATAGGCAAGGACTGTAAACAATCAGATTTTATATTACAGAAATTCTAAACTGCAAATATTTTTTGAAGTACAAATTTTCATAAAGAATCCACGCTCATTTCAAAATAAGCTACAGGGTATTTGAATTGGGGTTGAAATGTCTACTGAAAATGATATTGGAAAACAGATAATCATGCAAATCTTTGAAAAAATGAACCTTTTTGCACGTTTCAAAAACATTACCTTATATCATTGCAAACCTGTCAAGCAATTTCAGTGATCATGGTAATTCATATTCAAATATTCACCATGTTTGCTCATGGCATTGATTGTCCCAGATGTTCCAGTATTGTAAAAAGACATTAAGACTAATTTTTAAATATTTAAAACACTGTTTTCACTGAGCAAACTATGGCATTTCCAATTTTCCAAAGAAAAGAATCTTTCGATCTGAAGCTAGCTCTTACAATGCAAGCTAATGTTGATTAAAGACTCAGTTTCATAGTCAGTTGTGCTTTCCCCTTGAGATAGACCCCTCCCAATACAGTTGCCATAATCATTCACATTGGTGTACTCTAGAAAGAGCAATCACATCCAATCACTTGGCTCCAGTAAATCAGCGCTACCCTCCACTCCACGGAGTGGTGAAAATGTGCTACCTAACAGAAATTCATTCTATCAACACAGATTTCGAAGATCATGGAATAGGATTTTATATAAGGGATAAACATAAAGATCATGTTTTAAATGCAAAATCTATTCTCTATGGCAGTCTTAATTGGTAATAATTCAACCAGGGCTTTCAGCAAGACTTTCCATTTTAGGTCACATTTTTGTTCCAAATCAACATCCATCTGGAAGCAATTGCATGGTATTGTCAACCTAGCATTAAAACTATGATAACTGGTGTCTGGGTTTGCATTTTCTCCTGATGCTTGATATGATTTGGAGCTAATGGATTAGCAACCTCTTTGGGTTAAAGTATTCCTATTTGTAAAATAGAGATTTCTCGATTATCCATTTCTCATAACTTGTTCCATGAGAGATATATAGCACTGTTTCTAAGGCATTCACATGTCAAATAGGTCAGAATATTTACAACCTTCTTGTCAATTTTCAGCAGTGTTTGCTGTGCTATTTTTACTTTGATAGTTACTCCATTACTGTATAGAAACATACATTTTTAGGCCAACTTTAGTCAAAGGTTGCCCTATATAAACCCTTAGATTCTTGAGAAAGTACAGAATACTGATTACTGACTTATTAGAATATTCTTCTATTTGTGGTGATGTAAAAAGAGATATATTTAAATACCCTGGTTCTAAAAGTAGGGCATTGTAATGTATAATTATTTGCAGAAATTTTTATTTCTTGCCTTGTTATCATTTTTCCCAAGGTGATTCTCCATTACATTCTCATTAAAATGATAAATACTGAAATATATACAATACAAAATCAGGGAATGGAAAACTAATGCAATCTTTTTCACTAATTATTCATCAGATTTAGAGTTCAGCAGCCTGTAAATGCAGCAGGCATATTGTCGAACTGGAGTTCACTGGGCTCACGGTTCTCTGTAATAAAGGCTAGAACTCTAGAACTTGTCAAGCAAAGTACTACAACCTGATACAGAATACATCATTTTCCCCTTGTGATTGAGATGGATATGTGGTCATATGGACATAACTTACAACATCTGCTTCTACAAACTATAGTGCAAAGCTAAATTGTGAACACTATATAGCAGAAATTTAGACCGTAAATGAAAACAGAAGCTTTATAATGAGCCTTAGGTTTGCATTTTGTTTTGGTGGGTCTTATGACTGTGCTGTAACCAAAAGCACACCCATTATTCTACGAATGCATCATCGTTCGTAATGGAGAAGCACTTCTGAGGACCACGTAAGAGCATCTTTTCTGCTGACCTTTCCACTTCTGTTTAGGAGATTCAGAAGTTACTTATGGAAGCGGCAATAGAATCTTTGCATATTTAAAGGACTGAGGCACTGGGCCAGCTTAGACAGGCCTAATTTTGATACAGTTTGTTAACAGTCAGACTCCCTCTTTATGAATTCTGGAATTCCAAGTGAGTCATGTGGTGGCGGGTGGGCTGGGGTTGGGGGAGACAGGACATAAAGTGCTCCTTTCACACCTGTTAATATTTGTTCAAACAACAAACAGGTGGTCCCAGTGAAGCATTCCTCATCACAGTTAACAAACAGTTAAAGGAAGACACGGAGCAAGAATGGAGCAGTTACAAGGCCACAGCAAATGCCCCCTCTGCAAACGCCCCCTGGGAAGCAAGTAGGTTCAAGGTGCACTGCACCACTGATGGGAGAGAATACCGGGCTTGGCCTGCTTCATCTCTCTATGGCTGAACTGAGTGTTCTTTCCAAGTGCTACTCTTCAGAATTAGATCAAAGCTGAAAAACAGGAATTGTTTAGTTTGTTTGTCTTTCAGGAAATGTTAACAAAAACATGATTTGTTTAAAATGATATATGCTCACAAGATCAGTTAATTTTTTATTTTTTAATGAACATTTAAGATTCATATACAAAAGCTAACAGAGCAATAAGTCAATCATGAAATACATACAACGAAATAAAACGGAAAATAACTCAATTACACATTCTCACCACTGAAGCACTACACGCTGGCGGCAGCGAAAGAGAGGTGTCAATGTTTTGGAGACAGTGACCTCTGGGGCCAATGGCCAAGAACATCATCAAAGTACTCTGCTTTAACATCTCCCTTTCTTTCTTGGTCATTATTTGGCTAGTAGGGAGTATGGGGTGAGGTGAGAAATAATTTCCTTTTCCAAAACAACCTAAAATAATTTTAAGCAGTTAATTTTTCCCTCTCAGAAATATTTTACCTGTTAATCTAACATACTATGTATTTCTGTTATTAAAATTTGTCTGCATCAGTTTTTGCCTACTCTACTTTTTAACATAGATCATGCAGTACTTTTCTAATTTCAGTACAATAAGAATTATCAAAGGCAATTAATTCTGAACATCAATGTCCAGAGTTTCTTTTTAATGAAAAATGTGCTCTTTGTGATCTTTGTTTCTTGCAATTGTTGGTCAAGTAATAATCATGGAGCATTTCCTAAAATATTTATTTGCTGGGAAAATTTGTATGAAATGACATTTGAAGTATAAAAAAATCGGTAGGTAACACTTGGAACAGTTAAAAATAGACTTATCTTGTTTGTAAACTATCAATTTAAGATACTGAGCGTCTGAGTATCAGAGTCAATGTCTCCTCTTTTTCTAGAAAGTTGTTTGCTTTATTTATCAATGACATCTTTGAAACATCTGAAGTTACATATAGAAACATCAAGGCAATATTATTTGTACATATTATTAAACATGCAAAAATTTCCTGAAAGATAGTGTTCAAATATGAAGAGTCTGTCTGAGCTCACCCTCTCCCGGGTACCATTTCGCTGGAAGTATGGCTCTCTTGGAGTTTTGGAGTGTGGTGGATTATTTTGGAGAGGCAGCCCCTTTAATCACCGGCTCCCTATTCAAATATGTTGCCCAGTAAACTAGGTTGAAAGTGCCGAACAAGACTGGGAATACAATTCGGGACATCTTGTCAATCTTGCTGATGCTGTTATAAGTCTTTTTGCTTTCAGAGGTCTTCTCTTCAGATGGTTTTGCTGAGGCTGAAGATGCATTTGAGGTTCCTGCTGGGGTCTGCTCCTTTGGGATGTTGGGGGGGTGGGTCATCTTCCCAGTGGTAAAAGCATTTGTGGACTTATTCAATATGAGTTCACGCTCCTTTTTCTGCAAAACATAGTGAGAATGTAATGGCATGGCTTCTACTTGTGATCCTCAGCTCACTGGAGTTCTATGGGTGTGTGTCTCATGCATACAGAAACATCAGCTTATCCCTGGGAGAGGGCAGTCCTCTACAGACTTACTATTTCTTAAACTGGTATTTATTTATTTTCACTTTATTGGAAAGGCAGAGACAGAGAGACAGAGACAGACAGAAAGAGATCTCCCATCTCCTGGTTCACTCCCCAAATACCTGCAATAACAGGACTGAGCCTGGAAGCCAGGAGCCTGGAACTCAGTTTGGGTCTCTTGTATGGTCAGAAGGGACTCAAGTACTTGGGCCATCATCTGCTGCTTCCCGAGATGTGTGTTAGTGGGAAGCGAGATCAGAAGCAGAAGAGTCAGGATTTGAACTAGGCAGTCTGGTCAGAAATGTGGGCATTTCAAGAAGTGACTTAAGTGCTGCTCCAAGTGCCCACCCCTCCACAGACTTCTAAGTCTGTAACTCCACATAGCCAGAAGCCAGAGAATGAAACAAGAGGCATTGTTGATATTGATGTTGAGCATTTCTCCAGAACCTAGCATGCACTGGATCAACATTTATCTTAGATCACAGAGCAGACATCATTTCTGTACCTTTAAGGCATAAGTAGGAGTTAGTAATGTACATGGATATAAGAGACTTCTAGGGAATGCCCTATTTGAAAGAGGAAAGGGGGGAGTGATTAAAATAATTATAACACATGCATTCTTTGGGGTAATTTGTCTTTATCTCAGCACAACACTTCAGAGAATCCTCCATGTCATGTCCTGTAATCAGTAATTCATTCTTTCTTACACTGTGTAGTATTTCTGTGTATGAATATGCCATCACTTGTTTATTCTTCTCTTGATGGTTACCCACACTATTGACTATGCAATCTTGACTTGATCAATTCAGCAGTTATGAATATTCTTGTATACATTTTTGGGCATCACATTTTTGTTTCTCTGGGATAGGAAATTCTAGAGCAGCAAGAAAATGTATGGTGTCAAAAAATCAAATAGTGTTTACATTTGGAGAGATGGGGAGAGATAGTGACTAGAAAATGTTATGGTGAACTTTCTGGAGGCTGTTGATGTTCTCTATCTAGACAGAGATTAGGAATACACAGGTGCACATTACATGGTTGCCAAATCAGATATGCTTAATACTTGTGCATTTTATACTACGTAAATTTTGCATCAAAAGAATAACAGCAAACCGATATGGAACTCTAGTGTGAGATTTGGAAGAGCCATGTGGGCAAGGTCAGGTCTCTTCATGAGAAAGGAAACAGCAACATCAAATCGATAAGCAGCCTATGGATGTCAATAGGATAGAACTGAGAGTGCTCCATGGAATTAGAGTGCCCTGGTTTTCTGTTACTGGCTTGTAGACTCTGGTGGAGAGGCAGGACATACAGTGCTAGTCTTCTATAATGCCTTCTAGGACTCTCGTCATGCTGGTTTTCCCACTGGACAGATTAAGTTATACTTTGACTTCTGCCCTGAATGACTGCAACCTCCTCTTCTCTAAGCACAAAGGATATGCTTATTTGTTTTATGCATGCATAATCAGCAGCTTATCATATGCTACTTTATATCCTATCTGAGTATGTTACTCTTACCTCCCCAAGGAAATGATTCAGCTTGGAGCATTCTTTAAGTATTCCTTAAATTTAGGCACAAATCACACTTGAGATAACTGATGATTAATTATTTTGAACAGAGTAATACTTTTCACAACAACTGATGTCCATCATTTTTTTTTTTTTTGACAGGCAGAGTGGACAGTGAGAGAGAGAGACAGAGAGAAAGGTCTTCCTTTGCCGTTGGTTCACCCTCCAATGGCCGCCGCGGCCGGCGCGCTGCAGCCGGCGCACCGCACCGATCCGATGGCAGGAGCCAGGAGCCAGGTGCTTTTCCTGGTCTCCCATGGGGTGCAGGGCCCAAGCACCTGGGCCATCCTCCACTGCACTCCCGGGCCACAGCAGAGGGCTGGCCTGGAAGAGGGGCAACCGGGACAGAATCCGGTGCCCCGACCGGGACTAGAACCCGGTGTGCCGGCGCCGCTAGGCGGAGGATTAGCCTAGTGAGCCGCGGCGCCGGCCCTGATGTCCATCATTTAAGTGAGCTAAAGCACTTAGTCAGTGGGATTGGACATGTTTTGTTGATGTGCTGCTTCTATTAATGTGCCTCTTCATGACCTTGAAGAAGAAGGACACACTGCACGACGATGTGGCAAAAGAACAGGCTGAATGGACTGTACAATTAGAAACTGGACAAGTCATCTCGGAAGAGAAGAGAGTTACTTTTGCAAAAATAATAGACTTGAATAGAAATAAGCCCAAGTCATTCACAGACCATCAGAGCTTTAGCTTGAATGAAGTTAGTGACTCAAAGTAAATTAGAAAAGTGACCTGCTGTAAATAAGACACTGTGAGGACTCTGAATATATGGGAAGGGTTGTGAGAAGGCTAGGGAGGGGAAAGACCTGGTATTACGTTTGGACATGGAATCAGGGAATTTCTCTGTCAAGGGAATCTGAAAGAAAGGAGGAGGAGGAAAATAAAGTCAATACCTTGATCTTGGCTGCTTCCAAGGCTTTCTTGCCATCCCATGCCCAGCCTCTCTTTGTAAAATAGTTGACTGTGGCAAACTCGATCAGTGCAGAGAACACAAAAGCATAGCACACAGCAATGAACCAGTCCATGGCAGTGGCGTAAGCCACTTTGGGCAGAGAGTTCCGAGCACTGATGCTGAGAGTCGTCATGGTCAGCACTGTGGTGACCCCTGCAGTAGTCAGATGGGGACAGAGTGGAGAACGGAAGCAGGGGTCAGTTATTGGTACCCAAGACCCCAGGACAACACCCAAAGAACTGGTTATTTTGATCCTAAGCAGCACCATCAGCCCTCAATGTTTTCATAGCCTTTAACACATTCATTACATTGAAAATATTGCTTATTATATTGACCACAATTGTCTCCTCTCTTTGAATGCAAACTGGACAAGGCCAAGGATTTGTGTCTGGTTTCTATACACCCATGTTCCCATTTCTTTGAACTAATCAAATAGTTGGTTGCTAGATGTGTTAAATGAGTGGTATGTGTGTCTTTGTGGCACTAGGGGGAAATCCAATAGAGAAGTGGTGATTACACTAATGCTACTTCTAGTAAAATACTTAATAAAAATTTACTGGATGCCTTGTAAGTAGTGGACTATACAGACAAGTAAGACAATTTATTTCCCAAGGTAAACCCAACCTGCAGATTTGAGAATACCATGTAAAAAGACTGGAGTGATGGTGCCACAGCTAGGAAACCACCAGAAGGGAAGGAACAGCCCCCACCACCACCACCAGCAGCTCTCAGGAGGGACCATCCTGCTGGCACCTCAACTTCCAGCTGCCAGAGCTGGGAGGCAACAACATTTTGCTGTTCAAGACTCCCAATCTGTGGTGCTTTGTTATGCTGGCCCTAGGAAACCAGAACAGCACAGCACACACAGGAGTGGAATGTTGCTGGTGGTTAAAGCCGCTGTTGGATTTCACTCAATGCTACCCTCCAAAGGTATTTATATATATATATATATATATATATATACTCATTGAATATGGAGTCCTGCATGGAATTAATGTTTCATGAGAAATCAGTAGGAACCTGATTTTTCTTGGGAATCCAGCTGATCATTGTGCCAAGAGAAGTGCTCTGTATATGATCTCACACAGGCCCTTGCATCTTCTTAGGTTCTTTAACATCCCAGCATACATTGAGAATCTCCAGGAAGCAAACTGTCATGGGCAATACTTTTAAACAACTTTTCCACGCACACTGTTTTCCCTCATTAGGAATGCTGCCAGCTCATCAGCAACCTCCACAGCTGCCCAGGCTCAGCAAGGGCCGGCAAGTAGAGTGGGCACGTGGCTGGAGGTAGTGCGATGGTTGGGAACACTCCTGGGCCACTCACCTGTGAACTCCCTGGATCCTGGGCCCCTGTACTGAGGGAGCACAAACATAAAATGCATGTGAACATCTTCACCTAGCAGGGGTGGGGGACTTGCAGCCTGTGGGCTGTATAAGGTCCCTGAAATCATTTGGTCTGGTCCTGCCAAGGCAACCAGTAGCAGGACTGGAAATTCAATAAATCTATAGTGGGCTATTTTGAGGCTGATAATTTTGTATGGCCCACGAATGATGTTATACATACTCAAATGGCCCTCGGCAAAGCAAAGATCCCCCACTCCTGATTAGAGCAAGAGCTTACATATGGATCAGTTTACAGATTTGAAAGGTGTGATCATCAGTTATCACAACTGACCTGCAAAACTACCTTTACCATCTCTTCCTAGCCTTGAGGAAACTGAACTTCAGGGTGTCACTCTACTGTGATTACTGTGCCAAGGGTTCTCCTGAGCTAGATCCTTCTAAACATAGGTCATGCCTTGGGGATGTAAAATGATGTTCTAGATTTTTATCATACAAAATGGCCCTTGGCATCCACAGGGGATGGGTTCCAGGATTCCCCCAAGGAATCCAAAATGTGCAGAGGTCCAAGTCCCTTCTATAAAATGACATATTATTTGCCTATAACCTATACATATTCTCAAATCATCATATACATATTCTTCAAATCATCTCTAGATTATCTGCACCTAATATGTAAGTGCTGTGTAAATAGTTGTAATATTGTATCATTTAGGGAATAGTGGCAAAAAAAAAAGTCTGTGCAGTACAGACAAAATTTTTTTCTAATATTGTTAACCTATGGTTGGTTGAATCCCTGGAAGCAGACCCCATGGACACAGAAGACTAGCAATGTAAGTATGAGCATGTATGTGTGTGTTTAGTTTACCACCGTCAAATCACATGTAATGTATTCACTGCCACTTGGTGGTTAATTCTGAAATGGCATGTACCTTTCAGAGGAGATTGCCTGATGACTTTATGGGAAGTGTGAAAATACAATACCAAACTCTCATACAAGAGACATAAGCTGGCGATTTCAAGCCTCAAAACAGGACTGCATTATTCCTTCCACCCCTATTTAGTGGGAAATTCTAAATCCAACCCTGAAAATCAAAGTCCTAACTAACTGACCCATTGGTTTCCGAGGTCTCCAAATGGAGAGGATGACGCTGGACGTTTGATGGTGGTAGCTGTTGCTTTGCAGGTGTTTAGGGCCACTCATAAAGCATCCGCCGCTACGCCTTGGGGACACTCACCAAAAACTGTCCTGGCAGGTACTGATTCTCGGTTCAGCCAGAAGGACACCTGAGATAGGATCACTGTCATTATGCAGGGAAGGTAGGTTTGGATGACAAAGTAACCGATCTTCCTTTTCAGGTGGAAATGAGCTGTCATGATTGTGTATTCACCTGCAAATAAGCAAATTAATGAGCATCAGTCACCTAAAGTCTCAGGCCACTGGACCAAAGGAGTTCCAGGGAACCTCCCTTTGTTGCACCTTCTGACAAGTATTTATTCGTATTTTTGGATTTAAGGAGAGGTAGAATCTCATGCGTGAATTTCTTAATGGTCACTTTATGTATAAGTCTTGTGACCCAGCCTCCGAAAGCCTTTAACTGGTGGATGGTTTTTCTGGGGAAAATCAGATTTGTGTGTTTTACTAATCCCCAGTCACAATCTGTCCAGGCTCCCAGGCGCCCTCGCCTGCTACTGCAATCAGGATTTCAGGATTTAGGATCCGCAGATATAATTCGGGATATCAAAGAGCCCTGTTGTGGGAGGACAGACTCCCTCCTTGTACCCAGCCCAGAGGCTCCAGGGAGGTGGAAGGACCACTCTTCCTCGGGTGACAGGCCGTGTGCTCACCCGCTGCAGGAAGAAGGGAGAGGACGGCAGCTCAGGAGGCACTGACCCTGGCCGCTCTTCCTTTCTGCCACCCACCAGAGAGACGGGAAACCTCTTCTCTGAGACTGGGGGCATTTCCTTGGCAATGCCCAAGTGCCTTATCTGGATTTGCCTGGCTGTGTGGAAGGCAAGCGGGGACCTCCCATTCATCGCTGAGAACAATGCTGTCCTGATGGTTAACTGGTAAGGAGCTGAGGTGGGTGGATGGCTGGTTAAATGAGGAGTGTTGTCCCAGAGTCTCCTTGTGACTTGAACTGTGCACCCCTGGATGCTCTGAGACATGGAGGCAGAGTTGAGCTGATGGGAGGACAACCATTCTTTGGCTGCATTGCAAGGAGTGGATGGAGTGACCGGGCAGCAGGCTGCATGTGAACATGAGGAGAACGGGATTAAGTTCTCCATGTATGCGGACCTCTGGTGCAAGCTCATGGATTAGATGTGCATGGACAGAGTGCTGGAATGTTCAGAGCTGATGACATGGCTCTGATGCTTACTGTGAAAAGCAAAGCCCATGGCTTAGCAAGGCCATCTTGAGGCTGTTTTTCTGAGGGTCTTTATTCATAATACATCATACATTCCAGCCAAAGAAACCGTAACAATCACTTGTGGCAAAATCTGCCCTCATTCAGAAAAGGAGCAGCACCGTGAGACACGCTGCCAGTGGAAGGGCACATCTTTCCCAAGACCCTCAGCAGGTGACAGCAGGGAGAGGGGCCAAACAGGCTCCAACGTGGGAGTGAGAAGCATGGATAAAGAGAGGGAGAGGGGCATGGTTAGTAGCTAGAACTGGAGCTTTACATTTGAAGAAATGAAGTTTCTTTAAGTAAGGTTTGAAATTGCTACTTTTTTTTTTTTTGACAAGCAGAGTTAGACAGTGAGAGAGAGAGACAGAGAGAAAGGTCTTCCCTTTCCATTGGTTCACCCCCAAAATGGCTGCTACGGCTGGCGCGCAGTGCCGATCCGAAGTCAGGAGCCAGGTGCTTCTCCTGGTCTCCCATGGGGGTGCAGGGCCCAAGCACTTGGGCCATCCTCCACTGCCTTCCCGGGCCACAGCAGAGAGCTGGCCTGGAAGAGGGGCAACCGGGACAGAATCTGGCACCCCGACCGGGACTAGAACCCGGGGTGCCGGCGCCACAAGGGGGAGGATTAGCCTAGTGAGCCGCAGCGCCGGCCTGAAATTGCTACTTTTAATTCATTTTACTTTTGTTTTATGAGTTTGCAGTAGGAAAATCAGGTAATTTTTTCTGAGAAACCTGCCTTTTTAGAACATAAATAGGGGCAGAAACAGCGGTTATAAATTTCTGGAGAGCCATATGCAGCAACTGCGAACTGTAACGTCTTCTGTTACTGCCACAATTCTTCACAACCCCAAACTCCTTTCCCTCCGTTCCATAAAATCACACCGCTTGCTCTTCCTTTCCCTTTAGCGTGGTAACCAAATGGAGACGCAGTGCTCCCAGGCTCTCTCACATCCGCCCGGGGTGCCCAGCACGCAGGGATGGTCAGCAGGGCCCTGGCTGCATGCAGGTGCCTGTGCAAGAAGGGGTGGAGGTGCACTAAATGTCCGTTTCAGGGGACCGTGCTGACAGTCAGAGACACTGGCCAGGGGCTCCCTAAGGACTGGGCTCAGAGCTCCCTCTGCCACCAGGGATCCCTTGGTTCCTTTGGGCCTTTGTCTTCTGCAGTGCAGCCTGTCTGAAGCCCTGAAATGCCCTGGCCCCCCCATAGCACCGCCTTCTCACTACTTGGTCTGGGCCTGGAGGCATCTGATTGTGTAACTTGAAGGCTCAGGAGGTCATCCTCATCTGATTCTTTGCACTTCCACCCCATCCCGTCTTCACATTTGGAACTGAGAGCATCTGCTTCCCTCTTGGTCCCACCTCAGCTATTCCTCTGATGCTGCTTAGTTGCACTTTCCCAAATTCAACCCCAGGGAAATCTGCTCTGAGATGTTCAGAACAGGAGGCAGGGAGCAGGTAACAGGGAGTGCTTGCAGGAAGCCATTGCTTCTTCTGCAGAGACGGTCCTGTGTGTCAGTGCTTTGGACAGGGCTGTTACATAAGCAGGTCCTCGTGGGCTGCAGGTAGGACCTGCTCACAGGGTGGCAAATGCTCTGCAGATTAATGCCTCACATCCGCTTTAATGCTGCCAGTCGCAGCAGCTGGTGCTTCTGTGGGCAGCTGCGGGGAGGGGCCTGACAGGGAGCACAGCTTCCGGGCAGACTCACAACAGCTGTGCCCTGTGTTTCCAAGTCAGCATAGCTGGCCAGGGTGCACTGTGTGTGGCTGGTGCAGAAAGGGGTCAGGAGCCCTGAGTTCCTTCATGGTGTGGTGTCCTGCAGGTACCTGGCTGCTCTTACCTGTGCTGGTGCTGATGTTCTCGGTGCCCACTGTCTGTCCCATCAAGTGATACTGGTTCAGTCTGGAGCCATCCTCCGCCACCACAACAGACTTGGTGGAGCCATTGGTCCAGACATAGACGACTTCAGAATTAGGGTATGCATCTGTAGGGCAAAGAGACACAGTGGCATAAACATGGACTCATTCCCAGCCTGGAAAAAAAACAAAGGTTTTGGTAAAAGAAGCATGAGAGAGGACAGAAAAGTTTAGAAGTCAATGTATGGGACCTAAAGAGTAGTGTAGAGCGGTCAGACCAGGGCAGACACCACTGGGTTTAGGTCCTTCCACCCCACTGCAAAAGGTCTGCATGCTCATAAGATGGTTCCTGGTGATTCCTGAGATGTGATTTCTCTTTAGAGTGCGTGGCAGAAAGCAAAGGAGAGCATCAGTTCAGAGCCCAGAATGCATGGGTCTCTTTCACTCCGTGATCGTGGCAAGTCACTTATTCTCTGTGTATTTCTTCACCTGTAAAACGGGGTGATTGCGGCACCTGCTTCTTAGGGCCCTGCTAAGACTCCATGGCCTACATAATGACTTATATGCACAGAGTACTTGGAGCAGCAGACAAGGGTGTCCAGGACTCTAAACTCTTTGCTGCCTGCCCTGTCCTTGGTGGGACGGTGGCAGGGCAGGCAGAACCTGTACCTCTTGGTATCATAGATACAGTTATTTGCATGACAAAAGGCACTTGGCAGAATAGAAAGAAGGTGATGGATTCCATAATCAGGAGATGATCCTGGATTATCCTAGTGGGCCCACACAATCACTTGGTCCCCAAAACACAGAGAGACCCCTCACCAGCTGGATCCAGACAGGGATATTCAAGGCATACAGAAAGAACTCCACTGTATATTACCAGCATTGAAGACAGAAGAAGGGAACCATGAACCAGTGAGTATGGGGGCCCTTGAGGGGTGAGAATGAATCCCAGGTGACAGCCAGTCAGCTAATAAGGAATGCAACTCCACAGCCACATGCAATGGGATTCGGCCAACCACCTGCATGAGCCTCAAAGGGGTTTCACCCCCTAGAGCCTCCAGAGGAGATACAGCTTTGATGACACTGATTTGGGCCTTGTAAGACTCAGGGCAGAGGAACCAGCCCAGCCCTCTGCGCTTCTGGCCTACAGAGCTGTAGCATAGCAGATGTGCTATTCTAAACTGCTAAATTTGTGATAATCTGTCATGGCAGCAACAGAAAATTAAAATGGGTATCATGGAAAACAAACTAAACTCCCTCTAGGAGGAAGACAAACATTACCTGTAAGACGTAATATATATGACATGACAGTAACAGAAACACAAGTTAGGAAGAAGGAACAGGTGCCATTTTAAATGGAATGGTACCATAAGGGCCATCTCAGCAGATCCAGGGGGTGTGGAGGAGCTGTCAGGTGGCCCTTAGGAGGCAGACCATCCCAGACAAAGGGAAAGTAAGTGAAAAAGTCCTGAGGCAGGAGCATACCGGAGATGCCTGAAGAGAAGCCAGACACGCAATGAGGCACGGCAAAGGGCACATCAGATAAAGCAGAACCCCAAGGTTATGGTCAGGCCTTTAATTTTTCTTCTGAGTCATGAATATAGTGGAAGTGGTGTTTCAGTGAATATGTGGCTTATGCTAGTTGATGCTCTGGCCAAGATGGGAGAACGAAAGGCAGGTGGACCAGGGACATAAGGGGGTGGGGCAATACTAAAATAATCCAGGAGAGAGACAATGACAGTGAGAAGTGGAGAGAAGAAATTAGGGATGTATTTTAAAGGAAAGGTTCCTCTAGTTGGTAAATGAATGCCAGGTGAGCTGTGAGAAGAAGAAGCTCTTGTGCTCACTAAGATGGCCAGATCCAAGAAGGTTCTGGCCTCGGGCAAAAGATCAGACTCATAATACCCAGGCCATCCTGCTCCACAGCGATGGCCACCTGACAGCCAACTTTGGAGGATGTAGGGCCAGGGTGGAGTCAGAGTCAGGAAAATGAGTGATATGACTCTAATCTTGGCCTGAACATTGGTAAGATATTAAATAGAAGTAAATAGTGTAAATGCGGGTATAGCAATTGATGCTATACTCAGCTCATACTGCAGGGGATGCTGAGTGGTGTTCTTGTCAAGTGTGCTTTTTAAATTAGCATGACCCTCTGTTTTATGTAATATAGAGGTGTTTTCACATGGACAGCATTGGCATTCTCCCAATTCATGTGCATTCTGTTATAATTTCTCTCCTCTATTCGGGGAGATGCCATTTGTGGTGATGCGGCTCTCTACTTTACTTTGACCATTGGCAATTTTGTGCATATTCTGTTTATCTGATGGCTCCCTGATTTCCACATAAATGGCAGTGAGAGTTTTATCTTTTTTCGTATTATGTAAATGGTTCAGAACCCTGCGTAATGAATGGCTGTGGCTGTCAGACACGGATTTCAGCAGCCATGCTGGATTCCAGCTGGGCTGTTGAGTGTGGAGCAGACAGGAGCTGGTAATGAGGCAGTGTACTCTAGGTAGAGAGCAAGCTCCTTTTCCCTGTGATTCCAGACTGGCTCAGGCTGGCTGTGCGCCTGCAGTCCTATGCACCTGTTCTGTATTTTCTCCCTAGATTATCTGCCTCATACCAGGGAAGTTTCCTGTGTTGTGCTGCCGGCTTCCCCCAGTGGCCACAGTCACAGGGAGGAGGGTTATAATTATCAATTAACAATCCCTCTATTCCATTTCCAAGTCGGCAGGGGAACTGTGAGTCTTACCTCTAGCCAAGAGAAGAAAGATAGGCTACTACAACTCTTGGAAGACATAAATGGTTGGAAAGCAGGATTCCGGAAGCTCACAAAGGAACTCAAAGTTTGAGGCAGTAGGTTTTAGTGACTGAAAAAAAGTTCTGGAAGTTAGGAAAGGTCTCCCTAGAAAGAGGATGGAACACAGGACACATGAGCTGACTACTTGGTGCCAAGTTTGCTCAGCAAGAAAGAGAAAGGAGGTAGAGAGCAGGTGATACAAAGGGAGAAGAAAATTCAAGACCCAAGGTGCTCTGGAGAGTGGCAGAGGTCTAGGGGTGCAGGTGCCCCCTCTGAAGGCCTGGAGAGAGGCCAAGCAAAGACACAGATGGGAGTTGTAGAGTCAGAGAGCCACAGAGGCGGGTGTGCAGGCTGACCTCCCCCATCCGCCCTCCTGAGTGCATCACTGCTGGTCACTCTCACAACAGCACTGAGATGGCACAGTGTTACCCATGGGTTTTCCTTAGGTTCTGAGGTCGAGTGGCATGTTGGCCAGGGAAGCAAGCCAGCAGGGAAGGCTGTAGGGCTTGCAGGTTGGGGCAGAGACCAGCTCTGTTAACCTACTGCCTTTTCAGTCATGAGTCCTCCTAATCCCTTTCGCACTGTCCAGAGTACAAATGGCCCTGATTTATAATTTAGGATTTTTTGACTTTATAAAGGCATAGAAAGCAATATGCATTCAGTAGAACTGCACTTAGAATCTTTTTTCTGGGCCAGTGGCACACAGTCTAATCCTCTCTCCTGATGCCGGACAGCAGCAGCAAGCTGTAGCTCCTTGCTGGCCATGGGATTGCAAGGGCAAGCAACACATATTGTACTTTAAAATGTAACATATTCAGTAAGTTACTCACAGTCAATATTTTATTATAAAACAGGCTTTGTGTTATATGATTTTGCCCAACTGTAGTCTAATATAAGGTACTGAAACACATTTAATTTAAGCCAGTTTAAGCTATTGATGTTTAGTAGGTCAAGCATACTTACTATATTTTTTTATTTCCTATATTTTCAAGTTGCTATGAGTTCACCTAAACATAACCTTATCCCAAGTTGGGAGTCATCTGCACTTGCAGTGAGTATCCAATACAATAGTTATAAGAAGATAAAAGTTACTTGAAATCACAGTGACACACGAATGCTATTTAAAATCGACACATGATCTTATTTGTCAAACTGTATTAAGTGACTTATTGTATCAGTGATGTTAATAGCATTAATAATAATAACAATAGCAAGAAGCAGTGTGGCTGTGATCATGTCATTCAACAATGCTGGGTTCTGTTCTCCTCATCAAATTTAGGGTGGGAAGAAATGACTAGTCATGTCCATTTCAGCTCAGTCATTTAGCAACAAACACAAACTTCTACATGTGGCATCCAATCTTTTAGTTGGGACAACAGTGAGTGAGGCAATCAGGTTTGCTGTGCTATGATTTGCCATGCTTTAGAGCTCCGGAAAACACAAGCTCACCATCGTCTGACTGTATGTCACAGAGCCCATCGAGAGGGTCTGTAACATTTTCCCTCACAAACAATTTGGGAATTCACCACTGCTTGCCTCAAGGCTTCTTCTCCAGGACTGACACTTTCTGTCTTCTTCTAGCACTTCGAAGCCTGAGCAGGAAGTGCTGATGGTGTGACTGACCTCTTATCTACAAGGCGGTTCAGAGCCATGAGTTTTTCCCTGTGAATTAAATAGGACAGCATGACTCAGACATTGATTACCAGAGTGACTTTGTACAACCTGAGAACTATGCTTCCATTTCTCCATGTGTAGACTGGGGTGCTGTGAGGACAAAGTATATCCATGAATATCACATGCCTGGCACACAGTAAATGCTTAGTAAGTAGTAGCTACAATGAATGTAACCATATATTAAGAAGGATGTTTATTTGATGTCAAATCTTCTCTTGTGAAAAGATCTTTCTATTTGAATTTATTTTCTGATTTTTGGTCAAAAGCAAACCAAATTTGTGAGAGTGGTGGTCAGCTTTGTCTAACAGGCTGCATGGGGACACATGGGAACTGTTGATAACTAGGTAGGAAATCTGTAGTGCTCTGTGCATGAACTGCTTACGATGATGAGGACATGCAGACTAAAATGTAACAGGTAACTAGAGTTGATGTGATTTGAAAATGTCCAGGGTTTCAGTTGTTGGAAACCCATGTCTCTAGCCTTCCCCTCTCTTCTAAGCCCCGGCAGGGATAAGCATAGTAACTACCTCATAAGACCTCAGCACACTCCTCCTTTGAGACCTGCAGGCCACTCAGCACCCCCCGACTCAGTCTCACGAGATGAACCAGTCAATATTTGACACATCAATGGCCCAATAAAAATTTAAATCTTCACCAAACATAAAAATATATAGATGTGGTATCTCTAACAGCCTAATGGATACCCAATATCCCTGCTTTAAACTAAGTAGATAAAGTTAGATCAGTAGGATGTTGCCACACTCTTTTCCTTGCCCAGGATGAACTGAGAGGTAACTTGGCAAAGGACAAAGGACTGCCACTCTCCCAGCAGAAAGGATTTTGCAGAAACAACTGAAAAGCAGGGCAGGAAGCCAAGAGGGATTGGAGGAAATCTCCCACATAATTCTCTACCTTTTCATAAACCAATTCACTTTTTCACTTCAAACCAGCAGCTCCTTCCAATGACTCCCAATTTCCTCATTAAAATCGGGATTTCCCAAATCACCTGGTCCTAAAATCCTTCTGTTTTCTTTCGATTATGTCCATCTTTCATCCTGTTTATCCACTTCTAATCTGGTCACCACCTGCTCTCTGCTCTGATCACTTGTAATTATTTCATAGGAATTCCTGGCTGCTGGTTTCACCCCCATGGATGGGGATTTTCATCCATCTTTCTTGGGCCTGATAAATAATACATCATGGACTCTGTCTGCTACTTCACACTTTCATATTTGTAGCCCTTTGTGTTTGAGTTGTAACAATCATCCTGTAATTTCCCCAAATGAAGCTTCTTTCTTTTAAAAATTAATTTTTCATTGATAAATAACAATTGTGCATATGTATGGTGTACAATGAGATGCTTTGATGTATGTGTCCATTAGAGAAATGTGCAGTCCGGCTAATTATTGTACTCATAACCTCACCAATTTAAGATGTTTTTGGTAAGAACATTGGAAACTATTTTATCAATTTTGAAATGTTCAATTCATTTTTATTAACTGTGGGCACCATGAAGTGCAACAGGTCACTGAAATGGAGTCCTCCCATCCAACCTGAAACTTTGTATCATTTGACCACACCTTCCCTTTCCCCATCCTTCCCTCTCCCTGCCAGCCTCTTATAACAACCCATTCTCCACTGTTTCTATGAAATAACTCTTCTAGATGCTACATGCAAATGAGATCATACACTATTTGTCTTTCTGTGACTGGCTTAATTCACTGGGGACTTCTCCTGTCATTCAACACCTACACCAATCAATCAGTGGTCATTTGTGTTTTGTCCTTATTTCTCTCATGCCTCCTTCTATTCAAATCCTACCAGATTCAGGTCAAAACACGAATCGCACAATGAGCTTTCCTGTCTGTGAATTACAAATGGCTTTCAGCTGCACAAAAGCATTTAGCCCAATTATCTAGATGTGTCCATCATCAGCTCCTTGGGAACAGATCATGGTCTATGCTGCTGTGTTCCTCACTGCAACTAGCAGAGTGATGAATGCTTAACACGCCTGCTATAGATGAATCCAGTGTCAACCCAAAACGTGTACATTGAGAACTACTTCTGAATGTGATATCAGTAGGTGGGACGTTAGGAGGTGATTCAATCTTGCGAATAGAGCTGTCATAAACAGAATCAGTGCCCTTATAAAAGGGGACCCAGAGAAGTACCCTACTTCCTCCACCATGTGAGGACATACATAGCAAGAGGTGTGGTTGTTGAATCAGGAAGCAGTGAGTACCTCAGATACTGAATCTGTCAGTGTTTTGACCTTGGGCTTCCAAGTCTCCAGAACCATGAGAAATAAATTTCTGTTGTTTACAAGTCACTCAATGCATAGTATTCTGCACAGAAGCCTGACTAAAAAAAGACTGGTACTGAAGAGCAGGGCTGCTGCTGGAACAAACACCCCAAAATGTGGCAGTGACTTTGGAACTGGGTTATAGGTAGAGTTTGGAAGAGCTCTGAGGTATATTCCAGAGAAAGCCTACACTGGGGCTGGTGTTGTGGTGCATCAGGTGAACTCCTGCCTGCAACACCGGCATCCCATACGAGCTCTGGTTCAAGTCTCAGCTGTTCCAGTTCCATCGAGCTCTCAGCTAATGCGTCACGGAAAGCAGAAGATAGTCCTAGTACTTGGACCCCTGATACCCCTGTGGAGACCCAGATGAAGCTCCTGACTTCAGCTCTGAAAGCCCCAGTATATGGGGCTCTCTCTCTCTGTCTCTCCCTCTCTCTCTTTAACTGTGCCTTTCAACTAAATAAATGCATCTTTATAAAGAGAAATCCTACATTTCCATGAATTGACTGTTTAAGGTAGAATTCTGGTGAGGGCCCAGGGGAAAAGAGAAGGGTTCAGGAGAAAGCCTCAATATTCTCAGAGAATACTCATGTAGGGGCCAGCGCTGTGGCATAGTAGATGCCACATTCCATATGGGCGCCAGTTCATGTCTGGCTGCTCCTATTCCAATCTAGCTCTCTGCTAATGGCCTGGGAAAGTAGTGGAAGATGTCCCAAGTTCTTGGGCCCCTGCGCCCATGCAGCAGACTTGGAGAAATCTGGCTCCTGACTTCTTATTGGCCCAGCTCTAGCCTTTGCAGCCATTTAGGGAGTGAACCAGCAGATGGAAGACCTCTCTATGTAACTTTGCCTCTCAAATAAATAAATATATATATATTTTAAAAAGAATATCCAAGTAATCTTGAATAGAACATTTGGAGGAAAAAGAATGGCAAAGTCCATTCCAATGAGATCACAGACAAAAGTGTAGAACATGTTATTGGAAGGAAACTGAAGGAAAGATAAACCTTGTTACAAAATGGCTAAGAACTTGGCTAAATTGTGTTCATGTGCTAGTGTTTTATGGAAGGTAGAACTTGCAAGGATGAAATTAAAATTTTGGCTAAGGAAATTTCTAAGCAAAGTGTTGAAGGAATGGCCTGGTTCCCGGCCTTATAGTAAAGTGGAGAAGAAATGACTTAAAGTATGAAATTTCTAAGCAGGAGGTGAACAACAGTTGAAATATCTGGACAGTTTTCAACTGATTCATCTTCAAGGGAATGAGAAAGCCTGTTTGGGAGAGAACAATAGAGGTGTGGCCAAATGTCTATTGGAAAAAGACACTGGTCAGCCATGCTTAAAACAACGGAAGAACGCAAAGCAGGAGCCACTTGCATCTGCAGAACTTAGACACACGCTGCAATGTACTACCCTACATCATTGCTGTGCTCCCTGCAGGATATGTGAGAAGGAGAGGGATTTGGAGAATCCAGGGAAAAAAATACTACAGATGGAATGCTCTGTTCTCACCTCAAGTTCATATGCTGAAATTCTAACACCTGATATGACCACATTAGGAAGTGGAGCCTTTAGCAGGTGATTAGATCATCAGGGTGGCATCCCATGGATGTATTAATGCCCGTAAGTGCATAATTCACCCTCAGATATTCCTCTTACCTCTTCTGCCATGTGAGAACACAGTGAGAAGAAACCTATTAATCAAGAAGAAGGCCTTCCCTAGATACTGAGTATGTCTGCCTCAACCTTAGACTTTCCAGGCTCCAGAAGAACACAAGTTAAATGTACGTTATCAGCCACCTAATTCATGGTATTCTACTATAGAAGCCTGAACAGACTAAGATAGCCTTCAAAGGATCTGTTAAACAGTAATTCCCTTAGTCCATTCTGGCATTGAAAAGACAAGATTATTCTCTGGATCTTCGTTTATAGGGGCACACCTCCCCCTCATGAGGACTCCACTTTCTTGACCTAATCACCTCACAAACCATCACTTTAGGCCTCAGATTTCCCAAACAATGTGTTGAGGGAGTGGCCTTGTTTCTCTGATTGCTTATAGTAACGTGTGATCTCCTAATAGCATTACATTAGGGATTAGGTTTTAGGAAGGCACAAGCATCCAAGGTTAACTAATACATCAAAGTGATTGTTAAACAATCAAAACCCAGACACAATACAAATAAATCTTGAGTGTTTTCTAAGACTTCAAAGGCTGTAACATTCCAGCTTTCAGAGACCCATGTTCAGTCATTCATACTCATACTGTGTTACATACCAGGGATGACACTTTCAATAATAAAGTCACAATTTCTCATGTCTTCATGTACTAACAGCTCACTACAGCGAGATTTACCCCCAATGTCCAGAAATTTTCTCTACTGGATATCTATCAAAGAAAATTCCAGTTCTAATTTATTTTTAATGAATCCAGATGTTATCTCAGGATTTCATCTAATATTTAATGCATCATTCTACATGAACTAAAAAAGTTAAGGATTTTTTTTCTTTTTAAATAGTTTTGATATTTTTAAGCACCTGCTTCTAAATGAAAGCCATGGCATTATCTATACAGATTTCTTTATGGACTAGGAAATATCTCTATGTCCTAGGGTGAATTTCAGTATCTGCTTGTATTCTTGAGAGTAGTTATAGCAATAACAGAAATGTTTGTTAATTCTGCTCTGTATTAAAGAAACCAGAGCATGTGGCTCATTAGAATAACGACACATATTTGCATTCCTTTGTCTCCTAATAGCAGAGAACTTTTGAATTGGGTAATTTGAAACTCATTATACTATCACATTTAGCCTCTGCATGCTCAGATGCCACTGGTCTAAGTGAACAACTTGGCCAAGCATCTATTTTTAGTAAATCCCGAAGATGAAAGACAAGAAAGAACATTTCTTAAAATTATTATGTATTGAGCTGACGCCACATAAACTGAGTCAAGGTGAAAATCACACAATTTTCTAGCTCTTGGTCAACTGAATGCAAACATAATACATGAACAAAATCCTCTAATTGCTTTGTGCATTACAATAATGATATTAATAGCCAATAAAAATAAATCATCCATACTTTAATCAAATAAAATCTGGTTTTACAATAGCAAGCAGATAATAAGAAATTTGGCACAGTTCAAAATTTCTACTGTGTTCAAAAAGTGTTTCTTCTGGTTCTCTGTTATGTATTTGATATCAATTCATTGGATATAGAAAGTGAAGAGATCCCAACAGATGAATAATTTAGCTTGAATGTGATAAATGATTAAGCTGCAGTTGGTAGATTGTAAATATGAGATAAGTTAGTGAAGGTTTGTGTTGTGTGATTCTTCCCAAATTGCTTTCATGTGGCCTCTCCAGCACACCATTGCCATTACATCTGGGTACCCCATTGTTTTGAACCAATGATAAAAAATAACAGTCTTTGATTTTTTTAGTGTTTTTTTATCAAATCAAAAGGATAATTTTCATATAGAAAAAGAAACATCATTCTAAATTTCCTCAAGGGACAGGGATAACTATTCTGCCAGGAAATGAATCAGTAATTCCCAGATGAAATAACTTAGGGATCTGTAGGGAGTTCTCTGTCTCAAGTAATAATGCTCACAGCCACCCCAGGGAAGCAGGTAGTTTAAATAAATCCTGGTGATAACCCCAGAAGTGACCAATGGTTTCCTTATTTCTGGGGATTTTCCCCAGAAGCTTCCTTATTGCCAGGTGCCCAGGTGACTCCCGCACCTTCCATTGTATTTACCCCCAAATAAATGTACATTTAATCTTTCTACAACATTTGAAGATCACAGTTTGAAAAAAACGACTTCCACCCAACCTACCATTTGTCTCATCACACACACTTACCCCTCTTAGTTCTACACATCCATTTGACGTGACAGCAATATAACATTTGAAACCCTTGGAATCACTTTCAGGAACGGCAGTGTGGCAGCAATTAGGTCATAGCTATTAACTCTGGACACCGTATAAAAAATTACTCCCTGAAAGCACTGGAAAGGGTCCAAGTACAGGCAGAAACTGGAGGGGAGGTGACACTTACAAGAAGGAATGGCTTCTTATGTAAAATTGTGAGTCAGAGCTGTGCACTAAGAATGCTCAAATAGGATCCCCTCAGTGTTTCTTCTTTGAAGAACCAAAGGGAAGAAGCTGGAGTGTCAGCGCAGCACAGGAGGACCATGAGACATAGAATCCTCAAGAGAAAATAGTAACAGAGAGAGAGTCCCAAATCTGATGTCTGCATGTGTACATAACATCTACCAAATGTTGAACTCATCCTGCATTATGCACATTCCTACCTGGAGCATAAACTTGCCAGCTCAACTAAGATAAAAAGCACCTGACATTCCAGCTATTGCCTGTCAAGGGAAGACCTGGTTTGGATTTTCGGACTCAGCCAAATGACCTGGATAAAAATATAAAATCAAGTAAAACAAATTTTAGCATTTTAAATTTGACTGAATCCAGAGTCTCTTCCCAATAACAGCGGAGCAGGAATCCAATGTCCCAGGACCACTCAGTGTGCTTTCCTAGGGACAGGTTTCTGTTTCACTTCTCACCTGCTGCTGAGGGAACTGGCAGAGTTAGGAAACCTAGAGGCAGCTAAGAACAAAGCGAAGGGAAGGGCCTCGGGCCAGGGAGAACAGATACTGTGACCTCCCCATGGGTCAGCTTCCAGATTTTCCCTGGCAATGAAAGAAGTAGCTCATGCGTAAAATGTCCCAATGTTTCCAGGCGCTCTCTACTCAGAAGACTGGCTTCTGTCCAGCCTGCCCTGCAGCATGATGGGACCCGGGATATTCTAGCCAGTGGAGGCTGAGGAGAACTGAGACAGTAGAATGATCTACTACATGCTATAGCCTATCTCTTTGGCTAGTGGCGAATAGCCACACATTCCACTTTCTCCCTGGGGCAGGCAAGAGATGGGCAGAGCACCCAGCAATCCAACATTCCTGAGGATTTCCTGAGGAACTGGTTTCATGCTTTTACGTCTCTGCTGATGGGACCCAGCATAGCCTAGACACCTGGAGGCTATCTGAACAAAGAAAGTGAATTGCACTAGCACCAAGGTTGGACAGGTTCCTGGAATCTCTGGCCAGGCAGGTTGGTGAAGGCCTTCACCTATACGAAAACAGCTTATGAAGATTGGGAGCAGTGGATGTTTTATCTAATGTGTATTGTAAAATACAAAGTAAAGAAAATGAGGAAATAGGAAAATACATTCCCCAAAATAAAGGACTGAATCTCCAGAAACAGGCCTCAATGAAATGGACTGTTATGGCTTACCAGACAAAGAATTCAAAACAACCATCATAAAGGTGCTCACTTAAGTCAGAACAACACATGAATCAAGTTAGATTTCAAGACAGACAAAAAATATAAGAGAGTACCAAATAGAAATCATAGATTTGAAGAATATAATTGTAATAAGAATTTGGCCGGTGCCGCGGCTCACTAGGCTAATCCTCCGCCTGCGGTGCCAGCATCCCGGGTTCTAGTCCCGGTTGGGGTGCCAGATTCTGTACCGGTTGCCCCTCTTCCAGTCCAGCTCTCTGCTGTGGCCTGGGAAGGCAGTGGAGGATGGCCCAAGTGCTTGGGCCCTGCATCCGCATGGGAGACCATGAGAAGCACCTGGCTCCTGGCCGTAGTGGCCATTTGGAGGGTGAACCAACCGAAGGAAGACCTTTCTCTCTGTCTCTCTCTCTCATTGTCTAACTCTGCCTGTCAAAAAAAAGAAAGAAAGACAGACAGACAGAAAGAAAGAAAGAGAGAGAGAGAGAGAGAAAGAAAGGAAGAGAGAAAGAAAAAGAAAGAATGAATTCACCACAGGGGCTCAACTATTGAGCACAACTAATGGAAGAAAAAAAAATCAACAAACCTAAAAATAGATCATTGGAAATTATTCAGTTAGAGGATCAAAAACAAAAGAGAATGAAAAGAAAGAAGGAAACTTGAGAAACTTAAGAGATACAATCAGTTGATCAATATCCACAATGAAGTATCAAAAGAAGAGAAAAAAGACAAAAAAGCATATTTGAAGAAATAATAACTGAAAATATTCAGATCTGAGAAGACATGAACATATCCAGGCATCCCAGATGATCTGAAATAAGGCAAAACCAAAGAATCCCACAGCAAGATATATTACAAATTGCCAGAAGTCAAAGACAAGGAGAAATTTTGAAAGTGGTAATATACACTTATGTCCTTGAAGTGAGTGGATTTTTTTCATCAGAAACCTTGAAGGCTAGCAGGGAATGGGAGCACATATTCAAAGTACTGAAACAAAAAATTACACCTGGGAAAACTGTTTTTCAAAAATGAAATGGGGGCCGGCACTGTGGTGTGGTGGGTAAAGCTGCCACTTGCAACACAGGCATCCCATGTGGGTGCTGAATGTTCCTCTTCCAATCAGCTCCCTGCTAATGTACCTGGGAAAGCAGCAGAGGATGGCCCAAGTCCTTGGGCCCCTGCCCCAATGTGGGAGACCTGGATGAAGCTCCTGGCTCTTGGCTTCAGCCTGGCCCAGCCCTGGCCATAAGGTCATCTGGGTCTGGGGAGTGAACCAGAGGATGGAAGATTTCTCTGTCTCTTCCTCTCTGTAAATCTGCCTTTCAAATATATATATATATATATATATATATATATATATATATATATATATATATTTTTTTTTTTTTTTAAAGAAAGAGAGATAAAAGACTTTCCCTGGAGAAATGTTGAGGGAGCACATTGCATTTAGACCTGCGTTACAAGAAATTCTAAAAGGTATTTTCAATTTGAAATAAGGCTGAACAGCAGCACAGTACCCTGAAACAGTATAGAACTTGGTTGTATTGGTGAGTACCTGAAAAAAAATACAGAATACTTTATTATTTAAGCAATGTAGGTAAGTCACGTTTAATTCTAATATAAAAGTCAAAAGAAAAAGGTATTGGAAATTGCTAAAATTTAAATTCATTAATGGATACCCAAGACAAATGGATAGAAACTATGTCATCAGTAACATAAATTTTGTGGGAAGGGGTTAGTAAAAGTGCTGAGATTCTGCGTGTAAGTGAAGATGATTTGGTATAAAATAAGCTGCTATACCTATATTTTACATAAGCCACCTAGTAACCACAAAGGAGATACTTACAGAGGTTACACAAAAGAAAAAGAACTGGAGCCTGCGCTGTGGTACAGTGGGTTAAGCCATCACCTGTGGCACTAATTTCCAATATCAGAGTGCCAGTTCAGTCTCTTGACGGAGTTTCCAGTTCCTCGTTTTGGCCTAGTCCAAGCGCTGGCCATTGTGGCCATTTGGGGAGTGACCTATCAGGTGGAAAACTGATCTCTTTTTCTCTCTGTGTATGTGTGTGTCTATCCTTTCTACCTCTGTCATTCTGACTTTCAAATCAATCAATTAATGAATCTTTTTAAAAAAGAGATGACAAGGAAAGGAAACAAAGCATATTACAAGGGCTGGCATTGTGGCGTAGTAGGTTAACCGACCACCCGTGATGGGGCACCAGTTCATGTCCCAGCTGTTCCACTTCCAGTCCAGCTTCCTACTAATGGTCTGAGAAAAGCAGCAGAGGTTAGCCCAAGTGCTTGGGGCCCTGCCAGGTGAAGGTCCAGGCTCCTGACTTCAGCAGGCTCCAGCCTTGGCTATTCTAGCCATCTGGGGGAGTGACCCAGATGATGGAAAATATCTTTCTCTGTCATCTCTATCTCCTTCTTTCCCTCTCTTTCTGTAACTCTGGCTTTCAAATAAATAAATAATTTTTTAAAAAGTATGATATAAAAAATTAACACAACACAAATATGACAGCAAGAGGGCCGGTGCTATGGTGCAGTAGGTTAAGCTTCTGCCTGCGGCATCGGCATCCCATAAGGGCTCCAGTTTATGACCTGGCTGCTCCATTTCCAATCCAGCTCCCTGCAAATGGCCTGGGAAAGCAATAGAAGATGGCCCAAGTGCTTGGGCGCCTGCATCCCTGAGGGAGGCCAGTAAGAAACTCCTGGCTCCTGGCTTTGGATTGGCTCAGCTCTGGCTGTTGCAGCCATTTGAGGAGTGAATCATAAGAAGAAACACCTTTCCCTCTGTCTCTGCCTCTCTGTGTCTGTAACTCTGCCTCTCAAATAAAGAAATCTTTTTTAAAATTACAGCAAGAAAGACAAAAGAAATTACAACACAAAAAGCAAACAGTTAACAAAATAGTAATATTAAATCTTTCTCTTTCAATATTGACTGTAAATATACATATGATTAAATTCCTTTATTAGAAGAAACAGAGAGAGTCAATGAATTAAATAAAAAGATTCGATGATATTCTGTTGATAAGAAACTTACTTTAGAGTTACAGACACACAGACTGAAAATATTTATGAAAAAGGGTATTTCACACAAATGGCAACAAAAGACAGTAGGTGGCGATATTTCTATCAGACAAAATACACCTTTAAGTTAAAAGCTTAAAAACTTGTCCTATGTTAACCTAGTCAATGTAGGACAATACATGATAAAAGGTTCAATTCACCAGGAAAATATAACAATTATACATACAGTCAGCCCTTCATTTCAATATATGCTTCATCCGTGAATTCAACCAACTAAAGATTAAAAATCTCTGAAAAAAACTGCATCTGTACTAAACATATGTGATTTTTTTCTTTTCATTATTCTACAAACAGTAACATATAACAATAATGTATATAGTATGTACATTGTATTTGTTGTTATAAGTAATCTAGAGATTATTTAAAGTATATAAGAGGATGTGAGTAAGTTACATGCAAACACTGCACTATTTTATATGAGGGGCTTGATCACCCATGGATTTAGGGACCTTCAGGGTGTACTGGAATCAATTATCCATGTATACTAAGGAACAAGTGTACAAATATACATGTACACAATCAAACTAAGTAAATACGTAAAGCAAATATTGACAGATTGAAGGGGGAAACAGCAACACAATAATGTTAGGAGTTCAATGTCCCACTCTCAGTTATGCATAGAACATCTGGGAGAAAATCAACAAAGACAGTGGACTTAACACTATGACTAACTGGGAGCAACAGACACACACAGAACATCCCACAAACAGAAGACACAATCATCTACCTTGCACACAGAAGAGTTTCCAGGGTAGATAATGTGATACGTCAAAAACAACATCTTAACATATTTAAAAAGATTGAAATCATACCAAGTAAAATCTCCAACCACAGTGTAATGAAACCTGAAATCAACAGCAGAAGAAAAACTAGAAAATTCATAAATATGTAGAAATTAAACAACACTCATTTGAACAACCAATGAGTCAAAGAAAAAATTAAAAGGGAATTTAAAGAATATGTTGCATCAAATGAAAAAGAAAGTACAACATACTGAAACTTAAGGGATGTAAGAAAGTACTGAGAAGGAAATTTATAGCCTATGTGAAAAAGAAGAAAGATCTCAAATAGGCCAACTTCACACCTTAAGGAATCAGAAAAAGAAGCATAAACTGAGCACAAATGTATTAGGAGAAAGCAAATAAAAAAGACTAGAGCAGAAACAGAGAATTAAACACAATAGAAAATGATCTACAAAGCTGAGTTCTTTTTTTTTTTTTTTTTTTTTTTTTTTTTTTAAAGTTTGTAGACTTTATTTTATTTTTTTTTTTTGACAGGCAGAGTGGACAGTGAGAGAGAGAGACAGAGAGAAAGGTCTTCCTTTGCCGTTGGTTCACCCTCCAATGGCCGCCGCGGCTGGCGCGCTGCGGCCAGCGCACCGTGCTGATCCGATGGCAGGAGCCAGGAGCCAGGTGCTTTTCCTGGTCTCCCATGGGGTGCAGGGCCCAAGCACCTGGGCCATCCTCCACTGCACTCCCTGGCCACAGCAGAGAGCTGGCCTGGAAGAGGGGCAACCGGGACAGAATCCGGTGCCCCAACCGGGACTAGAACCCGGTGTGCCGGCGCCGCAAGGCGGAGGATTAGCCTAGTGAGCCGCGGCGCCGGCCCAAAGCTGAGTTCTTTTGGGGAAAAATTTTGACAAATATGTATCTAGAGTAAGAGAAAACCACAAAAAAATAAAATCAGCAATGAAAAGGGGACATTACAACTGCTATCACAGATATAAAAAAGTTTATGAGAGACCACTATGAACAGTTATATGCAAAAAATTAGATAATCTAGAGGAAATAGATAACTTGCAAGACATCAAAGACAACCTGCAAAGCCTAAATCATGAAGAAATGGAGTTTGAACAGATTAATAATATGAGGACTGAATCCCCAATAGAAAACGCCCGGATTGAAAGAATTCATTAGTGAATGTTACCCAACATTTAAGGAAAAACTAATGCCAACCTTTCTCAAATTCTTCCAAAAAACTGAAGAGAAGGGAAACTTTCAAAGTCATTTCATGATGCCTACATTACTCTGATATTGAAGCCAAAGATTCCAAAAGAAAACTATAGGCAATATTCATGATGAACACAGATTCAAAACTCCTCATTAAAGTACCAACAACCTGAGTTCAGAAATGCATTAAGAGTTTTGTTTATCAAAATCAACTGAGATTTATTTTTGGAATGTAAACAAAGGACAACATATGAAAATCAACTAAGGTACACACCACATTAAGAAAATGAAGTGTAGGGGCCAGCGCTGTGGCGTAGCGGATAAAGCTGCTGCCTGCAGTGCCGGCATTCCATGTGGGAGCCACGAGTCCCAGCTGCCCCATTTCCAATCCAGCTCTCTGCTGTGGCCTGGAAAAGCTAGAAGACAGCCCAAGTCCTTGGGCCCCTGCACCGTGTGGGAAGACCTGGGGAAAGCTCCTGGCTCCTGGCATTAGATCAGCGCAGCTCTAGCCATTGTGGCCAACTGGGGAGTGAACCAGAGGATGGAAGACCTCCTCTCTGCCTCTCCTCTCTCTGTGTAACTCTGACTTTCAAATAAATAAATAATCTTAAAAAAAAAAAAAAAAGAAAATGAAGTATAAAAATCTCTCAATCATCTCAGCAGATGCAGAAAAAGCATTTGACAAAATCCAACACTCTTTCATGATAAAAATTCTTGGGGCTGACACTGTGGTGTAGTGGGTAAAGTGCTGCCTATGGTGCCGGCATCCCATATGGGTGCTAATTCAAGTCCTGGATGCTGCACTCTGACCCAGCTCTCTGCTATGGCCTGGGAAACAATGGAAGATGGCCCAAATCCTTGGGCCCCTATATCCACGTGGGAGACCTGGAAGAAGCTCCTGGCTCCTGGCTTCAGATAGGACCAGCTCTGGTGGTTGCAACCATCTGGGGAGTGAAACAGCAGATAGAAGACTTTCTCTCTCTCTCTCTCTCTCTCTCTGCCTCTGCCTCTCTGTAACCCTATCTTTCAAGTAAGTAAGTAAGTAAATAAATAAATACGTAAATGCTGTTTAAAAATTTCAACACAATAGGACCATCAGGAAATCACCTGGACTTAAAAAAGGCCATATATGAAAATCCCACAACCAATAGCACACTCAATGATGAAAAATTAAAAATGAAATGATTTCCCTCTTTTCATTTTGATTCACTATATATAATACTTTACAATTTAGTGAGGGCAATTCTATCCTCCTTACCCCTGGAAAAAAAAAAAAAGAAAAGAAATAAGAGGCACCTAAATCAGAAAGGAAGACGTGAAATTGTGCTGTTTGCATAGCACACGATCTTATACATAGAAAACCTTAAAGACTTCACAAAAGACTATTAAAACTAAAAACTTAAAAAAGACTATTAAAACTAACAAATTAATTCAGTAAAATCAATGTGCAAATTTTAGTTGTATATTAATTATAAATAATAAAAATAAGTTATATATAAGTTCAGTTGTTCTATACATGAACAATGAACTCTTTGAAAAAAAATTAGAAAAACAGGGCAGGCATATACCTGCACCCTATATCAAAGTACCTGGGTGTGAGTCCAGGCTCTGGATCCTGACCTAAGCTTCTTACAAATGAGGATCCTGGAGGCAGCAGTGATGGCCCAAGTATCTGGGTCCCCACCATCCACATAAAAGACCTGGAATGAGTTCCCAGCCTTGGCCATTGAGGGTATTTAGGAAGTAAACCAGCAGACAGGCTATCTGTCTATGTTATCTCTCTCTGACACTCTGCCTCTCTCATAATGATATAAAATGAGAGAAAGAAATTTTTAAAAATCTCATTTACAATAGCATTAAAAGAACAAAATACTTAACAATAAGCTTAATGAAAACAGTAAGAAATGTTACATAGAAAATTTCAAATTACTGATGAAAGACATTAAGTAACACAGACAAATGGAAAGATATCCCTCTCTCTTGGTATTGTCAAAATGTCCAAACTACTTAAGTGATCCACAGACTCAACATAATCCCTATCAAAATCCCATGATCAGTTTTTACAAAAATAGAAAAAGGAATCTGAAAATTCATAATGGAATCACAAAAGCCTTTGAATATCCAAAGCAATTTTAAGAAAAGAAAAACAGAGCTGGAGGAATCACGGTTCTTAATTCTAAAATATATTAAAAAGTTTCAGTAATTAAAACACTATAGCACACACAGACCAATGGGGCAGAATAGAAAACCTAGAAAGCAATCTATGCATTTATGTTCACCTGATTTTGAAGGGTGTCAAGAATACAAAATGGGGAAACGATGGTCTCTTCTATTAGCAGTGTCGCTTTTTAAAAAGGAAAGGACAGCATTGAAACGATAAAAATAATGAATTTTACACTTAGAAAAATAAATACCTCAGGAATATTTTAGAATCTTCTTATTATCATAGCAATAAAAATGGATTATATCCCCCATTATGACAGAAAAATTCTTAAGTTGGGCATGTCATAAAACAGGAAATTTAGGGGAAAAAAAAGATATGAAAAGATATCCTAAGCAAGTATAAAAGAAGAAACAAGTTTCACAATATTTGATACAATATTAGTTCCCTAAGAATAAAAATGATCCAGGAAGGAGAATTTATAATTATGAGATATGAATAAAATGAGCTTTTATGATGGTGAGGGTAATGAATAGTTTTTGAGCGCTTTAACCAGTGTTACCTGCCAGTTTAAAACAGCTTCATCCATTTTGCAAATAAGGAAAGAATCTTGGACTAAATACCTTGCTCATAGCACTCAGCAAAGGATTGAGAAAACCAGGAACTCATGTAACTTTGGTGCTTTATCTCAAAGAGAACATTCTGCTTTCAGAAATGAAAATTTCTCATAGTAGCAGCACAGTAAAAAGAAAGAATTAGTAGATCAGTTTCAACTGTGCGTCCAAGTGTCACAGAAGTGGAGATGATGCTGACAGCACGTACTGGGGTCAATGCTACCACGTTGTCTGGAATGGCTGGAATCCAGGATTATCGGCTAGAATTGGGAACGCGTATACTTAATATATTTTGATACGAACAATTTGTTCAGGCAGCACATATTTCCCTAAAGAGTTGAGTGTTCCTGTTGAACAGTCACTATGAACATGACCAACAAGGTCGTCGCTCTATGGAACATTCTATAAGAAGTGAATTCACATAGCATAGACAACAATACAACAAAATGTACTGAAAATTGGGTCCCCTCCTGGAGTAAAAGACTCATAATTTGAGGAGTGAACACAAGAACCAACAGCCAGCTGAGGCTCTGGAAGAAACCTTCACTCACAGTCTCTGTGTATCCTACTCTGTGATGTGTGCTGATCAGCTGTTCAGGTTCCCATTTTGCAGACAAACATAGGTGAGGACAAAGCTTTCTTCCATCTTCTTAAACAGACTGCATCATATTGTGCAGTGTATACAGGAGCAAAATGCTTCTGAATGATTGTGGAATTTACCCCAAAGTATATCCATGGCTCTTACTTGTGAAAATAACTTACAGCTGCCGAATTTCAGAGGGCAAGCATGTGCATCCATCGGGAAGTCTTCAAGTTGCATGGGACATTCGGCAGAAATGGTCAAGCTGAAAAATAGGAAGTGAAGACGTGTAAATGACTCAGTAATGATGGCAATTTATTAACAAAACACCATGTCCCAGAAAGCTATTTTGAGTATTTTACTCACCATTTTCATTAATATCCCTTAAGAAATTTTGTAAAGTAACTCCACCAAATTACCTTTGCTGTGTAGTAGGTGACCATCATTCAGAAACAGGTGTAAATCAAATCTACTCAGGCGTTCTATGGCTGTGTGTGTGTGTGTATATCACTTCTGAAACAATTTAAGTGTCTTTAAATTATTTATCCTTTGTTTTCCATTCTTTACCCATTATCTCAGAACATTCACTGAAAATATACACATTTTCTCATATAGTTTATAAGCTCAAAAATTGCAAATAAAGGAAAAAGGCACAGTCCAAAATTTTTTGGAGAACCTGCTTATAATGGTTGTAAAATTGGTCTGTGGTGTAAAACTGTACCATAACGAATTTGTATATAAGAATATTTTTCTGGTGAATTTTAATTAATGTTATTATTAATCCAAGTCTAGTCTTCCAAATAATAACACCACCAATCACTACTGTTGTCAGCACAACTAGAACATACATGGTCACAACAGCTAAGGTGCCCATGCCAGACACTGTGTTAACTGCTTTACCTGTATTTACTCATTTTATTAAAATAGTGTAATGGCATTGCTATGACCATCCCAGTTCTGTTTGAACAGTAAGAAATTGGACCAGGAAACAGAGAGCTACTCAGTGGTGCAGCTGTGACTGGAGCTCAGGCTGCCAGCCCTGGCTGCAGAGGTCCCTAAGGGTATTTACCACCTGCTGCATGGCCACGGGCTGTGCTTTGTAAGAAGCAAGTGCATCTCCAGAGTCCCCACTCTGTGGTGCTGTTATGTTCTGGATACGATTTGCATGTGTCCTTCAGAAATTCAACTGTTGGAAGCTTGGTGTGCAGATGGTTGGGTCACTGTGGGTACCAGACTCAGAAGGTATTAATGTAGTTCTTGTAGGGCTCTGGTTCATTCTCATAAGCATAGGATCTTACAAAAGCAGCCAGACTGGCCTCTGTATCTCTCTGGCTTTCTGTCTCACCATGTGCTCTCTGCCCCACACACTGCTGTCACTGTGATGCAATTTGCTACAGGGCTCCTGCCAGAAGCCAAATCAATTAAGCTGCTGGATCTTGGGCTTTCAGCCTGCAAAATTGTGAGCTGAGAAAATATCTTTTCTTCATATATTCAGGATCAGATATTTTGTTATTGTAACAGAAAATAGAAAGATAGGGTTTTTTTTTTAATTTGTAAAGTGACTTTACTAATTAGGTACAAGTATAAATTTTATTAATGAACTTATGTTTTGTTTCTTAGTTATTCTATTATTTAAAATAAAATTACATATAACAAAATCAATATACAAAACATTCAAATCCAAATGCATGTAAAGATTCTATTTGTAGTGTAAATAATTCAATGCCACATTAGCTATTGCTCATTCTTTATTACATTAAGTCTTGATGTTGCCTATGCACCTGGGATGAGATCAAAATGAAAAAAAAATCATTTATTTTGCCTTTACTCCCTTCTGTTAAAACAGACTAATCCATGGATATTAAATTGGGCACATAATTCACACAACTGAGACTGAGCAGTCAATGTATGTATTTTATTAATAAAGCTAAAATATGTATCAGTGGAAGGGAGTTGTGTATTCATCAAGAAGAAGAATTTGAAGGACAGTTCCCCCATGGGTGGAGTGATTCACCAAGGACTGTGAGTGCAGATGGGTAGAGTATACCACATTCAGGAGTGAGCATTTGGCATAGCTGTTAAGACACTGGTTGGGATGCTTTTATGCTACATCAGAGGGCCTGAATTTGAATCTTAGCTCTGCTTCAAATTCCAGATTGCTGCTAATCCACACCCTGGGAAACAGCAGGCGATGGTTCAACTAGTTGGGTCCCTGCTACTCATGTGAGATATCCAGCTTGAGTTCATCCTGGCTCTTGACTTTAGTCTGGTCTAGCTTCAGTTTTTGTGGGAATTTGTAGAGTGAACCAGAAGATGGAGGATCTCTCTCTGTCTCTCTTTAACTTCCAAATCATAAACAAATAAATGCATTTAAAAATAAGTCAGCTCTTAAAAAAAGTCCTCCATTTAGGTAAGGAATTGATTTTTTAAATATTCCACAAATGAGGGGATTTCAAAAACGCCATGGAATATATGTGTTATGACAGAACAATGCATGGATTTCAAAATATTTTTGTACCAAAATGAATGTATCTCAATTCTATTTTTCCACAAACATTTTGAAGTCCATTCACATGTTCACAGAAAAAAGAAAATGCAGAATAAGTGTAAAAAAAGAAAATAACAAATAACTAAAATTTCATGTGGTATATTGATGTATACAATTCAGTCATTTTTATATTTACAATAGAACAGTGTTTCCAACACCAATAAAATCTCTACATAATCATTATTTTGAAAGGTTATATATTTATTTATAGTACATAAGGGTATATGTGTGTTTGTATAAATGACCCATTAATTGGTGCTTGATTGTCACATTATTGGACATGATAAACAATCTGAAATGGACACTTTGATAATAAATTATGAAAAGGGGCTATAATACAGATTATAAAATAGGTTAGGTAAATAATTACTTACTGAGATTAGGAAAACCAGGACTTAAGAAACCTAAGGGTGATCTTCAACCAACTCAAAGGGAATCATCACTTTATATGGTTGAGAGTGAGCTTAAATACTTTGTTAAGTAAAGCAATACTGAAACAGAATTTAAACAAGTCAAATGTGTTCTAGATGACAAAATCACAATGAGCTCTTCAGATAATCTAGAATTTCTTTATGAAGCAAAATTTTAGGAGGGAAATACGGAGTATATATGGAGCTGTGATACCAAGGACAAAGGAATAAATGTGAAAATAAATAAAAAATGTGCTGTGGGAGTTGAGGGGAGAACACTTCCAATTAGGAATCATTCTTTGTGCTGGTCTGTGTCCTCTCTTGCAGCAATGCATGGACATAGTGTAACTAGAATCCCCTGTGAACCCAACACTGGAAGTGGTGTCATATGAGAATATGGAGACGGTAGCCCAGCTCTTGTCTTTGCACCTCCTGACATGTTAACAACTTTATGGGTCCCCTTCCCATCATCAGGGTAGATGTGGAGATGGTGTCTCAATGGCAGAGCCTTCTCTCCAGACACATGATGTTTGACAGCTCATACGAGGTGATTTCTGACCCCAGCAAACATTCATTTTCCCATGAATCTGTAGGCTGTCTAGAAGCCAGTCCTGTTAGCTGAGTTCTTGACAACCTGGCGCATTGTTAGTCACTCTCCCTGCTGCCTGGACCTGGTACTCTGCTTCAGTCCACGTGGCATCTGCAGGTGCCACGACCTGGAACATCCACTATTTGCCGCTGCTCCAGAGAGCAGCCCCCTCCACCCACGGAAATTTTATTCTCTCCTCAGACACTCGTTTCATTCTTAATTTATTCTTGCCCCTTTCCTGGCCAGGACCTCTCTTTCTGCCATGGTGGGTGTCACTTTGACTGTTTGGTCCTGAGACTTGCTCACCTACTGAAGATCACTGCACTGTTAACATCTAAAGATGATGTTTTGATAAGGACTATATTTCAAGAAGTCTGCTTTTTGCATATCGTGTGTGTGTGTGTGTGTGTGTGCCTATACATGGGCAGGGGAACAGCAAGTGTGTGTAGAGTCAGGTGGACAGAGTTTAGCCTGATCTAAAAACACCCACTTCATGAGTCCCCAGTGGAAAGAAGTGGTCATCAAAGAAGGATGTACTTTTCTCTGAAGGGACGAGATAAGTTCCACTTTGCTTATGGCCTTGTCTAAATACTGACAGAGTTTGTGGATTCAAAAGGCTTCCATAGCCTAGGCAGCTCATGTCAAGAGCCTTGGGTGATCACTGATGTCATACAAAAGATGTTAATTGTTGAATTAATAACAGGAGTCACTGTGCACTAACTTCCCATGCAGGACCTGTGTCCTCAAAGAGTTATATTATAATTGTGGATAAGTGCTCACAAAGATGTATCATTCTTGGATGCTTCCTTAAAGTTTCTAAAAAAAAATAAAAAAGGAGTGAAATTAACTTCAAGATGCAATGACTTTGAACAGCCATTGCATTGACTGTTGAGGAACAATTTTTGTTTGTGTGCAAATTGTTGAACTCTTTACTCAGTATAGAGTTGGTCTTTTGTGCATAAAGTTAATTAAAAATGAATCTTAGTGGAGAATGGCACTGGGAATGGAGAGGGAGGAGGAGAAGGGATGGAAGTGTGGGTGGGAGAGTGGGTATGATAGGAAGAATTACTATATTCCTAAAGTACTTACAAAATGCATGAATTCTGTATTCCTTAAATAAAAGGTTTCTTTGGGAAAAAAACAAACAAAACAAAAAACCCCCATCCACTTCTTTTAAAGAAAAACAAATCTTAGTGAAAACTTTAAAAAGACAATGATCCTGTAATTACTATCTCAATAATCATCAGAGCTTCATGGATTATTCCCATTTTAGAGAGCTCCTTAGAATTATAATTCTCAAGCTCAGAAAAGTATACTTCATCTGTGATAGTAGATACTATCTACCAAATGAATGTATTATTCAGATAAATCCCCAAATAGCTATTGTTCCAGTCTAAGCAAGAGAATAAATTTAAATTTGTGATGCTTTTAAACACTTCAAATGTGGCCTATACTTTTATAATGCTCAAAAATATCTCTAGATAAGAAGAGACTTTTTATTCTTGGGGACTTTGAAATGTAGAGTGCCTTGATGTATAACTAACCTCCTCCACACAGAGCGAGACCAAAGCCCTCTATGGAATGGCTGGCTGACTGCCACAGTTCAAAAGAGCCAAAGAGGTCATGGACTCAAAACTTTCTTGTTTCAGATAAGAAAAATAAAGCTCCAAAGGTTGAAGAACTTGCCTCTGGTAGAAGTTCACTAAACTACTGGTAGATTAGGAATTCAGTATTTTTTTCAAAGGTCCCATTTCTGTTTTAGTTTCAATTCCTGTTAAGATATCCAAGCATTAAGTTACTGGAGGATGATGTTCTATTGGTGAACAACATTGTAATTTCAGGGCAAAGGAAAGGGCACTTTGTTATCTCAGATCATTGTTTCAATGTGGATTTATATCATCCTAATTCAGGATTTAAGAACCTGAACTCACCAGAGAGCTCTTTGCTTGATCAGGGGCAACTGACAGGTGAGGAGTTTTCTTAATGGTTAAAACATCAAGGTTCTAGAGTAGCAGTGCCACTAACGAATTGCATGCCCTCTGTGAAACTGTCTAACTTCTCTGGTACAGTCTTTCCACTTGAAAACAAAGACATTAACAGCTTATTTTATCCCCTGAAAAAATAATTGATAAGTATGAAAATAGGAATCAACAGCTTTGATCAAGATCAGGAGTTAAGTGACAATGAGATAATTAAAGTTTCCAGGGGCTGGAGTTGTGGCATAGTGGGTAAAGCTGCTGACTGTGACGTCGGCAGCCCATATGGTGCACTGGTTTGGGTCCCAGCAGCACCACTTCCGATCCAGCTCCTTGCTAATGGGCTGGGAAAGCAGTGGAGGATGGTCCAAGTGTTTGGGCCGTGGCAGCCACATGGAAGACCTTGATGAAGCTCCTAGCTCTCAGCTTCGCCTGCTGGCTAAGCCCTGGCCACTGAAGCCATCCGGGGAGTGAACCAGAAGATTGAAGCTCTGTCTCTGTCTCTATCTATGTCTCTCACTCTCTGTCTTTTTGTGGCTTGGACTTTCAAATAAATATATACATCTTTGTTTTTTACAAAAATACGTGTCCAGATTTCTACTCAATATTCTATTCGGATGTGAGCCTTTCTCATTCACACACAAATAGCACATCCATGCAGCAGAAAATGTGATGGATGTAGGTAAAATGATGGAATTGCAAATACATCCATGTCAATGTACAAAATCCCTAATACGTTACCTTACATGGAAAAGGGCTGTGAAGATGTGATTAATTAAAGGGGCTTAGGTTGGAGGGTTTATAATGGATTATTCATGTGCTCCTTATATGAGCAAGGCAAGAGTGTCAGATTCAGATAAGGACAGGGATGACTGAAACAGAAGGAAGAGTGATGTGGCTAGGAGTCCAGTGGAATGCAGTTTTCCTCCAGGAACCAGAAGACACAAGGAACAAACTGTCATTTAGAGCTTCCGGAAGAAAGGAAATTATGCCACCACCATTGATTGTACTCTTTGACTTCTGATCTCCAGCACTATAAGGCAATGCAATAAATATGTTGTAATTTGAACTAATCATTTGTGATAATTTGTTACAGCATCAACAGGAAACCAAGATAAATAAATAAATAAATAAATAAATTCTAGTACCCAGAAGTGGTATATTGCTATAGCAAATACCTAAAAAATAAGCCATGAGTTTGGAAGGTAGAGACCGGAAGCATTTTAAAACTCATGATAGAAAAAGTCCAGATTGCCTTGGCCCCACTGTTAATAGATGTATGGGTATTGTTTTTTTTTTTTTTTTTTTTTGACAGGCAGAGTGGACAGTGAGAGAGACAGAGAGAAAGGTCTTCCTTTGCCATTGGTTCACCCTCCAATGGCCGCCACGGCCGGCGCGCTGCGGCCGGCGCACCGCGCTGATCCGATGGCAGGAGCCAGGAGCCAGGTGCTTTTCCTGGTCTCCCATGGGGTGCAGGGCCCAAGCACCTGGGCCATCCTCCACTGCCTTCCCGGGCCACAGCAGAGAGCTGGCCTGGAAGAAGGGCAACTGGGACAGAATCCAGCGCCCCGACCAGGACTAGAACCCGGTGTGCCGGCGCCGCTAGGCGGAGGATTAGCCTAGTGAGCCGCGGCGCCGGCCTTATGGGTATTAATAATTCTGTAGTGACGACTGACAAGGAAGGGAGGAGCAGGTGGAGGAAACCTACTGCCTTAGAGAACACTTACATGTCCATCAAATGGGACATTGGTAAAAATATGGGCAGTAAAGGCCTTGCTGATAAGGGCTCTGCAGGAAATGTAGAGCATGTTGTCAGAAACCATAGGAAAAAAGATCTTTCTTTTACACGGCAAAAGAAAATTTAGGTGAATTGTGCCTGCTATTCCGTAGAAACTAGAACTTAGAAACATTGTAGTGGACGCACCAATGGCCCATAATGATATCAGGATAAGGAAAATGGGTCTTTGCAGCTGTGGTTAAGTTTAGGGTCTTGATATGGAGTCACAAGCAGGAAGCCACTAAATGCAATCACAGAGGTCCTTACAGGAGAGATGCAAAGGAGATTAAACACACAGAGAAAAGAGGAGGTGATATGATGAAAAAAGAGAGAGCAAAAATTCTACCCTGCTGGCTTTGAAGACATGCATAGGAGCTCTGGGCCAAGGAATATAAGACCTGCAACTCTAGGAATAGACAGCACATTATTCCCTCGGTCCTCCAGAAGGAATGTACCCCCAGAAAATCTGCGTTCAGACTCAACTTCCAGAAACGGAAGAGAATTTGAATAGTTTTAAGCCACCAAGTTTGTAGTAAATATTATGTAAGACTTTGGAAACTAATATAATGATACAATTTAATACTCAGATGAGATTTCAAAGCAAAGTGTTGCTGCACACTTTGCCAGCACATATATTAAAATTGGAACACCACAGAGATTAGCATGGCCCCTGCCCAAGTATGATATGCAAATTAAGAAGTGGTCCACATTTTTGTCTTATTTTGCTTTTCAGATTTTTAAGTCTGTTATGTGCAAATAGTTTTCTATAATTTTCATACCTTTCCCTCTTCTCATTTTGATATTTGCACTTAGAGAACACTGGAGCTGTGAAGTTTTAGGCACCCACCTCAGAAAGTGGGAATTTGATTTTTCCCTTGTGAACTAGAACACTATTACAAAGAATTTTTGTCTAGAAGAGTTTAAGTGTTACCCAAGGTTGTGTCCTTAGGGTGGTTCACTTTCTCTGACTCCTTTGTACTCAAGAGTTAAGTACTAGGCATCCTGAGATGTTCTGTGCTTGTACATTACACTGATTAAATCAGGACTGATTTGATTTCAAGGCTGAGAGCAGTGGTTAAAAACTTGTTTACAGAAATGCATTTTGGATACAAAAACATCCTAAAATGTTTGGTGAATGTTTCTTCAGTCTCTTGTTCAGCCAGTGAAGAAAGGGCACTGCCTTTCTTCATTGCACTTCTCAGCAAACATGAGATCTCCTGGAACATCAAAAGGAACAAAAAAAAAAAAAAGCAACATGTTGAAGCTCTGGATTGTTTTCTTTCTCCTGCTTATAGTAAAATGGGGGAGATAGATTGAGGTAAAAATGGCTGCCAAAAATGAAACCAGACTTGAAGATTTGAAAAATTCTCACACTGTCCAGGTTGCAGCAATGGCTTGCAGCAGTAGGAGATTCGCTGTTAGGGAGGCATGGTCTTCCTTAAGGAAAAACAAGGGTGTGGTTAGTACACCTTTGGCCAATGCCTCTGGAAAGTCGGGTCACTTACGCAAAGTGCTCTTTGTGGATACTGGGTCTGCAGTTCATGGCCAAAGCCAGGAACAGAGATGAAATTACCACTACACACAGGCCTCAGAGGAAGAGGGGCAGATTATCACAGGGGAGGAGGCAGGGCCTGGGTCCAGCACAGAAAGGAGAAAGGAGGAACTTGGGAACCTTGTGCTTTGTGAACAAAGATCTTTTAAGGGCCATGGGCCCAGCCTCTCAGCAGTGTAGGGGCCTGGCTGCAGGGTTCCCACAGGTGCAATGGTGGTTGTGCTCTTCTGGGCAGTGAGCGTAGGGCACTCATGCCCTCTGCCAGCTCCAGCTGTCCCTGAAGGCCCTCTACATGGAGCCTTATATAGCAGCTTGTAACTGGTACCTCCCTTGTGTCCCCAGCAGGCTACAAGTGGGTCCAGGAATTGGTCTCTACAGTCCTCTCTCCACCCCATCCCCTGCCCCTCCCCTGTCAACCCCCAGGTGCCATGCAAGTGTTGTACATCCCAAGTGTGCCTTGCTGTGAGTGGGGCTGGCTGCAGTGTGCAAGGTGTGAGGTGTGCAGATCTAATCTCCAGAGGCTGCCTCTACCTTTTGGTCCCTCAATCCCTAAAACCTTAGGGGGAAAGTAGGGTTAGAGATGGAAGGAAGGGCCAGAGAAAGGGAACTGGCCTGGGAGAAGGAGAACTGACTACAGATCCCAAATGCAAGCCATTCGACATGTCCTTCTCTCAATCTCCAGCACCCCAAAGATGTCCTTTGGCCTACGTGTGGGTCCCAGCCCCCTTTTCTGGCAAGAAATAGCCTGGCAAGAATAGGTCCCAATGTGGGGAGGTCTCAGCCAGCACTGCTCACACCAGGACATGGCCTGCCTGGATTCTTCCCCAGTGGGACCCACTCCATCCACTTCCAACTTCACTTCTGCAAAGGGGCTGTAGAGCGGGAACAAGGAGACAAGAGGGAATTGGTATCTTCTTAGCACCTTGGCTGGCCCAAGTGCAAAATGGGTGGTGGAACCAGATGAATGTCTCTGAGGCCCTACATGCTGAAGCTCAGCTGCTTTTAGGGAACTCCCTTCTCTGACTAAAAAAAAAAAAAAATGCCACAAGATTCTTGAGAATTTGATACCAGCAGAAACATTGCTAGGTTATCCTGGAAGGGACAGAGAGGTCAAATAAAGGAAGGCTGCCAGACTCCCAACATTCTACAGGCAAAAATGGGTTGGAACAATTACTCAGCTGCAAACACACAGCTACCCCTTTATGGAAAAGGCAAGTGCGAGGTCAGAGCCCTGGATCCAGAGGGCAGAGCTTCAAATCACAGACAATTGCTCCTGGACCTTGAAACCTATTGTTTACGTGCAGGATTTAGAACTTTATTGGGAGTGATGCTTCCTTTTTTCCTGCCATTTTCTCCCATTTCAAATGGGAATATTTGTTACTGTTATCCTATGCCTGTGCCACCATTATATTTAGGGGCCATGTAATTTGTTTCTTGAGTCTCATAAATTCACAGAAGGAGCAGAACTGCACCACAGGACAAATCCTCCCGAGATCCTCACCCACAGCTGATTCATGATTCAGATGATGAGATATGGAACTTCTGAGTTGATAAGATTTAGTTGATATTTGTATCTTGATTTGATGCTGTAATGGGTTGGGTTTTTGAGGCTACTGTGATGGGATAAATGGATTTTTGCATGTGGGATGGCATCAATTTGGGGAGATCCAAAATGCACACTGTTGTGGGCAAAATGTCCCCCACCAAGATGTCCTACTCCTTAGTATTTGTAAATATATTAGTCTGCATAGCAAAAAGGACTTTTCAGATGAGATTATGTTAAGGTTCAGATGAGATTATGTTAAGATTATGTTAAGATGACCTGGAGTTCATAAGAGAGAAACAGGAGGATCAGAGTCAGGGAATGAAATGTGATGCTTGAAGCAGAGGTGGGAATGATGTCAGGTTATGAGCAGAAAATACAGGCAGCTCCCATAACATGGAAAAAACACGGCTCTCCTAGAGGGCATACAATCCCATCAACGGCTGATTTTACCAATTTCAGATGTCTGGTGTCCACAGCTGTGAGATGATAAATTTATTTTGAAAAGCCACTAAGTCTGTGCTAATTTGTTACAACATCGGTAGTAAACTAATAGAGCCGTGTCCACAAATAAAACAGTAATGATGGCACTAATCAAATGAGCTGCTGTAATTGGTTTGAGTAGCTTCACTTGTATATTTTATTTTTACATTTTAAAAAGAAGGGCCAGCATTGTGGTGAATGGGTTAAGCTGGCACTGAAGGTGGCATTTCATATGGGCACCAAGTACCAAGTGATGTACTTCCTAACCAGCTCCCTGCTACTGTGCCTGGGAAAGCAGTGGAGCGTGGACCAAATCCTTGGGACCCAGATGAAACTCCTCTCTCTTGACTTTGGCCTGGCCCAGTCCCAGGAGTTGTGGCCATTTAGTGAGTGAACCAGAGATGGAGGATCTCTCAATCTCTCCCTTTCTCTCTCTGTAATTATGCCTTTCAAATAAATGAAATAAATCTTAAAAAAAAAAAACACTTATTTATTTGAAAGGCAGAAAGAGAGAAGGAGATCTTTCATGTGCTGGGTAATTTTCCAAGTGGCCACAACAGCTGGGTCTGGGCCAGGCAGAAGCCAGGAGCCAGGATCTCCATCAGGGTTTCCCATGTGGGTGACAGGGGTCCAATTACTTGGATCATCATCTATTGTCATCTCAGGTGTGTTAGCAGGGAGACAAATTGGAAGTAAAATAGCTGAGACTTGAACCAGGACTCAAATAGGGGATGTAGGAAAGCCAAGTGGCAGTTTAATCCACTGTGCCACAATGCCTGCTCATTCATGTACATTAAAAAATATTTCCACAAAGTTGGAAAAGAAATTTGGTAACATTAACCAACTTATGTGTATCTCACAATGCAATGAAGGTCCAGGCCTGCATGATGAAATAGTCCTCTCGTATGAGGTGTCCTGACCTGCTCAGTTACTGAGCTGCACACATGGAACATGACCTCCCCATAATAAGGCCACCCGTGACTCTCAGGCAATACGTAAAAATTATTTAGGAACTCTTGAAATCTAATGTTAATATAGTGTCTTATGATTGATATTAAAATAAGGTTTATGGTCGGGATATTACCCCACCCCTATGAGTCCTCGAAAAGAGCACACTAATGCTTAATTTAGATGACTTTGTAGTCATCAGCGCTGTCCCCATCTGAAACCCTCCTGGATCTGTAGATGCAGCCGATTGGCACTGCTTCTCTGGCATTACCAAAGGCACCAGGCTTCTGTACTGCAGCCTCACAATGATGCCGTTGGATCATTCACGCAGCTGTAAGGCCGTGCAGGGCTAATTCAACACTCCAGTAGGAACGATGCTGGAGCATTCTCTTTGGTCTGTGTCTGAGTCACATCCACAGAGATGATGAAACTGTAGATTCCCAGCATGCACCAGGAGGACTTTTGTGCTTAGGGTGGGGGTCTTCGAAAGGAAGTTCAGGTCAGGATTACATATTTTTATTTCCTAGATTTGACTCACTTTAAGAGTGGTAAAAGAAGAGCAGTTTATTTGCAATTTCAGTTCCAAAGGATTATAACAGACATAGACACAGTCAGCCCTCTAGACTCATGGGTTCTGCATCCATGGATTCAGTCAAACATGAGTCAAAGATATTCAGGAAAAGCATGATATCTGTACTGAGCATGTATAATTTTTGTGTGTGTCATTATTCCCTAAACAGAAAAGTATAGCAACTGTTTACCAAGCATTTACATTGTAGTAGGTATAAGTAATCTAAAGATGATTTAAAATATATGAGATGAGGTGTGTAGGTTACTCATAGATTCACAAACTAAACCCCATTATATAAGGGACTTGAGCATCCAAGGATTTGGTTTCCATGTGGGTCCTGGAGACAATGCTCTAGGGCCCCAAGGGGTGACTGTACATGTTTGATGTGTGTGTATTTAATGTCATGAGTACTTGGAATATGGGGGAATGGGCTTCAGAAAGCTCATAGAATGATGGAATTCAAATGTAGTGAACATTTTTCATGAGCTTTGTGAAGCCACCTTGTGCAGATAGCTCTGTTTGTCCTGGAGGAACTTTCCTACGAGCTCTGCCTGATTCCCAAACCCTGATTGACAGGAGCTTTCTCCCTTGTACTCTTCCACTCAAGAAGAAAACCCAAACTTGTTTGTTAAAGCACAGAGGAATGCATTTGCTCTCTTACAAATGAACACTAACATGATGTACCATGCCTATCATGTACCATTGCTAATTTTACTGGGAACCTAGCTATAATTTATAATAATATTTTGAAGGAAAATGAACGCTAAAGCTCAACCAACTATATAAAAATGTGAGCTTTTAACCTTTCTCTGAAGGGAGGAGAAAGCTTCCACTTTGACTATGACCTTGTCTAAATAAGGTCGAAGTTGGCGAACTCAAAAGGCTTCCATAACCTTGGCAACTCATGACAAGAGCCCAGGGTGATTTCTGACGCTATAAACAAGATTGTCAATTGTTAAGTCAACAACAGGAGTCACTATGCACTTACTCCCCATGTAGGATCTTTGTCCTTAATGTGTTGTACAATGTGAATTAATGCTATAACTAGTACTCAAATAGTACTTTACACTTTATGTTTCTGTGTGGGTGCAAACTGTTGAAATCTTTACTTAATATATACTAAATTGATCTTCTCTATATAAAGATAATTGAAAATGAAAAAAAAATGTGAGCTTTTAAAATATAAACATCATTAATTGAGGAACAGTGAATGCTGGAACCCACAAGTGATTGCTGGCTTAGCAGTCCCCCATCTTTCTGCTGCCTGTGATGCATGCTCCGGTCCCATGATGTGACCCTTGTCCAGTGAATCCCCTTGTGGATTCATTGTACTTGATCTTGACCAGAATTACAGGCCTCCTTTCTTTCAGGGGCTGCACTGTTCTTGTCCTGGTGAGCCAACCCCTTAAGGGAACTTTTCTTTGGCATTAATCCTGGCCCCCTTCTGAAGCAAAGCAGAGGTTTTGCTTCTAATAAAGAAAAGATGAGACTCCAAGCCTGGCAGAGCCTGTTGAGGTGAGGCAATGGGGAGTAAGCAATACAGAGCTAGACGAATAAAGAGTACCATGACCTATTTTAAGCACAATGGAATTAAATTCAGTGAAGAGTATCCTTTTAAGAAAACAGAACTTAGCTTGTTATCTAAAATTTTAAGGTGTTCCAAATATGATTATGTTAAAATGATGTATGTTTAAATTTATACAAGTATACAGTTCTGTATTTTTTTAAAAGTCTTTTATTGAGATACATAATGCCTGTATTCTTGTTACAAATGGATCAATGGGGCAAATATTTGGGGCAGTATTTAAGACTGCCTCAGAGTCCAATATCCCATATTGGACTAGGTTAAAATCCTGGTTCTGCTTTGATTTCACCTTCCTGCTAATATGCACCCTGGGAGGCAGCTGGATGGCCCAAGTTCTTAGGTCCCTGTGACCCACATGGGAGACCTGGATGGAATTTCTGTCCCCTGGCTTCAGTCTAGCGCAGCCCCAGCTGTTTGCAGGTATTTGGGGGAATGAACCAGTACATGGAAAATCTCTCTCTCTCTCTCTCTTGTTTTTTTTTTTTTGTACCTTTCAAATAAATAAATGAATTTTTTTCAATTTTTCTAAAGAAATGTGCCCAAATTCTACAACTTAATTGAAGCTTGAGTTACAGAGTTTGTAAGCAATTTTAAGGCTAACTGATTCATTATTTATGCTTGAGTAAAATAGTGATACATGAGAGACCAACTACCAGAATTACGTGGGCTAAATATTGCTCCAAGTCTTGCACTATTTATTAGGTTTCTCATTCTCCTTTAGTCATGGGAAAGAAGATGTCAACAATTTGTATTTAAGTTGGAAAGTTACCATATTTCTTATCCAAAAAAAAGATAACTTTATCAATCTATATTAATATGGTATGTCTTGGCTTTTGTTTTAAAACACTCATGCCTCTCATAAATGCATTGTACTGACTGATATAGTACTGGAAATACTTTGTTTAATTTTTCATGTGTATCTACACAACCAGAAATAACCTCCTTAATAGATAAAGTATGGGGCCAGGGTTGGCATAGTTAAGCCGCTGCCTGCAATGCCAGCATCCCTTATGGGTGTTGGTTTGAGTCCCAGCTGTTCCACTTCTGATCCAGCTCCCCAGTAATGGCCTAGGAAAGCAGCAGAAGATGGCTGAAGTGCTTGGGCTCATGCACCCAAATAAATAAAATAAATCTTTAAAAAAGTTGTGTTTTTTTTGAGAATATAAGCAAAAAAGACAAACAGCCAGACTAACAAAAAAAAAAAAAAAGGAAAAAACCCTCAAAATTTGACATGACAAAGGAGACATTACCATCCACACCAATGAAATACAAAGGTTCATAAGAAACTTAACAAACTGGAAAACCTCATAGAAATGGATAACTTGGGTACATACAATCTACAAAGATTAAATAAAGATGATATATGAAATCTAAACAGATCCATAATAAGCAGTAATGGAAATAAAAATTCTTTCATCAAGAAAACATCCAGGACCTGATAGCTTTACTACTGACTTCTTCAGAACATTTAAATAGGAACTAACTCCAATACTTTTCCAACTGTTCCAAAATACTGAACAGGAAGGAACTCTTCCAAGCTGTTTTTACCATCATATACAGGGATCCTAAATAAGATTAGTGACTGGTGTTCATCAGAAACCATAGAAGAAGAAATAGAAGAAATAGTATAAAATGTTAAATGTGCTAGGAAAAATAGAAACTATCTACCAAGAATTCTATTTCCAGCAACAATCATCCTTCAAAATGAAGAATAAAAAAAATTCCAGAGAATCAGCCACTGAAGCATTCGAGACTGAATTAATATAATCAATCTTATCAATAGGTAAAGAAAAAAACAATCACAAGATCATATCAATAAACACATATAAAAACTGCACAAAATTCAACAGCCATTCATAATAAAAACTTACAATGAACTAGGAATACAAGAAAATTTCATCCACTTGATAAAAATATTTATAGAAACCTACAGCTAACATCATACCTCACAGTGAGGAATTTGAAGCTTTCACACTAAGATCAGGACCAATGCAAGAGTGTCTCCTATCAACACTTTTTCAACATCTTCCTAGAAGTTCTAGTCAATGGAATAAGCAAGAAAAGGAATATCAAAGTTAGAAAGAAATAAATAAAATTGCTCCTGGGCACAGATGATATGATTGTCCATGTAAAAATCCAAAAAGCATCAACAACAATAAAATAAAATCCTGGAACTAACAAGCAAATTTGCTGGGAACAAAGTTAATGGACAAAATTCAAGCACATTTTATATGCCAGCAATGAAGAAGTAAAATTTTAACCTTTTTAAATTTGAAAGCTTGAGTAGGAGGCAGGGGGAGAAGGAGAAAGAGAGAAGTATCTAGGGTTGGGCCAGGCTCAAGCCCAGAGGCAAGAGTTCAGTTTGGGTCTCCCACATGGGTAGCAGGGGTCCAACCACTTAAGCCATCACCTCCTACCTCCCAGGGTGTGCATTAGCAGGAAGCTGGTATTGAGAGTGGAGCTGTAATCCAAACCTGGGCACTCTGGTGCTGAACGTGGATGCTCAAAGTGGCATTTTTAACTGCTATGTTAAATGCTCACCCCTGGAATTTTAAATTAAAGACATAACATGATTTACATTAGCATTCTACAGTGAAATATCTAAGTATAAATCTAACAAAAATATGAGGAAAATGAGAAAACTTGGATGAAAGAAATCTAAGAAACAAATAGCAAGAATGTTCATGTTCACACTTAGGAAAACTCAGTATTGTCAAGACATCAGTTCTTCCCAACTGTATCTATAAATTCAAAGGCATCTGATTCAAAATCTCAGTAAGTTATCTGTGTATATCAACAGAGTGATTCTAAGGTTTATACAAAGAGGGAAGACTGGTAAGTACAACACTGAGGAACAAAAAAGTTGGATGACTGACGCTACTCAACATCAATACTTATTATAATTATACCATAATCAAGACACTGTAAAACTGCTGAAAGAATAGACAAATAGGTGAATGGGAGAGAGCAGAGTCCATAAACAGACCTACAAAAATACAGTCAACTGATATTTGACACAAGAGCCAAAGCAATACACTGAAGGAAAGACGACAGTCTTTTCAATAAATGGTGCTGGAACAAATGGGCATCCACAAGCACACAGATGAATCCAAACACACACTTTACACAGTTGACAACAATTAATTCAAAGTGGAACACACAGACATTTTTAAAAACCTCATCAGAGAAAATATAGACATAGCAAACAAGTATAGGATGTCCCACATCATATGTCATCAGGGATACAGAAATTACAACAACAATGAGGTCACACCTACTAGAGTGGCCCAAATCCAGAACACTGACAACACCAAATGCTAGACAGCACATGGGGCAATGGGAATTCTCACTAATTGCTGGTGTGAATGCAAAACAGTAGTCACTTTGGAAGATACCTTTACAAAACTAAATTCTTATATGACACAGCAACCTTGCCCTATGATATTAAATCAATAGAACTGAAAATCCATGTTTATACCACTAACCTCCCCATGAAAGATTTTAGTAGCTTTATTTATAATCACTAAAACTTGGAAGCAATCAAAATGTCTTACCAAAGGTGAATGAATTAATTATTACATTCACTCAATGGAATATTATCCAGTGCTAAAAAGATAACCTTTAGAAGCCATGAAAAGGTATGGAGAAAATTTAAATGCATAATACTAAGTAAAGAAGCAATTCTAAAAGACTACCTTCTATATGATTCCAACTATTTGATATTCTATGGAAAGATGAAGCTATGAAGACAGTAAGAAGAACCAGGCAAACAGCTATGTGAGAAATCTGAGTTTCAGATCTCAGCAGGATGTGCACGAGGAGGTATCCCACTGGTCACTAGGGTCTCAGGACCACAGAGGAGTAAATTAGGATCAGAGTATATTTTTATGCATGCCTGTAAAGAGACAGAAATTGGATGCAGGCAAATACATGGATTTTCAGAAACCCAAGTAACTAAGACTAGGAAAGAAAACCTTGGAGAAACCCACTGTTTTGTTGGCCCAGCCATGCCTCTGTGTCCAGGCAATTGGAAAGGGTTCAAATTTCAGTTCAGTCATCTATGAATATGGCAAAATATGGCCAACATCCTGTGGGACAGCACATAACGCACCTCTAGCAGCTATGAATCATAGGGTTAGCACCCTGCCTAAAGAGAGGGGAAGGAATGATTCCAGGAAAACACAGCTTTATGCAACCAAGAATGACACTGGGCAGGAGATTCAGATGGAGGGAACCCAAGGGGAAATTGGATTTGCCAGGAAAACCTCCTTGACCAGGTTGGGCCAACTTTCACACAGGAGATAAAGAAAGTTCAACAGTTTGACCTGTTGTGTGTATTGGGGATAGGGATGCACAGGGCAACACCTCCTGCAGCAGGTGTCCTAGGGATGGCACCAGCAGCTTTACCTGTATCGTCTCATGAGGACCCCATCAAATCAGTAGGATGCCTGCAGGGACTGTCAAAATCCTACCACGAGAAGGATGTGATGATGTTGGCTGTGAGGTGGAAGAACCAGCATGAACATCTGGTTCTCCTGGAGGCAAAGTTTACGTTGCGGACATTTTGCTAGTCTCTCCTTAGAAGTACAAGCAGGGCTGGCATTGTGGTGTAGCATGTTAAGTCACTGCCTACGATGCTGAAATCCCATGTGGACACCCATTGGAGCCCTAGCTGCTCCACTTCCAAAACAGCTCTCTGCTTTTGGCCTGAGAAAAGCAGTGGAGGATGGCCCATGTGCTTGGGTCCTTGCACTCATGTGGGAAACCTGGAAGAGGCTTCAGGCTCCTGGCTTCAGCCTGGCCCAGCCCTGCTGTTGCAGCCATTTTGAGAGTGAACCAGTGGATGAAGATCTCTTTTTCAAATAAATAAATAAAAAAAAATCTTCAAAAAAAAAAAAAATAAGAAGCAGCAGCAAAAGCATTCAGGGAGAAGTGTAGCAGTTAGATAGGCACCTAGAGCCCTCACAGGTGACCTTTTTTTCTGATTTTGTTCCAAGTGAATGCTTGGCTGCTGTGCTTGGGGGTCCATGGCCACAGGTCCTGCCCTGTACTGTCTGCAGCAAGACTTCTTCATGTGGCCACTTTGCTTTGGCATCTGATCTTGCTAGGTTGTCACCTGCAAAAGGGAGCTGTGGTAGCGTCTTCACAGACTTTTGAGCAGGAGTGGGGCATGTATGGAGAATTATCTAGCCTAGGAGGGAAGTTAAGAAAGGCCTAAAATTTCCCTAGAGCCTCAACTGAAACCAATTAGCTCTAATACAAGCACAAGCATCCTCAGACTTGGCTGTTGTCCACTTTTAGGTCTTGCTACCCCTTGGCCTCTCTCCTCCCACCCGGTCAAGCTCAGGAACCTCATCCTGACTCCTACATCTTTGCTTTTGCACTTGCTGGCTTGTGTTGACAGTGCTCTAGTGATTCCGCCCCTCATCATCTCTCCCCCCAAGCCGTGGTGCAGATGTCACTGGTGTCAACTCCCCTGCTGTCCCCACCAGCCCCAATTCTTCCTTAGCTGCTGTGCTCTTCCCAAATACATCTGCCTCCCCCTCTGGGATTTTATGTGCAAGCTGTCATTTCTATGGCTGATTTTCCACACATGCCTCTTCAACATAGCTTGAAATGGGTGGAGGCAGTGTGCAAGAGGAAGGGCTGCCGGAGGCCACAGGCAGCCATGCACTGCCGGCTCTCACTGCTTATTTCTTTAAGTTAATTTGCGAAGAGATTAGCCCAAACAGATTGCTTGTCTCACCTGCCTCCTCCATTAAATAGTGTGCTTTAGACAGGAGATTAAAGCCTATCCCCTTACCACACATACATACACACAATACTTGTGCAATTATAAACACACACTGCAAACATTCACTTCCACACACCCACCTACCCACCACTCCCAACAGCCCCCCCACACCACATGCACTCACAATCAGCTATTATGCTAGCCCCGACATTCTCAATACAGTACTTCCACAAGCCCAGTCATCTACCAAAAAATCAGAGCACAGGGAGGGAGGAAGAGTGATGTCCTTTAGAGGTATTTGAAATCCTTGATACAGCGCAGAACATAGCCTTGTGCCTTGTGCTACGGCAAAGTGATACAGGTGCACTGGTACAGTACACGCACTTCTAGTCCTGCCAGGAACGGCTCCCACCTGCCACTCTGTCATGTGGGCACAGGCAGGGCCTGGAATGCCTGCTGCCCATGGCTCAGTCTCTGCAGGCCAGCTAGAGTAGGGTAGCCACGCACTCTTTGGCTGAGTGTCAAGCATAAAATATCCCACTGGATTACTTTCTCAGTGCCGGGGATCTTCCTTTAGTCATCTCAGGGACTGCACAGTGCATCATGTTTAAAGCAAAATTCAACATTTCTGTGATTTTCTCAAGAAAGCCCTGGTTTGCTTCAAGTGTTTCCATTCATGTATTCCCTTGAATCATGTTCCTTCAAGCCATTATTTCTGGAACAACACCAGCTTTGCAAGACAGACCTGTCTCATTGTTGACACCTCCTATCCATCATCTACGTCAAGTCCATCAGCAGGGTCTGTCAGACCTTCTCCAAAATGTTGTAGATTTGGTGATTTCATCCCATTTCCATGGTTTCTGCCTTTATCGCTTGCCTGGAGGTGACATCACCTCCAAACCCTGGATTACCCTTGGAAAGCTGATCCCCCAAAGCCGTGTCTTCCACAAGGCAACAGAGTCCTCCCCCAGTCCCTTTAGAGGCTCCCACGGTCCTGGGATGCACTGCACTCTCTACATCAGCTTTGTTCATCTCTGTAAAACTGTGAGCTCTGGACACCATGCACACCTCCTCTTACCCAGCAATGCTGTAGCATCATTCCCACCACATCACTTACTCAGAGATGCCTTTCCCATCCTCTCCCAGCCCAAAGGGATCCATCCCATGCTCCTTCTCTCCTCTATTTTAATGCCAACAGACAATAACAGTCCCTTTGGTTACATTTAAAAGTGTGCATTTATTGATCTTATTATTGTCTGGAGCACTGCAGAAAAAAGTTAGATTGAATTACGGGGGAAAGTCAACAATAAGAATTAGGTTAGCAATGTGTATATTTTTCATGTTAGGTGGCTATTGAAATATTTTTGGTTCATTTGATCAGTTATACTTCTGAAATGCTTTTGAAAACTCACTTTCAGCAAAAGACCAGAGCATAAAAACGTTAACCTTTCTTAATATATGTTAAAACATCTTTGAAGTCCGAGGATTCCCAGAGTCCTCTGACTGTGACCCTTCACGCCTTCATTTGTGTCACAGAGGACACACCTTAGTCTAGGTGGCATGTATGCAATTATGACCACAGCCAACATGGGAAAGCAGGACTCCTAGGAACTCTTCCTGATTCATGGATATCCAGTGGGGTTTTCTGTGATGGCCTCGACGTCCTACACCTGTACGGTCCAAGAGGGACGCCACTATTCACAGCAGGCTTTGCAACACTTGTAATATGGCTCTTACACCTGCAGAACTGAAATGCTAATTGTACTACTTAGGAATTGTATTAATTGCTAATTTTATTTAGCCAGTGGCTACTGTATCACACAGTAGGAAAAGAACAAAAACGGTTTAGGATTCCAAGCCATTCATGAAACATTTCACATGTACAGGACTCTGCTCTTTCTTCCTCCTCCTAGAGCATTCGGAAAATGCCCAAAATATTTCCAGGAGAATACACAAATTGTCACTGCCTTGGCCATATTTTTGTGAGACAATGACTCCTCCAAATTTTCTAGTACTCAGTATTTGGCTGGTAATTATGGGGTACCCCAAACTTAACACATGCATAGAGAGTATACCTGAGATGATCAATTTGGTCCTAATAAACAAAACCACATGCTTAGTTGACATCAGGAGGGAGGACATTCTTGGTATCCCTTTGTTATTACCTCAGCACTCTGGGGTCCCCGTGCCTTGGTGGCAAGTGCAGGCTGGCTGTGAGCAACTTCAGGTCCATCGTAGATTCTGACACTGGTCTCAGTGAAACCAGCATTTAGACCCGACATTCTTGATGCTGTGACCCATTTCCCCTTAAACGTAAGGAGGCATGGCACCACCTACTGGAGATTATGTTTAGCTCAGTTTACTTACTGTTTTGTTGCCTATACGTTGGTATCCTGTTAAAATAAGCACAGTCTCCTGGCCTTTATTGATGGATTCATTCACTGCCACCTGCTTCATTTGCCCCACCATGAATGGGGATAATGACAGTTCCCAATTCTTTGTATTCTGTAGATTAAATGAGTTTATATTTTGGAGGCACTTGGCAGGTTAACAAAGGCCACATACATTGTTGTATATCAATTAACAGAGAGCTCAAATGGTTTTTTGAGTACCTGGGCCTTTTCTCTGTGAGGTTCAGGCTGCAGTCCTGGAGCTGAGACTCCAGACAGAAGCTTCCCAGGGCTTTCCATCTAATGCTTCCCGCCCCTCATCTCTCTTAAGAGGTCACCAGAGACCCCTGGGAACCCTGTGGAAGATGTGGCCTTTACTGTACAGGTGACTTTCTCTACCAAGTTCCTAGTTGGGCTGGGGAGCCCAGCCAGTCTTGTCTCTCACTAGAACCAAGAGTGCCCACAATTTTTTTGGCACCAGGACCCAAAAAAGCAAAAGTGTGCCACAGAGGATCCACTTGCCAAGGATGAGGAGGACTTTGTCAGTTGTGTGCCCAGTGCCCCAACAAGGTACAAACCACCTAGACTGATCCAACTGCAGTGACTGGAACAATGACTTCACCAACAGGTCCAGAGTAATTGTGGTCTTGTGTGCAAACCAAACACGCAAGGAATATATGTCAAAATGCCCTCAACTGTGGCCTGCAAGTACAATTTTTTAGTCAGCCATAAACTTGAATCTTTACAAAACTGGTGGAAATTGAACCACTGAGTAAGCTTGTAAAAGAGAAATTTTCTGAATCTCCCTTATAAGTTTCCCAAACTGAAGTCTGAGTACTGAGACAGCCTCACTTAAGAAGAGGAATCCCAGATACTGGGATTATGTGTACAGTAGTCCCTAGGTAGCAATGAGGGATTGACCAGGATCCCCAAAGATACCCAACTCCATGGATGCCCAAGTCCCTTATACAAAATGGCAGAATATCTGCATACATCCTAACCACATCTTCCTGTATGCTTCAATAATCTCTATAATACTAACAATGTACGAGTATATACTCTAATGCAAATGATATGTAAATAATTATTATAATACTATATTCTTTAGAAAATAATGACAAAAAGTCTGTGCATGTTTTGTTCAGGTCTGATTTTTTTCAAGCATTCTCATTCAAATTTGATTGAATTCACAGGTGTGGAACCCATAGATACAGAGTAAGAGCTGCCTGTACACAGAATTACACAGGATACATATTCAACCCTCAGTCCTTTTCCTAACACACTTGAAAGGGCACAGAGGATGTTAACGAGAAATTAGACAGGGTTCATTAAAGACTCTGACAGAGATCAACTTAGGTTGCTACAAAGCTCTGAGGAGATGGAGCTGAACAGGAGATGGAAGGCTGGCAGAGAGCAGAGGGAGAGGCTTAAGGGAGAAGTCTTGATCTCCAGTGACTGGGGAAAGGTAGGAGGTGTGGGCTTATGCCTTAGGGAGCTCAGTGAGGGCGGACAGAGAAGAGCCATAGTAGGCAGGACAGGCTCCAAGTCTCCAGTGCTGAGAATGAGGGCCATTCTAGACTAAGTCAGTCACAAGGGAGTCCTGGCAACTTGTTTTCCAAAGGGAAGGAGCAGAGCTGAAGTTAGTAAAAAATCATGAGATGGGAAATTGTTACACATTAAAAATATAGACTGGATGCTAATTATATCTCACTGAACAAAATAAGCAGATGGTTTATTTTACATGGAAAATGCTAGAGAGGAAGTAACAGAGGCAATCTCCACACTCATTGTTGGTGGTAGTGAAGTCAGTACAGTTTTTCTAGAGAAACATTTGAATATATGTATCAAGAGCTTATCTTTTGTTATCTTTTGTCCAGTTCCTGGAATTCATACAAAGGATACATTTGTGGTCTTGTACCACAATGTTAATTATCACAGAAGAAAGAAACTGGAGACCTGATTTTCTGTTACAGACCATATAAAGACAGAATTATTCATGGAATGGAAGGTGGTAATACCATGGAGTTTCAGAACAACATTTGATGACATGACAACTGCACACCATACTTAGAAATTTTCCTTTTTAATAAATTTTTAAATAACCGTTGGTTCTTGCTATTATAAGATTTACCTTAATACACATGTTATGAAGGAAGTTTTTAACTAGTCACTGGTAGTGTATGCATAGATAAATACATACTTGTGCATGTATACACACACAACCATTTCTAGTAAAAAATATTCCATGTATGTATAATTAATATCAAATGTACTGACATCAAATCAAACTTGTATAATATCTAATTTCCTTCTGTTAAATTACGTATTATGCTGTAACGGATGCTGCCAGCCAGTTGCAGAACAGAAATGTGACTATGCTGCCTCCACGTGGCCAAATGTGGAATATGTGCATTTAATAAGAATTCAAAATCACGAAGTCTCAGATGCAGCAGAAAAAAATAACAAGAAAAAAACCAGACACAAAACAAAGCATGACAATATGTTTCTAAAAGATTAAAGTAAGGTGACTAAGGACTCAGGACTAAGATTAAGTCAGCCTAACTCCAAAGCCCATCATACCTCAACTCAATGTAGTGATTTCCAATCATAAAACTATGCCTCCTCATTCAAAGTGAAAACAGCACAGGGGAACACACATTGTGCAAAGGAGTCTGTGAAGAGTGGCATTTGATGCACAACTCTGCCTGGTGTTGTCTGACTGGCTACAGAGTATTCCATTGTCCACATGGTAAAATTGTGAGCATTCTAGAATACCTGCTCTTTCTAATACACAGGCTTGGGCGAGGTGATTCTGGGTGGAAGAGCTGCTGGGTTTTCTGAGACAGGCACAACTGTGTGGTGCTAGAAGCCTGCCTTCTAGTAAGTCATTCCATAGCTGCTGTGGTTTCCTGCACTTGCCAGGGGCCCAAGGACCAAGGGCATATTCCCTAAGGCAGCCTTCACCACGTACTCTCAAACAAGTCTGCACTTTCATAAGGAGTATGAGAAGGGAGATGAAAGATAGCCAGTGTCTCCCAACTGACTGACTTACAAAGGAAAATCTATCTTAAGATTTCGCATGCTCCCGAGAGATGTGCCCAGCTCCTGCCATGGGGGATTGTATGGAAGAGAATCAGGATCTACGGATTTACTGACAATCAAAGGTTCTACCTAGAAAAGAAAATGTGTCTGGAGGCTGCACAGGTGCACAGGGGGACAATCAGCTCTCCAGACCCTAGCTGGGCAAATCCCATCTCGGTGGTTCATGCCTCCTTAGCTCTCCAGCCGTGCCAAGGAAGGCCTGGCTTGGCTGATGCGCCCTCAGAGGTGATCCGGCCACCAGCCCAACATGTGAAGCATAACTAGGTAGGGTTCTGTGAAACGGATTATTCTGCTGAAAGACTGCCCTCAAATTAATGGTTACCTACCGAAGGCCTCTGGCTTACTGGGGCTTGACTCTATGATGGTGTGAAAGCAATACTCAGTAGAAATCTGACCTCAAATTGTGAAATTTGAGCTTTCCTTGGGCTAAAAAAATGTGATGCCATCCTCTGTCAGGGTGTTGGGCTGTGAGAGTGAGCTGAGCTCCCCATCAGTCCTGTGGTATTGATGGGGAAACAACCATGCTCTATGATGAGTGGTGCTGCAGAGTGAGGCTATGCATGGGGAGGTATATTCAGTGCAGTATTGACGTCCAGTATTCTCCACTTAGGATGGGCTTATTGGAATTGTTCCCCTTTGGGAGGGCAAGATGGGAGATGCCTGTGCCTTTATCCTGAGCATCTCTTCAGATCCCTATGGGGCAACCCATTGGTGGTAGAGAGTTCTTCATTAGCTTCAGGTTAATACCTCAGGCTCTTTGCTAGATATCTTGGGAGCAGACGGAATCACTTAGGAAACAATTTCATCTTGCTCAATTGTGTGCATCCTTGAAAACTACTTTAAAGGACTCCTGAAGAATGGTAAATATTTTTCATAAAGCAAATCCTGTCTATGTATGATATATTACTTCCATGGAGTTACTATACTTTTTCAAGACTTCTAGATGTCTGTCTTATGTTAAAAGGGTATGACATGAACTCCAGTTAGTTCTATATTTTCATGTTTCACCTTTATAATTAGGTCTAAAGCCTGAAAAAAATCAGAGGTATAATTGTATTAAAAAACAAAATGATTCATTCTTCTATTTCTTCTAATGTTTGGTCTTACAAGCAATATCACAGTAGATACCTTTGTGTGTGAAACTTAGTCTATGTTCCTAATAATTTTCTTAAAATGAATGCAACAAGGGAATTAATTAGTGGATCAAAGTGTGATATTTGTTTCACAAGGGTTGAAAGGAGTGGCCCAGGGCTGAACAGAAAAACTGTGCCACCAAAACACTCTCTGATGGGGCAGGGACATTAGAATACAGCTCACTGTGTAATTTGTACTGATTTTCACCAGTAAGTTGTGTCGCCATTTCATCATCTTTGTTAAAATGATAGATAAAAATGTGATTGTCTTATAGCTATAGCTGTATGACATTAACATTTGTAGCACTTTGAAATGGAACCATTTGCACTCTGAAAATATTGTATATGACTGAAAAAGAACACTTGTTATCAACTTTGCAACTCATTAGCAAACTCCCTCTGTATAAACAGCCACTAACTGCTCTGGATCTCACCGGCTTCCTTCTGGGCAGGGCCCTGTAAGGAGGGAAACCCATTCTCTGTCTGCCCGGGCTGCATCCCTCCAGTTCTCAAACGTGGTAGATTCCACAAGGATGTGGCTCAGACCCAGCTCAGGTTCCTGTTGCTCCTCACTGGCTATGTGGTTCTGGGCTGATTACCAAGCATTTCTGAGCCTGGCTCACCACGAGTATAAGTGGTTACAGTGGCATCTGGCTGGCAGAGCTGTCTGAGGATTGCCCGGGTCTATGTGTAGCAATCTACCTGCTACACAGTGCTCAAGAAGAGGTCCCTCTCTGACCACTTCTAACTCCCTCACTAACTCACTGCCCGTTTTTGAAAACAGTGCACCTGACAGTAGCATCTGGTTGTCTTCTAGGCTGTCTTCTGGAGCTGCATGTTGGCTAATATATCTCTTAGGCTTTGGACTTATCCACAGAAGCTCAGTGATGAGGACCAAGGACAAGAACCTGGTGGCAATGGGGTATTTTTATTTCCTGAACAGAGCACAGTTACCCCCACAATAGCCACATCCAATCATTCACCCCTACCCTGTGAGGATGCCCTAGCACTCTCCAAGGCCTGAGACTCTGTTTCCATACCTACCTTCCGCTTATCCAGCTGATGTTGCCTTGGTTTCTTTCTACACCCTTCCCTTTCTAATGGAGGATGGCTAAGGACTTACTCCCAACCCTCGAGATATGACATATGCATGCTACTGACATACACATACTACTGCAATATATCTGTCTGCTTTGAAAAGTCACTGTCGAAGGACACTGATGTTCACAACCCATTGACATGTCTACGAACCCATGTCTTTGTCTATGTTTAATTTCAGTGTAAGGAAAAAGCAAAGTATGAGGAACCGAAGGAAATGACAAGGTCTGTGTCACAGGCTCACTCAGCAGATCTCCTTATTGGATTTTCCCAAGCAAAGTCACACTGTTGTCAAATGGGGTTGAAAAAGCAGTGTCAAAGTACTTCTCAGAACATAGGTTAGGGAACAGCCTCTCAGGATGACTGTCAATATTATTTTCTGCTACGATTACTTCTTTAATAAAGTGTATTGTGAAAAACTCTATGAAGACAGAGAAATCCCAACAATACCTACACAAGTGGGTATGCTTAATTTTAAAATATGTTCTGAAATCTACCTAGGCCCACCATGAAACTTGGAAAAGCTGTAAAGGATTCTTTCTCATCGGTCAATTTATTGATTTACTCAAGGACAATAAATAATTCAGGACACAAAAAAATGAGTAATGATCATTTTAAATTAGAAAAGACTAAACTTTAGCTACTGCTTTGCAGTGTTATCCAAACCCATGAGAAAAGGGCTTTTAAAGTTTCAAAAGGTCACAACCCAAGAGGAGACCTCTCAGACACTTGAATAAAATTTTTATCAGACAGATTTTTTTCTATCTTACATTATCTGGGTCACTGTTCCAAAGATGCTTTTGAGCCTGAGCCAAATCAGCAAGAGTAAGAAAGGCTATAGACTTAGCAGCAGCCTAGGGAAAGAATGCCCACGAGCAAATACACACGGCGCCGTCCTCAAAGTCATTCTCAGAACGCGGGTGGCAGGGCACACCTGTCCCGCTTCTGAGCACACGCTGCACCCCGGGGCAGCCCCGCAGCCCACAGGCCCCACCCGCGTGCCGGCCCGCTCACCGCATCGTGTAGAGCAGCGTGCCGTCGTCCTCCAGGCGCAGCAGCTTGTTGGGCGTGGTCATGTTGTGCGCAATGGACTTCTTCCCGTTGTGGAAGAACGTGTCTGGGGTCCAGATTTTGCTGGCAAGAAGATTGTTGAGTGGGAGGCGCTGCATGGGCCCTTTAAACCGAAGCCTTTCATCTTTCCAGCTTTGTCGGAAAAACACATCTATGGTATATTCCTAAGGCAAAGAAAGGCAGCAGGTGAGATCGGTGTGGAAGAGGCCCTTGGCGGTGTATATTTAGAAGGATCTGTGGGGGCTCCGCCTAGACCTACCATTTCCGTGTCGGACACCGGGCCGAAGCTGGTGACATAGATGTCAGTCCTCACCTGGGTGATCCGCTCTGAAAAACACACACACACACGTACACACATACAGGTTGCTCAGCGCGCACGACTCTGAGTGCACCTCCGGCACATGGTGTCGATGTTCTCAGTCTAGTAACCAATCTCAGTCTTTGCCAATTGGGAGCTTTCATATCGTGTATTTGGCACATACGGAGGACTTACAGATGCCAAATGAAACCAAGTTGCCAGGAACTCTAACATGAAATAAAATCAGATGCAGGAAAAAAACCAAAAAAGTAAAAGAGGTGGTTTGGCTCTCTCTGTGCTTCTGCCCCACGGGGAGGAGTTGAACAGCCAGAAGCTGAGTTCTGGCCAAGGGGCCTTGGGTGGTGTCACAAATACCTGAGCTTCAGTTTTGTCCTCTGTAAGCCTGGAGCAATGATGCCAGCTGCACCCTCCCCTCCCCTTGCGTAACTCTGCCCTCCCAAAGAATCCCAGTGAATGCTGGCTTCACCAACAGCTGGGCAGGGATCTCCAAACCTGGAGGCAATGGGGGGACTCCGGGAGAGAATGAGGGAGCAAGTGCCCACATTGCCTTGTGAGATGGTGATGGATTGAGAAGGAACACTCACTTCTTCTAGGGCATTTGAACTGTTAGCAGTTCTTATCTTGGGAGACTACTATTTCAGTGAAAATAAGTGAAAATATATAAAGTGATAAAAATGACCAATCATTGCAGGGATATTTGTTTTTTGGCCACCACATGGGCTCTGTAACCTTCTGTGGTCATGAGCAGGAACCACATTCAGAGTGCACTACAGTCTACATTAAATGATCCCAGACAGATGGATGCTATCTATCATCATCGACTCAGATCACCCCTGGTTTTTCTCTTCCAGCACCTCAATGCACAGTGATCATCTGTGTGTGCCTTGTGTGCAAATGCATGTGCACAGGTGTTTGTGTGAGGCTGGGTGTGTTTGGTGACTGTCCCCCCAGCAGCGGGCCCACTTGGCTGTCTGTTGTATCCTCCCACTTTGCAAAGCAGCGTGAATGAGAAAATACAGCAGGAACTGCAAGGGCAATGTAGTGGATCGCTAGATGGTTTGACCCTTTGGGTGTGTTCAAAGGCACTGCTCTGCTGGATGCACAGGCCTGGGGACATAACTCAGAGGGCAAAGCTAGATGTTGCAGAGGAGCCTGTGTAGACTTTTTGTGCCAGAGATGCATAAGATGGCAACTTGTGCTTCAAATGAATCTGTTAAAAATAGAAAGACTAGAGAGTTGTTAAACTTCCTCCCAGAATATACTCTCCAGAGAGTCTCTACTTCACCCAATGAAGCAAGTTCAAATGCACCACCTCTAAATAGGTGACAGCAACTGCACACCCTTCTCAGCACAAAACAACACTGTGGGGGCTGGCTCTGTGGCGTAGCAGGTAAAGCTGCTGCCTGCGATGCCAGCATTCCATATGGGTGCTGGTTCGAGTCCCAGCTGCTGCACTTCCGATCCAGCTGTCTGCTATGGCCCGAGAAAGCAGCAGAGGACGGCCCAGTCCTTGGGTCCCTACACCCATATGGGAGACCCAGAAGCAGCTCCTGGCTCCTGGCTTCTGATCGGCGCTGCTCTGGCCATTGCAGCCAGTTGGGGAGTGAACCAGTGGATGGAGACCTTTCTCTCTCTCTCTCTGCCTCTCCTTCTCTCTCTGTGTAACTCTGACTTTCAAATAAATAAATAAATCTTAAAAAAAAAAAACCCACTGTGCTAGTTGTGCCTTGGAAACCCAGTCTATCATCACATTCTTTTAACTGCTTTTCATCGAGCGTAAGCCTGGTAGTCCCCCCTTATATGCGGCTGCACTTTCAGTGGTTTTAGTTGCTCATAGTTTGTGTGTAGTGAACTGCAGTCCCAAAATACTACATAGAAAAGTCCAGAAATAAAAACTCATACATCTTAAATCACCTTTGCTATAGTAAATTGTTATAATTATTTTATACTATTGTTGATCCCTTATTTGCCTACTTGGTAAACTAAACCTTATCATAAGTATGTTTGTATAAGAAAAAATATAGTATATATAGGATTCAGTGCTATCTGTGGTTTTGGACATCTGTTGGGGGTCTTGGAATGCATCCCCTGTGGATAAGCAGAGACAACTGTGAATACTCTTAAGACTATAGCAAAATATTAAACTTGAACCCCGTATATATGTAAAGAACAATTGCATTGAATAGTGGATTTCCAAAAAGGACTTCCACAGCTTCAAGAGTATGAGGTTGATCTTACATTATTTAATGTAAGAGAATCTCAGCTTTCATAACACCCCAAGGTAACCAGAATAGATGTTAAGAAGGGAGTTTGCATGGATACTGTAGGGAGACCACATGCCCCAGCTTCTCCTAACTGGAAATGATGAAAAAGATGCAAGATCCTTGGCAAGGGTGGAACAACTATTATCTGAACCTCCTGGCAGGGAAGCACTTTCAGGAATTGTTCACATTACAGCAAGCATGAGCTTGAAACTGGGGTTAAAGTTTCCTGAGTTCTTGGCAGCCACAGGAGAACACACTCACCTCCCAGCCCAGGCCGTAGTCTGTTGTCATAGCCATCCAAGAGCCCATCCAGAATTCTTGTAAATATCGTGATATTGTCATTGGTCTCATCTTTCACAGAACTGGTTGGCATTTGTGAAAAGCTTTTTAAAAGAAAAACAAATGGAAAAGTTACAGATTCTCTCATTTCTAAGAAATTCTTCTTAGGATATAAGAGCCAGGGAATCACATGGTGACTATTCTTGGAGGGAGGGCAATGAGAAGGTTTCTCTCAGACTACCTGCATCATTTTGATTGATAAGCTTCAGTTCTTGAATACTGAGATTCTCTGCTCTTGATTGTCTGTCTGTTATCCTAAATCTATCATATCCAGCTTCTGAGGAGCCTTTGTCAACATTTTACCCATTAAAAAAAATCAGCACCTGCACATGGCATGGCAGAGCCTATTCCATTTGTAAGGGATTTCAGAAGTTTGCTTTAAACAGGAAGACTGAGTTTTATTGTTGTTAATGAGTCACTTGAAGTGGGTGCTGGGATTTGGAGTGGGAGCCTGAAAAACAGGCCAAGATGGAAGACAATTTTGACAAGCCCAAATCTTAGTACATCGTTGGTTAGATTGGGAGTGTTTGTGTTGTGAGTGATACATCAGGCTTACAGTGTGTGGTGAGAGAAATAATTGGTCTGTGACATCTCTTTGAAATCCAACACCATTTGGCATGGATAGCTAATGGCATGTTTTGTGTGACCTAACACATCTTATTCATAATAAAGACTCAGTAAAAGCAGACAGAACCTTCATGGAAGAACAAAAACATCCTTAGTTTATTCAACAGAATGAGTTATCCAGGCTCCAAAGTTTTAAGGAGATAGAGCAGATGGATACTAGAAACTGCACCGGGTAGATGTGGACAGACAGAGGAGGTTGTTTTGAGGGGAAGGAATCCCCAAGACAAGAAGGTAATGTCATGCCTGAAAAGCAAGAACCTCACTTCTGTTATACACTTGCTTTCAGAAGTATAAATGGCAAGTCATTATGGATGATTGGGCACTTTGACCAAAATTCTGACTTGGCTTCAAGGGTCCATGTTAGACTCACCAAGCAGAAGTCCAGCTTAGACTCCCAAGTCAGTGCTCTTGATACTTGGTACTTCCCTGAAGTGCCTGGCTATGGAGCCTCAGCTCTACTCAGAGCACTTGCTCTCCCATGAAAAGGCTGCAATCAGAGCCAAGAGCCACCATCCGGGGAGGGATACTGAGGTCAGAATTGCTGTGCACTCGCTCTATCCAATTCTTGAAATTTAGTCATTTTCATTGATTGCATCTAAGCAGATCAATTCTTTACTAGCTTTAAAGCTATTCCCTTTTGAAAAGCACAAAGTTCTTTTGATCTAATTTACAGATCAACATGAAAATGCACATATTTGAAGATCTAACAGTGCTCTTAGAACAGAACCAACAGACACATAAGGATTTTTACTCTGGAATTAAGTAATTAAAACTATAGCTATTAAATCCTTCCTTTCTCTAACATGTGTGGTAATTTCATATTTCAGAAAGATAAAACCCTAAACTTTGAATAACTAATAGAATGAAAAACCTTGAGGTCGTCTAGGTTTGTGGAAGACGTCATAATTTGTACTTGCCCAGTTGTATAACTATTGGCCACACTAGACCTAACCTCATGATCTACTTCTCATATCATGTTGAGCACCCATTTTTAGGCTATATCCAGGTGCCCACTTCTTGGACGATCCTCTCTGTCTCTTTAACTTACAAATTGAGGTGACAGCATATACATTGGTCAAAAAAATATCATTCAGTGTTTCATGAAAAATTTTCTAAGCTGTTCCATTAACCAAGTGAAAACGTTCTTAAATTACATTGGCTCTGAGCAACCGTGGTCTGAGTAGACATGGATTTGCACACATTATTGACCATTTGGGAGACTGCACTGGCAGTGATGTTGCTATGGGCACTGCTTGCCATGGATACCCGTGACATTGGAGACACAGGCACTGCTGACCATTTCAAGGAAACACCAGCCCACTTGACTCTGAATCTCATTTTATGAATACCCAAGTCATTTCTGATAGTAATGGGATAAGACACAATGCTTAAGAATCCCACTGTTCAACTTCTACTTCTTGGCTAAAAGTAAACAAAAAGAATCATTTAAATATGTCAATGTATATTTGCACATAGTTATTCTCTTCTTGAAAAAAATTTTAATATGTGCCCTGTCCTGCCATAACTGTTCCCTTTGTCTTTGGTCTTTGGGTATTTTTATGATAGAGACAATAACTGGGGATTTGCTGCATATTCTTTGCTGTATTAGCTGCATATAGGAGCTATGAGGTAGCAAACAGATCCTAAACTATCCCCAAAAATATCTCTTGGGTTAAGAGCAGGTTTTTTCTCATGAACAACAGGGAAGCTCTCTTCAATCAATGAATCACCCTCAGAAATAACCCACTGCAAGGATGATATTGAACTATACCATTTTCACAACCCTTGAGAACAAGACTCTTGCTTTATCACAGAACATAAATACTGCACTTTTGTAGCCCCTGGCATAGTGCCCTCATATAAGAGAACCTCACAATGTCTGGAGAACCCTCTAATCCTTCTGCCAAACTGCAGAGTCTTTGAGGACTGTTTCTAAGACTAACTTCAGCTTGCTTTGTTCCACTTTGGCTCACTGAAAGCATTTGAAAAAGAAAATAATGTAGAAATACCTTCATGAGCAATGGTGTGCAGAGTGTGATCCATGATGGAAGCACAAGATGCCCTCATCTCTTTGAAGAGTCAGTGCTTCCATTCATGCTCAGAAGGCAGGCTCAGGCTCACTGCCGTTCCAGTTAAGCTTTTTCTAACCCTACTCAGCATAGCCAAGGAGCTCTACTGTGGGTCTTCTAGTGCCTCAAGGACAAATGAAATGCTCTGCTCTTTGGCGAGCAGATTTCTGTTAGTGGGAACTAGATTCATTATTACTGACAGTAGCCTTACACATAACAAAATTTAGTGATTTACCCTTCAATTTTAGTAGAGGGCTAATTAACAAGGTTTTCTTAAAATATGAACCATTTTCTTATATTTAATGCATATTCTCTACAAAAACATGTTATGTTTACTATATGTTATCAGTAGTTCACTATTTTCAGATTATTTACCTTCTAGAGATGGGACCATAAAGTAAATGCAGTCAATCCTCTATATCCACAGAGGATTGATTCTAGAAATCCTCTCAGATACCAAAATCCAAAGATGCTTGAGTCTCTCTATAAAACAATGTAGTATTTGCATATAACCAATGCATATACTCCTGTATACTCTAAATCATCTCTAGATAGCTTATAATATCTAATATGCAATGTAAATACTCTGTAAATAGTTGTTATGCCATATTATTTTGTGATCAATGATAAGAAAAATAGTCTGTACATGTTCAGTACAAACAGAACTTTTGATCTACAGCTGCTGGAACTCATGAATACAGACTTTACACAGCCGAGCATTTACCTTGCATTAGGTATTGTAAGTCATCTTGAGATGATTTAAAGTATACAGGAGATGTGTGTAGATTATCATACAAATATTATGCCATTTTATCTAGGGACATGAGTGTCCGTGGATTTTGGTATCCACTGAGGATTCTGGAACCAATTCCCTGTGGATAGCAAGGGATAACTATACTTAGAAAGGGGGAGTAAGCAAGGAGTTGTATTTTCAGTTAGATAGAAAAGTTTTTTATTCTTTTTTGAGGAAATTTAAAGAATTTTATCTACCTATTGATTAGGATTATGATCTTTACTAATAATACACTTCAGATTCCATTTTTAAAGGGACTGCATTCTATCAGGTATTATCTGACGATGTTTCCTTATTTTGTTTTTTTTAAAGGGCACAAATTATCTCATTTCTGAGGAAGAAAAATCTTTTGAGTATTGCTGTGCTATAAATGGTACTAGTGAAGATAGTGCATGATACACTTTTTCCTGATGTTATTTCTGATTATACTGACAATTTCTCATTTACATAAAGCAGGATTGATAATGGCAACTGTGGAACATTTTAATGAGAATTGAACTGTAATTGCTTTAAGCTATAACTCTGTTCTTAAGTAACATTCTTTCCCCAATATTTAATTCTAAGAAGTATCTCTTTAGTTTATTCTTTTAAAAGTAGTCACTACCTTTGAAGGAATAACCTCTAAATGGCCTTACTTTGTGCTGTTTTCCTCAAATGTCCATTCTACAACACTTCAGTTAATCATGTTAAAAGAATATATGTAAAAGAAAAAAATATAAATGTAGTGTTCTATGTTTCCAAATGAGAGCTCTTCCTCTCTTAAATTAAAAAAACAAAACCATGAACTAAAGACATATGTTTTATAGGACTAAAGTCTTGTGCTGTGAAACATGCCAGGACTCTGAAATCCTTCCTCTCCTTTTGGGCTCACGTTAAAGGTCCTGCTAGTGCTCTCCTTTAGCTCTCTACACTGTGCCAAGTTTCCCCCTGCTCAACCCCTTCCTTGTGTCTCCATTCTTGTCCTTAACACTGTTGCCCAAACACAGAATCCTATTGTGGAGCTCAAGTCCCATGGCCCCACAGGTCTCACACCTCTCATCTCATTCAGCCCATTTTTACAGTGTCAACCCTGTCCTTCTCAACCCAACTGTACTAGTGTGCCATGTACAGTTATTATATATTATTATATCTGATAACGCAGTACAGCTACCATGTCAGTCTTTCCCATCAAGTAGCACGTCTGCTGCAATACTTCTGTTCTTTAAAATGTCTCACTTGCTCCATAGTCCCTTCGAGTTATTGAGCCATGCTCTGATTCTCCTCTCATCTAAACTCATCAGAAGAGTTGTCTATATGAGAAATCACTACTGTCTCTACTCCTTTGTCTCTCAGCCATTCTTGTTGGGCTTCCACTAATGCATCACAAGGAAACCTGCATTGCCAAATCCAAAGAGCAAGTCCCTGTGTTCATCTTAGTGGACCTGCAAGCTCTATTTGGCAGAGCTAACCGTGTCCCCCTTCTGACAGTATATTTCCCAGTAGTCATGGGACACAGTGCTTTTTATCCTCTTTGCTTGCCTCTTCTTCTCAGTCTTTCTGTTCAATCCCTCCTTACCTTATTGATCTCTGAACAATGGAATGTCCCAGGGCACAATCCAGGGACTCTTTCATTTCTGTCTATAGTCCACCCCTAACCGATCTCATCTAACCCAACGGCTTTCAATATCTCACCCATGCAAGATTCTCAAGTCCATGTCTCTAGCCCAATCATGCTCTGTCCTCTAGAGCTCAGTGTACATTGACCTACTTGGCTTCCTACTTGGCTCCCTAGGAGACATTTCAAAGGGCTTAATATGTCCATAACTCCACTTCCATCTCTTCTACTGTCTTCTTCAGCCCAATGATAAGCAATTGAAGCCAACAGCGTATCAGGATAGGGGAAGTTGCTTTAGATTATTCTCTTTCTTTCAGTTCCACACCAACTCACCAACAAACAATCCTGGCCAAAGGAGTCCTTCCCCTATATCATTACAATGTCCTCTTAACTATCCCCTCTACTTCTTCCACTCTTTCTCTCACACTCTACTCATATTCCATTCTTTCCATCCACTCAGTATATAGACTAAGCTTTACACCTGATCTTAGACAAAAGGCTGAGAAGTAACAGACTGAGCTTTAGTATCAAGTCACATAATTAACACATCTAAATTAGATCATGCGTCACTCCTCTCTGAAATTCAAGATAAAGTCAGCTTCTCTTCTTGATACCTCCCAGGGTGGCTTACTAGGGCTTTCACAGTTTGGTCCTAGCCTTGCCTTTTCTTCCCTGATCACCTCCTCCTTATTTCCCTCTTTTTCACACCGACCCCCTTGCTATTCCTAATATACCCAGCATGCTCCTGCTACAATGCTCCTGCATTTCCCTCCATTCTCTCTGTCTGTTCAGTCCTCTCCGCAAATAGCACTGTTCACTTTACCACTTCCCGCAGATCAAGCATCTCTTTTGGGCACAGTCACTATCTCTTACTCAGAATCATTCTTCATGGCAATCATCACAACCTAGCTGATAGTTACTTGCTACTGTATGTCTCATGCACTCCAGAATGCTCCCTCAGTGAAAGCAGGCTCCACTCATTCTGTGTGGGATCTCAGCAGAGAGTGCCTGGCACTTGGTAAGGACTCAATGCACACTGGAGTAGCAGCACAGCAATGTCCCCAAAGATGCTCATGAAAGGGATTCTCAATGGATGTGATTCAGGTTATGCACCTTGCTGGTCTTCAGCTCAGGCCCAGGTATAATGCTTACCCTCTGGAGCTAGCAAACTTCAGAAGTCTCCTGGTCACAACACCCATAAGGATGCCTATCATGTTCAGTACCCACCATGTTGTTTAAATATTTAGCATAGATTAAACAATGGATCATTCACATCAGCCCTGAGGCATAGGCTCCAGTATTATTCCCACTTTGAGATTAGAAAACTGAGCTGCAATCAGGTTAAGTTACTTCTGACATCACAGAGTGTGTGCAGCAGTGGAGATCAGAGCCTGACAGCTAGATTGTCCTCTATCAAAGAGACCTCAATGCTCTCTGAAATATTTGCCAGGGATCTGAAATAGGAACCAAAATGACTGAGCGATGGCTCAAGATTGTTTTCTTTTTTGTTAAAATTGAAAATCAACTAATCTTCTGCTGATAGAAATTGAAACAAATTGTTAAATAAATATAAATGAGATGGGCTTTCATGCTAAAGCCTGTTTCATAGCATGTCTTATTTTTCCTAGCATGTCATCCTTTTGTATTCCAAAATCCCTACACTGAATTATATTTGGGCTGCAACAGAGCTACTATTTTTACAATACTTGGATTCTAGATTAGGATATTTTTTGTTTCCAATATAGAGATTCCCCACTCTTAATTCCCTTTTCATGGCATTGTAAATATTAGGACTTTCTGGAGTAAGTCTTAGAGTGAAGAATGCTAGCCCCATCCCACAACCCAGAGATGGACCCTGATTCTACCACTTTCTGTTGATGAAAGCCACATACATTTCTCTAAATTGTTAAGGCTTAAACTCTCCACGAAGTGAGGGTTTTGTGAAAATTAAATGGTGCAATTTTGTAAAATGCATTAAGAGATACAGCCATATACACACTGATAATTTTTGTTCCAATCACCAGAGTTCTATGATAGGCCCTCTTTTTACTTTCTTTTCATAAATTTCTCTGATATTACACACCAATTAAAATGTGAATCTTATGCAATTGAACCTTTGTAAAAATCTGAAAGCCCACATTCTCCTCCCCATGAACAGAGCTGGTGACTCATCTTGGAGCTGATTGCCAGCCGCTGTTGGGAGATAGCTGCACTTACTTACTGTCCTTCTAAGCTTTGCTGGTTGCCTATTGGCATGATGAACACTCTAAGAGTTTCTGTTATAGGGCAAATATTTTATGCAGGGAAATATTTTCCTTGATACCTTTTTTTAAAGAAAAAACTGCTGGACATTACTCTGTAGCCCTGTTATTGCTAAAAATACATACACTGTTATTACACATTTTTTGTTATATACAAGAACTACCTTTCTGATTGCTCCTCAAGACTTGGTCTATAAGAGCTATTGATTGTGTTCTGCAAACTGCTTCAGTGGCACTTTTGGAGTGTTTTCCTAATTGTTGCCTCCACTCTTCATCCTGGGCCCCGTGAACTTGCAGAGACAGGGCAGGATGAATTTATCATCTGAAGATTCACAAGAAAGCACTTTTCATTTAAAAAGACATTGTGAGTGCCTGCATGCTTCAGAGAGAACAGACTCTCTGCTCTGGTTAGAAGACGAGAGCTGTCCTTGAGCCTGTGTATAAAAAGGCCCATTTCATGAGACCAGAAGTCCAGGTGGGCATACTCACCCAAACAAACAGTGACTGTACTTATTCCTACAAGACCTGTTTTTTAATTGCCAGTTATATTTTTAAATTTTTAAAATCTATTTGAAATGTAGAGAGATGGGAGTGGGGAAATGCCCATCCACTGGTTTACTTCCCAAATGGCCCACAGTAGCTGGTATTGGGCCAAGGCTAAGCCAGGAGCCAGAAACTCAATCCAGGTCTCTCCTATTGGTGGCAGGAACCCAACTACTTGAGCTATCATCAATGTCTCCTAGGTCTGCATTAGTAAGAAGCTGGAGGCAGGATCCAGAGGCAGGTACCAAACCCAAGCATTCCAATATGGGACATAGACATGTTAACTGTTAGGCCAAATGCTCATCTCTGATTATAAAGTATTGCTTTCTGAAGTCCATTTGAATACAATTCTCACATAATAAAATAGTAAGGCATTTTTTCTCTTTCAATAGGTATTTCCAATACAATGAGATTAATGGAATCAGACTTTACCTTGTATTCAGCTAATAATCAACTTTCTATTATAATTATCACTGGCCTAACAATTGTGATGATATGATTTTTCAAATCATGATAAATATTTCCAGTTTAAACAATATTATGTGTCTTGACATTACATTTATTCTAATATTATTTCTGTACTAATTTTCCATACAATGCATTTTTACTTACTGGTCTCATTAAAATAACTATAATGTCTCAAATAATCCCAGTCCCCAAATATACCATAGCAGAAGGCTCTGTTCTGTTGTTCACTTGACTTGTGCTCTGTTCCATACTTTAAAACTAATAGAAGAATGATAAAGGTTATTGAAATTAAGCTGCTTATGACTCCAATCGAATTTACAATAGGACTAGGAGGAGAAGAAATAATAATCAATATATTTTCAAAGCAATTTCATGTTAACTATTTTGTGTTATCACCAAATAGATTTCACTTGTCACTCTCATATTTTTACTGCAAAATCCACACACTTTGCTCAAACAATGCATACATGCATGCAAGCTCACACTTAGTCTCTTTCTTCTCCCCGCCTGATTCTCTAGATCCTTCCCTACCCCTTGCCAGTCTGGTGTTTTGTACATATTTCTAGACATCAGCGTTTCTCTGGTCTTAGAGTCCTGTTCAGATTAAGGACTTTGGCGTTTCCCCTTTCACCTTTCTCTTGAACTGATCAGATAAACTCTTTCTTTAGGGGAAAAAACAGGGCTGACCCAAACTGTTTTTTTTCCCCCTTTAATCTCAGAGTACAGCAAATTCCCTCAATTTGAAACAAAAAATGCTTTTCAGAATATGGCCTCCCTCTTCCCTAGATAGATTTGACCCAGACCCACCCTGCAAAGCAGGTACAGTCAAGTGAGGGGGTTCAAGAATCACATAATCACATAGGAAGAATGCAAGTAAGGAATCTTGGCAGGTACTGGTTTTAGAAATGTCCCAACTGGAAGATGCAGCTATAGATGTTGAACTCATAAGGCTGCTCTCGGGACTCAGCTGAAGCACAAAGAATGGGTGCTCTGCATTATGATTGCTATCATTTTGCCAAGATTTAAAGTCAAATAATGTATGAAATTTTCTTTAGCATTTGACAAATTATTCTTATGTATACTTAGATAATATGTAAGCAAGAGACCTCTCATATAAGAAAAGAGATGAATGGGCACGGTGTCTTTCATGTGTTCTGTGGCTGTTGAAAAATATGCCCTGTTGGACAGAGTGTGTGAAACTCAGTTTCTGCCTTTGCTGGAAACCCTGCCTCATTGGAGCTGGTTGGATACACAGACTCAACAGTAAAAAGCACTCGAAGAATCTGATGTAAAAATCCCACTTACGGGAATATTTTCGCATAGAAATAATCTTAATTGCTTAAAAATCACAAGCAAAATATGTTTGTTACAGGAAAATTCACAACAAAACCAGAAGCAATGTAAGCACACTGAATTCAAGAAGTAGCTAACAGGGCATTTGTGCACTGCAATAATATGCATCTGTTTTAAAGTCACACATTTTAAAGGGCATGTAATAACAAAATATTAGATATGGAAAAGTGCGGGACAAAATGGAATGCACAGGATGATTTCGACTACATAAAAATATGCATGGAGGTTAGGGAAGTCAGCACACCAAGATGGGAAGGGTGCTTGTCCCTGCATAGTGGATTTAGGATGTTTGCCTTTATGTATACTTTACTGAATCTCACATAGTTTCTGCAGTTAACAGGTACTATTTAGTGATGGATATTGACCTTATATCTAAAAGATTAAAAACTCTAACAGTCCATTTGCTAGAAAACTTGAGGGTATTCTACCACTTGCACACTATTATATTCCAGAAACTAACAGCTGTCGCTCTGTTTGGAGGATCGTCTCAGAGCTACAGAATTAAGTAAGAAATAAAGTATATCTGCTTCTCATGGTTAAACTCCTTGTTCATACTTGTATCTATCTATTTCACACTTGTATCTACCAGAGAGTATAATAATTCTATGCCCATTCAATGTGCTCATATTAGTACATGTTGACCAAAATGTTACAAAGAAATATATATTCTTAATTCAGCATATTCCTCACCTCCAACATATTACTAAATATGTGTGGAAATCAGGGCATAAAAATTTAATGGATTAACTTGAAAATATGAATATTCTGTACATTTTCACTTAAACACAGTTGTCACGTAGAGGAACACTATGAATATCTTAGTTCATAGGATTTAACAGCTGGAGAGCTTGGAAAGGAAAACCTTCATTTAACAGATAAGACAAAACAAGGGTCTAGAAAGGGAGGCGTTCACTTAAGCAAGGCAAGAATAACATCCAACATTCTTTGCTGAGGAAATGCTCAGCGTGGCTAAAAGGACTGTGACGTGAATGTGTTCCCATTACTACGGTTAGCGTGCACAAGCCGTTTGGCATGTATTGGTGAGAGATGGCATGCTCCTGAACTTCACTCTGCAGGACAGAGCCCCATTTGAGAGCTCAGCACTGTGCCTGTGTAGACCTGGACTCCAATCCAAGGGCTGCCTTTTGTGGCTACAGCACACGGGAAAGTCTCAAGGCCTCTTTCTTTCTCCCTCTCTCCTTTCTCCTTGCTTCTCTCTCTGCTCAGATCTGGGAGGGTCAGAAGAGCAGAAAATGAGGAAAAATACAAATGGTCCTAGCCCCAGGAAGTTCCTCTTTTCTGGCCAGATACAAGTGATCTTTGAGGTGGAAAAGCAAAGGTGTTTCCCATTCCTGGATGATATGCACAAAGGTGAAGTGCACTGTGAAACATCTGGGGCCCAGGACAGCCGAACTAACATTTGGTGACTTCTGTCTTGCACTTTGATTTCTTAATTATACTCCATCAACTTCAAGTTGTGATCATTTTGATTAGTTCGAATCATTCTGGGGCAGAGGTAGGGAGGTGAGGGGGAGAAGACAGCTCAGACTCATAACATTCATCTATAATGCTGATTCTCCCTATCTGATGGCTAAAAGGTCAGAATTGGTACCCAGCACGAAAGGCCAAAGTAAAAGCAGCTAATGAGAATTCTAACATCAAAACCTCAGGGGTGCCTTTCAGATCTTTGGACACATGTGGTTCATGCTCTTTGCACCTGTTTCCAGACAGCCACAGTTCCAGGTTGTTGGCTCAGGCCAGGGCTGTTTTGGGTCCTTTTCAATGCCACATAGCAAGGGTTTGAGTTTAAAGGCAATTCAGTTGCATAATGCAACAAAGGAGGGCAATCAAAATGCCGCACACTGGCTTGTCTAGCAAGCAGTGCATGTCTTTTATGCACATGAACTTCTGAATCTTGCTTTAACCCTAATAGGAGGAGACACAGCTGATTCGGAAACCATCTTTGGCTTCCATTTCAGAAAACGTAACCTGCTTCTTTTCTGTGACTCACTTTGAGACACCACACCAGGAGCCGCCTTGCTTAGGAAGAAAGCATGGATTAGGACAAGGACTGTATTTATTTACAACAAATTAAAGGGCGTGGGCTGTGAAGGCGGCAAGTGAGGACTCCCTGAATTTATGTTCTGAACCGAAAGGCACCTGTGCTCCTATGCTGATAAAATAAAAACATAGATAACTTACCCAAAGCGACTGGATAAGTTCATGGAAATACAAAAAAGAAGGAGGTTTTTGATCATGATAAAGCTAGAGAACATTCCATTGTCCATTCCCAATAAGAATAATAGCTGAAGCAGATGAATTTGGAAGAATTAACTGTTCCTTTCCCCCAAGTGGATCTTGAAGCTGAAAAGTACACAAAGGAGAAAAGCAGGTGAACATCAATGGTTCTGGGTCACTAAAAGGGACCCAAACTGCACTGCTACCAGGCAACCATTTACAAAGCAAGGAAACCTGCCCTCCACCAGCACTGACACACACCTGGTGTTTTCTGAGATCTTCACTGGGCAGTACCTTGGGGTGTAAAAAGAAGTTGCAGTAGGGCTTAATTTTCACTTTTGTTCAAGAGTGCAGAATCATTCTCATTTTTTGATGCCTCAAATATTCATTTAACTTTTTAGCATGCTATCAAACGACCCATTATGGCAATGATTAAGACAAACGCTTGAAGTTATTTCAGCAACTGTGTTTTGCATCCATCAAATCCACAAGTGGAAAATTTACCTTTCTGAAATATTTGCCACGCGTTCAAAGCCAGCAAGCTACTCCTTGTTCTGCAAGATGCTGAAAGTATGTGGAAAGAGGGGGGAAAGGTACATTTGAGAAACACATCTTCTATAGGATCACGATAATAGAACCGCCTGTAAGATAGACTTGACACTTTATCGGGTGTCCTGCTCTCATGACGAAATAATTTAATAATCCCTGCGTTTGAGAAGGTCTCTCATTTATGTGCTGGGCCCTAATGAATGCATTTGAAATCCAGGCAGGCACCATTCCTGGGCTCAGCAACTAACCTCAAGCGAAGGCACATATTTCTCCGTATGCGCATAACGCAAATAGGTGCTCATGGTACTCGAAACACCGACTGTGCAGAAAAGAACATTTTTCCCGTAGGAGACCCCGGCAAACTCCGGGACTGGGAAACACACAACAGGTACTTCAAAGCTAAGGCCCTCTGCCACTCTTGCCGACAAGGGCAGGGTGGCAGACGGTGGTCGTGGGGGTGCGTCCTGGGGCTCGTCGCCGAACCCAGGCCACTGTCCCGGTGGCGAGCACGCGGCGCTGCATGCGGGAAACCCGAGCACCGCCTCCTGCCACCCCTCAGCCCCAAACCACCGACCCTCAAAGAAAGGCTGCGCTCCCACGATCCCCGGACCCGAAGGCTCGCCAGGGCTGGTGCGCCGGAGCAGGTGGGCGCGGAAGCAGCACTGCGGAGCCGCAGCCTCGGCCGCCCCGGCACCCGCGGCCCCGCATGGTCGGCCACCCGCCCGGTCCGCAGCAGCTCGCCGGGCATCTCCCGCTCCCGGGCCCGCCCCGGCTCGCTCCGGACCCTCGCAGACCTCCCCGGCTCTTGCCCGGGATCCCAGCCGAGCGCTCCGCCCGGCAGCGCCTTCCTCCACGGCTGGGAGCGCGCGGTGCGGCGGCGGCTCCGAGTCCCTTTAGCCTCGAGCAGCCCGCGCGACCAGCGCGCGACACCCCCGCGGGGCCCGCGCCCACCGCGGGAGCAGCACTGGGACTCCGAGCTCCTCGGAACCCCCGGGCTGACAGGGGCTTCCCAGGTGGACGATTTCACCCCTTTAGCTCCCGCGACGGCGACGGGTGTCCTCCACCATCCAGATCCTAGGGGCCGGCCCGTAGGCGCTGCGCCTGGTGCCGGGTCCGGCAAGGCTGCGCCTCCCAGGACGCCCCCCTGCCCTCCCTAGCACAGCGTCGCCCCCGCAGTCGCCGGGGGGAAAGTTTGCGCTCCGGGCTGGCCACCGCGCCCCGCCTGCTCCCCACCTCGCCTCCCCGGCCATGCAGCCCGCGGCTCGCGCGCCCCGAGGGTAGAGGTGTGGGCCGATCTGGAGCCGCCCGTCCTGGCACCACTGCCTGCATCTTCTTACCCCACTGCCCGGGTCCGGCGCCCGGGGCTCACCCTGCGCGCCGGCCCTGGGAGGCGAGCCGTCGGCGAGGGTGCATCCTCCTTCTCCGCCGCCTGCTCTCGCCCGGCTGGCAGGCGCGGAAGGCCGGTGCGGCGTCACCGCCCCATGCTGCCAGCGCGAACTTCCCCAGTGCTTCCGGGCGGAGTGGATCTGGCGCCCCGCGCTCCCGCCGCTGCCCTGCGGCTCGGCTCCGCGCCGCGCCCGAGGCCGCGCGCTGCCCCTCTGCAGATCCCCCCGGCGCCCCCGGCGCACTCGCGCGCTCGCTCTCACCTCTCCTGAGCGCCACATGTCGTCTCCGGGTGTGCGGAGCGTCCCCTCTGCAGAGGCGCTCCGGTAGAGGCCGCCAGACTCTCACCAAATGCGCCCTCGGCCGGGCGGAGCAGAGGGGGAGGGCTCAGGGCCCCGCGGCTTGGCCTGGCTCGGGATGGGCCACATGGCCTCTGAAGTTTCTCAGGGCCTGGTTCAAGAGATGATTTGATGCTTCTTGGAGTAACCACAGCCCCCCAACACCCCCCTCTTTAAGGCCTAGGTGGACAAGTGGAGTGGGCAGGCGCAGCTGGTGGCACGGAGGCCCTTGCTTCTAGAGCTCTGTTTTAGGGCCAGCCCGACCACCGCCCTAACCTGTCCTCAAACCTTCGGGGTCCTCAGCGGCATGCCTAATTCTCTTCTATGTCCTTTTGATGTTATTCGTGGGTGACAACTCACTGCTCTAGGCGAATAGCCACGGTGAAACCGGAGTGGATCCGAATGAAACCCTTCCTGAAGAAGTTCCATGGCTTGACTCGCAGTGTCACTGGGAAGGCGCCCCGGCTCTCCGTGGTCCCAGTAGTGACCCCGCGGCCTCCACTTCTTGGCGCTGCCTCCGGTTCCACGGGGTGCTGTTGGCGAGACTGCGCTGGTCTCCGTCTCAGGGGTGCAGTTCTGGAGAGGTGAGGGTGGCGCTGACCACCACTCGGCAGAAATGGGGCTGCTCCAAACAGCGCGGACAAGGCGGGTGATGAAGCAACTGCCTCCTAAATTTCAGAATTGCAGCATCTTGTTCTGAGGACACTCACAGACAAATGTTCAAGACTTCGAGTAAAACCATCCTGAATATGTGGCGGTTTGCGTTACTGTTCTACACCTTTGGGGAAACTATGGTTTATGGTCTTTTTATGGTCTTCCAATGGCGTAGTAGTGAGAAGAGGCAGATTTCTAGCTCTCTTCCAGAAAACACGTTTAATCTTTCAGTGTATGAGGCTTGTCAGTTTTCCAGTGAGATCTAGTGCAGGGTCTTCTGATCTCAGCAACTGCTGGTGCTTTTGCACATTCCCACAATTCAGAAATTATCTGAACATGAGATGTTATAAATATATTCCAAGAACAGGCCGTGAATAGATATGGATGTGAAAATCAACAGGAAGTATTACTCTGAATACACATGTAGCAGCAACATGATATGAAATGACCCTGAGTCTAGTGGTTCTTCATGAAATATAAATTACAAAAAGTGCTTTGAAAGAAATTTCTAATTCTAAAATGGATAAATGGAATATTCGCTTCTTCATTTTCCAATTTCTCAAAACGTGCATGATGAAGTTCTTTGGCAGTCAAAGCTATAAAATTAAGGGTCAACTTAATATGATATTATAACTAACTGAATGTACTTGTCACATATTAGGTTTTAGCACCCTAGGGTTAGAAATACCAGTGACAACTGCTTTTTCCTAGGATTAAACAATATAATGCAAATCAAAGAGTTCAAATAATTAGTGGTTTTGGATCTTTGCAGATTGCCACACAATGTTGTTCAATCAATTATTGCAGAAAAAGGAATGTAGATATAACAGGGATTGCTTTTGGATTAGTGACAGTTGTGGACATTAATTCCTATTAGTGAATGAATATATCAACTGTAGTGAAAGGATTCGTTTGCTGGATGATGTCTAAAATGTCTTTGTTTTTGTGAATTTTCTATCAGTTCCATGTCAACTGCATTTATGCTAGTTGCTTAAATACTTTCCTCCTAACTGTGATGAAATGGCAGGCCCATCTCTCTTACTGTTTCCATCACATGTAATGTAGCCTTGTGTTAGATGCACTGACTACTTAAGGGGATTGTGAATTAATAAGGCATGTATGAACCTTATAGACACATTGCTAAAAGAATACTTTCTACCATTTCAATATTTTTTTTGTTTTAGTATGTAATTCAATGTTTATCCTGGGAACTGGTGTTCTATAAATTGAATTCCCATTCGTTCCATCAGCGTTTTCTCTTTTGTTGAGAGAAATAAAGCGAATTGTTGTTATAATACTGGAAAACAGTAGAGGGCAACACAGTTCCATATAACTCCAGTGTAAGCCCAATCTTGATAACTTAATTTCCAGTGTGAGAGCCTGGGGAAGGTGGGCAATGGTGGAACTTACCAGAAGCACACCCTTCTGTAGCCCACTTGATACAGAGCACCAGAGGCTGAAAAGAGTGGCTGTGTCTTGTGGGTGGGTACAGTAGAGGTGGTCATCACCTCAGTGAGATTATGTGGTATTTGTCTTTCTGCATGTGGCTGTTTCACTTAGCATAATATCCTTCAGGTTCATCTGTGTTGTTGCAAATGGCAGGATTTTTTTCTTTGTTAAAGATAAAAAATGTTCTATCATAATCTACTGTATATATCCCCTTTTTTATCTGTTCATCACAACAGATATTGAAGTTGTTCCCATATCTTGACTATTGTGAAAAATTCTGCAATGAACATGGAAGTACAAAAATATCTTCTACACACTGATTTGATTTCTTTGGGCTAGATAACCAAACAGTGAGATTGCTGGACCCCACAGTGGTTGCCAGTGGTGGAGTGGGAAACGGGGAGATGTTGGCAGGACAAATATGCTCTGGAGATCAATGTACAGCAGTGTGACTACAGTTAGCATGACCTTATTGTATACTTGAAATTTGTTAAGAGGATGGAAATTGAGTATTCTCACCATGAAAAGAATAAAAGGGGATGATAGCTCTGTGAGGCAATGGAAATAAAGATGAACTTGATTATGGTGATTATTAAATAATATATTTATATCAAATCAAATTTATATCAAGCTCAGTACCTTAAATATATACCACTTTAATCAATTATTTGAGAGACAGAGGGACAGAGATAGACAGCCAGACAGATAGACAGAAAGAGCTCCCATTTATTGGTTTACTCCCCAAATGCTCACAATAACCAGGGCTGGGCCAGATTGAAGCCAGGAGCTAGGAACTGAATGCAGATCCCCCATGTGGGTGTCAGGAAGCCAGCCACTTGAACCATTGCTGCTGCCTTCCAAGGTCTGCATTAGCAGAAAAGTGGAGTCAGAAGCCACAGCTAGGTATTCAACGCAGGCACAGTGATATGAGATATGGGCATCTTAAGCACTGTCTTAACCAGTAGGCCAAACATCTGCCCCATATATCCTTTTTAATTGTCAATTATGACTCCATAAATAAAGTAAGAAAAGCAGTGTCTCCTGAGGAACCAGAGTTTGATTAAGGTGAGAGGCTGAACAAAGACTGTTCTAAGCTAAGAGGCCACGTGTGTAGAGTAAGGCACGATCATGGAGTTGCAAGCAATTTTGTCTTTAGGAAGAATCGAGTACACGGTAAAGATCCCAGTACGTAAGATGAGACAGTTGTGCAAAGCTCAGCTAGAAGAAAATACTAAATGTGGAGCCAAGGACTTGGCTTTCTACTGCTACTTTACAGAGCTCCTGAATAGCTTTGTTGCCATGAAAAGAGCATGACATTATTTTAAAAATTACCAGGGAAACTATCTATAGAAAAAGCACCTGGAAGAGGGAAATCTAGACAAAAAGTGTATATGGATGTTGCACATGCTACTCAAGTCCAGCTTATGGAAGGAAGTTAATAAATCTGAGTTCCTTCATTAATGAAATGATAAAATCCTCAATTCCCATGTATTCAAAACAGACTAATGAATGTTTTTGCTCAAACAGAAGCAGGAGGTTCTTGGTTGTTAAGGAAACAAAAGGTCAAGTCCAATTGGAAGAAGTGTAAGAATTCCTAGGAAAAGATGATTGTTGATTTGGGTCCTCGAAATAAATGTAGACAGAAAATATCAGAAAAGGCAAAATAAAGAAATGGAACAAAGGGAAGAAGGTGCAGAGCATGCTTTAAAATAAGTGCTCTGCTTGTATAAAACACATTGAGCATTTCTAATTCATAATTTATTTTGTTTATTGTTCACATTATTAGATATAAGATAAGGTGCAAGAAGATGCCTGGTCTCACCACTGTATTAAACATAATCATAGTACTAGGTGTGGAGTAAAAGCAGTAAGGGAAGAAAAGTAAGTAAATTTACACAAATTGGAAAGAAATAAACCAACACTATGTGCTGATGATACAATTATCACAGAATCTCTTGAGGAATCCCAAGATTGTTTAAGAAAGAATAAAGTAGCAAATGGGTTCAGCAATATATTTCTATGTCTGTTGAACATACAGTAACTAAAACTAAAAACACAATACCATTTACAATTATGTAAGAACAGTGAAATCCGTACGTAGAACTCTAGCAAACACATGCAGAATTTACATGCTGAAAACTACAAAACACTATGAAAACAAGTCTGGAGGAGTGAAACGAATAGATGTATTGTGTTCATACACTGGAAAACGGTGTTGTTAAGATGTTCATTCTTCCCAAATTGATCTATTGGCTCAAAACAAATTTTAGCAAAATATCACTTTTGTGGTGTATATAAAGAAACTTAGTTTAAATTCCATGTTAGGAAGCAAAAAGTTTAGAATGATTAAAAAAATATAAAAAAAAGGAAGAATCACCTCACACAATTTTAAAACATCTTAGATAGCCATAGTAATCAGGACAGTGTGGTATTGGCAGAAAACAGAGAACAGACAAAGCTATCCAGCCACGTAAGACCAAATGTGTTTTTTCCCCACAAAGGAGCAAAAGTAACTCAGTGGTGGAAGGATAGTCTTGTCAACAAATAAAATCAGTGCAACTGAAAATCTGAAGGCAAATAAAATGGACCAAATTAAATCTCACACTGTATATGGAAATTACTAAAAATGGACCATACTCTAACAGTGAAACAGAAAAGTATAAAGTTGTTCTGTGAAAGTGTAGAATAGAATCTTTGGTACCTAGGGATAGGTGAATTTCTTAGACATCATGTGATGAGAATGATCCACAAAAAGAAAAACATGATAAATTAGAGTTTATTAAAATAAAAATTGTTGTTGCTTCTGTTTAGAAGATGAAAAGGGAAAGTTACAAAACAGGAGAAATATTTGTAAACCACAAGTTTGAAAATGGAAGTTGAATTTAGAATATGTAAAGGACTCTGTAAACCCAACAGCAACAAAAAACTAATCCAATTACAAAATGGACAAAATTATGAAGAGATATTTCAACAAAGATATAAAGATGACAGATAAGTAATCATTAGCCAGCAGGAAAATTAAAAGCATAATGAACTATCATTTTATATTTATCAGAGCAGCTATAAAGAAATAGCAGCAATATCAAAAGTTGATGAGAATGGAAAACAAATGGGTTTCTCATGGTTTGCTGGTGGAAATGTTTCAATAATCAAATCTTTTCAGAACAGAGTTGAGGAATTTGTCTTTATAAAATTAACACTTACTATACACTTCAGAAATTTCACTCCTAGGTGTTGATCTCTGAGAAATAAAAGCACACAATCATGGAAAGAAACTTGCACAGCAGTGTTCATTGCAACTTTATTTGTAATAGGCAAGATTGAAAACAACTCCACTTTTTTAACAGGTGAACAGTTAGACAAATTGACATATGCATACCATAGAATAAGTGAATTAGGTCAGCTATCAACAAAATAATTTTTTTCTTCCTTCAAAATCTGCATATCTCATATTTCCTTTTCTTGTCCTATTGCACTAACTGGGATTTTCAATAGGATATTAAATAAAAATGGTAAAAGAAGGCATGTTTGCCTTGTTCTCAATTAGAACACTTCTGTTTTTTAAATGATAAATTTAGACCAGGAGCCAGTAAACCATGACCCTTTGTCCAAATACAGTTTACTTACTTACATAAACAAAGTTGTATTGGAAGAGAGCCATTCACTCACATAATGTTCAAGGAAGCTTTCTCCTTTAAGACAAAATTGTAGGGCATTAGAAATTAGTTACCCTACTAAAGCCTGAAGTGTTTATCCTCTGGTCCTTCATAGCAAAAAGTCTTGGATCATTGGTTTATATAATTTGCAGTAATAATGATTAATTTTATATTTAAATACATTTTTATACTTTCTTCCACCTTACTTAGGGTATTTGTTTGTTCTTTCCTGTTACACACATTTTTTTCCTTTCTTATCATTTTCTTTATCCTATTTATTTTTCCTCTAACGAGATGAAAAATCTCTTTGCTTTTAAGTATTTTTCCATTTGTATATATAGAGAGACATTCAAAAATTAGTAAACATTGATGTCTCTTATTAACTCAAGTTCTTTGTAAAATGTGAATGCCTATCATTCCTCACTGGACATACATGCCATTTCTATCTATTATTTTAAATCTTTTCCAAATAAAAATGTAAGTTTGATTCTATATTACTGACATTTCTACATAGAAAATATTTTTAATTTTTTTATCAATTCAGTCACTAATTTTATCTGTCATAACTTTCTTTTAGAATCTTATTTCTTATATTTTTCTTATGTTTTCAATGTGTGCTTGGGGATTTTTTTTCTTTTAATCTGAAAAACATTCTGGTGTCTCACCCACTGCTGAAAGTAGTTGGTTTTGCTAAGGATGTAATTATGTGTTGGCAGTTATTATCTGTGTGAACTTTGAAGATAGTTTCCCGTAGACTTCTGTCTTTTACTGTTGGTATTTTGAGGAACTTCCCATCATTCCTCTATGTAGGTAATATAATGTTCTGTTGTCTTTTAAGATGCTTTCTCTCTCTCTCTCTCTCTAAATGTTGCTCAAGAATGTTCAACGTGTAAATATTTATCTTTAGTCTTTTCTCAAGGGGAAATAATTTTTATACTTTTTTAAAAAGAGATTTATTTTATTTACTTGAAAGTCAGAGAGTTACACAGAAAGAGGAGAGGCAGAGAGAGAGAGGTCTTCCATCCACTGGTTCACTCCCCAGTTGACTGCAATGGCCCAAGCTGTGCTGATCCAAGGCAGGAGCCAGGAGCTTCTTCCAGGTCTCCCATGTGGGTGCAGGGGCACAAGGACTTGGACCATCTTCTACTGCTTTCCCAGGCCATAGCAGAGAGCTGGATTGGAAGAGGAGCAGCAGGGATTAGAACTGGCGTCCTTATAGGATGCCGGCACTTTAGGCCAGGGCTTTAACCCGCTGCGCCACAGTGCCAGCCCCAATGATTTTTATACTTAAAAAAGATATTTTTTTTAAAAAAAGATTTATTTATTTTAAAAGCACAGTTAGAGAGAGAGGGAAAGAGAGAGAGAGAGAGAAGGGAGAGATCTTACATCTGCTGGTTCATTCCTAAAATGGCTGCAATGGTCAAGGCTGTGCCAGGCCAAACCCAGGAGCCAGGAGCTCCTTTCCTTCAAGTCTGTCACATGGGTGTAGGGCCCAAGCATTTGGGCCATCTTCCGCTGCTTTCCCAGGTTCATCAGCAGTAAGCTGGATGGGAAGTTGAGCAGCTGGGACCCGAACCAGCACCCATTTGGGATGTTGGCATCACAGCATTGCAGGTGATGACTTTACCTGCTATGACATAATGCCAGCCCCTATGGTTTTGTTTTTAAAAAAATGTAGAGGGCGGCGCCACGGCTCACTAGGCTAATCCTCCACCTAGTGGCACCGGCACACCGGGTTCTAGTCCGGTCGGGGCGCCTGATTCTGTCCCAGTTGCCCCTCTTCCAGGCCAGCTCTCTGCTGTGGCCCGGGAAGGCAGTGGAGGATGGCCCAGGTCCTTGGGCCCTGCACCCCATGGGAGACCAGGAGAAGCACCTGGCTCCTGCCTTCGGATCAGCGCAGTGCGCCGGCCACAGTGCGCCAGCTGTGGTGGCCATTGGAGGGTGAACCAACAGCAAAAGGAAGACCTTTCTCTCTGTCTCTCTCTCACTGTCCACTCTGCCTGTCCAAAAAAAAAAAAAAAAAAAAAAAGTAGAAAAATCTGTGTTTCTTCCTTGTTTGGATTTTTTAATTCCAGAATATTAATGAGTTATCATCAAGACTTCTCACTTTGTCATACATATTTCCTAACCTTGCATATTTTCAACTACTTGCTTTCCTGTGCTGTGTTTATTTTTATTCTCCATTTTGATTATTTTCCTACCTGCTGTATCATTTATTAAAACCATGTGTAAAATTTGGTCTTAATGAAGATGGTTGTTTTCTAACAATTGTACTTTTTTTTTTTTTTTTTTGACAGGCAGAGTGGACAGTGAGAGAGAGAGACAGAGAGAAAGGTCTTCCTTTGCCGTTGGTTCACCCTCCAATGGCTGCCGCGGCTGGCGCGCTGCGGCCGGCACACCGCGCTGATCCGATGGCAGGAGCCAGGAGCCAGGTGCTTCTCCTGGCCTCCCATGGGGTGCAGGGCCCAAGCACCTGGGCCATCCTCCACTGCACTCCCTGGCCACAGCAGAGGGCTGGCCTGGAAGAGGGGCAACCGGGACAGAATCCGGCGCCCCAACTGGGACTAGAACCCGGTGTGCCGGCGCCGCTAGGCGGAGGATTAGCCTAGTGAGCCGCGGCGCCGGCCTATTTTCTAACAATTGTACTTGTTTTAACTATTAAAGCTACCTTATTATTTTGGTAGTCTCTAGTTCCTTATTGGTAATTTATTTTTTTCCAGGAAGCTGAATTTTATTTTTTTTTTCAATTTTTATTTAAGAAATATAAATTTCCAAAGCACAACTTTTGGATTATAGCAGATTTTCCCCCCATAACCTCCTTCCCACCCGGCAACCATCCCATCTCCCACTCCCTCTCCCCTCCCATTCTTCATCAAGATTCATTTTCAATTATCTTTATATAGAGAAGATCAACTTAGTATATAATAAGTAAAGATTTCAACAGTTTGCACCCACACAGATACACAAAGTATAAAGTACTGTTTGAGTAGTAGTTTTACCATTAATTTGCATAGTACAACACATTAAGAACAGAGATCCTACATGGGGAGTAGGTGCACAGTGACTCCTGTTGTTGATTTAATAACTGACACTCTTATTTATGACATCAGTAATCATCTGAGGCTCTTGTCATGAGCTGCCAAGGCTATGGAAGCCTCTTGAGTTCACAAACTCCGATCTTATTTAGACAAGGCCATAGTCAAAGCGGAAGTTCTCTTCTCCCTTCAGAGAAAGGTACCTCCTTCTTTGATGGCCCATTCTTTCTGCTGGGATCTCACTCACAGAGATCTTCCATTTGGATTTTTTTTTTTTTTTTTTTTTTTTTTTTTTTTTTTTTTTTGCCACAGTGTCTTGGCTTTCCATGCCTGAGAAACTCTCATGGGCTTTTTAGCTGGATCCAAATGCCTTAAGGGCTGATTTTGAGGCAACAAAATGGAGGAATCTGGAAAACATCATGCTGAGTGAAATAAGCCAGTCCCAAAGGAACAAATATATGTTCTCCCTGATCGGTGACAACCAACTGAGCACCTAAAAGGAAACCTGTAGAATTGAAATGGACACTATGAGAAACAATGACTTGATCAGCCCTTGTCCTGACTGTCGAGAAACAGCTTACTATTTTATTCCTTTTTTGTTCTACTTAATACCATTGGTTGAACTCTTTAATTAATACACAATTATCCTTAGGCATTTAAATTTAACTGAAAAGTGATCCCTGTTAAATGTAAGAGTGGGAATAAGAGAGGGAGGAGATGTACAGTTTGGCTCATGCTCACTCAGACTTACCCCTAATGCTAGAAATGTGCCAGGGGATTCCAATTCAATCCCATTAAGGTGGCATGTACTAATGCCTTCTTACTAATCAAAGTGATCAGTTTAAGTTCATAATTGATCATAATGATAGGATTAAGTGTCAAAGGGATCACATAAACAACACTAGTGTCTGCTAATAATAACTGATAGAATTAAAAAGGAGAGAACAATCCAACATTGGAAGAGGGATACACATTAGACTCATAGAATGGCAGATGTCCTAAACAGCACTCTGGCCTTATTAGTAATTTATTCTATCATATATAAGCCTATACATAATTTTTGTATTTAAAATCTGTACTGATGCCTACATAGTTATTTTATATTGATGTCTGAATGTTGTAATATTGGAGATTCTTCTGTGCTTAAATTTTTTTGACCAATAACTGTCTCTTTCATGGTGTCTAATTTACTTGATGTTACAAAGTCTTATATTAGATATAGAATTTATAAGCTGTAATTGTAAATATTTGTCTCTGATGGGGACTTTTTTTATTCTTCTTGTGTTAAGTTTACCAACCATTAATCTAAATTTTTATTGTTCTAGATTTTTCATAACCATGAGAATGAAAACTGATTTCCAAACTCTAAAGTAGTCTCTTGGCCTAAGATTTCCACAATAAACAATTCTTGTTCTTTCCACTTCAGCCTTTTCCTCCTCCTTTGTCTTCCTCTTCTGTTGCTTCTTAGTCCTGTTGTTTTTCTCCAGAAACTAAAGCAGAAACAATTTTCCTAAAATCTTCTCTCTGCTGGAAAGCAGCTTCTTATATGGCCAAGTTTGTAGAAGTCTGTATGTAGAAATATCAAGCTGAGTCCCCACTTCCCTTGAATCCAATGCTTAGTTTCCATTTCTCTGAGGTAAGTACTCAGTCCTTTCAGATTACTGTCTCCTGTATATTTGTTCTTGGGAATTTAACTTTCTAATACACACATTACTAAATGAGTAGCTTTGTCATCATTTTCCCATCATGTACTTTCATTGTGTTGGTAGTCATTTTAGAATCCAATTATAATTTTGGAACTAGAACTCTATATTCTAGTTTTATACCTTTTGAATGTCCCTTGTAAATAGAAGCGTTTGAATTTCTCTCTTTCTGAGGCTGCAAGGTTAGCAAAAGTAAATAATTGATCTTTAATAAGTGCTTCAGTGTTTTGATGTTAAATCAGGGATTTACACCATATCAACTATGTTTTATGAGCATTAAGTGGCCAGTCTTGTGTAAATCTAGTGATCACTCAAGTTTTCTCTATGAATGAGAAACATAAAAAATTTATGTAGTTCAGTGGAAAGCTCAGTAGACACCATCATGATCACTTTCTAAATGTAGATGTTATTACCCACTATATCAAATAATTGGTGAGGGGAGAAATATGAACCAGAGCCTCGTCTTAGGGTCATAGCTAATAGCTAATTGTCTTGGGGAGAGTGACACTCAAGTCACAAGTTTATCAACAATAAGGAGAAATAAAAGTACTCTTACTCATTTACCTTGGGCTTCGGTATGTCATACATACACAATAGTTTCTCACTGTGACTTAATGATCTTTTCCTGGGGACTAATGACACAAATCAACTTGTGTATTTCCCTTCCATTTGGGTACTGTGATGACTAAATGTATGTGGTATTTAACTGGAATGCCCAGATGGCCATCCAAACATTTCTAGATGTGTCTGTGAGAGTGTTTATGGAAGAAATTAGCATTTGAATTGATACAGTGAGTATAAAAGTTGGCTCTAACCTTTATGGATGAGTATAACCCTACCTATTTAGGGTCTCAGTAGGACATAAAGGTGGAGTAGTGGGGGGGATTTTTTTCTCTTAGAGTTGGCAGATCTGTCTCTTCTGCCATCAGACATCAAGTCTCTTGGTTCTTGGGACCTTGGAGTTGGATTAGGACTTATATTATTGATGAAGCTGGTCTTAGATTCCTAACCTTGAGCTGGAACTATGTCATTGGCTTTCCTGGTACCTCCTAACCTACATGGTGCCCGAGTCAATTTCCTATGAGAAACTTTTCTTGGTATCTATGTGCCATCTTTGAAAAAGCACTTATTAAGATATTTTGTTGATTTTTCTACTGATTTTTAGAAATGTTTTATATATTTTTAGCATAGGATCTGTGATGACTATAATTGTTGCAAACATTTTTTCCCATTCTTTGGCTTTTGATAAAATTCTAAATTTAAATTTATAGTCTTCCTTTTTTAACTTTTGCTGTTCACTTGACTTGGAATTGATTTTTGTGAGTGGTGTGAAGTTGGGAATAAGTTTTACCATTTTGATATGAATGCCAAATTATTGAAAAAGAGTATCCTTTCACCTTTGCATTGAACCTTGTATCCTGACAAGGGATTATATATTTCTGTCTCATTGGTATGTTTGTCCTATCATCAAGATTTAAATTACCATATCTTTATAATAAATCCTAATATAGTCAAGTAAGTCCTTATTTAAGATTATCTTGGTTATTTTTTACTCTCTTATTTATGTCTAAAATTTAGAACTAGCTTATAAGATTTCACTTTTAGAAAACCTGCTGGGATTTTATGAAAATTTTTTTAAAATTTTATTTAAGGCATACAAGTTTCATATATTTCATATGTACATATTTAGGAACATAGTGACACTTCTCTTACCCTCCCTTCTGCCCACGCTAAAACTCTTCTCCCTCCCCCTCCTATTCCCACTCTTAGTTTTTACAAAGACCTACTTTTGCTTTCCTTTGTACTCATAAGGTTAACCCTACACTAAGTAGAGTTCAGCAAATACTATGAAGAGAAAAACAATGTTCCTCAACTGTAGAATCAAGGGCTGTAAACAATCATCAGCTCTCAAAATGTCTATTTCACTCTAATACATTACATTTAGATACACCATTAGTTACCAGAGATCAGAGAAAACATACGACATCTGTCTTTTTGGGACTACTGATGAAAAACTAGTATTATTAGCCTTTCATTGAACGTGATACATTTCTTGATTTATATGGATCTTTATAGATTTTACTTCATAATGTTTAATGGATTTCTGTGAGATGGATTTGAATATTGATTGAATTTCTTCTTAGTTTACTTGATGAGTTTAAACATTAATATAAATGGTATATATTTAGCATTTCATCCTTATTTTTGCCTTGTATACAATGTCCTTATTAAATAAATAAGCCACTGATTTTTAAAACTGATCTATCCAGATCTTTTATTAGATTAAAAATGTTCCTTTAAATACCTCATGTGTGTGAATGATCATTCAGTTTTTTTATATTTGTTGAAATGAGAGTAAGATTTATTAATTTGTTGTATGAGTGAGCTACAAAATTGATTTTCAGATGGTAAATTAAACTCAGTTTCCCAAGTTGGTCTTACTATGCATGGCCCTTTAAAACATTGCTGGATATTTTTTGATAATACTTATTTGCATCTCTGTTAATGAGGAAGATTGTCCAGGACTTTTCCCTTGTTGAAATTTTCATTTAGCTTTTGATGTCATGGTTTGGCTTCATAAAAATGGTGGAAGATATTTCTTTCCTTTATTTTTCCAAAGAGCCAGGGAAACATCTGTTTAAGGTCTTCTGAAAATATCTGTTAGACTCTGAGACAAGAGTGTTCTTTATAGGCCTTAATTATGGATTCAATTTCATTATTAATGATGGTATTCATTTTATATTTTAATGTATCAGTTATGTGAAATGTGTTTTTTTTTTTTTTTTTGACAGGCAGAGTGGACAGTGAGAGAGAGAGACAGAGAGAAAGGTCTTCCTTTGCCGTTGGTTCACCCTCCAAAGCCGCTGTGGCTGGCGCACCGCGCTGATCCGAAGCTAGGAGCCAGGTACTTATCCTGGTCTCCCATGGGGTGCAGGGCCCAAGGACTTGGGCCATCCTCCACTGCACTCCCTGGCCACAGCAGAGAGCTGGCCTGGAAGGAGGGCAACCGGGACAGACTCCGGTGCCCCGACCGGGACTAGAACCCGGTGTGCTGGTGCCGCAAGGCGGAGGATTAGCCTAGTGAGCCGTGGTGCTGGCCAAAATGTGTTTTTCTAAGAACTTATCCATTTCTATTCACCAGTGAAATTTTAACATACAGTTTTTCATAATATACTTTTATTATTATATTTTAATATTTAATTATATTATTATATTTTAATATTTACAGAGTCTGTAGTGATTACACTTTTCTATTAATAATAACAGTTATTTGTACCTTCCCTCTTCTGTTTATAATTAGTCTTGTCAATGATATGTCATTTTTATTTTTTTCACTTCAACTTATAGCTTTCTTGATTTTTTCTACTGAATGTTGCTTTTACTTTATATGCATTTCTTTTCACTCAGTGCTTAATTTGATTTTCTTTTTATAACTTCTTGCTTTCCAGGCTTATATATAGTTATACATATACAGTTATAAACTGTTATAGGTATATTTATTTTGTGTAATTATGGCTTTATATATATATATATATACAGTCAAATAACCTTAAAATCTTCCAAAACCATAGCTTTTGCAGTCTCTTGAGGTGTGGAAATGGCATATAATTTATCTTTCAATTAAAGTATTCTGTCATGGATTTTTCTGCAACTTCTGAGATATTTGGAAATCATATTTTTAATTTCCAAATATTTTGAGATTCTGCAAGCTTTCTTTTTAGTATTCTTTGGGAATTTTGTTTGCAAGTGTTTTGGTTTTGGTTCTCATTTCCACAGTACTGAGACCATATTCCATATCATTCTGTGATGTGCTCTAAGTAGATTCTGTTGTCACAAGGTACAATATTTTCTGTGAGTGGTCATATAAATTTAATCAATTTTAAGGTTGAATTTTTAAAATTTTGTATATTCACTTTTTCTTTTCAATTGTTCTAAAAAATCAGATACTGAGAGAAATAACTAGAAGTAACTAGAACCAGTTGAGTGGATTTTTTTTCTGTTTTTCTCATTGGTTCTGACAATTTTGGCAATTTATATGCAATTTTTTGAGTCTTTTTTTGAGAAACTGAAAATTTGTCATAATTATGCTTTTCTAGCAAATTATAAGATACTTCTTTTTATCTCTAGCAATACTTTCATTGTAAAGACTATTCATTTGATAACAATATAGCAATACAGGCTTTTTTTGAAAGATTTATTTATTTATTTGAAAGGCAGATTTACACGTACACACACACACACACACACACACAGGGAGAGAGAGAGAGATACCTTCCATTCACTGGTTCATGCCACAAATGGCTGCAATGCCAGGGCTGAACCAGGCTTAAGAAGCCAGGAGCCAGAAGCTTCATCAGGGTCTCCCATCTGGGTTCAGGGGCCCAAGGACTTGGGCTGCCTTGTGCTGCTTTCCCAGATGCATTAACAGGGAGCTATATCAGGAGTGGAGCAGCCAGGACTAGAACTGATGCCCACATGAGATGCAGCTGCTTAACCTGCTTTGTCACAATGCCAGCCACTTAGATATTGGCTTTCTTTTAGTTAGTTTTTATGTGGTCTATCTTTTTCCATCCTTTACCTTCATTATAAACATTAGTAAGGATGTGCAGCAACTGGAAATCTTGTTCACTAATAGGAATATAAATGAATCTAATTACTTTGGAAAGTTGCTCAACCTTATCAAACAAAATTAAACATCCATATACACTGTAAAGCAGTACTACTTTCAATCCTAGCTATAAAATATAATTGTATGAGCAGACATCCCAAATAAAACATGCAGAATATTCTTTTTATAAAGATTTATTTATTTGAAAGAGTTGCACAGAGAGAGGAGAGACAGAGAGAGAGGTCTTCCATCCACTGGTTCACTCCCCAAATGACCTCAATGGCCAGAGATGCTCCGAGCCAAAGCCAGGAGCCAGGAGGTTCCTCTGGGTCTACCCATGCGGGTTCAGGGGCCCAAGGGCTTGGGCCATCTTCTACTGCTTTCCCAAGCCATAGCAGAGAGCTCAATTGGAAGTGGAGCTGCTGGGACTTGAACCAGCACCTATATGGGATGCTGGCACTACAGGTGGCAGCTTTACCTGCTACGCCACAGTGCCAGACCCAGAATATTCTTTTTAAAAATAGCTCTTATTTATAAAGAGAATAAGTTTCATGTATTTCATATATACAATTTTAAGAGTATAATGATGCTTCCACCCTACCATCCTCCCACCCCTTGCTCACACTCTCCCTCCCCCTTCCTCTTTTATTTTTCTTTTAATTTTTGCAGTGACATATTTTCAATCTACTTTTTAATCACAGGCTTAACCATTCACTAAATAAAGCATTCAACAAGTAGTAGGCTGAAAAACCATTGTTCTTTACGAGTGTAGATAAACAATAATCATATTTCAGATTGTCAGTTTTGCTCATATACATTAAATTTTTTTGTACTCTGTATATTTGTCACCACAAATCAGGGAAAAAAATATATATATGATATTTGTCTTTTTGGGTCTGGTTTATTTCACTAAGTGTAATTATTCACAATAGCCAAACTTTGGAAACAACTCAGTTATTCTTAATAGAATTTATAAACAAATTATTGTATGTATATTCATATAAACACCATATGACAATAAAAAGAATGACTGTTCCAGGTAACAATATGAAAAAATCTCTTATAAGAATGTTACACACAGAAGAATATTTATTGTCTGATATCATTTATATAAAGTTCAAAATACGGCAAAGGAGGATCCCTGCTGTGGCACAGTACTGGCCACAGTCTCTAGTGCCGGCATCCCATATGGGCACTGGTTGGAGCCCCCGACGATCCACTTCTGATCCAGCTCCCTGATAATGCTTCTGGGAAAGCAGTAGAAGACAGCTCAAGTCCCTGAGCCCTGGGGTCCTGTCACCCACATGGGAAACCTAGGTGAAGCTCCTGGCTCCTGGGTTTGGCCTGACCCAGACATTGCTATTGCAGCCATTTGTGGAGGGACATCTGATAAGTCTTGTCTATTCTCAAGTCAAAGTAGCTGGTCCACTAAAACAATAAACCGTAACATTAACACAAGCAGCATTCTACCTACAGCTTGTGGAATGGGAGTGAATTTTACAAATCCAATTGATGAGATAGATAAAAATTTACCAATGTTTCCTTTGTGGTTTATTGGATTTGTTTCTTATATCATCCAGGACTTGATTTGGAGGATTTTTGACAATCTTTATTTACTTAAATTAAATGCTCACTATTTATTTTCCTTGACTTTTTCGAGGGAGATGAAAGCGTAATACTTATTTTGTGAATTCAGGAAGTTAAGAAACAGTTTAACTTACATAGCATTTCTATCATACATAACCTGAGGAAGACATTTAAAATGAAGTACCATAGAAAGCACTTAGTTTTCAAGGAAAAATGTATACTTTATTGCGGCAGTCCTCTTCATCTCAGCCTTAGAAACCTGAACACCTTACTATCCTCTCCATAGGTCCTTTGCCTTCTCTGTGAGACAGAATGCACATCTTCTCTGCACAGCTGAGGCGATGCATTATATGTGTATATGAAAGTCCTTCAACAGATACTAAGCTCTCCATAAATGAGAAAACATCACCTCATTACTGTAATTCTCAGGCTACCTGTTCCTACTCAAAGATCATTTTTTCTTGGATTATTTAAGAATTTTCATAACTAAAGGCTTGTATTAATATTCCACATAACAACATATGTTTGTAAGTTTAGGCTATTGACTGTAAAGAATGTGCAGTTAATGCATCATTTTATTGTCCTTTGAGTATTGTTTGATCACAGAAGGTCACAAACACACTCAGTAAGCCAGTAGGGGCCCAGCTGACATGAGGGACACTGGTCACCTGTGTTCTGTGGCTGTGACCCCAGAGACTTGGTTCCCCTCTGCAATCTATCCTTGCCTAAGACGCAGCAGGTTCTATCCCTTTTCTTGGCCCAACAATTAACAGAGAGCACAAAGATTCAGTTTGCTTGCTATTTCTCTTAAACATATATTAATTTAAAATGGTGAAAGGAAGATTTAAAGAGCCCCCAAATCCTGCTGTTTCTATTTCAGGCAGAAACCACCATTTTATTTGGAGATTTTCTCAGATTTTTTTTTAAACTTATCTGCTTTTATTTACTTTTTTTTTTAACGATTCATTTATTTATTTGAAAGAGTTACACACAGAGAGAGGAGAGGCAGAGATAGTAATATTTTATTTATCTATTATTTTAAAGATTTGTTTATTTATTTGAAAGTTAAAGTTAGAGAGAGAAGGAGAGGCAAGAGAGAGAGAGAAAGAGAGAGAGAGAGAGAGAAAGGGAGAGATCTTTCATCCCCTGGTTCAATCCCCAGATGACAGCAATGGCCAGAGCTGTGCTGATCCGAAGCCAGGAGCCAGGAGCTTCCTCCGGGTCTTCCCACTTGGGTGCAGGGGCTCAAGGACTTGGGCCATCTTCTACTGCTTTCCCAGGCCATAGCAGAGAATTGGATTGGAAATGGAGCAGCCGGGACTCAAACCATCACCCATATGGGATGCCGGCACTGCAAGCGGTGTCCTTACTGACTACACCATAGCAGTGTCCTGGTAGTAATAATTTAAATCTGATTAGAGATCACTCTCCCACTGTATATAATGTAGCTGCAGTTCTAGCCTCTTTTAATATAAATGCCTCAAAAATGAATACATGGGTTATAAATTATTCAGCTTCTAATACAGATTTTATTTAATGACTAGTCTATGAAATGTGTAAATAGTGGGGAAAGTTTTGAACAGACCTAAAGCATCAGCTTGCTTTTCTACCTACTCGGATATTTTTACTATGTATCTGGCTACTTCTCCCAGAAGTTTGCATTTCTTGAAGTGTGCATTAAAGACTCCTACATGACCTATTTATATAACTCACCTATTCAAAATTCTGAACTTTGAAATGCTCATTTGTTTTAACTGGGAAAAACACGGTGAATAAGATCAATTGAGCATGGTGCATTTTGTATCAGAAATGAAATTTTACTTTTGAAGTCAAGATGATCAATCTTGAGTGAGAATTTACATGAGAATTTGGGGCCTAATTTGGCCCCTTTAAAATTTTTGGTGGGACATAGAAAGTATAAAAATAAGCAAAAGGTGAAACAAAGGCACAAAATCAGCAATGAAATAAAGCACCAATTTATATAGCTCCCACGTAGGAGGGTGCTTAAGTGATCAGAACAGTCAGGGGTCACTTAGAATCTCTTTATTTCTTCTTTTTTTATTTATTTGACAGGTAGAGTTATAGACAGTGAGAGAGAGAAACAGAGAGAAAGGTCTTCCTTCTGTTGGTTCAACCCTAAATGGCTGCTACGGCTAGAGCTACGCCGATCCGAATAGAATCTTTCTTGAAATAAGCTGGGTACTGGTTCTTAGTGTCTATTGCTAGTAGTAAACTAAGTGGCTTCTATCCCTTCCAAAATTCTATGTAAGTATATTGACAGTTAATACAAAGTATTTTTAATACTTGTAAACCTTTAATTTTTCAGAGTTTGCAGGTGTGGTCAGAGGCTTTTTTTTTTTTTTTTTTTTTTTTTTTTGGCTTGGCTTGGCTTGGCACAGAAATAGGACAAGATGCATGTGACAAAGGGAGATTGCATCCCTATTCTAACTTAGCTGCATCTGGCTTTTAGAGCCTAAAACATTATCCAATTGTTTAGTTAATATTGGAAATAATTATATATAATCATAATCATGTATAAGTAATACAGTTTTCTGCTGGAGAGTATAGCAATTGCCATAAAATTGCAAAGGCATAGGTTATGGAAGGTGCCATGAATGCTTACAAGTCAGTGTCTTCCTGTCTGAGGAAGCATTGCTAACCCCATGCTACAAAGAAGAGTTATTCTGAAATAAGGTTAGGTACTGAATACCGGCTGGGTTTAGGACTAACATGTGGACACAACAATATATCTGTCAGATTTTCAGTCTTTCATTTGATCAGGCTCCCAATTTCCAACTCATTTTCTCTTGGGGGGAATTTCATTCACACTCTTGCATGACTGGGAAGAGTAATATCTTAAAATATTTTTGAAGTGTTGTATAAGCAATTATTTGAGGAATGCTTACATTGTGAAGTCATTGATTTACTTCCAGACCTGTTCTCTGAAGACTAAAGTTGCACGAAGAGAGATAACACACTCTGGAGAAAATCAGGCTCATCTATATGTCTGCAGGTTCCTGCCACAGTGAAGCAAAGCAGAGCCTTAGGCGCCTTCCCCAAGTCTCTTCTGAGCTCAGACTCTGACCGTCGGCACTTAATGCACAGAACCTGGGCACTCATTCTTGGGTCTTCACAAAGCGCACAGCACCTTTCATTGCCCTTCCCTGCTCTGCCTGGTTTCTCTCCCACAATGCTAATTTGTGTCACCTCCAATACTGACTGCTGCCAAGCCAGTAAGGCAGCATGTGCTTTCTGCTTTCAGTTAGAGCTTTGTAGAAACTTGGCTGTGTGGGTTTTGCGCAGATCCACATACTTTGTATACTTACACTCAGGTACTCAGCCTTGTGGCTGTAGAGTTTGGGTCTAAGAGCAATTCATTTGGTGCAATTTTGGTGCCCCATTGTCTCCTGGGAACCTCAGCCTCTTTGCATGACACATGTCGTAGGATTCGCTATTCCCCTATAAGAAAATGAACTCTCAAAAAGAGTTTCTCTGACCCAAGCTCTAGATGTGCCCAGATTGAATCCCAGAGAGATCAGAGATTAGGTTTAAACTGAAATCCTTGCTGCAAGAGTTTATTTTTTAATCAGAATAATTTCTTAACCACATATGACTCCAAGAATACACATTTGTAGTGTTTATTTCCTCTAATTGCAAGAGAAAGTGTCTACTAGTCATACAGAAAAAGAAAATACAAAATAAATAATTTCAGGTTAGAAGATGTAAATTTATGGCAGAAAATAAACAATGGTCTATTGTTTGTCTTACTACAAAATTTTAAAATGTCAGTTTTTAAAAAACAATGAAAAGTGTAGAGCCGACGCATTGGCTCAGTAGGTTAATCCTCTGCCTGCGGCGGCAGCATCCCATATGAGCACCGGTTCTAGTCTGGCTGCTCTACTTCCCGTCCAGCTCTCTGCTATGGCCTGGAAAAGCAGCAGAAGATGCCCCAAGTCCTTGGGCCCCTACACCCATGTGGGAGAGCCGGAAGAAGCATCTGGCTCCTGCATCAGATTGGCATAGCTCTGGCCGTTGAGGCCATTTGGGGAGTGAACCAAAGGACAGAAGACCTTTCTCTCTGTCTCTCCCTCTCACTGTCTGTAACTCTACCTTTCAAATAAATAAATAAAATCTTTAAAAAAAAAAGTGAATTGAAAACAGAAAACTTAGAGATAAGGACCCTGCTTATTCTTTTTTTTAAGATTTATTTATTTTACTTGAAAGTCAGAGTTAAACAGAGAGAGAGAGAGAGCGAGAGAGAGAGAGAAATCTTCCATCCGCTGGTTCTCTCACCAATTGGTCGCAACGGCTGGAGCTGTGCTGATCTGAAGCCAGGAGCCAGGAGTTTCTTTCGGTTTCCCACAAGGGTTCAGGGGCCCAAGGACTTGGGACATCTTGTACTGCTTTCTCAGGCCACAACAGAGAGCTGGATTGGAAGTGGAGCAGCCGGGACTTGAACTGTCGCCCATATGGAGTGTCGGCACTGCAGGTGGCAGCTTTACCCACTATGCCACAAGGACCCTGCTTATTCTTGAACAAAATAGATAGTTAGTTGTTCCATCTGTATAAAAGCTACATATTGAAAAATGTTTCTTTTCTGCCCTTCAAAATATATACTTCTTCAAAAATTAAGTTATTACTGAGCGATGATTTGCAATGGCCTGATAGAAGTGGAATACTCTTAAGAGACATTACTGATCCCAGGCTGTAAAGCCAGCATGGTAACTGAGATTCATTTCTCTACCAAGAGATGTCCCTTATTTGCAAGGCTCTATATCAGACATGTTTCAGATTTTGGATTTTTTTGGATTTGAGAATATTTGCACATAAAAACGGTATTTTGGGAATGCGATCCAAATCTGTAGACAATTTGTATGTATGTGTATATGTATATATATATATATATATATATATTCCTTATACACAAATGGTCTGAAGGTACTTTCATGCAGTATTTTTCAGTGTACCTGTGTTTCCACTGCACTGCCTACACAACTACCTTCTCAGATCTTGTGTCCTAGGGGATCAGGAAGGGGCAGCTGTCACAGACGCGGGAACAGGGACAGGAAAGCTCTCCCTGCCTCCTGCCCTCCGGAGTATGCGCTGTTCTTTCTTATCTGATTTTACTTCATCCACAGCACAGATCAGATCTGTGCTTCCTCAGCATAGATCTGCATTTTATTTTTTATTTATTTCCATTTGAGGAGAAGATATTTTAGTCTATTCACAGCCTGATGTTTCTGTTTACATTACGTTATTTAAAATGTTGTACAGAGTAGTCCTTTCTGCATTAACATAAAAATTCAAACATAATTGGAACTAAGTAAACTTTTTCACAGTTCCACACTGTATTTCTCTCCCAATGAAGGAGACAAATCGTCAGCTTACTAGATCTCTAGAAGTGTGTCACATCCCTAGGAAGCATTCAACAACTGGTAACTGTCATTAAAATTACCACTATAATTATTTAAAAACATGCACACGTATGCCTAAATGAGAGGCTATTGTGCATAACAGAATTACCTAATAAAGAGCTTGATCAGATAACCAGAGGATATATTATGTGGTATGGTACTAATAACACCGTGTTAATAGCAAAACTGAAATATATACAAAAAAAGGATCACGTCATGATTGGGTGGCCAGTTAGGCTTCATGAAGCCAGGCTAAATTTCTTCAGTTAGTGCCAGCGTAGTAATAATCTTTATGAGGAGGGGAGAAAATGATAATTCACAGCTTTATGACCAAGTTTTCAGGGTGATGCCTGAGGGTAATTTGGCTCTTAATAATCAGAAACACAAAGGAACATTAGTCTAATAACTAAATGTTAATATTCTTTATTTGATGCTTGCTACTTGATCCATTTAAAAATCTCTTCCTAATTGAAAACTAAAGAAAAACACCCAGTATTTTAATGGATTGTAAAATTTATAATAATATAAAACCAGTTATTGATGATTGATATCCTTTTCAGAAAAATATGCTTTAGAATAGTGTTATTGTAAATTAATTAAATACTATTTCTCAGAACTTTAATGAAGGTAAGCTGTTTATTTATTTATTTATTTTTTCTTGCCTTTCACTGATTTTTCAGTTAAAAACTGTTTTCACCCATGGAAATGCTTCAAAAGCATTATGGAAAAATGGAATTAAATGATGATTTTATATAAAAAGTTTATTTTTATTTATTTGAAAGGCAGAGAGAGAGAAAGAGGAAGAGAATGAGAGAGAGGTATCCTTCTAGTTCATTACCCAAATGCCAGGGCTGGACTAGACTGAAACTGGGAGTCAAGTGCTCAGTCCAGGTCTTCCACATGGTAACAGACACCCAATCATTTGAGTCATCACCTGCTGCATTCCAGGGTGCACATTAGCAGGAAACTAGAATTGTCACCCCTGGCAATGGGCGAAGAGACACCTCGTTCGTGGTGCTGCCCTTATATCAGTCAGGGGCAGAGCAGATGTGCAGTCCTTTGTTCATCCTAGCTTGATGCCTGTATTGGTGGCCAGAGCTGTTTCATGCCTAGGGCACAAACCCTAATGGTAGAAGTGATTATTCTGATGGGAACCAGGCGCAGATACTGTAACCAAGAAGTGATAGTAAGCCTGTTAAGACTGAACGGGTCGTGTGGCTTGTGTTTGGGGGCAAGTGTGTTCTTGGCCATGTGTGTGTGTGTCATGTGGCTCTTTAAACTGGCTACGAAGGAGGTAAATGGACCACAGTTTTCAGAAGCTGAGGGTTCAGTTACATGTATCATGGTTGTTGGGAAGACCAAATCCATGGAAAAGTGAGATGGGACCTGCCATGGTTGTAGCTAACAGTTGCACACCCACCTTTCTCTGGTTCAGATACAAAAGGTGGTCACGGCATTAGGAGATTACATGGGTGCGTCCTGTCACGCCTGCATCAGGGGCACCAATGTGCGTGCTGAGGTGCAGAAGCTGCAAATGGAAGCTCCGCACATCATCGTGGGCACCCCTGGCCGCCTGTTCGACATGCTTAACCGGAGATACCTGTCTCCCAAGTACATCAAGATGTTTGTACTGGACGAAGCTGATGAAATGTTAAGCCATGGATTCAAGGACCAGATCTATGACATCTTCCAGAAGCTCAACAGCAACACCCAGGTGGTTTTGTTGTCAGCTTCAATGCCTTCCAATGTGCTCGAGGTGACCAAGAACCTCATGAGGGACCCCATCCAGATTCTTGTCAAGAAGGAGGAGCTGACGCTGGAGGGTATCCGCCAGTTCTGCATCAACGTGGAATGTGAGGAGTGGAAGCTGGACACACTGTGTGACTTGTACGAAACCCTGACCATAACCCAGGCTGTCATCTTCATCAACACTCGAAGGGAAGTCGATTGGCTCACTGAGAAGATGCACGCCCGGGACGTCACCGTCTCTGCCATGCATGGAGATATGGACCAAAAGGAGCGAGATGTGATCATGAGGGAGTTCCGTTCTGGCTCTAGCCGAGTACTGATTACCACTGACCTGCTGGCCAGAGGCATTGATGTACAACAAGTTTCTTTAGTCATCAACTATGACCTTCCCACCAACAGGGAAAACTATATTCACAGAATTGGCCATGGTGGACGCTTTGGCAGTAAGGGTGTGGCTATTAACATGGGGACAGAAGAAGATAAGTGGACTCTAAGAGACATCGAGACCTTCTACAACACCTCCATTGAGGAGATGCCCCTCAATGTTGCTGACCTCATCTGAGAAGGGCTGTCCTGCCACCTAGCCCCAGCTGGGGTTCAGTCCTCAGGGGCTGAGGAGCAGCAGGAGGGGGGAGGGGAGGGAGCCAAGGGATGGACATCTTGTCATTTTTTTCTTTTTTTTTTCTTTGAATAAATGTCACTTTTTGAGGCAAAAGGAAAAAAAAACTAGAATTGAAAGCAGAGGTGGGAGTTAAATCAAAACACTCTAGTATAGGATGTGGGCATCCCAAGCAGCATCCTTACGTCCTGATCAAAAGTCCACTGCAATACACTTATTTTGTTGAAAAAACAAATTTGAAATTTCTGTATAGTTTCTTCATAAAATACATTTCCATTAAATATATGAAGTGCTCTAAAATATTGAATAAGGCTGAGAACAACTAGCACCTGGAGAGATATCACTTGCAGTGACACAAACTAGAGGACTCAAACTGCTCATGGGAAGGAATCAGAAAAGGCACATAGATGTTTGAAGACCTGCCCAAAGACCTCAGAGACCTTACAAGGAAGTGAAGAATTACAAGGATAGAAGCCCCCGGTGTCATGCTGGAGAACAGTAAATGTACCATTTGTCATTAGATTCTGATGAAATAACACAGAATGGCTACAACTTGGTCCAAGAATATAACCTAGGTTTAAGATTTGGAAATCAATGAGAGAAGTTAAATATAACAGAAAAATCTAAAAAAAGATTATGCCAAGAAAATGTAAGAGGAAATTTACTTAACCTGAAGAAATATATGTTTTAAAAAACTGACAGAAGATTTCATATTTAGTTGATGTCCCAGAAATGTTTCATTTCACATGGGGGAAAAGAGAAAAAAGTCTCATTTCTATCTAGCATTGTACAATGAGAATAAAAATGCAATTTAAAATTTCAAAAATAAAAAGTAAATTATTGTATTTGTGTCATATTGTGTTCATAAAAAATCCAAAAATATTACATTATAGAATTAATCATTATGTTGAATAGATTGCTAATATGCAAATAAGTAAACATCAATTTTGATTTCAATATCCTGTCAATATGTAAGTGAACAAAATCAACTGCACTCTTGACCTAGTAGACAATTCTACAACACTGCAGTCAGAGATTACAGGATATCCTTTTTCTCAGGTGTACATGCTGCTTTCTCTAAAATAGAGCATATGCCAGACCTCTAAGTAATTCTCAATAATTTAAAAGACTTGAATCATATAGAATATATTCTCTGACCACATGAAATTAAATTAAAAATTAATAGCAAAGCTTTCTGAAAATTCCCCTAAGTATTTGAAAATCAACAACATTTCTATATCATTCACAGGTCAAAAAAATAAATCACATGGAAAATTGAGAATTCCACTTAAATTGAATGACATTGAAAATACAAGGTGTCTTCAAAATGTTAATGAAAATGTGTAGTATGAAGAAATATGCATGGATTTTAAAAATGCATCAAAATAAAGTTGTACTCTCTTGTTGTAACATGTCTGAACAGGATCTAGTCTGAGACATGAAGAAGGGTGAGACACCAGTTTGAAAAGAGCCCTTATCAGAGCAACATAGATTCTGCTCAAGTAGAAGCAAGAACACACACCGAAACTGTGATGGAAGGTTGGATGAAAGATTGGGAAAAAGTTTTGATACTCTGGGAAAAGTTTAAGGAGTTACTATCTGAAAGAAATCAGCAGTTGACAAATAAGTAAGTCATTTTAGGAAGAGATAAGATAATGGTGAGCAGGAAGTCTGCAGCAGCAAACTCTTTTTTTTTTTTTTTTTAATTTTTTTGACCGGCAGAGTGGACAGTGAGAGAGAGAGACAGAGAGAAAGGTCTTCCTTTGCCGTTGGTTCACCCTCCAATGGACGCCGCGGCTGCCCACAGCACACCACACTGATCTGAAGTCAGGAGCCAGGTGCTTCTCCTGGTCTCCCATGGGGTGCAGGGCCCAAGCACTTGGGCCATCCTCCACTGCACTCCCTGGCCACAGCAGAGAGCTGGACTGGAAGAGGGGCAACCGGGACAGAATCCGGCGCCCCGACCGGGACTAGAACCCAGTGTGCCGGCGCCGCAGGCGGAGCATTAGCCTGTGGCGCCGGCCGCAGCAAACTCTTCACATCAATTTGTGAGGAAAAAAATTTATCTTGTCGGTGCCTTAACTAAGAGGACTGATGGTTAAGAGCAGAAACCACAGTCAACATAGATACCTCAGTTGGTTAAGCGTACACATTCTAACTGAAAAACTAAGGTTGAGCAAACTCTGTTCAGCAGGTGTAAACATTTTTACACCCAGATTAACTGCAGACAAGAGCAGAATTTTCAATGGAAATCTTAAAGAAGTGGGATGAAGACTGTGGGCATGCCTTGAAGAATTCTAACAGGAGCTGAAGCATAGCTTGCGTGGCATGATCCGGAACACACAGCACCAACAGAGCAATGGCTACCGAGGGGTGACTGTAGTCCTGTCAAGAGCAAAGGTCATGGCGACAGTTTCTGGGGATGCTCGGCATTTTGCCTGTTGACTTTCTAGAAAGCCAAAGGGAATGGACATCTGCTTCTCAGGAGAGTGTTTTGAGAAAGTGACTCAGAGCTTTAGCAGAAGAACAGGTGGCGAAGTTTCACCAGAGAGTCCTCTGCACATGGCTGTGCTCCTGTCCATTTCTCTCATCAGACGAGGGAAATCTTGTGGCAGTCTCAATAAGAGACCGTGAGGCATTACCCTTACAAGTCCCAGTTTGGCACATTTTGACTTGTTTTTGTTTCATAAACTTAGAGTCCTGGGGCAGTTGTTGTTGCACATCACATTAAGCTGCCACATGGAATTCAGTTCCCTGCTAGTGCCTGGGAAAGGAAGATGGCCCAAGAACTTGGGACCCTGCCCCCCTACATGGGAGACCTGGATGAAGTTCCTGGCTCCTGGCTTCAACCTGGTCCAACCCCAGCTGTTGCAGACATTTAGGCAGTGAAACAATGGATGGAATCTCTCTCTCTAACTCTGTCTTAGAAAGAAAGAAAGAAAGAAAGAAAGAAAGAAAGAAAGAAAGAAAGAAAGAAAGAAAGAGAGAAAGAAAGAGAGAAAGAAAGAGAGAGAGAAAGGAATCTTAAAGACTTGAAGGCCCCCGACTTTTCTTTAGTGAATTATGTAGAAAAGACTGCAAAGACTCAGCTAAATTCTCAAAACTGTCAATTCCTTAGGGATGGACTAAGTGACTGATAATCACTTAACAAAATCACTTAACAAAAATGTCTTAAAGTTGATGGAATCTATGGTGAGAAATAAAGTTTATATATTTTATTTTAATGTTTTAATTCTATTTTTCAGTCACTTTTTGAAGTCTTTTCATAAAGCACATTTAAATCTGTGGGGTAAAGAGAAAGCAGTATTTGGGTAGATGAGCAAACATCTAAATTCACTTATCCAAGATTTCACTTTCAGAAGTTAAATTTTTTTTAAAGACTTACTTATTTTATATGAAAGGCAGAGTTACACAGAGAGCAGAGAGAGCAGAGAGAGAGAGGTCTTCCAATTACTGGTTCACTCCCCAACTGGCTGCAATGGCTGGAGTTGCATCGATCCGAAGCCAGGAGCCAGGAGCTTCTTCCGCGTCTCCCACATGGGTGTGGGGGCCCAAGGACTTGAGCAATCTTCTACTGCTTTCCCAGGCCATAGCAGAGAGTCGAATTGGAAGTGAAACAGATGGGTCTCGAACTGGCACCCATATGGGATGCCAGCGCTTCAGGCCAGGGCATTAACCCATTGCACCACAGCATCGGCCCCAGAAGTTAAATTAAAAAAAATTTTTTTTGTATCTGAAAAACAAGAAGAAAGGCAATAATAATTATAAGATAAGAATAAAATAATGGAGCCAATATTGTGGTGTAGCCAGTAAAGCCACCTCCTGTGACACTGGCATCCCATGTGGGTGGTGGTCCATGTCTTGGCCTCTCCACTTCCTATCCAGCTCCCTCACAATGGCCTGGGAAAGCAGCAGAAGATGGCCCAAGCATATGGGCTCCTGCCACCCATGTGGCAGACCTGGATGAAACTCCTAACTCCTGGCTCCAGCCTGGCCCAGTGCTGGCCGTTTTGGCTAACTTGGTAGTAAACCAGGTGGTGGAAGAGCTTTCCATGTCTCTGTCTCTCTCTCTCTCTCTGTAACTCTGACTTTTAGATAAATACTTTTTAAAAAAAGAACAAAATGAAACAGCAAACAAATAAAACAGGAAAAATAAGTAAAATTTGTTCCTGAGCAAAGGTGAATATCAATTGTTAAACCTATAGTTGGGCAAGAACTTAAGTGCCACTATTTTTGACAGACATTTCCTTCTCGATGAATTGTTGAACTAAATACTTTTTGTGCTGTGCACTTTCCCATATGTGTTACAATGAAATGCTTTTAGACATAAAAATAGTTATACCTATGTATAATAATATTTATATAAGAATATATCTGATAATATTGAAAGTGGTATAAAACCTGGGAGGCCTTATATACACTACCCAGCTTCAACTACTATCAGCTCATGGCTAATCTACTTACAAATTTACCCTTGCCCACTTATCTTATCCCCCTTTTTTCTCTCAGTGTTACTTTTAAGAAAAACTAAGGATCACAACCTTTTGTCCATAAATTATTCATTTTATCTTTAAAACACATGTATGCTTAAGTGGAAGTTATGTGGAACCTAAAACACCATTGAACTCATAGAAGTAGAGCGGAATGATGTCTAACAGAGGCTAGGGATGGTGCTGAGGTGGACCAGAAAAGGAGAAACATTATTCAAAGGGATCAAGGAATTGGATAGATGGGAGAAAGGGTTATGTTATCTATTGCACACTAGGATAATTATAGTTAATATTAAATATGTATATTTCAAAAGAGACAGAGAATGGATTTTAATAGCTCATCACAGTGAAATTATGTTTGAGGTGACAGATACATTAATGAGTCGGATTTGATCATTCCATAATGAATCTATGTCATGAAATATCACATTATACTACCTTAATATACATAATTATAATTTGCCAATTAAATAGTACATTTTAAAAATCAAATTGCACAAATACTTGCATTATTATGCTATTTTAAAAGGAATATTTTATGTACTTATTATATTTGTTTTTTGGCAATTGGAGAGTCCCAGAAACTTACACATCAAGTCATAAAGTGCTTTGCTTCTCAAAAAGGAAGTAGAATATGGTTTTCTTTCAAGGTATAATGTATGACACTCTGCTCTCCCAGGAACATATAATGGATGTCTTGAAAGCCATTTCAGTCTGTATTTAAAAATAGGAATTCTAATCCATCTAGTGATGTTCATGTCTTTTGGCAACAAGGAAGGAGATATTTATGTCTGGTGGTTTAAACACACACACACACACACACATACACACACACTCCAGAAATAGTTTATTGTAGATAAATAGGGAATGAATAAATAAGTAACTGTTAATCTGTTTTCCACTGATATAACAAAATACTTGAGGCTGAGTACATTATAACAAAACAAGACTTATTAAGCTCACAGTTTTGGAGGTTGAAAGTCCAAGATCAGGTGGACTCATTTTCTTGGCTTTTGGTGTGGGCCCCCTTGGCTGCATCAGAACATGGTGGGTGAAATTGCAGTGGAGGGGCACCTGCAAGAGGGAGATTCAGTCATTTGCTGGGACATGAAGCCAGAGAGCTATTTAGGGCCAGAATTACTCTTTATGGGAACCCACCCTCAAGGGAACTGACCAGGGAACTCTAGGAACTACATTATCCCTTCCTAGTGCAAGGTCTTAATGACACAGTCACCTTTCGCCAGATCCATCCCTTTGACGTTCTACTACTTCAGCCTCACCACACTGAGGACCAACCTTCTGTTGCATCAATCTTTGGGGGACAAACTGCATTTTGGGGGAACATGCATAACAGTGAATAAAAGAGCTGAGCAGGACAGAAACAACATGTCCAATGTAAAAATGCAACCTACCTTGAGCTCATATTACAGGTAGAGCACTGTAAAAGTGCCCAGAGAGAGCATAGAACTATAAAGACCTGGTCCGTCTTAGAGCACGTATGGTGAGAATGATGGCCCTTCCTAACAGCCAGTTGACACATACAAAACGTCAACCTCAGCTTGAAGGGAATCCTGAAAAGGAAGCTCAATAACTACAGTGTGAAATTCAGTTTCCTGGCAAAGAAAGGCAAGCTGCTCTGGCTTGACAAGTGGCGAGGAAAAGGAAAGCAGTGGATTACTTTTGTGCTCTTTATTGTCTTACAAAACATGTTCAAGGGTGCTCCCTGGGCTTGCATTGCAATATGAAGTCTGTCTTCCCTCCCCTTCCCAGCAAGATTATCCATCAGGAAAATAAGTGTCTTGTGGACATCCACAATATATTTAATGAAAAATGTATCTGCAGGGTTTGGATGAGGTCAGGTGTTGTGTGCTAGATATTTCAAGCCTGGTAAATGAGTTAATTTCTGAATGAAATGACATTCAAGTTGTGTCAAATTCAGCTGTATTGATTCAGTAAACCATGACGGTTTTTTTTAAATATTAGAAAATTAAGAAAGTATTCATTTTTGTGAGAAGCAAGATTATGCTGGGTGATCGCTGGGTCCTATTTAAAAACACAATAATTTATTGATTGAAGAAAGACCTAATTGATATTCATATGTAACCAATATTCTGTTGGGATGGAAGAGGTAAAAATACACCACATAGCTCTGCACTGAATCGGAATGGAGTAAGCGTTACAAACGATGTGTAAAGTGCCAAGGGAATGTAGTCTCACACTAAACTCTTCATTTTAGTCAAGTATTTACATTCTTAGGCTTTATAGCTGTGCTTGCTAAATGTGGTTGAAATTCTCACTTTGTCAACATAATGGAGATATCTAGGGATGGGTGTATGTCTGAAGAATACTTCTCTTTTCTCAAAGGAAAGGTACCACCCACTGCAATGTTACCTTTGTTAGCTCTTGGGTTTGTTTTGATTGGATGTTTTCCAGGCTTAAGAATTCTGAATTACTGTCATCTTTTGAAATAATGCCATACTAATTCAAATGCCAGCATAAATTAAAATACTTCTTTGGTGCTTAGAAGAAATTAACATCAAAGAGTCACACAGTTAAAAAGAAACACATAATGATTTCTCCTAAAGTAATGAAGCCTTGGAGTACACATTCAGTGGATGAAGCTGTTGTAGTGACTATAATAAAATGACTCTGTAAACTGATATTCCTAGAACTGTTCACCAAAAATGAATTGGTAGTGGAGAGTAAAAGTAGGACAAATTGGAAGGTCAGACAGATTTGGGTTCAGAGGCTGAAGTTTGACATTATTAGATGGGGGATCTTGGTCAAGTGATTTTTAAACAAATTTTAAAATTAATTGCAAGGAGGAAAGATATTTCATCTACTGGCCCACTCCTCAGATGCCACCCATGGTTGGACCAAGGTGCAACCAAGAGCCAGGAATTCATTTTGGGTCTCCCACATGGTGGCAGGGACCCACCTGCTTGAGTCAATACCTGTTGCCTCCGGGGTACACATTAGCAGGAAGCTGAAATTGGTGGCAGAGCCAGGACTCAAATCCAGGACCTTGGATATGGAATGCAGGGGGTGCCAAGTAGTATCTTAATTGCTACACCACATGTCCACCTTTGGGCAAGTGACTTTAGGTCCTTTGGTACTTCATCTCTAAATGGGGTGATGACAGTTGACTCATACGAAGGAGGTGGGAGAAAATGAGGCAATATGGAGCTGGCTCTGTGGTGTAGCGGCTTAAGCCGCTGCCTGCTGTGCTGGCATCCCATATGGGCACTGGTTCCAGTCCCAGCTGCTCCACTTCTGATCCAGCTCTCTGCTATAGTCTGGGAAAGCAGTAGAAAATGGCCCAGGTCCTTGGGCCCCTGTACCCATGTGGGAGACCCGGAAGAAGCTCCGGGCTCCTGGCTTTGGTCGGCATAGCTGTCATCTGGGGAGTGAACCAGTGGATGAATGACCTCTCCCTTTCTCTCTCTCTCTCTCTCTCTCTCTCTCTCTCTCTGCCTCTCCTTCTCTCTCTGTGTAACTCTTTCAAATAAATAAATCTTAAAAAAAAATAAAATGAGGCAATGTGTGGGACAATGGTCTGATCACTTAGCCTAAGTAACTACTTTTCCTGACCACCTATTTTATCAGTTGTGATTTCATGTTCATTCAGGTACTGGCCCATGGAAGAGGGATACACTTTAATACAAAGAAGGAGTGGTTCAAGCATGCAATTAATACAAACAAAAAGTGCAAATTACTGTTATATGTAGCATTTGTAATGGCCCTGTTAATGCTGAATAAGCATATAGAAGCAAGCCTCCAAGCAGAAGAGTTTTAATTAGGACTAGTATCAAGATTAGACTTGTTAGTGAGAACTTGCAGATTGGAGTGGCCTCCAGTGTGTTCAAAGAACAAAGGAAAATTTTGAGATTTTGTTGGAAATTTATATAAATTTTTTACACGCATCTACGGGTGCTGAGGGAGTCCCTCAGGAGATGGAAAAGTAAGGGGTATAAGTTGCTATGTACAACTTATGATCTCAAAGTCAGAACAGGCTGCTTCATTGGACTGGGATTTTAAGACTGTGCAACAGGCAAGTGCTATTGTACTAGGGCCAGTTTTTCTTGTTCTGCTAGCTGTCCTTGTGTGTCTCATGTAGTAAACTATTTTAGGGGGAAATTTGTGTGGTAGTTCCTGTTATTAGACAAATAATGTATGAGAGTCCTCCCTTCATAGCCTTCTTTCACTCCACTTTATACAGGTTTGACATAAATGGCTCTGTCTCAACTGTGTTAATTTTCATACCCGCTAAATAATCCTCCCAAGTTTCAAATTACAGATCTACACATGTTCCATCTATTATTCCATCTCATCTCTAAAGCATCTCCACATAACTGAAATCCTGGAAAGAATATCATTTGGACCCTGACATTCCCACTTACAACCTTTGGCATGTTCAAACCATTTTGACTCTGGAAGTTCCAGAATTTTAATTTGTAAAATGGTAAACTCTTACCTCGTGGAGCATAACTGTATTGGAGAAGCAACTTTAAAAAAGAGAAATAAATTGCATATATTTAGTCTTACCACTTAACAACAGGGATATATTCTGAGAAATGCATTGTTAGGTAATTTTTGAATATCATAGAGTGTACTGACACAAGCAAATACGGCTATGACATCACAAGGCAATATAAACTTATGGAACCACCATGTAATATTTGTGGTATATAATTGATTGAAATATCATTATGTGGTTCATGACTCTAGTAATTAGTTGCTAATAAAGGTTTAGGAGAAAATAAGGCAAAGAGGAAAGATGAAAAGAGTTGGAGATAGAACAGTTTGAGATTACAGGTAAAGTGTCCACATGAAACGACATATGACATGCAGAAAGTGAATCACCTAGTCCCTCAGCAGCCCACAGTAAGAATATGCAGGCAAAGGATACTGCTGATCTGAGAGCCGCAGGCAAAAAGAGCACCAAGTGTAATCAACAGTCAGCAAGCAGGCCAGGGTGACTGAAGGCATGGGTGAGGGAGGCTTGCGGTATCTAGGCACAGAAGTCTCAGGAGCAGTCATGTGAACTTGTAGGTCACAAGAAGATCTTTGTTTATTTACTCTGAGAAGTAAAACTGTTGCAAGGTTTAGTGATGGGATTCGATATACTTTTACTAGGGTCTCTCTTGAGAGGTGTTAAAAGGAAAACTTTAGACAAATTAAATGTAACAGAGTTTATGTGAGCATAGGAAAATTTACGAATATAAGGCAGCCCTCTGAACTACTTGAGGTTTGGGAACTCCACTAGCCATGTGAGAAGGCAGTTTTTATATACAGGAAAATGTTACTGCTGGTCATTTGCCTTATTTGGGCATGGTCTGATCAGTGGCAGCCAGTGATTGGTTGAGCCTTGGTTGCTATGATTGGCTGGGACTTGTCTACTTGTTAGATTGCAGATTGTTCATGTAGGAAATTGGGTTGTCATCTGCTATGTAAAAACTCAAAAGTATGGAGGCAGTCTCAGGCCAAAATTGAATTAAATTATCAGGCCATAATTAATTTAATTTAACAGAGAGGAATTCACTGAAGCAAGAGGAGAGGTGTGAAGTCCAGTTGCTATAATTCAGACAAGAGATCATGACTGAGCCAAAGCAGTAGCAGCAGAGTTGTTGAGAGATGCCTGAAGTCAGAGCCACTAATCCTGCTGCCGTTCAGACACGGGGTATGAGAGAAACAGGGAAGTTAAAATGTGAACAGTTGGACAAACTGTCACTCCCTTAAAATGTGCAAGACTGTGGGAAGATATTTGAGAGGGAGAAAGAAATACCAGGAACTCAGTTTTAAGCATTTTAAGTGTGAATGCCCATTAGATATGAATTTGAATTTCTGAGAACTTGAATCCTTGAGTCTGAAATAAGATGCAAACTTGTGGGTCTTCTACCCAACAGGTATTGTCTACAGATATAGAAATCCTGGTCAGGAAAAGGTGAAGAAAAGCAATGGGATAGTTAAAGAGCGTTCAGGAAAGGCATCTACAAGGATCACCATCAGCATTCATTGGATAGGAAATGGGGAGCTCATTGTGGAATCCAAGAACTATCTGTAGTCATGAGAAGCCAAAGCATATATACTTGCAAATTTTCTCTCCATTTGACCTCTGATCACCTGTTGGTGTCTCCCATGGATAGAACTCATTAAGAATCCAGAAGACATGGAAGCCATCTTGGTGCAGCCCATAGAACTTGGTCTTCCAGGTCATGAAGCAGGGAATTCATATGGGGCAAACTGAAAATGGGATCATGGAGTGAGCATGTGCACATGGAATGAGATGTCCAATGGCTGAGTGTTGAGACTTCCAACAATAAAAGAAGGTGGAGAAAAGAAGATTAGCAAGAAAGACAAGGGTTAGTTAGAGGGAAAGGAGATGCTCATTTGAGTGGAGAGTTGACTGCGAGATCTCAGTGGCACCCAGATTCAGACCAGCCTGTGTACTCTTTGAAAACAGACAGATCAGTTAGTCACTGGGCCTTGGTTTCCCTATTTAATAAAAATAACTGGGTTATCTCTATTATTGGGTTCATTTATTTACTGTTCCATCTGGATCTCTATTTTGCTTGAGAGTCAAGATGGTGTCTCCTTTCTGTAGGGTCCTTCCTTCTAAAATATTTTTAATATAAAAGTCAAATTAAACTTTCTTGGACTGAGAAATTTCTTCACCATGCTATCAGCTTTTGAAAAGTCCTCCCATACTTGTGATTAGCTAAGGTACTGAATATGCAGTGAAAAGAAGTTCCCAGAGGAGTTCTGGATCAGGGTGAACCTGCAAAGTTTCCCAAGCTCTCTATACCTCACCTTATTACAGTGCAAGGAAAATGTCAGTTCTAGAAAGATGATACAACACACAGCAAGCTATTTGAAAATCTAAATGTGATATAAGTGAAAGCTATTATAATACAATTAGGTTACTGTGCCACTTCCTCCCTAACATATTGGTAAAGACATTATTCAGGACAGTAGCCTTTATATGAAAAGCAAAATCAACAGGGTTTTGGTTTATTTAAGTTCATCAAATGCCAGATTAAAGAGATGCATGATTTTAAGACTTTAAAGAGCTTTTGAATACACTAAAGAGGATTTCAACTATCTAAAAAAGAATATGCAATGATTTCTGGAGTAACTTATAACTAAAATCTCTTCTTGGAGATTAATATTTTTTCATCAACTGGAACAAATGTACCACACTAATGCCAGATGTTAAAAACAGAGGAAGGTGTGTTGAGAGGGAGAAAAGGTACATGGGGATCTTCTGTCCTACTTACTGTCTCTGAAGCACAGGCTTCAGAGCCAGACCAGCTGGGACTATTGTGTGAACCTGTACATTCTCTTCTCTTTCCATTGGAAATTATACCAGTGCTTGATGCATAGGTGTGATGAGGAGTTTATGAATTAAAGTATTGAGAACTCATATACAAGTGCCTACTGCAGAGAAATGATATGCAACAGCAATTGTATTAGTCCTCTACAAAACCCTTTTAAGGTGAACACTATAATTATTCCATTTGGGCAAGTAACTGACCTGGAAGCACATTTTCATGGCTGTAGAGCAGAGGAGCAGAAATATATAGGTATTCACTGTGAATCCACTCACGCCCACTTGAGAATCACATTTTGTGGAGGAAAGAGCATGTGACTGTCTTGGGCTGGGCAGTATGACCCACGGATGCTGTGCAGCCACTTAACATACAAATTAAAAATGACCTCCAGACATCATTCCACACTTTGGAAAATTCTGCAACAGGTTATTTTCCCATGGAATTTACCCCTTCCTAGTGGAAATGCTTGATTAATGTGATAGTTCACATCTTTTGATTACTTTGGGTTCTAATTGGGCACTTTCGCTCTACCCTTCATCTTTCCATTATGTTTTTCTCTGTTTCTTTTTACTCAAGCAATATTTATCCAGCACATTCTTAACACTTCACTGGACATTAATGTAATGCAATTTTTTATGATATTGTGCAATATGAAAGGGACTAAAAAAACTTTCTAAAGGTAAAATGTAAAGTGTTTTTCTTATCTAAGGGCAAAGATATTTCAAGTAGAAACTCTTTCCCTCCTTTCTTCTTCTTCTTCTTCTTCTTTTTGAAGACCCATTTATTTATGTGAAAGAATGACAGGCAGAGAGGGAGAGACAGAGAGAGATCTTCTATCTGCTAGTGCACTCTCTAGGAGCTCACAACAGCCGGGACTGGAATACTGAAGCTGGGAAATAGCAACTCCATCCAGGATCCCCAAGTGAGTGGCAGGAACCCAAATACTAGTGCCATTAACTGCTTCCTCCCAGGCACATTAATAGGAAGGTAGATCAGTAGCATGGAGTGGCTGGAGCTAGATCCGGCACTCCAATACGGAATGCAGGCACCCCAAGGGACAGCTTATCCCGCTGTGCCAGAATGCCTATCCCAAAAGATTTTCTTGATATCCTCAAATCATAAGGAGTTTTGGCCATTACTTTTTTTTGACCTGGGAGACTGGCCCACTAAATACGTATGGTATAGAAATTATGCTCAATCTCTGATTGTTTGGAATTACATTTTTGTCATTTATTTAGAATTTTTGCTAATCCAAAAGCAATTAAAATTAATAATTAATAAGCTTAACAAGTTGTAGCCATAAGTTTTTGTGTTCTAAAAATTATATATTCTTGGAATTTAGTGATGTGAAATTATTTTATTAACTAATTCATAGTAACTTATGCTTTTAATGTTAATTAATGTAATAACTAAACACTGATTTTCCTCTAGTATTTACAAATCACTTGTGGTCCTCAAATGTTGTATTTTCAACAGTTTAATTTACTAAACATTGTTAGGGTCTACATAGAAAGATACTATGTTGTTGATATTTATTTATCTAATTATTTTTTAGTTTCATTGCATGCTATATTATTTCCTTCTTTACATTTAGTAGAGCTCTTCTTTGTGTCCTAATATATTATCAATTGTTATAAATGCCCATGTGCACTTGAAAGGAGGGTGTATTCCCTAATGACAGGGTTTTTAGGTTAGTATAAATCTATTAGAATTGCTTTAACGAATAATCTTACATCTTTTGAATCCTAACTAATGTTAGTAACTAATGCTACTCTAGTTTTGTCTGCATGAAATATATTGATGTCTCATATTATTAGCTCATATTAATTCTATGTTTTCTTTAATTTTCTGTGTTAAAATGCTGCTGCTTCTTTATTACTTGCATAAATGTAAATAGCTTGAACATATTCTAGGGGGATGCAGCTTTTTAAATTTTTTTTTTATTTATTTTTTGACAGGCAGAGTGGACAGTGAGAGAAAGGTCTTCCTTTGCCGTTGGTTCACCCTCCAATGGCCGCCGCGGCCTGCGCGCTGATCTGATGGCAGGAGCCAGGTACTTATCCTGGTCTCCCATGGGGTGCAGGGCCCAAGCACTTGGGCCATCCTCCACTGCACTCCCTGGCCACAGCAGAGAGCTGGCCTGGAAGAGGGGCAACCGGGACAGAATCCGGTGCCCCGACCAGGACTAGAACCCGGTGTGCCGGCACTGCAAGGCAGAGGATTAGCCTAGTGAGCCACGGCGCCAGCCTGGGATGCAGCTTTTTATTAAAAGCCCTTCTTCTCATTTAATATTTTTGTTATATTATATAGGTTTCTTGATATCAAGATCATAATGCCTCCATTTGAAAATAATAATAGATTTTATGTTTTAAAGAAGTTTTATATTTTCACAAAGACAGTAAGTAGGACAGAAGATCCCATGTACCTTTTCTCCCTTTCAACACACCTTCCCCTATTTTTAACATCTTAGTGTGGTACATTTGTTTCGGTTGATGAAAAAATATTGATAGATTATTATTAACTGATAAGGTTTACATTACAGTTCACTCAATGCATTGTACATTCTATGGGTTTTAACAATGCATAATGTCATATACCTACTACCACAAAGCCATGCAGAGTAGTTTCACTGTCCAGAAACTTCCAGTGGCTGATCTGTTTTTCACTGTCTGTCCCAACCTCTGTTCAAACACTGATCTTTTTAAAGTGCCGATAGTTTTGCTTTCCAGAGCATGATATTGTTGGACTCCCAGAATGGATAGCCTTGTCATACTGGCTTCTTTCAGTTATACTGTGCACTATCAGTATATAAATTAAAATATCTTTTTTTCATGAATTCTTTTTGAAATTACAGTTTGAAATATTTATTCTTTTTTTATTTATTTTTTTAACGTTTATTTAATGAATATAAATTTCCAAAGTACGATTTATGGATTACAATGGCTTCCCCCCATACCATCCCTCCCACCCACAACCCTCCCCTTTCCCACTCCCTCTCCCCTTCCATTCACATCAAGATTCATTTTCGATTATCTTAATATACAGAAGATCAGCTTAGTATACATTAAGTAAGGATTTCAACAGTTTGCTCCCACACAGAAACATAAAGTGAAAAATAAAAGATGATTTTTTTAAATGATGATGAAATCAGATCAGACCTATTGTCATGTTTAATCCCAGTGAGAGTCAAGTTGGGAGTTGATAATTTCTTTTCTTTTTTTTTTTTTTTTTTTACAGAGGATCAGTTTAGTATGCATTAAGTAAAGATTTCAACAGTTTGCACCCCCAGAGAAACACAAAGTGAAATATATTGTTTGAGTACTCGTTATAGCATTAAATCTCAATACACAGCACATTAAGGACAGAGATCCTACATGAGGAGTAAGTGCACAGTGACTCCTGTTGTTGACTTTACCAATTGACACTCCTGTCTATGGCATCAGTAATCTCCCTATGCTCCAGTCATGAGTTTCCAAGGCTATGGAAGCCCTCTAAGTTCTCCGATTCTTATCTTGTTTAGACAAGGTCATAGTCAAAGTGGAGGTTCTCTCCTCCCTTCAGAGAAAGGTACCTCCTTCTTTGAAGACCTGTTCTTTCCACTGGGATCTCACTCACAGAGATCTTTTGCCAGAGTGTCTTGGCTTTCCATGCCTGAAATACTCTCATGGGCTTTTCAGCCAGATCCGAATGCCTTTAGGGCTGATTCTGAGGCCAGAGTGCTATTTAGGACATCTGCCATTCTATGAGTCTGCTGAGTATCTCACTTCCCATGTTGGATCACTCTCCCCTTTATTTATTCCATCGGTTAGTGTTAGCAGGTACTAGACTTGTTTATGTGCTCCCTTTGACTCTTAGTCCTTTCATTATGATCAATTGTGAACTGAAATTGATCACTTGGAATAGTGAGATGGCATTGGTACATGCCACCTTGATGGGATTGAATTGGAATCCCCTGGTATGTTTCTAACTCTACCATTTGGGGCAAGTCAGCCCGAGCATGCCCCAAATTATACATCTCTTCCCTCTCTTATTCCCACTTTTATGTTTAACAGGGATCACATTTCAGTTAATTTTCAACACTTAAGAATAACTGTGTGATAATTACAGAATTAAACCAGTCATATTAAGTAGAACAGACAAAAAACTACTAAGAGGGATAATGTATTAAGTTGTCCATTAACAGTCAGGGCTATGCTGATCAAGTCACCGTTTCCCATAGTGTCCATTTCACTTCAACAGGTTTCCTTTTTGGTGTTCAGTCAGTTGTCACCGATCAGGGAGAACATATGGTATTTGTGCCTTTGGGACTGGCTTATTTCACTCAGCATGATGTGTTCCAGATTCCTCCATTTTGTTGCAAATGACTGGATTTCGTTGTTTCTTACTGCGGTATAGTATTCTAAAGAGTACATATCCCATAATTTCTTTATCCAGTCTACCGTTGATGGGCATTTAGGTTGGTTCCAGGTCTTAGCTATTGTGAATTGAGCTGCAATAAACATTAGGGTGCAGACCGCTTTTTTGTTTGCCAATTTAAATTCCTTTGGGTAAATTCCAAGGAGTGGGATGGCTGGGTCTAACGGTAGGGTTATCTTCAGGTTTCTGAGGAATCTCCAGACTGACTTCCATAGTGGCTTGACCAGTTTGCATTCCCACCAACAGTGGGTTAGTGTCCCTTTTTCCCCACATCCTCACCAGCATCTGTTGTTGGTAGATTTCTGCATGTGAGCCATTCTAACCGGGGTGAGGTGAAACCTCATTGTGGTTTTGATTTGCATTTCCCTGATTGCTAAGGACCTTGAACATTTTTTCATGTGCCTGTTGGCCATTTGGATTTCCTCTTTTGAAAAATGTCTATTGAGGTCCTTGGCCCATCTCTTAAGTGGGTTGTTGGTTTTGTTTTTGTGGAGTTTCTTGATCTCTTTGTAGATTCTGGTTATTAACCCTGTATCTGTTGCATAGTTCGCAAATATTTTTTCCCATTCTGTCGATTGTCTCTTCACTCTCCTGACTGTTTCTTTTGCAGTACAGAAACTTCTCAATTTGATGCAATCCCAATAGTTGATTTTGGCTTTGACTGCCTGTGCCTCCCAGGTCTTTTCCAGAAATTCTTTGCCTGTGCCAATATCTTGAAGGGTTTCTCCAATGTTCTCTAGTAACTTGATGGTGTCAGGTCGTAGATTTAGGTCTTTAATCCATGTTGAGTGGATTTTTGTGTAAGGTGTAAGGTAGGGGTCTTGCTTCATGATTCTGCATGTGGAAATCCAATTTTCCCAGCATCATTTATTGAATAGACTGTCCTTGCTCAAGGAATTAGTTTTAGATCCTTGATCAAATATAAGTTGGCTGTAGATGTTTGGGTTGATTTCTGGTGTTTCAATTCTGTTCCATTGGTCTATCCATCTGTTTCTGTACCAGCACCATGCTGTTTTGATTACAACTGCCCTGTAGTATGTCCTGAAATCTGGTATTGTGATGCCTCCGGCTTTGTTTTTGTTGTACAAGATTGCTTTAGCTATTCGAGGTCTCTTGTGCCTCCATATAAATTTCAGCACCATTTTTTCCAGATCTGAGAATAAGGTCTTCGGTATCTTGATTGGGATTGCATTGAATCTATAAATTGCTTTTGGGAGAATGGACATTTTGATGATGTTGATTCTTCCAATCCATGAGCATGGAAGATTTTTCCATTTCTTGGTATCCTCTTCTATTTCTTTCTTTAAGGTTTTGTAATTTTCATCATAGAGATCTTTAACGTCCTTAGTTAAGTTTATTCCAAGGTATTTGATTGTTTTTGTAGCTATTGTGAATGGGATTGATCTTAGAAGTTCTTCCTCAGCCATGGCATTGTCTGTGTATACAAAGGCTGTTGATTTTTGTGCATTGATTTTATACCCTGCTACTTTGCCAAACTCTTCTATGAGTTCCAATAGTCTCTTAGTAGAGTTCTTTGGGTCCCCTAAATAAAGAATCATGTCATCTGCAAAGAGGGATAGTTTGAGTTCTTTCTTCCCAATTTGTATCCCTTTAATTTCTTTTTCTTGCCTAATAGCTCTGGCTAGAACCTCCAGAACTATATTGAATAGCAGTGGTGAGAGTGGACATCCCTGTCTGGTCCCAGATCTCAGTGGAAATGCTTCCAACTTTTCCCCATTCAATAGGATGTTGGCTGTGGGTTTTTCATAGATTGCTTTGATTGTATTGAGGAATGTTCCTTCCAAACCCAGTTTGCTTAGAGTTTTCATCATGAACGGGTGTTGTATTTTATCAAATGCTTTCTCGGAATCTATTGAGATAATCATATGGTTTTTCTTCTGCAGTCTGTTAATGTGGTGTATCACATTGATTGTCTTGCGCACATTAAACCATCCCTGCATACCAGAGATAAATCCCACTTGGTCAGGGTGGATGATCTTTCTGATGTGTTGTTGCATTCTATTGGCGAGAATTTTATTGAGGATTTTTGCATCTATGTTCATCAGGGATATTGGTCTGTAATTCTCTTTCAGTGCTGCATCTTTTTCCGGCTTAGGAATTAAGGTGATGCTGGCTTCATAGAAAGAATTTGGGAGGATTCCCTCTTCTTCGATTGTTCTGAATAGTTTGAGAAGAATTGGAGTTAGTTCTTTAAATGTCTGGTAGAATTCAGCAGTGAATCCATCTGGTCCTGGGCTTTTCTTTGTTGGGAGGGCCTTTATTACTGTTTCAATTTCTGTCTCAGTTATGGGTCTGTTTAGGTTTTCGATGTCTTCCTGGTTCAATTTAGGTAGGTTGCATGTGTCCAGGAATCTATCCATTTCTGATAGGTTTCCCTGTGTGCTGGCATACAAGTCCTTGTAGTAATTTCTGATGATTCTTTTTATTTCTGTGGTGTCTGTTGTTACATTTCCTTTTTCATCTCTGATTTTATTGATTTGGGTCTTTTCTCTTCTTTTTTTAGTTAGTTGGGCCAATGGGGTGTCAATTTTGTTTATTTTTTCAAAAAACCAGCTCCTCGTTTGGCTGATTTTTTGTAATGTTTTTCTTGATTCAATCCTGTTGATTTCTTCTCTGATTTTAATTATTTCTCTTCTCCTACTAGATTTGGGTCTGGTTTGCTGTAGATTTTCTAGATCCTTGAGGTGAATTGAAAGCTCATCTATTTGGTGCCTTTCCAATTTCTTGATGTAGGCACCTATTGATATAAACTCTCCTCTTAACACTGCTTTTGCTGCGTCCCATAAGTTTTGGTATGTTGTGTTGTTATCCTCATTTACTTCCAGAAAGTTTTTGATTTCTCTTTGGATTTCTTCTAGGTCTCACTGTTCATTCAGGAGCATGTTGTTCAATCTCCATGTGTTTGCATATGCTCTAGGGATTCCTGAGTTTCTAATTTCCAACTTCATTCCTTTATGGTCTGAGAAGCTGCATGGTATGATTCGAATTCTTTTGAATTTGCTGAGACTTGCTTTATGGCCTAGTATGTGGTCAATCCTAGAAAAGGTTCCATGTACTGCTGAGAAGAATGTAAAATCTTTAGCTGTAGGATTGAAAGTTCTGTATATATCTGTTAGATCCATTTGGGCTATAGTGTCGTTTAAATCTACTGTATCCTTGTTGATCTTCTGTCCTATTGATCTGTCTATTTCTGAGAGTGGAGTATTGAAGTCCCCCAGTACTATTGTATTGGGGTCTAAGTCTCCCTTTAAGTCCATTAACAAATCTTTTAGATAAACCGGTGCCCTGTAGTTAGGTGCATATACATTGATAATTGTTATATCTTCCTGTTGAATTGATCCCTTAATCATGATATAGTGTCCCTCTTTGTCTCTCTTAACGGTTTTTGTGGTAAAGTTTATGTTGTCCGATATTAAGATGGCTACACCCGCTCTTTTTTCTGTTGGCATGGTATATCTTTTTCCAGCCTTTCACTTTCAGTCTGTATGGATCTTTATTGGAAAGATGTGTTTCTTGTAAGCAGCAAATAGATGGGTTTTGTTCCTTAACCCAATCAGCCAATCGGTGTCTTTTAACTGGACAGTTCAGGCCATTCACGTTCAATGTGACTAATGATAAGTGGTAACTTTGCCCTGCCATTTGCCAAAGATAAGTTCTAATATATGCTTTGAATTCCCTGTGATCTTTTGCTGTGAGGTTTCCTTCCTTGGTTTCCTTCCTTTACCTTCTTTCATATTGATGACCGTGTTTCTGTGTTTCTGTGTGTAACACATCTTTAAGCATCTTTTGCAGGGCTGGACAAGTGGCAACAAATTCTTTCAATTTCTGTTTGCAATGAAAAGTCTTTATTTCACCTTCATTCACAAATGATAGCTTTGCAGGATATAATATTCTGGGCTGGCAGTTTTTCTCTCTTAGTACCTGGGCTATATCTCGCCATTCCCTCCTAGCTTGTAGAGTTTCTGATGAGAAGTCAGCTGTGAGTCTGATTGGAGATCCTCTGAGAGTAATCTGACGTTTCTCTCTTGCACATTTTAGGATCTTTTCTTTATGTTTCACTGTGGAGAGTTTAATTACAACGTGTCGTGGTGAGGATCTCTTTTGGTCGTGTTTATTAGGGGTTCTGTGAGCTTCCTGTACTAGGATTTCTCTGTCCTTCTCCAAACCTGGGAAATTTTCTGCTAATATCTCACTAAAAAGGCCTTCTAATCCTTTCTCCCTCTCCATGCCTTCAGGAACTCCTAGAACCCGAATGTTGGGTTTTTTAATAGTATCCTGAAGATTCCCGACAATATGTTTTAGATTTCTAATTTCCTCTTCTTTTCTTTGGTCTGACTGTATCCTTTCCTGTTCTCTGTCTTCTAAGTCTGATATTCTCTCTTCTGCTTCACCCATTCTGTTTGTAAGGCTCTCTATTGTGTTTTTCATTTGATCTATTGAATTCTTCACTTCAGTCACTATCCCAGTTTCCTGTTGTACTAGTTGTTTCGTTTCATTTTGATTCCTCCTTAATATTTCATTTTCACGAGAGAGATTTTCTATCTTGTCCATTAAGGATTTGTGTAGTTCAAGAATTTGTTTTTGAGAACTTCTTAATGTTCTTATCAATTTTTTGAGATCTGCTTCTTGCATTTCTTCTATGTCATCATCCTCATAATCTTGAATTGGGGTGTCTTTTTCATTTGAGGGCGTCATGATGACTTCCTTGTTTTTATTACCTCGGTTTTTGCGTTTGTTATTTGGCATATTGGAGATATTTGGTTTCTTCACTGTGGTGCTTTTTCTTGTTATACTATGACTCTAGATTAAGTGGACTATCTGTTTTTGATGGAGCCTTAGGGCTTGAGATGGGTGTGGCCTGAAAGCTCTGTTTGGTGTGCCAAAGGTGACACTCCCAGGTTAGGCGTGGTAAACCTCTCTCTCTCTCTTTCTTTTTTTTTGATTCAAAAGGGAAGTAATTCTGCACAGCTGAACGAATTTGGAGGTAGTTAGCAGGCAAATGATATACCCACAGGAGCCAGAGATCAGAAGCTCTTTCCCAAGGACCACACAGGGAATCTGTTTGGCCCTCAGAGTGGGCTCAAATTCTCCTTCAGTCTCCCACTGGGTTGCCAAAGTTACGGAATTGTAGCGTCTCTGGAGAGTGCTCACGTGAATTCCGTGAGTTCTCTCCCCCACCGTCTCTTTATTCACAGTCTCAGTTCAGTAGCACCACAAATTTACTAGGTCCTAATCTCCTGTTAATTCGCCCCGCCCAGAGTCAGGTTTTTCTGCTAGGCTCAGGGCCGGTGAAGACCTGAGGTCGCTCTGCTTATGACGTATGTCCAAGATGGCGCCTGCTCTTTGTCTTGCTCGCCCTTGAGAGGTGAGCGGAGAGAGAGAAACCCGTGTCCGTACCAGTCACCTTTTTTTTTTTCTCTCTCTCTCTCTCTTCCAGTTAGCCTGGTGAACTTTCCCCCACCCCGGGGGTCGTTCCCTCTAGTCTCCTCTCTCCGCTTGCCTGCTGGTGTCTCGGGCTATTGAGGTTCGGCTCACCTCGCGTTCCAGCGCTGTTGTGTTGAGTCTGCCGCTGGTGTCCCGAACTGTGGGCTCCCACACTCTCCACGCAGGTCCGCTGTGAATCACGCGTTCCGGAAGAGTTTCTTCTGCTGTTTCCTCCCCTACTCTTCCTTGAACCTGCAGTATCTCCACTTTTATTAAACTATCTCTCCCCGGACTATCAGTGTGCTCCCTTCCTATTCCGCCATCTTGCCTCCTCCTGAAATATTTATTCTACATCACTGCTTAATATTTTTACTTGAGAATCTTAATATTAACGTATGTTGACTCTCCCCTATCTTTTAAGTGTATTACTTTCTTGCATGACCTTCTTATCTTTCCTATACTTATATTTGATAATTCTCTTTTTTTAAATTTTATTTAAGTTATGCAAGTTACATGTATTTTATATATGCAGATTTAGGAATATGGTAATACTTCCCACCCATGCTCCAACTCTTCTTCTTCATCCCTCTCACATTCCCTCTCTTAATTTTTACGAAGATCTATTTTCAGTTTACTTACTGATCATATAGTTAACCCTATACTAAGTTAAATAGTTCAACAAATAGTATAAAAAAAACACTGTTCCACAACAGAATAGACAAAGGCTGTAAACAATCATCAAATCTCAAAATGTTCATTTCACCCCTAAACATTATATTTTAGGTACTACCTTAGTTACCTCAGATTAGGGAGAACATATATCTGTCTTTTGAGGACTGGCTTACTACACTAAGTAGAATGGTTTCCAGTTGTGTCCATCTTGTTGCGAGACAGAATTTCATTTTTTCACAGCTGAATACTACTCCATAGTATATATATACCATAACTTCTTTATCCAGTCAATAGTTCACAGACAACTGTGTTGATTCCATATATTAGCTATTGTGAATTGTGCTGCAGTGAACATGGGGGTACAGATAACTCTTTAGATGCTGATTTCTTTTGATTTGGGTAAATTCCCAGGAGTTGGATGGCTGGATCATATGGTAGATCTATATTCAGATTTCTGCGATAGCTCTGTACTGTCTTCCACAGTGGCTGCACCAGTTTACATTCCCACCAACAGTGGATTAGGGTACCTTTTTCTCCACATCCTTGCCAGCATTTGTAGTGTGTTTATTTTTGTACAAAAGCCATTCTAACTGGGGTGACATGAAACCTCATTGTGGTTTTCATTTGTGTTTACCTGATGGTTAATGATATTGAGTATTTTCTCAAGTATCTGTTGGCCATCTGAATTTCCTCTCTTGAAAAATGCCTGATCAAGGCCTTTGCCCATTTCTTAAATAGATTTTTCCTTTTGTTTTTGAATTTCTTGAGCTATTTATAGATTCTGGATGCTAAACCTTTATCAGTTGCTTTGTTTGCACATATTTTCCTCCGTTCTGACAGTTGACTCTTCACTTTGCTGAATATTTCTTTTGCAGTGCAGAAGCTTCTCAGCTTGATGTAATCCTATTTGTTAATTTTGGCTTTGATTGACTGTGCCTTGAGCATCTTTTCCAAGTAGTCTTTGCCTGTGCCAATGTCTTGCATAGTTTCCCCAATATTTTTTTTTTGACAGACAGAGTTACACAGTGTGAGAGAGAGAGACAGAGAGAAAGGTCTTCCTTCCATTGGTTCACCCCCCAAATGGCCACAACAACTGGTGCGTTGCACCAATCCAAAGCCAGGAGCCAGGTGCTTCCTCCTGGTCTCCCATGCAGGTGCAGGGACCAAGCACTTGGGCCATCCTCCCCTGCCTTCCTGGGCCACAGCAGAGAGCTGGACTGGAAGAGGAGCAACTGGGACAGAATCCGGTGCCCCAATTGGGACTAGAACCCGGGGTGCCAGTGCTGCAGGCAGAGGATTATCCAAGTGAGACATGGCACCAGCTAGTTTCCCCAATATTATCAGGTAATTTGATGGTATCAGGTCATAGACTTAAGTCTCTGATCCATTTTGAGTGTGATTTTGTGTAAGATGTAAGGTGTAAAGTAGGGTTTAGTTTCATACTTCTGCACCATTTGTTGAAGAGACTGTCCTTGCTGAAGGGATTGATTTTAGCTCGTTTGTCAAAGATAATTTGGCTCTAGATGTCTGAAGTTTCTATTCTGTTCCATTGGTCTACACATCTGTTTTTGTGCCAGTACCAGGCTGCTTTGATTTTCTTGAGGAATGTTCCTTCTATACACAATTTGCTTAAGGTTTTCATCATGAAATTATGCTGTGTTTTATCAAATGTTTTTCTGCATCTACTGAGATAACCATATGGCTTTTGTTCTTCAGTTTGTTAATGTGCTATATCACATTTATTAATTTGCAAATGTTCAACCACCCCTGCATATCAGACAGCTTGCCTAAAATATGTCATGGTAAACATCTTTCCTGGTCATGTCTATCTATTAGGAGTTCTATGTGTTTCCTCTACTTGGACGTCCCTTTCTTTCACCAAATTGGGGCAGGTTTCTTTAATTATTTCACTAAATAGGCCTTCTAGACTATTCTCTCTTTCCACACCTTCAGGAACTCCTAATACCTGTATGTTGGGTCATTACATGGTATCCCATAAATCTCCAACACTGTTTTAAGTTTTCTAATCTTTTTTTTTCCTTTGGTCTGACTGAAAGATTTCCAAAGATTTGTCTTCCAACTCAGATATTCTTCTTCCTCACCAAGTCTGCTCTTAAGCGGTTCCATCACATTTTAAATTTGATTTATTGAATGATTCATTTCTAGTATTTCATTTTTATTTCTCTTTAAAATCTCAATTTCATGGGAAAAAATTCATTTATGTCATGTACAGTTTTCCTTAGTTTGTGGATTTGCTTCTGATTGCTTTTGAATAATACTGTGATTAAGTTTTGAAATTTCATTTCTGATTTCCTCAATCTCTTCATGTTCACATTCTAATATTGAAATATTGCTGTGTTCCTTTGATGGGGTCATGGTGTCTTCCTTATTCTTCTTTCTTGAATTTCTGTGTTTATTTTTACTCATTTGTGTTGTGATTTTTTTCCTTTCTGATGGCTTTTATCTTTGAGCTATGCCTCTGTGGCTTAGTGGAATATCTGGAATTTCAGTGAATACCAAGAGGTGTGTGTTGCATGTATCCAGGGAGCTGTGGTCAGTGCTCCAGGGTGGGGTGAGTACCCAGGGTAACACTCGAGTTGGGCAGGTAGATCTCTTGTTTACAGAAGGGGGGATGGTTACCACTGTTGGTGTGCTCATCCCCTCACCTCCTCTCCTCCAAGCTGAGCAATGCCTGGGTGTTAGCCCTCAGTGTGTTCAGCATTCATCTATACCACTGTATGAGCCACACAGATGCTCTGTACATTCTTCACCTTGAGCACAGTTCCCATTGCAATAATGTGCCCCAGGACCTAATGAGCTCTGCAAGTGACTGCACAGAGACCCAGCTATACCCTATACATTCTCATGTAACCATCACTGAGTCCCGACAGTCTGAGCACACAAGGCTTCCATAGTCGCTGGGTGCAGAGGTTTCACTCTGCCCTATCAGCCTGTCCATTCAAAAGGAAGGGAGAGGGGCCAGCACTGTGGTGTAGTGGGTAAAGCCACCACCTGTAGTGCTGGCATCTTATATGGGTGCCGGTTGGAGTCTTGGCTGCTCCACTTCCGATCCCGCTCCCTGCTGTGGCCTTGGAAAGCAGTATAAGATGGCCCAAGTCCTTGGGCTCCTGCACCCAAGTGGGAGACCTAGAAAAAGCTCCTGTCTCCTGGCTTTGAATTGGTACAGCTCTGGTTGTTGTGCAACTGGGGAGTTAACCAGTGGATGGAAGACCTCTCTCTCTCTCTCTCTTTCTGTCTCTCTCTGCCTCTCCTCTCTCTGTGTAACTCTGACTTTCGAATAAATAAATAAATCTTAAAAAAAAGGAGAAATGGGCAAAGACTTAAACAGACATTAAAAAAAAGAGAGAGAGATTTTTCCTGAGCCAGCTGCACCTAGACATCTTGATCCTAGGAGGCTTGGGGTGCCTTACCGTCCTACGTAGGTGCCCAGCCACCTCCCAGCCAAGCCCAAGCCAGTAGGGACTGCGTATTTTTCTCTCTGCTAGAATCTCTGGACCACAGGCATACACAATAGTCACAGGCAGAATGTTGCTCTCTCCCTGCCACTGCCACCAATAGTGCCGAGAAGGAGTCCTAGCTCTGCCAGGTGCCATGTGCCTGCAGAGAGGCTTCCACGGCTGCTGCCTAAACCCAGAATGGTGCCTGCCTCTCCTCAGCCAGGCAGCAGGTGTTGTGGGGAAGCTCGGGGGAGATAAACGTGCCCCCTTACTGCCACTGTGTCCGCGAGCCACTGCTAACAATTGCCAGCTCCCAGGGCTACAGTCCGGACCCAGGCCATGCTCTCTCTCCAGCTGTATCACCATGCTTGCAGCAGTCCCTTCTCACCTCCATCACCAAGCCACTGCTGCTCTGGCTCTTGGCTGCTGTAGTTGTATTTTGTGTTTGTGCTAGTGTTGCATATCCGCACCCTCCACACAGGTCCACAACATTCCTCTTCCTTCTGTAGGAGTTCCAGTGTAGTTTTCTCTCCAATTCTCACCTGAAAATGTATTGCCTATACTTTGTTTTTCTTTTTTAACTATTTATGCCTACCCTAGTGCAGTATATCATTCCCTAATACATCATCTTGGCAGTGACTCCAAAAATTTGTCCTTTTGGAAAACGAATTAAGGGTGCAAAATTCCACTTTCTTTCGTTTGTAACCGTCTTACATTCAGAGTGCATGAGCACGCCATTGTCGTGCCTAGTCCCTCTTGAATAGATATTCCAGTCAGACCTCTGCAAAACCAAACTAAGCACATCATCTCAGCGACTTCCTGCACACCTAGACTAAAATGAATGTCACCTAATTTAACTCCCATCTTCCACTTCTCCCTCAGCAACTCCCCTCCATCTCAACCACCCTGGCTCTGCTGGCTCACAGCTGAGTGGTTTAGTCCTGGATAATGAGGCGCAAGAAACTGTCCTGGGCTCCCATGTGGGTTACGCTGTTGCCATCTTGTGGTCACAAGGAAAACTACCCTGAGAACCGCTCACACACTGCGGTTAGTCGATGGGAGGCTACGAGAGCTGCCAATCAACCAACCTAAGGTGGAATAGATCGCTCCCATTCTTGTTTGTGAAAGAGTAATTCTTCACTGTACAAGTCAAAAGATTTTCAAAAAGGGACTTGGACATCAGATAACATATATCAAAAAGATGAAAACTGGATGAAAAATTAGATGGGGACTTTGGAGTGAGGAAACAGTAGAAGTCACCATCTGGACTGGCTGCAGACAGAGGGAAGCTGTGAGGAAGCTCATTGTTGGGGGGATTCCAAGGGAGATTCTGTGCTCACAGAAGCAGAAGCAACACAAGGCAAGAGTGAGAACTTTTCTGTGCATAATTCAGCCAATCTCCCATGATTAGCATATATACACCAAAAATTGCTCAAGATAACCCATAGTCATACATTTTTATAGAGGCAAAATATGGTAAGAGATAGATATATTTATCATAATTGGACATTGCACTACATATGTATGAAAACATCCATGGTGTTCCATAAGCATGCACAATTTTTATGCATCATTTTGGTGTAACATTTATTTTTTTGAAAGGCAGAGTGACAGAGAGGGAGTGAGAGACAGAGGGAGAATTCTTTCATCTGCTGGTTCACTTGCCAATTGCCTTGCAACAGCCAAGGCTGGGCCAGGTCAAAGTCAGGAGCCAGGAACTCCATTTAGTCTTCTCATGAGCAACAGGGGCCCAAGTACTTGCACCATTATCCACTGCCTTCCCAGCTGCATTAGCAGGGAGCTAGATTAGAAGAGCAGCTGGGACTCCCACCAGCACTCAGGCACTACATATGCTGGTGCCACAAGCTGTGGCTTAACATACCACACCACAATGCTGATTCCTCAGTTTTAAAGAATTTAAGCAATTTTAAAATTTTAAATTTTTTCCCTTTTGGTTATTCTATAAGATGATTGGCTGTTTAAATCTAAAGAAGTAAAATATATAGCATGTTTATGTTCTATGAAAAACTACAGTTTATGACCATAGCAACACAAAGATTTGAGAAACAAGTTGGAAGAATATTGTGAATTTCTTCACTGTTCATAAAATTGTATATTTATGAATTGTATATGAACAGTAACTGAATAACTGGATATGAACAGAAGACCTTAAAGTAAGATATAAAAATTGAAAAGAGATATAAATAATAGCCAATGGAGAAGGTAAATAATAATTCTCAAATAATCTAACAGAAGGCAGAAGAACATGAAAAGAAGAGAAGAAACAGAAAAAAAATTGTAAGAATTAGATTTTTAAATCCCAGAGGTTGGGGAGTTGTGACAACAAAGAGGCAGAGCAGAGATGGTTTTGGGGACAGTGTGATTTGTCTGTTTTGGGTGACCCTTTGTTGATGAATGTGTAACCCCATGCATCTGCAAGATTTTATGGGACTATACAACACAAAGAGTGAATGTATCTTTTATTCAAATTTTAAAAGTCAAGAAGGATGTCAACAGAAGCCAAGATCCAATGCAGACTGGATGAATCTAACTCTGTTATAAAAATAGCATAATCACATTGAAGGGGGTGGTAAATAGGAGAAAATATTCAATCACCTGGCTGCATTGATTGACGTGAATGTGAGGATCCTGATAATGCTGAGAGAAACTTCCTCAGTTCCCTTCAGGGTGTTAAATTCTACAAATGTGCAACCTAGAGGATTGCTCCCAAGAGATCAGTAGCTCAAGAACAGAAACATCAGAAAGAACAGAGAGAATTCCAGAGTGACAGCCAAGGGTCCTGATCTAAATGTGTCTCCATCTACACCACCTGTAGACTCTTAATGTAAATAACTTATAAAATTTCCCATTTTCCTAAGAAACATTTGACACAAGTAATCCAAAGCATCCTATAAATCTACCTTTACTGTACTATTTTGAGGCATTTACTTGAACCCATTCTTCTGTAAAATTGAAGAGTAAATTAAGAGAGAATAAAAAATTCCTTGAGATCAATGAACTGCCTACAACCAATGAGCACAATGATAGCAAGTCCTGAGATCACACCTGTGCAACAGGCATGGAAAAAAAACAGTCCAAATTGAAACAAGAAGCAGTATATCGTTGATTAGAGATAGTATACCTCGTGGTTTTATAATGGCCAAAAAGGATTATCTTTGTTAGGAGTCAAGCGTTTTGCAGATTATGTGCCCAGATCTTCTCTTGAGGTCACTTTGGCAAACCAGCCACTGGCACGTGGATACATTTACAAAGAAGAAGGCTGATTTGTTAGAATTTACATGAGTTCTTCTGCTATCAAGAAAACAAGTGGAGGAAGTCAGCACTTTCTGCCTACACTTCATTCACCTGCAATGCCAGGACAACATAACAAGCCCTAGGCCTCAGGTCACCCCAGGAGACAGTACAGAAAAGAGAAAGAGAAGACAGAGCTAAGCGTATTTAAACCCTGAACTGGAACTTAGGAAAGTGACTAAGGAGGTGAAACGGAAGCTGTAAATTACTTGCCCCTTGGCTGGTGAGTATTTAAGATGGAATATAAATCTGAATGAACATTACGTTTGCACACCAGAGTCTGTGGTTATAAAATTCATAATTACTGCTCTGTAATGAACATGAATTAATTGTACAACCAGAGACGCAAAGGTCATTTAAGAGAAGGTAGATGAAGGGATGAGGAAAGAGGTAGAGTTGGTTATAGAAATGGGGAGATGATGGCTTTTCACAGATGAAGATGGTAAGCAATTGAGCATTTCTATTAAGTATGTTGTGGGGAGGTTTATACACATTTGATCAGCCATAGTAATTTCCTTGGCAGTAAGCTCTAGTTTGATTTTACAACAAATATTTCCATACCGAGATTGATTATGTAGCTTTTTCTGTGATGTGAGTATTACTGGTGATGCAAGACGTTCAACAGAAGCTACCACTTACATCGCCATTGATTGAATTAAAAGGGCTTTGCTAGGCAGAGAAATTCAATTTACTGGCCATTTGCTCCAAAGACATTTTTTGCTGCACAAAAAAAGAAGAGAGCAAAAGGTTTCTCATCACTGACAAAATCAAGAAAGCTCCAGGGTCTTGGGAGAAAATATAAAATGAGGCTGGTCAAAGAATCAGAAACTACATTATTGAGGAGCAGTTCTGTACCATTCATTGAAGCTTTTTCTTTTTCTAATCTGTGTTGATTGCTTGACATTGATAAAGATCAACATAGTCCAAGAAAAATAAGTAGAAGAATGATTACTAATGTACTTGTTTTGGGTTACACTCATTTTTAAAATGCAATCATTATGTAACATATTACCTCTTAATTGTTTTGTGATTACTGTTAAACTTATGTTTAAAATTATAATCTTTTTATTTCTTTTTTAAAGATTTATTTTTATATATTTGAGAGGCAGAGTTACAGAGAGAGAGAGGTGAAGAGAGAGGTCTTCCATCCTCTGGTTCATTCCCTAGATGTCCACAATGGCTGGAACTGGGCCCATGCAAAGCCAGCAGCCAGGAGCTTCTTCCAAGTCTCCCACGTAGGTGCATGGGCCCAAGAACTTGGGCCATCTTCTCCTGTTTTCCTAGGCCATTAGCAGGGATCTGAATTAGAATCTGGATATGGAGCTGCTGGGACTTGAACCAGCACTCATACGGGATGCCAGCAAGGCAGAGACTTGATCCACTACGCCACAGCACCAGCTCCGATTGTTTTTATTTCTAAAAGAAATATTTTTATTTAATAGGTTAACTTTTTTGTTTATTTATAACTTATATTCCATTATTATACAGTAGTACATTCATTTGAACACAAAATTTAATTCATTATTTCAATATCTATTGTTTACATTTTATCTACTAGGCATCCACTTATAAGTTTTGTATTATGATGTCATTTAATATAGTACGAAGATATTTTGTCATTAAAGATAATTCAAATACATGATATTATGCCTGTTAATATTCTTTTTTAAAGTATTTTGCCATATTTCAGTTAATAATGCAATATTACTGGACATTTATATTGCTTTTAATATTTTATTGTAGAAAGTTTTAAAATAAATATCATTGGAAATTAACTTTTTTGTGAATGGAAATTAGCTCAGATCATTTTTTTCAAAGCAATAGACACAATAAATTTTATTTTTCAAATGATTTCTTAAAAAGATTTTATATATTTATTTGAGACACATAATTACAGACAGAGAGGGAGAGACAGACACAAAGATCTTCCATCCAGTGGTTCAATCTCTAAATGGCCGTAACAGCCAGAGCTGGGTCAAACCAAAGCCAGAAGCCAGGAGCTTCTTCTGGGTCGCCCATGCGGGTGCAGGGGCCCAAGCACTTAGGCCATCCTCTACTGTTTTCCCAGGCCATAGAAGAGAGCTGTGTTGGAACAGGAGCAGCTGGGACTCAAACTGGTGTCCATATGGAATGCTGGCACTGCCCACAGGAGCTTAGCATACTATGCAACATTGCTGGCCCCCTCAAATCATTTTTTTTGACAGGCTGAGTTAGACAGTGAAAGAGAGAGAGAGAGAAAGGTCTTCCTTCCATTGGTTCACCCCCCAAATGGCCACTATGGCCAGCACGCTGTGCTGATCCAAAGCCAGGAGCCAGGTGCTTCCTCCTGGTCTCCCATGCAGGTGCAGGGACCAAGCACTTGGGCCATCCTCCCCTGCCTTCCAGGGCCACAGCAGAGAGCTGGACTGGAAGAGGAGCAACCGGGACAGAATCCGGTGCCCCAACTGGGACTAGAACCCAGAGTACCAGCACTGCAGGCGGAGGATTAGCCTAGTGAGCCGCGGCGCCGGCCACCCCTCAAATCATTTTTATGGACAGGTTCTTTTTTTTAAGATATATTTATTTATTTTGGAAGTCAGGGTTAGACTTAGAGAGAAAGGGTGGGGGGAGAGGATTTCTTCCATCTGTTGGCTCACTCCCCAGACAGCCGCAACAGCCAGCATTGGACCAGGCTGACCCCAGGAGCCAGGAGCTTCATCCAGGTCTCCCACATGGATGGCAGAGCTCAGGTACTTGGGCCATCTTCTGCTGCTTTCCCTGAAGCTCCTGGCTTCTGGATTCAGCTTGGCCCAGCACTGGCTGTTGTAGCTACCTGAGGAGTGAAGCAGTGGATGGAAGATATTCCCTTTCTCTTTCTTTCTCTTTCCTCCCTCCTCTCCTCCTCCTCCTCTTTCTTCTTCATCTCCTTCTCTCTCTCTCTCTCTCTCTCTCTCTCTCTCTCTCTCTCTCTCTCTTCCTGCTGTCTGCTGCTTTCCCAGGCTATTAGCAGGAAGCTGGATTGAAAGTGGAGCAACCAGGACATGAATTGGTGCCCATAAGGGATGCCAGCATCTCAGGTACCACAACTCCATAGCACCAGCCCCTGTGGATATATTCTTACATTAGTAATTCTTGATTTGAACTACAGGAAATTTTTAAGTTCAGGAGACTTAAGGGGAAAATAGAAAAAAAAATAGCATTTATCACCATAATGCATTAGAATGCCTTAGACAGCTTGTGTTATAGAACACTTGATAACATTAATTAACTTTTAAGAAATATTTATCATATTATCTTTGCTATAACTTTAATTTTTATAATTATTTACCTGAAAGGCAGAGAGACAGACAAAGACAGACAGAGCTCTCCTGTCTGCTGGCTCACTCCCCAAGTACTTGCAGTTGCAAGAGCTGGGCCAGGCTGAAGTCAGGAATCAGGAACTCACATATATATACATATACTCAAATATATACATATATATACACTCAAATCTGTATATTTGTATATATTTGTATTTATTTATATATTTTACCAATTTTGTTTAATTAATTATGAATTATTTATTTTATTTATTTGAAAGGCAGAGTTAGAGAGGAGGGGGAGAGAGAGAGAGACATTTTCCATTTGCCAATTCACTCCCCAAATGGCTGAAAAGGCCAGAGCTGGGCCAAGCCAGAGACAAGAGGCAGGAGGTTCTTCTGGGTCTCCCACAGGGGTGCAGGGGTTCAACCACTTGGGCCATCCTCTGCTGCTTTCCCAGGCACATTAGCAGGGCGATGGACAGGAAGTGGAGCAGTGAAGACTTGAACCAGCACCTGTATGGAATGCCAGCTTTGCAGGTGGTGGCTTTACCCAGTACACCACAATGCTGGCCCCACCAATTTCTAGTTTAAAGTGTCTCTATATCACATAAAAATATAATCAGTTCTCAGTTTAATATATAGCTACTAGTTTTCTAGCATAATGCTTCAGAGTTCCGTTAAATTGTATTTATCAATTGTTTGTCACTTATTATTACTGAGCAATATTCCATGGCAAAGATTAACTGAAGTTTGCCTAAACATTCATGTAATGAAGGATATATAAGCCATTTCATTTTGGTTCCCATTAATAAATCTGTCCTAAGCAGTTGTGTATACAATCTTATTTTAACACAACTCTTCATTTCTTTGGAATACTCATAATTGTCTATTAGCATACAATTGAGAAGTTGTTTGGGAGTTGCATACGTGAATTTTTTAGACACTGCCAAACTGTTTTCTAGAGTGGCCATTTTTCCCTTAAATACAACATAATATACATAGTAATTCTTTCCACCCTCCCCACCCTCCCACCCATCCTTCCCCCACCCATTCTTCCCCTCTTCTTGCTCCCTCTCCTGCTTTATCTGAGAAAGAAAAATAAAAAGAAAGAAAAAGAAAAAAAAGAACAGATGGAGAAAAAAAAGCCCAAGTCTATACAAGGGCTGATCCATGCTATTGCTTCTTGAAGATGATTTCGCTTTTTTTCCCTCTTCCTCTTTTCCCTTCCTTCCTCCCCCTTCTTTCCTTTTAGAAACTTAATTATCTTTAAAGAAGAACCCAAGGATGAGGCATTTTTTGTGAGCTCTTAGACATAATATGAGACATAATAATATCCTCCTTTTAATATACTAGAAGGAAGTGAGTCTTGAGAACAAGTTTTACTATTAAGTTTCATGCATGGTACCACTCTTTGTAGATAGAAATCCTGTATGGGAAGTTCATGCATGGTGATTCGTGACTCTTATTTATTTAACAATTAACACTTATGTATGACATCAGTAATCATCTAAGGCTCTTGACATGATCTATCTAGGCTATGGAAGCCTTTTAGATCCAACTAGCTCAACAAGGCCATAAGCAAAGTGGAAGTTCTCTCCTCTATTCAGAGAAAATTACACCATTCTTTGGTGGCCCCTTATTTCCACTGGTATCTCACCTTTATGTAGGACGATTTTTGCTGGAGTGTCTTGGTTTTCCATACCTGATATATTCCCCTTGCGCTTTGTTGTGAGACCAGAGTGCCTTAAGGGGTGATTCTGAGATCAGAGTGCTACTTAAAGTGATTGTCATTCTGTTAGTCTGCTGTGTGGACAGCTTCCCATGTTGGAGCCTTCTCTCCTTTTTTAATTCTGTCTATTATTGTTTCCGTACACTTAGTCCTACTTATATAGTCACTTTACCACTTAATCCTATCTATTTTGTCTTTAGAACACTTAAGCTGCTGTTTTTATCAGCCAGCTTAAGGGATTTGGGGTCCTATGGCAATTTGCTTAGCTGTACACTTAGACGTGAGTCCATAGGAGAGTATGTAGGATTATACTGCTTTGCAGTTATGCCCTTCATGCATTTCAGAGTTATAGCTTTAGAATCTCAGTAATTCTTCAGTGTGCCCACCCTCCCACCCATATTCTATCACACTTGGATCAGCAATGCAAAAATGATCAAGTTTCTCAGCATCTTTTCCAGTATTTTATGTTCTAAGTTAATTATTTTAATTATTCTGATATATTCTGTTAGATGTGCCATGATATTTTTGTAATTTCAATTTGTACCTCTCAATAGCTAATCATGTTGAAAATGTTTCCAGGTGCTCACTTGTCATTTGTACTTCGGGTTCATTGAAATGTATCTTCATGTTTCCTGTGTTCTTTTACATTCAGTTTAAATATTTCTAATTTACACAAATATTTTATCATCAATTCTTTGAATACTTATAAATATTTTAGTGCCTATATCTGTAGTTGTTCTGTTTTTCTGATATTGATTTTTAATGTAAGTCTAACATGTTCAGAGAATGTCATTTGGAATTTGCTAAACTGTCATATTATTGAGAATATGAAAAGAATGTGTTTTCTGCCTGTTTTGAGTGAAGTGTTTTATAAATTTCACTTAGATCCAGTTGGTGAAGGTGATGTTGAGTTCTACATCTTTACTGATTGTCTATTCATTTTATCATCACAAAAGGAGTCTTAAAGCCTCCATCACAATTCATTGCAGATGTATTCTTCATTTTTGCTTCATGAATTTTGGAGTTCAGTTGTTAAGTGTATACATACTTACAATGATTCTTTCTTCTTGATGAACAGACTGTTTTATCATTATGTCATGTTCCTTTTTATTATTAGAAACTTCCTTTGCTCCAAAATTTACTTTATCTGATATTAATAAAACCACTTCAGTTGCATTCGATTGCTGTTTGTGTGTGTCATGTTACATCCTTTCATTTTAAACTTATGTCTTTAAAGTGAACTTCTTATAGGCATGTTATAGTGGGGAGTTGTTTTACTATTGTTCTACTCTAATGAACTATTTTTAAAATTGGTGTCATTTGACCATTTACACTTAATGTAAATATTGAAATGTTGAATATAGCTCTATTATTTTGTTGTATTTTTCTTTTTGTCTACCACTGTTATTCCATTTCTCCTTTCTAGCCTCCTATAGGATTATGAGAATTTTTTAAAGATTTATTTATGCATTTGAAAGAGAGGAGACATAGAGATAGCAATAAATGTATATATATATATATATATATAGAGAGAGAGAGAGAGAGAGAGAGCGCTTCTATATGCTGGTTTACTCCTCAAATGGCTGTATCAGCCAGGTCTGGGCCATGTCAAAGCCAGGAGCCAGAAATATCATTCTGGTCTCCCACATGGGTGGTAGGGGTCCCAGCACTTGGACCATCTTCTGCTGCCTCCTCAGGAGCATTAGAGGGAGATGTATCACAAGTGGAGCTGCCAGGACTAGAATTTGCACTTTGATATAGGATGCCTGTTTTATAAGAGGTAGTGTAACACACTACTCCACAAGGCCTGCCCCTGGAACGTTTTTTGTATTCTATTTTAATTGATATTCTAATTTTAAATATACTTCTTCGTATAGATCACTTAGTGACTGCTCTGTGGACTACAATACCCACAGTGAATTTTTGGAAGTCCAAGAGCAAAAATTGTACCAATTCAAGTAGAACACAGCTGTCTTTATAGGTCCCTTTAACTTCATTTGTTTTTGGTGTATTTGTCTTATTTTTTACATATTATGCAAGCCCATTGAATCCACAATATTTCTAATTTAATTCTAGGAGCTTATTCTCATTACAGTTGTGGTCAATTATGTGATCAATAAGGATCACAATTTATTCACTGTACTTCAGACACTTTTTATTATCCAGATCTTGCCACTGTACATATAAGTCCTACTTTTCTATGTATTCCTCTGTGCTGTTGTTTCCTTATCCTTTGTTCCTGCTTATGAGGCTGCTTCAATATGTTCTTCCAGATTACTCACTTATTTTTATGTCATTTAAAAATTAGTTATTCATTTTAGCATGTTTTACTAGCACAATTATATATTTTATAACTATTATCAGATTTGAAAAATGTTAATTTATTCAATAGTTAGGTTGTACTAGTACATGGATATATAAAGGTATGTAATATTAAATGTTTTTATATGAGATAAAATATAACAGGTTATCATTTTAAAGGCAAGTTGATAATCTTTCATGTTGTATTATTAGTCTGTAATTTATTTTTAAAACAATTTGATTTTTTAAAAAACATTTTTAAAAAGTCTTAAGTAGTTTTAAAATTGTTAATATATAGTTATATAAATCAATGAATAATTGATACTTAGTACAGTAATAGAAAAACATGGAGGGGCTGTGCAGTAGTACACTGAGTTGAGCCACTGCCTGTCATGCTAGCATCACTTCTGTGTGCCAGTTCAAGTCATGGCTGCTCCACTTCCTGGGAAGACAACAGGTACTTGGGCCCTGCTACCCATGTGGGAGACCCAGAATGAATTCCAGGCTTCCATCTTAAGCCTGGTCTGCCTCAGTCCCAGCCATTGTGGCCATTTGGTGAGTGAACCAGCAGATGGACTCTCTCTCTCTCTCTCTCTCTCTCTCTCTCTCCCTCTCTTAAAGATTTATTTTATTTATTTGAAAGAGTTACAGAGAGAGAAAGGGAGAGAGAGTGAGAGAGAGAGCTCTTCTCTCCACTGTTCTACTCCCCAAATGGCCACAACAGCTGGAGAAGAGCTGATCCAAAGCTAGAAGCCAGAAGTCAGGAGCCAAGAGCTTCCTCTGGGTCTCCCATGTAGGCGCAAGGGCCCAAGGACCTGGGCTATCTCCCATTGCTTTCCCAGGCACGTTAGTAGGGAACTGGATAGGAAGTAGAGCAGCCAGGACTTGAACCAGCGCCCATATGGGATGCTGGTGCTGCATGCTGGGGCCCTAACCCACTTTGCCACATGTCTCTCTCTCTCTCTGTCTCTCTGTCTCTATCTTGTGGACTTGCCAGGCATGTGTAGGGCAACTGTTCCTGGGATTAGTCATGTTTCTGCACATTTTGGGATCTTAGGCACTGATTCTTTCTGCTGTGGACTATCTTCCAATGATAGCAGCAGTCTTGAGAAATAGAAATAGTGTCAGTCAAAAGCAAAGGTTGACTTGACTTGTTTGTAATCTCAGAAAACAAGGTAGCTTCTCTTCATGGAGCAAAGGACGAGCACGCTTACTATCTGATACAAAGGATTCAGAATTCATGAACTCAGAGATCCTCATTTGAATTGCAACCAATGAATGTTCAGGTTCTTCTAGAGCTCTTTTTATCATGTGTGAAGTTGTACTAAAACTCTGGCTATGGCTCTTACCAAGAGTAGCAAAGAGTGCTTTCTTTGATCCTGGAGTCTCAGATCTTCTGCCAGTGTCCATAAAATTCTGAGATTAAATTTTTGGCTTGCAAGACAGACAGATACCAATCATGAAGTTATGACAAAGAGAAGGAACATTAATTCCCTTATTTTGATAAGTATACAATGTATAAATATATTCAAATGTCATACTATATACCATAAATATGTATAATTATTGTTAATCAAAAAATTTTGTCTTCAGGTTCCTTTTTACTTTGTTCATTTTCCATGCTACTAACGTTCTATTCCCTCTTTGCTATATTTATTTTGCTTATTTCATTTCTTGTTTCATCTTTTTCAATAACTTTGCTTCATATGGGAAATGTCTAATATTTTCTTTTTAATTCTGGATGTACTTCTTAGATATTCAGTAATGCTGTTTGTGAGCTCATGTTCTGCTGAGGTTGCAGCTACTCTGGCTGGTGACTGGTACAAAAGGAAGGCTAGTGGCCAGCCTCAGGTTGTGTCCTTTCACATCAGTAACACATATATTTTCACTTTCAATTATGGTTTTACTGCCTTCAGTTATGGAATTTTTTCCATTGTTTTCTCTGCATTATTTTCTTATCTTAAATGAGATTAACTATGGAAAAGACAATACCTTAGTCATCACTGCTTAATTATTTTATTGTTGCTATGGTATGATGATGAAGAAGATGAAGAGGATGACCTCCTTTTCCAAATTATAGCTTGCTTTTTTTTCTCATTAGCAACTTTGGACTTTGTATAGCTTCTGTTTTCTTACAAATCTGATGGTTAATGTCTTCCATGGCTCAAAGTTCAATAAAAAATGTATTCTCTCCAAAAAGAATTTTTTTTGCCAACCTACTTAATATGATTTGTCTCAAGTAATTTTCTATATTATTACTTTCTTCTGTTGTTTGTCATTGAATATACAACTATCTGAATTTATATTTTTATTGTTTATTTTCTATCTTCTCTCCAAAAATTTAAACAGTGATTGAATAACCCTTATAGCTACTGTTAGAGTTGGTTGGTGGAGGCATTTCACTATGTAGACACCATTTGAGAACATGATGATTACAGGAACGTCAGACCTTAGCAATAAATTTGAAGCTTATATTTTTTATTCTTTGTATCTTTTTTTAGGAATGCCGTCAAAGAACATGGAAAACTTTATGCCATTTATGAAACCAGGTGAGTCCATAATACTTGTACATGTCAAGGAAGGGCTTTCACTTCGTGGTGCTACAAGTACTAATAGTAATTGTAGTACAAGCCTATAACGTACCTTACTCTACATAGCTTCTGTTGGAGACATCTTCCAAAATTATTTTAAGGGAGCCAGAATTGTGGTGTAGTGGGTAAAGCCACTGCCTGTGATGCCAGCATCTCTTATGGGTGCTGGTTTGTGTCCCAGCTGCTCCACTTCCAATCCAGCTCCCTGCTAATGCATCTTGTAAAGCGGTAGAGGATGACCCAAGTGCTTGAGTCTCCTGCTACCCCTGTGGAAGATCTGGACAAAGCTTCTGACTGCTGGTTTTGGCCTGGCTCAGCCTTGGCCATTGCGTCTATCTGGAGAGTGAATCAGCAGGTAGAAAGATCTCTTTTTTGTCTCTGCCTCTCACTCTGTAACTCTGACTTTCAAATAAATACATAAATATTTTTTTTAAAAAACACTAAAATGATCATAAGAGATACATAGATACAATAATAATAATTAGGAGATAATATAACCTTAGATTGTTTTGTATATTTTGATATGATTTTAAATAACATTTTTGTTGAATTCTAAAAGGGCCTCTGATTCCAAAACTTAGTATATACAAGTTTAAAGCAGGTTCAGCACTAGAAGAAGCTTCAGAAATCTCCATCTTACATACTTGGGAAGGTAGCTCAGAAATGTAGGCTTGCCCAAGGTCACACAGTTACTCAGAGGCAGAATCAGGAAAAGAACTCAGTACTTACTTTTTTTTTTTTTTTGACAGGCAGAGTGGACAGTGAGAGAGAGACAGACAGAAAGATTTTGCCGTTGGTTCACCCTCCAAATGGCCACCATGGCCAGTGCACTGCAGCCGGCGCACTGTGCTGATCTTATGGCAGGAGCCAGGTACTTATCCTGGTCTCCCATGGGGTGCAGGGCACAAGCACTTGGGCCATCCTCCACTGCACTCCCTTGGCACAGCAGAGAGCTGGCCTGGAAGAGGGGCAACCGGGACAGAATCCGGAGCCCCGACCGGGACTAGAACCTGGTATGCCGGCGCCGCAAGGTGGAGGATTAGTCTACTGAGCCACGGCGCCGGCCAGAACTCAGGACTTACTTTTATCACCATGCTTTCACTTTGCTCCATGTAGTCTGGCACACACAACACCGACTAATGAGTCTGTGTACACACATATCATGTTCTCCAGCTGACATTATCTTGGAGAGAGATGATTCTGACAATAAAATCTTGCAGAAAATTCTTTGAAGCCACATACTTGAAGGAAATTAATTATCTTTAAAAACATTCTAAAGAATCATTCACAACGCAACTTCACATTGCTGTAGATTCCACCACTCCTAGCCTTCAAATTCCATCAGGTAGCATCCCAGGCAAGTTCATCTTCCTCTGGTCCCACTATCTGTGAATATTTAAAACATAATTCTTTCCTTCTCCCTTTCCATGTACCCAGATTCTAAGTACTGCAATCTAAAATATGAGTTGTTCTTTATGTGTGACAGAATGAATTATCTCATATTAAACATAATTTGTTAAATGTACTCTATTAATACAGATAATTCATTCTTAAGTATAATTAATAAATATTATTAAACATGTTTTAAAATAGTATATCATTTATTATATATAGATGATGTTATTTACTCATCCAAATATTTCCTTTAGATGAATTATTAAAAACAGAATTTTATGGTAAAAGAGTAGGCCCACTTCCAGATGTTTTTATTAATATATGAGCCTTTATGGAAGTATGTGCTAATCCTAACTATGATGCCCAGGTATTCACAAATAAACACACCCATATAAGCACCAACCTGATCAGGACACAGAGAATTAGAAGCATCTCATAAGCTTCACACCATCCTGCTCTTCACTCCTCTCTCCTCTTTACCAAGACAAACATTCTGATCTCTCTCACTACATGGCTTAGGTTGGGTTCACGACAAGCAAGGTTCTTCCCAAGATCTGGATTGATTTGTGCATGATTTATTGGGGGGATGTCTATCAAGCAAAAGTTGACAGTGAAAAACATGTAGGATATGACAGGTGAAGAAAATGGAAGATGATTTGTTTTTGAGAGGTCCAGGTTTGACCTGATCCCATAGGCACTCTGTAATGTGAATTACAGAACAAATGTCATCCACATGGAGGCCTAGAGGTGACACAGCTGCATCAGTGGAATTAGCAAAGGATTTCCTCTGAAGGAGGGGCATCTCCAGGTTAGGCAGCAGCTGAGCAATCTTATGAAAAGGGGCAGGCTTACCTGATGAGCAGCCAACCCCGCATGGGGAGAAGAAAGGAAATAAAACACCAGTACCACAGGTGATGGTCCACACTTCACACCACACACATGCTCACCTTAGGTTCACTCTGTCTGGCCACAGTTGGTTAAGGACTGTGAATGTTCATTATTTACTGGCAAGATTTCCAGAACAGGATTTGGGACAAACTTTAGCCTGCAGAGTTGCAGTTGTTCCAAAGCCCATGACTGATTATGAATCATTTCCCTGCTCCAGCCTTCCTTGTGAATTGCCCTCTGCTAACTCAGACAAAGGGGGATGATCAACACTCTTGTCCCTGAGGAGTCCGAGTTTTTGAATATCATAGTCCTATCTACCAATTTTTGCTGTCATTGCCAATTAACTGTTAAAACCTGGCATGTGAGATGCTCCAATGGATCATCTGGAAGTCAAACACATTGCTCTTCATAATGATGTTGGTTATTCCCTTGAGAATACAATAATTCCATTCTTTGCCAGTTGGTTTAGTGCAAACAGAATTCCAATGTGACGAAGTAGCAACTCTACTTTATGTTTATTGAAGTTACTAATGTGTCCATTTGTGGAACAGTCCCTTCTCTGGAAACCAGAACATGAACACTCAAAATATTGACTTTTAAAAATTATTAACTACAGTCCATAGTTTACATTAGGGCTCACGTTTATGTCATACTCTATAGGTTTAACAAATATATGACTACAACATCCTAAGAATACTTTCACGATCCTAAAAATGCCCTTTTCTCAACATATTTATCCCTCTCTCACTCTCAGCATGATTGCTGGATTGAATAGTAACATTATGCTTAGTTTTTAAAGAAACTGCCAAACGGTCCTCCAAAGTGTCTATACCATTATGGCTGTCAACCAGGAATGAATGAGATTTCCAGTTGTCCCACATCCCACCCAGCATTCGGTACTCTCTATTTTGCATTTAACCTTCCTTTCTAATAGATGTGTGGTGATATCTCATTATCACTTTAATTGTATCTTGGGCATCTTTTCACATGCTTGTTTGTCAGATGTGTATCTTCTTTGATGAAGGAGGATCTATGCAATCTTTTGCCAATTTTTAATTGAGCAATTTATTTCTCTGCTGTTGAATTTAAAGAATTGTGTGTTTATGGGTGTGTATGTATATTGGATTGACAAAAGTATCAGATATATTTTAGTAAAGTTTTCTCACAACATGTGACTTGTCTTTTCAATGTGTTAAAAATGTGTTAAAAAATATCTTCCACAGGGCAGAAGTTTTAATTTTAATGATGTCCAGTTTCTCATTTTCTTCTTCAATGGAATGTGCTTTTTGTGTTGCATCTAAAAAGTCAGCACCAAATATAAGGTTACCTATATTTCCTCCTTATATTTCCTCCTATATTTCTTCCTATGTCATCTTACTTTTTCTTTCTAAAGATTTTTATTTATTTGGAAGTCACTTACAGAGATGGGGAAGAGAGAGAGAGAGAAAGAGAAAGAGAGAGAGAGAGAGAGAGAGAGAGATCTTCCATCTACTGTTTCACTCCCTAGATGGCTGCAACAGCCCCAGCTGTGCCAGGCTAAAGCCAGATGCCAGGATCTTTTTACAGTTCTTCCACATGGGTGGCAGAAGATCAGAAACAGGGGCCATCTTCCACTGCTCTTTCCAGGCCTTCAGCAGGAACTGGATTGGAAGTTGAGCAGCCAAGACATGAACTGGTGCCCATATGGGATACCAGTGTCTCAGTTGTCAGCTTTACCCACTATGTCACAACACTGGCCCCTATGTTATTTTCTAAGATTCATACTTATACAGTTTAGATTAGGTCAATGGTCCATTTTCAATTAAACTTTTTGAGAAGTATAAGGCTGGTCTCTCTCGCTATTTATTGAAAGGACTATCATTTCTGTATTGAATCATCCTTACTCTTTCATCAAAGATCTGTTGACTACATTTATGCATTTGTATGACTGTTTATTCTGTATCCTAAGTACATTGGTCTATTCTTTCACCAATATCATACTCTCTTGAATACATAGCTTAACAGTACATCTTGAAGTTGAATAATGTCTGTCCTCTGCCTTTGTTCTTGTTTAGTCTTGTGTTGGTTATTTTGAATCTTTCGCCTTCCCATATAACTCCAGATTCAGTTTGTCAATTTTCCCAACATAATTTGCTAGAATTTTGATTGTTAAAGTGTTGAGTCTATAGATCAAATTAGAAAGAACTGACATCTTAAAAATACTGAAGTTTCTTATTTATAGCAAGTGGAAATTAGGTCATCTTTGGTCTTTTTCATCAAGGATGTAGTTTTGTGATTTTCTCATCTAGAGCATGTACATATTTGTCATACTTTATCTCTAAGTATTTCAAATTTATTTGAAGAATCTAATACATTTTAAATATCCTATTCTTTCATTGATTACCACAGAAATTGTAATACACATTGTTTTATTAGAGTTTAACATAAATTATTATTTTCTTCTTCATAGATAATTATTATTCTTAACTTCAATTACACATTCATTTTAAAGTCCATTAGTTATTAGGATTTTACTAGTATTGGTACTATTTTTTTATAAAAAGATTGAGAGGCAGAGATACAGAAAGAGAGAAGGAGAGACACAGAGAGAGGTCTTCCATCCACTGGTTCACTCCTTAAATGGCTGCAGTGGCCGAAACTGGGACAATCTGAAGTCAGAAGCCAGGAGCTTCTTCTGAGTCTCCCTTGTGGGTGCAGAGGCCCAAGCACTTGGACCATCTTCCAATCCAGACCAATAGGAGACAGCTGGATCAGAAGAGGAGCAGCTGGGATATGCACTGGTGCCCATAAGGGATGCTGGCACCACAGGTGGAGGCTTAACCTACTATGCACAGTGATGACCCCTAGTAGGATGTTTATATATTCAGTATTCAGTTCGATTAACCATAATGTAGCTCCTAATTGTTTCCTACATTGCCATGGTTCCTAGAGAATTGTAATCTGTCAACTGAAAGAATGCCTTTTAGTTTGTCTTTAGGCAAGTGTTCCATCAATAATTTCTGTAAGTTTGTTTTTGTCTGATACGTACTTTTGCTTGAAAAGTGAAGAACACTTTCCATGAAAATAGGATTCTTTGTTGGCATTTATTTCCTCTCATCACTTTAAAGATGCCATTTCACTGTCTTTGTTCACCTGTTCGTATTGATAAATTTAGTGTCAGTTTTACTGTGGCTCTTTGGAGTTACTTTGTCCATTGTGGGAATGCATTTACAATGCATTTCCAAAAGTTTTACTGTGATGTATTTAAGTAAATTTTTGTTTTTATTGAAATTGCTTTAGTTTCGTAGTTATTTTTTAATGAATCTGTGACTTCATCTATTTGTTACTATTTTTTCTTTTCTTGCTGATTTTAGAAATTTCCTAGCTATTCATATATTGCCTTCATGTAACCATATCTGCTTTTCCCTTTTGGAACTTTAATTATGAGTTTTTTCTCTGACTTTACCATGGCCTAAGTCTTTTATTCTTTTTTGTGTTTATCCATACATTTTTTCTTTCTGCCTTCCCCTAGTTATTCTTTTTGATCTATCTTCCAAGTAACTATATCTGTCTTTACATGTATCCTAGCTGTTGTGGTACCCATAGTTTCCATTCTTTGCTTGGCATTGCATTCTAGACTTCTCATTTAATTATATTGTATAAATTTTGATTCTCTGAAACTTCTCCCATCTTGCTCTCTATGTCTGAAGTACATTAAAAAAAATGTTAAAGTTTCTATGTCACAACTCCAATATCTGGATCACTACATATTTTTATTATATTACATTATATTATATTTTATTATTTATATTGCTTCTTTATATTGGTACATTTTATAAAATTGCATAAATGAGATACACATGTTTTAAAATATAAATGTACTAAATCAGTACTGTTCAAACTTATTATGAAGATGGAAATACTGTATATGCATACTGTATAATATGGTAGCTACTAGTCATGTATAGTTTTTGATACTTCAAATAAACCTAGTGTAACTGAGGAAATAATTTTTAATATTATTTGTTTTTAATAAAGTTAATGTAAATACTTACATGATGCTTGTGGCTATTATATTGGACAGCAGAATTTTAGATTTTATTTTGTTGGAATTGTGCTTTAAATGGCACACTCTACTTGATATTTTTTCCACAAGAGACAATATTCATCAGCTCCTTGGAGGTATCAATAAGAGGAGATCACCTTAATGCAAAGATGCGTGGAGCTGAGTTTCATTATTCCTTTGTTCATTATCTGGTTTACACCGTCTCTTAGTTTGTGTTCCTCAAGACTCACAAATGAATTCTAGTGTTTGACCTGAGTCTCTCCACTTTGCCTGGCTCTAAATGCCAGTTTTATGTCCTCAGAATAGTGAGCACCCTGGTAGATTTCTTCCCTGTTAATACCTCCTGGAAGCACAGCCTCTCTCCCTCTTGACCTGTGCTGCTTAGCAGTTGGTAGAAACCTTAGAACGAAGAACAGGTAAAAGTGTTGGTAGCTTTCCTATGGTTGTCTCTCTTCCAGAACTAGGTATGTCAGGTACTGACTGGTAGCTTGGGTCCTAAGCTCTTATTTCATAAACCTGCAAAAATGTCTCAGCCTCATTGCTCTCTGTCCAGCTTCACAGCCTCAGCTTCTCCATGGCCATGAATCCTCTGTTGTGCCACTTTAAGACAGACACCAGATAAAAATGAGTAATTTCCCTGAGAGATGTAGGGACACATGTAGTGGCACACAAAAGTGATACAGAGAATGGGAAGTGCTAATAAAATGTATGTCATTAAACCAGTTACCACAGTAGGCCATTAGGGTTGAATCCATAAGAGAAAATTTAGAAAGTGATGCAAGACACCTTATCTTAGACCTATCATATTCAATAATTGGAGAATCTAGTGCATTTTATTTATTTATTTATTTATTTATTTTGACTGACAGGTCTAAGGTATATATTTTGAAATATAATTTATAGTAGAAATCCCACATTGTTATGCTTCATTTTAAAAAAATTTTTCCCCAAAGAAACCTTTTATTTAAGGAATACAAAATTCATGCATTTATAAGTATGACTTTAGGAATATAGTGATTCTTCCTACCATACCTGTCCTCCCACCCATACTCCCACCCGTACTCCTCCTCCTCTCCCATTTCCAGTCCTATTCTCCACTAAGATCCATTTTTATTAACTTTATACACAGAAGACTAACTCTATACTAAGTAAAGGGTTCAATAATTTGCACAAAAAAAAAAAAAATCTGTTACTCAACAGTCAAGACAAGGGCTGTTCAAAGTCATTGCATATTGAAGTTAATTTCAGTTCTTTTTTTTTTTTAGAAACTTAATTGACTTTAAAGAAGCATCCAAGAATGATACATCTTTTGCAAGCACCTAAACATGAATATTAATACAACTCTTTAAGGATGCAAGCACTTAAACATGATTATAATATAACTCTTCCTTCATGGGAAGTTAGTACATAGTGACTCCTGCTGTAAATTTAACAATTAACACTCTTTTGTATGACATCAGTTATCACCCAAAGCTCTTGACATGAACTGCCTAGGCTATGGAAGCCTTTTGAATCCACAATCTCCATCAGTTTTTAGACAAGGCCATAAGCAAACTGGGAGTTCTCTCCTCCCTTCAGAGAAAAGGACTTCCTTTGATGATCACTTCTTTCCATTGGGGTCTCACCCACTGAAGTCCTTCATGTAGGACATTTTTTGCCAGTGTCTTGGCTTTCTATGCCTTAAATACTCTTGGGGCTTTTCAGGCAGACAATAATGCCTTAAGGGCTGATTTTGAGGTCAGAGTGCTACTTAAAGTGATTGTCATTCTGTGAGTCTGCTGTGTGGACTGTTTCCCACGTTGGAGCATTACTCCTTTTGAATTCTATTATTATTACCAGACTTAATCTTATCCATATGATCACTTTGAAACTTAAGAGGTATTTTTACCACCCAGCTTAAGGAGATCTGGGGTCCAATGGCAAATTTTTAAACTGTATGCTTATAAGTAAGTCCATAGGAATGTATGCAGGACTATACAAGTTTACAGTTATAAACTTTGTACACTTTGTAATTACAACTTTAGGAAAGTAGTTATTCTTCCCACTGTGCCTGCCCACCCACTCATCTTCCTCCTCCCTCTCTTATTCCCATTCATATTTTTAAATGAGATCTATTTTCAATTGGCTTTTTACACATGTGTTTAATTATGTTAAGAAGGAGTTCAACAACCAGTATGAAAAAAAAAAAAAAAACTGTTCCTCAATAGTCAAGACAAGGGCTGTTCTAAAATTGTCAACTGTGGACTGCTACAGATTGCCTTTTAGGTGTTCTATTAGCTATCACAGGTCAGGGAGAACATACGGTATTTGCACCTTTGGGACTGGCTTATTTCACTAAGCATGTTTCCCTGTTTCATCCATTTGTAGCAAATGAAACTTTTTTTGTTTACCACTATGTAGTATTCCATGGTGTACATATCCCATAATTTCTTTATACAGTCTTCCGTTGAAGGGCATTTGGGTTGATTCCATGTCTTAGCTATTGTGAATTGAGCTGCAATAAAGATGGGGTGCATATAACTCTCATATGCTGATTTCATTTCCCTTGGGTAAATTCCCAGGAGTGGGATAGATGGGTCATATGGTAGTTCTACATTCAGGTTTCTGCGGTGTCTCCATACTGTTTTCCATAGTGGCTTTATAAGTTTACATTCCCACAGTGGATTAGGGTACCTTTTCCCCACATCCTTACCAGTATTTTTTGTTTGTTGTTTTAATTTGAAAGCCATTCTATTCTAACTGGGATGAGGAGAAACCTCATTGTGATTTTGATTTGCATTTCACTGATGGCTAGTGATCCTGAGCATTTTTTCATGTGTCTGTTGGCCATTTGGATTTCCTCTTTTGAAAAATGTTTAGGCTGGAGCCATGGCTCACTAGGCTAATCCTCCGCCTAGCGGCGCTGGCACACCGGGTTCTAGTCCCAGTCGGGGTGCCGGAGTCTGTCCCGGTTGCCCCTCTTCCAGGCCAGCTCTCTGCTGTGGCCAGGGAGTGCAGTGGAGGATGGCCCAAGTACTTGGGCCCTGTACCCCATGGGAGACCAGGAGAAGCACCTGGCTCCTGCCAGCCGCGGTGGCCATTGGAGGGTGAACCAATGGCAAAGGAAGACCTTTCTCTCTGTCTCTCTCTCTCTCACTGTCCACTCTGCCTGTCAAAAAAAAAAAAAAAGAAAAGAAAAGAAAAATGTCTGTTTAAGTAATTTATCTATTTCTTAACTGGGTTTTTCTTTTTGCTGTTGTTGAATTACTCAATCTCTTTGTATATTCTGGTTATTAATTTTTATCAGTTGCATACATAGCAAATAATTTCTCCCGTTCTGTTGGTTGCCTCTTCAATTTTCTGAGTGTTTCTTTTGCAGCACAGAAGCTTCTCCATTTGATGTAATCCCATTTATGAATTTTGGCTGTGATTGCTTGTGCATCTGGGGTCTTTTAAAGAACTCTTTGCCTGTGCCAATGTCTTGCAGGGTTTCCTAATAACTTGAGGGCATCTAATAATTTGATCATATCAGGTCATATATTTTGATCTTTAATTCATTTTGAGTGGATTTTATGTAAGGTGTAGGGTAGGGATCTTGCTTCATACTTCTGCCTGTGGAAATCCAGTTTTCCCAGCACCATTTGTTGAAGAGACTGTCCTTGCTCCAGGGATTGGTTTTGGCTTCTTTGTCAAATATAAGTTGGTTGTAGATGCTTGGATTGATTTCTGGTGTTTCTATTCTGTTCCAGAGGTCTATCCATCTGTTTTTGTACCAGTACCAGGCTGCCTTGATTATAACTGCCCTGTAGTATGTCATTTTTTGTTATATAAGATTGCTTTAGCTATTCAGGGTCTCCTATGCTTCCATATGGATTTCAGTGTCATTTTCCTATATCTGAGAAGACTGTCCTTGGTATTTTGAGTGGTATCACATTGAATCTGTAAATTGCTTTTGGAAGAATGGACATTTTGATAATATTGATTCTTCTTGTATCTTCTTCTATTTCTTTCTTTAATGTTTTATAATTTTCATCATAGAGATATTTGACATTCTTGGTTAAACTTATTCCAAGGTATTGCTGACTGTAGGTTTGTCAGAAATTGCCTTGATTGTGTTGAAGACTGTTCTCTCTATATCCAATTTGATTAGAGTTTTTATCACGAAAAGTTGTTGTAGTTTATCAAATGCTTTATCTGCATCTATTTAAATAATCATATGGTTCTTGTTCTTCATTTTGTTAACGTGATAAATCACATTATGTTCATCAGGGAAATTGGCCTGTAGTTCTCTTTCTCTGTTGCATCTTTTTAAGATTTAGGAATTAAGGCAATGCTGGCTTCATAGAAAGAATTTGAGAGGATTCTTTCCCTTTCAATAGTTTTGAATAGCTTGAGAAGAATTGGAGTTAGTTCTTTAAATGTCTGGTAAAATTCAGCAGTCAACCCATCTGGTCCTATGCTTTTCTTTGTTGGAGTGGGCTTTATTACTGATTCAATTTCCATCATGTTTATGTAGGTTCTCTATGTCTTTTTGGTTAAATTATGTAGGTCAAGCTGGCGCCGCGGCTCACTAGGCTAATCCTCCGCCTTGCAGCACTGGCACACCAGGTTCTAGTCCCAGTTGGGGCGCTGGATTCTGTCCTGGTTGCCCCTCTTCCAGGCCAGCTCTCTGCTGTGACCAGAGAGTGCAGTGGAGGATGGCCCAAGTGTTTGGGCCCTGCACCCCATGGGAGACCAGGAGAAGTACCTGGCTCCTGTCATCGGATCAGCGCGGTGCGCCGACTGCAGTGCACCGGCAGCGGTGGCCATTGGAGGGTGAACCAACGGCAAAGGAAGACCTTTCTCTCTGTCTCTCTCTCTCACTGTCCACTCTACCTGTCAAAAAAAAAAATTAGGTAGGTCATATGTGTTGAGGAATCTATTAATTTCTTATAGGTTTCCTGATTTTTTGGCATAGAGTTCTTTGTAGTAATTTTTGATGATTCTTTTTATTTCTGTGGTGTCTGTTACATTTCCTTTTTTCATATCTAATTTTATTAATTTTGGTCTCCTCTATCCTTTTTTTGTTAGTTGGGCCAATGGTGTGTCAATTTTGTTGATTTTTTCATAAAGCCAGCTCTTCATTTTTTTGATCTTTTTTATTGTATTTTTTTGTTTCAATTTTATTGATTTCTTCTCTCATTTTAATTATTTATTTTCTCCTACTAGCTTTGGGTTTGGTTTGCTGTTTTTGTAGATCCTTGAGAGGCATTGATAGCTCATTTATTTGGTGCTTTTCTGATTTCTTGATTTAGGCAACACTTGCTATAAACTTTCATCTTAACACTGCTTCTGCTGTATCCCACAAATTTTGATATGTTGTATTGTCATGTTCATTTTATTCCAGAAATTTCTTATTTCTCTTTTGAGTTCTTTAATGACCCACTGTTCATTCAGGAGCATGTTATTCAGTCTCAATGTGTTTGCATATGTTCTAGAGATTCCTGAGTTGCTGATTTCCAACTTCATTCCATTGTGGTCTGAGAAGATGCATGGTATGGTTCCAATTTTTTTTTTTTTTAGTTTGCTGAGACTTGCTTTATGGCTTAGCATGTGATCAATCCTAGAGAACATTCCATGCACTGGTGAGAATAATGTGTATTCTGTGGCTAAAGGATGGAAAGTTCTGTAGATATCTGTTAGGTCCATTTGGTCTATAGTGACGATTAACTCTGCTATTTCTTTGCTGATATTCTGTCTGGTTGATCTGTCCATTGCTGAAAGTGAGGTATTGAAGTCCCCCATTACTATTGTAAAATTGAGTTTGTGTCTCCCTTTAGATCATTTAACATTTCCTTTAAATAGCCAGGTGCCCCGTAATTAGGTGCATATATGTTTATAATAGTTATATCTTCATGTTGAATTGATCTCTTAAATATTATATAGTTCCCTTCTTTGTCTCTTTTAACAGCTTTTGGGTTAAAGTCTATTTTGTCTGATATTAGGGTGACTACACCAGCTCTTTTTTGGTTTCTGTTAGCATAGAATAACTTTTTCCATCCGTGCTCTTTCAGTCTGCATACATTTTTTGTTGGTGAGATGTGTTTCTTGTAAGCAGCGAATAGATTTTTTTTTTAATTCTTTCAGCCAGTCTGTGTCTTTTGACTGGAAAGTTGAAGCCATTTACTTTCAGGGTGACTATTGATAAGTAGTGACTATGCACTGCCATTTTTCCATAAATATTCCTCTTTTTAACTTTGGATTTACTTTGTACTTTTACTGGGAGATTTTCTGCCTTTACCTTCTTTCATAATGATGAGCCTGATTCTGTGTTTTTTGTGTGCAGCAGATCCTTAAGCATATTTTGCAAAGCTGGATGGGCGGTGACAAATTCTTTCCATTTTTCTTTGTTATGGAAGGTCTTTATTTCACATTCATTCATAAATCAGAGCTTTGCAGGGTACAATTTCTGGGTTAACTTTTTTTTCTCTTAAACTTGGAATAAATCTCACCATTCTCTCCTAGCCTGTAGGGTTTCTGATGAGAAGTTCTCTGTGAGTGTAATTGGAGATCCTCTCATAGTAATCTGGCATTTCTCTTGTGCACATTTTGGAATCTCTTCTTTGTGTTTTACTGTGGAGAGTTTGATTACAAAGTGTCATAAAGATCTTTTCTCAGTCATATCTACTAGGAGTTCTATGTGTTTCCTGTACTTGGATGTCCCTTTCTTTCTCCAAATAAGGGAAGTATTCTATTATTATTTCATAGAAAAGGCCTTCTAATCCTCTTTCCATTCCTTCAGGAATTCCTAGAACCTGTGTGTTGGACCACTTGATATTATTCTGTAGATTCCCAACAGTGTTTAGTCTAATTTCTTCTTCTTTTTTTTTTTTTTTTGGTCTGAATGTATAATTTCTTATGATTTGTCTTCTAAGTCAGATATTATTTCTTTTCTTTCACTGATTCTGTTGTTAAAGCTTTCTGCTGTATTTTTTATTTGCTCTATTGAATTCTTCATTTCCAAGATTTCATAATGATTTCTCTTTAAGATCTCAGTTTTGTGGGAGAAATTTTCTTTCATGTCACGTATAGATTTCGTTAGTTCATCGATTTGCTTCTGACTATTTCTAAGTAATCCTTCAATCAATTTTTTGAATTCCATTTCTATCATTTCTTCAATCTCTCCATCTTCACAATCTAGTATTTAAGTGTTGTATTCTTTTTGGGGTCATCATGTTGTGTTCCTTATTTTTGTTTCTTGAAGTGGTACATTTATTATTCAGCATTTGTGGAGATACTTGTTGGTTTCTTTTTTGTTTTTTCGCTGTGGTGGCTTTTATCTTTGGAGCATGCCTCTGTGGATTAGTGGTGTATCTATTTGATCAGTGATTGCCTATAGGTGTGTAGTGGGTGTGGCCAGGGAGCTCTGTTCAGTGCTCCATGGTGAAGGGAGTGTCTAAGGTGACATTCAGGTTGGGCTTGGTAAATCTCCTCTTTTTTTTTTCTTTAATCAGAGGGAAGGTTTGTTCTGCTCTGTTGGCATAGACTCAGACTCAGGTCACTTCCTTTCCTAAAAGGAGAACAGTGCCTGGGTGCTAACCCCAGTGGGCATAGTATTTGTCCGTGCTGCCACAAGGACCACACAGAGAATCTATGCGGTCCTCGTGTAAGCACAAATTCCCCAGCAATGTCTTTCACAAGGGAACCAGTGAGCCCTGAGTGTGTGCAGCCTCCTACTTTGACTGACTCCAGTCTCAGCCACACCCTGAGCCCTCCCACACAGCCTCAGTGTTTTCATAGTCCTGCAGCTTCAGTGTTTTCACAGTCCCAGCACAGAAGCCTTCCACAGTCATGAGCACCCAGTCCCTGTCAGTTCTCCCCACCAGACTTAGGAGTCTCTGCTCAGCTGCTTGCTGGGTGCAGACACAAGCTAGAGCAGCTGTTACATATGTACAAAATGGCACCCACACTCTATTGGCTTGTTACAAGACACCATTGCTGGGTGATCAGGGAGAGAGAAATGTGTCCCCCTCTTTCTCTTCTAGTTTGGCAGGTACACTATCCCCTATGGAGCTCAGAGCTGGATTCCCCCCAGGCTCTTCCTGAAGCTTTATCACCAGTGATGATCTGCTGCAGACTGGCCTCACTGCACTGTCCCACAGTGAGGCTCTCAGCTATTGGGGTCCTAAGTTGTGTGCGTCCACACCCTCCACTTAGGTCCATAGTTTCCCTCTAATTTGTGTGGAGTTTCCTCTGCAATTTTTTCCCTAACTTCCCTGACACTGCACTCTCCCCCACCTTTTTTTTTTTTTTTTTTGACAGGCAGAGTTAGACAGTGAAAGATATGAGAGAGAGAGAGAGACAGAGAGAGAGAGAGAAAGGTCTTCCCTTTTTCCGCTATGACCGGCTGCGGCCGGTGCGCTGTGCCAATCCGAAGCCAGGAGCCAGGTGCTTCTCCTGGTCTCCCATGTGGGTGCAGGGCCCAAGCACTTGGGCCATCCTCCACTGCCTTCTCGGGCCACAGCAGAGAGCTGGACTGGAAGAGGAGCAACCGGGACAGAATTCGGTGCCCCAACCAGGACTAGAACCTGGGGTGCCAGCACCACAGGGGGAGGATTAGCCTAGTGAGCCGTGGTGCCAGCCTCTCCTCCACCTTTTAAGATTATCTTCTCCTAGATTAGAGCAGTAAGCTCCCTCCCTACTCCACCATCTTTACCCAATCTTGTAGTGCATTTTAAATATCTATTTTCAAGGGCTTCTTAGGGATGGGAGCAGTGTCAGTATCCACCCCACTGCTGCCCATGTGTAGCCTGCCACCACTTACAACAGCCCTTTGAGATTAAAGGAAGAAAACCCATGTTGTCAGACACTGAGCTGCACACATAGGCGACTACAATCTGTTGGAACACACTGAAAGGCTGACAGGGGGAGCAGAATGAACACAGCTTAGAAAGTCAGGATTACCTCAGTGAATTTGTTTTCTTTCCAGGATTTTGGCCGCTCAAGTCCTGGCTGCCTTAATTAGCCCTCAACATTTGTATACATACAAACATATATATGGCTTGTTCTAAGTAAGAAAGCTTATCTTCTGAAAACTTCATTGTTGACAGAGTAAGACTAACCTTTTATATTTTGGACACTAAAAGTATTTTGCTGAATGATTTATGGGTCTGGACACTAAAGTGACTTTTTATTGATTTAGAATTTTGGTAACCATTATCTAATTGATATCAGTTAAGTTGAATTATTTTTAGCCTATCAAATAGTTTTCAACGAACATAGATCCTCTGGAAATTCATTTCTTTATCTGAGTCATATATTGATGTGTATTCTTTCCAGTTAGAAGGTTCTTTTGCTGTTTTATTTGTGATTTTTTTTCCTGTATAAGTTTAAATGAAAAATTAAAGAACCAAATTAAAATTCTTCAATAGAATTCTTCCACAGAGTTCATTGATGGAATTACTTTGAAAACAACATGGAAAATGCTAAGTAAGAGGAAGATGTCTCTCTGAACTGTATTGTTTACGCTTGCAGAATTTTAATGTTTTTGGGCTTCATTCCAAACCACAGAGGTGCCCTGTTGCTGAAAGAGCCTGGCCTCTAACTTGCTGAGAGCTCAGTTTCCCTTTTGGGTATTGCTGTTGGTGTCAATTCTGATGCTCTCTGAAATATTTGCTATATCTTGGCTGAGTTTCACCACTGAGTGACAAGCATCAATGCCCATCTTCACTTGGCCTTCCTTTAACTACCCACTGAGCAACTTCCCTGTTGAGCAGACACCTTCCTCACATGTGGCATGATCCTGCCAGGACAGAGAATGCCCAGAAACAAGATGCATACCAGGGAGGCAAAGCCAAGAGTTTCTATGGACTGTTGAAGATCACTGTGCAATAGATGAGCAGCTGTCACAATCTGAAGTTCAGGGAATGTGCTGAGAAATAAGGATTCTGGTGAGCCAATTGTCACCAAGCACTTTTGGTTACATGTGCTAACAATAACGAGGCTTATATATACACAATGTTCTTGATAAAAATGCATTAATTCAGATGAGATTTCCCTAATTTTTTGTTTATTTACTTTGAGAAAAGAGGAATTTAGTGGGCAAATTGTCACCAATTACTTTTGATTAATGTGCTAAAAGTAATATGGTTCATGTGTACATGCTGTTCTTTATAAAAATACATTAATTCAGATGAGATTTTCCTGAATTTTTGTTTATTTATTTGAAAGTCAGAGACAGAGATAATGACAGAGACAGAGATACAGGGAGACAGATGACGGAGATCCCCTATCTGCTGGTTTGCTCCCCAAATGCCTACAACAGCTGAGGCTGGGAACTGAATCTGAAGCTTTCATATGACTGACAGGAACTCAAATACTTGTTATTCCCTGAATGTAAACATTATCAGGTAACTGGAATCAGGAGCCGGAGCTGGACACTGGACCCAGGTACTCCAACTTAGGATAGGGGCTTCCAAAATGACAATTAACCATTAGAGTAAACACCTACCAAAGATTTTTTTTAATGTCAAGAAACTAATTCCCTCTCTCCAGTAGATTATTTTACTGATTTCCTTTGGAAACCATTAAAATAGGTTAGGAAAAAGCTGGCACCAAGAAGCCCAGAGGTACCACAACTAGAAGGACGCCACTGCAAGAGCAGCCCAAGGTCAGGTCTTGGGATAAAGTGACAACTGGCAGAGAGACCAGTGTGTGCCAAGTCTCATAGACATGATTGCTGAAGTAGCTTCCCCCAGGACAGAATCCAATTTCAGAAGAGCTTAACTAAGCCCTGTAAGCAGAATGGTTAATGAGCAGCTTTGAAATGAAGAGGGATATTTAGAAAATTAGTTTCATCATCAGTGAGCAAAACCAAATAGAGACTGAGCATATACTGAGTTCCTTTGCCTTGAAACCTCACATTCAATACAATATGGCTCTGATCTGTACATCTATTTCTGTCTGTTGTGCCACACCAAACAACATGAGGGTCCATTTTCTGTCTATTGTGATATAATTCAATCTCATGTTACTTATAACAAAAATGAAATATGGCATGATTTTTACATTACATCTTTTGTATTGCATGAATCCAAATCTGATATTAGCTCTAGCAGTTAATGTTAAATTGATTGGCAAATAAAGCTATGGATGATAGTTATAAATACTTGCACAGATTTCTAGGGGAACTTTGCATTTATGCTTCTCCTGTCCAGTGCTTCTCACATCCTCCATGCTCAGCAGCAATCGCAATGCCATGACTGCTACTGTGAAGGTTACATCAATATTTGTGCTCCTTTTGGCCATAGGAAGAGCCTCTGTAGGAGCAAATATTTTCAAGCCTCCCCATAAATATACATGCAGATGGGAAGCATAGAAACACACCCTATCTCTTGACTTTTTTCTCACTAAATTGAAAGAGAGAGCATCAGGTAGATTCTGACTTATTTATCTTTATTAATGGTGCTTATCTGTTAATATAGTACTCCTGACAGTTTGACATCACCAAGATGCTACAATGAGAACACCTACAATTATTCTCAAACTAGGGCACTGTAAGTATGAGAAAGTAGCCTCTGCTCCATCTATAGCTTGTGTGTCTGACACACTATGATGGTATCCAAGAAAGTCTCATCTCAGAATCAGAGGAGTATATGTTGAAAGCATCAAATTTATTCACTGAAGCCAGCTGGAACAAAGTTATACCAGTGTATACAGGAATACAATGAAGCTACAACTCAAAAATATAAAATTCACAGTATGTGATATTTCATTGTCCATAAAGTATTCCTCAATAAAACTTGACTTTAAACAATATTGTGAAATGCATTCATCTCAACAGATTTTAAAATTGGTGAAAGACAATACCAACTCAACAGAAACAAACAAACCTAATTTAGTGACCTGTTGATAGGAAATAGCGTCTTAAACTGTGTAATGACTCATATATCTTTACGAATATCAGTTAATAATGAAGCATTAGGAAATGCTACTTTAAATAATTAATTCCTGCTATGAGCATTTGCATTTAACAGAACACTTGTTTCCTAACCATTGCAGTAAGCCTTGTAGCATAGCTGGTTAAACTGCTGTTTGAGACACAGAAATCCATAAGGGTGCAGGTTCGAGTCCCAATTGCTCCATTTCCCATCCAGTTCTCTGATAATGTACCTGGGAAAGCAGCAGAAGATGGTCCAAGTAAGTAGGCCCTTGCAATCCATGTGGGAGACCTGGATGGAGATCCTAACTCCTGGATGCTGTCTTATGCCTGGCCCAACCTAGGCTGTTGTGACCATTTGGGGAATGCAACAGCAGATGGAAGATTTTTTTGTGTCTTTCCAAACACTCTCTGTAACTCTGCATTTTAAATAAATAAATAATTCCTTTGTTGTTAAAAATAAGATAATAGTAAAAATATGGGGAGATAAGATGACTAATTAAAATCTTAATTTTTCTTACATGTTAAGTCATGCATTAATCATAGCAAAACTGAGATTCAGACTCAGAAAGCCTACAAGCAGAATATTTGAATCTCTCAAACTACTTACAAATTTAATTTCTAAGAAAGCTACAATTCAAAGTGACCAAAACCTACCAGATTTTGTGTAGAGGAGTACTTTTAAAATTTCATTAAAAATGTATTAATCCAAGAAATCTTTGCTTATGCGAATGTCTTTCAATGTTCCCACTATGTTTTTCTTTAATCATTTGATGATTTCAGGTCTTAAGTTTAGCTTCTTGATCCATAATGAGTTGATTTTTGTGTAAGTTGTTTTTTTTTTTTTTTTTTTGACAGGCAGAGTAGATAGTGAGAGAGAGAGACAGAGAGAAAGGTCTTCCTTTGCCGCTGGTTCACCCTCCAATGGCCACCGCGGCCAGCGTGCTGTAGCCTGTGCACCGCGCTGATCCGAAAGCAGGAGCCAGGTGCTTCTCCTGGTCTCCCATGGGGTGCAGGGCCCAAGGACTTGGGCCATCCTCCACTGCACTCCTGGCCACAGCAGAGAGCTGGCCTGGAAGAGGGGCAACCAGGACAGAATCCGGAGCCCCGACCGGGACTAGAACCTGGTATGCCAGTGCCGCAAGGCGGAGGATTAGCCTAGTGAGCCGCGGCGCCAGCCTTTGTGTAGGGTTTAAGGCAGTGGTCTTGCTTCATACCTGCATTCAAAGATTCAATTTTTCCAACATGATCTCCTGAAAAGATTGTCCTTGTTCCAAGGAGTGGTTTTAGCTCATTTGTCAAAGATTAATTGGTTGTAGGTGCGTGGTTCAATTTCTGATGGTTGTATTCATTTCATTGGTACACATGTGTATTTTTGTGGCAGTACCAGGCTATTTTGATTATAATTGCCCTGTAACATGTCTTGAAATCTGGTATTGTGATATCTCTGCCTTCCTTTTTATTGTTGAAGATTGGTTTAGCTATTCAGGTCTCTTGTGCTTCCATATGAATTTTAGGATCGGTTTTTCTAGATTTGAGCATGGCTTTGGTATTCTGATTGGTATCACATAGAATCTTAAGTGCTTAAGGTAGTATAGACTTTTTGATATTAATTCTTCTAATCCATGAACATGGAAGACTTTTCCATTTTTTGGTGTGTTTTCCTGTATTTCTTTCCTTGATGTTTGGAAATTTTCATTACAGTGATCTTTTACATCCTTGACTAAATTTATCCCAAGGGATTTAAAATTTTTTGTGGGTGTCTTGAATGGCACTGATCTTACAAATTCTTTCCCAGCCATGGCATTGTTAGTGTATATAAATGCTATTGATTTTTTTTAAAAAAATGTATTTATTTGAAAATCAGAGTTATACACAGAGGGAAGGAGAGGCAGAAAAAGAAATGTCTTCCATCCACTGGTTCACTCCCCAATTGGCCACAATGGCTGGAGCTGGACCTATTCGAAGCCAGGAGCCAGGAGCCTCTTTAGGGTCTCCCAAGCCAATGCAAGGGCCCATCAACTTGGGCCATCTTGTACTGCTTTCCCAGGCCATAGTAGAGAGCTGGATTGGAAGTGGAGCAGCGGGGACACTAACCAGTACCCATATGGGACACCAACACTGCAGGTGGCAGCTTTACCTGCTATGCCACAGCGCTGGCCCCAGTGCTATTGATTTTTGTGTGTTGATTTTATTTCCTGTAAATTTGCCAAACTCTCTTATGAGTTCCAATGGTCTTTTAGTGGAGACTATTTTTGCCCCCTATATACAGCATCATGTCATCTGCACACAGGGATATTTTGACTTTGCCCTTTCCAATTTGTACCCCTTTGATTTCTTTTTCTTGCCTAATGGCTCTAGCCAAAACTTCCAGAACTATATTGAATAGTAATGGTGAGAGTGGACATGTTTGTCTGGCTCCAGATAATAAAAATGCTTCCTGCTAGTCCCCACTCAATATGATATTGGCTGTGGGTTTGTCATATATTGCCTTGAGTATGTTAAGGTATGTTCACTCTATACCAAATTTATTTAAGGTTTTGTTTGTTTGTTTGTTTTAGTCATGAATGGGGGTTGTATTTTATCAAATGCTTTGTCTGCATCTATTGAGATAATCTATAGTTTTTGTTCTTCAATATGTTATTGTGATGCATCACATTTATTGATTTGTGTATGCTGAGCCATCCTTGAATACCTGGGATAAATTCTACTTGGTTCAGGTGAATGACGTTTTTGATATGTTGCTAGATTCAATTGGCTAGTTTTTTTTTAAGGATTTTTGCATCTATGTTCATCAGGAATAATGGTCTATGGTTTTCTTTCTTTGTTGTATCTTTAGCTGGTTTTAGAACTAGTCCAATTCTGGCCTCATAGAAGAAGTATGGGAGGATTCCCTCACATTCAATTGTTTTGAATGGTTTAAGAAGATTTGGGATTAGTTCTTTTTTAAAAGTTTCATAGAATTAGGGAATGAAACCATCTAGTCCCTGGTTTTTCTTTGTTGGAAGTGTCTTTATTACTGATTCTGTCTCCATCTTGGTTGTTAGATGAGACTCCAGAAGCATAGATAATAGAAGCAAAAATAGACAAATGGGATTGCATCAAACTAAAAAACTTCTGTACAGCAAAGGACACTCTCAACAAAGTGACAAGCCAACCAACAAAATGGGAGAAAATATTCATAAGTTATGTTTTTGTCAAAAGATGAATTTCTAAAATATATAAGGAACTGAAGAAAACAACAATAAAATAAACTGTTCAGTTAAGAAATGGGCCAAGGACATGAACAGATATTTCTTAAAGAATGAAATACAAATGGCCAACAGACACATGGGAAAATGATCAGAATCACTAGCCACAAAGAAAATGCAAATGAAAACCACAGTGAGGTTTCATCTCACCCCAGTTAGAATAGCTATCAACCAAAAATCAAAAAACAGTATATGCTGACAAGGGTGTGGAGGAAAAAAGTACCCAAATATACTGCTGGGGAGAATATAAACTGATATAACCATTATGGAAGACAATATCAATATTCCTCAGAAATCTAAAAATAAATCTACCATAAGACTCAGCCAGGCTGGGGTTGTAGCCTAATGATTTAATCAATTGCCTTAAATGCCAGCATCCCATATGGGTAACTGTGTGAGTCCTGACTACCCCACTTTTGATCCAGCTCCCTGTTCATGTGAATAGGAAAAGCAGCAGAGGACAACCACACCCACATGGGAAACCTGGATGAAGCTCCTGTCTCCTGGCTTTGTCTTGGCCCAGGCATAGCTGTTGAGGCCATTTAAGGAGTGAACCAGTGGATTGGAGATATTTCTTTCCCCACCACCCTTCTCTCTGTAACTCTGCCTTTCATATAAATAAAATAAATCATAAAAAAAAGAAAATTAAAAAAGACTCAGCCACCCAACTCCTGGGAATATACACAAAGGAAATCAAATCAGCTTATTAAAGAGTTACCTGTACCTTCATGTTTATAGAAGGTCAATTCACAATAGCTAAGATATGGAATAAATTCAGAGGTCCATACTGATGACTGGATAAAGAAAATGTGGTATCTATACATGATGGAATTCTATTCATCCATAAAAATATTCAAATACCATCATTTGCCACAAAATGGATGCAACTGGAGACCATTTTGCTTAGTGAAATAAGTCAGACCCCAAAAGACAAATACCACATGTTTTCTCTGGTTTGTGATAGCAAATACATAAACCATGAAAAATTTTTAATGTATATGAGTGAAATTAACATCTTAAGATTTGATTATTGTTATCGCTCTTGTCTATACTGCTGCAGAACAGTGGTCTTTCTACTGTCTACTTGTTGAACTCTTTATTTAGAGGAGCATTAAACCTGTGATTATAAAGTAAATAAAAAATGTTATCAAAAAATTAAAAGAAAAAAAGCAAGGAAGAGGAAAGGAGGGAGAGTATCATTGTATCCTTAGAATTATATCTATGAACACATGAGCCCTTTTCTCTCTATATTGATTTTTTTAAAATTTAAATTTATTAATAATAATTGCAAATATTTATGTATATTTATATATACATGCAATATGAACTGATTAAATCAGGGTGGTCAATATTTCTCCTTCTTTGACATGACTTTATGATGGGAGCTGAAAATGTTGTCAATATATATGAATATTATTAAGTCACAAAAATGAAATCCTGTTATTTTCAGCAAACTGGATGAACTGAATGAGTACATATTTTACAACTGAGGAAGACATGTTTACAAAGCCCATGTGAATATCATGTGGAAAATATTAAAAATTTTTGAAAGGCATAGATAAAGCCTAAATTCATGAGAAAATACCTTCATATATGGTAATATTATAAAGATGGAATTATTTCTCAAGATAATTATAAATTGGACAAAATCCTAGATATTCAACATGGCCCTTTGTGAAACACGACCTGATAATTCCACAATTTATGTGGAGAAGTACAGAACCAAGAAAATAAGATGGTTGAAGAAGAGGAATAGTAAGTAGAAACATATCTTACCACATTTCAGTTGTCACCCCAAAGCTATGGAAAATTAAAATGTATTTCAAGGAAGGTAAATAAGTGGATGGAACACAACTAGAAATTCCAAAAGTGAAGCAAAGTTATGCAGATTGTTATCCAGTCATGATAATGATGAGAAGATGGGTGATAGCAACAAAATAAGAGGGGCCCCTTAGGGCACAGGGAATTTGATACCCAGCTGGAATACACGAGTATATGAATAGCAAGGGGGCTTGACTCAAGGAAGAGATGAGATCAAGAGATGAGGGATGGAAAATCAGATCCTTTACAGAAACAAATGGCAAGGCAGGGCTTTGTAACTAATGGAGGATTGGTGAGGTCATTGAGAAGAGGAAAAACATAGAAGTTAATGGAGTTGAAATTAAAAGAACAGAATACTTATTCCCAAGTGCAGAAGTCTCCACAGGTGTGTGTTCCTCACTACTTTCTTTCTATAATTCCAAGAAAGATTGTTGCAAGGTGGTTTCTGTGTGTGTGTGTGTGTGTGTGTGTGAATGTGTACAGAATTACATTCTGTACCATTAAACATTGGTTAACCTGCCAAAAAGCACACAAAATAATGGAATACATTAATATGGGGTACAAGAGAGGTAATATCATAAATCTGACAGAAAAGTAGAGACATGTTAATGCATATGCTAGGACACCTGGCTAAACATACAGAGGACAATAAAGCTAGCTATTTATTCCACACCTTACAAGGAGTTTGTAATAGGTAATCTAGATATGAAAGAAGCAAAAAAATTGTGAAGTTCAAATAGAACAGAACATAGAGAATATGGTGATTATACTGGCAGAGGACAGCAGACACACCCAAAAGCAAAAATCATAAAAGAGATGATTGATGTTTCAATATAATAAAAATCACAACTTCTGCATTAAAAATTTGAAGAGTACCAAATTAGATATGTGCAATTTTTAGTAAGTAATAAATAATGCATACAGAAATTGTATTAGGGTACTTCAAAATATTTATGGAAAATGGAATCTAAAGTTTGCCCTGGTGCGAAGTATTTTGAAATCTATACATATAAGAGTACTTCAAAAAGTATGTGGAAGACGCAAATTGTCTTTTGATTCAATTATCCACACTTTTTGGAGTTCATTTGTGCTCAATGACTGCACTGATGAAATATATTTTGAAAGCCCATTCTTGATTACCATACACCCAAAAACAACAATATATGTAAATGTATTAATGCCTTACATCAAAACTTTAATTTAATGAATTCCATTTGAGATGATGTTAAGATATAAAAATGTAAGAGGACTGTCTTAAAAATTAGTATAAAGTAATTTGCAGATTATTTTTAGTTAAATAATATATTTAAGATTTTTTATTTTAGCACTGGCATGTGAAAAGGCTTGGGAATAATCAATGCCATCCACACAATAGCAAAAGAAAATAATTGAACCAATGGAAAATTAACAGCTTTTGGGGGACCCATCAGAGACCAGTCACAGGGCAAACTACCACCCAAAAATCCTGAAGATCCAGAAGAATTCTGAGAGGCACAGTAGAGATCCACTAGCTGAAGCAAATGCTCTGGGTACCATGAACTCCTAGAAGCATTTCAATAGTAGTTTTAATGAGTTGCTGGGAACTGAGTGTGGACTGTTTTGAGACTGCAAAAACCAGGGGCCTTCAGGCTTGGAAGTTGGCCCATATTTTCTGGATTTTACATACAGAAGCAGCACCAAGTTCTCCTGAAGACCAGCTGCAAAAAGATTTCCTAGTGGTGCTGGGAGAGGGAGGGGAAAAATAATTGCAATGAAATTTGCCTGGATTTTTTTTCTGAAGTAAATGATCCTTTCCAAGGAAGAGCTCACTTGGAACTTATTCTACAGGTGAGAGATATTCTTTCCACTGCCATTGCCTCTAGCCTTCCTGTTTCACAATAGGAAGTTAAAGAAAAAGATTTGTATCACTTTTGACTAAAAAGCAATTTTATTTTTTTTAAGATTATTTATTTTGTTTGAAATGCAGAGTTACAGAGGGGCAGACAGAGAGAGAGAGAAAGAGGAGAGAGAGATTGGTCTTCCATCTGCTGGTTCACTCCCAGATGGCTGCAACAGCTGGAGCTGTGATGATCCAAAGCCAGGAGCCAGGGGCATCTTTCAGGTCTCCTGTGTGGGTATAGAGGCCCAAGGACTTGGGCTATCTTCTGCTGCTTTCCCAAGCCATAGCAGAGAACTGGATTGGAAGTGGAGCAGCTGGGACTCAAGCTGGCGCCCGTATGGGATGCAAGCACTGCAGGTAGCAGCTTTGCCTGCTACGTCACAGTTTTGGCCCCCTAAAAAGCAATTTTCAAGGTCACAGGCTTTACACAGTTTGGTAAAACACTGAGATATAATCAAAACATTATAAAATGCTTCCTATTCCACACACCTGGCCAGCACACTAGCAGGCCAACAGTGGAATGCCAATGAATTATAGTAAAACAAACAAACAAACAAACAAAAAATCCTGAGAAACACAGACTTTCTCTAGGGAAGGATAAACAGGGCATCTGAAATCAGAAGGGGAGACAAAAATGAGGACACTATAATTTGAAATTCTTGGCAACTGCAGCTATAGCACACATTAAACTCAGGACACTTTTGTCTGGATTAATGTAGTTTCTCAAACTGAAAGTCTGTTTACCTCAACTCATATTAGCATATAAAAGTCCAATTTCAACCAAAAATTATAAGGAATTACAAAAGGCAAGAATAAAATCATAGTTTGAGGATATAAAATAAATAATAGAACCAGAGCTTAGGTATGACACAGATGTTAACATTATCAGACAGAGAATTTATGTAACTATAATTCATGTGCTGTGGACTCTAGTGGAAAAGTAGAAATATGTGAGGAAACACAGATAGTGTAATCAGAGAGATGGAAATTGTAAGAGAAAATAAGTAAAAATCCTAGAAATAAAAAAAAAATAAAAACATAGGCACAAACTGAAGAGTGCTTTTGATGGGCTAATGAGTTCCCTGGGTTTGGACAAGGAAAAAAATCAAGTGTGATTGACATCACAATAGAATATTCTCGAATTGTAATGGAAAGAGAATAAAAAGAAACAGAACAGAACTGAAGGACAATTTCAAAGGGTACAACATATGCATAATTGTAATACCAGAAGGAGAAGAGATAAAATGGAACAGAAGAAATATTTTAAGTGGGAATGCCAAAGAAGTTTCCAAAGTTATTGACAGATAGCAAATAATGGATCCAGGAAACTCAGAAGGCTATGAAGTATAACACAAAATCAAGCAAGACAGAATCAACAATTAAAACAAAAACCAAAGAAACAAACAAATGACACCTGAACATACATTCAACCTTCAGTAAACCAAAAACAAGAATAAAAAAATTTCAAAGAAACTTCAGAGGTCCAGGGAGGTAGGCAGGGGAGAACCTTACCCATGGAGAAGCAAAAACAAGAACTGTATTGAACTTTTGGCCATAAACCATGCCAGAAATAAGAGAGTGGAATGAAATACTTAATATGATTAATTAAAAAAAACTGTACAGTTCTATATGAAGTAAAATTTTCCTTCAAAATTGAAGGGGTAAAACTTTTTTTTTCTTTGACAGGCAGAGTGGACAGTGAGAGAGAGAGACAGAGAGAAAGGTCTTCCTTTTGCCGTTGGTTCACCCTCCAATGGCCGCCGCAGCTGGCGCGCTGCAGCCGGCGCACCGCGCTGATCCGATGGCAGGAGCCAGGAACCAGGTGCTTTTTCCTGGTCTCCCATGGGGTGCAGGGCCCAAGCACCTGGGCCATCCTCCACTGCACTCCCTGGCCACAGCAGAGAGCTGGCCTGGAAGAGGGGCAACCGGGACAGAATCCGGCGCCCCAACCGGGACTAGAACCTGGTGTGCCAGCGCCGCAAGGCGGAGGATTAGCCTAGTGAGCCGCGGCGCCGGCGGGGTAAAACTTTTGAAACAAGTTAAAATGGAGGTAATTTTTCACCAGCAGGCCTACTTGCAAGAATTGTTGAAAAATTCTGTTGAAAAATCATATCAATAAGAAAACTGGGGTGATAGAACAAAAGGCATGAGAAGCTGTCAATAGACAAAATTAAAGATTTCATTTTGCTTAAATATAAAAAGGAACTATTATTATTTTCTAAACTTTTATTTAATAAATATAAATTTCCAAAGTACAACTTTTGGATTATAATGGCTTTTCCCCCCATAACCTATTTCCCACCAACAACCATCCCATCTCCCACTCCCTCTCCCATCCCATTCTTCATCAAGATTCATTTTCAATTATCTTTATATACAGAAGATCAACTTGGTATATATTAAGTAAAGATTTCAACAGTTTGCACCCACACAGATACACAAAGTACAAAGTACTGTTTGAGTAGTAGTTTTACCATTAATTCGCATAGTACAACACATTAAGGACAGAGATCCTACATGGGGAGTAGGTGCACAGTGACTCCTGTTGTTGATTTAACAATTAACACTCTTATTTATGACATCAGTAATCATCCGAGGCTCTTGTCATGAGCTGCCAAGGCTATAGAAGCCTCTTGAGTTCACCAACTCTGACCTTATTTAGTTAAGGCCATAGTCAAAGTGGAAGTTCTCTCCTCCCTTCAGAGAAAGGTACCTCCTTTGATGGCCCATTCTTTCTGCTGGGATCTCACTCACAAGATCTTTCATTTAGGTAATTTATTTATTTATTTATTTTTTTTTTTGCCACAGTGTCTTGGCTTTCCACACCTGAGAAACTCTCCAGGCTTTTTAGTCAGATTTGAATGCCTTAAGGGCTGATTCTGAGGCCAGAGTGCTGTTTAGGACAACTGCCATTCTATGAGTCTGCTGTGTATCCCGCTTCCTATTTTGGATCATTCTCTCCTTTTTAATTCTATCAGTTATTATTAGCAGACACTAGTCTTGAAAAGTAACTATTATTTAAATGTGTAGTATAACAATATATTGAGAGATTATAGCATAATTTAAATGAATTACAAGAAAGTCATCAGGGAACTTGGAATATTCAGTTAATAGCTACTTGCATTATACTTCAGGTAGTAAGTTTTATTTGAAGGTGGATTTAGGTTAGGTAAAAGATGTATTTTTAACCATTAAAACATTTTTAAAATAAATATAGTTGAAATGCTAAGAAAGGAGACAAAAAGAATCATATAAAATTCTTCATTAGGGTACAAAGCAGAGAAGAAACAAAGAACAAATGAACTGAACAGGAAATAGTTACCAAGATTATAGACATTAATCAAATCATATCAATGATCACTTCAAGTGGAATGGTATAGTGTACTAATTAAAAGACTGAGGACAATAGATTAAATTCAAAATAATACTCAAGTATACTATTATGTTGTCTATAAGAAATATACTATAAATGTAAATTCTCAGGTGAAAGGTGTATCATACTAATATAAAATATTAATAGAGAAAGCAGGTTGTACGGTATATGGATACACTGTGTTGCTCCACAATTTTTGTTTTGTTAGTTTAAAACTATTCTGAAAATGTAAAAAGAGTAGACAGATGGCAAAAAGAAATCATGTGTTATACTAGATTTAATATTCTCCTCCCAAAATTCAAATCCACATAGAATCTCAGAATATAATCCTGCTGGCAAATAGGGTCATTACTCAAGAAGAGGCTACAGTGGCTTAATGTTGGCCTTAAATCCAAAGACTATATTGTCCATGTAAGAAGAACATGTGAATATCCAGGCACATCAAAATACACAGCAAGAGCTGTATGTGAAGTAGAGTCAGAGATTGGAATTATGCAGCTGCAAGACAATGAGTTCCCAGATTTGATGATGACCATCAGAGCCAAGAAGAGGAAAGATTCTCCCCTATAACCTGCAGATTGAGCGTAATGCTGCCAACACCTTGGTCACACCATGGAAATAAAATATATCAATATTGGTTCATTAATGATTAAAAATACATATTATGCAAGATGTTAATCATAGGGGAATCTGGTCTACATAGTAGCTTTCTGCACCATTCTCACAACTTTTCTGTAAATCTAATACTGTTTTAAATTAAATCTCTGTGTGTGTCCCCTAGGGAAAGCACATGATAAAATAATTTAAGAAAAAGTAGAATGCCTCATGAGATTTTTAAACAGAGACAGAGACAGAGACAGAGATGGAGACCTTCCATTCACTGGTGCATTCCCCAAATGACTGCAATGATCTGGGATGGGTCAGGCCAAAGCCAGGAGCCGGAAGCTTTATCTGGGTCTCCCAAGTGGGCCATCTTCTGCTGCTTTCCCAGGTGCACTAGCAGGGAGATGGATTGGAAGTGGAGCAGCAGGAACTCAAACCAGCACCCATATGGGATACCAGCATTGCCAAGAAGTGGCTTAATCTCTTACAGCACAATGCTGGCTCCACTTCATAACATTTTTAAAATACTTTACCTTAATGAAAATGCTTTATAAGAAAAACAGGAAATAATAGTCTTTTAAATAAATGGCACTGGGGAACTAGGCTATACAAATTCAAAGCAATGGTACTTGCTCCTACCTCTCACCATGTAGAAACATCAAGTAAAATGAATTAAAGACCTAAATGCAAAACCTGAAACTTTGAAAATATGAGAAAAAATGTAGGGAAAGCCCTTAATAATACTGGAATGGGCAAGAGTGTTTCAGATCAGGCACCAAAAGCACAGACCACAAAGCAAAAATAGGGAGATGAGTTAATTGAGTTAAAGAATTTCTGCACAGCAAGGGAAACAATCAACATAGTAAAGAATTAACCCTTGGCCGGCACTGTGGCTCACTAGGCTAATCCTCCACCTTGCGGCGCCTGCACACCGGTTCTAGTCCTGGTCGGGGTGCCGGATTCTGTCCCGGTTGCCCCTCTTCCAGGCCAGCTCTCTGCTGTGGCCAGGGAGTGCAGTGGAGGATGGCCCAAGTGCTTGGGCCCTGCACCCCATGGGAGACCAGGAAAAAGCACCTGGCTCCTGGCTCCTGCCATCGGATCAGTACGGTGTGCCGGCCACAGCGCGCTGGCCGTGGCGGCCATTGGAGGGTGAACCAACAGCAAAGGAAGACCTTTCTCTCTGTCTCTCTCTCTCACTGTCCACTCTGCCTGTCAAAAAAAAAAAAAAAAAGAAAAAGAATTAACCCACAGAAAGAGAGGAAATATTTGCAAATTATATATTTGACAAGGGGTTACTATCCAGAATGTGTAGGGATCTCAAACAACTCAGTAGCCCCTAAAAAGTATAATCTAACTAAAAATGAGTAGTGAATATATATAAAAATTCTTAAAGGAAGAAATAAAATAGCCAATATGGCCATGAAAAAATGCTCAGCATACCTAATCATTAAAGAAATGCAAATCAAAACCACAATGTAACATTACCTCATTCTATTTTGATTGGCTGTTACCAAAAAGACAAAGATATCAAACACTGGTGAACATATGAGAAAAGGGAACAATTGCACACTGTTGGTGGAATGTGAATTCATACAGCCATTATGGAAAATAGCATGAAGGTTCCTCAAAAATCTAAAATAGAACTCCCATATGATCCACTAATCCCCACTACTGGGTATATATCAGAAGGAAGTGATTCTCACAGACACATATTGTGTATTTATTGTAGAACTATTCACAATAGACAAGAAATGAAACAATCTAAGTGTCCATTGATGGATAAATGGATAGAGAAGAGATGGCACATATACACAATGGGTTACTATTCTAAAATAAAAAGAATGAAATCTTGTGTTTTTTCAACAACCTAGATGGAACTGGAAGTCATTATTTTAATTGAAATAAGTGAACTAAGTCAAATACAGAAAGACAAAGTACATGATCTCACTGATGTGTGGATTCTTGTAGATAGCATAATCTCATTTATATGTGAAATAAAAAAAAGTTAATCTCATAGAAGAGTGGTTTCCAGATGCTGAGATTAGGGATGAAGTGGGGTTGGGGAAAGGTTATTTAGTGGGTTCTAAGTTATAGTTAGATAAGTTCAGGTTTTCTATTGCACAACATGATGACTGTAGAAAATGATAAAGTACTGTGTGTTTTACTTAAAAAAAGCTAGAAGAAAGGATTCTGAATGTTTTCACTATACAGAAATGATAAATATTTTAGGCGATAGATATGTTTACCCTCATTCAGCATTACACAAAGTATACATATATTGAAATGTCACATGGCACATAAGTATGTACAATTTTTTTATCAGTTAAAAATAAGAAAAGTTTTGAAAAACAAAAAAACGAGTTGCTTTTTTTCACTTATCAAATACTCACAGATCAGAAACAAGGTAGGCATTCTGAATTGAAGAGTGTCAAATCTTTATGTGAATGAAACTTAAAAACTTCGGGGAAATATTGCCAATATTTACATGTGTTTTGTACAATCATCTGACTATGTAATTTCATTTCTTGAAATGTTTCAGAGGGCAAGTATCAAATGGAAAAAACATTTTGACCTTGTTGTCAGAAGTGAGACTTATAATACTGAATATTAAATATGATGTGCTTATATAATGTCTAGACACCTAACATTTTCCTAGAAAAAGGCCACTTGGGTCTTAATATTCTATCTTTATAGAATATATATTAAAAAGCTGAGCTACTCTGGAAAAAGTTGATCTGCTAGTTGTTCAAATAATTTGATTAAGACAACCTTAAATGAAAATTAACAGCCAACCCTTGAATCATAAACTGTGATAGCATTAACAAGAGGCCAACCAAGATAGTAGCAGCTGCACCCATTGCAGTTTCCCCACAGAACTAGATTAGGCAAGGGTCATATGGACCAGCACAGATCACCTCTACCAAGAGTGCCTCAAACAAAGATTGCGAACATCACGTGGACCTGGGATCAGAAGGAGAAAGAAGACCAAGGGTTAGCAATGAAAAAGTAGTGAAACCTGAGTCAGAGTAGGAAAAAGTGTGTACAAGCTCACTTACTCCTGAAAGAAGAGAAGTGCTCAGGGAAGACTTCAGCTGAGAGTCTCTAGTAAGGAGTCTTCCAAATGGAGATACATGGGATAAGAATGGAGATACAAAGAGTCCTTAAAAGTTAGTGAAAAATGTTAACAAACTTTTGCTTGAATTAACAAAAATTTGCCCAAAATAAGCTTATCTTTTAGTCCCATTTTTCCATGAACTTGAAGAACTTTCATAGAAGCAAGAGCATGGCTGGCTAGAGATGCCTGAGATCCCGTCTACAACCCCCTTCAGAGAATGCTGCACACCAAAGATGCCCTAGGTCTGGGGTGGGGAGGGCAGCTTCCCTACTGAGCCCTACCAAATAAAATCTTTGAAATTGTCTGTGGTCAGGCCTGAAAAAGCACATGGGATTAAAGTCTAATGCTGAATTCATCAGAATGCTTTTCTCAAAAGAATGCTTTCTTGATGCAGTCTGCCTAAGGAAAAATATGTGTTTCCAAGAGCAGTATACTTTTTAAAATGACATACAGTTCAATTCTGAAGTGATATTCTAGTTACAATGCTAGGACCATATGTAGATGTTTTAAAGAACATGAAAATGGGTGTGGGTATCAAAGGCATGTCAAATTACTGAGTGTGAAGCCACATCATAGGCATCCGACATCCTGACATTACGATTTGTCATTTCTATACAGATAATTAGGAAGTTGAGAGTTTCAGATGAATGTGTACCTTATTATAAGTTATTCCATTTTAAACAATAATAATGAAACTCCTGTCAAAATGCTCTAGCCAAATACCTAAAATTAAGGAACACATTATTGATCTGAAGTGAGAGATGTCTATATATGGATACTTATGGGAATCTATTATTAGTTTATGAATGCATTTAGTAAGTGTTTGTTGAATGGATACCTATTCAAACTATAACCATTATTTTATATTCAAACAATAAAGAATATGCATCTATTAAAATTATATCTTAAAAGTTTTCTAAAATTACAATGAAAAGAAAAAATCAAAATATGGGATTATGTATAATCTATTGTCCTAATTACAACAAATAGTTTGTTCAAGACATTAAATTCAGGACAATTTTTATGACTTTTAGAATTTACTAAATATAACAAAGACCTACATTTTTATGAACTTAAACATAGGAAACATTTTTTTAAAATAAAGGATTATTCTAATTGCTTAATGCTATTTCAAGATTTAAAAATAGGAGATAAATTCTTAACTTATTCCCATCCACAAGTTCCTAGGAATACATTTAGATTTTTTGGAAACCTCCTCTTTATGAATTTTTATGATTTTTGCCAATGATTACATGCTTTTTCTGCTATGGAACAATCCAAAGAGGCATTGTAAATGAATTTCAGTGTCACATAAGTCTTAATGACCTTGGAAATTCATATCCTTTGCAAAGAATCTTTTGCTAAATGTGTTTAAGAAAGGAGGATTAGGAAGAGGAGTGGAAAGGAACATAAAAATGAAGAAAATATAAAAAAATTAGTCAAAGTGTTAATATCCTTTTTCTGAATGGCCATTGAGCATATGAAAAAACAGTTTGGATAAACTCTTCAAAAACCTAGAATTCTCAGGTAGTATTCTTTTTGTTTGTTTGTTTGTTTGTTTTTACAGCAGAGTGAACAGTGAGAGACATAGATGAAAGGTCTTCCTTTGCCGTTGGTTCACCCTCCAATGGCTGCTGCGGCCAGCACACTGCGGCCGGCGCACAGCGCTGATCCGATGGCAGGAGCCAGGTACTTATCCTGGTCTCCCATGGGGTGCAGGACCCAAGCACTTGGGCCATCCTCCACTGCACTCCCTGGCCACAGCAGAGAGCTGGCCTGGAAGAGGGGCAAACGGGACAGAATCCGGAGCCCCGACCGGGACTAGAACCCAGTGTGCCGGCGCCGCAAGGCGGAGGATTAGCCTAGTGAGCTGCGGCGCCGGCCCTTAGGTAGTATTCTTACAACTTGGGTTAAAATTTTATAAGAAAACTCTTCATAAACTATAAAAGGAATGTGGGGAATACATATATCAGCAACCCATTCAATTCATACTAATACAAAGTGATTGAGTCTAAATGTAAAGGATTTCCTGTGGCGCAGGCACCCTGGGTTCTAGTCCCGGTTGCTCCTCTTCCAGTTCAGCTCTCTGCTGTGGCCCAGGAAGGCAGTGGAGGGTGGCCCGGGTCCTTGGACCCTGTACCCGCATGGAAGACCGGGAGGGGGCGCCTGGTTCCTGGCTTCAGATCGGCGAAGCATGCAGGCCACAACGAGCCAGCCATAGTGGCCACTTGCGGGGTGAACCAATGGAAAAAGGAAGACCTTTCTGTCTCTCTCTCATTGTCTAATTGTCTGTCAAAAACAAAAACAAAAACAAAAACAAAAAAACAAAAAAAAACAACAAAAAAAAAACAAAACAAAAAACAAAAAAACAAACAAAAAAAACACATATTCTGTTAGTTTTTTAGTATCCAAACCGAATGTCCAATATTTTGTGTCAGCATGGACTTATGTTTCCAACTTAGGCAGAAGTGTTTTTTTTCTCTGAATTTGACTCAATATGAAAACATTGTTTCATATGCTATGACAACTATTGTTTCATATATTATGATACATAATTATCTTTTCATTTGCTTGCTTAGTTGGTTGATTGCTATAGGCAAGTAAGTAAACATAGTCCCTGCTATTCCATCTGCCTTCATTGACACCAGGGCAAGGAAGTCTAGGTTTCCACTGATTATGCTCTGGAGAGAAGGGGAAGGTTTCAGTGCTTCTCTCCTGGGCTGCAATGAGACGGCTGGTGTTGGCTGCATTAAGTCTGGGTGTGATGAATCACCTTAGTCTCCACGGAGCACCCTCCAGTAATATCTCAGTGGGAGCAGAGGAGGGCCTCACTACTGCTGGCCAATGAGGAAGGTCTCCAACTTCCTCTCAGTGACATAAGAGGAAAATAGATACAACTGAAGACTTCAGTGAGATCCAGATTTTCATAAAATAGTATATAAAATTTTTAGGTTTTAATTGAAAATCACACATCATAAAATGAACAATGAAGATCTTAAATGAAGTAGAGAAAAAAAAAACCAATAACTAAATGACAGTACTGAGATAACAAAAGTGTTCGACTTACCTAATAACTTTTTTTTTTTTTTTGACAGGCAGAGTGGACAGTGAGAGAGAGAGACAGAGAGAAAGGTCTTCCTTTGCCGTTGGTTCACCCTCCAATGGCTGCCGCGGCCCGCGCGCTGCGGCCGGCGCACCGCGCTGATCCGATGGCAGGAGCCAGGAGCCAGGTGCTTTTCCTGGTCTCCCATGGGGTGCAGGGCCCAAGCACCTGGGCCATCCTCCACTGCACTCCCTGGCCATAGCAGAGAGCTGGTCTGGAAGAGGGGCAACCGGGACAGAATCCGGCGCCCCGACCGGGACTAGAACCCGGTGTGCCGGCGCCGCTAGGGGGAGGATTAGCCTAGTGAGCCACGGCGCCGGCTTTACCTAATAACTTTTAAACAGGCTTTTAAAATAGGCCGGCGCCATGGCTCACTAGGCTAAATCTCCACCTAGAGGCGCTGGCACACCGGGTTCTAGTCCCGGTCGGGGCACCAGATTCTGTCCCGGTTGCCCCTCTTCCAGGCCAGCTCTCTGCTGTGGCCAGGAGTGCAGGCCCTGCACCCCATGGGAGAACAGGATAAGTACCTGGCTCTTGCCATTGGATCAGCGCCATGCGCCGGCCGCAGCGCGCCAGCTGTGGCGGCCATTGGAGGGTGAACCAGCGGCAAAGGAAGACCTTTCTCTCTATCTCTCTCTCACTGTCCACTTTGCCTGTCAAAAAAAATAAATAAAAAAAAAATAAAAAAAACACCTATTATAAAAGTGCTTCACCAATGACTATGGATATACTTGAAATGTAAAAATTCAGAGGATCTCTGCAAAGAAATAGAACATGTCAAAAAAAGAAATAAAAATTTTAGAACTGAAAAATACAATAACTAAAATAAAAGGCTAAATGAATGTCCTCAATAGCAGAATGGAGGGAAACAGGAAACCATAGGTGAAAGTGAAAGAAGAAATCTCTGAATTGGAAAAACAATCCACAACATGTGTAGAGAAGAACTGAAGATAGTTATATTATACATAAAGACAGGAAGGATATAAAGGACACAAAAGAGAGATGAGATCTCTAGTCTTCACTTACACTGTTAAATGCTGGCAGTAGTGCTCTTTGATAAATCACATGTATGTAACATAAGACCTAGAGCAAACAAAACAAAGCTATACTAGATGCAGCAAACACATCATAAGTTAATCAAGATGCAAATTTTTAAAAAGTTCATGAAATCTCAAGGAAGATTATAAAAGGAAAAACAAAGAAAATAAGATAAAATGTAGCTTTTTTTTTGACAGGCAAAGTGGACAGTGAGAGAGAGAGACAGAGAGAAAAGTCTTCCTTTGCTGTTGGTTCACCCTCCAATGGCCACCGCGGCCGGCGGGCTGCGGCCGGTGCACCGCGCTGGTCCGATGGCAGGAGCCAGGTGCTTCTCCTGGTCTCCCATGGGGTGCAGGGCCCAAGCACCTGGGCCATCCTCCACTACACTCCCTGGCCATAGCAGAGAGCTGGCCTGGAAGAGGGGCAACCGGGACAGAATCCGGCACCCCAACCGGGACTAGAACCCGGTGTGCAGGCGCTGCAAGGTGGAGGATTAGCCTAGTGAGCCGCGGCGCCGACCAAATTGTAGCTTTAATCTCTATCAATGATCACATTATCTATAAAATACTCTAAATACACAAGTTAAAAGACAAAGATAGCTAGAGTATATTTAAGATAAAGTGACTTGACTATCATCTACAAGAAACTTCAAAGGCCGGCACTGCAGCTCACTAGGCTAATCCTCCACCTTGCGGCGCCAGCACACCGGGTTCTAGTCCCGGTCGGGGCACCAGATTCTGTCCCGGTTGCCCCTCTTCCAGGCCAGCTCTCTGCTGTGGCCAGGGAGTGCAGTGGAGGATGGCCCAAGTGCTTAGGCTCTGCACCCCATGGGAGACCAGGATAAGTACCTGGCTCCTGCCATCAGATCAGCGCGGTGCGCCAGCCGCAGCATGCCAGCCGCGTTGGCCATTGGAGGGTGAACCAATGGCAAAGGAAGACCTTTCTCTCTGTCTCTCTTTCTCACTGTCCACTTTGCCTGTCAAAAAAAAAAAAAAAAAAAAAAAAAAAAAAAAGAAAGAAAGAAACTTCAAATATAACAACATAGGTATGTTAACATATAAAGATTAAAAAAGGTATATCATGCAAATACAATAAAAAGAAAGCATGAATAAAGTAGATTTCAGAGAAAAGATAATTGCCAGTGACAGAGACACTAAATAGTGACCTAATAATAATTTTTAGGAAAGATTTAGTTAGTTAGTTAGTTAGTTAGTTAGTTGAAAGGTAGAGTGACAAAGAGAGGGGGAAAGACAGAGTGAAAGAGATCTTCCATCCACTGATTTACTCCCCGAATACCTGCAACAGCCAAGGCTATGCCAGGAAGAAACCAGGAGCCAGTAACTCCATCCAGGGCTTCTACAAGGGTGGCAGGAACCCAAGCATTGATGACGTTATCTGCTGCCACCTAGGCACATTTATCAGAACAGGAGTGAAGCAGGAAATGTCCGTGCAAATTCTGCAAATGTCAAAAGGATAAAAATGGAATGTTGTGAAAAGCTCTATTCACATTTTGATGCCTTAAGTGAACTGGAAAAATTCTCTTAAGAACTCTCAGAATTCACCCAACAGAAGTACATAATTTGAAAAGCCCTGTAACTATTAGGAAAACTTAATATATATTTTTAAAATTCCCAGAAGACCCAGGCCTAAATGGTTTCACTAGGGAATTCTGTGAAGTGCTTAAAGATAGAATGCTAAATCTACACAGTCACTTGCAGAAGAAATCAGATGAGCATTCTCAATTCACTTTATAAGGCAATACATGCAATACACTAATATCTAAACCAGACAAAAACACTAAGGATAAAGTAAACTAAGAGAGCAAAAATAATTAGGAAGTAATATTTCTCATAAATATAAGTGGATATTATTAATAAAAATACTAGCAAATAGAGTTTATATAATATATAAAGAATTATACACCATGGACAATTTGAATTTATGCCATGGAAATAGGCTTGTTCTGAATTTGAGAACAATCAGTTAACACACCATATTAACAGATTAAGAAGGAAAAAATAACTTAGTCATATGAATAAAAAATCATTTTAGAAAAACTAAAGACACAATTCAGAATAAAATTTCTCAGAAAACTAGGAATGTATAAGAGTTTTCCAACTTAATGGAGAACATATACAAAAATATAAAGTGAATATCATACATATTGTACCAGAAATTGTGTACTGAAAGCAAGAAAGTTAAAAAAATACACACAAATAAAAAAGGTAGAAATACAGCTGTCCTTTTTTGCATATGAGACAACTGTAAAAAAAAACTTCAAGGAATCATAAGCAATTTAAAAAAATTCTTAAAACTATTCAATCTCAGAATGTAAGTATCAGAATAAAAGATCAGTGCACAAAACTACAACTTATAGGTACACAATAGCAACAAAAATAGTAAAACCAAAATTAAACACTAACATTAATACCACAATAACATTTTAATTATTTCACAACTTAGTACAAATTTAATAAAATATGTTCAGGATTTGCATTGTGAAAATCATAAAACACTGATGTATATCAAAGAAGATCTAGATAAACTGAAACATATTCTGTGTTTATGGATTGACAATTCAACATAGTGAAAATATCAATTGCCCTTCAATTTTACACAGATTTAATACAATTTCTGTCAAAGTCCATGCCACGTTCTTTGTTAAATAGACAAGATTATTCTAAAAAGTATATGGAAAGACAAAGGAACCAGAACGGTTCAAACAATTGAGAAGTAGGAGAATAAATTGAGAAGATATACTCTACAAAATTTCAAGTCTTACATTATAGCTACAGTAATCAAAACAGACTAATGGGACAGAATAGAAAACTAAGAAAGAAACACACACAAACATGTTTAACTTAATTTGATAAATGCATAAGAATTCAACAGATAAAAATAATATTTTAACAACTGGTGTTGGAGAAATTGAATATAAATAGTAAAAAATATAAGGCTACATCTTATTCAAAAATTTACTTAAATATATATATAAACCTACATCTTATACAAAAATTTAATTAAGGTGAATCATAGATACAAAATATAAATTGAAAACACATGAAACTTGTAAGAGATAATAGTAAATTTTCATAAGCCAGGAATTGATGAAGAGATCTTAATCTATGAAAAGTAGATAAATTGAATTTTATATAAATTTTTACAATTTGCTTTGTTAAAGAATCCTGGAATGTATTAGCAGAGGAAGACACAATGTTTTTTTTTTTTTTAAAGTGAAAAATAATAGATGATTTTTTTTAAATGATAATGAAATCAGATCAGACCTATTGTCATGTTTAATCCCAGTGAGAGTCAAGTTGGGAATTGATAATTTCTTTCTTTCTTTTTTTTTTTTTACAGAAGATCAGTTTAGTGTACATTAAGTAAAGATTTCAGTCGTTTGCACCCCCATAGAAACACAAAGTGAAATATACTGTTTGAGTACTCGTTATAGCATTAAGCCTCAGTGTACAGCACATTAAGGACAGAGATCCTACATGAGGAGTAAGTGCACAGTGACTCCTGTTGTTGACTTTACCAATTGACACTCCTGTTTATGGCATCAGTAATCTCCCTATGCTCCAGTTATGAGTTTCCAAGGCTATGGAAGCCCCTTGAGTTCTCCGACTCTTATCTTGTTTAGACATGGTCATAGTCAAAGTGGAGGTTCTCTCCTCCCTTCAGAGAAAGGCACCTCCCTCTTTGAAGACCTGTTCTTTCCACTGGGATCTCACTCACAGAGATCTTTTTGCCAGAGTGTCTTGGCTTTCCATGCCTGAAATACTCTCATGGGCTTTTCAGCCAGCTCCGAGTGCCTTTAGGGCTGATTCTGAGGCCAGAGTGCTATTTAGGACATCCGCCATTCTATGAGTCTGCTGAGTATCTCACTTCCCATGTTGGATCACTCTCCCCTTTATTTATTCTATCGGTTGGTGTTAGCAGATACTAGACTTGTTTATGTGCTCCCTTTGACTCTTAGTCCTTTCATTATGATCAATTGTGAACTGAAATTGATCACTTGCAGTAGTGAGATGGCATTGGCACATGCCACCTTGATGGGATTGAATTGGAATCCCCTGGTATGTTTCCAACTCTACCAATTGGGGCAAGTCAGCCCGAGCATGCCCCAAATTATACATCTCTTCCCTCTCTTATTCCCACTCTTATGTTTAACAGGGATCACATTTCAGTTAATTTTCAACACTTAAGAATAACTGTGTGATAATTACAGAATTAAACCAGTCATATTAAGTAGAACAGACAAAAAAAAAAAATACTATGAGGGATAATGTATTAAGTTGTCCATTAGCAGTCAGGGCTATGCTGATCAAGTCACCATTTCTCATAGTGTCCATTTCACTTCAGGAGGTTTCCTTTTTGGTGTTCAGTCAGTTGTCACCGATCAGGGAGAACATATGGTATTTGTCCCTTTGGGACTGGCTTACTTCACTCAGCATGATGTGTTCCAGATTCCTCCATTTTGTTGCAAATGACTGGATTTCGTTGTTTCTTACTACGGTATAGTACTCTAAAGAATACATATCCCATAATTTCTTTATCCAGTCTACCGTTGATGGGCATTTAGGTTGGTTCCAGGTCTTGGCTATTGTGAATTGTGCTGCAATAAACATTAGGGTGCAGACCGCTTTTTTGTTTATCAATTTAAACTCCTTTGGGTAAATTCCAAGGAGTGGGATGGCTGGGTCGAACGGTAGGGTTATATTCAGGTTTCTGAGGAATCTCCAGACTGATTTTCATAGTGGCTTGACCAGTTTGCATTCCCACCAACAGTGGGTTAGTGGGAAGACACAATGTTAAAACTCTTCAGGATGAAAGGAAAAAAATGGATGGTAATGTAAATGAATTAAAAGTTAAACATTTCTCATATTTTTGCAAAATTAGACATTTTAAAAACAAGTGTCAATAAAAGGGCTAAACTTCTAATCAGACTTAAGGAGAAAGATAGAAAACAAATCACAAATATTGGGAAATAAAGAAGCATAATTGCATATATCATAATCTATAAAATTTTAAGATGGTATTTTAAACATTTCTATTAGTAAATTTAATACTTTGGATGAAATGGGAGCACTTTTTCAGATATGTAAGTTAGCAAAACTGTCACAAGGAGAAGTAGAAATGTAAATAGCCCAATCTTGCTAATGATTTTTTAAAATATATATTTATTCATTTGAAAGGTGTTACAGAGAGAAGGGGGAGAGAGAGAGAGAGAGAGAGAGAGAGAAACTTCCATCTGCTGTTTTACTCCCCAGATGGATGCAACCACCAGGACAGGACCAAGTCAAAGCTAAGAGCCAGGAGCTTCTTCAGGTCTCTCAGGTGGGAATCAGGGGCCCAAGTACTTGTGACATCTTCCAGTACTTTTCCCAGATCATTAGCAGGGAGCTAGAGCGAAAGTGGAGCATGGAACTTGAACAGGCTCTCATATGGGATGCCAATGTCTCAGGCAGCAGCTTAATCTGTATACCACTGTGCTGGCCCCATGATATTTTATTTTAATATTTATTTATTTATTTATTTAAACTTTTATTTAATAAACATAAATTTCCAAAGTACAACTTTTGGATTATAATGGCTTTTCCCCCCATAACCCTCCTCCTACCTGCAACCATCCCATCTCCCACTCCCTCTCCCATCCCATTCTTCATCAAGATTGATTTTCAATTATCTTTATTTACAGAAGATCAACTTAGTATATACTAAGTAAAGATTTCAACAGTTTGCACCCACACATAAATACAAAGTATAAAGTACTGTTTGACTTCTAGTTATACCATTAATTCACATAGTACAACACAGAGATCCTACATGGGGAGTAAGTGCACAGTGATTCCTGTTGTTGATTTAACAATGGGTACTCTTATTTATGATGTCAGTAATCACCCGAGGCTCTTGTCATGAGCTGCCAAGGCTATGGAAGCCTCTTGAGTTCACAAACTCCGATCTTATTTAGACAAGACCATAGTCAAAGTGGAAGTTCTCTCCTCCCTTCAGAGAAAGGTACCTCCTTCTTAGATGGCTCGTTCTTTCTTCTGGGATCTCACAGAGATCTTTCAGTTAGGTCATTTTTTTTTTTTTTTTTGCCACATTGTCTTGGCTTTCCATGCCTGAAATACTCTCATGGGCTTTTATTCCAATTCAATCCCATCAGGTCGCATATACCAATGCCATCTCACTAGCCAAAGTGATCAGTTTCAGTTCATAACTGATCATAATAATAGGATTAAGTGTCAAAGGGATCACATAAACAAGACTAGTGTCTGCTAATACTAACTGATAGAATTAAAAAGGAGAGAACAATCCAACATGGGAAGTGGGATACACAGCAGACTCATAGAATGGCAGATGTCCTAAACATCACTCTGGCCTCAGAACCAGCCCTTAAGGCATTCGGATCTGGCTAAAAAGCCCATGAGAATATTTCAGATATTTTATTTTTAAGAAAACTTGGATAATAAATTTTAGAAAATACTTAAGAAAGAAACAATAATAATTTTACACAAAATTTTTCAAAAATTAGAACAAGACTATATGAAACTCAATTTATGAGTAGCATTCACTGATAGAGAAATACAGCAGAATAAGGCAACTTTATACTACATTCATAAACCCAGATGCAAAACTTTTAATAATATTAGGAAACCAAATTCATCAGTCCATAAAAATATAAGTAACATGATCAAGTGATCTTTATTCTAGAAGTACAAGGAAAACTTGAAAAATCAATGTCATTTACCATGTTAAAAGAATACAAAAGAAAATCCATCCGATTGACTCCCTAGATACAAAAAAAAATACACATAAAACAAAAAACTGACCAAATTGCATATAAAATATTATCTTTTTAAAAAAAGATTTATTTATTTATTTTAAAGGCAGAGTTACAGACAGGCAGAAAGGGAGAGAGAGAGAGAGACAGACAGACAGAGAGAGAGAGAGAGAGAGGTCTTCTATCTGCTGATTTAGTCCCCAGATGGCTGCAACGGCTGGAGCTGCGCCAATCTGAAGCCAGGAGCAAGGAGCTTCTTCCAGGTCTCCCTCGTGGGTACAGGGACCCAAGGACTTGGGCCATCTTCTCCTGCTTTCCCATGCCACAGCAGAGAGCTGGATTGGAAGTGGAGCAGCCGGGATGGGAACCAGCTCCTGTATGAGATGGCGGCAGTGCAGGTGGTGGCTTTATCCACTTTGCCATAGTGCCAGCTTCAAAGATTCAGTCTTGATACAACTTTCACAAAACTTGGAATAGAATGTAATTTCCTTAATTTGGTAGAAGGCTTCCATAGAAAACTTCTTTCTTATACTATTTTTTCTTAGTTTGAGACCATGATAACATTACAGAAAAGTTTTGTGAAACATTTTAGTGTGTTTTTCATATATATATGTGTGTGTGTCTATAAACTTTCAGTATATTTTCCATGCATATGAACAGGCTTTCCTATGCTGTTACAATACAAGCATTAGGAGCAAAAAAGGGCATTGTTGATTGCTACCATTCAACCTCTAGACTCCATTCAAGATCAGTTGCCTCACTGATACACTTTATAGCAAAACGGTTGAGTTCCAAATCTTGACTTCATATCTCTTTAGTTTCCTTCAGTTTGGAATCATTTGTCTTTTCTGAATTTTGACAGCCTTGGCACTGATTGTTACAGGGCCTTTATGATGTAGGAGATTTTTCAATTTAGGTTTACTTAATGTTTCCTCATAATTAGATTAATGTTATGCATATTTTTAAAGGATTGCATGCAACTGATACAATTATTTTCTTATCATAGTATAGCATGGGACATGTAACTTTGATTTCTTTCTTTCTTTAAATTTGTTCATGTTGATCACTTGATTAAGGTAGTATCTGCCAGATACCATGTAAATTATACTCCTCCCTTAATAATTAGTATGGGAAACATTTTAAAGCTTTGTAAATATACCATTCACAATCAGGCATTTAATTAACAATGTGTACAAACTCCAAACTTCTTTCTGTTCTATGGGCATAAAACATTTTTGGCAATTTTTGTTTTTAGACTCAAATTTTCCCTGAATCAGGCAGGAAAAATACATTCAAGCTAGATTTTGTGTCTTTTTGACAGATCCCCATAATTCTTCAAACATTTCTTTGCTCTGGCACAAGATGTTCTAGTCTCACCTTATACTTTCTGTGCTTGTCTCTTGAATCATCTACTTCTTTTTTTCAAGGCTCTCTTGTTCTTTTCAACAGAAAATTATACCAAGTTAAGATCTGGGTGCAGAAAATGGTCATTGCTAAAGGGCTACCACTGTTTCCAGATCCTTTGGATGGATAGAGGCAGAGTACATCTGCATGGGCAGGCACTTGATGTAAGTTAGGAGACTACTAGGAATGCCCACATCCAAGAAGTAGTCCCAGCTCTTCCACTTCTTATCCAGTTTTACTAATGTGCACCTGGGAGGAAGGAAGCTATGACTCAAGTACTTGGGTCTCTGCCACCCACTTGAGAGACCTGGATTGAATTTCAACCTCCTGGCTTCAGCCTGGCTTAGCCCTAGTTGCTGTGGGCATTTTGAAGAGTGAATCAGCAGATAGAAGGCCTCTTTTTGTCTGTATCTCTGCTTTCAAATAAAATTTACATTAATTAATTCAAATAAACAATTAAGAAAATTTTAACTTTTGAGGCAGTAAATATGGCTTAGAATATAAAATCTGCATCATAAAAGAAAAATGGAGAAATCAGATTTCACCTAAATTAAATTCTTTTTTTTTCTTCTTTTTTAATAACCACTGTTAAAGAAACAGACAGACCATAGACCAGGAGAAAAATATTCACATTATTTATATGTGACAAAAGAATTGTATATAATGAGTTGCTTTATCTCAACAAAAAACTAGAATACAATTTAAAATGGACAAAAGTCTTCTTCAAAAAGTAGATATCTGACAAATACACAAAGGAAATAAACTTACTTGGAAATAAAAATAAAAGGAAATAAAGTTGGTGAGATGGAGAGGATGTGAAACTACTATAATTCTCTCTGTGTATGTGTGTGTGTGTGTTTTAAAGATTTATTTATTTATTTGAATGGCCACAATGTCTGGAGCTGGATCCAAAGCCAGGATCCAGGAGCTTCTTCTTCTGGGTGTCCCATGTAGGTGCAGGAGCCCAAGGACTTGGGCCATCTTTCATTGCTTTCCTAGGCACATTAGCAGAGAGCTGGATTAGAAGTGGAGCAGTCAGGATTTGAACTGGCACCCATATGGGCTGCTGGTGCTGCAGGCCATGGCTTTAATCATTAAGCCACACCTCCAGCCCCACAACTCTAATTCTCATTTGTTGCTGGTAAAATGTAAAATCTTCCAAGATCTATGGGATATTTTGATAGTTGCTTGTAGAGCTAAGCACACACTCACTATAGGATCCATCCATTCCACTCCTAGGTATTTTCCCAAGAGAAATAAAATCATATGTATATAAAGACCTGCACATGACTCTATTTATAATAACTAAAACTAGAATTGTCCACCCATGGATGAATTGGTAAACTGTAAAAAAGCCATATAATAGAATGTCAACCAGTAATATAAAGGAGTGAACTATTAATCTGCAATAATGTGAGCAAATTCCAGAAACATTATACTGACAGAGTGAAACAAGGTATAAAGTAACATATATTGTGTAATTCCACTCATTTGGAATGTCCAGACCGTCAACATTTTAAACTCTGTCATGAGAAAATGTAAGTACTTGTCTGAAAATAGAAGCAGCTTGGAGGATGGGTCAGAGGGTCGTAAGGGAATTTGCAGGGTGACGAAAAGACACATCGCTTTATAAATTTGACAAGACTCATTTAACTATACCTGTAACATTGTATTTCAAGTTGATTGAGTTGTTTTTTATTTTTTTTTCTGAGAGGCGCACACACACACACTCACACACACACACAGAAAGTGAGAGAACTCCCATCTGTTGAATCTAAATGGCCCCAAAGCTGAGATCTGGGAACTCAGTCCAGGTCTCATCATTTACTGCCTCCCATGGTCTGCATTTGCAGAAATCTTGAATTGAGAGCCTGAGCTAGGACTTGAACCCAGATATTCCAAGAAGGAATGCAAGTATCTTAACTAGCATCTTAACCACTAGGCCAAATGCCTTTCCCTGGAAGTATTCCTGGTTTCAGGAATCCTGGCAAGAGTAGGAGGATGAGATATTTGGTGTTCAGGGATCACTAGCTCTCACAGATAGCTACCTCTACAGCAGGGAGAATGGGGAGTTGCACTTACAGTCTAAATTGTGGGTGTGGGCACGAAGCAGACAGTGGCCAGGATGAACAGAAGTACACCAGGGTCCAAGGCCTGATAGCCACACTCAGCTTGATCATCCCCATTTCCATTAACTATAGGTTCGCTCTTTGACTCTGCTTTCATATTTCAAAAGCCTGCATTTTAGGTGAAACTCTCAATGACTCATTGGTTCCTATCTTAGGCTAGATTCTGCAGAAAACACTCCTGAGGCAAAATTTAATGTGAGCTCCTTTATTGGAGTGTGAAATACCAGTGAAAACAGGAATGGGAAAAGGGGATTGAGGCATCAAAAAGAAGCAGATAGGAGGGTTTGTTCCTAGAGAGCCCATTGCTGTGTATGAAGTATGACTGATGGATCCACCTGCCCAGAATCATCGTTGAGAGGCCAACAATGCTATATGGCAGGACACTTCTTAGGAAGCAAGAAAGGGAGACTATTTTATCCACTGGATTCCATATTCCACTTTGTTTCACAACGGTTTTCCCCCATGGATTACGAACGTGCTGGGATTCAGATACACACATGCAAGAACTAGCAGATCTTCTCACATCCTAGGTCTTATCAGTTAAGCTGGAAGGTAGAAGTGAGAGACAAACAATCTAGGCCTGAGATGAGTGGTTTAGGCTTGTTCCCACATAAAGCTGACTTGAGCTCTTGCAGAATTTTACTGGGGCGATAAATAAAGCCCAGAGCCCCAGAGACAGGAGGAGAGCAAGGCCTGAGATCGTTCAGAGCTGGATAACAGTAACATTTGTGATGTGGACTCTCAAGACTTAAAACATGCAAACTAGTAGGAAGCGGGAAAATTCTTGCTATGCTGTGGTATTTATAACATGCTTTATTTTCATGTTTTACTATCTATTGCCATGATTCCTAGCAAGGAATTTCTGTAAAAGAAGTGCATGCAAACAGGAGAAACAGACTAACCCATGTAATCATAAAAGTGTGTGTATGTGAGTGTGAGTGTGTGTGTGTGTGTGTGTGAAAAAGAGAGAGAATGAATATCATTTTTCCAGATAATTCCATCGCACATTAACAGAATACTAAGTAGTTGTGAATAGACTTTTCCAGAAAATAATTAGGAAGCTATATTTATCTCTGAACTTTTCAGGTACTGCAGTCACATTTTCTGTTCCAAAAATAAAGTTGCTGATTTTTATAAATGGCAAAGATACTTAAAATTAATGCACAGAAACATGCCAATAAAGGTCTAGATTTAGATATTTACCTGCATAAACTCTCCATGAAAGAAAAGCTTTACAGGAAAGAGCCAATATAGGGGAATAGTGATCTATTATTAACCATTCATTAAGCCCTGGAATGGCCCGAAGTCTACAGCACACAAGATTGAGCTTGATCTGTGGGTTTTGTTGGCTGACCACAGTGGGACCCTGTAGCCATCTTCTTCAATACTGGAAGTCTGAGTATAGAGAAACTTTGTTGAGGATAACTCACTAAAATATACCACCTGTGGCCAGGGGGGAGCAGGCATTCTTGAGGCCAGCAGTGGCGAAGGGCAAGATGAAACCCGGTGAACGCGGGTGTCTTTATGAGCTAATGCACCAGTTGTCATTCAGAGTCAAAGCATAAAAACCCGTCGCAGGGAAATCAAGGATCCTTGTTTTACGTTAAGAACATGGACAGCTCCGAGAGACACCAGAAAATTCCCATTTTCCCACCTCTGGAACGCCAGCCAGGGTCTCCCAGTCAGCTTGGGATTTCAGTTTACAGATAGTAAGATGTGCATATTCGGTCCTCTCTTTACCATTCATCATAACCGTATTAATGTTCAGGCTCCCCATGAAATTGGTCACGAGAGAGAGTGACAGGGATACTTTAAGAAACCGAATTTTTTATGACATGGTCATAATTTATAAATAAGTAATCGGGCCGCCATGCAAGGGGCTGGAAGCTGGGTCAGGAGGGAAAGCCCGGGGGTGGGGGTGGGGGTGGGGGCGGGGATCCCCACGCAGCCGGCTAAACGCACGGTGACTGAGGGGGAGAGCGGTTCCCACCCCGGTTAGGCCCGAGGAGCAGCGCCATGTGCTCCCGGCTCCTGGCCCTGCTGTTGCCAGCCTGGCTGTCCTGCACCCGGGCGACCCGAGGCCCCGAGCCCCGCAGGTGAGGCAGGGGCTTCTCCCCCGGCTCCGCAGCCCCTCTCGCAGCCCCGCGGGCAGAGGCGCTCTAAGGGAACCCACCGGCTCTCAGGCAGCGCCGCAGCGGAGCTGGGGTCGCAGGGAGGATGTCGGAAAAGGTGGGGGCCAGCGGGTAGCATTTCCCTCTCCGCCGCTGCCGGCGCCGCCAGTGCCGCCTTGCCTGGCCCGCGCCGCGCAGCCGCGCTCCCTCTACTCGGGGCTCCGCAAGGCCTGCGCCTGCACCCCACGGTCCCCGCGCTCGGAGTCCTGTGCAGCGGCCCCTTGGGCGGCCGAGAGAGCCCGGGGCCCGGGCCGCGCCAGGGAAGGCAGGGTGCGCGGCCGGCTCCGCCCCCAGCCGCCCGGCCTCCTCCCCTCCCCCGGCTCCCGCGCCCGCGGCTCCTCCTCTCCCCGCGCCCGCTCCTCCTCCTCCTCGCCTCCCCCTCCCCCTCCGCCCTCCTCCGCTCCGGGCCAGCGCGGCGGCGGCGGCGGCGGCGGCGGCGGCGGCAGCAGCAGGAGCAGCCCCGGCTGCGGGTCGCGACGGCGGCGGGGCGCCCCCTCCCCCGTGCCGGGGCGCGGCGGAGGGATGTGGGGCTTTGCAGGAGGAAGGCTTTTCGGTATCTTCTCGGCCCCGGTGCTGGTGGCGGTGGTGTGCTGCGCCCAGAGGTAGGGGCGCGGGTGGGTGGACGGAAAGCGGGCCGGGCGGCGGGCAGAGCGCACGGGGTGCGCGCCGGGCGCTGGCGGGTGAGCGGCCGGCTGACCCTGCTTTCCGTAACCCCCCACCCCGTGCCCGCAGCGTGAACGATCCCGGAAACATGTCCTTTGTGAAGGAGACGGTGGACAAGCTGTTGAAAGGCTACGACATTCGCCTGAGACCCGACTTCGGGGGTAAGTGGGATGCGCGCGGCCGCTGCGGGAAGCGCGACCCGCCGAGCTGGCGGCCTGGGTGGAGGAGGGAGGCGGGGGCCGCCTCCGCTGAGCTGCGGCGGGGTGGGGGGTGGGGGTGGTTCTACACCTGCGCCCCTCCGGGCCACCCGCGCCTCATGCTGGAGCGCGGCTGATGTCCGTGTGGTGCTCTTCCCGCAGGTCCCCCGGTCTGCGTGGGGATGAACATCGACATCGCCAGCATCGACATGGTTTCCGAAGTCAACATGGTGAGTGAGTGCCCGCCCTCCCCCGGGCTGTCCCCAAGCCCCTACCCGCTTGTCTGGGCCCACAGGCGTCCACGGTACTGGGCCGAAGGCCTCCTCGGCCGGGCCGGGCTTCCCGGGGCCCACGGAGGGGGCCGCGCTCTCGAGTGCCGGCCTCAGCTCGCCGCGCTCTCTGCAGCCGGCCGAGTGCTCACGGGGCGTCGTGGGCGTCCGGGCTGAGGCGAGGGCGCTCCCTCCCTGCCTGAGGGGTCCTGGGCCGGCCTAGCGCTCGGCTCGCACCGCCGCCCTCGCGCTCCCGGCTCCGGCAGCCTCGGCCGCCCGGGGCCGTCTCGCCTCCGTAGCAACAGGCGCCGGTGAACCAGGCGGAGAGCGAAATGTGGGGGCGGCTCCTGTATTCTAGGTAAGAGGTACTTCAGGTTTCCTTTGTTGGTTGCAAGAGGTGCTGGCAGCTGGAGGGAAGAGCGCGGGGCGGTGGTCTCTGTATCCCGCGGGTGTCCCAGGTCAGTTTCTTGGGTCGCAGTGGCTTCCTAAGGGCAGTCTCCCAGACGCTGAGTCCCGGAAGCCGGCTCCGTCGGCTGCTGTCCGAGGTGCTGACGGCCCCCGCGGGCCCTCGGAGCTGCTGAGCGGGGAGTGGAAGGAGGCTCTCAGTGAAGCGAGAGTCGCTCAAGGCTCCTGCGAGTGTTGACAAGAGTCAGAGTTCTGACCCGTGGAAAGCGGAGGTCAGTGTCCCGAGGTGCGGAGAGGGTGGCAGTGGCGCTTGCAAGGAACGCTTCAGGGCACCCGGGAATTGTGAGAAAAAGGACTGCTTGCTCTTGTTAATTGGGCTGAAATACCTCGGGATTTGGGAAAAGGATTAATTTTCTGCTGAATGGCAGTTCAGGAATTGCAAGAATGATTTTATGAAACAATATTTGTTGGAAGAGATCATTTGGCAACTTTTCTTTCTGACATGCAACATATAACGTGGCATGGTTTCAGATAGACAGAGAAGGTTTCTCAGATCTTGTGTACCTCAGAATCACGTGGGCAAACTTGTTTTAGAGGCATACTCCCCAGGTTCTTCACTGCAGGGGCTCTGATGGAGCCTGGCTGAAGTGGAGCCTTGGGGTCTCTGCATTGCAGACTTTCACTTCAGATTTCTTTGAAGCATGCATTTTGAGGGCAGTATTTTGGGAACCATTGCAATAAGTCATGGAAATGGGAGCAATATACAAATAAATAAAATTATGTAAAATAGACTGTAGTGAGATATATTTTAGTCTATACTATTAGAGATTTTTGATTGACCACACCAAACTATTTTCATCCATTTTTCTCTCTTAATCTCAAGATTTTGAAATTACAATAAGCAATTAAAAAATTGTACCTTTCTTTCAAAGTATACTACTTAGGACATATGTATAACAAGACATTGTAATAATACTAGTATTAGTAAGAAACACAGAAGGAATGAGACTTTAAATGAATTATTTTACATTCAAATTTAACCATGTATGTATTTAACTTTCTTGTAATTTTATAAAAATAATTCCATCCAAAAGATTTGTTTTGCCAACTTAGGGGAAGAAGTTAACATATTAAAGACCCACTCTCTGTAATTTGTGATTTTTCTCTATTGAGAACTTCATATTCCCTAGAGAAGACAATTTAGCACAAAGTTAATTGAAGATTTAGTGAATTATTATGTCAAAAATAACTAGTGGATATCAAATGGAAGAAAATATATATTGATGTAGCCTTTGAAGAACACAATAAGACAAGAATACAACTAGGGAAATGAAGAGAATTATTGCAGCCCATCACACATTCTGTGTGGGTTATTTTTAAACTTCATTATCAACTTGGTTTGGCATCAGGCTGACATTAGGAACATTCAAAACATTTTAGCAATATTTGCATCACTCATGGACTACCTATTGAGGTGTTCCAGTTTTCTCTGTACTCCGTAACAGCAAGACAAATTGAAGACACAGGCTATTATAATCAACAGTCTTTCAATATATATTGCATAGCCAACAAATACGCACATCATATACTTGATATACTTGTATGCATTTTTTAATTATCATTGCAATAATTTTTCTGGATCTCATATACATAAGCTTATTTCAACCACAAATTGGATATTAGTAGGATTGGAGACCTAATTCTATTAGACAGATGTGACTGACAGCCACTTAAAATGTTTTCTTCTCTCCACAAGCTGATTGGTCAACATCATGCCCTAGAAAAATCTGATTTTCCTTAACATATTTATGCATAATAATAGCTATGATATTTGACCTATTTTTAAAGGAACTTTAAATGTAGCAATGGTTCAGTATAATGTTTGTAGGGAAACTACAAAGAATATGTGAGTATAAGATTTGAACCAACACTCAATCATGTTGTATAAAAGCAAGAAGTTCTACCTATGAGCTTTCTTAACCACCTTATTGCTGAATACTAAACTAAGTATTGCAAGTTATAAAATGAAATAAGTAATGGGTTTTCCTTAAGGGTGTTCTAAATATTAGATAAGGTATGTCAAATATTTGTATAAAAAGTAGGATAATGTAAGTCTCACTAAAGCAGCAAGTGAAAGGGGTATACAGGAGGGAGAGAGAGAAAGGGAGGGAAAAAGGAGAGAAGATGGGTAAATGATACTATGTTGATGTGGAAAGCTTGATGAAAAATTACATTTAAATTACATGAGAGAAATGAATAAGATTTTGACTGGCATAACTGAAGAAGCACATTCTGGGAAGCAAATAGCAAGGCTATGGATGGATGGATTAGAAGGGTCAGAGTTTATGAAGGGAGATGAAATCGCAAATGTAGGACAAACCCTTGTACACTTAGGCCCTTCTCCATAGTGCTAAGGATTTCAGATGCTAATTTCTGGGAAATGCGGATACCATAAATAATCTTAAGCAGATGTCTTTCATGATTTTTGAGATGTGGTTTAAGATATGTTGGCCAAAATGTAAATTTAGACAGGAGTGAGGATGGTGACGTGTAAGGGTAAAATTTATAAGAAAATTAGGGAGAAATGATCACAAAAAGTCATCCCTTAATTTTTTTTTTTTGCTTCAAGTTTTTACAGATATATTTTTGGGAAGGTATATTCTGTAAGATAAATAAAAATTCACCAGTTCATCAGTGTTTAAAATCATGATGTTGAAAAACATACATCTGAAGGAGAGAGAGGTACATAGATGCTTGTTCATGAGTATTTTTTAGGGGGGTTGATTGTAAAGAACAATAACAGATACCACAGAACAGTACTTCTGATGCTGTTTTAATTGAATAGATTTAAAGCACAATTTTTAAATATTGGTAGTACATGTAAATGATGTTTCTGAAGAATAACTCTGACCTGAAATAAATGGATAAATTATATTTATTTATAGATATGTATTTCTTCATACCTTTTGGTGTTGTGTAGGAAAAAAATTCTAAGAATGGATTTGAATATTTTAGTATTTAGCATTGGTTTTGCCATAGGTTTTTTGTCCTAGATAGTAGGGATACACTACATTTCCATTTTTTTTCTAAGTCTTCCAGTTTTTCTTGCTCTTCTTTTTAAGTAGCTGACTTAAAAATTGTTAAAAACCATTTTTGTTTTATGTAACTTCCCCTGTTTTTCTTAGTCTCTGTTTTACCATTTCCAATAATCTTTTAAAATTGTGCATGGCTAATCAATTACTGAGGTTTAGTCATATATTTCTTTAAGTGAAAATGTATATGTTCAGTATAGAAAATTATTGTGTGTTTGTTTTAATTTTAGTGATTAGTGTTCCTAGTGTACTCATATAATAAACACATGTTGAGTAGACAGAGTGATGAATCAGTGTAGAAAAATTTTTGGAAATGTAGGTCATAAGAAAATTTTGAAAAAAAAAAGCCAATTTGAAAATTTTAATTTAAAAGCATTATTTTAAAATAGGAATTTTTAATTTTTATTTATAAGAATGAGCCGTTGTTTGATTTGTTAGTCTATAACAGGAACTACATGTACTTTATTTTATAATTCATTAACTATACTGTATTGGGAATATAAAACTAGGTTCTAACTCTAGTAATGTCAATACTAATTTGTATGATGTAACTTGCTCAGTGTTATCACTTTATTCTTAATTATTCCACTAGAGTAAACTCATCCCTAATGAAAATGTTACTACAAAACTTTTTTGTGATTTCATGCATATAAATCATAAAGTATTGCTTTTTTAAAACTCATGTTCCTTGGAGGTAATCTATAATGAGTATCCATAATTACTATGAGGTATATTCATCAATTATGTCAGTTGTGTTGTATTTATTTCTCAGTCATTAGATTTTCTTCTTATATTTAGGTGTAAGATAATGTGCTACATAAGGACATAGTGTTAGAATATCTCAAGAAGTAGTTTTGGATTGATATTGCTCTTCAGTGGATACAATCTCACTCATGGCAGATCATGCACAGACACATTCTATCTTTTTTTTTTTTTTTTTTTTTTTGCTATCTCTTTTCATGTTTTTCTTCTTTTCCGAAGGGAAAGAAAGAGGAAAAGATGTCTGACTAGAAATTGTCTTGATCAGAGGTTTGGAGAATTCAACTTTTAGGTCATTTTTTGACAAAACTTAAAGTCTTCCACACTCTCTGCCCTCATTTCTGAATTTAAAGGTTGTTTTGCCATTGATGAACCCTGAGTGACTGCCTAGTGTTTCCAGCACCTGTCTTGTTTCACAGGCGGGAGGAACTGAATCCCTAGAGTCCAGGTAGTGTGCTTAAAAAGAGACTAATAGGATTGGGAGCCATGGTTCTGTTTCCAATTCAATGGCAACATCTTCAGTAAGTCCCTTCATCCTCAGTATTTCAGTTGCAGGCTCCCAGATGCCCATGGCACACAGACAAATTCATGCCAGAGCCATGTCACAAAGAGTTTAGCTCTACAGAGAAAATCGCAGTGAAGACACCACACAGTCACATGTTGGAAAGCCATCTTTTACTGATTTCTTACAGGGCATGGGCCAAATTGAGAGTTTCCATATGCCTTGTTACTAGCAGTCTAAAGGTAGGAAATGTGCTAATGCTCTTGTTACAAAGCACACTGGGGGATGAATCAGCAGAAAGGGAGAATGTTTCTCTGACCCAGTTGGAGTTGAAAAACTGCTTATAAGGAAGGCTCTCCTGGGATAAGGTCCATGGAGTGCAACAGTGTTTGGTTCCAGGTTGCTGCATTTTGGAGGTAAGACTGCTTATTGAGGACATTACTTTTCACTGGCAATGTGTTTCATGCATAAGTTATGATCATACATCAATGCCAGGCACTCATAAGAAGGCATACAATGAACTTCAGAAATGGATGACAATAATACCTTACATAATATGCTCCTTATGAAGAGAAGTTTGTGTTTAATATTAGAATGCATAGTATGGAGACTGCAAATAGAATGCTTTTTGTCTTTCCCCTTAGGGAGGTTGTAAAGCTTATGTTGTTACATCTCTTAAAAATGGATTTTACACTCATTGTCATGTTGTGAATGGCCTCTTCCCAGAGCCTCTGAGGGGTTCAGGAATCTCATTGTGTGTTGCCCATAGAAGATTCTCAGTAAATACATATTTGAATTGATGGTACAGATCTGCTTGTTAACATGTGAAGAACAGTTATTGCTGGTAGGTAATTCTGTTTCAGCTGACAAAACATGGCCAGTTTCTGTCTCCACTTCTAACGTTTGATTTTTTAAGAAGGCAAAATATGCTACTTATGTTTGCTTAGCTGATGGTACATAACATAATTTTTAAAATAGCATTCCTTATTGGGCTCATGCCAAATAAAGGTACCTTGTAGATTTAGTGCTTCATTGAAATGAAGAATGGTATAGTTGTTCATAAAGAAGGTTGTAGTATTATAATTAAATGCATACAGAAACTATTAGTGCATGCAGAAAATTCAATGGTGAATGTAGAGTACTCCTAGTTGTCACTCCTCAAATCAGACTCCAGTCTGAGACTGCAGACCTGGTGATTTTCACTAGTATAGCAGTGTGGGTCAGTACTTGATTTTTCCCTAGTTTGACGTCTATGGTAACTCCTATGGGTCTGTATCTCATGATGCATTTTGATTTTTACATTTTAAAAACTATCAAACATTTGTAATAAATAAATGAAGCCTACTGAACATTTGAAATCTTTTAGATGACTTTGTATTGCATGCTGAGGTATAACTTAGAGAGTTAATGACTAACAGTTTTACATCATTTTGGAGTTTCTAAAGTGTTTCAGATATCATGTCATATTTTCCAAATTAGAAATATTTTTTTGCTAAGAAATATTAGTGGCCCTCTGAACCTTCAGTGAGCTGCAGTATTTTTGCTGGTGGAGGTCTTGGCCAGGGTCCCGATGGCTGCTGACTACTCTGGGTGGTGTTTGCTGAAGCCTGCAGTGGCCGTGCCCTCTCTTTTAAATAAAAAAAAGACAAAAAAGTTTACTACTTTTCCTTTCACAAAAAGACTTCTCTGTAGCATGTGGTGCTGCTTGGTAGCGTTTTTACTTGAACTTATTTCAAAACTGGAGTCCATCCCCTCAAACCCTGCTGCTGCTTTATCAATTACATTTATGTGATATTCCAAATCCTTTATTGTCATTTCAACAGTGTCCACCACCAGTATCACTACTAGTGGCAGACTGCATTTCAAGAAAGCATTTTCTTTCCTCATTCATTATGTCATGTTTGATCATCCAGCCTATTGATCAACCTGGTGAGGCAGGTTATACAAATGTCGCCTTCCCTCCATTTTTCAGATGATAAAATAGCCTCAGGGAGAGTGTTGACTCTCTTATTCTTGCTAAATGGCAAGGCTGGGATTTGGTGCTGCTGCTTTGGTCTTTCCACTTCATCATTCTGCAATGACAAAGATACTCTGTTAGGGCCTCAGGTATTTTATCTTCCTCCATGGTCGTCTTCACTATCTAAATTAGATCTTATTCTGTTTTTCCATGAAACCTTATTCATTCATTGTAACACTTATCATAGTGTTAAATATTATTTGGGTGTCCTCATTTGCTTCTTTCTCTTCCTGTTATCCCCCCATTAGACCATTTACTCCATGAAGCCAGCGTCTATAGGCAGTCCTTACACAGTGTTCAATACTTAAGAGGTATCTGTTAGATTTTTTGAAGGAAAGCATGGGAAGAATAAATAAATGAATAAGTATATAAATGCAGGAATCAATATGTATATTTCTTTTTTTATTTTTATTTATTTATTTTTTATTTTTTGACAGGCAGAGTGGACAGTGAGAGAGAGAGAGAGAGAGAAAGGTCTTCCTTTTGCCGTTGGTTCACCCTCCAATGGCCGCTGTGGCCGGCGCGCTGCGGCCGGCGCAACGCGCAGATCCGAAGGCAGGAGCCAGGTGCTTCTCCTGGTCTCCCATGGGGTGCAGGGCCCAAGTACTTGGGCCATCCTCCACTGCACTCCCTGGCCACAGCAGAGAGCTGGCCTGGAAGAGGAGCAACCGGGACAGAATCCGGCGCCCTGACCGGGACTAGAACCTGGTGTGCCGGCGCCGCAAGGTGGAGGACTAGCCTAGTGAGCCGTGGCGCTGGCTATATGTATATTTTTAATGAAATTTTTTATAACAATTTTGGCTATGACTGAAGAGTATAGGCTAAATGTGATATATACAGTCTTGAATTTAGGGAATGTATTTCAATCAGAATTTGTGCCGTTGTATCCATTATAAAGCCAATACCTGTAAAATATTCTGTTGCTATTACTCTCTTCATTGGGGGAGGAGGATGGGGCTTTTATGCTGACTTCAAAGCAGAAATAAGAGTTAAATATTTCAGTGATTGAGCAGAATTCAGCCTGTATGAGGCTCGATATGAACATTCTAAACATCAATCACAAGTCCCTTTTACTCTTAAAACTCTGGTCTATTTGAAAAATATATGTGGGGTGAGGTTTTTTTCATGTTATCAGGAAGTTTTGATTGTTCTTTCGTTTCCATTGGCCACCAGCAGTGCAGTGGAGCTGTGGCGGGTTTCATTTGTTTTCTAGTGCCATTTATTTTTGGATCATTCATATCAGTCATTAAGAAGATTCTCTAGCTGAAAAATTTGCAAGAATGGACTAACATCATTCTCCTCTCTTGGTGGTTTTCTCAGTGTCATTAATTCAAGGCAAACTGTGTTTAGGGATGTAGATTTTTCCTTTTTCCTTGGTTGTCAGGAGACCACATCAACAATAGGAACTATTTCTCAGTATTAACTGATGCATCCCTCCCCCTTTTTATTGTATTTTTCCGCTGAATTAAACATTATACATAAGCCTTTAATACAATTAACAAAAACTTTAGCATGCATGTTAGTAACATTTGAGATGCATAAAAATAAAATTAAGATGTGAAAATATCACAGTTCTTTAAATGCTCTAATTTGTGCCTCATTCAGTTTGAAAGAGGATGTGAATTTTATTGATAAATCAATATATTTTATCACAGTTCTATAATAAGAGTTTCTTTTATGCAAAATCTTCACTGAAATTACATGCTATAATTCATGACATGAAACAGTATTTATTTTATTTATTTATTTAATTTTGTATTGATTTTAAAGGCTAACAAATCTGTTGTTTTAAATTATATAACCCTGATTGTATTTGATACATATGTATAACATACTTGTTAGTTCAGTATCACATCATTGTTCCTTTAAAATATGACTTTTTGAATAAGATTTTATAAGTATTAATTTTAATAAATAGAAAAAGTGTTCTGAGTCACTCACCGTGTTATTCTGTGCATGCCCTTTTATGCTAAAAATTTTGTGTCTACTTGAAAATGATATGTATGTTTATGAGTGTAACTCAGTGCATACCAAGAATTATTGTAAAAGGAACAAAAGTTTAGGTAGTTTGTTATAATATGATTGATTTCTGCCAGTCTTGCTAACTCTACGTGTCCATATAAAAGTGAAGTGTCTATATCAAGTAGAAAGTGGACTAGAATGGCAACTGAGCACAGTGCTTGTCATTTAGGATATGCTGGAAACTACTGTTTATGTGTGAATTTGTGGAGTAAATGATCCTAGTGGTCAAGCTCTCTTGATCTGTTTTATTTCAGATGTCCCCTTATTTGGGTGTTTGGTTAGCCTTTAAAATCAAGTGTAAATTTGAATACAAGGATCCCTGTGAACTTGTCAAAGAAAAAAAAATCTGAATTTTGGAAAACAGTGCCAACCTTATGGTCTTAGATCAATGACGCCAAAGCTGTGGCCTGAAAACCCTTGCGAAATACTGGAATTGTTGCAGGCATGCACATTGCCAAGTTCCTTACAGGCATAATTTCTCAGCATTGATGCTTTCTGAAGGTGTAAGATCTGCAGTCAGTTGCAGGGTCCCAAAACATGCTTTGCCTTTCTAGAGCAGTACTCACACTACAAAAAGGTTGGGGATAGCTGTTTGAAGATTAGGATTGATTATGCTATGTTTTCTTCCATGCTGTTAAACATTCTGAGGGTGACTCATTTGTATGAGAGTGCATTTGAATGCCATTGAATGCATTTTCATTTCTAAATCTTGTCTTTATTTTGGCCTTGGGCATAAAAATTCCCTGTGAAAATGTCATCATTTTGTGGTAATAGCTAAAATAATGGTTGGCTAAGAGACTAGTGCTCTATGGAATGTTAATGTAAGCCCCATAATCAAAGTGTGTTTCTTCAAATAATATTGGAAATTATGTTAAACACATAAAATTGCTTTCTTTGCTGTAGGAATTGTCAGGTCCTTTAGAATGCTCATGATTTTGTTAATCTTAATTAGAGGAATGAAGAATTCAAAAATTTTCCAATTTCTCATGCATTTGGAGAGTTTTTCTTTGTGGAGGGATGGAGGCCTTTATTACTAGCACTTTGTAACAAAGTTCTCTGTAGAACACACCTTGGGAAATGGGGCTAAAGTATTGAAGGAGAATGGTCTTTCATATATCCAGGCCCTGTGAATGGTAATATGTAAGATAACTGCAGTAATAAAGTCTCTTTTAAGAGACAATATATTGACAAAGAGCATAACATTTCACATGGGGTGAGTGATATTTTCCCTTAAACTGATGGACAAAAATACACAAGGGTTTTTTTTTTTTTTTTTTTTTTTTTTTTTTGTGGTAACAGTCTGTGTTACATCAAGGTTTGTGTACTATAAGTCTTCTTATTTTCTTGGCATTATTGCAAAAGTAAATGATAGAGGAAGGGATGCAAAAGACTCCTGGGCCAGCAACAATAGATTGATTTTAAGAACAAAATATGGCTTCTTGAGAATGTCTGGCATGCATGAGATTCCTAGATAGTAGCTGTAGAAGCTGGAGGTTTCTTCCTGGGGCTGTGACATGGTGAGCAGGCAGTGCTCTGACATTCTGACATTGTGTCCCATCAGGGAGAGTCCATTTCTGTCTCTGAATGTGCCCTTTTTCATGCACAGACATTATGATGTGTAATATTTGTTATTCATAATGAGATTGTATAATATATACTGTGGTTTGAATTTGTGCCCCAGTGTTCACATGTTAGAAACTTAATCCGCAGTGCAGCAGTGTTGCGAGGCGGGACATTTAAGTGGCAATTAGGATTGACTATGCTATGGTTAAAGCAGGGCTTTATCCTCATGTGTAGATTAATGCCATTATCGTGAAAGTGGGGTCTTTATTCAAGGAGTGGGCTTTCGGTAAAAGGAGAGTTCAGACCCCTTCCCTCTCTCTGGTGTGAACATTCTGTTGTCCTCTGTTGTTCCCCATGGAAGATGTAGCAAGGATGCTGCAGATCACAAGATGTCAGCTTCTCAGACTTGAACTTCCCCACCTGCAGAGCTAAATCTCTAAATAATCTAGATAATCTCTAAAGTGCTCAAATAAATGCTTGCTCTTTACAAACTACCTAATCTCAGATATTCTGCTATAGCAGTCCCAAATGGATTAAAACAACATAATATGTAAAGAATTTATAAATTATTCATGTTTATTTGTTAAATAAGATTCACTTTGGATAAAAGCAATAAAAGTGACAACGCTTGTAAGAACTCATCTCTAAAATTCCTATTGTGACTAATTTTGGATAAGTCCATGAAGAGTGTGTGCAAGTTCATGAATAGTGAGTGATAGCAGATCAGAGGATTTTCTGTGCTGTTCTATAAGCCATAGTGCTATCGTAAGAGAGACAGTTTGTTTATGTGCCACTGTGGAGTCCCTGTGAAGCACCTGTGCTTGGTTCAAGGGTGCTAAGAGGCTGGAGATAATGGTGAGTAAATTAAATAAGGCCTAGAGAAACTGATATTGTGGGATCTCAGGTAAAGGCTGTGCCTGCAACCCTGACATCCCATATGGGTGCCTGTTTGTGTCCTGGCTGTTCCACATCTAATCCAACTTCCTGCTAATGGCCTGGAAAAGCAGCAGAGGGTGGCCCAAGTGTTTAGGCACTTGAAACTTACCTGAGAGAAATGGGTGAGATTCCTGGCTTCTGCCTTCAGCCTGGCCCAGCACTGGCAGTTGCAGCCATCTGGGGAGTAAAACAGCAGATGAAAGCACTCTCTCTCTCTCTCTCTCTCTCTCTCTGTGTGTGTGTGTGTGTATGTATTCCTCTCGGTGTATGTAACTTTTTCAAAACAAGCAATCTTAAAAAAAAAGACCTAGAAATGTAAAGAGCTTTAAAACGGTTAATTATGATAATGTTTGTTTTTTTGGCGTTCAAAGCTCAGAGAATTGGTTTCAAAAAGGGAGACTCTTGTTTTGGAAATATAGTGCTTTATCTTACCTTTCTATCTATCTACCATCCTCTTCCTCCTCTTTCCTTTTCTCTTACGATATGCTTATTTGACATCATTCAGTATTGCTTCAAAGTTTATCTTTTTTAAGATTCAAAAGTGACTCTCAAAACCTGATATTTTACTTTACCATAAGAAAATGTTAAGGATTAATTATCTTGGTGATTTCCTCCATACCAGAATACTTTGCTTTTAATGACAAGAGGGTATTTTACTTCCAAGACTGCAGTGTTGCAGAGTTCCTTGGGAAAAGTTACATATCAGAACACTTAGATTCTAGGGAGAGTTTATGTGTACTTTGGGGAGATATTCAGACTCCCTGATCCTCAATTTAATCATGTGTTAGCTTTTTTTTTTTTTTTTTTTAAATGTATTTGTTTATTTGAAAGGCAGAGTATCGGATGCAGGGTAATGAGGGCTGCGGCAATAGCTTAGAAATCTTCCATTTGCTGGTTCACTCCCCAGATGGCTGCAATAGCCAGGTCTGGATTAGCCTGAAACCAGGAGCCCAGAACTCCATTCAGGTCTTCCAAGTGGCAGGGGCCCAGGTATTTTGACCGTCATTTGCCCCCTTCCAAGGCACATTAGCAGGAAGCTGGATGGGAAATGGAGCAGAGGAGACTCCAGCTGGCCCTCCTTTGTGGGATGTTCATGTCACAAGCATTGGCTTAACTTAATGTATCACAACACTGGCCCTTTTTATTGAGGGTGCTAAAACTGGTGTTCTCTCTGGTACCTTCCAGCCCTGATTTGTGTGTTTTTCAGAGTCTGTGAGCAGTTTGAAACATAAAGGGACCTTCTATTTGCCTTACACAGTTGGGTGCTTTTTGTCATTTTTGCCCAGGTGGTTTTGTTGGTTATCCACAAGGTGTGCTGTGGTACTGGAACACTAGCTCCCCGAAGATTGCAGTCTTTCACTCAACTCATGCCCATTGTGAAATCTGGGAGGCATTTTTTCAGGCTATCCATGCTGTGTGATATGAGCCTCAGACATTTTGCACAGAAGCATCTAGAATTTTACATGTACATTTTTGCTCATTAATTTTTAGATTTCAAAGATAATGGTGTGAGCTTCTTAGGTCTGGAGTTAGAACTTTTAATTTATGAGTGAAACCTGCAGTGACCTGGGATATCACTTCCTTTGTATTCAAATCGTTACCTTTCTGCTGTCACCTAAGAACTACTGAATCTCTAATGTCTTCATTAATGCTGTTGGTTACCAAATTGTTCATACTCATATTTTAAAAATTCTACACAAATGTAATTCATGCACATTTTTGCAACTTCTGCGGTATTTCAGTAACATAATTTTTAATATTATTTGAGTTCATAATCCCCTCCAAAAAGAAAGGACATTGGCTTGGTCAGTGTATATTAGACATTGGCTGCATTTGGCCAATCTGGGATGATGGGCAGCATTTAATGAAGGTAATTATCAACTTAGACCTCAAAGGTAGAACTTGCATATTGTAGCATATGCTCAAAAACAGTTTTACCACATCCTATTTTTTCACAATATTTGCAGCAAAAATAATTTCATATACATAAAATCTGAGCAAACAAGCTATTTTGTAGGTAGCAACAAAACTTTGGCTGGCCTGTACCAGAGAAATGTAACTGATAAGCAAAATTGTTTAATTTTATTCAGTAAGAGGAAAAATGTAGATGTGCAAATTCTTAAGTAATCAGGAAATATCTATTTAGTATTATATAGATCAACATGTACAGTTGTGGTCAAAAGTTGGAAGTAGTCAGTGTTAGGTCTGGAATAGCTCGGGGTTCTGGTCTTTTGTACCCCCAGAAAGTAGACGGAGAAAGATGGAGGCAGACCTCAACAGAGACAGGTTGCTCTATTGGAAGCAAAGAGGTTGGCAACAGTCTGTTCTTGCGTGCTGGGCACATCTGGGACTCAGGTTTTATCCCTTGGTAGGGAATTTGCCACTGGGTGGGGGGAGGTGGAGAAGGTGGCTGGGGAAAAGTGGATGTCTCTTTGAAGCCTCAGGGGACTTCTCCCTTACCTGTTTCACAAGATGCTCTGTGCGCTTATCAGCTTTGCTATTTGCATTGCAAGGAGGGTTGGTTTGCCACCTAGGATCTCAGGGAAGATGTGGGGTGGGGAGGAGAAGGAGGAAGAACAGGAGGAGGGGAAAAGGTGCCACAAGTCCTTTAGTTAGTGATCAAAATTTTAAAAAATGATTTTCAAAATGTTTAGTTCCTATTTTTTCACTGTAGGTAAAATTCTGCTAAGAATAGATTATAGTATTTCATTGGGGAAATTTCAACACGGTATAAAGAGTAAATAAGCAGTTTTCTAACTTATCTCTTTGAAATAATTTGTCTACAATGGTAGCACAGAGATATGATCCTCAAGGGCTCTGTCTCCCTCTTTCTCCACTTGTTCCTTCCTACAAGAAGCTAGAGGGGTTGTGGCTACATTAAAAGGGAGAGACACTGTTTTAGTCTACTTTTCCTGTGGATTTAACAAAATACATGATACCAGGTAATTTATGGTGAATAGAAATGTAGTTAGCTCACAGCGCTGGAGTCTGGTGCTTGGGTCTACTGAGGACCTTCGTGCTGCATCACAACCTGGTGGAGGGCATGGCAGGATGAGACAGAGCCAGTGTTCCCGAGAGTTTATTTTCTATCAAAGACATGCTCTCAATAACCTATTAGCCCTTTAATCTATAGATGTATTGATTCCTCCAGGAGGGCAGGGTCCTCTTGACACAATCACATTCCATCTTCAAATACCATTAACATATGAATTTCGGGGGTGAATTTCTGACCCATGAACTTTTAGAGGACACATTCACTCTACAGTAGATGCCTGGTTCTGAGAGTAACTGAATTAGCATCCCCTGAGTAGTGCCAACTCTGAGAATTTTTGAATGGGTGCAGCTCAGGGGCATGGGCAGGTTTACTGAAATTATAAGGAAAAGGCCAGTTACAGGGATTTTTTTCTCAGCTGCCTACCTGAATGGCATTTACTTTCCCTTAGGAGTAAGCAATGCTGGTGTTTACTTGCTAATTTCTCCCTTGACCTTTGGAAATCCTATGGGTCAATTTGGCTCAGTATTCTTTTTTCCTTTTATTTTATCTCCTAGTTTCTTAAACAATTAATAAAAATTCTTTTTTCTTCCCCAACATCCTTAAGAGGCAACCAGATGAAATTTGTTAAACAAAGGCTGACAGGAAAGCAAGCATCTATTAATTGACATCCAATTTCCTGATATGCCAGCCTTTGCCCAAGACTGTACTTGATTATGCAGTAATGTGCAAATAGAAAAATTGGAACCTGCTCACGCTGCAATATTAATAGAAACTGTCAGTTAACTAGGGGAGGAACGCACAAGGCAGTCTCACATATTACTGAACTATTTTCTGTGTCTGTTACCAGAAAAGTGCCTGTGCTTCCAGGTCACACTTCTATGGAGATTTTTCTGTGTGGCTGCCTGCATCATGATGGAAATTATGGAAACAGCAGCAATCACAAAAACAAAACAACAACACAAAACTAGAATCACAAAGCAAAACAAGATAGAGTTCCATTGTCTTGATGGTAGAGCCTGTTAGGTGGTGAAGAAGGGTGAAGGGACTGGTTGTATGAATATGTGTGACAGAACACTATTTTTGATACTTCAGAGTGGAGTGCTGTTAAGTGATTTACACTTATTCTAACAGCTTAGTCCAAAATAGGCTATATGTATAGATTTTTTAAAATTCCAGGCTAATCAAAGCACCTTTTTAAAAAAGATTTATTTATTTATTTGAAAGGCAGAGTTACAGAGAGGCAGAAGCAGAGAGAGGTCTTCTATCCACCAGTTCACTCCCCAATTGGCCCCAAAGGCCAGAGCTGGATCGATCTGAAGCCAGAAGCCTGGAGCTTCCTCCAGGTCTCCCATGCAGGTGCAGGAGCCCAAGGACTTGGGCCATCATTCACTGCTTTCCTAAGTCATAGCAGAGAAGTGGATTGGAACTGGAGCACCCAGGACTCAAACCAGCACCCATATGGGATGCTGGTACTGCAGGTGGTGGCTTTACCAACTACACCAGAGTGCTGGACCCAAAGCACCTGTAGCTTAGCATTGCAACTAGCTGGAAAGGAGGCAAAGCAGTGAAAATTTCTGTTTTTGATTTTCAAAAAAAATATCATTAAGTTACCTTTTGTATTCTCCTTTGTAACTTGACTTTTTTTTTTGTTCAAATACCCTGTGTTGACTAGCACATTCTTGTTATCTCTATCATTTTAAATACTTCAGATTTAAGAGGTGACTTAGCTAATATGCAGGGTTTTCAAAAAGTTTATGCAAAATGTGTATCATAAAAAAGGCATAAATTTCCAAGTATTTTCTTCCAAAATAAATTTACCTTTTAATTCTATTTTCTTTTTTCTCATATCTGAGTAAATATTTAATTAATATAAACAGTATATGTAAAAGAATTATATAGAAAATATTGGCATATTATAAAAGTGATACAGAAATTTCAGTACAACAGTAAAGCACAAGTCAGTTTTCATGGTTTTGTTGAGACTTATGAATTCTAAAAATGAATTAAATGTAATTTTGTAAAGTGCCTATGTAAGCAAACAAAATATTCACAGAAGGTAAAGAAAATTAATATGATATATACTTCCATGTGTTGAAGGCAGGCATATAGGATAAAATTGATAGGTTTGTGAGCTGGAAGACCACGCCTTTACCACGCCCCTGTGTAACCTCTTGCCCTTACCTGACCACACCTGTGTGCCCACAGGCCAATCAGGCTGATTAACTACTCGCCTTTGGAAGTGGATAAAAGGCCTGGGACATGGTGGGCCTAGCCCTATTTTTGGCCTCTTGCCATTGTGGGCCAGTGCTGCCCTGCGCCTCCAGGGCACATGGCCTTTGGGCCACCCACTCCATGCTTCCTGGCCTACATGCTCCTCCATGTGGCTGGCTCCTGGTACTTGGTTGAATTCAGATTTCTCTCTCTTTTATATAGGGCCCTCGCTCTCCTATGCATTTCTCTCACTGAATAAAAAGCTTAAAACTTATCATGCTGCCTTGTCCATTTATTCCGGTCTTCAGAATTCTTCTCTGAATATTAGGCAAGAACCCACACAGGCTTATTAATATTAGGAGTATATTAATAAGCACACGGTAATATAAATGGCACCCCATATTACAATATCATATGGCACTCCAGATGGGACTTTTAGGGGATGAGCCTCCGGTTTCACATGCACTTGGAATGAAAAATTTTCAGCCATGTTCAAAACAACTTTTGTTTTTAAAAAGATTTATTTATTTTACTTGAAAATCAGAGTTACACAGAGAGAGAAGGAGAGGCAGAGAGGTCTTCCATCCATTGGTTTACTCCGCAATTGGCTGCAAGGGCCGGAGCTGCGCTGATCCGAAGCCAGGAGCCAGGAGCTTCTTCTGGGTCTCCCATATGGGTGCAGGGGCCCAAGGACTTGGGCCATCTTCTAATGCTTTCCCAGGCCATAGCAGAGAGCTGGATAGGAAGTAGAGCAGCCGGGACTCGAACTGGTGCCAGTATGGGATGCCGGCAGTGTAGGCAGCAGCTTTACCTGCTACGCCACAGTGCTGGCCCTCAAAACAACTTTAAGGGGCTGGCGCTATGGTGGAGTAGGCTAAGCCTCCACCTATGGTGCCAGCATCTCACATGGATGCCGGTTCATGTTCTGACTATTCCACTTCTGATCCAGCTCTCTGCAAGTGGCCTGGGAAAGCAGTAGAAGAAGGCCCAAGTGCTTGGATCCTTGCACCAGTGTGGGAGACCTGGAAGGAAATCCTGGCTCCTGGCTTCAATCTGGCCCAACTCCAGCCGATGTTGCCATCTGGGGAGGGAACCATAGGATGGAAGACCTTTCTCTGTCTCTGCCTCTCTCTGTAACTAACTCTACCTCTCAAATAAATACAATCCTTAAAATAAACAAAAAGCTTTTAAACTTTTAAAGTTACATTGTCACCTACTACCTCCCATTCTAAAATCTTTACATTTTAAGATATAAAGAATGCTAACCTCCTATCTATCTTTTTAAAATTAATTAATGTATTTTTATTAATTATTTTTATTAATTAATGTATTTCAAATGATGGTAGTTTGGGATTCCTAGCATTTCTCCAATTATACGCACATGTTCAAACTTTGCCTGTATCAGTTCAGACTTGCGACTCTGATAAATCTTCACAGCCACATAAAGTTATTATAGAAACTCACAGAGAGGATGCTTGACTACAGCCAGTGATAACAGAGTGAGTCAGTTAGTGAATGTGTGGAGAAGGAGTACTTATCGGCTGCGGTGGACACAGTTAGAAATGCAAAAAGGGATAAGCTGATAGACGGTTGGCCTGGGGAGCCACTACTGATAATGTTCTGGAAAGCAATTTGGAAGAAAAATACAGGGAGCTATGTTTTACTCCATTTGGGGTGCTATAACAAAGTAGCATAAACTGGGCGGCTTTTAAAGAGCAGAAAATTCTTTCTCCAGTTCTGGATGCTTGGAAGTCCACGATCCAGAAGTGGCAAATTCGGTGTCTGGTGAAAGCCCACTTCCTGTTTTACAGCTGGAACCCTCTTGCTGTTTTTTTTTTTTTTTTTTTTTTTTTTTTTTTTTTTTTTTTTCTTTTGGACAGGCAGAGTGGACAGTGAGAGAGAGAGAGGGAGAGAAAGGTCTTCCTTTGCCGTTGGTTCACCCCCCAATAGCTACTGCGGCTGGCACGCTGCGACTGCGACTGGCTCACTGCGCTGATCTGAAACCAGGAGCCAGGTGCTTCTTCCTGGTCTCCCATGCAGGTGCAGGGCCCAAGCACTTGGGCCATCCTCCACTGCCTTCCTGGGCCACAGCAGAGAGCTGGACTGGAAGGGGAGCAACCAGGACAGAATCCGGCACCCCAACCGGGACTAGAACCCGGGGTGCCGGCACCGCAGGCTGAGGATTAGCCTAGTGAGCCTTGGCGCTGGCCCTTGCTGTGTTTTCATATGGTGGCAGGGACCAGGCAGCTGTCTGTGGCCTCTTATAAGAGGGCTAATCCCGGCTGGCGTCGCGGTTCACTAGGCTAATCCTCCGCCTTGCAGCGCTGGCACCTCGGGTTCTAGTCCTGGTCGGGGCACCGGATTCTGTCCCGGTTGCCCCTCTTCCAGGCCAGCTCTCTGCTGTGGCCAGGGAGCGCAGTGGAGGATGGCCCAAGTACTAGGGCCCTGCACCCCATGGGAGACCAGGATAAGTACCTGGCTCCTGCCATCCGATCAGCGCGGTGCGCCGGCCGCAGTGCGCCAGCCGCAGCAGCCATCGGAGGGTGAACCAACGGCAAAGGAAGACCTTTCTCTCTGTCTCTCTCTCTCACTGTCCACTCTGCCTGTCAAAGAGGGCTAATCCCATCTGTGAGCAATTCAGTCATGACCTAATCATCTCCACCTTCCATTGTCATCACCTGGGCTTTCAACATGTGTTTAAGACAGACACAAAAATTCTGGCCATAGCAGTGAATTAGAATTATTGCAATTTCCCCAAATGCATTTTATATGAGAGAATGAGAATTTTCTCAGAATTAGGCCTAAGAAGTTGTAAAGGCAGTCTTGCTAGTGGTTCTGAGGTCATAATTGACCATTTTATCAGGTGGCTACCCTGATCATATTCAAACAAAACATTTAATTTAATCCTATATTTAGTCTCGATGTTGAAGCTGATTGAGCCTTGATTCTTTTGGATGGCTGGTGAAGTAAAAGAGGGGAAACTGAGGAGCTGGTCCCGGCATCAGGAGGAACCCATCAGCATTAGTGGACATCTAGGGGAAAGAGGTCCTCTTAGGTGTCATTACCTTCATCTTTGTCAGGAGGGCAGTGATGGTGATGCAGAGTAAGCACTTGACTAATCAGGGGGCATTGTCTAATGAAGTATTACTTTGTCTATCTGAGGAACATTTTAGCAGGCTATTTTCCATGTAGTTAATGAGAATAAAACAGGCATTGTTTCCTGTGATCCGAAGTTTAGTGTACTGATGCAGGGAAAAGTGTTAAGTGGCCATTAACATTTAATTGGAAAGGGAATTTGGATGAAGTTGAATTTTTCCACATTGATTGTGAGATGAATGGTAACCATTTTTCCTCACTACCCTGATTTTTTTTTTTTTTAATTTGAGAGAGAGAGTTAGAGAGAGAGGGGGAAACAGAGAGAAAGGTCTAGAAAGGTCTTCTATCTGCTGGTTCACTCTCCAGATGGCTGCAGTGGCTGGAGCTGAGCTGATCCAAAGCTAGAAGCCAGGAGCTTCCTCCCAGTTTCCCATGCTGGTGCAGGGGCCCAATCACTTGGGCTATCCTCCACTGCCTTTCCAGGTTATAGCAGAGAGCAGGATTGGAAGAGGAGCAGCTGGAAGACTAACCAGCACCCTTTTGGGATGCTAGTGGCACAGTCAGAAGCTTAGCCTGCTATGCAATAGCACCAGCCCCTACCCTGATTCTTAATCCTCCCATTATGCCCTGACACAACAGTACTTAGATGAAGGGCATTCAGACATGATTCACATTTGCACAAGTGTCTTGACTACTTCTGATCTTTATTTTATTTTTTTCCACCTCAAAGTCATGCGTTGGACCAATGGTGCTATTCTGGGTTAAGACTGTTTTTGCTGGGTTCTTTTTCCTCTTTGTCCTCTTATTGTTCTTCTGACCTGTCAGAAATTTTAGTTCCACTAGTCCTTAAACGCCTGGTTCTGCCTTCCCTGCTGACAGCAATGAAATCCTTTTCAAGGTTCTCTGCTCACTTAAAATTAGGGGTGTGTGCAGCTTTTGTCCAGTCTTCAGAAAGACATTGGTCAAAGTGTCACAAGCAATTCTCTGTATCAGGAGAATGATCTCTGACTACAACACGTCTCTCAGTAAATTAGTCTACTGTTTTATATACATGGTTCTCACTACTTGGAATATTCTCTCTCTTTTTTAAAGCTTCCATTCCTACTTCCCATTTTTCCTGATATTCCTTGAACTCAGATTTTGTTTCCCTCTGAAGGTGAGGAGCATGGGCTCATTTGTGTCCTGTACCCCATGCTCACCCCAGCCCCGGTGTATTTCCTAGACAAATATGCTTTTCTTCCTATCTGGAATTCATCTATCTATGCTCTGTGTTTTGATTTTCCTATGCCCACAGTCACTGTTTCTTTTCAATGTATCTTCCTTTCCATTAAGTTCTTTGCTTTCATCATAATTGTCTTCTTCTTAAAAATATTTACTTATTTATTTATTTGAAAGGCAGAGTTGGGGGGGGGAGAGAGGTCTTCCACCTGCTAGTTCACTCCCCAAATGGCCATATGACTAGAGCTGGGCAGGTCTGAAGCCAGGAGCCAGGAACTTCTTCCTGGCCTTCCATATGGATACAGGAGCCATGCTCTGCTATGTTCCCTGGCACATTAGCAGGGAGCTGGGTCAGATGTGGAGCAACAGGGACTTTGACGCCCATGTCGGATGCTGGAGTTGCAAGTGGCGCCTTTACCTGCTGTGCCACAATGCCAGCCCCTTGCTTTCATTTTCATATGGGAAATAACATTTCTGTTTTTAAAAGAGATACACCATGCCCTTTGCTTGACCACCTTCCCCTGACTGTTGAATTCTTTTTTCACAGTCACTTTCCTTGACTACGTATTTCTGAACAATATTTCAGGGACTGGATCAGCCAGTAGCCCTTGTATGTGCCCTGGTAGTTAGTTGAACTCTCCAAGTTGCACTGCATTTCGTCACTCAGTCCTAAAGATAGTTTTCATCTGTATTCTTTTTCCCAAGTTGTTAACTCAATCATGCCCAATAATTTAGTAATGTAGTAAATGCTCATCCTGTATTCCCATTGCCCTAGTCTGGAACTCTCAGATGCAGCAATTTATCATTTGTCTTTACTTGGTGATTCGCTTATGTTCTGCTTTCTTATATAATATTACATATATAAATAATATCACTCCTCCTGCCATTTCCAGGGTAGGAACTCCGAATGTCACCTGCCGCTAAACGTTAAGAGTGCCTGCTTCAATGTGTATTAAAATGGAGTGAATAGAGTTAATGACTACAGTGACCAGATGCAGGTAATAAGGATCAGCTCCCTGGTCTAGGCAGAGGGGCCCAGTGGACATTCTTTCAGCCCTATGTCTGGAGCAACTAGGAATTAGCAGAGTGTGGGCAGGAAGCTCTGAGATTCTCGGCCAGTAGCAGATCTTGCTGCATTTGGTTGGTCCAAGGAACAGGGTTTAGGTTTCTTTGAGGAAATGGTAGAACAAAGGAAAAGCAACAGATGCTTTCAGCATGAGATAGTTGATAGTGATGCTGTTTTGATTAAAGAGCTGGCCGGAAGCAGAAAAGATGGCTTATCCTCAGAGAAACTGTCACCCACGGAAAGAGCAGAGATGTTGGTCCAGGTGTACAGAGTTTCAGTTAGACAAGAGGAACAAGTTATGGAGACCTAGTGCACATCTTGTGACCATAGTTAATTATAACATGTTCTACACTTGTAAGTTGCTAAGAGAGGGGGTTTAAATGTTTCACTCAAGACAAGGATAAGAATGTGAGGTGATGGCTATGTGAATCAGCTTGATTTAAACATTTCACAATGTATATTTACACCGAAGAGCACACTTACACCATAAATACTGTTGGCCCTCCTTATCCACTTGTTCTGCATTCCCTGGATACAAACAATTGATGATCAAGAATATTAATAAAACTAAAAAAACCATAGCAATAAAAATACAAACAAAATACAGTTTAACAACTATTTGCAGAACATTCACATTGCATTAAGTGCTGTAAGTAACTAGAGATGATTTAAAGTATATGGGAGGATTGAGTAGTTAAATGCAAATAGTAAGCTGCTTTAACTAAGGGACTTGGATCTGTGGATTGTAGTATCCATGGGGATTCTGGACAAAAACACCATGGATACCAAGGAATGACTCTATATCTAATTTTTATTCTTCAAATTAAAATATACATATAAAACTAGAAAACTCTCATCAGAAAGAGTGAACAATGAATGGCACAGAAGTAATAGTGAAATTGTGGGGGTTGACAGGAAGCATGTCCATGGCTTCCTGTCCTGTACTCATCACCCTTACTTTAGATAACTACATGGTTAATAGGAAGATCAGAAACAAGAGGGAAAGAGAGAATGGGTTTTAGGAAGGAAGCTCTTGGTCTGCTAGTTAAGTAATGCAATGTTGTTGAGTCTTAAATAATATTTCAAAGCATGCTTTTTTTTTTTGTATAGAAAAGCATGCTTGCTAGGCAAGGTAGGAAGGCTAGTTGTGCTAACTGCCAATCAGAACTAAAAGTCATGTTATGTAATGTATCTGAAAATTAGAGATGCATGTAGGATCTGTAGTTACACCAAGTGTAATGTGAAACATAGCCCTTTTTTTCTAAAAAATAAAAATCTGAGATTAGCTAGAAGAGGAGCAGCTTTGACATGTGAAACCCAGAAAAGTGAGGGCAAGATTTGTGCCCTGACAAAAATTCATTTACTGAATATTGAATTAACAACAGCATAAGCCACATTAGAAAAGGGATAATGAGTTAGATTCACCATTGAATTTCTTCCCATATATGGATTAAAGATATTAGGGCTACAATAAAAATTAGGAACCAAACATCAAATTCCAAACCAGGATTAGGAGGTGGAAGTGGTCCGATTGAGATCCTTTGTCTTGTGACCTTCTATGTTTAGAGAGCTTTTTTTTTTTTTTAAACGGAAGGAGATCTGATCACTGCTCTGTTATTACTGTTGGGCCTTGTTCCCAGAGTCTGAGACCATAGACTTTGGAACAATGTAGTTTTCCATCTGCAATTGTTCTGGACACATTCCTGTGCATTTCTGGTTTGAATTTCCACAAATAAATTGTTGCTAGTATTGCCAGTTGATGCTTAAAAGGTTATAGTTTTATTTTAAATATTTGATTAGCATGAATTATAAAATGGGTTTTGTTAAAAACAAAGAAATACCATGAATTCTGCATAGCTTTATCATTAAAACTGTTTTTTTTTTCTCCAGCTTTTTATTAAAATGAAAAATACAAAAGCTCAAATTTTGGGGAACTCTTGCAAAAATGCATTATGTAAGCTTCAGCATTTGTAGTCTTTGAATCTTTCAAAATCTCAAAAGACTATGAAAATATGCAGATTCCTCTATTTGTAGATGCTAATTACATTTCATAATACCTAATTTTAGAGGGAAAAAGGGCCAAATGCTGCATTGTTATTTGAGGAACTTAAAAATGAAATGTGAAAGTAAATATGCTTTGGAACATTTTTGTAATTCCTTGATTTTTCTGAGTTCCAGCAAGCAAGCAATGTACTTTTCTTTTCATCTCAATAGAACTTCATTACTTTGATGTTTGACTTTTGTAGACCACATCACTAGGCTTTCCCAGGCTATCATGTCTCTACAGTTTTCTACCATTTATGAGTTGACCATTTCATGAAATTCTTATTCTTCAATGCAATAGTCATTTTATTATAAAACAACTCATTGTGTTAATTTTATTTAATAAACACAGCTTACTACAATCTAATATAAACTCATATTTTAGTTAATGTTGACTCACTTGTTCCTTTGTATTTTGCTTAATTCTTATTATTTATTAAGTTGAGCATGCCTCAAGGATAGGTATTGTGTCAGCTGATCCCTTTTTTGGCAAAAAACAAGGACTTTTTAAAAGCATAATTTATATTTTCATAATAAAGCATAACATTTCCATGTTGTCATGCAGCTTCCTGATTTGAGTTGGAAATATCTTATTCCTTTGAGCAGTCCTATTTACAAAGTATTTGAAGGGCAGTAGCTAGGTATGAATGGGGGTCCAAGACTTAGTATTCCACTACTGCTAATTGAGGGCTTGGATTGAATGGATAATTAACACCCACAGATTATTGAAAACCTCATTTTAGTAAGTCGTTTTAACTTCTTCCTCCATTGAACTCCTTCCAGAGTTGCTAATGAGTAGTGAAACACACTGATTTGAATTCCAGCTCCTTTTATTTCCCTGTGTTATTTCTGGTGGAGATGCTAATAAGCAGGAATACCACCGGAAAACAGAGACAGAGGAGGTGGAGAAGAAGAATGAGCAAAAAAGACTGTATATTTTAAGGTCTGTTTTATATTGTTGTTGTTTTGCTTTTCAAAATTTTATTTATTTTCATTTTATTTGAAAGGCATAGAAGCAGAAAGGGAGAAAGATGGAGAAAGAGATTTCTTCCATTCACTGGTTCACTCCTCAAAATTCTTTAACATCTGGATGGGACCAGGCCAAAGCCAGAAACCCAGAACTCAGTCTGAGTCTCCCACGTAGGTGACAAGAGTACAGTTACTTGAATCATCTTCTTCTGTCTCCCAGGGTGTGCATTAGCAGGAAGTTGGATCAGAAGTGGAGAAGCTGACACTTGAACCCAGGCGCTCTAATTAGGAATATAGGCATTCCAAGCGATATCTTGTCCATTGCGCCAAACACCTGCCCAGCTGCTTTTTAAAACTGTCCAAACAGACTTCCGCTTCTGGAGAAGGTGAAGTAGCATAGCTCCTCTCAGGTCCTCCTTTGTACAATGGAAAAGCTCTGGACCAAAGAAAACAGGCAGAATCTGAAGGCTGAACCAAGAAGACAGACTGCTTGGGACCTCCTGACTTGGGAAGTGGTGTTATATTGAGCTCTTTGGGTTGTTGTTTTGCCGTTCTTATGTCCCAGATAATGTACTGGAAAGCCTCTGTCTTCATTTGTTTTCTGCTGCAGTAACACAATATCTGAGTTAGGGTAATTTATAAAGAAAAACTGTTTATTAAGTTCACAGTTCTGGAGACTGGAGAATACAAAAGCATGGTTTTGACATCCACAAAAGAGACCTGAATTGAATTCCAGTTTCCCAGTGTCAGCCTGGTCCAGTCCTGGCTGTTTTGTGCATTCAGGGAGTGAAATCAGCGAGTTTAAGATCTCTGTCTTTGTCTCTGTTTCGCCCTTTGAAATAAGTAAAAATAAATTTGAAAAGAATTAAAGAATTCTCCTCAACATAGTAGTAGATGATGATTTTGTCAACATTTTTAGAAAGATTTATTTATTGTTTGAAGGCACAGTTACCAAGAGAGAGATAGAGCTGGAGAGAGATACATCTTCCATCTGCTGGCTCACTCTCCAAGTGGTTTCAATGGCCAGAGCTGGGCTGGTCTTAAGCCAGAAGCCTAAAGCTTCTTCTGGGTCTTCCAGGTGAGTGCAGGGGTCCAAGCACTTGGGCCATCCTCTGATGCTTTCCCAGGCACATTAGCAGGGAGCTGGATTGGAAGTGGAGCAGCTGGATCTCAAACAGGCACCCATATGAGGCGCCAGCATTGGAGGTGGCAGCTTTACCCACTTGCCACAACACTGGCACCTGTCAACTTTTAAAACAAACCTACACAAACCCTACAACTATCATCTTGCTTGATGGTCAGTGATAATATCCCCCTTTACCGCCCCAGGATTGTGAACAAGGCAAGAATATCCATTCTCACCTTTATTGCTCTACCCAGTTGAGTAAAATAAGGAGAATCAGATCAGTAAGTGGTGTATTGGAAAAGAATAATAAATTGTCCCTATTTGCAGGCAACATGATTGTTTACATAAAAGTTTTTGGAACTAGCAAGTGAATTCAGCATGATTACATGGTGTAAAGTGAACAGAAAAAAACCAATCATGTCTTTGCACTAGGAACAAATGTGGAAACCGAGGTTTATAGAAAAACGTGGAAACATTCACAAGCACTATAAGAAAATCAAGAAACTTAGATATAAATTTAATGTAATGTACAAAAGTTGTGTGCTAGAAGTTGCAAAATGCTGGTGAAAGAGATGAAAGGAAATTTAACTAAATGGAGAAATCTCCACTTTTTACTTATTGGAAAACTTACCACAATAAGACATCAGTTCTTCCTAAGGTTTTTGGTAGATCAAGACAAACATTCTAAAACTTATATTGGAAATCATAGGTACAAGAGTAGTTAAATGTTCTCCAGTACAAGAGTAGTTAAATGTTCTCCAAACAGAAAATACCAGAAGGGAATAGTACACACGTCTGCTTCCTACATAACCACAATAATCAAGACAGTGCAATACTGGTGTAAGGTTACATATATAGATCAATGGAATAGAATACTGAATTGAGAAATAGACCCTCACAGCTAGGCCCCAGTGATCATTTTAACAAAGATTTGAAAGCAGTTTAGTGATGAACAGATGAACTTTGATGTAAACCTCATGCTTACACAAAAAAATGTATACAATGTGAACTCAGACATAAAGCTTCAAACTTTAGAAGACTATAGAAAGACATCTTTAGGACCTGTGACTAGACGAGTTCTTAGACTTAACACCCAAAGGATGACTCATAAAAGAAAGTAGATTAGTCCTGATAAAAACTAAACCTTTACTCTCCAAAAAGATTCTGTGAAGATGGAAAGACAAGCAGTATACTCAGAAAATATCTGTAACCATGCTTTTGACAAAAAAGTCTGGGAATTGGAATATGTAAAGAATTCTCAAAATTCTGAAGTAACAAACAATTCAGTAAGAAAGTGGGCAAAAGATATTAGCTGACATTTCACACAACAGTATATAAAGATGGCAAGGAAGTCCATGAAAAGATGTTCGGAATGTCAGCTCTTAGAAAATGCAAATAACACTGTAAAGAGACATTTTTAAGCATCTTTCAGGATGACTATAGTACAAAAGGTGAGAACATGCAAAGCTGACTTATACTGTCACTCATACATCGCTGGTGGAATTGTAAAATGGTTCAGCCAATCCAGAAAATAAATTTACAAAAATTATTTTCAAAAATGCAAAGCTTATTTTGAAAAAATCCCTCCAAATTAAGCATGCAACTATTTTACAAGCTAGTTGCTACACTCTTTGACAGAATGAAAACCTATAGTCACACACAAAAAGCCCTATAATTGAATGTTCATAGTGTCTTTATTTTTAATAGCAAGAGTGTAAGCAAATCAAATTTATGACAGGGATGAATTGCTAAATTGTGGGTCATCCATACCATTGAATTAAATAAAAAGGAAGAAACTATTGATACAAGCAAAAACTTGCATGCAATCTCATGGAATTATGTAAATTAAATGAGCCTATTCTCCAAAGTTACACACTATGTTTTGTTTACGTAATCATTATGAAAAATAAAATATTAAAGAAAGTTCACGTTAGTGATTGACAGTGTTTCAGATAGTAGAAGAAGAGACAGTAGTTAGTATGGGTAGAAGGGGTAGCAGGAGGAACCCTTGTGATTTTGGAACATGAGTGTATCTTGTTTATGGCTACAGGAATCTATGCATGTGATAAAATTGCATATACCTATAACTTTACCCCTCCTTGCATGAATGAATGCATGCAGACTTGTGAAATCTGAATGAAGCTGTGGATTGTACAGTGTCAGTTTCCTGGTTTTGACATGAAGATGTTGCCATCTGTGGAAACTGAGTGAAGGGAGTATTCGGCCTCTTCATACATCCTTTCCTATACAACTTTCAGTGAATTTATTTTTATTTAAAAATTAAAAAGTAAAAATTCAGAAGACACATGAAATATTTTATACACACATATGAAAATATTCACATATAAATACATACCAGTAAATGGAGGTTTTTTTTGAAAATACAATTTGAAAATTAAAAATTCAAACTTCAGTGTTAAGAATTTGACACTTACTCTTTTCTTATTTTATTTATTTTTATTCACTTGAAAGGCAAAGAGAAAGACGGAGATCTCTCTTATACTGCTACACTCCCAAACGCTTGCGACAGCTAGAGCTAGACTAGGTTGAAACATGGAGCCAGGAACTCAATCTGGGACTCCCACCCTGGTGACAGGGACTCAAATACTTGAGCCATCATTTGCTGCCTCCCAGGGTGTGCATTAGCAAGAAACTGGAATCAGAAGTAGAGTCAAGCTCAGGCACTTGACTATGGGATGGGACATCCCAATCAGTGTCTTTCCTGCTCTGCTAAACACTTGCCCTTCATTATTTGGTTGAATGAAAGTTTCTGTTAACATTGATGAATCAAGTTGAAAATAATTTCTTCTGTGATTGATAATTCTAATTTTTTCAATAGCAAAGTATATTTTAAATATATTCTAAAAAAGAAATGGGAATTACAAAAGTGGTTAAATACCCATACAACCCATTTAATTTTCTAAGTGATACATCTGAGAAGTTTCATCCTTGATCTTGGTATCAAATGCAGTTGCTCAATTGCTAATCCCTGATCTGTACTGAATTGCATAGAAGAGTGTATAAATTATGCTGTTTTTAAAAAGATTTATTTATTTGAAATCAGAGTTACAGAGAGAGGAGAGACAGAGAGAGTTTTCCCATCCACTAGTTCACTCCCCAGATGGCTGCAGTATCTGGGGCTGGGCCAGGCTGAAGCCAGGAGGTAGGAGCTTTCTCCACCTTGCCCACATTGAGTAGCAGGGGCCCAAGCATTTGGTCCATCCTCTGCTGCTTTTTCCCAGGCCATTAACAGGGAGCTGGATTGGAAGTGGAGCAACATGAACTGGTGCCTATAAGGGATGCTTGTGTTACAGGCAGCAGCTTTACCTGCTGTGGCACAGCACCGGCCCCAGATTGTGCTATTTTTATAATGCCTCATTCCAAAAGCTTCACCCTGTGTAAAATTCCTTCTCTTTAAGTTATGTTGTGCCTGGCTTTTATTTTATCATGCTGGGTGAGGAATTAAATATATGTCTCTACTGTTGAGGAACAGTGCTTTTTTCTTCATACTATTTGTTGAAGTCTTTACTTAGTGTAGGGTTAACCTAATGAGTATAAATAAACTGAAAGCACTGGGTCCAGTGCTGTGGCATAGCAGATAATGTCACCGCCTGCAGTGCTGGCTTCCCATATGGGCACTGGTTTGAGTCCCGGCTGCTCCACTTCTGATCCAGCTCTCTGCTGTGGCCTGGGAAAGCAGTAGAGGATGGCGCAGGTCCTTGGGCCCCTGCACCCACGTGGGAGACCTGGAGGAAGCTCCTGGCTCCTGGCTTCAGATCACTGCAGCTCCAGCCATTGTGACCAACTGGGGGGGTGAACCAGCGGATGGAAGAACTCTCTCTCTCTCTTTCTCTCTCTTTCTCTCTCTCTCTCTCTTCCTCTCTCCCTCTCCTTCTCCTTCTGTGTAACTCTGACTTTCAAATAAAATAAATATATCTGTTAAAAAAAAGAAAATAGATGTTTGTAAAAATTAAGAGTGGGGATAGGAGAGGGAGAAGGAAGGGTGGGAGTATGGGCAGGAAGGAGGGTAATGTGGGAAGTATCACCATGTTCCTAAATCTGGATATATGAAATACATGATATTTATATACCTTAAATAAAATTAAATATTATAAATAAATAAATAAAATAAAAATAAATTAAAATTATATATACACACACATATGTATATAAACTTTGGTTTTGGGTAATTGGTCCCATTTTTTCTCCCAAGCTTCCTCATCTGTCAGCACATTGACCTTCCTGATTAGTGGGGAGAGCTGAGAGAGGAATTTGTTCCTAAGAAACCTGAAATGCACTTCTCAGAGATGAGTCCTGCAAGCATACCCATTGCTGTTGTCATTTGTATACATATTCACTGATCTCTGGTGATCAGTCCAGTCAGAGGTTTGAGCCAGTTGCTTGCTGAAATTTTTGGTAAAAATTGAAATAGTGCATGGTAAATGCTTTTAAGGAGGCATGAACTAGCGGATGGAGAAGAGAATCATTCTGAAGGCTGAAAATGGCCATCTCCCACTAAGGTTGTCAGAACACATTTTTTTCTCAGTAACAAAACTGAAAAACTACTACAATGTTCACTTTTCCCATAATTTTGGATTTTCTTAGCTCTTGCATAGAATGTCCATTGATTTAATACAAACTTTTTTTTAAAGATTTATTTATTTATTTGAAAGTCAGAGTTACACACACACACACACACACACACACACATGGGGGGGGTAGAGAGAGAGAGAGAGAGGTCTCCCATTTGATGGTCACTCCCCAATTGGCCGCAATGGCCGGAGCTGCGCGGATCTGAAGCCAGGAGCCAGGAGCTTCTTCCGGGTCTCCCACGTGGGTGCAGGGGCCCAAAGACTTGGGCCTTCTTCTACTGCTTTCCCAAGCCACAGCAGAGAGCTGGATAGGAAGTGGAGCAGCCAGGACTTGAAATGAACTGGCGTCCATATGGGATGCTGGCGCTTCAGGCCAGAGTGTTAACCCGCTGCTCCACAGTGCTGCCCCCAGTACAAACTTTTTGGGAACATCTAGTTGTGCTCTGTCATCATTTTAAATTGGAAAATATAATGAAATATATCAGAACTGGATACCTAAAATTTATAGCAGGTAGAGGATTATACACTTAAACATTAACAGCCCTCTGTCACAAAGGAAACTCAAAAGAGATGAGGTAAATTGCTCAAGCCATGTAGCTTGCATGGAACTGGGATTCAACCCTCACATGAAATCTTTCTAGTATAGAACAGAGAGCCCTGTGTTAGGGACTGTGAAGGAACAGAGAAAGAAGCCTGGTACCATTTTCGTGAAGACACTCTGGTGACAATCTCATGGTGAGCCGAGAATGCTTGGTGCTGTGTCATTGTTAATCATTCCTCTATTAATATGCTACTGAAATAAAACCCAGTTGAAAGCCTGCATTTTGGCAGTACCTTGATACACTGATAAGAGTCATCTGGAAGGATAAATGAGTGTGAATAAGAGTTAAATTTGGGAGGAAAAATATTACAGAACTTCCTTATGGACTACTCAAAAGGCAGTTTGAAGTGATAACAGTGATGACATAGTCAATCAATAGAAGAGAAAGTTCAGTAACAGACACATTCATGTATGAGAATTTAAACAGCTACCAAAGATAGGGTTTCACACCTAGGGCAAAGGGATAATCTAACTTTTTAGGTAAAAATATTGGACAGGCTTTCACCTCATGCCATGTATTACATGTTTATTTGAAATGCAGAGTTACAGAGAGATAGGGAGCTCTTGTATATGCTGGTTCACTGCCCAAATGGCCACAATGGCCAGGGCTAGGACAATCTGAAGTCAAGATCCTGGAACTCCATCTGGGTCTCCCACAAGGGTGGCAGTGTTCGAAGTACTTGGGCCATCTTCCAGTGTTTCCCCAGACTCCTTAGCAGGGACCTAGATCATAAGTAAAGCGCCTGGGAGTCAAATGGGCATCCATATGGGATGCCACCATTGCAGGTGGAGCCTTAACCTGCTGTGCCACAATACCCGCTCCAACAATTTGTCCCAGAAATTGTGTTGTGAGAATTTTTCTCTGGAAACATTTGCACAAATGTTATAAAGATAATAATGTAGAACAGTGAATAACTCATGAGTACCCTAACACCCATCCCCTGGGAAGCTGGTTAAATAACCATGGATACCTTCAGACAGTTGGAAGCTGTGACATTGTTCAAAGATTTAGGTGTACACACACACATGGTTTAGTCCATGAATATTTTCAATTCAGCATGCATTGTATGAACACAAAGTTGGAGAAAATGCATATAAACTGGAAATAGTAGGGAGAGGATTCACCAGACAATTCTGCTATGTGTTAGACTGAACTCTTTTAAAGGGTGTCAGGGGAATCACAAGGTACTGACACAAGAGTATTTTAGCTTCATGGCTAATGTGAATTATTTTTTCGATATTTAGATAGAAATGTTGGACAACAGACTCAATATGCCCAATAGAAAGGCTGCCATGTTTACTCTCCATTTTCCTTCTCCGTATAAAATATGTAGAAATCACTGAAAACCCATGTGCATTGCTTTATAGGGAACTCAATTCATTTTACCCTAGGCTTATACATTTTTTACTCTTAACCGAAACTTGTTACTGCAAGGAATAAAATATAAGGAAAAGAAGTAACAAGAGATAAGTCCGTATTGTGTTTGTATTTTCTGGATTCTCATATACAGTGATCATGGTTGCACACACCCACACATGTACACACCCACAAACTCCTCCCTTAACCCTTTGAGTAAGCACTGTTGTCATCATGCCAGTTTGCAAATGAAGAGATGAGGCCCTGTGATTTTGTCATTGGTTTCACTGGAGTCTGCTGTCTACCTTGGCTGTGGGACTCTCCTGCCATCTCTACCCTCCAGGTGTTTCTAAGAACATACTTGTGTGTGGCGTTTATCATTTTGAGAGTGAATGAGGGCATTATTAATACCATGCTGGGACACGCAGGAGAGAGTCCAGGCTGACTTGGGCAATGAGCAATCAACAGTAACTGCCCTCAAACTAGGTGTGTTTCTGTTGTTTGAGAGTGATGTGTGTCCCAAACACTGATTAGAAATGTCCCCTGAGAACTGGAAAGGGGGCTCAAGGCCCCAGCCATGGGAGAAGGAGTAGCTTTGTGGGCAGTGGCAAGGTAGTCCTGGCAGAAGACACCCTGAAGACTAAAGGAGAGAAACAGGATAAAGATCTGGTGAGGGGACTTCATGGTATGGTGATGTCCAGACAGCTCTTCTGGTCTTACCTCATGCTGTTTCTCGGGCCAGGAATGCAGCCCCAGCCTCAGGTCTCCACTGCATTGCTGCCTTTGTCTTGGTCCTTGAAGAACCAGCCAGTCCTCTCCATTTGAGATACTGATCCCTCAGCCAGGGTGAACTGATCACATCTACTCTGGTTGGGCCCCTGAGACCAGCATTCAATTCAACTGCACTCTTCTCCAGTCTCTAACAAGTGTTGGCCTAGTGGAATGTGTCTGCTTGCTGGGCTGCCTGCTGCAGCAGAACAGAGGCCTGTTTTGTATTGTTCTCCCTGGCCTGGCAGCTGAGCCTGGGGTGTGCGTAAAGCTAGGATGGTGAACATGGTTCTGGTGGTAGGGAGTCAGGTGGTACATGTGGTCAGCCCTGAGAAGCTCCTGAATGTTTGAGTAAGGAAGTGAAGATTCCAAAACTGACTTGAAGTCAGATGATTTTGTTGGCAAGTTGATTAAAAACGAGAGTGTTGGAGACAGAGAGAACCGAGAAGCCCATGCTGGTGTAGGGACTGTGTGTCACAAGGTCTGCTTGAAGAGATTGGCAGGAGGACATCTCTTGGTGTACCCCTTTTTGTTTTCTGAATGTAAGAATATGTGTTATTTTAACCCCTTTTATAAATCCCTCCAATCTTTTCTTAATAAATTCCCATATTTTATTTTCCCAAATTTATTATTTAAGCACACCAAGTATGTATTATTTAGAAATACCTGCTCAGTGAAAAAAGGAACTCCCCATCCTGCCTGCTGGTTCAGCCACTCATTGCCTCCTGGCCATCTGCTTGCTACAGGAAGGTGAATTAATTAATGCATTAACTCTGCAAATATTTATTGAACGCCTAATGACCCCATGAAAGATTTTCCATTTCCTAGCAACATTATTGGACCAAATATCATAAACAAGTGATTTCTACCAATTAGGATACATTTTTCTTGATTTTCAAAATAGCCATTTCTTCTGGCCATGATTTCTGACACAAGTAGACATGAGAATTTCATACACAGTCACCATTGTGTGTTCAGGTGCCATTGCTTTTGAGAGCCCATCTGCGTGAGTTGCTGTAGACACTGTCCTTACTGAGTGGAACAGGGGAGTGCTGGGTGGAGGGAGACTGGGCACAGTCAGCTGTGTCAGTACACTGTGAGGTAACCAGCAGAGGATATTGGTGAGTTGGGCTCCCTTGGGCCACTTTGTTGCTTCCTGAGCTGAAGTTCAAAATCCTATCTTTGATAACTATTTATCAGAGTTGTTTTAAAAATTATATTAAATTATACATAGTATAGGGAAAATTACTGCACGTGCTGAATATGTCCTAAATTCTTCTGCATCTTTTCCTTTTACCTCATTGTGAAATGTGAGAAGCCTACCCTCTCTGCCTCTGTTATGTACTCCTTTGTATTTTAGTGAAATCTGTGCCACAGTGTTCATGGGTAAGCAAATCTAACCCTGGATATTGGTAGCTCAGGGAGTCAGGAAGTGTGAAGAAAGAGTGAGAGTCAGTCCTGGAGGCAGCCCTGGTTCCAAGTTGTCTGCCAAAGTCGGGGTGGCAGTCATCAAGTCAAGTTAAACACCAGGAGGGGATGCTGACATGAAGCCACACCTGCCAGAAGTGCAGGCCTCTTAGTCTGTAAACACGTGTGGGACAACGTTCACCATGAGCGTTCACCATCACTTTTCCCCTAACATTATTTTGAGTTGTTTACTGAGGTCCTTTTAAAAAGTTTTAATCCTAAAAAGGAATTATAATTGATACCAAAGATAGAGGGTACAGACAGAAGCTCTTTCAGGTACACCCGGTAGAATGGCACATCAATACAATTTGTCAGTAAGTCCAAGGTCCTTAAAAATTGGTATCTTTTGTCTAATGATTTCTCTGCCACACAGAAACATCTGGAAAGTTAGACAAAGACTTGTGGCTTGTTGTTGTCTTAATATCAAAAATGTAGAAGCAAACTAAATGTCTAATGAGTAGTGTTCAATTGAAATGGTGGGATATTGTATAGCAATAAAAATAGCATCTTCTAATCTATTTTTTGATAGGGGACTAGTCATATATGTTAAATAAAAAGGTGGGATATGAGATTGCATGAACAAAATTACCCCTTGATATTAGGCTATAACCTGAAATAAAGCAAAATGCTGGCATTTCCATCTGGATAGATTACAGGGAAATCTTATATTTTATTCTGTTTTTCTTTGTTATTTTCCAAATATTTTACAGTTTGTTCATTTTTGTTTTATATGTATTTTTAAATTTATTTTTCTGAGGCATGGATCAGTTTCAGGTAATGACAGATATTTGTGGACAAGAAAAAGATCCCTAGATATGAGGAACTGAGGGAACTGAGAAAACAGTGTTCAATGGCTGTCCAGTTGAATACTGAAAGAGATCTAGGATTATGCCATACTATTGCTGCTACCAATAATAGCATTTAATACTTATTGTATGCTTGCCAGTGGCCACTCACCTAACACTTATGCATTAGCAGGTGTGTGACGGAATCTCTTCCTACTGGTCTTCAAAGGTTATCTTCAGATTCAGTTTCTATCTTGTTGAAAATATTTTCATTTACACAGTGAAAGAAGCAAAGCTCATCTACTTTAAAATCATTTCAGTGTTTGATTTTGTCAGGCTATTATTTTTCATGTTCAATTTTATTTTGCACAGTGAGTTCTTTTCCTGGGCTGTCAAGTTATCCCTGCATTGCAGGTCCCGTTCCTTTGACGCATATAGCAGAATTACACAGACACAGATTGCTCTCTCGGTCAAATGTTTCACAAACAGATCATGAAGGGCCAGGTGCCCTGAGTCTCCACTGTGTTCCTGGGAATAGAGACAGCAGGTTTCTGTAGTCATCTGGGAGAGAGACAGTGCTTTAGAGAGAAGTGTTGTCTCTGGAGACCTAGGGGTGATGCAAGAGGCTACGATTAAAAATCAAGAAGGTTAAACCCAAAGGGAAAAAGGCTGCACTTTGTCACTTGTCTTTCTGATTTGAAGCTGCATCCTTTCAAGAGCCAACCTGGAAAGCGGTGGTGATTGTACGTTTAAGGATGTTTCCATCTTCACATCATCTTTGGGCTCATTCTCCCTTCTAGTAGTTTCTGTGTTCACGCAGTCAACATTCGCTGGGCACCTGCTCCCTACCTGCCAATTCTCACAAGAACCCCCTTTGTTTGATGTTGAAGCGGAAACACATTCTGGTAACAGTCATGTGCCACACAATGGTATTTCAATTAACAAAAGACCTCATATACCACAGTTGTCCCATTAAGATTATGTTGCCTAGTGACACATAACTTTTCTTAGCTTTTATAAACACACTGCATAGTGTTTGCAGTGCATTTGTCAGAACATTTCCCTAAAGTTAAGCAACATGTGGCAGTAATTACTTTGCTTTAAGTCATAAAGCTGCCTCGTGTTCATCTGCAACCTTGTCATGCACCCTACAAAAGCTCAACTGTCAGCCTTGCTCTGGAGGACCTGGCTTTTCTTGCTGATGCCCAGAGCTTTCCGGTGCAGAGGGGCAGCCCACAGAATGATGACTGCAATGAGTTTTCTTCAAACTTCGATCGAAGAGGCTTCATAGGAGCAATTTCAGAAAGAGTAGTCCTCAAGACAGCAATTTCTGTCATGTTTTATTTCCTTACCTATGAACTGTAGGGTAAAGGAAATTCTACTTACTTCATGTTAAGACATTGCATAAGATATGCCTTATAATTTTATTATGTTACTGAATAGTATATTTCTCATCTGCTTTATGTTAATGAGAAAGTAATATTATGTAATTCTGCTTTATGTGAATAGCCTTTTAAAATAATTTATTATTTTTATTGTAGTAATACATAAAATTTATAATATCAATCGTGTGTAAAAACTGTGCACTTCAATGGTATTAAATACATTCATAAGATTCTGAAGCATCATTACCATTATCTTCATAACTTAATGTTATGAAACTGAAACCTTGACCTCATTAAACAATAACTTCCCATCTCCCCCTACACCCTGCTAGTCCCTGGCAACTACCATTCTATATTCTGTCTGGCTGTGATTTTGACAACTATAACTACCTCATGTAAGTGAAATAATACAGTATTTGTTTTCTTATGAATGACTTATTTCACTTGGCTTGATATCCTCAAGGTTCATATGTATTGTAGGATATGTTAGAAACTGAATAATATTTCTCCCTCCCTATACCCTCCTCGTGTGTGTGTGTGTGTGTGTGTGTGTATGCCACATTCTGTTTTTTCACTTTATATTGACAAACTCTTTGGTTACTTCCACATTTTAGCTGTTGTAAATAGTGCTGCTATAAACACAGTCATGTAAATGTATCTTTGAGCTCCTGTTTTCAATTCTTTTTGGTATATACTCAGAAATAGAATTGCTGGATCATATGATAATTTTACTTTTAAGTTTTTGAGGAACTATCACACCATTTCCCATAGTAGCTAAACCATTTTACATTCCCTCTCACAGTGCACAAACACTTGAATTTCTTCATATCCTCATCAATAATGTTATTTTCTATATTTTGATAGTAGTCATTCTTTGGGTTTGAATTTTGAGTTGCATTTCCCGATAATAATTGATGTTGAACATCTTTTTATGTGCTGATTGGCCAGTTGTATATTGTATATATTTGGATAAATTCTATTCATGCCTTTTCGTCATCTTTGAATTGTGTTTTTGTTGTTGAGTTTTAGAAGTTCTCTATGTATTCTGGATATCAATATTTTATCAGATATATGACATGAAGACATTTTTTTCTTGTCTTTGGATTGCGTTTTTACTCTGTTGACATTGTCTTTTGATGTACAATTAAAAAAAAAGAAACAATTCCAATTTGTCTGTTTTTCCTTTTGTTGTCTGTGCCTTTGGTGTCGTATCCAAGAAACCACTACCAAATCCAATGTCCTGAGAGTTTTGTCCTATGTTTTCTTCAAAGAGTTATCATCATTTTAGATCTTACATTAGGTCTTTACTATATCTTTAGCTAATTTTTGTATACAGTGTAAAGTAAGGGCCCAAATTTATTCTTTTACCTGTGGATGTCAAGTTTTCCCAGTAACATTCATTGAAAAGACTGATCTTTCCCTATTGAACAGTTTTGGTTCCTTTGCCAGAAATTATTTGACTATATATACCCCAGGTTTATTTCTAGGCTGTCTGTTTAGTTCCTTGGTTTATGTATTTGTCCTTATGCTACTACCACACTATTTTGATTACTGTTGCTTTGTAGTACTTTTGAAAACAGGAACTTTGAATCCTTCACATTTGTTCTTATTCAAGACTCTTTTGACTGTTAGGGCTTCCATGTGAAATTTAAGATGGGCTTTCCAGTTTCTGCAAAACCAAATACCATTGGGATTTCGATAGGGATTGCATTGAATCTGTAAATCATTTTGGATGTATTGACACCGTAACACTATTAAACCATCCTTTCCATGAACATTCAACATTTATGTTGCATGAACATTTATGTCTTTATTAATATTGTCCTATAAATTATAAATTTTATTATAATTATATTATAAATTATTTCAGCAATGTTTTATATTTTTCATTGTACAAAACTTTTACCTCCTTGGTTGGGTTAATTTCTAAGTATTTCATTCTTTTTGATGTTATTATAAATAAGATCTTTCTATAATTTTCTTTCCAGATTGTTCATTGTTAGTGTATAGGAATTCATCTGATTTTTGTGTGTTGACAGTATCATATTACACTGTTGAATTAATTTATTGGTTTGGTTTTTATTCTGTGTGTGGAATCTTTAGGGTTTTCTATGTTCAAGGTAATCTCAACAAGGGACCACATATAACACAGTTGCCCCATTAAGATTATGTTGCTTAAATAATTTTATTTATCTTTTTCCAAATTGTATGACTTTTTAAAAATTTTTCTTGCTTGGTTGTTCCACTAGAATTTCTATTGCTGTGTTGAATAGAAGTGGTGAAGGTGAACATCTTTGCCTTGTTGTTGATCTTAGAGGAAAATCTTTCAGTCACTGTCAAGTGTGGATTTTCATCTATGGATTTTATTAACTACCTTCTAATTTTTAAAGCTAGTCAAAGATAATTGAAGTCTTTGTGTTAATGATTAATTATTCTGGAAAGTAGATTCTAGAAAGAACAGTATTTAATGGCTATGTGTCTATCTGTCCATATGCATACCTATTTATCCATCCTTCCATTAATCCCTTGATCTAGCTGTCAGAGTTGATCTTATAATGTATTGAAATTTCATGTTGTTCTTGTAATCAGGAAATGAGCATAATTAATACACCAATATCATTAATTTCTCATTTTACCTACCTTATCTTTATGGAAGGAACAAAGGTTTATTTGGTCAACTTTTTTTTTTAACTTTTATTTAATGAATATAAATTTCAAAAGTACGACTTATGGATTACAATGGCTTCCCCCCCATACTATCCCTCCCACCCACAACCCTCCCCTTTCCCACTCCCTCTCCCCTTCCATTCATATCAAGATTCATTTTCGATTATCTTAATATACAAAAGATCAGCTTAGTATACATTAAGTAAGGATTTCAACAGTTTGCTCCCACACAGAAACATAAAGTGAAAAATAATAGATGATTTTTTTTAAATGATGATGAAATCAGATCAGACCTATTGTCATGTTTAATCCCAGTGAGAGTCAAGTTGGGAATTGATAATTTCTTTTTTTTTTTTTTTTTTTTACAGAAGATCAGTTTAGTATGCATTAAGTAAAGATTTCAACAGTTTGCACCCCCATAGAAACACAAAGTGAAATATATTGTTTGAGTACTCGTTATAGCATTAAATCTCAATGTACAGCACATTAAGGACAGAGATCCCACATGAGGAGTAAGTGCACAGTGACTCCTGTTGTTGACTTTACCAATTGACACTCCTGTCTATGGCATCAGTAATCTCCCTATGCTCCAGTCATGAGTTTCCAAGGCTATGGAAGCCCTCTGAGTTCTCCGACTCTTATCTTGTTTAGACAAGGTCATAGTCAAAGTGGAGGTTCTCTCCTCCCTTCAGAGAAAGGTACCTCCTTCTTTGATGACCTGTTCTTTCCACTGGGATCTCACTCACAGAGAACTTTTGCCAGAGTGTCTTGGCTTTCCATGCCTGAAATACTCTCATGGGCTTTTCAGCCAGATCCGAATGCCTTTAGGGCTGATTCTGAGGCCAGAGTGCTATTTAGGACATCTGCCGTTCTATGAGTCTGCTGAGTATCTCACTTCCCATGTTGGATCGCTCTCCCCTTTATTTATTCTATCGGTTAGTGTTAGCAGGTACTAGACTTGTTTATGTGCTCCCTTTGACTCTTAGTCCTTTCATTATGATCAATTGTGAACTGAAATTGATCACTTGGAATAGTGAGATGGCAGTGGTACATGCCACCTTGATGGGATTGAATTGGAATCCCCTGGTATGTTTCTAACTCTACCATTTGGGGCAAGTCAGCTTGAGCATGTCCCAAATTATACATCTCTTCCCTCTCTTATTCCCACTCTTATGTTTAACAGGGATCACATTTCAGTTAAATTTCAACACTTAAGAATAACTGTGTATTAATTACAGAATTAAACCAGTCATATTAAGTAGAACAGACAAAAAAACTACTAAGAGGGATAATGTATTAAGTTGTTCATTAACAGTCAGGGCTATGCTGATCAAGTCACCGTTTCCCATAGTGTCCATTTCACTTCAACAGGTTTCCTTTTTGGTGTTCAGTCAGTTGTCACCGATCAGGGAGAACATATGGTATTTGTCCCTTTGGGACTGGCTTATTTCACTCAGCATGATGTGTTCCAGATTCCTCCATTTTGTTGCAAATGACTGGATTTCGTTGTTTCTTACTGCAGTATAGTATTCTAAAGAGTACATATCCCATAATTTCTTTATCCAGTCTACCGTTGATGGGCATTTAGGTTGGTTCCAGGTCTTAGCTATTGTGAATTGAGCTGCAATAAACATTAGGGTGCAGACCTCTTTTTTGTTTGCCAATTTAAATTCCTTTGGGTAAATTCCAAGGAGTGGGATGGCTGGGTCGAACGGTAGGGTTATCTTCAGGTTTCTGAGGAATCTCCAGACTGACTTCCATAGTGGCTTGACCAGTTTGCATTCCCACCAACAGTGGGTTAGTGTCCCTTTTTCCCCACATCCTCGCCAGCATCTGTTGTTGGTAGATTTCTGCATGTGAGCCATTCTATTCAACTTTTTGAAAACAGTGTTAAGTGATATGCAGTGTCTAGTTTTGCTGTTGACAGTGCTTCTGTGTAGCCTCTGCTATAACTATTGTTTACTGAATTTTGACATCAGCTCTGTGAAATTAGTATCATTGTGTGTGAAATTATTTGCAAAAGTAAACATGCCAACTGTGAGAGTACGAATATGGGAAGAAAGAGGCATTATGTTATGAATTTTGCTCTCCAGTTAGGTAAGTGTCATAAGAGAGTGCAAGAGTAAGTCTTATGTTGGCCCCTAAACTCTGTGCATCTGTGCGTGTGTCTGATTCCTGTGTATGTCGCAGCAGAAATAAATTATGTTGTACTCCCTTTGTGTAACTGCAAATGAAGTCTAGGGAGTCAGCATATCCTCAGAAGTTCTACTCAAGAATTCAACCGGAATGTTATTCTGGCAAGAGTTGTGAGTATAAAATGAAAAGTAATTCACTGTTGGGAAGAAATCTTTTGAAAATTGAAGTTCATTTCAAATGTGTGAACATTGGAGTAAGCAGTACTTGCTTGTATGTTGTCTGCTGATTTGATTTCTTCTTTTTTTTTATTATATTGTTGTTTGCTGATTTCCTTTGTTTTATTTAATAGATTGTGTATGTCCTATTTTTAAATCGCATAGAAATGTGAAATCAGTGTCAATTACAAATGCAACCTTTGAATGAAAATTGTGTCAATTGATTTGTTTAAAGATGAAAGAGAGAGAGAGAGAGAGAGAGAGAGAGAGCAAGAGCGCTGGTATGATTCACATTAGTGTTGCTGAAAATAAAAGGGATTTTGCCATAGTAGATAAGCAGGTCATAACTATAAGGCTAAATGTTGTTTTTTTTTAAGATTTATTTATTTGAAAGGCAGAGTTAGAGAGAAAGAGAGAAAGAGAAAGAGAGAGATTTTGATCCATTGGCTCACTCCCCAAACGGCCACAACAGCCATGGCAGAACTAAAGCTGAAGCCAGGAGCTAGGAGCTTCCTATGGTCTCCCTCATGGAGCAGGGGCTCAGGTACTTGGGCAATCTTCCACTGCTCTCCCACGTACATTAGTAGGGAGGTAGATCAGAAGTGGAGCTGCCAGGACTCGAACTGGCACCCATATGGGATTTGGGAGCTTCAGGTGGCAGCTCAACCTGCTGTGCCACAATACTGGCCCGAAGGCTAAATGTTCAATCCAAGTTTTATTGATGATTGCTTGTTAACAGTAATTTGCCAAGCATTTGTTATAAGTGCCTTCATGCACGAGTTCATTTGTTGTTTATGAAGATCCTATGAGGAAAGTGTTTTATTATTAACCCTGTTTTACAGATGGAGAAACAGAAGTGTAGTTTGGTTGGAGTTGAGTGATTTTCTCCATATCATATGGCTAGCAAAACATAGATGCGAGATTTAAACTTGTACATCTGGCTCCAACTTTTGTTCTTACCTAATAATGTACCATGCTAGTTTTCATTACATCATTCATTAAAATATGCAGAAAACCCAAAGTTTCAAAAAAGCACAAAGAACTTAAAAAATAAAGAAAGAACAATGGTCCAGAAGGCTCAGCCCCATCCCTGCCATTTGTACACCTGTAGCTTTGTGTCCTGGGCCAGGTGCTCAGCCTCTGTAGCCCATTTTTCTTCCCCTTACAGTGGGAAGTGACCCTCTTTACCCATGGGGCCATGGTGATGCCATGAGTGTGTCCTGGGAAGCTGTTGTTTTTATGCTGTAAACCTTATTGTCCCCCATCTTTCTCATCACCAAATCCATGGGCATCAGAGTTTCAGTAGATAGGATATAGCCAACAGAAAAACAATAGATTTTCTGAGCTTGGACTCTCAAAGCAAACATTTACTATTCCTCAGAAACTCAATAGATTTGAAAGCTAGGCTTTTTCCAAATTCCTTTCTTGTGTCTTGGTGTTCTTTTTACGAATGTAGAGATTATACTCCTTTCTCCTGATATGATCAGCTGTTTATGTGTTCACCATCCATTTCACAATACTTAGCACCTTGTTGTGCCCGGTCTTTTCCTAGGTACTGCAGTTGCATCAGAAAATAAAATCAAGCCCCTGCTGTGTTGGAGCTATGAAACAGACAACAAATGAAATTGCAAGAAAAAGCCTAGTGTGTTGGATGCTAACATGTTAAATAGAAAGAAACCAGGCATATAGGTATCGCAGTCGGCAGTGATCAGGGAAGGCCCTGATGCTTGGGTGAAATTGGAGCATGCACCTGGAGGAGACAAGGGAAGAGTTTATGCAGATTCTTGGAGGGAAGGATGCTTAGGGCATAGGAAACAGAAAGCGTAAAACTCTCTGCCATGAGAAAGGAAAGCTTGAGTTGATCCATTTATGACCCAAGGGGTTATAGGACGATGGGATTTTTGAGAGGGTAGAAAGGTCCCCACAAGTGCATAGGGACCTTTGGAGCCTGGTTCTTGGAGGATTTAGAAACCTTATTCAACAGTTGTGCACAAAGGCTGTAGGCCTCCAAGGACTGCAGCCATTAGCCTGGCACCTTTGTCTAACGTGGTGCATGGAGGGTGGTAGAGTGGTTGGTGTGTATATTAATAAATGCACCAGGGAACAAAGCAGCATGAAGACACAGTAATCCACCCTTATTCATAATTGTTTATGCCTGTGATTTCCTGTTTAATATTTTCAGACTAATACAAATTGTGAACTTTCTACAAGATATCTTGCCTGTAATTCTCAAAAGTGTTAAGATCATGAAAGACAAAGGAAAACTGGAGGAGGTGACCAAGAAGGGGACTACTGTAACATGATAGAAGAAATTCAAATATAGTCTATAAATTTGTTAATAATAAGCTACCATTCTTATCTTCTTGTTTTGGTAATTTTATTGCAGTTATATAAGAAGCTAACATTTGAGGAAGCTAAATGAATGCTACATAGGAAACCTTAGTACAAATTTTGCAATGTTTTTGTACGTCTGAAATTATTTCAGAAAGATGAGTTCGAAAACAAGAAATTTGAAACAGTATACAAGTAGGCATCATTATCAGTTGCTTGCTATGAAGCAAAAGTTTAGATCTTTTTTCATTTTGAAGCCATAAACTTAATCTTAACACCTTGCATTGTGCCTTGGAGAGACAGCTGAAGTTACAGCTATTTATGATTTCCCAGGAAGAGATTTAATAAGTTGAAGCTCTTCAAAAGCCTATGTGATTCTAGTCTTATTTGTATGTGCTTGAGGGAATAAGACATCTTTTCCTAAGACACATATTTCATCTTACAGATAGATATGTGTTGAATGTACTACACATGATGAGGGGTACTATATGCAACAAGCATGAATTAGAAATGGCATCCATTCTGAAGGAGCTCATGCTCTATGAATTGTATTTGGCAGTTCATGATCAACTTCAAAACAGTGTGTTGTGTGCCAAAAGGGTGTGCATCATGCATTGTGATGACCTGCAGGGGAGAGGTGTCGCTGATAATATCATCTTCATTCTGTGTGGAGGGGAAGAGAACGGGTTTCAGAACAAGTGACATTTCAGGAAGATGGGCAGAATGTTACCAGAAAGAAGAGTGTTCTGTATGAGGAGCTAAGCATAAGTAAAGAAAAATGGATATTGAAAAGCTTGGCTTGTTGGAGAATAGCCAGGGTAGCAGAGTGACATACATGTTGTACATGTGGTAGCAGATGAAATGTGGAAAAGCAACCCCCCCCCCCAACCCTAATGCCTATTTCCACATCGTGAGATGCTCAGCGAAGGGATTTACTCTTGCCACTGGGTTACTACTTCTTGTTCATGACATTCTTTCTTACTGAAAAGAAGTTCAGAGAATACTGTTAAAAATTGTTGTACGTCAGTTCATTTGGTTAGTTTCCTTTCTCTGTGAAAAATCAATGAAAATGAATGCATGAATTACAGGCATGGTTGGTAGAACAAGATATGGTCGGCAGTGGAAGCCTCATTTCCTAGACACATGTTTCTGTTAGCAGAGTGCTCTTCACAATCCTGGTTGCCTGTAGTATTTTCAAAGTTTGATCTAAAAGGTTTCCAACTAACATTTCAGAATGCTTGGTCAGTGAACTAGAACATGTAGGAGAATTCGTGAGAGCAATGGCAATGGCTGGGAGGCCATTTGCATGTCCACATTTTCACACTCCACTTCCCACCCATGAGTATTGAAGTTTGTATCTGCATGCACACACATATTCTATTTCTGAATACGTGGAGACAGTTATTTGCCTAAATTAAAGCTTTGTAGCTCATTATTTGCAAAATTGCAGTTAATGAAAGGCAAAATGTGGAATTCCTTAGTGTGAAAATAGCTACCCTAGGTGGGGGTTCTATTCTAAGAGAGTACATGCTTATAAGGATATAAAATTAGAAAGTCTACAGAAATGTATAATATAATATTAAAAGGCTCAAATTATTTTATCTTAGGAAAAAATTAAATGATATGTATAAGCTTGTTTAAAGGATATGCTTGTGAATTCTATAATGATAAAATTATTTGGACAAATTTCTTCTGCCAATGGAGTAGAATTTTCCTATGAGTTTCCACTGATTTGGGTAGATTTCAGGGTATCTATCCCACACCCCATTTATTAACGTTTTTGGCATGAGCTGAGAACTTGTATTCTTCTCAGTGGACAGAGGCTGTTTTGAGTGACATTTTGGAAACCACTCTAGATGTCTTAAGAGAGTCTGTATTGTGAAAATGAAGTCACTCTCTTGGGAAATTAATGATATAATCTAGCATAGTGTGAAGCTGCTAGGCCCCTGAGGCAAAGCAGTGAGCACAGAAAGGCAGGAATGATTACTTCCTAGTGGGTAGGCACCTGAGTCAGAGGTTCAGGGGCGAGCCATTTGGGTCCAGCAAGTCATATAGGAGTGGGTGGAGTTTTCAAGGAGGAATCAAAACTCCTGATTCCTGTGAATTTTTCTCTGCTAACCATAGTATTCCTTAATGAATAACTCTTCTTGGGCCTCAATCTTCTCATTTATAAAACCTGAAATGTTGCCAAGAAGATATGTGAAGATACTCATGCTGCTTCCTTAAATTCCATCAGATTATGAGGACTGAATGTTAATGTAAATATCCGTGCTAGTTGCCTTAGAATTTCCCCCTTTCATTCAAATTAGGGTTAGGAGAGAAGCCAGTTTTGATACTCACAGCATACCATACAGTTTACTGTCCATTTGAAGGCTTATTTCACCAAGTCTCTAACTTACTCAGAAGAATGTGAGTTATGAGACCATAAATTCTGTATTCCTAAATCCTGCTTGTTTAAAAAAAGGTTTATTTATTTATTAGAAAGAGTTACAGAGAGACAGAGGCAGAGAGAGAGAGAGAGAGAGAGAGAGAGAGGTCTTTTATCTGCTGGTTCATTCCACAAATGGCTGCAATGGCCAGAGCTGGGCCTATCCAGAGCCAGGAGCCAGGAGCCGCTTCTGTGTCTCCCATGTGGGTGCAGGGGCCCAAGGACTTGGGCCATCTTCTACTGCTTTCCTGGGTCATAGCAGAGAGCTGGATCAGAAGTGGAGCAGCCAGGACTCAAACTGGCGCCCATGTGGGATGCTGGCACTGCAGGAGGCAGCATTACCCACTATGCCGCAGCACCAGCTCCTCAATCCTGCTTTCTTACAAAGCAAACAGGAACCCAGTGATCTCTATGACATTGCACTTAAGTGGATAGCTCTGACATTTCCAGAACCTTCCTAGAAGGGATGTCAGTAGGTCAGGCTCTACCCTGGCCCTACTGAACAGAGTCTCTGCATGGACTTTAGCCTGTTTAAAGCTCTTTCAGGTGTTCTACAACCCTGTGATAAGAACCCCTTTCCTAAATGGAACAGACTGAGCAGAATTAAGTGAGGTCTCATATCTAAGTCATTGCATGGATCTGTTTACGTGGGGGACTCACTAAAAGACAGACTGTACTGCAACTTAAAGAATGCAAAGCTGCCTTCATAACAGCATTGAAAAAACAGAAAATTGAGCTTGGAGTGGAGCTATAGTTAGGAAAGTTATCTGCGACTGCTTTGGGAAACATTCATCAAAAGATTACGGTGGGACACTGGTCCATTGCTTTCTTAGGTGGTTCTACCAAGTTCTCTGAGTGTGAACAGCCTAATTCTATCAGTTCTTGCTGTTTCTTGATGTCTAGGTTGACTCAACTTCAGTCTTGTGTGATAGAATTGATGACACCCTGCAGGAGTACAGTGGACATTTGTGGTGAGCTGGATACTTTTTGTAGGGGTGGTGTGGGGCTAGAGGGGAACTCCAGGCTCATCAGGATTGTGTGTGAGGAAAAATAATTTTCTCTCTAGCTTTCATAGTTATTGATTGGAACACACCTCCATAAGAAAAAAGATTAACAAGAGAAAAAACAAACAAATGGGGCTGGTGCCATGGCATAGAAGGTTAGACTTCTGCTTTCAGTGTCAGCATTCCATATGGACACAGGTTTGAGTCCCGGCTACTCTACTTCCAATCCAGCTCCCTACTAATGTGACTGGGAAAGCACTGGAAGATGGCACAGGGCTTAGGCCCCTGCTCCCACATGGGAGACCTGGAAGAAGCTTCTAGCTCCTGGCTTCAGCCTGGCCTGTCCCAGTCCCAGTCATTGTAGCCATTTGAAGAGTGAACCAGCAGACAGAAGATCTTTCTCTCTGCTTTTCAAATAAATAAATACATCTTTAAAAAATAAATGAATAAAATAAAAACAAACAATTAAAAATAACAAACAAATGTGTAACATGTGTACCCCATGTTTACCTGGGAAATACCCCAGTAAAATTAGTAAATCTCAAAGAGGTGGCCATGACCTCAATCTTAAATGTCATCTGCTGTTTAAATAAAGGGAGAAGGAGTGGCCAGATTTGGGGAGGTGACCAGGAAAAGCAGGTAAAGGAGAGTAAATTTGTTGTGCAGATTTTTTTCAAGATTTATTTTTATGTAAAAGGCAGAGTTACAGGGAGAGAGGGAGAGGTCTTCCATCATCTGATTCACTCCCCAGGTGGCTGCAATGACCGGGACTGGGCTAGGCCAGGCTGAAGACAGGAGCCGGGAACTCCATCCTGGTCTTCCATGTGGTGGGAGGGGCTCAAGCCCTCCAGCCATCTTTCACTGCTTTCCCAGGCACATTAGTAGGGAGCTTCATCGGGACTGGGGCATCTGGGGCAGGAACCAGTGCTCATATAGGATGCTGGCATTGCAAGCTGAGAATTAACCCTTTGAGTCTGCAGTTCGGAAGTGATCATTGCCCCTGATGAGAGTCCCTGGAATTAGAGTCATCCTTTCTTCCTGGAACACACCCTTGGAAAAACAGATTTCCTTTGTAGATATAAATTTATTAAAGGGTCATTTCTGTGTTTTGATAGCTTCTCCTGTGTCTGCAGTTTCTCAAAATAACCCCTATGCCAGAGAGGCATATTCTGGAGTGGCTTTTTCTGATCTCCTGCAGAAGGTCCTGTGTCTCTAGCCCAGCCTTCTGACTAAGGCAGCATTTCACACGTTTGACAGCCAGAGCACCCACACGTCCCCACGTGCCCTCTGAAGAGCTGCTGGGATCTCTTGGTGGCCGGAAGGAAGACAAAGCTTTTCAGAGTGAAGTGATTGCTCACATTTGTAATATTGGGGTCCCTCCCAGCAAGATCTCCTTCACATCTGCTTGACTCAGTGATGACGCTGAAATTCTTTTAACATTTTCTGATGAAACAAAGTCACTAGAATCATCTTCAGAATACAACCCAGTTCCCTGGAGTTGATGGTTTCCGTGTTGCAGTTTGAAGACGATTGTTATCCCCAGCTCTCCCCACAGCTTCTACTCCAGGTTCTGTTTTGGGGAACCTTCTTTCCCTTTGTAGTTACTGAGAGCTCCCCACCGACCACGGGCTTAGTTCTGTGAATGTGCATAAAGATTTAAAAACAAATAATGTAAAAATTCATGACTCGGAGAACTTTTGAGTATTTTTAAGAGAAAATATTGGTGGTTTTTGTAAAATCTGATGTGTTTTATTGGGGAGATGGTAAGAGAAGAGACCATTGTTAATTTTTAAAATATGCCACCCTCTGCATCCCTTGATATCCTCTGAAATGATGCCGGCTTGCGCCAGTCTCATCTTTCCAAGATGTCACGGCACCCTGAATCTCCATCACACTGATATTTCAGATTCAGAAATCTACTGTGCTGTATGATTTAAATAATGATCAGGTGGCCTGGAGAAAAATAATGGCAGATAACAGCTGATACAGGTGAGGTAATACAGATTCTGATGATAGAAATTTCCAGTTTGGGGTATGATGTCTAATAGCAGGGTTAATTCTGGGGCTAAACTCTTTACTTTTTATTTTCTGACTGGGATTTCTTGAATCTGATTTTGAAATACATAATTTGGGCTAAACAATCTGAAGGTAGCTGCATTGATACTGGTGATCTGACATATCTCAAGATAGAAGCAGTTGTCAATATGGGATAAGAAAGCCCAATGCAGGAATCAATGGGTTCACACCTTGAGGCATTTAAAACGTAGTGTTTGAAGGATAATAAATATCTGTTTACCTGTATTGTCAATCATTTAAGCTGAGTATTTAAAACTTAGCTTTTATGCAGTAATGTTGCAAAATTAAGCTTGCTAAAGTGTGAATAAAATTTGAATCTTAATTTTCATAATTTTAACAATTGTTTTAATAATTGTGTCTTAGAATTTCATATAATGATTTTGTATCCAATTTAAAATATGAAACATGCACATTTAGCTTGTAGGTGGTACCACTCTGAGTTTTTGGAAAGAAAGACACACTTGTCAGTGTGTGTGGCTTTTGGAAATAATAGATTACACTGGGCAGGGTCGCCTCTTCCTTCTTTTGTTGGTCCTTTATCTGTGCAGCAGGCATTCGTGGAGGCCTGCCATGTGCCTCACTCTATGCTGAGAGTGCCTTTCATGCAGAACAAAAGCCATGCACTAACAGTGCTGTTGTGGAGACCGCAGGAATAATTATATCAAGAATGATTCATGTGTGTCCATGCAGAGCTCGGTGCTATGTGTAGGCAGCATGTAGGCAGATCCATTCACCAGGCTTCAGAGCTGGGGGCCAGAAGGAGATGGACGGAGGGGCCTGGAAAAGTGGAGTAGAGAAGACATCCCACTGAGAGGAAAGAGCTTGTCCAGGTTTCCAGGCTGGAAATGCAGGCGATGTGACTGCACAGGTGTATGTGGCTGTGGGGAGAGCAAACTGATAAACAGAATCAGATGCAGTCACGTTGGGCTTGTGAGCCAGACCTGGGCGTGCCACCCTTCAGCATTGAAAAACCACTGAGGTGTACAGTAGGAGTAGCAGGATTATGTTGGCATTTTCAAAAATTCATTCTGTCCACTTCTTGGAGGATGACAGATGGTGGGTGGTGTTCTGAATATTCGACATAGCTACAAACATCCAAAGACTGCTGCCAATGAAGAAAAGTGGATTATCTCTACCAGCTGGGGATTATCTACAGGCAAGCATACTAACAAGAAAAAAAAAACATATTGAGAATATATTAATACTTAGTTTGTATGCAAAATGTTTTGCAATGTTAGCATGTGTTGTTATATAAGTATTCATGGAAATATGCTTTGAAATTGTTACAAGTTGTCCTTTGCTCATTGTGGCCTTTGGCTAGGTCTTTGGAGAAATTTCTTATTTGTTTTCAGGTGTGTGTAGGACTGAGAGTTTCCAGAAAAGAACACCATGCAGTTTGTTGCTGTAGATGAGACACTGTTATGATAATTTTAGGCTTGTTTTTTTTTTTTCCAAAATAGGTAAAGGGGAAAGCATGAGATGGAACTAGAGATACACCCAAACTGATTTTAGAATTACTTAGGCTATGCATATATAAGAATTCCCTTCTGCATTCAAAATGATTAACAGAGGATAACATGATTTATTGGGATTGAAGGATCTGTTTTTGACCTGAACACATGGTTTTGGGATGTTTGGGTTGATAACCATCTAACAAATGTCTGCCGAGTTCTTGTTGGGAATGGTCAAATGCTAGGCTGACAAAAGAAAGACCTAGCCCTGCTTGTAAGAAGTGTCTACTCCAGTGGGAGAGAATAAAAGTGGAAGCCAAGGCGAAGCAAAATAAGTCAACAAAGAAAGCATGCTGGGTGAGAAGCGAGAGAGGGGTTGGGGAAGAGTGGTCCCATTCAAGTAGCAGATTGGAAAAGTCTTCTTCAAAAGATGTGGAGTTCTATTCCTGGGTGGGCCTTGTTGGATAGGAATGGTTTAAGCAAGGGAAAACTTCAGGATAACATCTTCTGTGATTTGCATGTGTCCTTCTGAAGTTCATGTGTTGGATCCTTAATCCACAAATTCATGTTAGTGGTATGTGGAGGTGGGGCCCTTAGGGTTTGATTAGGGTTAGATGAGGACATGCAGATGGGACCCCATGATGGCATTAGTGGCTTTGTAAAAATGGAGATTGGAGCCATCATAGTTGTCTTGCCTTGTGCTGTTATAACCACTGCCATATCTTCACCAGATGCCAAGTGGCACCATTCTCTTGAACTTCCCAGACTCCAGAGCTATGAGCTGAATAAACCTCTTTTCTTTTTGAAGTACCCAGCCTGTGGCATTCAGTGATAGCAACAGAAAAGGGACTAACATAGCATCTTTCCATGGAATCCACAGCATGGTATGGTGTTGAGTAGACAACCAGAATGCTAGGATGTGTGGTGTCAGTTCCACGTGTGGTCCACATTGCTGGATCACTGGGGGCTGTGAAGCTCGGGAGCAATGTCATCACAACTGAGCTGTCATAATTAAAGCTGAAAGATGCATGTGGTGGCTGTGAACTGGATGGTCTGAGGGAGAGAAGCAGTTGGTGATCCAAACAGTTGGATGCTTCTCAAGGAAACAGAAGAGAATTGATGATGGCAAGGAGAATGAACAGAAGGGAGCCTAGAGGAGATCGGATTTGCAAGATGACGTAAAGAAGGCTTTGAGAAGTGGGTGAAGAGAGCTTACAGGTTTCTAGGCTGAGACACTACAAGAGTGACTTAACCTTGCCCACCTGGGGACCTTGGGGACATTGCTCAATGTTCTGAACATAAATTCTTCATGATAGTTGTGAGGACTAGTCTCAGTCATATGTCACTGAAGTACAGAAATGTGTTCTGAGAAATGCATCATTGGGAGAACCTGTCATTGTGGGAACATCAGAGAATGTACTTACTTAAACATAGATGGCTATGATCTCACTAGAGAATCTAATCCTAGGAGATCACTCTTGTATATGTGGTCCATAATTACATGATACTTGTCTGTGGCTAGTTACTGGGTAGTGGAGTGGATTGATGAGCTCTTAGTCCTGAGTGAGTTAGATATGTTGGATGTACAAGAGGAGAAGGCTGAATTACAGAATTTAGGAACCTGTGACTCTCTCTGTAAATATTCACATGAATGCACCATTGTTCGTTTCGTTGTAGTCATTGTTCAAACTGCTTTGTTGGATTTCATTATTGCTTAGTGTGGGTTTCCACCTTCACTCCAAGCACAAAACTCCATTCCCCCAGCACACACATAGCCGTATGCAGTGGGAAGATGATCAGCATGTTGCGTTCAGTTTCTCGAAGCTGTTTTGCAGTTTATGACTTTCAAGCCCAAAAAATCAATCACAATCTTAACATTTTTGAAGATGAGATGCTTATTCCCTTCTCATGAGCTGGAATATTGATCAGCTGATGTGTAGCTTGAGTAAGGTGTATTTGCTTTAAGAGGTGTGAGGAATTCCTATGTGACTCAACTTTCCATTCTAACAGAAAAGCCAGCCTCTGATTTCACGCTGATAGTGTTCTTACCATCACTTATTCCCTGTGCATTTTGCTTATTGTGTCTGGAAGGTGTAGCAAGTCTGGAAATTTCAGAGCCATCTATGAAATGTTGAGCTTACATCCTATACTCTATAAACAGGTTGCACTGAAGAAGGCCCATATGCCAGACCATGAATGTTTTAAATCACTTACTAACGAAGGATCTAATTTTGCAAAGAAGGTGCAGATGATTCAGGCAATGGAGACTTCAGAGTCATCTATTTATCCACTAATATAATACATTGCAGGACCAATGCAAACTGTTCTGTGCACGTTAACATTTTCTAGCATTTCACCGTCCATATTTTTATCTTAAGAACATGTTATCTCAGGACTGGTAAGAGAATTAAGTTTATAAGTGATTGTTATTTGTTCAATGTAATTAACAAATGCTAAGTCATATCCTTTTAGTTACTGACTTGGCACTTAAGGACTTATTGTCATAATTTGGCATCTCTGTTCTAGTCTTATTACTTTGTGTGGGTTTTCTTTCCTCTGTCTTCTGGGATGTACCACATCCTACACACAGTGTGGGGGAAGAAAACTCTCTGTAACCATCCTATCTGTTGCTCTGTTCCCTGCTCGGTTCTTCAAGAGGCTTCTGAGAACCTTCTGCACTCAAAGTTCACTTTTGCAGCCCGGAAATGGTGCATCCACACAATCTGTTTTTTTTTTTTCCCCTTCCTTTTCTCAGAATCTTCTGACCTTTTTAATAACTCTCCTTAGTCTAAGGTCTTTTATCCTGCCTACGCTCGATGATGAGATGGTTGTAAAAGCTTACTCGTCTTGGAGTGTGACACTGTCTCTCTAACTCAGATTTTCACCACAGCTTTCAGGCTCATTCCATTCTGATCTTCAAGGAATTTCATATCAGATCTGTACCAACCCTTCTTGCTCTCTTCTCTGTACGCCCGTAGCATGTATTTATTTAACCGGCACTTTTTTTTGGTCCTAAACTGCTATGTGGCTTTGTACTTGTTAACATGCTGCTTTTCTGGGATGTGTTTTATATTCCCCCAAGGCAGATGATGATTTCTGTGTTCTTGGTCCTCTGAGAGTTCAGTGTTCTATGCAGACTTCAGTTTTGTATTTGACTAATATTGATTCAACTCCCCCTGTTAACCAGGGAAAGTGTGTTGATTTCCAGTGCGTTTTTAACAATTACTAACTGATAATCATAACATTCATAGATAGCTATTTGGAGATTATTTTATCTCTGACACTGTAAGCAGATTGCATATATCACCTGATTTCATCCTAAAAGTGACACTAAAAGTCAAGACCATTCTGAAGCTCTCTATGCAACTTATGAAACCAAGGCATGGAGGGTGTCAGCACATTGCCCAAGTTCACACATCGGGACATTTTGCGCCTGTTCCTCCAGTGAGTTTTCTGTGTTTGAATGGGATAATTCTATTCTAAAATGTTTTTTTTTTATTCAGAGGCAGACAGAGAGAAAGAGAGTGTGTGTGTGAGAGAGAGTAAGCTTTCATCAGCTGGGTTACTCCCTAAATGCCTGCAATGAGCAAGACTGGGCCAGTGCTGAAGCTGGGAGCCTGAAATCCAATTGAGGTGTATTTTATGGGAGACAGAGACATCATTACTTGAGCGATCACCTCATTCTGCATCAGTAAGAAACTGGAATAAGGAGCTGGAGCTTGAAATTGAAACTGGACATTCTGATGTGAGATGTGGCCATCTTAACATGCATTATGACCACTGGGCCAAACACCTGCTCTCATTGTCCTTTTTTGTGTTTGTGTTGCTGGCATGAGTTAGAATTTCCCATGAGCCAGATTGCCTGGCAGGAGGTTATCTCAGCCAGAACATGGGAAGTCAACCTGGAGAAGACTCTCTGTACTTCATCTTCATGTCACAGCTCAACCTCCACCAGCCCCTTCTGATTCCAGGTGCCACTTTTGTGGTTCTCTTCCTCCTCTGCCCTGCTTGACTGAGAGTTTCGGTTTTTGGAATGTGTAACGTAATTGCTGTTAAAAGGGTACTGCTTGATAAATGCTTTCTTGCACATAAGCTCATGTAACCAATGCTGAGATCGAAGCAGGCACATGTTCCTCTCACCCATTGCATCTAATGGGGCCAGCACAACACCATCAGCTTTCCTGGGGCCCTGACACTTTCCTTTATCAGCATCATCTGCCTCCAGCACTAGTTCTTCCTGGAAGTGGCTGAAAGCCCACCAGTGACCCAGTTGGTTAGTGTGTGTGAAAATTTTTGATGTCTACCTCCCCTGATATCTGTTGACTCTCCACCATGCATGGATCCTCCTGGGGACCTCTTCCTGCCAATCACCTGAACCCAACTCCCAAATGGCATCTTAACCTCCAGGCCAACCACTATCTTCTCATTCTTCTTTTTGTCCTCCCTTATTCTGCTCGTTATCTCCCTGACCTCACCTTCTACCAGCCTTCACTTCTGGCCTTGTACTGCAACCCACTAGTCGTCTTGTTACTTCACCAATGCATGAAGTTCACGTCTATCCTAGGTTCTTTGTTCTTGTGCTTCCAGGTTCCCAGCATTCTATGTCCATGATCTCTACTAAGCCTTCCCCTTCTCAGTACTCAAATCTATATTCAAATACCTCCTCTTCAAAGAATCCTTCTTGTATCTCAAACAGCTGCTTAATCTATGCAATCACTCTCACATCCCTTACTCCTGTAATTCTTTAAATTGACAAGTGTCAAGATCGCATTATTTAATTGCTTTTTCTTTATATTCTGTCCCCAGTTAGAATATGGATCACCTGGACAATGGTTACTTGCACTGTTACCACAGAGAGGAGAGCCTTCCTCTATTCTGTCAATAACCAGAACAGTCCCAGGGAAGGGCTCAGATTGGCTCCACCTGTTTCACAGCTCATACTAGCTAGTCTTGGTGTAGTTGTGAGATTTTCATACCATGGCTCAGAAAACTGTGGGGAAAGGGGCAAGGGAGGTGTTAGTAGTAGTAAACCTAGACAGGAGCCAATCAAAATGTCTCTCATGCAAACACAATAAATAAGGAGTATGCAGCCAGTGGAAGAACATCCATGAGAAGTAGTGAACATGCCACATCTGTCGTGACGCTCTAATACAAGGATGCTTTGAGAAGTCTATGGAGAAAGTGGGCATTTAGTTACCAGTTAGGAAACTTGCATCCCATGTAAGATTCCATTCTAATACTTGGGTTCCGGCCCCAGGTTTGGCTCCTAACTCCAGTTTCCTGTGAATGCATACCCTGAGAATCAGAGGTGATGGTCTAAGTAATGGGGGCTTTGCTCTCCATGTAGAAGACCTGGATTGTGCTTCCAGCACCTGACTTTGGCCCTTGAAGAGCCCTGGCTTTTGCGGGCATTTGGGAAATAAACCAGCTGATCACAGTGCTCTCTTTCTTTCTCAAATAAGTGCATAAGTAAAATGCTTATGTAAAAGTCAAATTAAAAAGATACATTGAGTTTTATGCAAAAAAATAAAAATCCATCTGTACTGTTTTCATAGTATTCCTTTCGCACATTTTTCTTGAAGTAGTCTTGCACATGTGAGCCAAAAATTGCCATCCAAGTTGTCAAGGGTTCAGCAGAAAAGGGGCCACACCCTGTTATGTGACATTGTTTGTGGGGAAAGCAAATCCATTGTTCAGGAAAAATAGTCATTTCTCATACCAAGAGAAGCAAATATTCTTACAGAAAAGGAAGTCTTTATCATATGAATAAAATACTCAATAGCATCTTTAAAATAAATTTAGGGATACATTTTGATGGTCTTTCTCCATTAACATAGGCTGGTGTCACTATTCCAAAAAGAATGTTTGGTGGAATCCATTTACCAAAGGAATTTGACATATGATGTTCTAAGTTTGTTTTGAAATAGATTTTTCTTGAAATAAGTAGAAAATGACCCAAAACTATAAGCGATTGGCAGACTACAGTCAGATCTCATGAGGCATAATACATGCTTAGATGAAAGGATAGTGATGAAACAATATCCCAGGAGACTGAGAGTTGGAAGAAAAGTATCAAAGTGTTATCCATTAAGAAAATGAAAACACAACCCACTGACTAGAAGAAAATATTTCAAAAGATAAGGATAAAGGAATTGTGTTCAGTAAATTAAGAACACTCATAACTCAATAATAGGAAGACAAACTGCCCAGCTGAAAATGGGGAAACTGTGTTTGTATAGGTATTTCCCAAAAGATTAGCAGGACCAGGTATTGGCACGCATATATAATGATTGAAGTCTTCATGTTTTGCTGGTGTAAATATAAAATAGTAGACACTTTGAAAAACAGTTTAATGATTTCTTAAGAGCTTCCATATAGAGTTATCATATGATCCAGCAATTCTACCTCTAGGCATTTTGCCAAGAAAAGTGAAAGTATGCACCTACCCAAAGACATCTATGCAAGGGTTCACAGCAAGACTATTTATAACAGCCCCCAAATGGAATCAACCCAGTGTCCACCAAATGATGAATACATGGACAAAATGGCTTATCTGAACAATGTAATGTTGTTTGACAATAAAGAAGAGTATATGTAGCAAATCCATGACCCCAGAAACATTATACTGGATGAAAAATGTCAGACACAAAAGACTGAATGTTCTGATTCCGTTTATACAGAAAAAGCAAATATATATGGAGAGAGAACAGATTACAACTTACATGGGGATGCAGGTGGAAGTTGAGAAAGATTTCAAAAATGCATGTGGGAACTTTTTGGAGGGATGGAAATTTCCTAAGCCATACTATGTTGATAGTTTCCCACTTGTATACATTTACTAAAAGTCATTAAACAGAACTGTTAGATATGCATGATTCTTTTTATGTATCAGCTATACCTGAAGTTGTTTTTTAAAAGCTAAAAAAATCTGTCTGATCTTTTTACCTTTAACAGAAGAGAGAATAATCAATGTTTTAATTTTATCTAGAAAAGTAGTATAAAATATCAGAACATGTAGTAATAATATGTAAGGACATTAAGTGTGTGCTGTCTGTATGTTAATTTGCTTGATCCAACCAGCCTATTTACAGATGAAGGGCACTGACATATAGTTTATATTTTGCCTAAAGTAACACAGATTGTAATCAGTAGAGCTAGAATTTGAATCCCAGTGATCTCTAGATTTTGGCTGGCAGTATCTGGTAGGATGATACAATGGATATGCCAGGTGTTCTTCCACCGCAGTGCTTTTGCCCATGCTGTTTCTTTTGCAAGAACACCCTTAACCTCCCTCTCTTTCTGTGATAACTCCTATTCATTTTGAAGTGGAGCTTTACTGTCTGTTTTCTGGAGGCATTCTTTTACCCTGTGGTACAGGACAGCTTCTCCCATCGTGCAGTGCCCTTTCACCTGAACTCTGCTTTCAAACCAGCCACCTGCTGTGCTTGCACCGTCATGCCCTTATTGACTGCCAGTCTGGAAGGTGTACAGCCTTATTCTTCACTCACTGATAGCACCAAACTTAGTAGCTCATACTTACTGCTTACCTGGCAACTGTCTGATTTGTGCTTGCACCCAGTAGGAGTTAGTGAACAAGTAAGCTTAATGGTAGTTGGTAAATGCCATCTGTGGATCCCTTCTTTGTGCATTGTTCTTTCGTAGGGAGTCAACTGTGACATGCTTCTTGAGATCAATTGTCATGTAGAACAGTTGATTATAGTCTTTATTTAGACTAAAACTCTGGAAGAATTTGAACATTTCTCCACCACAGAACATCTGTAGGCCAACTAGCACTTTAATCATTTTCTTGAAATGTCCCATAACGTAGAACTTCCCAGAGACACGCTTTTCCTCGCTTCCTCCGCACCTCCTATTCACTGTAACTTCTGCCCTCGTTATGGATAAATCCTTCATGCTGAAAGTGACAGGATGCCTGAGATTTGATGATATATAAAGAACAGAAGTTTATTTTGCCTTTGGCTCTGGAGGCTTGGAAGTCTAAGAGGATGGCACTGCACTGGCATCTTCCTAGCTTTTTTTTTTTTTTTTACAGACAGAGTGGACAGTGAGAGAGAGAGAGAGAGAAAGGTCTTCCTTTACCGTTGGTTCACCCTCCAATGGCCACCACGGCCAGCGTGCTGCGGCCGGCACACCGCGCTGATCCGAAGGCAGGAGCCAGGTGCTTCTCCTGGTTTCCCATGGGGTGCAGGGCCCAAGCACTTGGGCCATCCTCCACTGCACTCCTGGGCCATAGCAGAAAGCTGGCCTTGAAGAGGGGCAATGGGGACAGAATCCGGCGCCCCGACCAGGACTAGAACCTGGTGTGCCGGCGCCGCAAGGTGGAGGATTAGCCTGTTGAGCCGTGGCGCCGGCCCCTTCCTAGCTTCTGATGAGGATCTTGTGCTGCTTCAACTTCTGGCAAAAAGAGGAAGGCCGCAACATGAGGAGTGGTCTCTCTGGGTCCTTCAGGAAAGGCATTGATCTCTTAACAACAGTCGCACTTTTCAAGGCCCATGTCCCAACCCTGCCACAGTGTCAGTCAAATTTCAACTTGAGTTTTGGAGGGGCAAAAGTGTGTTCCACCTGTGGCTGCTGCTTACTTGCCAAGTCTTAGTGATCCGCCATCACACTGTGTAAGAATGTCTTCCTTTGGCAGTGTTGACACCTTAGTCAGTGGCAGTGAGCCCTGCCTACATCTGCAGCTGAGAACTTGGTCTTGTTCCATGTGGCTGACTGTGTGTTAGACATCTCAAATGCACCATTTCCAGTCATGAGGGCATTCTCTTCTTCCTGAATATATGCTCACCTTTTCTATTACTAGAAGCTCAGCCGCATTCTTGATCTCCTCTTACCCTCAGACTATCTCCGTAATTAGACATTCCTCCCAAGGACCGCAGAATACTAGATACTTCTGGATTCTCTGCCCTCTTTTCTATGCTGAGTGCTAGTGTTTTAATTCAACCTCTTGCTAGTTCTTATGTGGACTGTTGTTGTCATTCCCCAACTGATAACCATGCTCTCTATATATATGTGTGTGTGTGTCTCAAATAAATTATACATTATATATAAAATGTATATTATATATTATATAATATAATTATTGATACATATCATACAAATATATTAATATATTATCACATTAATACATAATATTAATATATTAATACCATACATTAATATTATTAATATATTCAAATATTATATATAATACATATATAAATATTATATAATGTGCATTATATATAATATAGAATGTATATATACATTATATATAATTATATATTATATAATGCATATAATATGTAATATATTATATATACACACATATATGTATATTATATATTATATCATATATAAAATATATACAATGTATATATACATTATATATAATTATATATTATATAATGCATATAAGATGTAATATTTTATATGATATATATTATATAATTATATATAATATATAATTTATATATATTGTATATATTATATATATAATTTATTTGAGACAGAGACAGAGAGAGACACTCCCCAACCCATTCTGCTTGTTCATTCCCCAAATGCCTGGGAGTTTTGCAACTCAATCCAGGTCTCCCATGTGGGTGACAGAGACCAAAATTCTTAAACTATCATCTGCTGCCTCCCAAGATGTGTATTATCAGAAAGCTGGAATTGGGAGCAGAAACAAGACTCCAACCCAAGCACTAGAGTATGGGATATGGGCTTCTCAGTCCATGTCTTAACTGTTCAGCCAAATGTCTGTCCCTGATTTCCCTGCTTCTGGTCTTGTCACCCAACCTCCATGCTCAAAGTATGATATTCCTTTCATGTGAATCTCGTCTCATGACTTGCTTATGAACTAAGGAAAAAAAGTTGCTAGGTGCACACCTGTCAGTACACTATTTCTGTTTCTATAGCAAATTACCCAAGGTCAGGTAATTGACAAAGAAAATAAATATGTTTCTTAGAATTCTGGAGGCTAGGGTGTCCAAGAGCAAGGTGCTGGCATCTGCTTCACATATTGTGAGGGCCCTTTGCTGCATTTTAACATGGAGGAGAGCATCACTCGGTGAAGCAGTCAGTGTGGCTGCGTGGTCTTTCTTTCTATTCAGAGAAAGGCACCGTTGCCATCCTAGAAGCCCACCTTCTTAACCTTTTCTAGTCATAATTACCTCCAAAGGTTCCACCTTCAAATGTCACTAACATACAAATTTGGAGATTTAAGTTTGCAGCACATGAACTTTGGGGAAATAGGCAAACCATCCCACTACCTGTTAGTAGAAATTTCATTCACAATTTTCAGTGTAAATGCCCCCTTCTTCATGAAGCCCCTCTGGCTTCCACAGATACTTTCTCCTCTGAAATCCTATAGCATTCATTACATTATTGTTCAGATATTTATTGTGCATTTCCCTTCTTTCTCCTTGGTTCTGTGGGTGTTTCTAATGTGGAAACCACATTTTAATCTTTCCTGGTATTTTCAACATCCAGCACGTTGGCCAGCGAGTGGTTGTATCTTTAACACTACTTTTCTAAAGTGAATCTTCATTCCTTTTTAACTTCCACAGCCAACTGTACTCGTCACAGACCCATTGAGGGTAAAGGAGTCTGTGTGGGTGGCTAAAAACCTGTCTTATTACAAAGTATCTGTAGACACAGATTTAGTCCACACTAGCTTGAAGAATCTTTGATGAATGTAGGAATGAACAGAAAATGCATGGATGATCCCAAAGTTGTCTTCCTCCCAGAACACTCTGTTGATGACTCCACATCAGTCATTTCTATTTTACTTAGAGGTCCCTTTGTGATTGATATTTATATTTTCTATTCATTTATTTTCATTTTCTTGCTGTTTTAACATAAATTGTTTTAAAAAATAACAACTATCACCAGAAAAGAAAACATTTTTTTCTGCCCAACTGCATTTAGTTTATTTCTTGGTGCAATGCACATGAATGCTTCGTGAAGGAATGAACATATTAACAAAGTGTACTGTGCCATAAAATAAAAAGGAACAGGAAAAAGAATACATTCCACAGCTCTGGATGAACACTACCTACCTTTTAAAAATTAACAGAATTTCCAAGGGATGTTTTCTAGACTTTGTAATATTTCTATAGGAAAAAATATTTTGTATGAAGATTTAATGAATAAATATTCTTATTATTTCTGTATTGCTTCTACCTACTCTGTGAATTTTGCTTCAGAGGTTGCTCTGCACTGATTAGAGTCTCAGATTGTGATGCATCTAAAGTAGGATAGTATGCACTAATGTTTTGTCTGGCTTTTTTTTTTCTCAACATAATTTTTTGAGATTTGTTCATGTTTGTGTGTGCATTAATTGTCATTCTGTTTTATTGGTGAGTAGCATTCCATTTTATGGCTAGAAGTTTGTTTATCCATTCACCTATTCATGGACATTTGAGTTATATCATGCTTGTGTTACCTCAAAATTTATATGTTGAATCTGAACTCCAGTTTTGATGGTATTAGGTAGTGAGTTTTTGGGAGGTGATCAGGCACAGGGACAAAGACTTCATGAACTGCATCAGTGCCTTCTCAAAGAGAGGTCTTCTGATGCTTCTACCAGGTAGGTTACAGTGAAACGACGGCCTATGAACCAGGAAACAAGCTCTCGCTAGATGCTAAGTCTTCTGAAGCCTTGGTTTTGGACTTTGAGGCTTCTAAAACCGCAAAGAAATCAGTTCCTGTTGTTTATACGCCACCTAGGCTTGAAGAGTTTGTTGTAGCACCATGAACAGACTAAGAACTTTTCTAGGTTTGTGTTCTAAGCAAGAGTGTTGCTGAGAAAATTCGTGCACAAGTCTTTATGTGTGGACACACACTTTCAGCCCCTGCAGATAAATACCTAGGAGGATATTGGCTGGATCATGCAGTGATCCAGAAAGCATTTAATGTTTTCTGAAGTGACCATAATGTTTTCCACAATACTAGTGCTGTCTTATATTCCCATCAGCTGTGTGTGAGTGTTGTGATTCCTTCTTAACCCTAACAACACAGGAAGTCTATCTTTTTAATGTTAGCCATTCTTCTAAATGTGGAATAGTTCTAATTTGCATTTTCCTAATTGCAAGTGTTGCTGAGCTTCTCTGTGTGATTATTTGCTGGATGTATATATCATCTTAGGTGAACTGTTCAAATCGTTGGCTTTTATCTTATGGGATTCTTTATTTTGTTATTGTTGAATTTTGACAGTAAGTCCTTCATCAGATATATATTTTGCAAATATTTTCTCCTATTAAGTCTCTTTATCTTCTTAATAGTGCAATAGTGTTTATCAGAAGACAAAAGGCTTTCATTATGGTAAGGTCATATTTTTCAGTTTTATTTTTCTTTTATGGATTGTGCTTTTGGTAATAAAAAAAGAAATCTTTTCCTAATTTACCACCATAAAGGCTTTCTCTTATGTTTAATTCTAGATGTTTATAATTTTAAGTTATACTTTTAGGTTTATAATCCATTTTAATGTGCATTTTGTGTATAGTAAATTGAAATAGATTGGTTTTTGCCCTCAAATTTTTTTTGCCTATGGATGTCCAATTGTTCTGATATCATTTGTTGGAAAGTTTCTTCCCCATTGAACTATCTTTGTCAAAATCAGTTTCTGATATATGTTTGGGTCTATTTCTGTATACTATTCTATTTTATTGATTTTTTTCTATCTTTGTGACCATACCACATGATCTCATTTACTATGGTTTTAAAATAATTATTGAAATAAATTATCACTAATTGTATATTTTGTCTTTTGTCAAAAGTTGTTTTGGCTAAAGTAGGATCTTCTGCATTTGCATGTGAATTTTAGAATATTTTTCAATTTATATAATAAAAGTCAGTTGAGATTTTGATTGGAATTGCTTGGAATATAAAGGCCAGTTAATTGAGAATTGACACCTTAGCACTATTGAGTTTTCCAATCCATGAGCATGGTGTATCCATTTATTTCAATCTTGAAAAATTTCTGAGAATTGCTTAGCAGTTTCTATTGTACAGATTTTTTGCATCTTTTTTCCTATTCATTATCTCTTATTTTTATTTTCAAATATTACAGATTTTAAATGATACTTTTCAATTGTTCATTGCTAGTCAGTAGAAATAAGATTTATTTTTGTCTATTCTTGTATGTAACATCCTTGTTTTATTTATTTCTGATTTGGTCACTTTTTTTAATAGATCACACTGGATTTTCATGACATCTGTGAATAAAGACAGTGTTATCTCATTTCTTCCAGTCTGAATGTCTTTTTTTTTTTTCCTGCTTTTTTGTCTACAATATCCCATTCAATATTGAAAAGAAGTGATAAGAGAAATATACTTATTTATTCCTTTTAGAAGGAAAATGGTCTTTTTACCATGAATTATACTGTTGGTAAATGTTTCATATGTATTTATTTCTTTATTTATTTGCATGTATTTCATAAATGCAACATAGGAACATAGCAGTTCTTCCCACTGTATCTGCCTTCCCACCCACTCTCCCACCCCTCTTCCACTTCCCTCTCCTGCTTCTTCTCCTGTTTTTCACTAAGATCTATTTTCATTTAACTCTATATACAGAGGATTAACATGTAAGAGCTTGCAAAAGATGTATAATTCTTGGATTCTTCTTTAAAGATAATAAAGTTTCTAAAAGAAAAGAATGGAGAGGAAGGAACGGAAAAGAGGGAAGAGGAAAAAAAAAAGCAAAATTACCTTCGAAATGCAATAACTTTGAACAGCCCTTGTCTGGATTGTTGAGATACAATTTTTTAAATTACAAACAGTTCTTTCTTACTTTTTTCAAGATTTTATTTATTTATTTGAGTGGTAGAGTTACGACTGAGATACCATCTGCTGGTTCACTCCCCAAATAGCTGCAGTGGCCAGAGCTGAGCTGATCTGAAGCTGAAGCCAAAGCCAGGAGCTTCCTCTGGATCTCCCACCTGGGTACCAGGACCCAAGCACTTGAGCCATCTTCTGCTTTCCCAGGCCACAGCAGAGAGCTGGATTGTAAGAAGAGCAGCTGGGACATGAACCAGCACCCACATGGGATGCTGATGCCATAGTGCCAGCTTCTAGATACCTTTTATTAAGTGGATAAAATTCTCTTCCATTCCTGGTGTGGTGAGGATTTAAAATGAGGAATGGGTGTTAGATTGTGTTACTTTTCCCTCATATATGCTGGGCTGACCATGGAGTTTTTCTATGTTATCACAATATACTTTATTATTTAATCACCCAAACCTAAGGGATTAAACTTTATCCAAACACTAACTTCAAAAAAGGTGAGACATATAGAAATATCAATAAAGTCTTTGTAAGTTGTAAACTAAAAACTGTAAGGCAATATTTCAGTGAAAAACAATATGTATCATTTAGTTTTTCCTCTTTTTTAAATTTTTGGATAACATTTTAAAATTTGTATCATGTTTAAAGACTTACTGCTTCGCTACATAAATGGTTCAACAAATAAAAGGTAGAAAGACCATGGGTCAGCAGGAATATAGGCAAGGGCTGTAAACGATAGAGGAAAAGATGTTAAATTCAACTCATGTAAGGTAAATTTTAAAATAGTCACAGATCATTAAAATTATTGTAGCATACACTTCTTTATAATTTTGAAAAAGATTTTAATCAGTTTTTTTTCAGATTTATTTTTTATTTATTTGAAAGACAGAGTTACAGAGAGAGGTAGAGACAGAGAAAGGTAGAGTTACAGACAGTGAGAGGGAAAGACACGAAGAAAGGTCTTCTGTCTGCTGGTTCACTTCCCAGTGGCTGCAACGGTCAGAGCTGCGCTGATCCGAATTCCGGAGCCAGGTGCTTCCTCCCGGTCTCCTATGTGGGTGCAGGGGGTCAAGGACTTGGGCCATGTTCTACTGCTTTCCCAGGCCATAGCAGAGAGCCGGATTGGAAGAGGAGCAGCTGGGACTAGAACTGGCACCCATATGGGATGCCGGTGCCTTCAGGCCAGGGCGTTAACCTGCTGTACCACAGCGCGGGCCCTTAATGAGAGTTTGACAAAAGGCTATATTTGCCGGCCCTTGCCGCGGCTCACTAGGCTAATCCTCTGCCTTGCGGCGCCGGCACACCGGGTTCTGGTCCTGGTTGGGGCGCCAGATTCTGTCCTGGTTGCCCCTCTTGCAGGCCAGCTCTCTGCTGTCTCCAGGGGGTGCAGTGGAGGATGGCGCAGGTACTTGGGCCCTGCACCCCATGGGAGACCAGAATAAGTACCTGGCTCCTGCCATCGGATCAGCATGGTGCGCCGGCCACAGCGCGCCGGCCGCGGCGGCCATTGGAGGGTGAACCAACGGCAAAGGAAGATCTTTCTCTCTGTCTCTCTCTCTCACTGTCCACTCAAAAAACAAACAAACAAACAAAAGGCTATATTTGCAGCAAAACTGATATGCACAGGCATTTCTTGTTGTTTTACTTATTTATTTATTTATTGACAGGCAGAGTGGACAGTGAGAGAGACAGAGAGAAAGGTCTTCCTTTTCCATTGGTTCACCCCTCAGATGGCCGCCACGGCCGGCTCACTGTGCCGATCCGAAGCCAGGAGCCAGGTGCTTCCTCCTGGTCTCCCATGCAGGTGCAGGGCCCAAGGACCTGGGCCACAGCAGAGAGCTGGACTGGAAGAGGAGCAACTGGGACAGAATCCGGCACCCTGACTGGGACTAGAACCTGGGGTGCCGGCGCCGCTGGCAGAAGATTAACCTAGTGAGCCGTGGCGCCAGCTTACTTATTTTTTTAAAGATTTTATTTATTTATTTGAGAGGTAGACTTACAGATAGTGAGAGACAGAGACAGAGAGAGGGAGAGAGAGAGAAACGGAGAGAGGTCTTCCATCCACTGCTTCACTCTCCAAATGGCCGCAATGACCGGAGCTGAGCCTATCCAAAGCCAGGAGCTAGGAGCTTCTTCCAAGTCTCCCATGTGGGTTCAGGGGCCCAAGTGCTTGGACCATCTTCTACTGCTTTCCCAGGCCATGACAGAGTGCTGGATTGGAAGAGGAGCAGCAGGGACTAGAACCAGCACCTATACAGGATGCAGGTGCTGCAGGCGGAGGATTAACCTCCTGTGCCACAGTGCCGGCCCCAGGTTTCACTTCTTTTTATTATGTTTTTTAAATTTTTGCTCCCACATATAAGAAGAACATGTGGTATATGTCTTCCTATGTGTGGTTTATTTCACTCAACATGATGTCCTCCAGTTGGATGTCCTTCAATGATTTTGATGCAAATGATAAAATTTCACTCATTTGTTAATATACTGAATTATATTTATTGATTTAAAAATTCTTAAACTTACTTGAATTGCTAAGGTAAACCTAAGGTGGTCAAGATGTATTATACTCTTTTTCTTTGTAGTTGGATTTGATTTGCCAAAATTTTGTTTACAGAAAGATGAGTTCAATGTTAATTTCTACCAAATATACAATGAAGAATTAATATCAACTTTTTTTTTTTTTTGACAGGCAGAGTGGACAGTGAGAGAGAGACAGAGAGAAAGGTCTTCCTTTTGCCGTTGGTTCACCCTCCAATGGCCGCCATAATCAGTAAATATACCAATGGTTCAAAATAAAACAAATCTAGAACTTAAAATTAAGAACTAGGATTAGCAAGTATGGAACTTATAAAGGTTATTTTAATTATACTTGAGACACTCAAATAGTTAACTAGAGACATGGAAGAAATTAAAAGAACATCAGGATTGAACTTCTAGAAATGAAAACTACATACTTGAGATGAAAATAGATATGAGTGGAATTAGCTGTAGACTAGACACTGAAGAAGAAAAGATTAGTGAATTTGATGACATAATACTAGAAAATATTCCAAATAAAATCCAGGGAGAAAATGAAAAAACAAATGGAGAGTGCCTAAGTGAGCTTTTTGAACTAAATCAAAGTGGAAACATCAAACTTGTGGACAGCTATTAAAGAAGTACTTATGAAATTCACAACCATCGAATGTCTATTTTTAGAAAAGCAAGTTTCAGATCAATACCCTTAGCGTCTACCTTATAAAACTGAAAAAAAGAAGGTAAAATCAAACTCAAGGTAAGAAGAAAGAAAAATCATAAATTCAAATTAGAAATCAATGAATTAGAAAATAAAAAATACAGAAAAATCAATTAAAGCAAAACTTTGTTCTTTAAAAACATCAATAAACCATTACCTGCCAGATAAGAAGAAACAGAGAAAAAAATTGCCAACATGAAGAATAACAGAAGTGACATGTCTTCTTTCTTAAAAAGAAAGTAAAAGTCCAGCATTTTGGTTCAGTAGGTTAGTCCTCCTCTTGTGACACTGGCATCCCATATCAGAGTACTGGTTCAAAACCCCGCTGCTCCACTTCACATACAGCTCCCTGCTAATGTACTTGGGAAAGCAGCAGATGATGGCTCAACTTCTTGAACCCGTGCCATCCATGTAGAAGACCAGGATGGAAATTCTGGCTCCTGGCTTTGTCTTGGCTCAACCCCTACTGTGGTGGGCATTTAGGATGTGGATCAGGGGATGGAAGCATGCTCTCTCTCTTTTTTGAATAAATAACAAAAAAAAAAGAAAGTAAAAAAAAATTTAAACAGTTTTATATTGATATAACTCAGATGCAATGGACAGATTCTTCAAAGAATAATCACCAAAAATAACACACACACATACAGACAATAGATATCATAATTAATCCGATATATGTTAAAGAACTTTAATTTTTCATTAAGAACCTTTCCAGAAAGAGGAGTTTAATGTTAAATTCTACCAAACATATAAGGGAGAATTAATATCAATTTCATACAAGTGTTCCAAGATTATTGACAACTAGTGAGCACTTCCTAGATTATCATGAGGTCAGAATTACTTGGTATGCCTGGATGCCAGATATTGTGAATTTTAACTTGCTGCCTGGGGGATATTTTTGTCTTCCTATAAATAATCTTGTGCTTTGTTCACAGTTAAGTTTCTCAGATACAGGTTTGCTCTTTTGGGTTTTTCTAACACTGCTTTAGCAGGACTGGGTCATTGCTCAGTCTCAGTTAAATCTTTCCGCATTATAGAGTTAAGATCTTCTGTGTAGTCTACCTCATGCCTTATGAGTCCTATTCTGGTAGGAACAGTCACTATTTCCAACCTTGATAATTTCTTTTTAAACTCTAACAAATATTTCTCTAATATTTCTATTTCTGCTTCTCAACTGATTTTAGCGTTTGATTTCCCTTTTACTACTGTTTTGATACATTGGCTTAATGTAAACTCAAAATTCATCACACTATGTGAAAAATGACATTCATTTTGTTCTTAGCTTTATTATGATTCTAATTATTTAATCAAAAATTGGCTGTGATGTCACTAATAAGAGTTTTAACTTTTATTATTTATTATAGGACAATAAATACTATGATTTTGTCATTATTGTGATTTCCAAATCAGTTTTACCATATCAGCTTTCTTTTGCCATTTTAAAGATGAAGATTCTGACAGCTGAATGCGTGTGTTAAGAAGAGTTAGGCCAGAGCCCTTGGGGAGGAACAGAGGAAAGGCAGTAATGAGCTTGGAAGAGGGAGCAGTAACTCCCTGTGTGCATTTCATGCTGCATCAGACTCTCTCCTAACATTTCTCATCCCCTCCGTTGACGTTCTGTTTCACCTCTTCTCTCTTTGGTGTTTATTTAAAAATTTTCCCTTTTCCATTTTAATCCACTGGACATTTTAAGACTCTCTTCTCCTTATTCTTTTTGTGGGTTCCTTGTCACTTGGTTGTTTATATTCAGAGAGTGATGCCCTATAAGTGTGTTGTAATGGTGACTCTCTGAGTGTACTCACACAACAATCAATTGCATTCTAATAGACTTTACTCTGGCATTCATAGCTAATTCACCAATAAATGGAGGATATGTAATAAAGAATATATAGATCTTTTTAGTGAGATATAAGCCAAAATAGTACACATCCTAACTTTTGTGAAATCTCTTGGTAAATATTTTTAATTTTTTGCTCTTGTTTCTAGTACCCAGAGGCAAATAGGCTAATGACATAGTCACATCAGTCCACCAGTTGGCATTTCTTTGGCAGTTAGAGATGCTGACCTGGCAACTTCTTTTGCACTTGTCTTGTTTGCATAGTGCATGTGGTATGTTGTGTCTTCTGTTATGGGCGTGGTTTATAAAGAGTTGTTTAGTTGAGTGGGACTCCTTCGTCAGCTCTGAGGTGATGAGCGAGGAGAGGTGAATTGGAGTGCCAGGTGATTTCTCAATTCTTCCCTGCATCTGTAATTAAATGGCAAAATAAAAGCATGTGATAGCATCCACCTTGATAAAGGCCCTGAGCTTTGCTGGGAGAGTGAATATAGAGATGCAGATGTGATCAGAACTTATGTTTAATTAGTTTCTTCAACAGGTATTTGTATGATTTTCCAGGTCATGGATAGACTGTGCTGTGTAGACTTTGCTTGTGCCCAGAAGTATTCATTTTCAAGCATAAATCCAGTAATTTGACTTTAAAACAGCATACCTAAGAAATGTTTATTTTGAAGGAAAATCACTCTATTTTAATAAAAGAAAAATTAAACTTTCATTCTGACTGTGCACAGGGGTTATATCAGGCATGGGATATTTCCATCCCTCAGAGAAGTTGCATTATTCATATGTGTGAAATAAGTTTGCAAGTGGACTCTTGCATTTTTCTTAGCTGCACATCCCTGTGCCTCAGAGTATTCATTGCTTTTAATGTGAATAATAATTATAATACCACCAAAAAGAAGTATGTGAGGTTTAATGGGAAATTGTACATAAAATGCTAAATAGAATGCCTAAGATACAGGAAGAACTGAAAATTATTGTATATTATTGACATAGAAAAACAAAATAAACGTATGACATTAATGAACCTAGAAGAGAGTGCCAGACAATGCATCCTCTTTTTAAGCAACAAGTATGTGCCTCTGGAAAAGGACTGGCGAGAGGCAGGAGGGAGCAGGATGTCCATAACTTTTGACTCCTTCCATTAAAGGAAGAGAACTCAAACAGTGTAAAACTTCCACTTTATATGTATAAATAATTTAAACTCCAAAACACTACTGCTTTTTGTTTTGTGGTTCCTTATGTAGAATTTCTTAGCATTTTCTTACTTAAAACTGCCATGGAAGGAAAGAAGTTTTTCACAAGCATCAAGTAAAGACATGACATTTCAGTGCCCCCAGAGAGGTTCCTTGGGTTCACTGTCATAGGATCAAGAAATAGTGTCTCTGTGTCTGTTATGTTTCAAGAATCCAAGAAGAACATCCAAGAGGTTTTATTTATTTCACCTCTCTGCAAGCTGTAATTACCAACCCATCATTGCTGTTTTTATTTTGAAGAGTTACATGTTGTACCAATTAATACAAAACATACCTTATTTCACATTACACTCCCCAATGCTCTTCCTTTCATTATGTGGATCTGAGTTTCTGATATAGATCAATTTTCTTTTCTCTGAAGAACTTCTTTGAACATTTCTTGCAAGCAACTATACTGGCCACAAATTTCCTCCATTTCTTTGTCACTAGGTTCTCTCTATTTTGAAGGATAATTTTGCTAATAGAGAATTCTAGGTTAGTAGCTTTATTCTTTAAACAATTTAGAGATTTTATTCCACTCTCTTTTGTTCTTACAATTTCTGAAGAGAAACTGAGGTCATTCTTATCTTTGTTCCTCTATAGACAAGGTATTATTTTTTTCCTTTCTGTCTTCTTTCAAGTCCATTTCTTGGTCTTGGTTTACTGCTGTTTAAATATGACATGCCTAAGTATAACATTTTTTGGCTGTTTATTCTGATTGATGTTCTTGGCACTTTCTGTATCTGTGGCTTAGTGCCTCTCAGTTTTGAACAATTCTCAGCTATTATTACTTTCTTTTTTAAAAAGATTTATTTATTTATTTGAAAGTCAGAGTTACAGAGAGAGAAGGAGAGGCAGAGAGAGAGAGAGAGGTCTTCCCTCTGCTGGTTCACTCCCCAGAGCTGTGCCGATCCGAAGCCAGGAGCCAAGAAATTCCTCCGGGTCTCCCACATAGGTGCAGGGGCCCAAGGACTTGGGCCATCCTCCACTGCTATCCCAGGCCACAGCAGAGAGCCAGATCAGAAGTGGAGCAGCAGGGTCTCAAACCAGCACCCATATGGGATGATGGCACCCCAGGCCAGGGCATTAACCTGATGCGCCACAGTGCCGGCCCCAGCCATTATTACTTCCAAAATATTTTGTGTTTTTTTTTTTTTGTCTATCCTGTGATTAAATATTTTTCCTTTTGCAATTTCCCATGGGTGTTAGATATTGGGTTAGTTTCTTTTATTCTTATTTTTTGTTTTTGCTTTTGGACCTCACTGATTCTTTCTTCAACCATATCCAATCTACTGATGAGCCCATTAAAGGCAGTCTTCATTTGTTACATTGCTTCTGATTCTCAGAATTTCTGTCTCTCTTCTTATTTATTTATTCTTGTATATTTTCTCCTTTTTCCAATAAAATTCATAGGATATTAATCATAATTATATTAAATTTCCTGTATAACAATTTAAATGTCTCTGTTCCAGCTATTATACTTGTTTTGTCTCCTCAAACTGTATTTTCTGTACCTTTATCATGTCCTGTAATTTTTTTTTGTTGAAAGCTAGACATGATATATCAGGTAAATGTAACTAAATGAAGTCTTCACACGGGCTCCTGGTGTTAAAAACACATAATAGTGTGGGAGTTCCCCTAAGACTGAGCCCCTAGGAGTGTTTAATTTCCAAGAGTTTTCCCAATAGCTGCTGGCTGCAATGGCAGTTTTTGTTCCCAAAGAACTATGAATGACTATGTCCCCCCCCATATATATATATATATATTTTAAAAATACTTATTTTACTTATTTGAAAGGCAGAGTTATAGAGAGAAAGAGGGAGAGATAGAGATAGAGAGTGAGAAATCCTCAATTTGCTGGTTCATCTTTCAAATGGCCGCACAGCACAGGCTGGTCCAGGCTGAAGCCAACAGCCAGAGCGTCATCAGTGTCTTCATGTGAATTCAGGGACTCAAGGAATTGGGCCATCCTCTGCTCTTTTCCCAGATGCATTAGCAGGGAGCTGGATTGGAAGTGGAGCAGTTGGTACTTGAACTGGCACCCATGTGGGATGCCTGCATTGCCCGCAGTGGCTTAACCCTTTATTCCACAATGCTGATTCTTCTCTCTCTCTCTCTCTCTCTCCCTCCCTCCCTATCTCTACCTTTATCTATCTTTCTCTGTATCTCTGTCTCCCTCTCTCTGGTTTGTAAGGCAGCAGATGGTCCTAGAGCCGCGGTTCTCAAATGGATTCATGAAAGTTGTTGATTTTCAGTTTGTTCAGTTTTTTTTTTTTTTTATTGTGGGGACAGGAGTGATGAATTTCAGTCACTTTACATGTTGGACTGCAAAGCTGAGGTCCCTTTCAGTGTTAGATATCTTTCTCCAGGAGCTTGAAGCAGAGCTGTTATGTGAGAGGAGACTGCTCCTGTAGACCTTCCCACCCCTGGCCAACAAGGGCACCTGAAGTGCACATAGTTTTAATGTGTTCTCATGGGAGACCTTCACTTCCATGTCCTTTCTTGTGCTTCCTGTTCCCCTTTCCATTTCCTGGAAACATTTGGAGACTTCTGCAGATGCTGGGCTTACTTGTGGCTCTGCCATTATCAGCTAAGGGACCCCAGACAACTCAATTATCTCTTCTGTGCTAATGTGTAAAGCCAGTTACTGATACCTGTGTATTCTTGATTGTGTGAGAGTCAATGTACAGATGCTCTTTTAAATGAGACATCCCTCGGCCGGTGCCGCGGCTCAATAGGCCAATCCTCCACCTTGCGGCGCCGGCACACCAGGTTCTAGTCCCAGTTGGGGAGCCGGATTCTGTCCCAATTGCCCCTCTTCCAGGCCAGCTCTCTGCTGTGGCCCGGGAGTGCAGTGGAGGATGGCCCAAGTGCTTGGGCCCTGCACCCCATGGGACCATGGAAGGCCAGGATAAACACCTGGCTCCTGCCTTCAGATCAGCGTGGTGCGCTGGCCGCGGTGGCCATTGGAGGGTGAACCAATGGCAAAGGAAGACCTTTCTCTCTGTCTCTCTTTCTTACTGTCCACTCTGCCTGTCCCCCCCCCCCCCCAAAAAAAAAGACATCCCTGACCATGAACTTCTCTTCTCTTAATGATTTATTCTGGTCAGCTGGAATTGTCATGGCATTAGTTCTCCCACGCTGGAAAAGCATCTGAGTTTGGGGACTAATGAATCTTTCCTGTGCAGTTGTGATCTTTTTGATCTCCCTTTTTTGCATTTGTTCTCCCTCAGGTCCTCATGTGATCTCTAGTTCTTTCAAAAGTTAGGATTTAAATGCTTTGTCTTAAAGCGAAAATAACTATAAAAATATCAATCTGAACATAGAATAGTAATATCTTACTATTACTATCAGAATAGTAATAGTAATCTATTATTGTAATCTAGTAGATAACAATAATCTAATAGATAATAGTAATCTATTATCGAGTAATCTAGTAGATAATAATCTAATAGATAATAGTAATGTATTATCAATATTACTGTTGATAATAGTAATCTGTTATAAGTAATTATGTTATTATTACTGTCTATTACTACTATCATTACTATTACTCAAGGCTGGGAGGGGTGACAGGAGAGGGAAGAGGGAGGTTGGATAACAGGTAACAAATCAGAGTTCGATAGAAGGAGTAAGTTCCTAATGTTACATAGCACAGTGTGGTTACTATAGTTCACGATAACAGATTACGTATTTTTCTAAGCAAACATAAGTGCCCCAAGGCTCCAATCATAAAGTAACAACAAAGAGAGGAAAGTGTTAATTACTCGGATCTGATTAATACACATTGTACATATGTATCTAAACATCACATTGTACCCCATAAATATACGCAGTTATTGATAAGAGAAATTGTGTTCAGTGATTTAAAAGATAAACCCATTTTTAAAAAGAAAAATGAACTTCAATAGGTTCAAAATCAGAAATATTAGAATTAGTTGAAGGGAAATGAGATTTCTTCCTCGGATCATGCATGATTGTGACTCAACAAAGCACTGTGGTTTATGTGGATTATGCTGTATCATTATCAAAGCAGTGCAAATCATATGGAAAAGGTATTCATGCTTTTTTCTCTGCCCTATTTGAAAGAACTATTGGCATTATCATATATAAATCTGATAGCTAAAGTAACTATACATCTGTTCTTACCAGCTACCCTCAGACAATAGCTTTGGGTGATGTAGAATATAAGCCTTCAAATGCTTTCAGCATAAAGGTGGAGGATTAATAATCACGATTTTTTGTTATATCTGTCCTCCAAACTAGAGCCAAACACTTGCTTTTCCGAGTTGACCACAGCCTTAGAGTGATTGAAAATGGTTTTTGGATTATGAAGAATTGTTGTTTTATGAAATACTTTGACGTAAAGATTTGACAGGAATGTAAAGTACAGCTCTGATGATCAAGCATGAGAATTTTCAAACCTGAAAAGGTTTTTACTGTCACTGAGAAAGGGAAATTGAATGGTTTGTATTTTCCTCCTACACTCCATCTATTTGATACCTCCTTTCTATCCAGTGTTAAAATGTATTTTAGTTGGATTATTTATTATAGGCTACTATACCCCCAGAAGAGGACTGTCTGTGAGAAGAGAAAGATCACTTTTATGAGACTGGTTCATGTTTGGAAAGTAAAGCTATTTGGGATTTGAAGCTAGTCAATATTGAGTTGACTTATGTAGAAGACATTTAAGGACAGATTGGGGATTGGAATAAAATGTTCCTTTGGGTAATTTCCAACTCCCAATTTTTTATGATTAGGTTATCATTAATCCTATTTACTATCAACTGATTTACTGCAAGCTTCTATGATGAATAAGTAAGTTCTAATCTTAGCTAATTAATGCATGACTCTAGATATGCAGCTCCAATGAAAAACTTAGTAATAATAGATATGCTGTAAATAACTTATTTTTATTAAAGATGCCTAACCTGGAAGGTATACCCATGTATTTGCAGGATCTGTACACCCTCATTATTGGGTCACAAGGTGCATGCAAGGAGTGCTTGTGGGGGTAAATTTTTGGGTTATTAGCAATGTCTTTGTATTTTCAACTTGTTGAGAATTTTGACATGACCTTCTCATTTCAGTAGGCAAGAAATAAATTAAATGGAGGTGGGGAACCCCAAGGGAAGAACAGATAAGTGACCCTATTCCTTGTAATTCCTTTTTCATTGAGATTAGGTCATTAAACAAACTATGATTAGATTCTTCTTTCTTTATCTCCTCCCTTGAAGAACTTGCTTGCAAAGTGCCTTGGCCAGGAGTCATTTACTTCTGATACATCCTCTCCATTGGGGAGGTGCAAGCCTAGCTAAGATAGGAGTGGATGTCCTAGGTGGAGATGGTACCTAATAGGGCTACAAGCACCCAGGGGTAGCTTTTTGTGGATTCAGCCATAAGGAGTCTCATAATCCCTTTCACTTTCTATTTTTCTGGCTTTTTCTTCCTTCTCTGCCTCATCATTTTTCATTTCCTCTTTCTTTCCATATTGGGAACATATATAATTAATTAATCTCATTGCTCTGTGTTTATAAAACTCATATATAAAACAAAAGAGAAAACAGGGAAAAACAAATGAGCAAGAGGCACACAGGGGGTATGTAGGAAATTGGAAATGAGAGAACAAGAAGAGTTAATGCTTAAGTTGTAGTACCTGCTGGGAAGGAGGTGGTGTCTAATCAGTGCTAAAATATCCCAAAGAAGGAAGAAAAGAAGGGAAAGGGGATAAAGAGTGGGAGGAGGAAGAAGCCTTTTGCAAAGGAGGAGGAGGATGGTGAGGGAGAGGGAAAGGGATGGACCATCCTGGGAGTTGAGAAAGGAGAATCTCTAGAGCAAAAATGATTGGTCAGAACTCTTCTATTACCTCTGGTCATGAATTTTGTATAATTCTTCACACCAGAGATCAACATTCCATTTCTCTGCGTCTATTCCCTTTTTCTATGGCCCATGAATGTCTGCCTGCTAGTCAGTGTTTTAATCCCAATGTTTATGTTGATGTCAACATGCCAGGGATGAAGGGTGATTTTTATTTTTCTCAGGAATCAACCTCAGTCCTCAAGAAACCAATTCTTTCATATTTGCCTAGAATGAAATGGTTAGTGGCTCTTCCCATTTATATATCCCCAAGTAACTATTTTGTACAAGTATTTCAGTTTACTTTCTCATTTTCCAGGTTACTAAAACTAAGAACTGCATCTAGTGGGGTGTGGCTGATATTCTAGTTTAGATTATTGTAGAGCAGATAATTTGGGCTTAATTGGGCAGCATGATCAGACTGAGTGTTTACTTTCTAATTTTCCCAAGGGTATTTGTAGAAGTATTTGAGGCATTTCAGCAAACCTGTGGTGGAGATCACAGGAAGTTGCGTGGAGGAGATTGAGAATGTCCCACGCTTGGTACTGAAAAAACTGATTCTGACACTGACCCTCCTGGATGGGTCACATCAGTTACAAACATTGAACTCATTTTATAAAATGGCTTTTGGATTCCACCACCCCATTTCCATTCTCTTAAGAAAACCTAATAAAAAAGATAAAACTGAAGTTGTATGATAAGTTTGTATTTGAAAGTCTGTCACAGGTCCGGTGCTGTGGTGTGGTGGGTAGAGCCACTGTCTGCAGTGCCAGCATCCCATGTGGGCACTGGTTCATGTCCCAGCTGCTCCATTTCTGGTCCAGCTATCTGCCTGAGAAAGCAGTGGAAGATGGGCCCCTGCATCCATGTGGGAGACTGGAGGGAGCTCCTGGCTCCTGGCTTTGGATCAGCACAGCTGCAGCTGTTGTGGCCAATTGTGGAGTTAACCAGTAGATGGAAAATTTCTCTCTCTCTCTTTGCCTCTACTTCTCTTTCTGTGTAACACTGACTTTCAAATAAATAAATGAATCTTTTAAAAACAAGAGAAGTTTGTCACCATCTTAGCCAGATCCTAAGATAATAGGATAGGTAGGTGAATACCTTAAATTATCTATGTAAACCATTTTAAGATTCCTTGAATATTAAAATGTTCCTCATTAGCTGCCAACCATTACTGGTTAGTTTTTTATACTATGAGAATTTCTCAGCTACTGCTTCAGAGTGAGAGATATAATTTCTAACCTATAGAATGAATGCATTGCACATGGGCCACTATATATTTTAACTAATAGAGTTCAGATCTGGACTGAAATAAGCAGTAACTTGGTAGGTTGATCACATTAACTCTATAAATGCTATCAGTGTTGCTCATTATGGCTCATTATGATTATTTTAGGACATATTAGAATCATTCACTTCTTTGATTTCCTCACGCTCCTCCTCCAAAGAAACACAGAATGTTACCAGATTCCTCCATTTTGTTGCAAATGACTGGATTTCTTTTTTTTTACTGCTGTATAGTATTCTATAGAGTACATATCCCATAATTTCTTTATCCAGTCTTCTGTTGTTGGGCATTTAGGTTGATTCCATGTCTTAGCTATTGTGAATTGAGCTGCAATAAACATTGAGGTGCAGACAACTCTTTTAATTGGCAATGTAATTTCCTTTGGGTAAATTCCAAGGAGTGGGGATCTGGAAAACATCATGCAGAGTGAAATAAGCCAGTCCCAAAGGGAAAAATATCATATATTCTCCCTGATTGGTGACAACTAACTGAGCACCTAAAAAAAATCTGTTGAAGTGAAATGGATACTATGAGAAACAATGACTTCATCAGGCCTTGTCTTGACTGTCGATGAACAACTTAATACTTTATTCTTTTTAGTATTTTTTGTTCTACTTAATACCATTGGTTGAACTCTTTAATTAACACATAATCATTCTTAGTTGTTTAAATTTAACTGAAAAGTGATCCCTGTTAAATATAAGACTGGGAATAAGAGAGGGAGGATATGTACAGTGTGGCACATGCTCAATCGGACTTACCCCTAATGGTAGAGTTAGAAACGTGCCAGCGGATTCCAATTCAATCCCATCAAGGTGGCATGTACCAATGCCATCTCACTAGTCAAAGTGATCAGTTTCAGTTCACAATTGATCATAATGATAGGATTAAGTGTCAAAGGAACCACATAAACAAGACTAGTGTCTGCTAATACTAACTGATAGAATTAAAAAGGAGAGAACAATCCAAAGTGGGAAGCAGGATACAAGCAGACTCATAGAATGGCAGATGTCCTAAACAGCACTCTGCCCTGGAATCAGCCCTTAAGGCATTCAGATATGGCTGAAAAGCCCAAGAGAGTATTTTAACATGGAAAGCCAAGACACTCTGGCAAAAAAAAGAAAAAAAAAATGACCCAAATGAAAGATCTCTGTGAGTGAGATCCCAGCAGAAAGAAATGGCCATCAAAGAAGGAGGTACCTTTCTCTGAAGGGAGGAGAGAACTTCCACTTTGACTATGGCCTTGTCTAAATAAGGTCAGAGTTGGCAAACTCAAGAGGCTTCCATAGCCTTGGCAGCTCATGACAAGAGCCTTGGGCGATTACTGATGTCATAAATAAGAGAGTCAATTGTTAAATCAACAACAGGAGTCACTGTGCACTTACTCCCCATGTAGGATCTCTGTCCGTAATGTGTTGTATTATGTGGATTAACAGTATAACTAGTACTCAAACAAAGCAAACTGTTGAAATCTTTACTTAGTATATACTAAGTTGATCTTCTGTATATAAAGATAATTGAAAATGAATCTTGATGAAGAATGGGATGGGAGAGGGAGTGAGAGGTGGAATGGTCGCAGGTGGGAGGGTGGTTATGAGGGAAAAAGCTGCTATAATCCAAAAGTTGTACTTTGGAAATTTATATTTATTAAATAAAAATTAAAAAAAGAAACAAAAAATGAAAATCAATAGCAAAACCATCATGGGCATAGAGTCCTAAAGTATTAGTGCATGGAAATATCTCTATGAGGTGCTGTGCTGGTTCCGCTCCTCACATGAGACGAATGTGTTCACTGAGCTTTGCAGTGGGAAGACTGACCTGGGTTCATAGAGCCAGGGTGCCAGAGTATGCATGAGTTCTAACTCAACTCTGTGGGGGCATTCGGCCGGCATTCACTCTACTTGTTTAGTAGACTAGGTCACCAGTGTCCTTAGTTAATATTTCCTCTATTCCTAGCACAATAATCTGTCTGGTAATCAGGACTTGGAACAGTGAAAAATGTTTGACTACATCTGCCTTTGCCTATAAACTATGCCATGTTTCTGTTTTGGTTTATGGTAATTAATCACTAAATTTGTGCTTTCCACTCAAATTGCCAGCCTTGTAGACATGATGTAATAGAGAAAATTCATTTCCAACTTTAATTTCTTTTACTTTGGTAAAAGAAGAAGTTTCATAAAGTCAGGGTGTCTTCTTCAGTAGTGAATGGTCCAATGGACAATGTTCTAAAAAGATAAATATTCTTGTTGAGGTTCAATAACTTGTAACATACTAAAAACTGAGTTTGTGTTTATTCTGGTTAATTAGTTGGTTTGAAGCAAGTCTTCTTTTAAATATACATTCTCTAATGATGTGAAAAGAACCATTCATCATAGAAATACTTATTAAAATTCTCAGCCAGCAGGTGTAATTAAACAAGACCAGACATCCTACAGGGAAGCAGAAGCAAATCTGTATGAAAAATGCAAGAGCTGCCACATTTTGCTTTTGTCAGTCAGTCTGTTATCAATTAAGCGGGGAAAAAACAAAAAACAAACAAACAAACAAAAAAACAAAAAAGTGGTGTCTGTAAATATTTTATATTACATAAATTTTTGTAATTCTAAGATAGCTGAGAAGGAAGGAAAAGAGAAAGGTAAGAGCAGGAGGAAGAACTGGGAAAGGGGAGGGGATGGGGAGCCAGGCAGGGAGGGTGAAAAGGAGATAAAGAAATGGACGAGGAGCGGGGATTCCAGGGCTTCCAGATTTCTCAGCTGTGGGACACTGACCCAAGTCTTTCCTGTTAGCACTTTCCCCTTTCTTTGTTAATAGGGAGATGCCTCTATGAGCAGTTAGAAATTTGTAGGAGTACACCCATGATATAATAAAGGGCTTTGAAACTTTAAAATCTTTACTGAATTTTAAATACCACATGTACATATATACTCTTGGTCCTTCAATGTATCATTGACATGTTTTATTTGAAATATTCTCCTATGAAAGGGAGTTCATATGTGTAAGTGTTTAGTCTAGATGCATTTGAGTGTGAGCAGAGAGGTGTCCAACATTGGGATAGAATGAGGTAAGTCCAATTATATGGGTTAGGATGAGTCTCAGGATAGCAGGGAAGCTTCTTCATGTTATTACTCAGCCCCCATCTTTGTGAGTGGAAGTACTCTCAGCTCAGAGCTAGCCGTTGGTCTGATTGTGCCTCTTGAAATAAAGCTGTGTGGTGCCCAAGAGCTCACAGATTGCTGCATGGTCATTGTCTGTGGATCTTTTGCTGAAGTAGTCAGTTCTACCTCAGCACTTTGCAAGATGCAGCTACTATTGATAAAAGAACTTCCATTTACTGAAGAAGTAGAACATCTCAGTAGAACTTTTATTGGACATATTTTTTCCAAAGTTGACTTTGTGAGAGTTGGTGACTTACAGCAACTTCTGGTGGGATTCCAGGCAAGGCTGCCGTGTGATCCAGCAGCACAAATGTGTCTGTGTGCTGATGAGTGGGTGCTCATGCTGTCACAGCCCTTTTCCTCGAGCATTGCCAGTGCATGGCTGCTGACCTATTATCTTAACTTTATGAAGAAGATCCTTTGACCTGGGGTATGTTTCATGAGTTATTAAACTATTATCAAAGTAATCATTAAAACCAAAGTATGACTACCTAGATGTTTTATAGTTGTTAACATATATTCTTGCCTTCTAAAAGAGCTTGCATGGTTCTTAGGATTTTAGGTGTGACAATAGATTTTACACTTCATTATTGATCAGTATAAACACTTTTACTAGAATATTATCAACAATAGCAAAGAAGTGAGAATGCCCCTTAAACTTCAGTGATTCTCAGGTTTGTTTGTTCTAGAAAATATTCTGTTTTTACAACAGTTTTTCAAAATAGCTGATGATCTTGTGTTAGTCATTCATATTTTAGAAATACAATAATCTCCATAGTCTCTGGGATTGTGATAGATACAGCCCAGTATCCTATCCTACCTATCAGTAGTATATTTTGGGGTCTTTTATATTTATTATTTTAGCATGGCAGAGGTTTACTCTTGCTCTCACTAGTTTATTTTAATAATTGATTTCATAAGTTATTTCATAAATGTTATGAAACTATTATCAAATTCATTATTTCATTCATCCTACAATCTCTTGAAATAATCTAATCTGTTATCTAGAAATGCCTATGCTTTAAAAATATACATCTTTTAAAGTCACATCTGGAGTAGCACACCATTAAGTTTTTAAGAAATAGAGAAAACAAATCCAAATTTACTTTCTCTTTGTAAATTGTGTTTACATAGACTTGGATCATATCTTCTACCATCTTATTCATTTATTATTCATGGGTTCATTCTGTCATCACTAACTTTATCTCATTAAAGTTATACTTATCCCCTCTGTGTTTCAGGTTTTCTTAATTCATAATTTGGTTTCCCCCAGAAGCAGGCGCAGACATGAGGATCTGAGAGTAAGTGGTTTTATTTGATAAGGACCTTGAATTCTCACAGAGAAGTGCATCAGTGAGACAGGCAGCAAGGCAGACAAAAAAAGACTTGTTATTAATCCACTTACCAGTGAGAGTGACTGGAGCTTAATCCCATGCGAAATGGTGAGAAAAGGTGTAAAGAAAGTACCTCAGCATCTTACCACCCAAGAAAAATTGGAGGTGCTTAGTCTGTGGGTAAGGCACTGACAGTATTGGCTGTGGAAGGATTGTTCTCTGGAATAAATGCATCAGTAATATGGAAGATACTTTTGACTAAACAGGACCTGACACCTGGAAAAGCGTTCAATATCTGCTAGCTAGTATGATTATTTACTATGAAACTCTATGTTAGGTGTTTGGAAGAGAAAGATGCATTTATTGAATGTCATTGTAGACTGGCACTTCATTCAGTTCTAGGATACTCAAGTGGATGATGCATAGTCCTTTTATCCACTAAGCTTACAGTTTGCTGTGGAGACAAACATAAGAAAAGATCAGTGTGGTGACTGCTAGGACCCTGTAAATACACATTCTGTTGAGTGATGACTGAAACCCCCAGGGGGATATTTATGAATTCCCAGAGAAAATTGATGACTGAGCTTAATGGGGCTGAAGACAGGCATGCTAGGATAATACTGAAGAACAAGTATGATGTGTGGGGATGATGGCCTGTTAAATGCCAACAAAGCTTTTGTCATAGTTGGAGGAGTGAGCTGGGAAAACTGAAGGAAAAGATCTGCTTTCAAGTTATGTGACTTGTGTTTGGAAGGGCGGCCTTCCAAACTTAGTTCAATGTTCTGCTTGTGACATCTTGAAGTTTTTAATAATTTTTGCATAGAGGAATTTGGATTCAATTTTTCACGGGGCCCTGTAAGTTATGTTCTGGTCCTTTAGAACAGTGTTTTAAGTTTGGGACAGATTTTAAGAGGTCTTATAAACCTTGCTGTGATGGTAATTTTATTTATCAACTTGACCAGGTCATGAGGTATACAGATCTTTGGTCAAAAAATTATTCTGTGTTTGTGAAGATGGTTTAGGGCTTTGCTTTTAAATGGGTAGGCTAAGTAAAGCATGTTGTGTATTCTAATGTGGATGACCCTCGTGTAATCAGTTGAAGACCTGAATAGAACAAAAAGGCTGACCCTTCTGTAAGAATGAACTCCTTTCTGACTGCTTAAGGGGAGCTTTGTCTTTGTCCTCTGGCATTAATTAAACACTGACTCTTTTTGGGTCTTGAGCTCACTATATGGGGCTGGAATTGACATCATTGCCTTTGGATTGAGACTGGAACTACACCATTGGCTTCACTGGGTTGTCAACCTCAGATCTTGAGATTTTTCATTCTTCATCACTTGAGCCAATTCCATAGAGTGTGAATGAGTGTGTGTGTGTGTGTGTGTGCGCGCGCGCACATGCTTTAAAATTCTTGGAAAGACAGAAATAAAAGATTCTATGTGAGCACAGAAAGTCTTTTAATCCATGCATAAATTTTTCATCATATATGTTTTTCCATGACCTTTCTGTCTACCTGCCTTCCTACCTGCCTACCTACATATCTATCTATTCATATATCTATCACTATTCCTGTTATTTTCCCCTTTGGAGCACACCATACAATACCTAATGCACCTGAAAATATAATTGCAGTTTTCTGTAGGAAATGTGAGGTCAATTACATATTTTTAGACAGGAAAAGTGACATGTCCTAGATAAAAATTCAAAGCACAAGGAGGATGGATTAAACAAAAATGTGACTAGTGCAGCTATCCAGAAAAGAGATGTTGAGGGCCAACATTTTGACATGGTAGTGGTAAAGAATAAGAAAGTAGTTAATGTGCAATCCTAGAAGAGTTTGGTGAGCCAATGGAGAGAGGAATTGCAGACAAGAACACAAAGAAAATTTACAGTATCAAAGTAATAGTGAATCTTTGTGTACTTGAAGCATCTTCTTATACCTCATTTATTTTTATTCTCCTCAGCAGGACTACATCCAGTTGCATTTGCCTGTCCCTACCATGTGGCTACCAGGCGTTCTCCTAGCATCCACATATGGGTGGCAAGGTGGGGGTGCGTGTATTATCTGTTCAATATTGGTTTCCTTCCTAATGGAGGGATGGAGCTTTGTGGTGCACATTTCTTTTTTTTTTTTTTTTTTTTTTTTTTTTTTTTTTTTGACAGGCAGAGTGGACAGTGAGAGAGAGACAGAGAGAAAGGTCTTCCTTTGCCGTTGGTTCACCCTCCAATGGCCGCCGCGGCCGGCGCGCTGCGGCCGGCGCACCGCGCTGATCCGATGGCAGGAGCCAGGAGCCAGGTGCTTTTCCTGGTCTCCCATGGGGTGCAGGGCCCAAGCACCTGGGCCATCCTCCACTGCACTCCCTGGCCACAGCAGAGGGCTGGCCTGGAAGAGGGGCAACCGGGACAGAATCCGGTGCCCCGACCGGGACTAGAACCCGGTGTGCCGGCGCCGCTAGGCGGAGGATTAGCCTAGTGAGCCGCGGCGCCGGCCGGAGTGGTGCACATTTCTAACTGAAGAAAATGTTAAGGTCTTCAGGAGGCATGCTGAGATTATTTCTCATTTCTTTTCCTGAGTTGCAAATACAGAGTTTGAAACTACTCATTTAGTGAATAACTGTGTTAACCTAAACATGCATACCCTGAAGTGCTACCTGCTGTGCCTTTTCCCTTAACTCTCACTCTTAAAAATTCTGCTTGTGTTTAATCCCACTCATTGGACATCCCCACTCCCACCCCTAGCCTTACCTCAGTGGCATCCAAACATTTAGAGATAGATTTATGCCCTCCTCCTTCTAGGGCAATTATGAAAATGTCTCAAGGATCTCCATGTCTCTCTAGAGTGTTGTGCTATTGACATGTCTAGAATTCTTGAATTCTTGCTACCTTCTTTTCTTTAACCAGTTCAGAACTTATGAGTGTATACTTTTAGATAGTATTGCAGTGGCTTACTGGCTTACTTTTTTTTTTTTTTTTTTTTTTTTTTTTTTTGGTCCAAAATGTTTGGAAGGGAATTCTATGAGGTTTTCTTCAAGACTGAATACAAGGTCTGTATCTGGTTTTCTACTTTTCCTCAGACTCCAGGGCACAAGTGTGGTAGAAGATGTTCTCACATAGATTAAGTTTACTTTGGTCTTCTTTCCTATGACAATCAATATTGCATCTAGGGGCCAATGGAAAGTTGCCAATCTTATTCATTTATTTACTCACTAACACTATAAGACATTTACTGTGTTTCAGGAATTAGGCTAAGGGCTGATGATTGATCAAGGAATGGCTGCATCTGCATCCCCCATTCCTCACCCCACCTGGCAGGTAACAATATCCTACAAGGAAACTCAATGATGTAGGGAGCTTTTGTATTCCAGGTGTAAGACTTATCTTGGATTAAAATTAAAATAGATCCTCAGATATTCTAAGAAAGATCTAACTCATATATGCTGTCAATATTTTTGTTGTTTGATAATAGAAGGCATATTGACAGAAGAGTATTTACATATCATTTCGTGCAAATATCTTGGTGCTGTGACCTTGTTGATCCTCTGGTGCTTTTTAAAGCAGCTCTCACCATGCTGGCTTGGGGAGCCTCCCCTGAATTTGTTTCTAGAATCCATTGATCTCACTGTCTTAGATCAGTGGGGAGGACTGTGCCTTTTGGTGGCTGACTGAGCACTTCAGTCCTTATGCTCATGCTGCTGTGAGATGAGCTGCTTACTGGGGCTGTAAGCTAACTGGTCATGCTTCAAGCTCACTGAGACTCCATGGGAGGCAGACAGAGTTATCTGTGGTGCAGGGATGGCTCTCAATTGAATGCTGGATGTTTCCTGCACACAGAGGGTAGGGGAATATCCTTCCAATGCTTCTTGCCTTTCACTTCTGTCTAATTATAGATTCATTAAACCCTATCCTCTAATATAATGATAGAAGAGCTAGGAGCTCTTTTAGGCATCCGAGAATGTGATCCTTGTGTAAGTAAAAATCCATTATTATGTCAAAAACATTAAGGCACAAAGGGTGTGATCCGTCCCAAGTTCCTTTGCTGATTAGGGGCAACTTGGGGGATTTGAACTTATTTTCATTCTCAGGCTAATACCAGTGGGTGAGTGAGTTCTCTGTAGTGTTGAGTTTAAGCTCTTTTATTTAGGTGGGAGTTAGGTGTTGTCTGGCGACTGTCTCAGTATCAGTAGATCGTGTGTTAGGTTAGGTCAATACTAATCTTTTCATGAGCCCTGACTGTATTTCATCTTGCTCCATGATAAGGCTTGATGCACTCACTGCCAGCAAATAATGAGGAAGCTTATGTAAATCTGTCTGGCCATTTTTCTCCAAAATGACGGTTAAAAGGGCCACTTAGTGGAAGTGGAAAGGGCAATAAGGTATTGAGACACTTATTCCAGGGTATCATGTAAACTTTATTGACACAGTTAATGTGAAGGTGAAAGTGGACTTTCATATAGTATAGGTGAATCATTCCTGCCTTATCAATCTAGTATAGAAATACAAGAAACTGAATATAAGATGTTAGCATCAGATGCTTTAAGATTAAACGTAAGAATGACAATTCTGAATCAACAAATTATTAAGCCTCTTCAAGAAAAATACAAAGACTTGGAAAGTGTTTGGGGAAAACAGAGTCAAGCAAACAATTTTGAGATTATTTCTCCAAATGATGTGATAATTTTATAGAAAATAGTCAGTTAAATCACCAGGAATATATTTTCAAGTTACAAGGCTTGTAGATATCTGACCCTAAATAGCACCAAATAAATGTAGGATTTTTGTTCTGCAGTGTGGAAAATTACATACATCCCACTTGAAAATATCAACAAGGACAGTCATCCATGCTCTGTAAGTTGAGGTAAAAGGATTTTTGGATGCTCTGAGTTCACATGCAATTAGTATAGACACACTGCAAGTGGAAATTATACTTACTGTCAGATATGACAACTTGAGTCTGAAAATATACTCATATTTCTCATACAGAGAGGCAGAATATCAGTTTAAATGTTACTTATGTTTTCAATATTCTGACTTAGAAGGGAAATAGGTATTTAGAAACCTATATTGATTTTCTTCCTGAGCAAGGAAATTGGAGGCAAATATATCATCCCTTCATCTTAATTCATTTTGAGTCTAAGTTCTGATCTAAATGAGGAATGAACTCAGGGTGATTAGATACAGAAAGGCTAATATTAGAAATGCCAGTGGTTGGTTTGTTTATTTCCTGTTGTGTTCAAAAGATTTGAGAGTTCTTACAGAAATATGTAATGAGCAGTAAGCATTTTAAAAGGAAGAGATCTGAAATCTGGCCTAAAGGAAAACAAAGAAAAGTAATATGAAGCCATGGGCAAGGTTAATCTTTAAAAAAACATATGCATTAATGGCTACTAGAATTCCAAGATGAAGAACACATATTTGGCTCCATTATTTCTAGCAAGCAGTACAAGGAAGGAAAAAGAACAGCCATTCAGTAGGGACGTGGTTGTTTCCTCGGGAAGTGGGCCTGAAGAAAACCCCTCCATGTAACCTGTGAGAAAGGGCAGCAATCTGTATTCTTCATGCTGCCACCGCTAGAGCTGTAAATCCTCTTAGTGATGGTGTTGATAATGAAAATAATCATGCCCATTTTTTGAATATATACCATGTTCACCATAGGAAAAATCTGAGTCATGTGGAGTCAGTAGGTAACAAAGGTCAGCTGGCTAGCAGATGTTCTCCAATCTGTCACCATATCCTTGCTTAAATCTCCATGCCACCAAAACAGCAAGGGAATGTGGGAAGTTTTACTCTGAAAGCAGTCATCCTTCATGACAGAAGACGTGTTGAATAGTAAGTTTCAGTGTACCCATGTGTAACCTTTTGTCTGCAGTAAATTTGACTATTATGTTAAGAAAGGTCATCACATGACAAGACTGTAATGCAACCCATAGTATAGGGTACAGGGAGGAGGAAAACCATAGTTCTTCCAGGGGAGGACTCAGTTTAATTAGGGTATGAGGGAGGTGGCAAGAGTGAGTAAGTGTTAGGTGCTTCAGAGAAATAGAAACAGATGCAATAGGATGTGCATATGCATAGAGAAAGAGAGAGAGGGAGAGAAGGAGAGAGGGGGAGAGAGAGAGAGAGAGAGGGAGAGAGAGAATGAATGAGAGTTCAAGGGAATGTCTCACTCAGTTGTTGAGGCAGAGCTGCCCAGCAGGCTGGAGACCTTAGAGAAGAGTCGATGCTACAGCTCAAGTCCAGAGGCTTTCTGCAGCCAGAATCATTCACCTTTGTAAGGCCCCAGTCTTTATGACATCCAACTGATTGGAGTTGGTCTTCCTGCATCATGGAGGGTAGCCTGCTTTTCTCAGAGTGTATTGATTTAGCTGCTAATCCCATATCAAGTTTATCTTCACAACAACATATAGACTTGTATTTGAACAAATAACCGAGCAGCCACATTGACATATGAAATTAACTGAAAAACCGTGTTGTGACGAGTTGGGTATGAAGCTAAGAAAGGAAATTTGTAAATTGACATGACCACACACCAGGGCTAATGTTCTCCATATACATTTAAAGGACACCTTAAGGAGTGAAGAATTAGGTTTATGCTCTGGGCTTCACAGTGAAGAACCTGACACAGTGGGCACCAGTTTCAGGGGCAGATCCCCGGATCATGTAGGAGAGTGAGCTGTTCTGGCCATTTGGACCAGTGGAAGCCTTCTGGAAGTTGTGAGATCAGCTGTGAGCGTTTGTGGAGAGAACTATTTGTAGTTCTGGGTGGTCCTTGATCCAGTGTGCTGGAGCTAGTATTCACCCTAAGATTTTGCAATTATCAATTCAATTACATCTTTCCAAAACAAATTTGATTGAGTATACAAAAAATGCAAATGGGAAAATAGGTCAAACTTGAATTCAAAAATGGGGAAGACGAGTTGGGGACAAATAGGATAGGTGTATGACACACTGCATCCACTTGCTTCTCAGGGCAGTGTGCTTAGCCACATCAGAAAGAATGTGAGAATTCTCAAGAGCTAGAAAGTGTGATCCTCACTGTTTTATTCTGATAGTTCAGGGAGGTATTTTAGAAATGCAGACGTCACCCAGTACTTATGCCAATGAGGTCAGGAAGTAAGATTTCAATGGATAGTGTAGCCACATTGAATAATGAGTGAGGGGCTTGGACAGTTTCCAAGGGACAGAGGAAGGTTCTCCTGGAAAATAATTTATAGCTATAACCTTAAATACTTAATAAAATCAATCATCTATACTCCATAGCCTATAATTGATTTTATATAATGTAGATTTTATCGCCAACTATGTGGACAGTATTGGTGCTGGGCAGGGATGGATGGTGGAGATCTCCATAGCCCCTTTCCCTGTGGGTCTCATGTTTCCTGCAGTCCCCTGCCCCATGGGCCTCTGCTGAAAACATCTTCTTGGAACTACCCTGCTCTGCTTTCCTAGTTGAGGCTCCTAGAAAAGCACCTGGCATTTCATAGGTTTCCACTTAAGGTCATTTTAAAAGCACTGGGCTCCCCTGGTTCTTGAATGGGCCTCAACCTCAGTGAGATGTAGTTTTATCTATGAGAGAGGAGCACTAGGGCACCCCCCACCCAGCCTTTTGCTTCCATATACCGTGACAGTTTGCCAGAGTGTGGACCCTGGCCATGCTCCTGGTCCTGCCTTCAGGGCGCTTTGAGGACGGTGGTCCCCTCAGGATTTTTTCTTAAGTCTCTCTCTTCCTTTTCCTATTTGTCTTACTCTCTCTCTCTCTCTCTTTTTTAACAGGTAGAGTTAGACAGTGAGAGAGAGAGAGACAGAGAGAAAGGTCTTCCTTTTCCATTGGTTTGCCCCCTAAATGGCCGCTATGGCCAACTCACTGCGCTGATCCGAAGCCAGGAGCCAGGTGCTTCCTCCTGGTCTCCCATGCGAATGCAGGGCCCAAGCACTTGGGCCATCCTCCACTGCCCTCCCTGGCCACAGCAGAGAGCTGGACTGGAAGAGGAGCAACCGGGACAGAATCCGGTGCCCCAACTGGGACTAGAACCCTGGGTGCCGGCACCACAGGCGCAGGATTAGCCAAGTGAGCTGTGGTGCCGGCTTCTCTTCCTCTTTCTTTCATTTCCTCTGCTCCATCTCCCTTTCCTTCCCCTCCCCTCCCCTCCCCTCCCCTCCCCTCCCCTCCTCTCCTCTCCTCTCCTCTCCTCTCCTCTCCTCTCCTCTCCTCTCCTCTCCTCTCCTCTCTCTCTTTTGCTCACTCTGTCATAAATAGAGAAGGGCACAGGACCTGGCAGGATGTTCCAAGATCTTCTCTCTACTCTGCAGTCAGGTTCATTATCAACATCGTGATTGCTTAATCTGTGAAAACAAAATTCCCAGGAGCCTGAAGAAGGTAACAGAACTGGTTAATTTAAAATAAGAACTTGTCAGCAGAATGAGCAGGGAAGTCCACATGGCCAGCTCATCCTCCCCCTGTGAAAAGTCTCCTGAGAGACCAAATCATAATAGCGTGCCTTTGTTGGGTGTAGATAAAAATCAAAAGAGATTGAGTAGACCTTGTCAAAGGGCTTAAGAAGGTTTGAGGGACAGCCTCACTGCAGCCCCTGCACAATTCTGCTACCACTCTTCTTTGGGCCCTTTTTCCTCAGTTGTGTGTCTCTTTGCTTTTTCCTTTGGTTATGGCAATAGTACTAATCACATTGTGAAGATGCCTGCACACCCGTTATCCAAAGAGCTATCCCTTTCTTCTTATTTGGAAAATTAACTTGTAGCCTGTCTGTTTACAAATAGTAGTTTAGGCTGATAGATTCCTGTTTTGAATGCTATAACTGCCCTCCTATAGGCTGATTCAGGGTGACATTGGGAGGACAAGTTGTTTATATGGCAGATTTACGTTTTCTTATGGGAACTTCATTTTAGTCCTCAAATACTGACAAAAAGAACAAATGAAGTTATTACAATAGTTTCACAAGTCATCTTCAGAGTAAATATGGGAAAGTTTAGAGAAAATAGCTCAAACATTAGGATACTCCGTATAATGTATTGTTCAATTTTGGCTCACTTCACTATAAATTGGCTCCTTTTTTCCTTCCTCTCTGGGAATGCATATGGAAAACCGTTCTAGCTCTTCTTCCCCTCTGGGTCTCCTGAATATGGTGAGTGTGTTGCCTTCATATTTGAGCCTAGAATTCTTTGAAGAGTGTGAGTGATGTCTCTGGGGTTGAGCATGATCAGGTGGCCATAGGCCTTGGATTCTTGTCTTTGTTGATATTCTGTCTCGCCCAAGCCAGCCTTTAGGGAAAACTCTGATAAACTCTCTAAGATGCTAGTGAGGAAGACTTAGAAAGTTATCTACTGCAAGTAAATCAACAATATTTATATTATCACATCATGGGCATTTGCATTTGCTTAGTCCATGTTAGGAATAAGCTGAGGGGATGGCATTCTAATGGGGGATCAGGACATCTTTCAGACCGATCGGGGCATATTTTGGGGGAGCAAAATAGCTATTCTATCCCTGCAGTCACAACTGATTCCAGGCCTACATTTTTGAATGAAAGGACTTCTAGGTGTTTTAGCTGAGGCTGAAGAAAAAAGTAATATGAAAGCCAAAAGAGGCAACCAGAGTACAATTAATGCATAGGATTCCTTGCATGCTGTGCTGGATAGCGAGGAGTCCTTCTCAGCCCATGGTCCAGCCCTGTAATACTCAGTACATTCAAACAGGTAAGACTGAAATTAATGGGCAGGAGACAGTTGTCTAGTTAATGTTATTTACTAATATATATCTTTAACCCAAGTCATTATAAACATTTTTAAAAAATTCTAGGAAGAAAAAGAATATTCATTGAAATAAAAATGCTAAATAACTATCTGATATAATATACATATCTTAATCATTCATTTTATCTTGAATTTATTATTATGTTAATATGAGTTCCACTTACGCCTGTTAGAAGAACAGGAAAATGTAATGTAAATTATGGTATCAACAAAATTTATTTATTTTACCCTCTTAGTGGTGTTTAAGCATGAAAAGCCTAGAAGAGTAGACACCAAGATGGAATAGCTCACCAACTTAAAGTTATTTTATTCTTATTTTAGTAGCATGAGGGTAAGAACCACTTCTGGCAAAGAATTTAGCACTAGTAAAGGAATGTCTTATATGGGTGTGTGTGTATATGAATGTTGTATGTGCACATGCATGTTTGTGTGCATTTGTCCATACAAGGTGCAACGCCTTGAGTCTTGTTGGTTTGTCCAAACAGTTGTTTTATTTCTAACAGTTTCTGTTTAGGGCCAGAGTCACCTCTACCAGTTCTCAGCTGGGAACCACCCACTCCTTGTGGGTCCATTCTCATCACCCTAGCCAGATGATAACCAGGAGCCACAGCCTTCCACCACCAAGAGCTTGCTAGGAGTAGGGTCAGAAATGGAAAACAAAAACAAAAACAAAAACAAAGCAGTAAGACATTGAAGTATCTTTATAAATTCATTTTGTGTTATTTAAGTACTAGCTACAAAGAGAAGCAGAGGTCTGTTTAAGCAAAACAAACAAGCAGTTGTACGCAGGTGTTGCAATTCCTTGCTGAACAACTTAGATGCTTTGGAAGATGCAGTCTATGTTTCTGTGAGCAAAGACAGGGTCTAGTGACCCCTTACGTGGTATAATTAATTATCTGAATTCTTTTCATAAAGATGATTTCCACCTGTGTACTATCTCTACTGACAACGATTTCTCCTTGACCAAACTCTAATCAGCCTTCCCTGAAATCGTTTCTCACCTAGGCTCTGACTTTGGGACATCAGTATTCTCTGCATTGTTCAATTTAGGCTTTACCTCTACTAAGTCAGTGTAATTGAACCATCCACCCTCCATATCTGACCCACTTCTTCATTCTCCACCATTCCTGATCTCCCTAGATTCCCTTCTGCAAGATTCCTGTTGGTTTTTCCATCCGTTGCCCCACCATCGACACTACTCCTTTGCCATAATTTCCTGCTTTTTCTTGCTGTATTGGCAGTTGGTTCTGCATTCTTTCTTTATTACTGGAAAAAAAAAAAAAAACCAGTGCAGTGGCTTCTGTGCCTACTGAGGTAGTCCTGAATCAAGTCAGAGTTATTGTGTTTTAATAAATGTGATTTTTTTTTGTAACATTGCTTATTCCTACCTCTCTTAACACGCACACACTCAGGTACAAGGTCATGAGCAGGAGTGTTGAGAGCCCTCTGATATTTAACCTGGTTCCTGATTGTGCTAGGTTATCCTGAAAGGGAGCCCCTAGGATAGAAATGAAATGAACAGAATGTGGCAAAACTGTTTTGAACCAATGTTCCACTCTCTAGTAGAGCAAGGCATTGAATCAAAACCAATGCTCCGGTTTTATAAGCTGCAAAAGATCATTAACATTTTTGTTGCTGTTGTTGTTCAGAAAATTGGGAAAAAGAAATGGCTGCACCGTGAGAAATCAACTCCACAGTCTCAACTGGACCCAGGGCTCTCGAGTGTAATTTAATATTCAGTGCCTCATTAAGAGACCCAGGGACTCCTGAGACTTTTGAAACCACAAGTAATTATTTCACAGGAAGGCTTGATCAGTTTGATCCTACCTTCTCAGTGAGAATGAAAGCAAATGCTGGGATTACACAAGATTAACTCTTTATAGCCATTCCCTGGACCTCAAAGAGAAAATACTGCATGGTCTCAAGTCAAGCCATTGCTTCCTTTTGTGCAAGTGTGTGGCATTGATCCCTAAGCCGTCACCTTCTCAAAGCTGGTGGGCTGCTGCTGAAATCTTTGTGCATGATGTTGCAGGTGCTCCCTGGTTCTTCACTATTTTAGGTCAGTGCTTGAGCACTGGATCTGGGCCTCTGCGCAAGGACACGGCCAAGAGAGAATCTCCCACTTCACTCTGTCCTTTCCCACCATCTCCATCATCGTAGTATATGTCTCTGTGTTTATCTGTTCTAGAATTCAGTGCCACAAGAGCAGTACTCTCTGTTGTACCGACAGTGTCTAAAACAAGGTCTCAGGGAATACTCATGCTAACAAGGATGAATGAGTGGCAGAGCAAGTTAATACATTAATGTACCCATTCCTGAAACTTGATTTGGCTTTTGCTATCAGTAAAATGTTTTAAAGAATAGCAGTTTTGTGTATATATGTTTTTAAGAAAGGAATTACATAAAAAGGTGAAAGATGTAAGTAGAAAAAGAAGTCTGTTTTACCTGTGGAATTTTCCTTATAAAGGGTTGTTAATTAACTTGTCACATTCTAACCATATTCCATCCCAACAATAAAAGCTTTGGGCACAGGGCCAGTGTTGCAGTGTAGTGAGTAAAGCTGCTGCCTGCAGCACCAGCATCCTATATAGGCGCCCTTTGTGTCCCGGATGCTCCAGTTCTGATCCAGCTCCCTGCTGGATCAGATCAATGAGCCTGGGAAAGCAGCACAAGATGACTCATGGATTGGGTCCCTGAACTTACATATGAGACCCAGAAGAAGCTCCTGGCTCCTAGCTTTGGCTTAGCCCAGGCCTGGCCGTTGCGGCCCTTTTGGGGAGTGAACTAGCTGATGGAAGATTGATCTCTCTCTGTCTCGCCCTCTGTCTCTGAACTCTACCTTTCAAATGAATAAATAAATCATTTTTTTAAGCTTTGGGCAAAGTTTTCAACACTATGCTGCATTTCTAGATTTAATCATGTGTTCTGGGCATCCGCTACGAAAAGTGACTGTGTAGGGCTGACATCACATCTCCCTCCTGCCTGAGACCAGTACCCTTGGTATGTTGCACACAGCTGTCTGATTTGCTCTGAGTGAGGTTGCTTCTGGTGGCTTTCAAAGTCATTGCTTGCATGGACATCCTGGGTAGGGCCTTTGCTGCCACAATCTTTCTAAGAATTGGAGAATAATTCAGTTGTATTGTTTGGTTGCAGACTTTTCATTCAGGCATTTGAGGGTACTGTTTATCTCACTACTCCAAGGGCCTTAAGACATAAATCAGAATATCAGGTGAATGGGTAAGATTGCTAATATCTTTCTGTAAGTAATTATAATAAACATGGCAGCCACAAGAACTCACTTCTCTGAGAGAATGTAAAGAGAATTAATAGGCTGAGATCTGAATTCAACTACTCACTCATATAGTTTAAAACAATGTGTTACACCCTGACAGCAATTTCCCTGTATCCATCCTCAAAACAAAACAAAACAATAAGAAAACAGTTACTGCTGAACTTTTCCCCAGTGGCTTGAATGGATGTTGAGTTTCATAAGTTACTTGAATTTGGAATCAAACTTGGCCAAAACCACCCCAGAGAAACACCACAGGAATCAATTTGTAGCTCCATTATGATATACCCTAATTTTTGCTTAAAATGCAAATTCTTCCATTTTGTGTATTGACTTTAGATACGTAAATATGAAACATCATTTTTATGCAATAGAGTTTAAGATTCCATAAAATGACTATTAAATCCTAAGAGGACTACTTCTACTTTTTCTTTCTTTTTCTTACAATGTTTTTCTGTCTTCTTTAGTCTCATTTATCATTTTTCTCCTTCACATATTTTTCTTCTATGTTTGTGATCATCTTATGTTCATTCCAAATGCTATTTGAGGACCAGGGATTTTCCCATTGTAAACATTTTAATATGGGTGTGTAAAATTGAAAATTATGACAAAGAATTAAATGGTATTAGACTGTGTGATAGAGGAACAACTCTCCTACTCTCTTGGTGTCTAATGTTAATAAGCAGATGAGCAGAAAAAAGGTGCACAAGTTTATGATATTTAATCACAGGAAGAAATGAAAGAGGCGAGATTTTAGAGCTCATAATCTCTCTGAGTACAAAAAAGGGAGAGGAGGAGAAAGGCTACTTGTGGGAGAGCAAATGATTTTTAGGAAAGTTGAACAGGCCCTTAGGAGAACAGATAGTACCTCTGATGGTTTGTGACACTGTCTCTCTGTCTGGGTGCCTACTTCTTTCCTCTCCTGTAATACGAATCAATCTTGAGTGATGAGACTTCTTAGGAGGGGATTTATGACAGCGGAATGCATTTTGGGGAGAATCTATTTTTGGGTAGAAAAGGGGAGTTTAGAGAAGGCTGCTTCTTGCATTTGCTCATTCTCAAGTGTCCTCAGCTGCAAATAACCGCTGTGTCACCATGGCTCACTCTGAACTCCTTCAGCTGACTATGAAGTCCTAAGCATCTCAAGTAAAGAGAAAATAAAACTTTAGAAAAGTAGGAAAAAGTTAAAGAAAAGTGAGCAGGCTTCGCAGTGATTTATTCCAGCTTTGCTTGGTAGGATTCACAGTGAAACCATTTGTTGATATGTGTCCGTGTGAAGTAGGAAATTTACAGATGCAAAAATGAAAAATGACTTTTTCTGTTGGATCAAACAAGATCAAACTGTTGCTGACTGTGACTGGGAACAAAAACTGAGTTTCTGGCCTACAATTTGTTCAGTGATCTCAGAGCCTTCATCACCCCATCCCTATGGTATTGAGAGAAAAGACAGCTGAGCATCTACTTCCCAAAACTCATTTCAGTTTTTTAATAGTAAAAAGCAAATTGAAAACATGTCAACCATAAAATTGATGAGACACAATAAAATCACTCTGAGATTCTGCTGTAAAACCAACCCAAATTAATCAAATCAGAAATGCATAATTCTTTAATACGACTCATCCATAAAGCACCCCCAGCATTTATAAAGCACACAGCTCTAATACAGTTTCTCTTTGTCTCTTGGTGGATGTTTAAACACTTTCAAGACAGCAAAGAAGAGGCTCAGCCTTTCTGAGAGATCTTTTCCCAGCAGCGTTGGTTTCACTAGGAAGTGTGAGGCATTTGCCTTGGGTTCAGCCCTAATGGGACTTCCTGCCCTTCCTGGCTGCACATAGAGGCCTTCTGTAGTATCTTGGTGTGGAACTTTTCCTATATTTGTTGGAAAAAAGAATCTAGATTTTGCTCTGGATTTGTGAGATGCTAGATCAACACAATGAGTCTGTTGACTTCAAAACACTTAAAGGCACAGGCATTTGGTATAGCAGTTAAGTTGCTACTTGGAATGCCTGCATCCCATATCAGACTGTCTGGTTCAGGTCTCAGCTACTTCACTTCCAATATAGCTTCTTGCACTCTGGGAAGTAGCAAAGGATGGCTCAAGTACTTGAGTGTCTGCCATCCACATGGGAGACCAGATTGGGTTCAGGGACTCCTAGTTTTGGCCTGGCCTAGCTCTAGCTGTTGCACACATTTAAGAGAGTGGAACAGCAAATGGAAGACCTCTTTCCATGTGTTTTTCTTTGTCTCTTTCTTGTCTTCTTGCCTTTCAAATAAAATGAAAATAAACAAATAAAAACTAAAAAAAACTTGGAGATGGAAATATCTTCTAATTTATGATTACAGGAAAAAAATGTAAAAGCTACCAAGAACCCAGAAAGAAAATGATAAAATTTTTTGGATTCTGCTATGGGAATATTTTTGGAAATAAAGGCCTTTATCTCTGTTCTTAACTGGCACTGTGCTGGGGGAACATTCATTGTCTTTTCTTTATGCATCGTGATCTTTTCTACTTCTTTACATGTCCTTAGATGTACATCACTCAGCAGTCAAATACCTCATCAAACAACTGCCTGATAATGAGTCTTAGTCATACAGGGGAGGGAGAGGGGCAACACGTTTCCTTACCCATCAAAAGAACCATGGCCAAGACTCGTGTAACAAAAATGGATTAATAAAAGAAAAGCATGATACATTTACTTAATCAAAGTTTTATGTAACACGGAGCCTACAGGTACTGCAAGACCTGAAGATACAGGAGATGCTATCTGATTTTATACTTGGGTTGTCCAAAGCATGGCCAGCTGTGTGGAAGTGTGATTGGATGGTAAGTGTGTGGGCTGTTGGAAACAGGTGGAGGAGGAAACCCAGCCAGGCCTATCTGTTCCAATGTAACCCTTCAGTTACATTTTTTGAGCTTTTTTTTTTTTTTTTTTAGATTTATCTATTTATTTGAAAGTCAGAGTTACACAGAGAGAGGAGAAGCAGAGAGAGAGAGAGAGAGGTCTTCCATCCGATGGTTCACTCCCCAATTGGCCGCAACGGCTGGAACTGTGCACCAATCTGAAGCCAGGAACCAGGAACTTCTTCCGGGTCTCCCACATGGGTGCAGGGGCCCAAGGACTTGGGCCATCTTCTAATGCTTTCCCAGGCCATAGCAGAGAGCTGGATTGGAAGTGGAGCAGCTGGGTCTCGAACTGGCGCCCTTATTGGATGTCAGTGCTTTAGGCCAGGGCGTTAACCCACTGTGCCACTGTGCTGGCCCCCAGTTACAACATTTTTTACTTTCTTTATGGCCACACAAAAAGGCCGAGAAATGTTTGAATAATGTTTTTAGGACTTATGGCTGGCTTTTTAGGAAAGCAGTTTTAGACCTGTGACCTGCCTTGGGGAAGAGGAATCCTAGTTTCTATGACAAATCTTGGTGGAGAATGAGGGCTGAGAGGTAAGAGGACCACAGAGGGCCAGCAGGAAACTTTGCTTCTGAGGCCTTCATTTTAGGATATCCTCTTGTGACTGTAAACACTCATGATAGGTCTTTGGAGGAAAAGGCAAAGGCTTAAAATGGGAAAAGAAGGAGACTGAGGAGAAGCAAATATGAAATGAATTTTCAGAAGTCGTGGCTTGTGAGTTGAGTATATATATTCAATTCTACCTCATTCCTTCACCTTCCTAGACCTGCTCCCAGCCCTCTCCAGGCCCAACTGCCCGTATATGTCACACTGTATAGTCAGTCATGTTAATAGCTGTTTTACATATCAAGACATACAGATGTAACTTTTCATAGTCTGTTGGTGTCATTTTACCACCCCAGGTGGATTATAGAAGCCCAACTTTCATATAGGAACCTTTCTCCTCCCACTTATAAAAAATTATTTATTTGAGAGAGAGAGAACTGGCTGTTCCATTCCCCAAATACTCCAAATACCTGCAATGACCAGGGTTGGGCTGGGGCCCAAACTCGGAGCCTCAAATGCGATCACATCACGTACATGGGTGGCAAAAACCCAATTACTTGAGCCACCTTGCTGCTTCCCAGAGTATGTCTTAAGAGGAAACTGGAGTCAGGAGCCCAGGTACTCTAATGTGGGACATGGGTGTGTTAATCAGCAATCACCATTCCTGATTCCTATTCTCTAGATACATAGAATATTCTTATCATTCTTTGGATTTTCTATATATCCCTTGGCAATTTTGAGTTATTCTATGCTCACATTCAGTCTATGAAGTGTTTACAGTGAAGTTTAATCTTTCCTGAATTCAAACACACGAGGTCTGAATTTTCTGTTAATCATTTCTCCTCCTGGATCTTCATAAGAATTTCTACACTTTTCTCCCTTCCTCCTCTGTTGGGTTAGGTTGGGAGGGCTTATGTGAAACAAGGACATTTTCATGTTAGAGCAGAAACCCTGAGGAAGCACAAGTTAGGAGGTAGATAGGGTGTGAGAAGACCTCTAGAAAGAGTCTTGGAAAGAGGCTATGGGTGAGGAGAATGTTATGGACCCTACCTTCTTGTGGGAATAGCAAATGCTAGCAGTGATTATCAATAATTAAGGAGGCAACATGAAAATAGCCAACATTTATGAACATATGCCCAAGGCATTGTGCTCACTGTCCTGGATTGAACATGATGTTCAACACTCACAGCATATACACAAAGAAAGAATAGTTTTGATTCCCAGTGAATAAAGTGAGGAAAATGAGGGATGCCTTATGTGTAGCAAAGATGCAGCCAAAATTTAAAAATCAAGCTGTCTAAAGTTTTGAGGCACTTACTGTACTAGTGGGGACATCGAGGAAACTAAAGAAAGTTTCTGTGATGAAGAAACCACAGTATCCTGTGTGGTCACTGAATGGATGTATCAGAACAGCTCCAGGGGACTGAGATATGGGAGAAGAGATAAAGAAACTGAATAGGGAGAAGGAGCAATAAGAAAAAAGTGGACAGGCAGATAGGCCGACATAGTCAGCAGGGCCTGCTATTGGGCTATCACTGGGTCTGCCTATGGGGACTCTGACAGTTTGATGCCAGGGCCTTCCAGCTGCTGTCATGAAAACCGTGTGTACAGAAGTTGTCCCCATCCACATAGATCCTTATCCTGTTTGACATGATCTGGTTCAAGTGCTTGTCCTTGTTTTTCACCTCAGGGTACTCTGAAGGGAGTTGTTCATTTGTGAATCAATTATCTATGCATACAGCTAAAATATGTTTACATTTATTAAGTTGTAATCCTGTACAACCTTGATGGAATACTAGATTTGATATTTTGAGTACCTGATGGGTAGGTTTTGCAGAGACTTTACTGCTTATTTCCTTAGATGGCAGGGTCATATAATTCACTCCTCTTGATTGGTGAATATCACTTACATATTATTTAATCCTAGTTATGTATTACTTTGTTGAATAAGCATTAGTGTTTCAGCAGCATTGTTAAAAGAATTATCTTATAAATAGTGTTAGCAGAAAGAGGGGCAAGTGTGTAGGAACTACATGCTCTTAATAAGATCTAATGTTCCAACTGATCAATAAAAACAGACAGAAATGGCATCCATTCTGTAGAGAACACCATTCATATGAGGGTGAGCATTCCCAAAGTAAGAGCTAATAGAAGCTAGTTGATGAGCTCATGTGTCTGAGCTCCCTGTCCTGCTGATACAAGTGGTCTGTGGGTATCCCCAGGACTCTTTGATGCATTGTTTGATTGTCTGCTCAGTAAACTTTTCTGATATCCAGTTGTCTCTTTTCTTCACCTGTGGCCCTTCACTTTCCCTCTATATTTTTATCTATTAGCTTATCTTTAGGCACTGGAGTTCAGATGTGACCTTGAGCTCTTATGGCTGTTTGGAAAAAAGACTGCTTACCAAAGTTTCTTCTCTTAGAACCAGTGAATTCCATTTCTTATATATGCTACCATGAAATGGAATTCAGCGATCAGAGGAGGAGAGCATAACCCTTATTTTGGATAATTGGAGGGTAAATAAGAGAAGTCAGAGAAACCCACTGTAGCACACAGTAAATACTTAACCACCTGTGGCAACCCTTCTGTGGCATCAGAATGAATAACTTTCTATATATCAAGTAGAATATCGACTTTCTGCTAATCTCTATATCAATTATTATTTCATATTTTCTACAACATATTACAACACTAAAATATCTAACATTAAAAAATACTTACTGGGGCCTGCACTGTGGCATAGTAGGCCTGTGGCACCAGCATCTCATGTCAGTGCTGGTTCTAGTCCCAGCTGTTCCACTTCTGATCCAGCTCTCTGCTGTGGCCTGGGAAAGTAGTGGAAGTTGGCCCAAGTGCTTGGACCCTTGTACCTTCATGGGAGACCCGGAAGAAGTTCCTGGCTCCTGGCTTTGGATCAGCCCAGCTTCAGCTGTTGTGGCCATTTGGGGAGGAAAACAGCAGATGAAAGACCTACCTCTCTGTCTCTTCCCTCTCTCTCTTTGTAACTCTACCTCTCAAATAAATAAATAAAATCTTTTAAAAAAAGATACATTTACTTATTTCAGAGAGACAGAGTGAGAGAGGGAAAGAAAGAGGGAGAGAGAGACACACATACCAAAAGACAGACATACAAAGAAAGAGCTCCTATCTTCTGGTTTAATCCCCAATAGCCTGCAAGGGCCAGGGGTTGGGCTGAAACTTTTTTTTAACTTTTATTTAATAAATATAAATTTCCAAAGTACAACTTTTGGATTATAGCCGTTTTTCCCCCCATAACCTCCCTCCCACCCACGACCATCCCATCTCTCACTCCCTCTCCCATCCCATTCTTCATCAAGATTCATTTTCAATTATCTTTATAAACAGAAGATCAATTTAGTATATACTAAGTAAAGATTTCAACAGAGGACCCACACAGACACACAAAGTATAGAACACTGTTTGGGTAGTAGTTTTACCATTAATTCACATAGTACAACACATTAAGAACAGAGATCCTACATGGGGAGTAAGTGCACAGTGTCTCCTGTTGTTGATTTAGTAATGGACACTCTTATTTATGACGTCAGTCCTTACCCGCGGCTCTTGTTATGAGCTGCCAAGGCTATGGAAGCCTCTTGAGTTCACCAACTCTGATCTTATTTAGACAAGATCATAGTCAAAGTGGAAGCTCTCTCCTCCATTCAGAGAAAGGTACCTCTTTCTTCGATGGCCTGAAATTTTTGCCAGGAGCTGGAAACTCAGTCCAGGTACCCCATGGGGATGACAGAGACCCATCTACCTGAGCCAACACTGCTGCCTCCAGGGTTTGCATTAGCAAGAAAGAAGCCAGGAACAGAGCCCGGGATCAAATCCTGAAGTGGGGTCTAAGGGTCCTAACTGCTAAGCTGAATACCCAATCCCTTTAGGACTATTTATCTTAAAATATTTCAATTCCAATTTACATTGTTAAGTAAATTGCTTTATTTTGAATAAAGATATGCATTTCTGTCTTATAGAAAACCAAGGTAAGGTGGGTTCAGTTACCATTCACATTTTATAGGTCAGAAAATTCAAGCTCTTGAAAGAAGAGCTTGGTATCAAGGAGGTAGCAAAGCTGTGACTCTGTCCCTTCTCTGGGTGATTGTAGAGATACTACTGATGAACAGGTTTTCTATTTGCTTTTCCTGGGATTATCTTTCTCAAGTGTTGTTTGGACTGTTTGAGTTTTCTGATGTCATCAAGTGCAAGTGCATAGTCTGCTAGCTTCCACACAGCTCTTCCCATGACAGCCATTTTGCCTCTACTCTATTCTGGCTTTTGAGCTCCTTACCTACAGGTCACATCTGTGCCATCCTTCCTCACTTGTGCTAGATTCTCCAGATCAAAGGCCCTCAGACTTAAGCATGAATCCAAGTTCCCTAGAGGTCTTGTTAGGCACGTCTTGCTGAGACATACCCTTGGTGTTTCCAAATAAACTGGTCCTCGCCAAGCCCCAAGAATGTGCATTTCTAATGACTTCCTGGGTAGCACTGATGCTGTGAGTGTGGAGATCTCATTTGAGACATCATTTTAGTCCAGAGCACAAAGAATTAAAATAAGACTGTCTCAACTCCAACTTCTTGGAGGTCACATTTTAATGCCAAATAGACTATATTGTGATTTTAAGAATTTAAAATAAACCTGATGAAGTCTTATTTTTTGCACAGGAATGATGCAGTTTAAAATAGCCAGTGCTAACACCCTGTTTTTGGAATCTGCACATTCCAGGTGCAACTGTGTCAAGCTTTGGAATTTACCATCTTGAACGGGTCTCTGCCCTCCATGCAGCCACTGCTGCAATTGTCAGAGAAGTTATGACAAAAGTGAGTAGGTGGAAATGTCCCAGAATGTGCTTCATCCCAGATCCTACTATAAATAGGAAAGCCCCACAGCCAAAACTCTGCAAGCCCTGCGAAGCAACATGGCTTTACGGGTTCACTCTTAGGGCTTCATGTTGGAGACTTTGGCTTGAATTCTGGCTCTGCTGTAACCCAGCGGAGAGACCTGCAACACTGACCCTCTCTTTTTCTCTTTTACGAAATGGGAACAGTAATACCTGATGCTTTAGGAGGTCAAAGTGAGGTAACATCCATGAATCACAGAGCGGTGGGCCTTTGGTCAGTAAACGACGCATTACTTTCGCACCAAAAGCAAATGTTGTGCACCTGCACGGAGGTAGCAGTAGGTGCTCTTGTCCTGACCGAGGTAATTTTCAAAGGCGATGGATGACTCCTTGGCCTGCCTGGAGGAGGGCAGAGGTGAATGTTCTTACCTAGAGGTGGATGTTCTAACAACAGTGAGCCTTGATCCTCTGCCCAGTGTGTTGTGGGCTGTGAAGTAACTGCCGCCGTGTTTCAGCTTCCTGACGTGCGTTCCCTCTGAGGACAACTTCAGCTGTCTAAGTCTTTTCTAGGATCACTGAACACTGCCTCTGTACTGTACTTCCTTCTAAAGGGGAGGAGGCACCATACCCTGAGTCCTGTAGGTAACTCAGTTCTGCAAACATCTTATGAATCCCCGAGGAGACACTGGATTGCCTTCCTTGTTCTTGCTTCCTGGCACTGCTCTTGACACTGCTAATGATTAATGATAGAATTAACCACTTTCAGGCTCTCTGTGGCTTGCAGACCATTTCACATCCTTCTCTGTTAGCTTGTTGCTTCTGCGCTGCTTCATGTAGAACAGCAAATGGCCTGTGACAGGCTGGCAGGGTCACTGCAGCCCCCAGCCTCCCCCTACTTTGCAATCTGGAGTGACTTCAGTCCTGCACAGACAGGCAAGGCAGTAGGCTGCTGGTGAGTGGAAAATACATTACCTCTAACAAATTACTTTTCAGAAAGAGTCGCAATAAAAATATTCAGTTCTCGCTTCCCATCTGCCAAGTAATAGAAATACACTACTCAGTTGGTGCCTTAAAAATTGTTTGACCATAAGTAATATGGTACTTGGGTGGAATGGAAGAGTAATGCTTTCATCTGAACAATTCATTTTCCCTGAAACCTAAAAATAGCCTCACACTTGGCTAGATTTTGAGGAGTTTCACAGAGGCCATTTTTCAGTGCTATTGTACTTACGTAAGCATGCTTTCTTTTAGACAGTGGCTTCGGGCTGAAAAGCAACTCTATGCGTGTGTGTGTGTGTGTGTGTGCGTGCCTCATGAAATGACAGTCTAATGTAGGAAGGTTTCCATTTTAAATTCTCTGAGCTATAGAAGATTTTATACTAGGAGATCTATTTGTCTCAATGGTTAATTGTGCATGCCAGTTTAACACAAACACTTGCTTTTATTAACATCCATTGATACTAACCATGTTTACTTTCTCTATTGCTTGTAACTTTATATTTTTTTCATACAAAGTAGTTTGTTAGCACTTTACGTGACTGTGAGATGAGATTTTTGTCATTTAAAATTTTGAAGATTAGAAAGTAGGATGCAATGACTGGCCAGAAGTTCGCAGACCATGCAGCGTGGGTGTTGGCATGCTCTTGTAGGATCTTTTTTTATCTGACACTTCCTCCTTCTTCCACCTTATTTCCTGTTCTTCTTACCGTACATGGGGAACAGAAGGTTGCTGTAGATGGAACAGGGGCTAAATATCAAGAAAGGAGTTTTCATTTACTACTACTACTAATTAAAGCACTCTCAGTCTTTTTGTTCTCGTACTTTTATTTTATATTTATGTCCAAGCTTTCAATAGCATGTTGATAACTTATACCACCTTTGCAATTTTGCACTATGATTCTGTCTTACAGTCATGAAATAAATGGATTTAATTCCGTGGTTTTTAAGATTTTGTCCCATACTTAGAGGTACAAGACTGAGTGATTTTATAAATCAAGACCATACTTCTAATCCAGGCTAAAAAAGAGCAGCCCTATTTTTCCCATGTCCTGTCTCTTAAAACTAAAGTGTCCTGGACGGAATACCACAAAGTACAGAAAGACTCTTTAAAGTGGAAAAAGCAAAGTAGTCAGCCTCAGACCTCAGGACTGAGGAGCAATGTGTCAGTGAGCTCACTAGGCTTTTCACTGTCTCCTGTATATCCCCGGCGTGGTACTAGAGAAGGCCGTAACCTGGAAGTACTAGGAGACAGTGAGTTCCGAGGAAAGCATTGTTCTCTGGGCAGATGGACAGGGAAAGGTGGCCTAACAGAAGAGAAAACTTTTTTGGTGTTACCTGTCCTGGGCCAGGCTCTTCCTCCCATCCTCATGGCTATGCTGGAGCTGAAATGGGGGCTAATCGTTTCCAGTACAGCCAAAATAGACGGCAGCTCACAGATCCCTACCACTTGGTGCCAAGGAGCTGATCTTCCCTCACCACCCACAGTGCTCCTTCTTCCCTGTGTAGGGGCAGAATGGGTGTGATGCCTTTCCTCATCAGTCATAAAGCTCAGAGCCAACTTTCCTTAAGCAAGAGACAAGAGGAAAGCATCACAGATTTATCTAATCAAACTCTTAGTGACATGGGAGCCTTCAGATTGAAGACCCAGAGACCCAAGGAAAGCATACTTTTATGTTTAGATTTATGAAGAATGAGCAGCCATGACGAAATGTAACTGTGCAAAAAGGGTGTGATCCAGTGTAAAAGGCTGCAGGGAAAACTCAGCAAGGTCGGTCTGTTCAGATTTTTCTTGATCTCACTATGTAGGCTTCTTTTTTTCTAGGTTTGCGGCAGGGCCCGTCCCCTCTGAAATGAGGGTCTTGTTAAGGTCTGCTCTCCAACAGGGTAGGTCATAGAATGTCATTAGGCCAGCACTTATGTAGGAAGTCAGGGGGAGGAAAAAATTACTATTTTTAAATGTTATGTCTTGCTTTGGGGAAAATGGGCTCTAGTGTTTATGACCCATCTTGGGGAAGAGGAATTCTGGTCTCTACAGGGGAGAATAAGGGGTGAGAGAAAGGAGGGCAGAAGAGCCCTTGGTTCTGAGGGAGCTCCAGAGGCCTTCTGAGTCCTTTAGTTCAAAGTACTCAGCATGCCCAAAGCTCATATTTGGTGACAAATTTTCTGTTTCCCAACACCTGCCAAGGTGATGTTGATGGGAATTGGCAAAGATTTGTTTTCTAGTCGTGTACTGCCAGTTAATTCCAGTAGGGAGCTAAACTACTCCTTGACCCAGCCTCAAGGAGGGTAAACACAAAAGCTAATGTTTTCATCCTCAGGACCCCAGAGGAAAGGAGTGGGAGGCTGAACAAAATTCAAAGATGTGATAGCTGGAAACTTTCCCTCATTTGGCAAAACACATAAATCTACTAATTTGAAGAAGCTGAATAAATCCCCAATAGGACAAACAAAAAGAAATTGACATAAGAAATCATTATAACCAAAGCTATGACAAAACTAAAACAGACATAAAAGTAGAGAGAAATGAAACTTTATAGGGGAAAACCAATTTGAATGACAGTGAATTTCTCCTTTGAAACAATAGAAGAAACTGGGAAAAGACCCAGCGTTTTTCAACTGCTAGAAGGAAAGAAATGTCAGCTATGAATTCTATGTCTGGCAAAACTATCCTTTAGAAATGTAGAGGAAACAGAGAAATTCTAAGGTGAAGGAAAAATAAGAGAATTTGTCATCAGCAGACCTTCCTATAAATTATGCCTAAAAGGTTCTCTAAACATAAAGGAAATAGGAGCAGGGTAGGGCAGACACATCATCAAAGAAGTTAGAACAATGAAGTGAGTAAATGAGTAGTAAATGCAACAGACTGCCCTTCTCCTTGTGAGTTTTTAAAAAGGATGTTTGAAGTCAGAGGCAAAAATGAATAATATTGTTTGATGTGGTGTTCAAAGAATGTAGAGGAAATTACTAATACATTTCTGTTTAAAAAGATGAGAGAGTAAAACGATAATAAATATGTTTTTCCTCAAATTATTAAAATGCTGGTACTCTTAAAATTATACAAACACTATAGATAAATCCAAATAGACTTCTTTTTTTTTTAACTTTTATTTAATGAATATAAATTTCCAAAGTACAGCTTATGGATTACAATGGCTTCCCCCCCATAACATCCCTCCAACCCGCAACCCTCCCATTATCCACTCCCTCTCCCCTTCCATTCACATCAAGATTCATTTTCGATTCTCTTTATATACAGAAGATCAGTTTAGCATACATTAAGTAAAGATTTCAACAGTTAGCTCCCACACAGAAACATAAAGTGAAAAATACTGTTTGAGTACTAGTTATAGCATTAAATCTCAATGTACAGCACACTAAGGACAAAAATCCTACATGAGGAGTAAGTGCACAGTGACTCCTGTTGTTGACTTAACAAATTGACACTCTTGTTTATGGCATCAGTAATCACCCTAGGCTCTTGTCATGAGCTGCCAAGGCTATGGAAGCCCCCTGAGTTCACTGACTCTGATCATATTTAGACAAGGCCATGGTCAAAGTGGAAGTTCTCTCCTCCCTTCAGAGAAAGGTACCTCCTTCTTTGATGACCCATTCTTTCCACTGGGATCTCACTCACGGAGATCTTTCATTTAGGGTTTTTTTTTTTTTTTTTTCCCCCAGAGTGTCTTGGCTTTCCATGCCTGAAATACTCTCATGGGCTTTTCAGCCGGATCCACATGCCTTAAGGGCTGATTCTGAGGCCAGAGTGCTGTTTAGGACATTTACCATTCTATGGGTCTGCTGTGTATCTCACTTCCCATGTTGGATCATTCTCTCCCTTTTTGATTCTATCAGCTAGTATTTGCAGACACTATTCTTGTTTATGTGATCCCTTTGGTTCTTAGTCCTATCATTATGATCAATTGTGAACAGAAATTGAAAACTGGGACTAGTGAGATGGCATTGGTACATGCCACCTCGATGGGATTGAATTCGAATCCCCTGGTATCTTTCTAACTCTACCGTTTGAGGTAAGTCAGCTTGAGCATGTCCCGAATTGCACATCTCTTCCCTCTCTTATTCCCACTCTTATATTTAACAGCGATCACTTTTCAGTTAAGTTTCAGCACTTAAGAAGAATTGTGTATTGATTACAGTATTCAACCAAAAGTATTAAGTAGAACAAACAAAAAAAATACTAAGAGGGATAACATATTACAAATAGACTTCTAAAGTATGTTCACGTAACTCATAGGAAAGAAAAAAAAATGGGGAAGAAACAGAGCAAGCAAAAACAGAACAAACAGAAAATAAATAAGTTGGCAGACTTTAGACTTTAGCCCTAACCTATCAATATTAACCTTACTTATAAAAAAAAAAACCTAAATATATCAATTAAAAGATGGAGATTTTCAGAGTCAATAAAAAATGACACGGACAGTATATACTTTCTTTTTTTTCTTTTTCTTTTTATTTTTTTGCCAGGCAGAGTTAGACAGTGAGAGAGACAGACAGAGAGAGAGTTATAGACAGTGAGAGAGAGAGAGAAAGGTCTTCCTGCAATTGGTTCACCCCCTAAACGGCTGCTACAGCCAGTGCACTGCGCCGATCCGAAGCCAGGAACCAGGTGCTTCCTCCCGGTCTCCCATGCAGGTGCAGGGCCCAAGCACTTGGGCCATCCTCCACTGCCTTCCTGGGCTACAGCAGAAAGCTGGACTGGAAGAGGAGCAACCGGGACTAGTACCCAGCACCCCAACCCAGTGCCGCAGGCAGAGGATTAGCCTAGTGAGCCATGGCACCAGCCAAATACAGTATATACCTTCTAAGAAACTCATTTTTAAAAGATTTATTTATTTATTTGAAAGGCAGAGTTACTCAGAGAGAGAAGGAGAGGCAGAGAGAGATAGAGGTCTTCCACCTGCTGGTTCACTCCCCAACTGGCCGCAATGGCTGGAGCTGAGCCAATCAGAAGCCAGGAGCCAGCAGATTTTTCTGGGATTCCCACAGGGGTGCAAGGGCCCAAGAACTTGGGTCATCTTCTACCTCTTTCCCAGGCCATAGCAGAGAGCTGGATAGTAAGTGGAGCAACCGAGACTCAAACCGGCACCCATATGGGATGCTGGCACTGCAGGCAGCAGCTTTAACTGATATGCCGCAGTGTCGGTCCCAGAAACTCATTTTCTAAGAAACTCAGTTCAGGGGCACTGGTTTGAGTCCCGGCTGCTCCACTTCTGATCCAGCTAACTAGTAATTGGCCCAGGAAAGCAGTGGAAGATGGCCCAAGTCCTTGGACCCCTGCACCCACATGGGAGACCTGGAAGAAGCTCTTGGCTCCTGGCTTCAGATTGGCCCAGCTCCAACTCTGACCACTGTGACCATTTGAAGAGTGAACCAGCAGGTGGAAGATCTCTCTCTCTCTCCCTGCCTCTGCCTCAACCTCTCTATAACTCTACTTTTCAAATAAATAAATCTTTTAAAAAAACTCACTTCAAATGTAGTAGTGTAAGTGATTGAAAAATAAAATAATGGCCTGAGCTATGTCATGTGAGTATTAACTTTAATAAAGTAGGCGTGACTGTATTTGTATTGTAAAAGTAGATTAAAGAGCAAAGGAAAGAGGGATGTTACATAACAATTAAGATGTCAATCTATGAAGAAGATATAGCAGTCCCAATATTCATGCACCAAAAATGTGAAATACATTAAGCCAAAAATTAATGGAGTTGAAAGGAAAAATAGACAAATCTGTAATTATAGTTGGAGACTTCAGCCCCTTACTCTTAGCAATTTGTAGAGTGACTACACAGAAAATCATGTAATGTTCTTAAAAATAATAAAACTTACTTTAAAAAATTTAATTCATTTAGTTAATTTTTAAATTTTAATTAAAGTTGGAGAATGTATATCAGTCATTACTAGAGTTTGGGAGCACTAGTTGATGTGGCTGTCAAGGGTTCATGAAAGAGACCTGTGGCAACCAAACAGTTCTGCTGCCTGAATGTGGTAGTGGTTACGCAAATCTGAATGTCTATGGATTATACCAAGGTCAATGTCTTGGTTTTAACATTGTACTGTTGTGCGGGATGGTATTATTACAGGCAGCTAAGTGCGGACAGGGTTCGTGGAATGTTTCTGTACTTTTTTGTTTTTGTAATTCCCTGTGAGCCTATAATTATTTCAAAATAGTTTAAAGCAAATAAAGGCAGAATGCCTATAGTGTCCGATGGCAGTGGGTTTGCTGGAGTTGTGTGTGTATGTGTAATAATGCTTTCACTGTCATCACATAAATGTGCCCTCCTTCTTGACCTAATTTGGGCTGGGGTTGTAATGACATTGCCCTGAAACATACTCATCTGTTCTGTGAATTGGAAATGAAGGCTTACTCTTGTGTTGCAGGGGCAAGTGCACAAATGGGGTATGGCTCAGGGCCCTTGGGTGCCTGGTTCCTGAAGCTGAGGCTGCCCTTCTTTGACTAGAGTGAGGCATCATGGCAATAGAGCTGCATACAGTAATTAGGCCTAATTGTTGTGAGGTTTTACTCAAAGCATCAGACGCTAAAAATAGGGCCATTTGTTTTCTGATGCAGGTGGAACAGCTGTGGCAGTGCTCTTGGCTGTGAAAGGGGCAGCACAGCCCACTGGCCAAGAAATGAGATTGGATGCATCTATTGATGGAAGTGACCATAGCTGGGCATCCCCACTAGGACAAAGATTTTTTCTCTTGTAACCAAATGAAAAGTTAACCATTTAAATATCATTAGCAGTCTTTTTGAGCCATCTCTGAAAACATCGAATCTGAAAATTATACCATTGATACGTTCCTATGTGATATAAATGTCTTTTTTCTTGGTGTGAAATGTAGATAAAGTTTAAAGAGAATAATTAAATCAATGAGGGTATCTATTTCTGGTAAACCAAAATCACTCTTCAGTGCTTCACTATGTAAAACCTCCACTCCCTCAGATAGATTATGTTTTGCTACTCATTGAAGAGGACCGATGATTAAACACGATGAAGATGAGCTATTACCTTGGTCGTATTTTTAAAACAAAAGGGTTTACAAATAATCAGAGAAAGGCAAAAAACTGTGTGTGCTCAAGTGTGGGTACATGCATTTGGGTGTGCACATGCACATCTTTTGTGGATTTTGTGAGCGTTGTGTGTGCATGTGTGTGGTGTGTGTATTATGTGGGTATATCACATGTGTGTTTCTGTTTGCATGTGTTTCCCCTGAGCATATCATTGCTGAGGATTCAGCTGGTGATTGGGAGCCATGTGTCTCCTTCATTGTGATCACCTCAGTGTACACAATTTTCCCATTTTCACCTAAACTACTTATTGGTGAGGACATGTTCCTTTAAACATTTTTATAATTCTTTATTATTTATCAGGTGTGGTCATCTCATCATTTTGATATCATAATATGTGTATCTAGTGGGTAGTAATTTCTCTCTTTGCATTTTAGGAAGCTAAGGCTTTCAGAAATTGTTAACTATAAAATACAAACCTGAATTGAGAACCAAATCGCCTGTATACAAGTACTTTCCCCAAAATATCCCAGGGAATCTGACTTCTGTGTAGTGGCTGTTCTCTGTATGATAAACAGGCCTGGACTTTTGCCAGCTTCGGGAAATAGTCCTACTATCAGAGCATTTGGGCAGTTGCCAGTTGATTTTCATTCTAAATTAAGCAACTATTAACTGGGATATATTTATCTTCTGTATAGAAGTTCAGAGGAAAGAAATGAGTAAATTGACTTGGGATTTCAAAACTCCCTCACCATCTGAAATCAGGTGGCTGTAACTATAATATAACAAAGCTGTTTACTACACATATTCAGTTGCTATGGAAATAGTCATAGTTCTCATCAACTAGATATTTGAAGGGGCCTCATGCCACTCATTTATTCATGTGTACATTTTCCCTGTTAAAGATCCAGCCCTCTGTTAGGTGCTGCTCTCTGATGTTGACATTTGAAGGGGATGCACTGGTCTTTCCTGACAGTGCTGGCAATGAGATTATGCTTTCTGTGAATTTCTGTGTATGTCCCTCTCACTGACCCCTGGAATGTAAACCGGGACCCATTTTGGGTGGTGCTTTCCTGCAGAGAATGCTCTAGATTCTGCTGCTAAACTTCTTTCCCTTCCCTTCCCTTCCCTTCCCTTCCCTTCCCTTCCCTTCCCTTCCCTTCCCTTCCCTTCCCTTCCCTTCCCTTCCCTCCCCTCCCCTCCCCTCCCCTCCCCTCCCCTTCCCTTCCCTTCCTCGCTCTCGCTCTTGCTCTCGCTCTCGCTCTCTGATTTATTTATTTATTTGCTTATTTGAAAACCAGAGTTACAGGGAGAGGAAGAGCTAGGGATGTTTCATCTGCTGATTTACTCCCCCAATGACTGTGTCTGTGGGCCAGGCTGAAGCCAGAAGCCAGGAACTTTTTCTGCATTTCCTACATGGGTGCAGGGGCCCAAGCACTTGGGCCATCTTTTGCTGCTTTCCCAGGCCTTTAGCTTGGAGCTGAATCGGAAGTGGAACAGCTAGGACATGAACTGGCACCCATATGGAATGCCAGCATCACAGGCAGAAGCTTAATTCACATGCCACTTTGTATTTCTTAAAAAAAGATTTATTTCTTCTGCATTTACACTTTCCTCTTTTTGTTCCTTCTCTATTGAAGCTACTGGGGGAGCATGTTTGAAAGATGTGATAATTAAGTCAAGTTTATTGAAAATTAAGTGTAGAGATTGTCAGCTTTTCATTTTGCCATCATCATTATATCTACATTTTTTTTTTTTTTACAAATTCATTGGCTTTGAATTTCAAACAGAAAATGAACCCAAAGCAAATGATAGTGTTGTGTATGATTTGAAACACATATAGTAGGTTCCTTGCTTCTTCATCAAGCAGCTGCCCACTATCACCTTCCAAGCAATTCCAGGCTTGTGAAGGCACAGTTGTCCTCTCCACCCAGGGTCTTGGAGTAAAATAGAGTGGGCATAGTCTCTGTATTCATGTGGCTAAATGGAGACATGAAAATAAATTCCAGGGACTGAAATGGTGTTGTTTGTAGGAACAATTAGATCGATTTATTTCTTCTCACCTATGGTGAGTTATTCTCACCAAATGGATATCCTAGGACTTCCTGTTTTGATCAGTTACAGCTTTGTGTTCGCAGCAGTAGTTCTAGGTTTATTCGAGGTCAAAATTGCTATGTTTTATTTGCATGTCAATCAGTAAGGTGTGGTGATACATGTGGGGATACCTAGGTGAAGTGTGCATGGTGCCAGGCAGATAACCTCATTGTAACACAAAGGATATTGGTGTTGGAACAAGGCAGACACTACCTTGAGAATATATTATTGCCATAATTTTTCATACGATTCCTTGAGATTCAGATATGTATCAACTGGAGATGATACCCCCTGTTCTTTACATGTCTGCTGTGAAAATTTAGATCATTTGTAACAATGTCAGGGATGTATCATGCTTTCATTAGTATCCCCCATTTCCATCTTTAACTTACTATGTTTATTTTCTGGGATTATAGTCATACTTGGATATACTAGATAACTAGATTGTAACTTAACTTTCATCCCTAGATTTGCCTGTATAGGTCTTTGTTACTGATGTAGGGAAAATGATCACAATTGAAATTCTAGTCAGAGACTTATAAATCACTGATCGTCAATTTTTTGTGTAAATCTAAAAACTAGTGAGGAAGGAGAGGTTATGAGGAAGGAGAGGTCACTCAACATTTGATACCAGCAGCTCAAAAGGGAGGAATATTCAAATAAGGCACTGGATAAGATAGATATTTCCATAGGAATAAAAGGTCCAGCCCTAATGAAGCTTTAAACCTACCTCCTACCCATAACAGACTCAGCATTTGAGGTGGGAATTAAGATGAGAAGAGAAGTAAGTTTTTCCCAGAGGGTTCAGTGGAAAAGGTTAAGAGCATACCAGAGTCCATAATTTATCCAAATAGTGGCACGTTTCTCTTCCTGCTAAATAGAAAAAGGGAGGGTGTTGCTTTCCACTTTGAGCCAGATCAGATAGGACCTACTTAGCAAGAGTATCATGATCTATGTTTCAGTCTCTGTTTGCAATGTCATTTCCTGGGACCTAGATCACACGGATCTCAAAAACCAGGCAAACAATCGTTTAGAAGATCTCATGCTTTGGGATATTCAGAGTAAAATTAATGAAAATGAACGATGCTTAAAGCACTTAAAGGAAAATTGAACTTTGAAGCAAACAAATTATGCCCCTTAGTTTTTCTACATGATCTGATTTTATAAATGACATTTAATTCTTATTTGCAATATTTGTTACTTATGAAGTTTAGGAAGGGTGAGCTGAGTTTTGGGCCTTGGTATTAAAATCTCTACACAATCTTTCCTTTTGGAGCTGGAAGGGATTTGAATGACAGGCAGCTCTCTCTCTCATTTTAGAGATGAAGAAATGGAGGCCCAAGCAGGTGAGTCACACGGTGCTGGCAGTGCCTTAAGCTTAGCTCAGGGCAGTCCTGGTTGTCTCACAGAAGAGGGAAGCTAGAACAGACTGCTATATTTGATGGCTGTTAAAATATGCATGTCAAAAAAATCACAAGGAGATAAAAGGAAGATAACACAAATGGAAGATCCACTTGCCAAAATATGTCAGTCACAGGTTTAATAACTCATATACAAAGGGTGCCATGAAAGAATAATCTCAAGAGAAATCTAGGGAACATTTCTTCTACTCCCATAAGAGGATATACAAGTGCCACTTACCTGTAGTCTGTCATTAAAAGAAAAAAGCAAATGGAAACAATAATGAACTTTCTTTTTATTCTGTCTGACAAACAGACTAAAAATACAGATGCCTATTGGTGAAGCCAGGTTTTGAACATGAGTCCAAAGAGGTACGTGGTAAAAGGAAAGGCCACCACAAAACACACTAAACACCAGAGTAAGGGAAAGGTTTATTGTCCGGTGCGGGAAACCCTACAGGCTGCATGAGAGAACAGCAGCCTGTATTGGGAGAACAGGTCTTCTATAGCTTTGCAGAGAGGTAAGGAAGTGGAAGCAGAAAATCCCATTAGGGTGGGGGTGGAGCTGACATTTGTGATTGGGCCATTTGGTCATCTGACTTCTAGTAAGCCAGGCTGGGCTTAGAATGAAGCTTATTGTACAAAATGGCGACAGGACCAGAGCCCAAGATGGCACCACAGATAAGACCCATACCATTTTACTAACACATGGCATCAACATCTGGAGGGTTTCTCCACATGACCGTGGCTGTGAAATATATATTCTCTTACAGTGTGCATCTACAAAGTAAGCAATAGTGTGGAAACTCTTTACTGTGAAGGTAAAATCGTTATGCTGTTTAATAAACATGATAGTCATGGCCTGGTTGAGTTGTTTTACAAGTTGTTCCACAGATTTTTCAAGAGCCTTGTAAGAAAGATTTATCTAAATACCCAAATACTACAATTTATTACTTCTCAACCTCTACATGTGTCCTTTTTATTAAAAAAAAAAAAAAAAAGAACAACCAATTGGAAGCCTTTATGGAATATACCAAGTACCTTCCATATGTAGTTCAGTTGGTCCTCAAAATAACCCACCAGTTGGACTCTCTTGTCTTTGTATTTTAAGATAAGGACAGGGAGGTTTAATCCTCCGGCTTTCCTACCCTCTCCCCCCACTATTTGTTTCTGATATTCTGCACCTCATATTAGTGTGTGGGTGGCTTTGCAGTGTCTGGCTTGGGGGTGAATCCTGATGCAGGTTGGGAAGGAGGCAGATAACTTAACACCTTCCACTCCCCCAGGTGGACTTACACAGGAGGTAGACCCTGACTCTGCAGCCTTGGGAAAAGAATCGCTGGAGAGTGCTTGTCTGAAATGTGCAGGGAAATGAGGAGGCGATGAAAAAGAAAATAAAGGCAGCTACAGGGAAAAGCATGTATAAAGAACAAGTGACAGTTTTCACACTTGGATCTGATTTATCAGATATATACTTGACTTGTCTTGAGCCCTCCAGCTCTCCACTGGGATGTTGAAGCTCCTTTGCTGGATATCCAGTGGTAAGCAGATTTGCCAGGCTTTCCTGACAGATTCCTGTGGGCTCATTAAGATCGGCTGAGAGAGGAGTCCTTTGGAAGGCTGGCCTCACTAAAGGCAGCAGGGCTTTGCAGAAGGACCCAAGACTGGAGCCAGAAGTGCAGTCCACACAGAAAAGAGTCCTTACATCTGAGGTTCCCCAGCCTATGGAATTAGAGTGTTGAACAAGACATCGAGATCAATTACAATGTTAATGATGTGGGTGCTATTCCTGGGGAATAATCAGATTATCATGAATATTTCTTTTAATTTAAAAGCAAGATTTATTGAAGTCAGAGACCTCCTGGTGGAGTGGCCAGGTGGGGGCCTCCAAGAAAGGCAAAACCCAAGGTGCTGGTGGTACTGGGATTTTAAGCACACTTTGGGGGAAGAAAAAAAACTTGTCAGCTTGACATTTAATTATAAGCCAAGGACAAAACCCATCTGTAATCTGATCTGTAATCTTATTTGCAGAGGGTGGGATAGATAACTTGTTTTTACGGTAAACTGTGAGTTCAGAAGCATAGAACAGCCATTCCCTTGCTTTTTTCATGGTAAAATTGGAAGCTCCCAAGGAATGGGGCAGGCACTTTTGACCTTGCTAAAGATAAGTTTTTGGAGAAGCATTTTGCACCCTCAGTTTTCACCAGGACTGACCTGACTGCCTATTAACCATTCTGACTCCTCCTTTTCCCTCCCCCAAGAAGGGTGGACCTTAACTTCTGGTAGGGGTATGGGATGACAACTGTTCTGGCTTCTTCAAGCTTAGTAGGGGTGGAGCAGGGAAAGGCAGGCAAGACAGGGTTCCAGCAGGAGGTGACCTCTCAAGGGGGATGCAGTGCCAGCATGCAGAAACTGCTTCCATCCAAGGTTTCATGTACGTGGCCATCTAGAATTTCACAGTTTCAAGTCTGGAGAAACATTGCAGAGTTGTTTGGAAAATACCAGTGTTCTTTATGCACCACAGAGGAAAATAGTTCTTATGTTATGTTTTTTTGTTGTTGTTGTTTTTTTTTTTTTTAGCCCCTGCAAAGTCCTTGTGGATATTGGTATTGTAGGAGCCAGTATTGATGAAAGATATGTGTGTATGTTTAACCTTACTTCTGTTAAGTTATATATGCCTGAATAATGTTGGTATTTAAATGGAATAATAATTATTTGCTTTTTTACCAACATGTTCTAATTGGGCTTACTTACTATGATTCATCTTTGAAAACCCTGACTCTCAAAGAATTTTAAGCAACTCAGTAATTTTCCTATAAATTGCAAAAGCAAAGGCTCCTTTTGTTCTGGAGGTCTTCATCTTTCTTAAGTATAAAATGCTGAACAATTAAACAGTTGCTCTGATGAATAAAACTTTGAGAAAGTATAGTGTTGCCTCCTTTGTTGAAGTTAATCAAATTATTATCCCTTAGGGATAATACAGAAATAGATAAAATGATTCTTTAATCTATTGGATTTTTTTGCTGTAAAAATATTACAAAATATTGTTAAGACAGCATCTGCATGTTTTCTTTTTGTCTGCTGCATATTTTCTTGATAGGTGAATTGGAAAAGATTTAGTCCCATTGACATGGAATTTTTCACAGTATCCCAGGAACTCATAAAGAAATTGATAGGATCAAATAATGCTTCACCAAGAATCTAGCAAGGGTGAGAGTTGGGGCTGCCAGAATAAGGTCACAACACATAGCCTAGTGTGGGTCAGTATAAGGCTGTCCCAGAGATGATATGAGGAAAAAGTCCCATCATGCCTCTGCTGGCTAGAGAAATGCAGAGGAGCCAGTTGAGCATCACAGGGTTGGGCCCTGGGGCTGGGCTGGATGACAGGGTTGCCCACAGACCAGGACAGGCCACAGGAGGAGCAGAAGCACACACACTCAGGTGGATTATGCTCTGGGAAAGAGACTGGAGCTTTGACCTCGGCCAGGGTCCCCCACACTAGGCTCTGGGTTCCTTCGAGGTCCATTTTGTGTTACTGCAACAGAATATCACTCATGGGGTAATTTATAATGAGCAGAAATATACTGGCTCGCTGTTCTGGAGTCTGGAAGTCCGAGATGGAGGGGTTGGTATCTGGCCAGGACCTTCTTGCTGTGTCATCCCATGGGAGAAGGGCAGAGAGAGAAACAGAGGACAAACTCGCCCTTTTAAAGTGAACCCTGTCCCACAATAACAGTGTTAGTCCATTCATCAGGGCAGAGCCTTGTGACCAAGTCACCTCTTACTGATACAATTTGTTTTTAAATTTTATTTATTTCTTTACTTATTTTATTTATTTACTTATTGGAGAGACAGAGACACAAAGAGAGACAGAGAAAGGAGGATATAGACAGACATGAGAGCTCCCATCTTCTCCCATCTGCGGTTCACTCCTCAGATCCTCACGATGGCTGGGGCTGGGCCAGGTCTGGAGCCAGGAGGCAGAACTCTGGGTTACCCATGGGGGTGTCAAGGACCCAATCATTTGATTCATCAGCTGTGCCTCCCAAGGTCTGAGTTGGTAGGAAGCTGAAATCAGGGGCCAGAGCAGGGTATTGAAGCCTGGTACTTTGATGCGGAATGTAACCATCTTAAGTGCTCAGCTAACTTGCTATTCTGATCCCATGTCTTTATACTATCACACAGCAAGTAAATTTCAAGATGAGTTTTATGTGTGTGTGTTGGGGCATGGCAGGGAGGGATTAAAGGGAGGCTTTGAACCATAGCAAGGGGTTTGCTCATGAATATCAAGGACATTTGATGGATATCCTGTGGTGAATCTCTCTCTCTCCCATGTCCAAAGCTGTGGAGGAAAAAAAATCTCTAGACAGTATGGATAATCCTCAAGGTATTGGCATCATGGAGAGCAAAGCTATAGCTGGCTTTGATATCACTGGGGACTTGCCTTACCTCTGCTTAATTTTTTCCCAACTGCTTTCCATCTTCATATTCCACCTGGTAGTCATGCCTTGCACCTTGAGTTCTCAAAGCCAGATTCATCAGCCTTTCTTCTTAGGTCCCACTGTCCCTAGTTCCTCTAACAAGCCTTCATTCTCTTCCTTAGGGATTCCTATCTCACTCTGGGTGACATCCATCATCTTTGCCATGGCCTCCAAATCCTTATGATCTCTCATTCTACTGCATCTCCCACCTTTTTGCTCTTTCATCAGCCCCATTGACTCTTGTTTGCTTGTTTTTTTTTTTTGTTTTGTTTTGTTTTGTTTTAAATCCATTGAACACAGCTGAGTATGCTTCTGTCTCAATGCCTTCCTTTTTCTCTTTTCCAAGGCTGGAACATTACTCCCCAACACCAACCCAAGGACCCATCCTCACATCACTCTGGTCTGTTATTAATTGAAGGCTTTTCAGAGTGTCATTCTCTGCCAATTGCATCACAAGCAGCATTCTTCTGCACCATTGCTCTCCGTTCTTTCAGTGCCCTTTATTTTCTTTAAAGCATCTAGCGTATTCTACAATCTTTGTTTTTTAATTGTTATATGCTACAGAAGAGGGTATTCAATGTGTTTAATTTGTGCAACTCCTGCAGGAGTGCCTGGCCAAGAGAACATCTCAATATGCTAGGACAGGCTGAACACCCCTAATCGAAAATCTGAAATCTGAAATTCTGATACTCAGAATATTTTGGATTTTGGAACACCTTGAATTTCAGATTTTCAGATTAAGATTGTGTATGCAAATATTCCACAATCTGAAAAGCTCTGAAATTTGAAATAATTCTGGTCCCAAGAATTTTGGATGAGTGATATTCAACCAGTTTCCTCTCCTTTACGCATCATTATTCTTCTTTAAAAATGGCATGGACAGCTTCTCGTTAGCTCATTTCTCTCTGATTCTTCTGGATATAAGTAACTGTTCCCTTTCTGCCACCCTGCCCCCCCACCCCGCCTTCCCTGGCTCCCAAGCTCTGCAAAAGGCTTTTTACTCCACAAAAGTGGCTTGTAGATATTCATTAGGATCCGTGGTCTCTCTTTCTTTAAAGTACATGCCATCCAGCTGGACCTTCTTGCCCTCTTTTTCTTGGTAACTCCCAAGAGCCACAGCATTTTTCTTTGCGTCCTACAATGATGCAGCACCAGTGCCCGCAGTTGCCCTCTTTCGTCCATCCCGTTCACGCCAGCAACACCTTTCTGCAGCTTCCAAGTGTGACTGCACGCACCTTTCACTAGAATTTGTACGGAAGAACTGTGCAGCTGTGTCTCCATGTTAGCCCCTTGGCAGTACGCATTCCTATAGTTACTCACCAGGAAACAAGAGGCCAGTCCTGGTCTGGAAGCTGAGGAATCACAGCGGTTCTTAGTGACAGTCTTGTCCCTCCAGGGGCTCAGGGTCCAGTAGGGAAGAACACAGAAGGAAGGGGATCGTTACTGACTGAGCTCTGAGCAGGATTCTTCTAGATGGTACGAAGAAGTTACCCTTACTTCCCTGGGTTCTGAGAAGAACGGAGGAGTTCAGCAAGTCCTGAGGAGTTCAGCAAGTCCGCGTGGACATTCATGAATCCTGTGAATATATGATTTTACAGATGCCACTGCAGTGAATTTTGGCCAGAGCTCAGGCATTGTGTTTTAGCATAGATAATGGGCATCTTGGCAAAACATGGGCCTGCAACTCACCAGAAAACAGTGAAGCTCCAGGGACCGGGAACCAGCAACCAAATCCATTCTCATTCACAAAATAATGCCCTGGGTCCTTTCTAGGCAGAGAGACACTGAGGAAGCAGCTCTTCTCCAGATATTGACCTGTAGTCATCAGTTTTGATGAATATCTATCAGTAATGATGATATCATAGAGTAGAATTAGAAAGCAGAATCTATTTCTTAAAACCAGAATCAGAGAATTAAATACATAGTGCATGCTTTCTAAATCCAGATAGAGAATATAGATTTTTGTTCATTTAGCTTTGATAAAAAGCATTGTATGCTAGAATTTTTTTTTTTTTTTTTTTGACAGGCAGAGTGGACAGTGAGAGAGAGAGACAGAGAGAAAGGTCTTCCTTTGCCGTTGGTTCACCCTCCAATGGCCGCCGCGGCCTGCGCGCTGCGGCCTGCGCACCGCGCTGATCCGATGGCAGGAGCCAGGAGCCAGGTGCTTTTCCTGGTCTCCCGTGCGGGTGCAGGGCCCAAGCACCTGGGCCATCCTCCACTGCACTCCCTGGCCACAGCCGAGGGCTGGCCTGGAAGAGGGGCAACCGGGACAGAATCCGGCGCCCCGACCGGGACTAGAACCCTGTGTGCCGGCGCCGCTAGGCGGAGGATTAGCCTAGTGAGCCGCGGCTAGAATTTAGCATGATCTGGGCATTTTCCAAAAAAGTGGGAGCACTATCATTGAAATTAAATACTTAATGGTCTGGCGCTGTGGCACAGCAGGTTAAAGCCCTGGCCTGAAGTGCCGGCATCCCATATGGGCGCCGGTTCTAGTCCCAGTTGCTCCTCTTCCAGTCCAGCCCTCTGCTATGGCCTGGGAAAGCAGTAGAAGATGGCCTAAGTTCTTGGGCCCCTGCACCCATGTGGGAGGCCTGAAAGAAGCTCCTGGTTCTGGATCGGCGCAGCTCCAGCTGTTGTGGCCATCTAGGGAGTGAACCAGTGGATGGCAAACCTCTTTCTCTGTCTTTACCTCTTTCTGTAACTCTGTCTTTCAAGTAAATAAAATAAATCTTTAAAAAAGAAATTAAATACTTAATGTGGAGGAGAATATAAAATTTATGGTAACCACTGAGCTGCGCTCATGGCTTCGTCATTGGGCCCATCAGACCAGGAGAAGTTCCTTGGTGTATTTGGTCTGAGGCCATCTATCTGTTGCCTGTCATTGTGGGGCTAGGATTTGTGTTTCCTGAAGCTCATGGTCAAAGAAAAGGTCCCCCTAGGATGCCATGGTATATAAATGCAAGGATTTTATTAATTTAAAATGCAGTGCCTTACCCCTGGGCTATGTTAGCATAAGTTGTCATAAAACATTTTTGTTTCTTAGAAATTTGCATGAAGTCATAAAACATTTCAAGTTTTGGAAGTAACTTTCATAAAATAAGGCTTTTTATGATCCATTAAGGTTTTAAATGTAAGTGTTCTACTTTTCTTTTATTTCTTTGTATTCATACATATATAATCTATTTTTTATACATTATATATTGCACACAATGTATACATGGACTATTTCTCTTTCTCTCTCTCTCTCTCTTTCACACACACACACACACACACAGAGTGATATGTCTGAGGGAGAAAAGCAGTTCATCTGTTCTCTGCAGTAGCTTATGTGAAATCGGCTTTGGAGGTTTCTGATCCAACTACAACTATGCATATACTGCATAAAATATAAGATCATGAAAGGGACCTTTCTCCCAAATATGGGGATAATCCTCTTCTGACTGTACATCAGTAAGTTATGTTGGACCAGTGGGGCAATATGGCAGATCTTGTACCCCCTTTTTACACAAACTTGACTTTCCTCCCAGCTCAATGGCGAGAGCAAGTCATGATTGTCACACACTGGCGACATCTAATGGCCGGAGGGAGGAGAGCCAGATTAGGTGGCTGAACGTATCAGACCTCCTAGAGGGATTTGGGCATGTTTGTAAACAGAAGAAAGTTGGCCTAAGGGAGATGTTAAAGCTACAATGAGAAGGCAAGGAGGAAGGGGAGAGCAGGAGCAGAGGGACATGGCTTTCGCGTCTCCGTTTCCTTCCTCTTTGTCGTGTTTTTGCATCCTTCTACCTGCTGTCTGCCAATCTCTGCCATTCGGAGTTCACCCTAAATGCTACCTTCAGAAGAGCCCCTGATGCCTCCATCCAGAGCAACCTCGTTTTGCCCCAATCACCCTGTAGTCTTCTTTCAGAGCATTTTTTACTTCCTTGTTGATTTTATAATTTTATGTATCTCTGCACAAGAGTGACTTGATGATAGAGTCTCTACATTGGTGTGTACTTCAAAACCCAGCTTGATTTACACATCCTTTCCGGCTCGTTCTAATCTATACTCATATCCATGTTATTTTTGTACCTATCTAACCTTTCAAAACTAATGACTTGTTTATTTAGGAGTGTGTGTGTGTGTGTGAGAGAGAGAGAGAGAGAGAGGGAGAGAGAGAGCGCCAAATGTCCCTAACAGCATAACAGGCAGCAGGCTGGGCCATTTCCAAAGCAGATGCTAGAAACTTAATCGAGGTCTCTCACATGAGTGGCAGGAACTCAATTACTTCAGTCATCACTACTGTCTCCCAGGTTCTGCATTAACAGAAAATGGAATCTGGAGCTGGAGGTGGATGTCAAACCCAGGAGGCAGGTATCTTAGTTGACATTTTAACCACTAGACTAAATGCTCGCCACTCATAACTTTTTAAAATAATGAATTGCCCCCTCTTTGGGCACTGATTACAATGTACCTAACATATTTCATATACTTAAGATGGATACTGTGAGCTTCTGAGCTCATAGATGGATTTCAGTAACAGAGCTCTAAATATGTGCTTGTTCACAGAATGCCTTTTTTTTTTTTTTTGACAGGCAGAGTGGACAGTGAAAGAGACAGAGAGAAAGGTCTTCCTTTGCCGTTGGTTCACCCTCCAATGGCCGCCTCAGCCGGCGCGCTGCAGCCAGCGCACCGCGCCTATCTGAAGGCAGGAGCCAGTTGCTTATCCTGGTCTCCCATGGGGTGCAGGGCCCAAGCACTTGGGCCATCCTCCATTGCACTTCCTGGCCACAGCAGAGAGCTGGCCTGGAAGAGGGGCAACCGGGACAGAATCCGGTGCCCCGACCGGGACTAGAACCTGGTGTGCCGGTGCTGCAAGGCGGAGGATTAGCCTAGTGAGCCGCGGTGCCAGCCAGAATGCTTTTAAAGATTGTCATATTCATGGTTACATATCTGTTGTTGTAGAAAAGATAGTTAGGCACTTCCAGGGCAAGATATATGTTTTGGTGTTAAATATCCTGTGCAGAATCCATTACAGTGCTAGATTTGGTGATTTAAAAGCAAACAACTCTGAGACCGCTGTTGTGGCATAGCAAATAAAGCTGCCATTTGTGATACTGGCATCTCATGTGGGCACTAGTTTGTGTCCCGGCTGCTCTACGTGATTGCTGTTCCTTCTAAATAACCAACTCCTGCCACCCACTTGGGAATCTGGATGAAGCTCCTGGCTTCTGGCTTCAGCCTGGCCCAACACTTGCTGTTGTGGCTATCTCAAGAATGAACCAGTATATGTAAGATCTCTCTGTCCCCCTCACCACCCCCGCAACTCTTTCAAATAAGTAAATACATGTTTTTTTTTAATAAACAACTCTTAGAAGTTGATGTGTGTACTACTAATGATATTTATGAGGAGAAAGGAAATGGTTTGTATAATGATAATACATTTCTACTGAAATAGGTGGCTGTGTAACTCCACCAGGAAGCTAAGAAGACAAACAAACAGAGCTTCCCCTTGCCCTTGACACAGTCTAGATTATTCCTCAGAGCTCCCAAGGATTGCTCCATTGCTAAATAGAGCAGTAAGCATTCTACTTAGATCTCTCATTTATAGAGGGGACTTGCTTTGTAGCAACCATTGTCTGGTGAAGCAGATGTGACTTTTCTGTATACAGCCAGAGGAGGTGGGTGGGGAGCTTACTACTTCATGTTAAAAAAAAAAAACAGAAATGATTTGTGTTCACTGTTATGTCATCAACACTATATATTTGTTATTTCATAGTCTCTGTTTCACTCCAAGGCTTTGAGGGGCCACTAAGACTTTGAAAGTCCTGACCAGTTTGCACTTTGATTCCATGTGTCCCAGAATGCTTGGCTCTACAACTGACAGCAAGTCATAAGCTCCAAGGAATGAGGCCAAATGGAAGGTTTTCCTCATGAAATGCTGCTGCTACAGTTACACAAATGAACAGTTGTATACTTGGCAGAACTCATGTAATGAAGGCACAGTCAGGGAGCTGCGGTGCTGTCCTGATCCAAACAGCAGAGAGAAACAGGTGCTTCTTATCAAGTGGGATGCCTTCCCTTTCCTTCAGAATATGTGCAAGTGGAAGGAACAGAGGCTTTAGCCCAGCCCAGCCCAACTCTGCTTGCTGCAGCCCCATGGACCCAGGCGTTGCCCACAGACATACTAATGTGACAAGTGGTCCCTGTATGTTGTTAAGTGATTATAAATATATCCAGATTCATGTTTCTACAGATTATTTTTATTCACTTTTTGAGGAGGATTATGTAAGAAAGATTATTACAATGTAAATATTACTTGTCACATTATTTTTACATCAGAATATTTAGTCATTTCCAAAAAATGCTGAGAATACCTGTGTTTACTCAACATCCAAATTAATGCAGTAGTAATTTTTGAAGACTGGTGGCCTGGAATGAATATCACACAATTCAAGATCTAAGGGATAGTATAAATATTAGGCTTATAATAAAGTTGTAGTTATTATCTTGAGTAAGCAGGCCAGGTGATTTCAGATCATCAATACTGAGCACATTAAGCAGTCAGTTAGACTGAAGTAAAGTAGGTAACAATGGAAATGTGATGATGAATGGCCCGTTTATGAGTGAGTGTGAGGTTGATACAGAAGGGCAACTCTCCTGATTACTCTCTCCTAGTGATGCAAAGTTCTCTAGTTTCTTCTAAATGGGGCAGTTTTCATACCTATAAATTCAGGATATTGCTGCATAAAATGCCTTTTTTTTGCTCATTTATAATACATACTTGAAATACAAAACTAATAGAACAAATAGCCACTTGTGCCTAATAGTATAAACTAGTGAATGGGTAATCTGGTGGGAAACAGAAAATTGAGAAACAGAAGGTAGAGGAAAAGTGTAAAACTGTCTATTAATTACTTGTATCGTAGACAAGGATCAGAAAGCACTGATGGTGATAGGGGATTGATCATGGATTCGAAGGCTCATAACTCAAATGGATGCCAAGACAATTCCTCTCTCCACATCCACAATTAATGTGTAGAACATTTGCCTAAACAACCTCGCATGCTGATAATGAGAATCAAATCATACAGAAAGCATAGAAGTGTTTGGAAAAAACACAGAACCTGCTAAAAATAGGAAGACTATAGTTAAATTATAATGATTCCGATAATAGACAAGATGTAGTAACAAGGATGAGATTTACTGTTCCATCTATAATAACCAAATTCTTTTTTTAAAAAAATGAAATGTAAAAAATAAAATATTTGAAACAGTAGTGTTTAAGTGACTGAACATCATACAACAAAAGATTGTGGTCTTGCAAGATGAGAAACAAACAAGTGAGACCTGCAATTGCCCCAACCCACCACCTTCAGAGAGTTTGTAGGATGTGGTTCAGAGAGGGGAATGGTAGTTTCTCAGAGGCAGGAAGGCACAGCTGAGAGTCAGGGGAGCCCATGATAGTAAGAGTTGACAAGACACAGTACTAGAGAGGAGAGCAGGGCAGGCCAGTGAGGAAATTGCGTGAGGGCAGGAGAACATCCCCAAATGAGCCTCCCAGCTCACACAGGGGTGGGAGTGCCTGTTTCTAACAACCACATTGGAAACTTCATGCCATGTGGGGCACTGAGAAGAGTACCATTGGGTGCTTTTTTTAAAAGGTGGATTTTATTTATGTGAAAGGCGGTGTTATAGGCAGTGGGGTGGGGGGAGAAAAAGAGAGAGAGAGAGAGATTGAGAGAGATCGAGAGATCTTCCATCCATTGATTCACTCCCCAAATAGTCACAGTGGCCAGGATTGGACCATCTTCAGCTGCTTTGCCAGGCCATTAGCAGGGAGCTGGATTGGAAGTGGAAGAGCCCGGACTCGAACAGGTTCCTATATAGGTTGGCAGCATTGCCAGCAGGGGCTTCACCCACTATGCCACGATGCCAACTCCATATAGAAGGGGCCCTACCCATCTAATAAATCTTTTTTTAAATATGATTTTATTTTTAATTAAAAGCACATATTAAATCAGAAAAGTAAGATCCAAAATATTGATGCTTCCAAATAATTAAATTGCATTCCAGAACAAAGTTGAATATATTTAGGAAAATAAGAATGTACAGCACCTACCAAGGTAAACCTCACGATGTCTAAAATCTAATAATTTATCAGGCATGTACAAAACCTTAAATTATGAGTCATCATAAGGGAATAAAAATCAAATTGACATAGTTGTCAGAATTAGAAAACAAGTACATTAGAACAGTTATTATTAGGATTTCTGGTTCTGTCCAAAATGGAGCAGCTTGAACCTCCCAGGTTCTCCCTCCAAGCCTGACAACTGAAGTCCATGGACATAGTACACCAATCTCATAAAGGAAAGCTCTGAAAAGGGGAAGGAAGAAGCTGGGCTGCCCGGAACCATCGGTGAGGAAGAACAAGACAGGAGTACAGGCTACTCTGCTTCTCCGCTGGCCACTCGCATTTGTACTCCTTGTACTCCTCTCAAACAGTGATAAAGTGGTGTGAGTATCTGCTTGGTTTCCATGTGTCCACCAAAATCCATGTGTGGGAAACTCAATCCTCAATGTAACCATGCTGAAAGGCAGGGTCTTCAACAAGCGATTAGGTGATGAGGACACTGCTCTCATTAGTGGATTAATGCTGTTATAAGGATAGGTTAGTTGTCTTGGAATGGATTTTTAGTAAAGTCAAGTTTGGCCCTCTCACTCTTTGTCATATCTGCTTTCTTGCCCTTCCACCTTCTGCCGTGAGATTGGGTCATGCACTCACCAGATGCAGGCACTTTGATATTGGATTTCTGTCTTCCAGAACTGGCTCTTGACCCCAGCTTCCCGCACATGCAGACACTGGGATGCACTGGTAATGACTCAAATAATTGCGTTCTTGTCACTCACATGGGAAATCTGAATTGAGTTCCTATCCCCTGGATTTGATCCTCTGGCAGATGCATCCAAAATAGATCATATCCTGAGCCATAAGACAAACTCCAAAAAATTTGAAAGTACTAAAGTCATGTAAATTTTGTCCTCTGACAACAATGAAATTAAACAAGAAATCAGCAACATGACAAAAAAATGGAAAAAAATCTCCAAATATTTATAAGTTTATTAGTATTCTAAGTAATCAATGGGTCAAATAGAAATTCTTGAAGGAAATAAAAAAGTCAAAAGTCAAAAAGCTGAATAAAAATCTAAATACAACACCACAGTTTGTGGAAAGCAAATAAATGCCTGACATTAGAAAAGTGGGAGGTTGGGGCTGGCATTGTAGTGTAGCAGGTAAAGCCACTGCCTGTGATGCCAGCATCCCACATGAGTGCCAGTTTGTGTCCCAGCTGCTCCACTTCTCGTTCAGCTCCATGATAAAGATATGGGAAAAAGTAGTGGAATACGGCACATGTTTGGGACCCTGTCACCATGTGGGAGACCTGAAAGAAGCTCCTGGCTTCTGGCTTCACTCTGGCCCTTCCCCAACTGTTGTGGCCATGGGAAGTGAACAAGCAGATGGAAGATAGCTCTCTCTCTCTCTCCCTCTGACTCTGTAAATCTAACTTTCAAATAAATAAATAAAAAATTTTTTTGAAGTGGAAGGTTCTGAAGTCAGTAATGTAACTTCCTACCTCAGGAAAATCAAATAAAGTAGAATAGCAAAATTAATCCAAAATATAAAGAAGTGAATAATAAAGATGAGAGCAAAAATCAATGAAATAGAGAATAAGAAATAAAGAAAAATCAATGAAGTGAAAAGCTAATTATTTGAAAATAATCAAGACATCAATATCATGAATAAAACAGGAGCTACGACCATAGATCTTACAGCCACTTAAAGAATAATGAAAGAATAACATTCTGTTCTTAGAATTATCTGTGAACTATGTTGAATCTCTTCTCTTTGTATGAACATTATATTAACATTAAAAAATAAAGTGATGGGGAAATAATAAAAATAAAGGATAATAATGGAATAATGTAAGTACTTTACATTCCCTGACAACCATCAACTACCAAAATTTAACCTATGTGGAACTTAGGGGAAATTCTGTTCAAATTTTGTCTGAGGGTGCTCATCTTGACGCAGGTGGAGGATGGTTGTGTGTTACAGGCAATGGATGGGGATACTTTTGTAACCATCCATGAATAAATGTCAGGTTTGTCCACTGAGGAAGTGTGGTAAGGAATGATTTGACTGTATCAAAGGAGAAGATGGAAACTCATGGGGATTTGTAACTGTTTGAATTTGATCAACAGAGGGATCAGTGATACTTTCCAGATTTTCAGCTTACATGGAAAGATGCCACGGCTTAGGGTAGTGGACTTGATGGAAAAACAGGGTCAAGATGCACAAGGACTTCATTTGCGGTTGGATTGTGTTTTAAGTGTACCTGAGCCATGCAGATATATATTTACTAGGGTCTGTTGAAAATAGGAAGCCAAGCTCTGGAAAGAAGTTGATACGGATTCCTGGCAGGCATCTGCTTATTCAGAGTAAGCGCAGTCAAGAGTGGGTTATCAAAGAGCAGCAATCGAATGGGTAGGACAGGGGCTGCAGGTGTCCAAGCAGCATACATCTTTAGGAGCAAATTGGGAGGAGGCTGAGATAGATCTGTGATCAAGGTAATGGAGCCTGAAGAAGAGCAGGTACCATGGAACATGAGTTCAGCAGTAAAACATCTGTGAGGGGTGGAGGGACAAGTGCTCTCTGGGTCTGGTGGCTGAACTCATGGTTCCTGCAGGGGATAACAGAAGAGGACTGAGAAGGGAGAGGAGCGAAGCTAACTTGGCCAACCGTCAACAGAGAAACAAAGGCCGTTTCCTTCATCATTAACTGTGAAGGATGTTGGTTTTTCTCTCCTGCCTCAGTAAACAGAACATCAGCTGCCGTGTTGCAGCCACAATAGGATGCTTCTTTGAGGACAGCCCCAGGCGGCCTGTTCTTACATTTTGGACAACTCCCCTTTGAACTGGTTTTGCATTCTCCTCATGAACAGATTCTAAGACTGCTGATGGGTCATGCAGGAAAATTCAACTTGGGTCAGTTGATTTCCCCTGGCCCACCCTAGGCAGCAGATCTGCATGGGAGGGTGGTGTGTTGGAGCAGGCCTTGCTGTCTTTCCTGTTTGCATTATCAGCATGTAATTACTTTGCAGCCAGTAGTTCTCTCTACCCAGAGCAACTTTCTCACTTTCTCATAGTGTCCTCTTCTTCCTTGCCCTCTTGCACCTGCTTCTCTACACAGCCCTTTCAGTTCAGCTCCTCTTTACCTCCATGCATTAGTGCTTTACAGCAGAATCTACTTCAGGCCCCAGGATTGCCCTTTGTGGGGCTCTGCAGGTTTAGAATCATCCAGGAAACACGCTGACCAGGAGAAAGACAGATGTGCTTGAATTAATTAAGCTGGGTCTGACTAGTGAGACCTTCTTCAATATTTTGAATGTTGATGCCCTCTGTGCCCAGGAGTTTGTTTGTAGACTTGTTCAGGGTGAAAGGGATTTGTCTTCACTGCAGACAAGGGAGGTATGGCTGAGGAGATGATTCCCACACAATTGTGGAATTAATACAGAACAGCTGCTCATATAGGAGTTTTTTCTTGCCCTGAGGTCTTTCATTCTCACCAATATGACGAAGAAAAAAAAAAAAACTAATAACTAATCATACTGACTCTTTGAAGGACCATAAATGTATGGAAGAATTAAATAAACATCAGTTAGGTCTTTAATTGGTTCTGCTGTGAAATTAAGGGACTTTCCAAAGTAACCTGTAATGATCTTTTTGTATTGTGACTGAATGTCATCACATGTGTGTGTATATTTTTATTCAGTTCAGTGTGATTAAATGTGATGCAGAACCTCAAGATAGTTTTGTAATGCACATATCCTATTTTCTTGCTCCATAGCATACTAAAAAGCACAAAATCAAAGATTGTCAGCTGGCTGGTTTCTGAGACTCTTGCCCATTATTGCTCCCTTTATTATCTATCTAATCTTTACTTGCCCTTCCTGTTTCATATTTCATTACTAGCATTAACAGAAGGAATAAAAATGACTAATAGTATGAGCATACTTTGCATGCCACGTTTCTAAGCGCTTTGTATGCATTCTCCTCACAGCATCTATCAGAAGAATTAAGCACTTATTATTGGCTCCCAGTCAGCATCATCATCCTTTTTATAATTGGTTGTAGAATTCCACTCTTTCATTTATTGCTTTCAGGCGAGGAAGTCTTATTTTCATCACGGTTTTTTATGTTTCATTTTTTATAATTTCTTTCTTTTTCTTTTTTTAAATATTTATTTATTTATTTGAAAGTCAGAGTTACACAGCGAGAAGGAGAGGCAGAGAGAGAGATCTTCCATCTCCAACTGGCCGCAATGGCCGGAGCTGCGCCTATCCAAAGCCAGGAGCTGGGAGCCTTCTTCTAGGTCTCCCACATGGGTGCAGGGGCCCAAGGACTTGGGCCATCTCTGCTGCTTTCCCAGGCCATAGCAGAGATCTGGATAGGAAGTGGAGCAGCTGGGACTCGAACCAGCGTCCAGATAGGATGCCTGCACTGCAGGCAGCGACTTTACCCGCTACACCACAGCACTGGTCCCCATCACAGGTTTAAATTATGAATAATCCTGGAACCCTATTCCCCTTGCCAGTTATTGGTTAGATAGTGATCATGTAATAAGGTTTTGGCCAGAGACATGAGCAGTTTGATAGGTTTCTTGAGAAAGCTGTGTATTTTTGTAACACAACTCATGAAGACACTACCGACCATGAAGCTGTGATATGGTGTATACGGTGGGCTGTGTTGGCTCTTCGTGCCATATTGCTAGCACGAAGGATGCTAGCCTGAGGAATAAGATCACTTCTGTGAAAAAAATAATAATTCCAGATTTTAAATGAAATATTGACTCACTGTGTGAAACAGCTCTGAAACTATCCTGCTTCAAGACTTCTTATGGGAAACATATCAGTTAATTATTGCCACAAACATGCTGCATAGCAGTCCTCCTGAAATGCCATGAATTAAAACCATTATCATTTCTTCAACTCCACTAGTCTTTTTTTAAATATTTTTTAAATTTTATTTGAAAGTTATAGTTACACAGAGAGAGAAAGAGAGGCAGAGAGAGAGAGAGAGAGAGAGGTCTTCCACCCGCTGGTTCACTCTCCAATCAGCTAGCCGGAGCTGTGCTGATCCAAAGCCAGGAGCTGGGAGCTTCTTCTGGGTCTCCCATGCGGGTGCAGAGGCCCAAGGCCTTGGGCCATCTTCTGCTTTCCCAGGTTGGAGCAGAGAGCTGGATCAGAACCGGCACCCACATGGGATGCCTGCACTGCAGGCAGTTGCTTTACCCACTACGCCACAGCGCGGGCCTCTCCACTAGTCTTTAGGTTGACTGATGTAGTTGGAACTCAAGTGGATTTGGCTCCCAGCTACAAATTGGGTCCAGATTTTCACCATGTACCTCTCATCCTCTGGACTTGTGGACTTGCTGAGACATGTGAGGGAAGCAGTGCAAGATGGCAAGCCTAACCATGAAATCACATTTAAAATCTTTGCTGGGGCATGTTGCCTAATGTCATACCAGCCAAAGCAAAACCTTTGACCAAGCGTAGCATCATTTGTCAGGTGAACTTCATCTGCAAAGTCATGTGACAAAAGATAAGGATGCAGAGAGGGGTGAAAATTGGAAACACGTTTGCAATCTTCTGAAGAAATGATTTCCATTATTGTTTAAACAGTAAATGCAGGCTGTATCATGTAGGTGTTTCAAATATTCCAACTTACGGGTAAGGAAACCAGCACATGCAATTTAACTCCAGAATTTGTGCTTTTGGTGTCACATTGAGTAGACACAGGATTGTTATTTCTAGGACAGATGCCTAGACAGTATTACTAAAGACAATAGTTCTTTAAGACTGTATATTGAGCCCAATTTTATAGATTCTCCCTCTTTCTGTTGACTTCTTAAATATCACCTGGGGCAATAAGGAAACAGGCATTGTTTAAAAGAGGAGAGGAAATAAGAGAAAGTGACAGTGCGAGTAAAAGAAACACACACACACACACTGAGAAGTGATGTAAGAAAGCATGTGAGCAGTGAGCAGTGCTAAATTGGTAGTTCCCATATTACTGTTAGATTAAGAGGTGGATAAACTCTCCCTTTATTTTCCTTTTGGAAACAGTTGAGAAAAAGATAAAGTCAGTAGTATAGAAAATGAAATATCAAGTTTACTCATGGTGAAGTCTGGATTGAAAATCATATCTTTGAAATGTAGAAATACATCATGGTTTCCTAACCCTCATGTGATAGGCTTCCAGTTAATGGGCTGTTGGTATCCAAGGAGCAAGGGCCAGGATCAAGCCCCTGTCACCACATTTCTTAATCCATGCACAGATGAGTTACCCAGTTCTTTTTTTTTTTTTTTTTTTTTTTTTGACAGGCAGAGTGGACAGTGAGAGAGAGACAGAGAGAAAGGTCTTCCTTTGCCGTTGGTTCACCCTCCAATGGCCGCCGCAGCTGGCACGCTGTGGCCGGTGCACCGCGCTGATCCGATGGCAGGAGCCAGTGCTTATCCTGGTCTCCCATGGGGTGCAGGACCCAAGCACTTGGGCCATCCTCCATTGCACTTCCTGGCCACAGCAGAGAGCTGGCCTGGAAGAGGGGCAACCGGGACAGAATCCGGCGCCCTGACCGGGACTAGAACCTGGTGTGCTGGTGCCGCAAGGCGGAGGATTAGCCTAGTGAGCCGCGGCGCCAGCAAGTTACCCAGTTCTCATGGAGAGGAGCAATAGCCTGGTATAAATTTCTTCCCATTATGGAAGTGGAGGATCCATGGGAAAAAAGCTGTGCTCTACAGTAGGAAGTCAGAAAGTGCCAAATCTGATATAGAAATAAATGAGCTGAAAATCCCACTTAAATCTAGTGCATCTTAGATAAAAAAAAAAATTGGAACATGAAAATCAATGGGTGTGATTTTAGCAAGGCATGTAATAAAGATATTTTAAGAAAACTAAACATGAGCATCTCATGTAGCTTGAGATATAGGTAGAGTCTTTATTTTGAGCCATGAGAACACTCAAATGTGCTAGACACACACACACACACACACACAGAGCGGGGGGGCGGGAGGGAAGAGAGAGAGAGATTGATTTACTCTGAAGTCTTGACCCTCTGGGCCCCTCAGATCTGATTTCTCCCCCCTGGATATAATCTTTCCCTTCAGTCCAGCTTCCTTGGTCTTGGACTCTTACTTGCCCAGGTAGAACCAAGGGCATAGAACTAGCGTTAGCCCTACTCAGCTCGACCTTTTAACTACTGTGAAATCCTTATCAAGTTCATTAACCAAAACTTCATTTTCTTCCCTGATTATTGGTGTATTTATAGCATGATCCTTGGAAAATGGAGAGGTTGATGCACGTTAAGCACATGGCAAAGCCTTGCTGTTAACTGAGTGTCTCTAACTGTGGAGTGTTGGTGTAGCATTTATTCCAAGCTTCTTCTTGGGCTATTGAGGGTATCTGGAAAAAGCCTCATAAATTTGTTGACTGGCTTCACTACAAAGGTACAGTTTCAGTCTCTATTGGGTTCTAAAAGCTGCTCAGTATTCTTTTTTTCCCCCAAGTGTCTCTAAACATAGAAATGGATTGTTTTATCTTCTTAATAAAATATCCCCTTTGTAGAAGATTTGGAAATTACCAAACATTAGTAAACAGTAAGTTAAAAACAATAGTCATACACTCCTATACTCTGTATTTTTATATTTTAGCATACTTTCATATTTATGTCTCTGTTCTTAAAATGCATGTATTTATCATCTGTCTGTAATTTCATACACACACACAGCCCTGTATCTACCATGCCTTCTTCTCTGGGGTCTACAGATTTTGGTCTTCTTGTCAGCTCATTTTCCCCATGGCAGTTGCTCAAGAATCCAGCATGTCCTTTAAGCTACCTGCAGTCATGCTTATCTTAGTCTGTTCCTGGTGTTATAACAAAATACACACAGCCTGAGAAATTTACAAATGTAACAAATGTATTTCTCATGGTTATGGGGATCTGACAAGTCAAAGATCAAGGCTCCAGCTGATCTGGTGTTTCATTAAGACTTGATCTTTGTTTCCAGGATGATTCCTTGTTGCTGCATCCTCCCATGGCTGATGAAGAAAATACATGAGTGCAGTGTCTGCATGTGGCAAAAGAGCTAGAAAGGCAAATGGTCTCAGCGAGCTCCCTCCAGTTATTTATCCAACTAGATAGATAATAAAGGGAGCTTCCTAAGGGCACTAATGAGATTCAAGAGGGCCAAGTCTTCATAACCCAGTCATCTCTCAAAATAGCCCCCACCTACAAATACTCACCTTAATGATTAGACTTCAGTATCTGAATTTTTTTCCCTTTTTTTATTTGACAGGTAGAGCTAGAGAGAGAGAGAGAGAGAGAGAGAAGGGTCTTCCTTCCGTTGGTTCACCCCCCAAATGGCCGCCATGGTCAGAGCTATGCTGATCCGAAGCTAGGAGCCAGGTGCTTTGTCCTGGTCTCCCATGCAGGTGCAGGAGCTCAAGCACCTGGGCCATCCTCCACTGCCCTCCTGGGCCACAGCAACCAGGACTAGAACCTGGCGCCCATATGGGATGTCGGCACCGTAGGTGAAGGATTAACCAAGTGAGCCACGGTGCTGGCCCCAGTGTCTGAATTTTGGAATGATATGTACATGCATTTTAACTATAGGAATGCCTCTCATTCTTAACAAATGACCCAACTTCTTGATCTACAAGAGGATACATGAAGAGAGAAGCATGCAGTTCTATTGCCTTCCTGTCCACGTCTGTGTATCCCTTGGGCTCTTTCTCCCTGTTCTGTTTCCACTACTGCAACTTTTTCCTTTTACCTTCCAGGTCTCTGTTCCTCTTCTGTAGCACCTGTAACTCTGGTCCCTCCTTGGTAACCTCTTATCTCCATCTCTGGCTGTTCAGAATCACAACTTTTCTTCATCCTTCCCTTTCCCAGAAGAGAGAAACCATGGTCTCCATATTCACAATTCTTTCTCTGTCCTCAGCCTTATTATGCATCCTTGGGCTTCTGCCTAATGATTCTGCAGAAACTGTTCTCACTAAAGTCTCCCGTGACTCCTGGCTCCCCGAGTCCATGGCCTCTTTCCAGATGGCTTTGTCTCACATTCTCTTAGGCAGATTCTTGACTTCTTGCAGTTCTCACTACCTGATTCTCCTGCTGCTTTCTCAGTGTTCCTCCTCAGTATATTTTAATTGACGAATCCTCTTCTGCCCTTTTCTTAGGGGAAAAAAAAATTTCTTACTCCACACCGTTTCCTTGATTACTTCTTCCACTTCGAAACCTCCTGCATGTTAATTTTAAAGCTTTAGTTTTTTCCTTCCACACGCATAGTAGCTGCCCCACTTTGCCTTATCCCACAAGATCCTCAAATTTTTATGTGCAAAAAAATTTATTACAACAGATTATTGATCGGTCTTATACAGGAAAGAGATACTGTTACATGCTACAATATGGATGAACTCTGAGAACATATTTAGTGAGATAAACATGATTCCCCATACATGAGGTACCTGAAGTAGTCAGGTTCATAGAAAGTAGAGCTGTGGTTTCCAAAGCAAGGGAAAGGGGGAGTTTATTGCTTAGTGGGTACAGAGTTCCAGTGCGGGATGATGAAAGATGTTCTAGAAATGGATAGTGGTGGTGGTTATACAGCAGTGTGAGTGCACTTAATGCCACTGAATGTAGACTGAAAGATGATTAACCAGGTAAATCATGTTATGCATTTTACTACAAGTAAAGAAAAAAATACAGAGCATTTTTTCCTCCTCTTATACTCCGTTTATTTCCTCACCAGTGTAGACCTCATGTTAGTGTTCATTGTGAGTGATCTGTTGGTCTTTCTGCTCATTCTTCCTGACTAGTAGGAGGGCAGGCAGCTGTGCACTTGGGTGCCTCACATAGACATCATTGCATCACTCTAGCACACTGTCTTTTCTTTGAGCCTCATAGACCTGCCTTGGCCGAGTTTGGCTTTATCTCTTGAGAATGAATTCTCCTTCCGTTTATCCTGCAACTGTATTCCCAAATTATCATCTTACAAAATACAAACATTCAAATTATATCCATTTTTTTGTAGAATTTTTGACCTTGGAACATGCACTTCTCTTTATCAAGAATGAGCTCCTTTTCTCATTTTTATGACAAGGAAATTTGCAAAAACATGATCTGCATGCAGAAATAGACTCAAAATGGATCATAGAAAATGGAAGAGCTCAAGCTGTGAAGCACTCAGACAAGAAAACCTAGTACTAAATCTTCCTGATCTTGAGTTTAGCACAGCTTTCTGAGGTATGACATCAAATGCCCAAATGATGTAAGGGCAAGTTGATCGAATTTCCTCAAAATTTAAAGCTTCAGTTCTTTGAAGTACTGTTAGAAATGAAAAAAAAAAAAAAAACAATACATAACCAGGGAGAAAATATTTGCAAAGATACTGGTATCTAGATACATAAATAAATCTCTTTTAAAAAAGATTTATTTATTTACTTGCAAGTCAGAGTTAGAGAGAGAGGGAGAGGCAGAGAGAGGTCTTCCATCCACTGGTTCACTCCCCAGATGGCCACAATGGCTGGAGCTACACTGAACTGAAGCCAGGAGCCAGGAGCTTCCTCCAGGTCTTCCCATGCAGGTGCAGGGGCCCAAGGACTTGGGCCATCTTCTACCACTTTCCCAGGCCATAGCAGAGAGCTGGATCAGAAGTGGAGCAGCTGGGAGTTGAACCAGTGACTATATGAGATGCCAGCACTGCAGGCAGCGGCTTTATACACTATGCCACAGCGCCAGCCCCAAGATTACACAAATAAGTCTTACTACTTCACAAAAAGCAAGACAAATAATAAGAATATAATCAGAGAATCTGATAGTGAATGGTCAATGAACAAAAGAAAAGAGAGTCAAAACCATTAGTCATTAGGGACGTGGAAATTAAAACCACACTAAAAAGATGCCATTTCATATTCACTTGGATGACCATAATAAAAATAAATAGAAAATAGCAACTGTTGGTAAGGATGTGGAGAAATTGGAAACTCTGTATATTTCTGGATTGAATGTAAATTGACACAGCTATCTACTTAGGTAAAACAGTATGGCAATTTCTTAAGTTATTTATCCTACAGTTCAGCAATTCCATTCCTAGGTCTTTATTAACCAAAAATGAAAACATTTGTCCACCCAAGGTCTCATGCATGAATGCTTATAGTGACACAATTTGTAATACCTCAAAAGTGAGACTGACCCTAATGTTGAACTAATTGGTAAATATATGAACACTAGTTTGTCCATACAATGTAATATTTGACAGTAAAAATAAATGAAACATTGATGCATGGTACAATCTAGTTGTGCTTCAAGAATACTATGTGAAAGCCAGATAAAAAATTTCACATGTTGTATGAATATTAAAAATACCCATTTATCTGAAATGTACAGAATGGGCAAATCTATAGAGACAGAAAGTAGAGGAGTAGTTGATTAGGGTGATAGAGTATGGATGAAGAGTTACTGCAAAATAGGCACATGGTTTATTTTTGGAATAATGGATGTGTTCTGAAATTAAATGTGATGATGGACACATGTCTTGCAGTTTCATAGCAATTATATATATAATATATATTATATATTATATATAATATATATATTCACTTTAATATAAGTGAATTTTGGGAATGTAAATTATACTTCACTGAAGATAAAAGAATATATGTCTCATTATTTGGTCAGGTGTTATTTAAATGTGGAAAGGATTTTTAAATACATTTTTATTAAAATAGCAGGCATAAAGATGATTCAGTTTCTGTTAACAAGTCATCATCTTTGTGTATACACATGCACACATCATCACACACATGCACAGTTACATGCACACATAGTCACACAGAAGGGTGGCTGAAAAGCTGCACACTACAGCTGGAACAGGCTGACTTTTTAAAAATATTTTTTAGAGATTTTAACTTTATTGGCAATTTCTGTTAACCATCAGAATTTTCTGCAATGCAAGTAATTTTAAAAAATCTGTTATTTTTATAACTCTCCTAGGATACCTCATCATAAATGGATTAGTTCTAAGACAAACAAATCCAGCAAATTTGCCTTATTCTCTCTTTTGCTATGAAGAACTTGTAAAGAATTAGACAACCATACTCTGAACAGTACCCTTAATCCATCCTTTTGAAATGTGCAGTAGCAAGCAATAAATGTGTGGCAGCAGGCTGACTCACTGGTCAGCCACATGCATAACGGCTGACTTTTAATTGGAGATGTTAGAGGTGTTTTCATTTTCTCCTCATAGCTCATTTTAAAATTTTATTACAAATCTATAGATAATGACTTCCATTTTTCTGTGTCACAGCAGGAGTGAATGTTCTCAGTGGAAGTTCAAAATGTGTAATCATTTCCTAAATGCTTCCCTATGAAAAACACAAATCCTTATTTGATGAGCCTCTAATCCCTGGAGCTACTAATTCTGGCCTCCTCTTCCCTCCAAACGTCTTCCTGCATGGACCTCTTTGCAGAGGATTCCCTTCCTTCACATCTCGTCCTGGATGTCTTGGGTCGCCACTGGTTCAGGAAGCTGCCCAGATCTCCCTCCTAGCACTCACAGGATAATGTTCCTGTGAATGTTTGTCAGGGCTTGTCTGTATCGTCAGAATCCAAAAGGCCTGCAAAGGCAGACAATGTCCATGGTGTGCAGCATAGGATATACTAAATTAGCACTTGTTTAGCAATGGAAATGGGGATGGTTTGCAATTTATGTGTGTGCATGTGATTTTCATTTGCTAGAATGTGAGCACAACCTCCACAGAGTCATATTTTCTTACTTCTGTTTGAACCCTGGGGACAGTTCAAGTTTTGGTGATGACATGTAGTATGTGTTGGACCTCAGAAAATGATATCTCAAAGTATGGCACTTGCAGAGTACTTTGAACTAAAAAAAGCACCCTCAGGTTTCTGCTTTCTTCCTCTAATGGGTCTCCTCTCTCCCAAAGCCTCTTCATCTCCTGACACACATGAAGGACCTTTGTCCAAAGTTCCTTTGTCTGACTATAGGAGTGCCACCAGAAGGAATGCAGTTTTCTTGGATCTCCTCCTTGATCTTTCAGAAGAGGACCAAAGGTCTGACCTCATCCAGAGAGTCTTTGCCCTAAGCAGTCACAGATTCTTCTCAGGGCTGTTCCCATAGCAGGATAGCCTTTGTTAGCTGTGCCTTTCCTGCCCTCACACTGCCCGGGTTGGTACCTACCTTCAGAGGTCCCAGGCCTCTTTGCTTTCCTATCACCCTACAGAAATCTCAAGTCTCTACTTCTTTCTGTAGCTCAGAATGCTATTTAAGCTTCAACCATCTAGTCTTTTTTAGAGTTTTCATAATCTGTGACTGTCATGTGCTTCCACATTAATAAGTTTGTATGCCTCTTTCCAATAGTCTAGTTTTTGTTTGTTTTATAGATTCAAATTATTAAATTTTCAGGTATAGAAAGAGAAGGTTCTGTTACCATTATATAGGCTATCAGTAGTTTTTCTGGGAGAAATAAATGAAAAATAACAGAAGAGAGAGCTAGTTGGCACCCTTGAGTCCAGACTGAGGTCACAAATTGGTCTATTCCATGTAAGCACCTCCACCACACACACACACACACACACACACACACACACCTCATGATTAATCCAGTGTAATTGTCTTTTACATATTATATCCCATTTGTACCAAGGTAATGCAGGTGATAGCAGCGTAGTGTACTATGTACTGTAGAGGAACCTACAGACACAACAATATGAAATTTGTTCTTGCCTACAGTTGACTTTGTCTGATGCCCACAGCTACTACTTTCAAATTTTGCAGTAAAAGTGGCTCTGCCCTTAAGGATTTAGTTGCCTGTGCAAGTGCTCAAAATGGGCTGCTTCATCTCTGATTTCTCCTTATGCCTTTGCATTATTTACTGTTCTGTGTTCCAGCATCCCACAATCCTGAGGCTATATTTCAACATGATTGCAATCAGCCTTCTATAACCCATGATAGGTGCCTGGGGACAGTTCATGAAAGAAGCAGAGAACAGCTACTTTGTAAACTACTATATAGGGTCTGTGGTGTTTTGGAGCAGTCTTAGGGTCAAGAGAAATCTTTATAATCATCAAGATTAATCTTCTTATTTGAGGTGAGAAATTGACCAAGTCTACAGTGGAGAAGAAAGTCCAAAAGTCTTCATGGTGGAGGTGTCATTTGATGGGCACTGTGCTATGATAACACAGATGGGAAAGGCTTGCAATGTGATTGTAAAATAAGGAAGGCCAAGCATGGAGAGGAACAGGGAAAACCAGGCGAACTCAGGCTGGTTATTTTGATGCAGTGGAGAAATCAACCTCAAAGCCAGCTTGGGCCAGCCAGAATCTATAATTTATGTGAGGCAGATCTGGAAGGGACATGCTGCAATATTAGCAGGTACAGGACAAATCACTCTGGCAAGATCCACCTGTTGGAGCCAAGGAAGCATGGAGTGTGTGGTGTGGAAAAGTTTCTGGGTGTGTATACACACAAATGAGGAGACCTCAGTATATTCATGGAAATGGAATTAAAAACATAAGATTATTTTGTGCAACAAAATTTAGAAATCCGTGTGTGGATTTTTTTCATACTATGCATTTTCCATGTAGATTTAGAATGCTCTTCATATGCATGAATTTCAAAAGTTTTGCACCAAAGTGACCTTATCTTTTGAAGCACTCTCATGTGTATGTGTGTGTGTGAGCCTGCAGGTGGATAGATAGGGCACAAATTAAGGATAGCAGTGACACTGTTTTGAGTGAGACAACAGTAATTGTAATACCATTTGTGTTTTTCACTGCTTCGCAGGTTTCACACAAATTACACATTTTCTCCTTGTGTCGCTCATTATACAACCTATAGATACATTTTGGCCCTCCCCTTAATTTAAAATTGAATATATATTTGTGCATATTTATATTTATATTTATTTATTTACTCATATACAGACATGAGTGTTGCTATATGTATATTTACCCATATATAGAACATATATTTGTATATTTACCCATTTACAGAAACATATATGTAGATATGTGTTTGCATTTAGACATATACACACATGTATGTAGATATTTTGAGATATTATAATCTTTATTCTTTATTCTTGGTGCCACTTCTTCATTATAGTGTACCCTGCATCTAAATACATGTTCTGCTGTCATCTGTCTTCTGTCACGGTCAGGGAAGCCAAATGGCATCTAGCCCTGGCCAACCATGCCCTGGTAGATTGGTGTTAGCATCTTGAATGTGGCTCACAGAAATGTTTATGAACCTCACTAAAGGCAGATGTGAACTTCCTGTCATCACAAGTAGCTTCAATCATGGGCATTTTTTGAGCAAAAACAGAAATCTGGACCTTTAATTCTGACCAGAAGTTAGTATTTCACAAAACTGCTGGTCCTTATACTTCAGTGACCTTTCCCTTTGTATAATCATTGAACTTAAGCTACACAAGCCCTAAGTCTTTCCCTCCTTTGCCAGTTCCAGAGGGAAGACACTGTTGAAAAGTGGGATAGAGAAGCCAGGTCACTGGAACAAGCTCACTGTACAGACACTCCCAACAACAACCATTAACTCCAGCTCCAGGCAGTCATCATGAAGTGACCAAGCTCTGGATGTTTCTGTGGTTCGTGTCTTTCACTGGAAGGCTCTCAGATCTTTGCAGGCATTTATTCATAAAGGGAAATTTGAAGAGGAGACTGAGATGAAAGTCTAAGGGTCTTTGTAGATGTTGATCATTCAGTAGTCCTCTGATTAACTTTGTTCAAATGCCTGCCTTAGGACTTGGTGTTGGATTTTGAGTAAGAACATAGCAGGAGACAAGCAAAAGGAGTGTAGTCTGTGTGACTTCATACTCCACACATTTGTTTTTTTTTTTTTTTTAACTTTTATTTAATGAATATACGTTTCCAAAGTACGAATAATGGATTACTATGGCTTCCCCCCCATACCGTCCCTCCCACCCACAACCCTCCCCTTTCCCACTCCCTCTCCCCTTCCATTCACATCAAGATTCATTTTCGATTATCTTAATATACAGAAGATCAGCTTGTCATTTGAAATGACAACGGTTTCACAGTTTTAAAGGTGAATGTAAAGCAAGTGAATCCTGACTGATTAAATTACCAATTGCTAATTATATTGCTAGTTATAAATTATAGACTGTAATTCTGATTAACACAGCAGCTAATTAATTGACCTCTTTGGTTATGTTGCAACTGGATCCAGAATTCACAATTCCGAACTCATGCAAGGAAAAAATGTACCTATAGGTTGTGCAGTTGTAGCTGTGCTATTTCTACACAGCCTGCAAGGAATTAGAAATATAAAGGACACTTTGAATTATTGTTCTCTCACTAAAAATAGCCTAGCTGCTATCCAATTGAGTCAAGTCACATATGGAAAACCTGTATTTTAATATCCAACATTACCCACAAAATCAGGAAAATGTACAATTAACTTGATAGTTGATGTGCTAACCACTGCCTGAGTGGAGACCTTTTGCTACTTTAAATCACCATCTGGATGCTACTTTAAAATTTGCTTTCAGTGGCCTCCAATAGGCTTGGCTGGTCCACAGCTCTGCGTCATAACTTCTTTGAACTCATTTGAATATGAATAGTGTCAAATATTGTGTTTAACAGCACCACAGCTCCCAGCTGAGTGAATGCCTTGCTTTGTTAAAAGAATGCTTTTCATTTTTGAGTCGCTTAAAAGCTCTTGTTTATTTACCAACTCCTGAACAGAAACATAGACATTTTTGTAATAAAAATCATCTATTCATGACTCTTGTTGGCACCATAAACATTTCACCTTCTCTTCATGAAACCTAAATCTTCAATCTGCATATGTGACATGTATGTCTCAGCATTGAAAGGGAACAATTAGAAACATCTGTTTACATTTACCAGGAGCAGATACTGAAGAAATCAAAATAAGTGTAGTATCACCCACTAGCATAAAGAAACCGAATGTGTGTATGAGAATGTCTGAGTATCAAGAGCGATGGATTTCTATATGAATACACTATACAAATACTCCACTTTTGAATGCAATGTCTGAGTCAAAAGTATAATTTCTGAATTATATAAATAAGCAAAATTAGGGTGTGCTGAGTAAGTATTCTGAAATGTTTACTTCTATTCTTAGTTTTACTGAAGCAGTTAGTCAGTTTGAGGCTAACCATGCATGGTGGGTTGGTGGCCATGGTTATTTATAGCATCAGAATCAGGAACAAGGCACATCTGTGTTCTGAGACTGTCCGTAGACACCTGTGCTGCCGTGAGTGCTATCTGAAAACCTGTAATGCCAGAGCCATGACCAATGTCTTCCTACTGTCATGACAAATATTAACATGCGACTAATAGTTTTTGTTGAGATCTACTTGAAGTAGTTTGCAGCAAGACCATAATTGGCACCTGTCGTAATCCCCGAAGCAAGTGGAAGACTGTGTTCTTGCAGCTCACCTAGAGCAAACTCCTCAATCCAAGGCAGAGCATGGGAGGAGTTGTTTATATGCCTGTGTTCAGTATACATATGAAGGCTTTCTAAATATAGATTCTTGGTTATAGGAAATAGTTTTTGGATTTTGATGAAGTTGAAAGGTTCAAATTAAAATATAGTCCAGATTATGTGTAAGTGATTACTGGTTACCTGCACAATCTCAGTGGAGTTTTTGAAAAAGTACCAGTGCTGGGTCTTACCTCAGGCGGTTCTGACTCAGTGCAGCTGAGGTGTGTCCTGGAACTGGGCTAGGGAATAAGGATAGACAAAGAAGAAAGATGAAAAGGAGATTGCCTAGTAGAGCTGTCAAGAGGACTGTAGATAAAGACTCTGCACTCAAAGTGGTCTCTGATCTTCAGATAGAAATGAGAGTCATCAGATTTTGTTAAACATCTTAGGAATGAAAGAGATCACCTTGGAAAAAAGGAAGGATGAAGAAGGAATCAGAGATCACACCTAGGTTAATCTAACACTTAGACATAGGTGGGAAGTACCAGCCAGCACGTAAGCTCGGAGCAGAGTAACCAGGTATAGAGAAATGCAGGAGGAGTTGGTGTCTCAGTGGCTGAGCAGTATCTCAAGGAGAAAATGTTTTCAGCCTTGTTGTACTTGCCAGATCACCCTTGTGAGATGAGGACAAAAGAGTCCTGGGAGTAGGCTAGAGATGAGAATAAGAGCCAGGTGTGCTGATGAGGGTTGGAGACGTCTGTGTCCAGAAATTATAGTTGAATAGAAAACCTAAAGAATTCACCATTGAAAACCACTAGGAATGTTGAGTAGATTGCAACACACATCATTTAAATGTACTATTTAATTCACAGAAAAAGCAGAGAAAGTCTAGAAGCCACAAAAAAAGAGATTCAGATATAAAGCTGAAAATAAATAATTAAAGGCTATACTTGGAAGTTTGAAGCCTGGGGTCATTTGCCCTTGTTGGTGTCAATGTCTAGGCAGAAAGGGATGACTGGAGAATTAGGTAATTCCACAAGAAGAGATAGAAAATTGAGTATTCATAGGGCTGGCATGCTCAAAAGGCAATATAGTGAAAAAGTGTTGTAGAACAAAAATCTTAAAATGCTCAAAGGGCTATCTAGTTAAATAGTGTTATAGGAAAAAATGCAACCCTCGAAGGACTCCAAGGGCACTAGCAAAGATAAATGTCTTTACAGAGCTCTAGATAGCCAATGAAACTAATTTACTGAACGTTTGTGTCACATGCCTGTACTAATAAGGATGTGAGATCTAACTTTGTACTGTAAAGAACTTTTCACTGACAGAGAGCCAGAGTTATCAACCAATATGGAATATTTGGTGACAACACAAGTAGATTCTGCTGAAGGGACATGCCAGCAAGCCAGGTCACACAGAACTTCTACTCACTTTCTACTCACTTGCTGTGTAGATACTTATGCACACTTGTTCTGTGCAGGTACTGTCCTAGGTGCTGTGATTGAAGAGACAGAAATTTCTGCAGTCATGAAAGTGACTTTGTAGAGGAGGAGAAAGAAACAAAAAATAATTTAATAGAAAAACATATCATCCAGAATATGATCAGTATACAAGATGGAAGGATGTAGAGGGTAAAGACTGCGTTGCCAGGAAAGACTCTGAAGAGTCTTACTAGTTAAGACTTACTAGTTAAGGAAGTCAGCCAGAAGGTTGTTAGGGGAGAGTTCCTGCTAGAAGACACAGCTAATGTAAAGGACCAGAGGTCAGAGAATGATTGGATTGTTTGAGCAGTAACAAAGGGGATATTATTGCTAAAATAAGTTAGAAAAGGTGACAGAAGCAGGAGGTGAGGAGGTGGCAAGTGAGCCAGGACATATTGACATGGGTTTCATTTTCTATTAAACAAGGGTTGTTGTATAGTTTTTTGTTGTTGTTGTTGTTGTTGTTGTTGTATAGGTTTTAACAGAAGTGAAGATGATATAACATCAGTTGATAAAGAGTCACTGCATCTGTTCTGTTGAGAATAGGGCTATGAGAGAACAAGGGTACAAATAACTAATTGGGGTGGTTACTACAGTAAGGAGGGGGTGAAAAGCTGGATTGACCACTAGCAATAACAAGGTGGGAAGTAGCAACACCCAGGTTCATCTTTAACGTGGAGTCAACAGAGTTTCAGGTAGACTGATGTAGAATGTGGGAGAAAATGAATGGAAGATGTCTCCAAGGAATTTTGATGTGAAAAACTACAAGGAAGGAATAGCATTGTGTGAATTTGGGAAGACTGTGAGTGGGTCTCTTTTGAGGGTAAAATCAGTGATTCAGTTTGGATGTGTTGAGTTAATTTTGGAGTTTGAAACATTTTTGGGGAAATAAAATTTGGGAGCTCTGAGCATATGGGTGGATTGCAGAGCTATGAATCTACAAACAATGACTAAGGAAGTCAGTGTAGATAGAGAAGAGATCAAGGTTTTGGTCAAGTGAGTGGGTGAATGGTGGGTGAAGAGCCCTTGGTTTCTAAGATGAAAAGAAAGAATTAGACTAAGCAGAGAAAAAGGTGAGCCTGTTAGGTAGGAGGAGAAGCGGGAGAGTGTGTTTGTCAAGACTAGTGAGTGGAGAGTCTAAAATTTTTACCTTGCTTGCAAGGTACGGAGTTAGCTTGTCGTGGTTTCCTAGATTCTGGAAGAAGACGTGAATCTCGTGGATTGAAGACAAAACACAGTTTCTTACTCACAGCCACTTCTAACTACATAATTTTGTGGATACAGTGCAGAATGAAAGCTTGGGGTCATTTTTTTTTTCAAAAAATCAAAAATAAAATGTTATTACTTTCCTACCTAAAGGTGAACTCATGTTTCCATCTCCTTTACCACTGTGCTTGTCTCCGTATGTGAAAATCTACATTGTAGTTCAATTTTGGTTATGTAGGTTTTGATGACAGTGTCCCACAGGATGAAACTACTTTTTTCAGTTCTATGCAGGGATGGCCATACAAATATTTCCACTGAAAATAACAATAATTCAGATAAAATAACTATAATATTCTTCAGTTATGTGAGTGTACTAGTTATGTGAGGTATAATTGTCTTACATCAATAACCTAACAAGTTCTTGGTGTACCAGAAATAGACATAATCTCAGAAATGAGTTGGCGTGCTATCTAAAAATAGCACATCTTCTTAGACATTGAAAGTACTTTAAAATGTGTGGCATCATTAATTGACAAGATTTAAGATGAGGAAATCCATTGAAAAACTCCTAATACAAACATACATACATACACATACACACATACACACGCATACATGTATACACATACACACATTTCCAAAGACAATTGAATTTTCACAGTGTAAATGTGTAGAAGGGGTCTCAGTTTAAAAAGGATTTATTCATTCTTGTTTTATGATAAATATCTTTCTCGTTAAGCATTTGTTTTTTGTTTTCTTTTTGCCTTGTCCTCTTGAAGAGACACAGAGGGAAGTAATCTTCAGTGATACTCAGTTCATCAAATCTAACAATGCAAACATAATCCACACAACCCTAGAGATAACCTTCACCACTTAAAATCAGAATGCTTAACCTTATAATCATCTGTAAGCACTGTGCTTAAACAAGGGGAGAGCACAGAGACATGGGTTGTGTAGCTTGATAAATGCCACACAATTGGAATGTGGCCATGTCACTCAGCAATCTCTGGGGGTAACAGTTGTACAGATATCTTTAAAGACAGGGATATTAAGGATTCCCTGCCCAACCAATAGAGCTGTTTTTCACAATCCATTTATCTGAATACCTTTGGGTGGACAATATATTAAGGAATCACGTATTTTCTTTTCTTTTCTTTTCTTTTTTTTTTTTTTTTTTTTTGACAGGCAGAGTGGACAGTGAGAGAGAGAGACAGAGAGAAAGGTCTTCCTTTGCCGTTGGTTCACCCTCCAATGGCCGCCGCGGCCAGCGTGCTGCGGCCGGCGCACTGCGCTGATCCAATGGCATGAGCCAGGTACTTCTCCTGGTCTCCCATGGGGTGCAGGGCCCAAGTACTTGGGCCATCCTCCACTGCACTCCTGGGCCACAGCAGAGAGCTGGCCTGGAAGAGGGGCAACCGGGACAGAATCCGTGCCCCGACCGGGACTAGAACCCGGTGTGCCAGTGCCACAAGGCGGAGGATTAGCCTAGTGAGCCGCGGCGCCAGCCGTATTTTCTTTTGAAGCCTATTAATTAAAAATAGCTTCTGGAAAATAAAAGCATGTATATATACATACACTTTTAATTAGTGCTGTAACTTTCATATCATATATATTATATATAATATTTTTAGAGAGTAATGTGAGCATTGTGGCATAGTGGGTAAAGTTGCCACTGAGGATGCCCTCATCTGATATGAAAGTGCCTGCTGCTCATTTCTAAACCAGCTTCCAGCTAATGCATTCTAGGAGGCAGCAGATGATGGCTCAGGTGCATGTGCCTCCCACTGAACGTGGGTGACCCATGGAGCTCCAGGATCCTGGCTTCAGCCTGGCCCAGCCTTGGGGAGTGAACTAGCAGTTAGAAGATCTACTCTTTTCCCTCCCCTCCCCTTCCCTTCCCATTCCCTCCCTTCCCCTCCCCTCCCCTCCTCTCCCCTCCCCTCTTCCCTCCACACAACTTCACCATCTCTCTCTCTTTTGCTGTGCCTTTCAAGTAGATGAAAATGAATGAATGAATAAATCAATAAATCAATAAGCATTTAAGAATAGTACAAGAAAGGAAAGTATGCCGTGATTCCCCATTTTCTAGCACATTCCCTAAGTGCCTTCATACAGTGTTTGAGTGTAATCGGGACATCTGTTCCCATACAGAGTGTGAGACCTCCGACAATCCATATATTCTATTTAGACCATACCATATCTGAGGTCTGGTGTCAGTGTGTTCACTATGGGTAAGTGTTCTTCTGTAGTTTAATTTGCAGGTCAGGGAGCTCGTCCCTTCATCCATTGTCCTGTTGGTATCAGTGGAAACATTCCAACTCTGGTTTCTGCTGCTGTTGATTGCTTGATTTGATTCTAGATGTGGAATATATTTAGGACACAGTATCAAGAAAACATAGTAACTGAATGAGTATCGGAGGTTAGGATAAGAAACAATGAGTAAGCCAGTGTGTGGCCTCTAGGTTTGGTTTGGCTGAATGAATCAGTAGAGGAGGGTATGGGATGGACAACAGATTGGAGCTAGTGACAGTGAGTTCATGTTGGAAATACTGATCTTGCACCTCTTGAAAGAAATATTCAGAAGGAAGCTGGTTTCATTCACTGGAATCTCTGCAAAGTAGAATGAACCAGAGGCACCAATGAAAAAACAAATCCTAGAATCTGCTTAGGAAGGGGATGGGGAGGATGCTCCTCTCCCAGCTCTGTGGTGCTTGATTTGGGAGCATAAGTAACCTCCTCTAAAAAAAGGCTACAGTCTGGCACCAACTTAACAATTAAAGGAGTCTGCAGAGGAGACGTTTAGTGAAAATGTTCCTTATATGAGTTCACTGGAGTATAAAGTGAGTTTTCCAAAGCACAATGGGTAGGGCAGAGGGCATGAAAGCCTGGGAACAGCAGAGGTGGCCTAGGTCAGGGTCAGTCCTAGCAGGTCAGGCTGGAGCAGAATGGATGGAGATGCTTTGGTTTTATTACTGCTCTGGCTATTGTTTTTTAAATTGTGTCTAGTTTTAATTTGCAGTTTCCAGACACATAGCGAAAAAAAAAAGGTTTATGAAAAATCTACTGACCTGATACTTCTCAGGAAACAAATTTGTGTCTATGTTGCATTTGAATATGGAATAGAAGATGGAACTTGGAAGGTGAGAAGCAGAGTGAAACCTTCTTCATATAGCATGAGGATTCCATACACAAGTACAAGGGAAATCCCAGCTAGTGTGTGGAAAATGAAATCAAAAGTACATCTATTTTGGTGCAAAAGTTTATTTCAAATCCCATGCAAAGTTTTTCCATAATATGGACATTTCATGAACTTTTTGAAGATCTCTTATAAGTAGGGAGCTTAAAAAAATCACACCAAAAGAAACATCCTTTATTCCATTTTCAGCAAACTTTTTGAAGTGTCCTTGCATTAAACTGAGTTTTATTTATCTGTATCTTACGATATGTGTAGTTTGGCTTGTCTTTGGTATGGAACAGTGGAGCTTGGATCCAGCTGATAAAGGGGCCGTTTTCCCTGGGTATTGGAGGGGCTTCTTTCATAGGTTGTTAGCTCTGCTCTAGCATGAGGGGATGGGAGGTAAAATTTTCCAAATGCTTGTTATGAGAAGTACTTTTATTTCACTTATGTACAGCACTTTGGTATAATGAGCGTTTGTGATCTCATTTTACACAAGAGGTTGCTGGGGCTCAGAGTGATTGGGTAACTTTGCCACATGAGGCACATGGAAAGATGCCAGTTCAGAGAATCTGATCGATCCTGCTCCAACACACCCTGAAAAACTAGCGAACAAGCACCTACTCTTGCCTGCAGAGTTTATTTATCCAAGGCCATCTCTCTTACATTTTCCTGGTTTTCATTGGCTTAAGTTGAATTCTCCCACTTTCCTTTGATACTATAATTTATTTGTCCTTCAGATGTAAGCCAGTGCAATTATTTTGCTTTTCAAACATATTTGAATCCAGAAAAAAAATGTCTGTGGTAACTTTTCATGCTTGGAAAGAAAAGCATATTTTCAAACTAATTCCTATCTATGCCAGTTTTTCAGGTGCCTCTTGGGGACTGGGAGACTTAAATCTGTTTTCACCAGGCCTTCCAGATTTTACACAGGTGACTAATTCATCTTCTAATGAAGGTAACATTAAGTGGATGAATAAAAAAAATGCAGACTATGAACCTTTGGTAGGTAGAAGCAGTATAAGGAGAATAGAAAATCTTAGTGACTTTTTTTTTAAAGATTTTATTTATTTGAGAGGTAGACTCACAGACAGTGAGAGGGAGAGACAGAGAGAAAGGTTTTCCTTCCATTGGTTCACTCCCCAGATGGCCGCACTGGCTGGAGCTGCGCCAATCCAAAGCCAGGAGCCAGGTGCTTCCTCCCAGTCTCCCATGTGGGTACATGAGCCCAAGCACTTGGGCCATCCTCTGCTGTCCTCCCAAGGCCATAGCAGAGAGCTGGATTGGAAGAGGGGCAGCTGAGACTAGAACCGGCACCCATATGGGATGCTGGCGCCACAGGCGGAGGATTAACCTACTGTGCCATGGCACCGGTCCCCTTAGTGACCTTCTACCTCATTTACACTCCAGCTTCTTCCCTTGCCAGCTCTGGATTTAGTGAGATGGCCTTGAAATATAAAGCGGATTCCAAAATTTCATGGAAAGAAGGAATTAAAAGGTAATGCTCATTTTCCATGACTTTTTGAGCTCTCCTGGTGCTCTTTGCAATGGTTTGGGTGCATCCCCTAAAAATTCATTTAATCTCCATATTCATAGGGTGCTAGTGTTTATAGTTGGTGACCTTGAAGGTGGTTAGAATTGGATGAGCTTAAGGGTAGGGCTCCCATCCTGGCATTAGTTGAGTCACAAGAAGAGGAAGAAAGACCCAGGCTATCAAGGCTGGCGTGTTTGCTGTCCTCCACTCTTCCATCCTTCCTGGTAGGGTGCAGGGTTCCTCGAAGGAGGCCAGAACCATGCTCCTGTATGTCTCTGCTGCCCAGAACTCAGGAGCCCCATAAACGTATAAATTGCCCACAGTGTTATCTATTTTGTTATAGCAACAGAAAACAATGCATTATTGTCTACTGACTGACTGTTAGGTTTTAGGAATTTTAGGGTTTCAAGAAGGTGGTGAGGCATCCAGTTAAAGCAGAAAAGACTTTACTTTGTAGGAGACACAGTGTGGGAGTAAAGGGAGTGGGGGTTCAGCCAGCCCTGACACGGCGGGGATTTGTGGGCCAGGCGTCATTCCCTTGGGCAGCAGGCAGAATTCTTCAGCTGCTTGTTGAGGAAGGTACAGAGGGCCACGTTAACTGATAAGGTGGTTTGGGGATATGATGAAAGGCTCCGTGGTAAAGTTTACAACGTGCTGTCTTAGCAGTTTGGAATGTCCCAGGTGTGGGACTTTCTAGAACAATAAGCATTATACTAGCCTTTAGGTGATCTACCTGTGCCCAGTTTCATATTTGGGCTTTTAGGCCTAAGTGGTTTAGCAGGTTCTAATACTGACTCAGCATATCATGCCTTCCCCCGTGCCAGGCTCTTCGGAGCATGTACCAAGTAGTTTTCCCAGACAGGGGGATCAGGCTCAAGTCAGCTAGGGGCTCCCCACATTTGCCAGGCCAGCAAGAAGCCAACTTGAGACGTGGATGTGTTTGATTTCAAGGCTCCTTCTATCCATCACCGCAGTATTATTTGTTTCATCTCTTTTTGTCTGCCCACTGGATTGTGAGCTACTTAAATGGCACCAATTATACCCTCCTTGTCTATGGGCCCCTGGCACCCAGCACAGTTTTTTGCTTGTGGTGGATACTCAGTGAATACTTGGAGCAAGAAGTGGGTCGGGAGAGGAAGAGAGGGAAGCAGAGAGCGTTCAGTCATGCTTTATTGTTATGTACTGCCACACAGATCCAACAAATGGAAACAGAGATACCATTCAAATCTGTTGTAGGAAGAGGGATGGTTGTAATGTTGAATATTCATTTATAAGCCAATAAATAGAATGGATTCGAATGTCCTAAATAAATTTTGTCAATAGAAGTGTCAAGATTCCCCCTGCCTAACATTATCATAGAAATGCCTGCAAAGAAAGTCACCACTACCATCTAGGCCTTATGTAAGCTTCTCAGAATAATTTTCCATCTTCTGTGACCTGAGAACAACTTACCTGCAAGGTTTGGTCTCATAAACTTGCTGAACCAGATGCAAATGCAGGTGTCCTGTGGTTTTCACAGCTGCAGTTAAATATTTAAATTTGGTTTAGAGATTGCATTTCTTTCTCCAGGATAGTCAATTTTTTCTTCATTTCCTGTGCAGAGGAATCTAGTCAATTACTTAATTGCAGAATAATGAGCAATATTTCCACTTTCAAATATGTATTCTTGTCATTTTAATACGATAAATGCCAAGAGATTTGTACAAGCAGGGAGAAACTTTCTTCTTTGAACTGCTTGAACTATATAATACCTAAAGATGAACTGAGGCTTTGCTATCTTCTGATTGTGGTCTCAGGAGACTTTGAGAGGACAGTCACCTGTGTATAGCTGGTTGCTTCTGCAGGGGGTTCATATTCCCAAATGCCTGCTCCCCACCCCCAGAAGTCTGTGCTGCTTCTAGAGCTGTGGGAGCTAGCAGTGCCCACCTCTTCCTGCTTCACACACTATTACAGCAGTACCCTGGCTCCCAACCACAGGGTCTGGGCCAGAGCTGGTATCTCACCCAGGAATTCTGGCTTCTGATCTCTACATAAAACAGAGTTTTGTAATCAAGATAAAACCTGACAGCACTTTTTGCCATATCTTTTTTCCAATGGCAAAACATTGTACAAATTCTGAACAAATGACTTAACAAATTTGTAGAACCCCAGCTGCTAGGACTGCTACCCTCTATGAAAGTATTTGGAGCATGTGAGAACATGTACCTTGGTGAACTTCGCTGTATCCTAATGACTGATTTGACAGCCCAACAAATATAGACATAATACGTTTTCCTTTGAAGAGGGACTGTGATTCCATTGGATTATCAAAGGGCTTTATGATCCCTAATGAGTCTCAGAAGAATAAATGGCTCTTTGATTCAATAATTCGTAATATATTTTTTAAAGAAAAACCCTTTTTAAAAGGATAACTCTTACTTAGGCTCATCCTAAATTCTTCAAAATGCTTTTTAAGAGAGGGAGAGAGTCAGAGAGAGAGAGAGAGAGAGATATACTTTATCACTTTATCTTCTCTAATGATTTTGATGAACTACCACAGTTCAAACCAACTATAATTAAATGAAATAAGTCACATTTATATAGTATAACCCAGAGAGTATCAATTCTCAGTGGGTTGGAGGATTCAGATGAAGATACCTTTGGGTTTTCCTCTTACTGACTAAACACTCTCCATTGAATCCCATACCCCAGGGCTGCAGTGACTGTAGCAGTCTGTACAGTTCACACCAGAGGTGCTGGAAGATTTCTCCTGTACCAACAGTGGTCTCAGGCACACATGAACCTGGTAGAGAAGTGGCCCAGAAGGTCAGGGCTCACACTCACCCCTCATTGGTCATTGTAATCTGATATGGAATAGTCTCCACTTCTGGAAGCCTGGCCTAGGATCCTAGGTGCCCAAGTAAAATAATTCTGCATAGGCTTCCCTGATGGTCTTCCCTGATGAGGATTTGTGGTTGGAATACTGAGAGTAGTGAGGCCTTGGTAGGGTGTACTGAGCACCACACAACCAATGGCTTTACCTAGAGCTTTCCAAATAGTTGGTGGCACCCTGTTTCTGCTCCTTAATCAGAAGTCAGATGAGAGTGTTGAGATCCCTGCTAACAAAATGGATGTGAGTCATTACCGGTGCTCATATACTCCATGTGTAAACTAATTTATAGGAGAGATATTTTACGAATTCTTGAATTCGTAAATTCGCAAATGTCAACCCTCCCTCAATACATAAAGTCGAGTAACATGAATTTATAACTAGGATGAACTTTTTGAGTCTAGAATTTGAACCAGAGCTGCTAAATTTGGGGTGGTGTGAGGAGTAGAGCATTACTCTATCGAGAATTTCGCTCAGTGCAGGTGATTTTGTATGTCCTGGATGGAAAGCTCTGTGGTTGCAACACCCTTTGACTGCTTCTGTTTCTGTGAGCTCTGACCTCTCAGCCAATACCCCTCTCACGTCTGCCAAAGCACTCGGTCTAGATGTGCTGATACTGCTGCTTGCACCAGAGCCAAGAAATCAGTGTCAGCAGACAGCCTGTCTCTTCCTATGTATGTTGATCTAATTGGGCCACCCACCCAGTGCAAGGTTCCTATACCCACTGCAGGCGGGGGTGGTGCATGCTCCTCCCTGGACCATGCTTCCCACATGTTGCTCTTCCCTGACTCCCACTACTTCCCTAAGTCCTGCTTCCTCCCTGGGTCTTGCTTCTTCGCATGCCCACCCCTCGTCTTGGCCCCGTTCTCCCACATACCTGTCCTCTTTTATGTCTCCATCTAGGAGTTTCATCTCTACCATAAAAGGAAGAGGTGGGAAAGGAGGCAACAGTCATCACTTCCTGCTACTCTGGTGGAGGCTCTTCATGTGTTAGGAAGTTCAGCACCCAGATTGCCTAAAAGCTCCTCCTTATCCCTATGTAGATCACCAACCAGAATAGAAAAAGTCAGGGTTGTGCGATCTCAGTGACATCACAAGGAGTGGGGTTGCTACTATACCATGACCACCAGAAGACTCACCGGGACCACTGGTGATTTCCAGAACCATCAAAAGCTCCAATAGACCTTCAGTTGAGGATTGCCATTTCAGGACCTCTGCTGGGCCCACTTTTGTCACTACAGGGCCTCCCTCAGTTACACTGAATTTGAAGATGCTCCTAATGGCCTTGTGGAGCCACCTCCTCTGCCGTGTCCTCCTGGCTCTGTGCTTTGTGAAGACATCTGTGGTGGCAGTGACCACTCGGAGCCAGTTTGTCCAGATGTCCAAATCTAGCACCTCTTCAAGATTTAAGCAGCGTGGTTCTTTTTCTAGGAAGTCACCCTTGTTCCATTTTATCCAGAAATGGTTTCCTTTTGAGCCTCTTAAACTTCTTTATATTTCATCTATCACTTAATCCCGATGCCTTTTGAATTATGGGTACCTTTGCCAGATGGCCAGCCCCTGAGAGCCTGTACTGTATCTGCTTCGTCTCTGCCTGCAGGACATTGCCTAGAACGTAGGAGCTACTCAGTAAATATTTGTCAAATGCCTCAATGGTGTTTGCATGAAGAGGCCTTTCTTGTGTACTTTGGGACTCTGGCAACAGGTCTGCAGAGGTGTGGTTCATTCTCTGAACAGTGTTGACTTTCTTAGATGGTGTCTATTCTTATCACCTTAGTACTTTGTGAGCATGGGGGTCACCCCATCCCAGGATGTGCTGCTTGGCTGTTGTTTGATTGGCCTCACCATTCCCAGCCATTTGTTACCTTCGTATCTGATATTGCCTGATGTCTTAAGCTTTCAGGTTGAAGAGCAGAGCTGTTCCCCATATCCATGTCATGTTCAATGGGGAGTCCAGTGCCCACTACTAGGACTCCTCTAAATTCCTGGCATTTTCTTTGTCTGGAAGTATCTTCTGTTTCTGTGAATGGCTTAAAATTTAAACTCCAATGGGTTCTCCATCCCACACAGACTGCATTTTCTTGGGTTGTACTCTTATCTTGTGTCAGGGATGCGTCACTCTAAATATAAATATCTACAGCTTTTCTAGAGACCCCTGAAGAAAACCACCATTGCAGAAGGCATCTGTGTATAGCAGCTGTGCTAAGCAGTATTTGTGAAGATGGGGGTTGCAATGGTGCTATGTTTCTTATTACTGCACATGAAGAAAAACTCCCATGACTCAACTCTCCACTCCCCAAGTAATCTTTGTAAATCTCACCCTACCAAGATCATTTGGCTTTAGTCTCCATACAGAAATTCCAGCTGCAGACCCAAGTCATGGAGGGAGGCAACCCCAACTTCGAAGCCCAGTTACTCAGGCTTACAGGGGGTGGAAGGCAGATGAGGGGAAGATGACTTCAGCCCTCTAAATTTCTATGTCTTCATCGGTGTGAAATAATGCATACTGAAGGATCAAAACGCATCAACAGCTGCCCTTGTTGTTCCATTCAGTGTTCATTATTGCCCATTGTAAGAGGCAGCAATGTTCTCTCTAACAACAAAATCTTCCACCAGCTGCCTCTAAACTTCACAAGACATTGAGGGGAGGCTTGGACCACCACACTGCCCTCTTCCGTTTGTCAACAGGTTTTTGTAGGGGAAAATAGTTGGCTACTGATTAGTGTCCACATTGATGTCATTGCCTGTGCCCTGAAGGAGTTGAAGCAGGTTTGGATTGAAATATTATTTTTTTCCTCTTTCTGTTATGTAAGTTCTTCCCCCCCAAATAAACTCAGTTCCCTCCAGCCAGCATCCAAGACCCACACTGAACTGCACTATTGGTGGTGCGGAGAGCAATGGGCCAAAATAGGACTGTGATCCTGAGCTTTCAGACTGTGAATGTCCTTGGGGCTCCAGTGCAGACTGACGTGTTCTCCCCTTTCTCCTGGAAAATCATCTGCAAGCCAGTCATAAAGGGCCTCCAACAAGAGTGCTAGACATCATGACTCAGGAGTGAGGCTGTGCGGCTAGGAATTAAAGAAGGAAACAAGTAAAAACTCTTTTATTCCAAGAAGCATTTAATTTGGAGCACTGTATTCAAATAGAAAATCCTTTAATTACTACAGCTAATTTATTCCCCTGTTATGCCATCACAAGTTTGCATGTTCCAGTTAAAGTGCATTACCTGCTTCGACCAAAGTTAACAGTAAGGGAGGGGGTGTGATGGTGCAAGGTAGAGGTGTATTCTCAGCCTGATGCTTTTCACCAAAGTAGTCTCTGTGGTCCTTTCAGGATATGGTTAGCCAGTGCCTCTCCTCATACTTTACTTCCCCCACTTCCCTTCCAAGGAGCATTCCCCATTTCCCTGAGTGCTTCTGCCCTTCATCCCTCCTAGAGGTTGTACTCAATATTGCAAAACTGATCTTCCTCACCACAGCCTTGTGTTTTAAAATATAGCTTTTATTATTAGTGTGGTAAGGTTAACAGATCAAGAGAAATCTGCCATTGGAAGGATAATTTATTCCTTACTGTGATCAAAAGGAAGGGGCGCCCTACCATGGGGTGAGCCACACAAGGTGGGCCATGAGGCAGAGGGAGAATGGAAAACTAGGGACCAAGGTCTCAACTTTGCTTTCCATGGGAGTAAATGGACATGGCAGGGCAAGCAGGCTCAGAGTGACTGGTTCAAATCATTTCAGGCGTCTGAGGCATAGGAGCTGCCCCGAATTAGTTCTCTATTACCTGGACTTGAAGACATTAGGGAAGGTGATAAGGAACTGGAATGTGAGAACCCAATAATGGAAGTGGTTAAGGGTGTGAACTCTGCATTGGTGGGTTTTCATATGGAAGATCTACTCCCAGGAGCATTTTTGCTCTCTAGGAACTGGTTTGCCCTGGGATGGGTGATTCCTTTAGGGTGAGCCAAGTCTCAGATGTCAACCAATCAGCATACAGAAAATAAAATACACAAATAATTAGCACACTTGGTTATGCCACTCTATTTACTCTACTATATGTAGCTGGTGACTTTTCTTTGACTTCAAAGCTGGCATTCAAGTTTTTCAACCTTGTGGGCACTGCTATGGAGTCCAGCTTTGCCCACCAGTCCATGAAACCTGCACTGTAGAAAAACCAGCCTCCAAGGGTTTCCCATGAGTTCTGTCAAAGTGATATTCCCAGATCTTTGTCTGTTCCCCACTATATTGCTAACATGTTTCATGCCACCTGCTCTGTGAGAATCTTTTTAAAAGTTTTTATTTATTTATTTATTTAAGATGGAAAGAGATATACAGAGACAGAAGGACAGAATTACTATCCTCTGGTTGACTCTCCTAAATGCCCATACAAACAGGGCTGGATCAGGCCAAAGTTGGGAGCCAGGAAATAAACCTAGGCCCCAAACGTGTGTGACAAATACTTAAGTCATCGTTGCTGCCTCCTAAGGTGCACATTCAGGAAGTTGGAATTGGGAGTGGAATCAGGGTATGAATCCAGGCACTATAAATGGGATGCATACAATCCAACTGACATCTTAACCACTAGGTCAAATGCCTTCCCCTTTGAGAATTTCTCATTGGTAGTGGGAATGATGATGACTGTTCATGCATGGAAATGCTTGGGTGTAAGTTTGAGAGAGGAGGGAATATGTTTCGTCTCATCTACTCAAATGTTGCCTCTCTCCAAAGTACAGGTAAAACCTCTCCCAAAGCTCTCCCACCCATATGGATTTTTGCCCCCTCATCTCCTCTGATTTTTGTGGACCTTCCAGTTTTAAAACATATGAGTATTGTCTACAGTCACTGAGGGTGTATAGATTTTGTTAACTCCTCTTAGTGTGCACACCTGAAGGTCGATGTCTTCCCTTTGTCATTTCACAAACTCCTGTACTCTTACACTGTTAAGAAGCATAATGAACAGGCACTGTTGGATCAGCAACACTGAGAAAGCCCTTCGAGGCAGCAAAAGCAATGCTGGATGGACTAGGAGAATACTTGTATCTTCTGGATTATTTACCTGATTGGCTGTGCCACTCTCATAGTCTGTATATGAAAGTCTTTACAGACATGAGCAGAAAGCTCCTTCTATGGAACAGCTGTGACTCTCCCTGCCTTGTTGGAGAGTTTACCTTCTAACCTTTGTTTTTTTTTTTTCAGCTTCCATGGTAGGATTCAGGATGTGTTGTGAATATCATCAGATTTTCGGACTTGGTCATTATAAAATTGGAGAGCGATAAAAAATAAAAAAAAATTAAAGGCATTTTTTTCCATACTTATCCTTTTCCCCACTTTCATCTCATTGAACTAACTGCTTTGCATAAGAAGAAAAGAAAGTAGTGTCCCTGCCTAGAGCATTGCTTCCTTTGCTGACCAGCCCATTGGACAGCATGAGGGCTCATCTCCAGTGTTCTTTGGTGGCTTCAGGCTCCCATGTTCCCCAGATTACTGTGTCATCATCTCCAGGTGATGTTATGGCCCAGTTAATGTAGAAATGGTCACGGCAAGCTGGGAAAAAAAGAAAATATGATGGATCGTGCTAGAGAACTCCCACAGGCCACTGGCTTCCAAGGATGTTTATGGATGGCTTGTATTTATAGCCCTCATAGAGGTCAGAACAGAGGAAAGTGGCTAAAATTGCAGGGAGAGTTTGTAGGTAGCGCTCATCTGTCTTGGGAGGTTAAAGCACCTCTCTGCCTGGTGGGAGATAGAATACTTAGGAGACTGGTCAGCTTCCCTGCCAGCAGCCTGATTTTATGGTCATTTGGCCCGGGGCTGGGGAGTCTTTATTTCTTTGTGGTTATCTCTGAAATGCAAACTTGTCTAGTCAGTAAAACAGGATTAATATCCATGACACATATCTATTCATGTACAAATTAAACCTGGTGTTTGCCCTCATAAGAAAGCAACCCCTGCTTCCCATCCTCTATAAATGACATCCATTTATCCTAGTCTGTTATGAAGTTTGGATTTCAATTTGGCCAATCTTGGGGGGAAATACACCTTGATTGAGCACAAACTAATTTTTGTCTTTTCTTTCCCCCTCAGGATTATACCTTAACCATGTACTTTCAACAATATTGGAGAGATAAAAGGCTCGCCTATTCTGGGATCCCTCTCAACCTCACGCTTGACAATCGCGTGGCTGATCAGCTATGGGTGCCCGACACGTATTTCTTAAATGACAAAAAGTCATTTGTGCATGGAGTGACAGTGAAAAACCGCATGATCCGCCTTCACCCTGATGGGACGGTGCTGTATGGGCTCAGGTCTGTCTGCCTCTTTGGCATGCATGGTGCACTGGCATTGAATTTATCACTTGAAATGATTTTGATAAGTGAGATCATACCTTTAGATTAATCAGGAAGCATCCATGAAATACTGTGATCATTACAGAAAAAGAAAGTCTCATAACCGTAAGATGTGGGCATTACTGCTACTATAAATAGTCCTCAAGCAGTTGAAAATAGCTTCCTAGGATTGATTATATGTAATTGGGCTGTCATTCCCTTAGGACGGATTCCCCATATCATAGCCACAAAGGCCTGTAATTAATATTGCCCCGGCAGTGCAGAGGATTTAATAAAATTTAAAGCAATTTGTGCAGTTCAAAAAAAGTCTGTTGTGCAGATTATAGGGTATAGTCTCCATGGAGTTTTCTTGAGGTAGTGCCACGAATATTTATGGGAATGACTAGGTGAGAGGCTTCCTGATGAGAACCTCTTTCTCTTGGTCTCGTAATGCAGTCACTCAAATTGGAAAGCTAGGGTACCTTCCTGCGCCTGGAGGAGGAAGTCTGGCTTCCCTCACTGCCCTGGAAACCGCCTGATCCCCCTGCCAATGTACCAGCACTGCTAGTGTTAGTTATCTTGAAAGTTGCCTTGGTAAAGGGTGTACTTAAAACCCTCTCTCTCTTTCTTTGATTTTGTGCTGATTTTTGTTCTGTTTTAGAATTGTGTTTTGGGTGTGCATGTGTGTCTTTTTCCATCTCCTGGCCTACACAAATACCCTTGAGGCCTTTTAGAAGTGGCTTATTGTTTTGAGTGGAACAAATGTGGATATCTTGGAGAAAAGGTTTGTGTCAAAATGTGTGAGTCGGGAGAATTTTAGCTAAGATTTCAACAGCTATAAGTGAAATCAAAGCACTGTACATTTAATACCACACCAGTGTGACTTTTATTGCTTCAAGATAAGTAAAAGAAATTACTAATGTGATTATTTGAAAATTTTGATAACAAGTACTATTTATCCATTTTTATGGAGTGCAGTGTGATATTTCAGTACATATATAGAGCATGTACTGGTCAAACGAGGCAACTGGCTTTTCCATTTCCATATCTTTTCGTTTTTGTTTGGAGCTGAGCAGCTCCTCTCTTCCCATCTTTATACAGTCCTTGACATATCCTTAAATATAAAATGTCAAGTGACTTTCTGAAAACCACAGTATATAGCATGAAGTTTGGGTTTTAGCAACATTTTTAACTATAGGGAAAAAAAAGACACATGTCATCCAAGACATGGTACTGCTTTAAAAAGTCTATCCTAGGTTTCTTTGGAAGGTTTGCAGTATGTGATATTTTTACCTGAAAATGAGAGCTGTGGTTGCAAAATTCAGGAGGTCCTGACAGATACATTGGTTGTACAAAAAATTATCTGGGAATCTTGTGAACATAAAATGAGGAGCCATTTGCTTGCTCCCACCCACCCAAAAAATAATCCGAAGTAGAAGAATCCAGTATGTGTATACGTGTGTGTGTGCATAGATGCACATGTGTGTATGCGCATGTGAGAGCAAAAAGAAACAAATATAGAAAAAAAACTAATTGACAATTTTTTGGCTTTTAAACAAAACATCCTTTTTAGGTCCTCTCCATTTTTATCTTTGTATTATTTTCTTATATATCTTTTAAAAGCAAAGAACTTTAACTTTTTGATAGAATTATATAATATGCATGAAAGCACTTTAATAAATTCCATTTGATACTGTTGGACTTAGCATCGTAAAACAGGCATGAGTTAGAAAAATATAACTTTAGCTAACTCTTGATCTATAAATTTGTATGTAGGATTTAAATAAAACATAATAAGCCACAGGAAGCTTTTAATACTAAATTTTGTAAAATTACCTAAAACAAGACCTCTCTGGTGAAATTCATTCTTTATACCACTCAAACAGTCTCTTAGGTCAGTAAATGTATTACAAAATATGTAACTTTTTATTCAGTTGTAGTCTAGATATATTCCTTAGATCTTTATTTAGAACTACACATTTTTGAAGCAATTCTTCAGATTTATGTGGACATGGACAAGACGCCGTAAATAAAATCTCCAACTACAGATCTATCACCATATTCTACATGTGCTTAGCAGCTTTGCTGTTTCATGTGGCTTCTTAGAAATTGTCTAATCTGAAAATGTTGGCCTTGATATTAAAAATAAGTACACATAGCCATAGATTAATTTTGATGTTTGGACACAAAACAGTAAGTTATTCAAAACTCTGATAATTTCATTAAATTAATGCATATGTATATTCTATATAATTCTTTATAAAATGAAGATATGTGTGTATATAAATGGTTTTTGATAAGAATAAGAGCAAATGTGAGTGCTGCCTTTGTGGGTCACCTTCCATCCTCCCCCGTGGGGCAAAACAGGCTTTTCTTCCTCTCACTTTTTCTTGTTGTACTTGTTGGGTCATTTTATAATACGGAAAGCCAAGGGTGGGATATGTAACCCTGACAGTATGTTTAAGTAAATAAGTACAGAGATGCTCTTTGAGTTACTATGGAATTATTTCCTAATATGCTCATTGTAAATTGAAAGCATCCCAAGTTGAAAAAGCATACTTAACATTCTTATACACTTAGCATACACTTAGCATACTTAACATGCTTGCTTACCAATACAGTGCACTGTCAAGCATCAGTTGTCCACCCTCATGATGGTGTGACTGACTGGGAACTATGGTTTGCTGCTGTTGCCCAGCACCATGAGTGTAGTACTCGTTGCTAACCTAGGAAAAGATTAAAAATGTAAATTTTGAAGTACAAGTTTTACAGAGTTCATATTATCACTGGTAACATCAGGAAGTCAAGAAGTTCTAAGTTGCACTATTAATTATAAGTCCATAATTGTCTGCACCAAGGCATGAGCATAGAGGAGGTCTGGCACAGCTGAGAACACTAAAGTTGAAATCCCCATTGTAAAGGCAGTAGAGTGCTTAGGTTGCTGCCACTGGCTATATGCTTGAGAAACTAGTCAAGCTGATTGTATTTCTGAGACCTCTAAGTTGGATTATTCTCACCATTGAATACTGACCATGGCTCTCACCTTACTTCAAGTATTCAGTAGTTGCCTAAGGGTCAGCCACCATTTAGTGCCTCTGGAACCCATTTCCTATTCGTGTCCAGCCATTGCAGTGTCAGAATCAATGAAGGCTTTTGCTTTATCTAGGATAGATGAAGATCTATGGCAGTGGATGAATTGTCCATGACGTAGGTTTGCACGTCAGTTCAGCCTTATTCTGGGAAATCATTGATCCTTATCTCTGACGACTTGGTGAAGTAGTCCAGTGACCACTTACAATGAAATTTGAGAGCAATCATGTTCTTGTAATGATTAAAGGTCATTTTAAATCTGGCAACTTGAACTTGAAACTTGGGCTAACTCGAGCTTGCGTTAACTAACTTCAGCTTCACTGAACTTAACAATAGACTGAGCCTATTTTGTGCACCCATCATGCCATGTGAGAAAATGCTCTGAATAGGGCACATACACCATCCAAAAGTAGAACGTGAGTTCTTTGAAATGTGGGTAGACAAACCTTTTTGAAGAACTAGAAAAATGTTGGCTGCCTGAGGAACTCTTGTGCCATCACAGTATTTCTGTTTTCCTCTGCATTGAAGTTTTCTTCTGTGAAAATTTGGACTCATTGCCCCTCTCCCTTCTTCCCGATTCATGTCTTCAGTCTGCTAGTCATTCGATGACATTGAATGTCTCACCTTGCACCATTAAGCATACGTTGTCACATGATCTTTTCTTCTTGCCACGCATTTTATATCTCTGGACCATTTCTCTGATGCTAGGACTTGGTAATGGGTATTGCAAAATGTATTTGAATTGCTCCAAAAAGCACCTGGGAATATGAGGTTGAGTAATCTCTATCAAAACAAGGCAACTCATACTTTGCTTGAGAAATGTATTGCAAAATCTGCTAGATAAGGTATTCCAAAGTTTCCATTTGCTGTTGAAAATCTTTTAAAGTTTTAAGGTGCTCATTCCTATACTTTAAAGATTGAGTACAATATTTAAATTAATCTAAAGTGTGTTTCAGAAGATTCAAATGAAGTCATTTAATTAGTTTGGCTGTCACTTAACCCCGAAATTGTGCTGTATAATAAACCTTGGTCTCGTCAAATACCTGTCTACCCTGGAACAAAGGTAAGCTTACAGAGGAAATGGTGTCCATGAGATTTGAGTGCAGGTATGCCTAACAAAGCCATTGTTTTGTTACTATCTCCCAGTTACTTTTAAATAACTAAGTAGAATTTTGATGAATTGCTTTCCAGAAGGGATTATGCCAATATGAAGCTTATATTTCCAATAAAGTATATATTTGTTTAGGGATATGATGCCTGAACCGGAGTTCATCAATGTTTAGGTCACTGTAAATAATCTATGCCTTCTTTGTCTCTAAAAGCTGGAGAAAAATCAACTGTCTGGCTCTAAATTCAGGCTCTTGCTTTTCTTTGTATCCCCCTCTCCCAGCACAATCATTCTTCCCTTCCTTAGAAGGACGTTTAGGCCTTCTTTTCAAACCTCCTCCCTCATTGACATTGTACAGTGATACCTCATACAGCGACTTATTTGTCTTCCCATTACAAAGAGACCATGTGATGTCCTGTACCTTGCTCTTGGACATCTCTCAAATTAGAGCAGATCCCTGACCATTTTGAGGGCCAGCTTCTCCTTGACATCCTTTCCCTACTCAAGGGTGTTGGGTCCTGTGATTCTAGCTGCTTCTTTCATACAGCTATGAGGGAACTTCCAAACAGTACTGAAAATGTGAATTGTGAAAACTTGTTTTCAAAAATATTTTGCATTAAAATAGACTTATTTTTAATTCTATCTCTGTATCTCTGTGAGCTTTTTGTTGTACCCTCCTGTTCTCTCTCATCATGCTTCCAGTGTGATAAGTTTCCTTCTGCTCTTCAGCACTATCAAGGATGTCTCTGTCCCAGATACTTTTTTTTTTTTTTTTTTTTTTTTTTTTTACAGGCAGAGTAGACAGCAAGAGAAAGAGACAGAGAGAAAGGTCTTTCTTTGCCGTTGGTTCACCCTCCAATGGCCGCCTTGGCAGGCGCGCTGCGGCCGGTGCACCGCGCTGATCTGATGGCAGGAGCCAGGTACTTCTCCTGGTCTCCCATGGGGTGCAGGGCCCAAGCACTTGGGCCATCCTCCACTGCACTCCCTAGCCACAGCAGAGAGCTGGCCTGGAAGAGGGGCAACAGGGACAGAATCCGGCGCCCTGACCGGGACTAGAACCCAGTGTGCCGGCGCCGCAGGCGGAGGATTAGCCTAGTGAGCCGCGGTGCCGGCCCACATTTTTTCTTTATCGAATACCTTTTGCTATCTGAGGTGATGGGAAAGTCACCATGAGAATATAAATTTTCTACAAAAGATGTGTTCTTGTCTTTTTTTTTTTTTTTGTCCTGTCCTCAAAATCCAGAGTAATGATGTTCCAAAGAGACATCTTACTTGCATCCATTGATCAACTCTCCAAATGCCTACAACAGCTTTGATTCAGAACCCAGTCTGGCTCTTTCATGTGGACGTCACAGAACCAACTATTTGAGCCATAACATCATACCTCTCATGGGACACATTAAAAAAATTGGAATTAGAATCAGCCAGGACTCAAACCCAGGCATTTCAATATGCGATGCAAGCTTCCAAAGCAGTGTCTTAAGTGCCGTGTCTGATACCCAGTCTAATTCACTGGAATTTATCTTGTAGGAAGTGAGGTAGCTATCTAATTTTTCTTCTTAAATGGTTAACCATGTTTTTGAGTACTTAGTAGTTTATTGTTCAACGTATTTGAAATTTACTCTCTGATCTATACACTACTTTATTATTAGCTATATTCACCAAACTGTTCAAAACAGGAAAACCATATTCCTCTTGAGTAACTGAAATTTGAACCCTTTGACCATCATTGTCCCATTCTGTGGCACCTCTCCCGACCCCAGCCTCTGTAACCACCATTCTATGCACTGTTTCTGTAAGTTGTTTAGTTTTTTTTCAAAATTGTATTAGCAATAATTGTACACATTTGTGGGTTATGGTATGATGTTTTAACACATCATACTGTATACTGTTCAAACTAGGGTAATCAACATTAACTCTTTTCTGACATAACCTTATGATTGCAGGCTTGGGTCTTCTTTCTTGTCTTTGTTCATGCAATACATACTAGGTCATCATGGAACATGTCTCCTACTTTGCTTTGTAATACTAGGGATTTATTCTTCCAGTCTAACTCAGATTTTGGTACTTATTATCCCTATCCCCTCTATCCTCTCCATCTCTTCCAGCCTCTAATAATGACAATTCTCTGTTCAAAATGAGTTTTGTCTGTTTAATGTCCCTCATAATGAGAACATGCAGTATTGATTTTTCTGTGGGTGGCTTATTTTGCATATCATAGTGCTATGTTACTTAATTCCATCCATGTTGTGGCAAATAGCAGAATTTCCTTCCTTTATTAAGGCTGAATAATATTTGATTGTGTATATGGGTATATGATATTTTCTTTGTGCATTCATCTGTTGATTGACACTCAGATTCTATAATTTGGCAATTCTTAATATTGCTGCAATGAACCATGGGAGTAAAAACATCTCTTCAACAAACTGATTTCAAATCTTTTGGATAAATACTCAAAATTGGATTTCCTGGAACATATGTTGATTGTATGTTTAACTTTTTGAGGAATCTGTATACAGTTTTCCCTAATGACTGTACTAATTTATATTCCCACCAACAGTTTGGAAATATTCCCTTTTCTTCATATCCTCACCAATACTTGTTATCACACATCTTTTTGATAATAGCCTTCTGGCAGGTATGAGATAATCTAACTTTGTGGTTTTAATTTGCACTTCTTTAATGATTAGCTGTATTCAGAATTTTTACATATGTACCTGTTGGCCAATTGGATGTCTTCTTGTGAGAAATATCTGTTTGGGTCTCTTGCCTTGTTTTTTTATTGCATTTTTTTGTTTATTTGCTTTCTTGCTGTTGAGTTGTTTGAGCTCCTTATATAATTTGTATATGAACCCATTACTGAATTATGACTCACAAATGTCTTCTCCCAATCTATATACTGTTTGTGAACATTTAGTTGCTTCCTTTGTTGAGCAGAAGGCTTTTAGTTTAATGCAATCCCATTTGTCTATTTTTGCATTTGCTGCCTGTGCTTTTGCTGTCAAATCCAAAAATGTTGTCCAGAACAATGTCATGTAGTTTGTTCTGTATGTTTTCTTCTGGTGGTTGACAGTTTCTAGTCTTATATATGAAACTTTAATCCATTTTAAGTTGATTTTTGTATATGTCATGAAATAAGGGCTTGATCCAATGCTTCTGGATGGAGAAATCTTGTTTTCTTAACATATTTATTAAAGAGACTAGCTTTCTATTTCATGTCCTTCACATATTTGTAAAAACAGTCAATTTTTTTCAAATGTTTTTTTCTGCATCAAATGAGATCATATGTTTCTGTTCTTCATTCTGTTAATATATATTTATTGATTTCCATTTGTTGAACTATCCTTGCATCCCAATGATAAATCCCACTTGATCATGGTGGATGATCCACTTAATGTGTTGTTTAATACAGTTTGCTAGTTTTTTATTCAGGATTTTTGCATCTGTGGCCATTAAGATATTGGGTTATAATTTTCTTTTTTGCCCCATCCTTGTCTGTCTTTGGTATAAGGATAAATAAAATAAAATAAAAATAAATAGATTAATAAATAAATAAATAAAATGGATATTCCCTAGCATTTTGATTTTTTTAGATATGCATGAGAATAATTGATACTTGTTCTTTTTTTAATTTTTGAATTGTTCGTATCTTGTAAATGCAACATTAGGAACCTAGTAATTCTTCCCACCACTCCTGTTCTCCAACCACTTCCCTCTTTTTCTCCCTCTTTTCCTGTTTGGTCAGAGAAAGAAAAGGAAACAGAAAGAAAGAAAGAAAAAAGAAAGGATGGAATAAAAATTAAGAGAACTGTTTCTCAACTGTCTAAACAAGGGCTATTCTTTGTTACTTTTCTCAAAGGTGTTTTTTGCTTTTTTCCCCCTTCCTCTTTTCCCTTACTTCCTCCTTATTCTTTCATTTTTGAAACTTAACTGTCTTTAAAGAAGACAATTTTGTGAACTCTTAGACATGACTATAACTTATGAGACATAATACTATCCTTTTAATACACTAAAATGAAGTGATTCTTGAGAATAATTTTTATTACTAAGTCTCTTGAAACAACTCTTTGTGGACGGAACTCCCATTGGGAAGTTAGTGCCCAGTGACTCTTATTGCTTATTTAACAAATAACACTCTTATATATGACATCAGTGACCACTCAAGGCTCTTGATAAGAGCTGCCTCATCTATAGAAGCATTTTGGATCGAGTAGCTCAACAAGGCTTTAAGCAAAGTGGAAGCTCTCTCCTCCCTTCAGAGAAAAGGACCTCCTTCTTTGGTGGCTTCTTTGTGGTCTCTTCATTGTTGATTTTTTTAACTGCTCAAAGTCTTCTTTGTTTGATATAATCCCATTTACCTATTTTTCCTCTTATTGCTTATGTTTTAAGAATCTTAATCCAAAAACTTGTTGCCTTTGCCAATGTCTTGAAGTGTTTCTCCTCTGTTTTCTTCTAGTGTGTTCATAGTTTCTACTCTTACATTTAAATCTTTGATTCATTTTAAACTGATTTTTGTATAAGTTGAGAGAGGTAGGAGGAGAGTCACGTTTCAATTTGCTGCGAGTGGATATCCAGATTTCCTAGCATCATTTATTGAAGAGACCATCGTTTTTCTAAGGCATGTGTTTTGTACCTTTGTCAAAGATCAATTGGCTGTATGTGTGTAGATTAATTTCTGGGATCTATATTCTGTCACGTTGTTCTTATTGTCTGTTTTTATGGAACTACTATGCTGTTTTACTTACAATAGTTCTGCAGTATGTCTTGAAATCTGGTATTGTGCTGATTCCAACTTCGTTCTTTTATTAAAAATTGCTTTGGATATTGAGAGTCTTTTGTGCTTCTGTATGAATTTCTGTATTGTTTTTTCTAGTTGTGTGAAGAATATTACTGATATTATGATAGATATTGTATTGAATCTGTAAATGAGACAGTAGCAATATCAACTCTTCTAATAAGTGAGCATGAGAAATATCTCTTTTTTTGTATCTTTTTAACTTTTTTGTATGTATTTTGTGATTTCTATTTTAGAGGGCTTTCACATCCATGATTAGGTTTACTCCAAGGTGTTTTATTGTGTTAGCTACTGTGAATTGGAATGATCTCAAAATTTCTTTTTCAGTGAATTTGTTTTTGATGTATAAAAATGCTGCTGATTTTTACATGTTGATTTTCTATCCTGTGACTTTACTGAATTCATTTATCATTCTAATAGTTTCTTAGTGAAGAGTAGGTTTATCTCTATATAAAGCATGTCATCAACAAATAGGAATAATTTGACTTCCTCCTTTCCTAATTATATGCTTTTTATTTCTTTTTCTTGCCTAATGACTCTGATTAATACTTCCAATATTGTACTAGTAACGATAGTGTGGATATTCATTAATATCTGGCTCCACATTTAGAGGAAATGCTTTCAAATTTTCTTCATTTAATATGGTGTTGACTGTGGGTTTTTCATTGATGGCCTTTACTATATTGAAGTGTATTCCATCTATACCTAATTTGTTCAAGGATTGTTTTGGTCCTGAATGGATTTTAAATTTTAGCAAGTACTTTTTCTGCATCTATTGTGATGATCATATGATTTTATCCTTTTTTTTCTTTTGATGTTAGGTCTTATGTTTATTTTTTTGTGTATCTTGAACCATACCTGCATCCCTGGGATAAATCTCATTTGATTATGATGAATGATCTTTCTGATGTGTTTTTAGAATTAATGTGCTAGTGTTTTTTAAAATCTTCACATCTTTATTCATAGATAATATTGGTCAACAGTTTTCTTTTTTGTGTGTGTCTTTGTCTGGCTTTGGAATCAAGGTAATGCTAGATTTATAGAATAAATTTGGAAACATTCTCTCCCTTTCAATTTTTTGGTTTAGTTTGAGAAGAATTTATGTCAGTTCTTCCTAGAAAGTTTGACATAGTTCAGTAGTGATGCTCTGTATGTTGTCTAAGGCTTTTCTTTGTTGGGAGATTTCTGGTTAGTAATTCAATATTACTCTTTATTAGTCTATTTAGTTTCTCTGTCTTCATGATTCAATTTTGGTAAGTTATATGAATCCAGAAATGTATCCATTTCTGATAGGTTTTCCAATTGCTTTGCATGCAGATATTTTTAATAGTCCCCAATCATCATTTGTATTTCTGTGGTATCTGTTGTAATATCCCCTTTATTTTGAACTGGATTTTATTGGAAGATTCTGCATTCCTTAGTTTAGCTGATGTTTTGAGAATTTTATATTTTAAAAACTCTCATTTTATTAATCTTTCATATTGTTTTAAAAATTTCTAGTCTTTTGAGTCTGCCCTTATCTATATTACTTCATTCCCTCTGTTAACTTTGCATTTGATTTGTTCTTATCTAGGTCCTTGATATTAATTTTTTGGCAGTTTTTTCTTAATGTAGGAATTTATTAATATAAACTCTCATTTTAGTACTTCTTTTTCTGTACCCATAAGTTTTGGTGTGTTGTGTTTCCATTTCCATTAGCTTCAATGAATTTTTAAAATATTCTTTTTGATTTTTTCAGTGACCCACTGTTAATTTAGAAGCATATTGGTTAGTCTCCATATTCTTTTGTGGTTAATTTCTAGCTTTATTCCATTGTGTTAAGAAAAATGACATGATGTGATTTCAATTTTTCTGAACTATGGCTTGTTTTGTGGCTTAATTTGTGCTATCCTTAGCTACTTATTTTGACTATCATTTTTATTAAGCTTTTGTCTTTTCACTCTCATACTAAGTATAAAATGGCCCAACATACCATCATTGCAGTCCTGGAGCTTTTTTTTTTTTAATGTAACTCATTTAGTTTTTTTAATGTAACTCTCATTTAGTTAGTATTGTGCTTTTGCATGTTTTATGTTATCCATTAGTTACTTTCTGTTTTAGTTTAAAGGATCACTGTAGCCAGTGGTGTAAGGAGGGTATGGTGGAGATGAACTCCATTAGCTTTTGACTAAAAAAGTTTATATTTCTCTCTTATTACTGAAAGATAACTTTGCTGGATAAATGTTGTTGGTTGTCAGTTTTTTCTTTCAGCACTTTGAATATATCAACATGCTCTTGACCAGAATGGTTTATGCTTAGTAACCCACTGATAGTCACATTGACTTTTTTATATTTTTTTTCTATCTCTTGTAACTATCAGAATCTTTTCCTTTTTATTTCATTTTTGACAGTATGGTAGCTATCTGACTTGGCTTACTCCTCTTTGAATATAATTCTATTGGATAGCTCTGTTTCTGTACCTGGGGGTCGGATTCTATCTTAGGCATCTATGATTAGGAATATTTTCAGCTATGACTTCTTCAAATGCACTTTCTGGCCCTTTTTCCTCTCCTGTTAATGTTAATGTTAAAATTCCATCTCTTGATGGTGTCCCATAATTCCATTGGATTTATTTACTCTTTTTCACTGTTTTGTCTTTTTACTACACTGACTGTTCAAACATTTTGTCTTCAGGGTCACTGATTCTTTTCTTCTGATTGATCAAGCCTATTGTTAAAGCTTTCTATTGATATTTTTCAATTCAGTCATTGCAGTCTTTTGCTTTAGGATTTCTGTCGGCCTCTTTATTATTGTTTCTACTCCTCTATCAGGATTCTTAATTTATATATTATTTTCTCAACATTCTCCTTATATTTTTTACTTCATTGAAATTATTTATGAATATTATTTTTTTTTAGATTTATTTTATTTATTTGAAAGACAGAGTTACAGAGAGAGGTAGAGAAAGAGAGAGAGGCCCCCCATCTGCTGGTTCACTCCCCAGATGGCTGCAATGGCTGGAGCTGCACCGATCCGAAGCCAGGAGCCAAGAGCCTCCTCTGGGTCTCCCACTTGGGTGCAGGGGCCCAAGGACTTGGGCCATCCTCTACTGCTTTCCCAGGCCATAGCAGAGAGCCAGATCAAAAGAGGAGCAGCTGGGACCAGAGCCAACACCCACATGGGATGCTGGTGCCTCAGTCCAGGGCTCTAACCCACTGTGCCACAGCACCAGCCCTTACGAATATTATTTTAAACTGCCAGTCATTTCATGGATCTCCATCTCTTAAGGGTTCAATAGTGGAGCTTTGTTAATTTTGAGAAAATAGTCCTCTCTTCTAGCCCTTGCAAATTCCCTTTGACAGGGATAGACTTTCTTTCTTTTTTTTTTTTTTAAGAATGTGTTTCATATTTATTAAAAATAAAAAAAAGGGTGGATCCAAAGAACAACCTCAGGGATGGAGGTGGCAGGACACAGACCCATAGGTAGCTAGAAAAGTATGCCTTAGGGAAATTTAGGGAGCCTTAATTCTACCTTGTTTTAGATGCTATTTAAGTAGCTAGCTTAGGGATAGACTTTCAATATTGACTGTCCTGTGACTCTTGATGTGACTGTTGGTGATTACCCTGAACAAGTGGAGCTTGTAAGTTATTAAGTTGGATAAGCCACTAGCTTTGTTTTGATTTTGAGAGGAGCTTCTGGCTGGGTCCAACTGTTCAGTGATACCACTGAATAGACTGTGCTTTCAGGCAGATCTGCTGATTGGGTATTGTAATTACTTCTGATCAGGCTGATCACATGATGTATATCTTTGTCTGTCCACTCTGGTGTTTGGAGTATTTAGCTGAGCAAGACTGCAGATGGGCTAGGAAGTTCGTTAGGTAAAGTCACTGCTCAGGAAGGCAGAACCCAAAGCAATGTTCTTTAGACTTGTGTGATTGCATGATTGAAGATTGCCTGTCTTCCCAAGTGGAGCAGTTGGGAGTGGCTTTTGATTGGATAGAGAGATTATTGGACCATCTAGATCAGGCTGTTGTAGCCCATTTGTTTCTATGGAATTGCAGAGGTGAAAGTATTTTGACTTGGGTAAGATCATTAGGTAGGCTTTTTGGCTGAATGGGGCTTCTGCTCATCTAGCCTGTTTGTTTCTCTGAAGTTCAAAGAAGTGATAATCTCCATGGATGGGCAGGATCATTGGGTGGACTCTTTGGCTGAGTGGAGCCACTGCTTGACTTCCCAAGTCAAGTTGATTTAGCTCCTTTATTTCTCTGAAATACATGAAGTTAACAACTTTTGCCTGGATGACGACATTGGAATGGGCTATGAGTCTGGAAGTAGTGAATAGCCAGCTAGGAACTCAGGCTAGGTTGAACTTCCATGATGAACTTGATGAACCAGATTTGCAGATGGTTATCTAGAGTCTTACATAACAGCTGTTGGGAACTTGTTCTTATAACTATGATCTCAGCCTCCATTCTTTATTTCTATTAACCTTTGTCAGTTTGGCCATGGTGTAACCTTACATTTCCTGTGAAATGAGACAGAAGTGAGCTTCCTTGGTATTGCCTCAGAGTGCTAGGGAAGCTGGATGGCTGCCTCTGATTCTCTTTGCTCTCTTTAGAAATATAGGCCAAGGAAAATCTTCTCACCAGGAAAATCTGGTGTTTTGTAAACTTGGAGGAGGGGTTGGAGTGGCATCATCAGGGTATGACTATTCTGACCCTATTAATTAGAATTAATTCAATTATTAATATCACATATGTGTCTCAGACTTATCTCCAGGTGCTGGTGTTTTCAGAAAAAATGTTCTGGTCTGTAGATAGTTGGTAATTTAACTTTGTGCCTTTGAGAGTATGGAAATGAAGATTTCTTCTTCCATTTCCTGATATTACCCACCAGGTCCATTCATGAATTCCTGGGATTAATCCTGTATTGTTGTAGTGGGTGATATGCTTAAGAAATTATTAAATTTTCCTTGCCATTGCTAATTCATAGTTTCTTTTTACTTAAAAACATTTATTCAATCAGTTTATTGATTATAAACATAACCATTATGCAATTGTCTCCCATTATTCCCTTAAACTTTGTTTGATGAGGTATTTAATTACTCTGCTTTCATAAAATTTGGACAGATCTCATGGTTTTCTGCCAATGTTTTAATAATGATCTTTTATGTCCTTAAGTTGTATAAGTATTCTGAATTAAATATTTAATCCTGGTTTCATATTTATTCAGATTGGATATTTGTAGTGGCAAGAGGAGGGGACTAAGCTTCTCAGTGTCTCTGCCTTCTCTTCCCTCTCTGTTCCTTCTTCACTTTCATAGATTACATATGGCTTCTCCAGTTTTGGAGGTTTGTTTTAGGGGATGGAAGAGAATGGTTTAGAAAAGTTTTAATTGAACGGGTACTATTTCCTGGTAACTTCATAGTCTGACATGGAATATACTGAAAATTTATCCTTTTCAGTACTTCTCAAAAATCAGAATCTCTCTCAAGGAGATCCCTTGATCAGCATGGAGTATTGTTGCTAGGGAGTGGAAGATAAAATAATACTATATCAAGTCTGTTACATAACATGAATCAACTGTATTTCTCTATTGTTGAGTTTCCTATAATAGCTTAAATTCTTGATTCTTAAGAAGAATTAATGCCCCTCTAGGTCTTCAAAAATTTACTCATAAATATATACTTTATATGAAATAGTATTGTAGATAAGTTTTTATAAATGTGTGTTACTATAAGAAGAGTGGAGAATGACAGTTTCCACTTAAGTACAAATGATTTCAGACTCTGCTATACTTCTTGGTCTCTTGAAATTTTCTTTTTTGTGTGATTCTTTGGGACTCACATTTTTCAGGAGAATATTCTTTTTATCTGGGCTTTCTCATTTACCAGCATGTGCATTTGTGTTTCCTTCTGTTACATTTTAAGCTATTGAGAATATAATCTTATATTCCATTCTTCATTTATACTTGTGTTCAAAACCATCAAGAAATGTTTAAATATTTTTATATTTAAAGGATTAGGCTTTGATTTTTATCAATCCATTCATTACTTTCTGCTCTAAATTTATAAATGTCATCCTCATCTTGCTTTTAAAGATTTCTATAAAGTTGAGTGACATGACCAAAATGGCAAACTAAAACCCTCCAAGCTCTTATTCATTCAAAGACATTAAAAAAATTAGAAACTGTCTGAACCAACTTTGTTGAAGTTCTAGAAAACTGTCCAAGTTTTACAGGAACAAACCAAAAGCCCAGTCAAGAAAAAGCTACATTCAAAACAAAAGCAAAGTTTTATGAAATATTTTTGTTATTTTCCCATCTGTTTTCCAGTCTGGGCAGTTTTGGTGCTATGAAGATAACATCCAGTTCCCAGTTCTGCCCCTTGTAGCAGAGTGACAAGTTATTGGGAACATATATTCTAAACTATCTGGGTCATTCCTGAAGAACTGAAGCAAGATGATCACTTATGTTTTGCTTAATTCAGAATTCTAGCATATGAGGGGTAGAGACTGCTCAAAAACCTACAAAATGACTACAAATCCCAGATGCCCAGGATAAGATATTCCGGATGGAAACATAAAATAGATTATGGGTAGCCGAAATAAGAAGTTGGGATGATAATCTTTTGGTAAATTGTATCATTAAAAAGTAGCCATACATGCAAACAGATTTAGAAAGGAAAAGGTATATGGTCAAGGAAAGGTATATGGTCAGGAAAACTGCTAAGAAGAGCCCTAAAATTTTTGCTTTGGGCTGACTCCTAAGTTTAGAGCAAGCCTAGCCAAGTGGTTATAGAATGTTCCAGCATACAGCTAATCTGGAAAGACTAGGAGAGGTAGCTGTGATCTCTTTTTTGCTTGTTTTTATTTTGTTTTATTTATTTCGGTACCCCATACTCAAAGAAATCTGTGTTAAAACATTAGTTGACTATGAGCAATAGAAATAAAGACTTCACTGTTCACAACCAACAAAGAATAATCTCTTCCAAAACAGTTTTAGAATGTCTCAAAAAATGGAGTACTAAATTAGGAAATAGAAAATGCCAGGGTAGGGGAGGAATCTGATTGTCAGAGTTACCACATTATAATAACCAAATGTCAAATTTTAAGAAAGAAAGATTACAAGTCATACACAGAAAGATGACAACATGGAAAACTAAAAGGAATAAAATTGAGACAATGGTCTTATTTGTAATATTAAATCACCTTTGTTAACTACTCAAAGAGGTAAGGGAACCATGGACAGTGGACCAAAAGAAACATGAAAAATGGTGTTTGAACATAGTGTGTTTGTATATACTAATAATGTCTGCATTTGTATATACTAATAATAACAATCCAATAAAATAGATGAATGAATGTTTTAGGAGTGGGCATTGTGGCATAACAGGCTTAGCCACTGCTTGGGACACCCACTTCCCTATTAGCATGACTGGGAGTCCTGTTCCACCTCTGCTTCTGACCAGTCTTCCTGCTAATGAACACACCTGGGAGGCAGCAGACAATGGCTCAAATACTGAATCTCTGCAATCCACGTGGGAGATTGGATGGAGTGGCTGGCTCCTGGTTTTGTTCTGGCCCTCCAGTCTCTCTCTCTCTCTCTAACTCTCTTTCCTGGTCACAGACCACATGATTATTCCTAGGAACTGTTTTTGCATTCTAACTGTAGCATACTCTTTGTAAGCATTGCTCTTTGCTTGAATGCTTTATATTTTTGGGTTCTTAGCTACAGATTCACTCCCATAGTTTCATTAGGTATTTTCCCATTAGGGGATTTCTTTAGGGGCTCCAAACCTGTAATAAACTCCTAAATACATTCTGCAACTTTCCTTTAAAATCTCGGTGGAAGCTACCACGAGCTCATGACTCTTGAATTCTGTGCACCTGCAAAATGAACACTGCTTGAATGCCACCAAAGCCTGCTGCCAAAACGAATGGTGCCTGGACCTGCTGAACCGTGACTCCAGCTATGGAGTATGTCACTAGCTTACAGCAGGAGAGAAATTCCGAGGTAGCCTTAGGCATCTAGCACCCATTAAAAGCACCCCAAACTATCCCTGAAACACTTCATTCCCTGGAAGATCTCTGGATCTGTAATAGAAGACTGGCCTCAAAAATTTCTGAGATGTCTCGAGGCTTTTTCTGAGTCCTTCCACAATTGCTCATAATGCTTCACTTACTGCATTCTAGGCATTTTCTAATTTACTCCTCCAAATTCTTCTAATTTCTTCCCATAACTCAGTTCCAAAGCATTTCACATTTCAGATATTGCTTATAAACAACAGCCTAATTTCTTGGTACCAGTTTTCTGTGCTTGTCCATTTTCATTTGCTAGTAACTCAGTATTATAGACTGGGTAAGTTATAAAGAAAAGAGGTTTTTTGAGGTGAACGTTTGGCATGGTGACTTAGACACTGCTTGAGACAATCACATCCTGTATTGGAGTGGCTGGATTAGAGTCCCAACTCCGCTTCTGCATCTAGCTTCCTGGGAGGCAGCAGTGGTAGATCTCATAGTAGGATCTCTGATACCCACTTGGGAGACTAATACCAAGTTCCCAGTCCCTATATGAGGAGTGAACTAGTGGAGGCAACACTCTGTCTCTCTGTCCTTCTATAACTTTGCCTTTTAAATAAATGCATAAATAAGTAAATGATTTTTAAGGATTTTGTTTATTTATTTGAGAGGTAGAATCACAGAGAGAGAGAAGAGAGAGAGAGAGAGAGAGAGAGAGAGAGAGAGAAACGGAGATAGAGACAGAGAGAAAGGTCTTCCATGCACATTCACTTCCCAAATGGCCACGGCTGGGCTGATTCAAAGCCAGGGGCCTGCAGGTGCAGGGGTCCAAGTACTTGGGCCATTTTCTCTGCTTTCCCAAACCATAGCAGAGAGCTGGATTGGAAGAGGAGCATCCAGGACTAGAACTGACACCTACTCTGCCACAGCATAGTGAATAATATTTTCAAAAATAAGTTTATTTTGGCTCACAGTTCTGGAGGTCTGAAGTCAAGGGCCTGCGCCTAGGGTGGGCATTCTTGCTTCCAGAGTTCCAGGGTGGTGAGGGCATTACAAAGTAAGAGACAGGAAATGCTTGTATGTGTTTCCTCTTCTTATAAAGCTCACTGCTATTCAGTCGTGGGAGCTCCAATCTGATCATCTCATCTAATCCTAATCACTTCCCAAAGTCTTCTCTTCTGAATGCCATAGTCAAATAGTTTCTACCCTTTACTATCTCATAATGGTCATTAAAGGTTGACATGAGTTTCAAATGGGAAAATTCATATTCAACCCACAGCAAGAGAACAACTCCATGTATGAACAGCATTTGGAAATATGAAAAATCTTGGAATAAATTTTGTGATGGAGTAAATGGTGTGTACATAAAACCTATAAAATATTATTGAAAGAATCTGAGGAAACCTAAATAAAATGAAAGTTAGCCTATGTTCTTGGAAGATTTAATATTGATAAGATAACAATACTACCCAAAACAATATGCAGATTCAGCACAATCCCTATCAAAACCCTAATGGTGTCTTTTTTGTGTAAATAGAAAAACTCACCTTAAAATATAAATGAAATTTCAAAAGACTGCAAATATCTAAAACCAATCTTGATAAAAAAGCAAAGTAGGAAATCTCATATTGCCTGCTTTCAAAACTTAATACACAGGTATGGTAATCAAAACAGATTAGTACCAGCATTAATAACAGACATTTAGATCAATGAAATTGAGTATAGGGGTTAGAAATAAATCCTGGCACATATGGTGAAATGGTTTTTGACAAGGGTGACAAGAGTACTTACTCAATGTGTAATGGACAGTCCTTCCAACAAATGATGTAGGGATCATTCGATATGGACTTTTAAAAGAATGAGCTTAGATCCTTACCTTACATGTTATGAAAAATTAACTCAGAAGGATCAAAGAACTAAACTTAAAAGAGATCAAATGGATCAAAGAACTAAACTATAAAACTCTTAATAGAAAACATAGGAGAAAAGCTTTATGACATTAGATTTGGCAGTTATTTTTGGATATGACAGCAGCAACACAAGCAAGAAAATAAAAACAATTTAGGTTACACAAAGTAAATAATTCTGTGTATAAAAGTATAATCAGTAGAGTGAGAAGGCAGCTCACAGGATAAAAGAAATGATTCGCAAATCATATTTAAGAGGTTAATATAAACATTTTGTAAAGATACCCTAATAGTCAGCAATTTAGAAAAAAAAAGCCACTTATTAAAAAATGAAGCAAAGGACTTAAATAGACATTCTGCAAAGAAGCACAAGAAATGATGTTAATCATAATTAACTACTGATGAAATAGAAATCAAAGTTACAATGAGATACCATTTCACACACATTAGGATAGTTGTTATTCCCCCACCCCCCCCCCCAAAAAAAAAGAAAAGAAAAAAATGAAGGGAAAAATGCAAATGTTGAGGAAGTCATGCGGAAGTTGTAACCCTTAGGGATTGTTGGTGAAAACTCTAAATAGTGCAATGACTGTGAAAAGCAGGTGATTACTCAAAATTTAGACACAGAATCATAAGATTTAGTAATTTCACTTCTACATTTGTACCCTCAAGGTCTTAATGTTACTAATTGTACATTAAAAGATATTTAAAATAACACGTTTTATATTATGTATTATGTTGTATTCCAATTTTTTAAAATTTTGGTTGTTTCGTGTTTGATTTTAATTTGTTTACTTGAATACTGTTTGTTTTTACTCTAATAAGGTTATTTACATACTCATTTTATCTCTCATATATCTATCATCTTCTCTCATTTTCAAATTTTTTTTATTTCTCTGCCTTTGGGAAACTTTTACAAATTTTCCTTCTCCTTTATACTGTGTTTAATTCCTCAACAAATAACATCACCTAGTAGCGTCATCTGAGAAATTCAGAATCATAGACCCCTCTACACATTCTGGCATGGAATCTGATTTTTTAGAAAGATCCCTTTGTGACTTGAGTTCCCGTTAAAATTTAAGAATTTCATTAATGATTTTGAGCTATGCAAAATCCGTCTCTGTCTATATCATCAGTCTGTCATCTATCATCATCATCATCAATCTCATCTCTAAACTTTTCTACCCTGCTGCTCTTCATCCAAAGTAAGATCCATATTTCCTGAGTTGGCCTGTGAAATTTGACTGTAACTTATACATTTTAAAGTAGAAGAGGTCATCAGGAAATATTAGAGTGTAGTGTTCAAACTGCCTGGATTTGAAAGCTGTGTCTGTTTTCTAATGGCTCAATGTGTTACAAAATGTGCTCAGTTAGTGTTATGTAAAATTTTTATGCAACTGATTGCTTGTTGTCCTGAGCATAAAGATGATAAGTCAACATCCATCTCGATAATGTGCAGTCATCTAATCCTCACTTAACTGTCTCTCTTCATTGATGTTCTTTCTGTCTGTTTTTACTTCGTGCATTTCAGTCCTCAAAATGTGACTATCTGTTAAAAAAGAGTTTATTAATTGTAGGCATATTTTCTACAACTGGGCAACTACATTTCTCTGCTTTTCTATCAGCAATATACATTGTAGCCAGACTCTAAGCATTGCTGTCTGTCAATAGCAAAACGAAAAGAAGAAAACTAAAAAATTAGAGAGACGTTACTGAAGAATAGTGCAATAAAGATCCTCACCCAGTCATATTCTATCCCAAATGGTTGGTTTCACCACTAAAAATAGCAGTAGAATTCTGAAGATCATAAAGATTGCAGAAGTGGAACTAGATATTGGTAATATAAGTATTGTCCCTTTGGTTCAAAAAGAATTTTAGGGAAATATCAAAGATGTGTACAGTGTTGTGGTTACACGGATAGAGCCCAGGTGTCACTGCTGTTTATCCACCTTTTGTTGATCTCCATTCACTAGGAGTGTGCTGGCTCTCACTTCTGTGGTACCAGATTCTGCCCTCCCTCTATGATTTCTGCAAAGCCCCAGTAGTGCAGTTTTCCACTGATTTATTCAGAGTCCATTCTCCAAGCATGTCACAAGTTTATCCAGCTTGGGTGAGGGCTTTGTAGCTCAGAGAGGGTTTCTGGAAATGCTGTACAGCTCTCTTTGTTACTCTTTCTGCCTCTACTCTCACCTTCTCTTTTCTTGCCTGTTGTTCCCACAGCCCAGCAGAGCTTTTTCCCTCCTCCATTCATCACTGTGTGCTTATCTTGTGTAGCATGAGCAGGCTGTTTGTCTCACGCTCCAACCTCAGGGGGTTTCTAAGTATATCTTCCAAATGAAAGTAGTGAATAGTTATTTCTACCCATTCTTCAATGAAATAGGAAAAAAAAGGGCTCCATTTTATATTCAGTATTACACCAAAATGGGAGGATCTGGACTACTGCTGCGCTGTAGAAAAGCAGTTGCTTTGGTGAAAAGAAGGGCATACTCTCACTAATCCCATAGCCTTGTGTTCCCCTTCCCTTGCCTGGAATTTCCACAAAACAGTCTACATGATGTTACAAGAAGTGTGAGCCTGTGGTACATGATGTCCACAGACAATTTTTGCATACTTGTGTGTGTGTGTATTCATGTATTTTAGAGTGGTTTGTGGAATGTATAAGAAGAAAACACAATAAGAAATAGTAATCTCAATGATTGTACAACTGAATGGTTACAAAAATATGTAGAAAAATTTAAAAATATGTAGAAAAATTTAAAAATTAACATTTTTATTTTCCTCATACAACGTCAACATTTTAGCAGAGCTGTACTCTGATTTTCTCTTACAGCATCTTGTGTGGATGTTGGGCTGTCAATCTGCCCTTAAACATGCCAGATTTGAAAGTGTGAGGCTGAAATTTCAGTTGGCTAGAAAATTAGATGGTGCAGAAAAATAAACTCAAGAACTAAGTGTTGATTTCTGATTATAGAATGCAGTATACTCCTTAAATCCATCCAAGGATAATTGGGACTGTTATGACATTTGGAAAAATGCTTCCATCATTGGTATGGGTCATATAGTGGGTGATCAGGTGACACATGCATGTTATCTGTATAGAAAATGTTATTATTAACCTGTTTGTCAAATATGTTGACATTTTCTCTCACTGCTCCCCTCGGTCACTGAGAAATGGAACTTTTCTCAGCCTCCTGCTCACACAGAACCTGCATTAAAGATTGAATGAGACAAGCCCATCAAAAGTGGTACATGCTTGGTGTTTGACAGGTGTTTTGGTTAGGATGTTGATAGGATCAAGGCTTATCTCATTACTTGAAGTATTAATAGGTTATGTGTGAATATCCACAGTGAAGGCTGTCCAGTTTAGAAAGCTGAATACTGAGGGGCCTGTACTGGGGGAAAGCAGGTTACGTCATTGGGTGCAATGCAGCCCATGACTACGTAGCTACTCTAGCATTACACATAGAAGTTGAAGAACTCAATCTCAACTCAGCAGTGTTGTTTCTCACTTAAGTTCTATGTTCTAGAGAGGTTAGAGAGCCATTAGTCAAGACAAAAACTGAGGTTAAGAGCTTCTTTGAAAATCCTTTATTATCCAAAGTCAGTAAGACTCAAAAAATGGTTTTATAACCTTTAAAATTTTGGGTCCTATCTAGTGACTATAGTTGATAGCAATGTGCTGTAGAATTAAAAATTGCTAAGAAAGTAGATCTTAGGTCTTATTACAAAACAAGAGATAATGATGTGAGGTAATAAATATGTTAATTATCTCAATTTAGCCACCACACAGTATATACAAATTTCAAAACAATGTGTCATATACTATAAGTATATACAATTTTGTGAATTAAAATGTTTTTCCATAATAAAATAAAGTTTTGTGTTGTTTTTCTTCATAAAACATGTCTGTAGTATAATGAAAAAAGTTTATTAATTAAAGGTTCCCAGCATATATTGTGAATGATGTTTAGTCAGGTTTACTTTGGGAAAAAAGAGCCTACATATGTGTTTACTTGTGATTTATCTTGAAGGATTCGCTGCTACATTTCTCACCCCATCTGTGATATCTCCATCCCTCTTTGTATTTCAGAATCACCACGACAGCAGCCTGCATGATGGACCTCAGAAGATACCCACTGGATGAACAGAACTGCACTTTGGAGATTGAAAGCTGTGTGTATCTTTGTCTGGGTTCCATTTTTCTTCCACTTTGTGTTTTAGCATATTTTCCAAGGGAAAAGATTCTCTACTTTTGTCATTGGTTAGCGTATTTCACAAGGGAACATAATTTTCTTGTTATAGTTATTTTTTTAAGATTTATTTGTTTGAGCCGGCGCCGTGGCTCAATAGGCTAATCCTCCACCTTGCGGCGCCGGCACACCGGGTTCTAGTCCCGGTTGGGGCGCCGGATTCTGTCCCGGTTGCCCCTCTTCCAGGCCAGCTCTCTGCTATGGCCAGGGAGTGCAGTGGAGGATGGCCCAGGTGCTTGGGCCCTGCACCCCATGGGAGACCAGGAAAAGCACCTGGTTCCTGGCTCCTGCCAGGATCAGCGCGGTGCGCCGGCTGCAGCGGCGGCCATTGGAGGGTGAACCAACGGCAAAAAGGAAGACCTTTCTCTCTCTGTCTCTCTCTCTCACTGTCCACTCTGCCTGTCAAAAAAAAAAAAAAAAAAAAGATTTATTTGTTTATTTGAAAGTCAGAGTTACACAGAGAGAGAAGGAGAGGCAGAGAGAGAGGTCTTCCATCTGCTGGTTCACTCCCCAATTGGCCACAATGGCCAGAGCTGTGTTGATCAGAAGCCAGGAGTCAGGAGCTTCTTCCAGGTCTCCCATATGGGTGCGGGGGCCCAAGGACTTGGGCCATCCTCTACTGCTATTCACTCTGCAGATTTCACTGACATACTGGAGAGAAACAGAGACGCAGAGAAAAAGAGACAGAGAGAGAGAAAAATGGAGGGAGAGAGAGACAGGGAGAAGTCTCAGTACCAAGGAAGTCCTCATTTTAATCTGATTAAGAGAGTTTGCTCTGCTGAAGTATGAGAAAACAAATGCTCCCTTGTCAGTCCATCCATTGAGAAGAGACCAGACACTGAGATGTAATTTTCTTACAATATGTTTCACCATGCATGAGTGGCTGGACTGCTGGGACCCTGGGCAGTCAGAGTAAAACTCATTTCCCATCAGTTTGCTGGCTTTACAAGGAGGCTATTTCTGCATCTTGGCATTTATCTTCAATTTGAAGAATATTCAGATGCTTAATTGAAAATTTAACATTGAGTACTTGGGTGTGAAGGATGAGAACTGTGTCTACAAAACCCAACAAACAGGTTTCCCTCCTGATACCTGAGCTTCATCCCTTGGCATTTCTGGATGTTGTTAATGCCATTGTCCAATCATAGACTGGTTTATAATTAGTCTCAGTTGGATTGAGGCTTGTCAGTATTTATACAGAATTTTTGCTGGTTAAATGATTTTGGCTTTCAATGTCACTTGATGGCATTATGGTGAGAATGCAAAGACCTTGTAAATAAATTTATTGAGAAATCGGTGGTGGGCTAGTGTGCAGGTCCTGAATGAAGCTGTCCCCACTGTGCCTTCACTTCCACACTACATCACTGTTATGTGCTCTGAAAACTCTGCTTTCAGAGAAAAAGTAGAGACATAAAATCATGTCAAGTGATGCATAATTCATCTGTGGACATTTACCGTAGTGGACAGAAGGCTCAGGCTAAAGTTGGTGATTTCTTAACAGTTGAAGCACTATCCTAGGAAGTTCAGTGGATTCTCTGTCACCAGAGGACACAACTGCAATAAATCAATGAATTTTAGGAAAGCAAATTTTGGTATCTTAGCAGGGAAGCAGCTCTGGGTATCCTAACTTTCTGAACACACACTGAGTGACTTCTGAGAGTGTGGATTCTATTGCTGTGATGTGTGGGCTGCAGGGAAGAATGAGCAGGAAGTTCTGGCAAAAAGATTCTCTCAGTGTGTGAGGCCCTTCCCTAGCAGAGAATCCAAGGGTAAAGCACTGGAGTGGAAGAGGGGTTCTCCTAATTTTCTGGTGGCCGAATTATTCATATCTCTGTATTAGAAATGGACAGCAGAAAGATGTGGCTTTATTTCCAAGCATGATGACATTCATTGATCCACAGTTTCAGCCAAAAGATACTTACTGAATATCAACTCTATGCAGGTACAGTTGTGAGTACAGGAGTATACAGAGAACACAGACAAAAGTTTGCCTTTGTGGCATTTAGATTCCAGAAAAGGCAGTAAATGATTGGATGAGACACAGTTACAGATGCTTTGAAGACAATACAGTCTGGTAAAGGGTGATAAGGGCTGTGAAGTCACCCTTGAAGTAGTGTGGCAGGTAGGGCTTCTGCAAGGTTTTATCTAAGTCAACAAGCAACTGTGGTGAAGAATGAGCCCATAGAGGTCTGAAAGTAGGTCCCCGCAGAAAGCACTGAAGCCCAGGGCACATCCTGCTCTGATTTGTAAGAAGAGGCCAAGGATGCAGGCTAAATGAGTGAAGGAGAGGGAATGGAGACACTGAGGGTCAAGTTATATGGGACTGTGAAGTCCTTGTGAGGAGTTTGGACTTGTTAATTGCACTGAGAAACATTTGAGTTAAGCAGAGGGCTGGCATGCTAAGTAGTGTGCTTTATTAAAGATTGTTGTGACTGACAGGTGAGAATGGAACTGAAGGAACTCAGAAAGAAGGGAGCAGACAGTAGGTGTGACAACCCTCATGCTCTCAAACAGGGCAGCGGATGGGGCAAGTGAGGCGGAGTTAGCTGTGGGGAGCAGTCAGTCCTGCAGCTTTGACCCATTTGCTTGTCTAGCATGAATCTTATGTCTAAATTTTTGTTGATTGATACGTTAAAACAAAAAATGCTGTTATAGTCAATCGAAGGTTTTCTAAAGATCTGTGTTTTAGTCAGTCTTAGTGATAAAGTTGATCTAATCTTTCAGGAGACTCCTGTACATTATTGTGCCATTTTCTCATTCTCCAGAAGCACTGGTTAACCAACAAGTGGACATGAGCAGTGTGATATGAACTGAGTTTGGAGCTGTAATCCAGTTAATGATCACTCCTCATTCTTATGAGACCACTTGCTCGATTCTCTAATGGTTAGGAGTACCCCAACCAAAAGCATTTCTAAAGTTGGCTGACCTCATGCCAGGAACAGCTGGTGAACCAGTTCCCAAGTGCCAATGAGATCACTGCTTTTGCTCTAAACATCCATCTGTGTAATCGAGCATTGAATGGTTAAAGTCACCCTCAGTTTTTCTACTGTTCAATAGCATTTGAAAGGAGTTATTTTTTGAATTCTCCATACTTGAATTCTAATTTTCACTTAAATCATCTTATCCATTGCTTTTAAGATGTTTTAAATGCATGTCTCTATGTTGTCTGGGGGAATATCTAAAGCTATACTTTGCTAACAGAATTCCAGGCAGAACATCTGGTTTCCCCAGCTTCTCTAGTTTTAAACATCAGCAAGGTACAAACAGTGGAGGTAACACAAGAATCTTTGAAAGTTAGTTGTCTGATGATACTTCTTGCAGATACGCACATTAAACAAATCTACTTCAAGCATGGCAAAGTTGTCACTCCCACTTTACTCATGAGAGTTTCTTTAGCCATGCATATATACAAGATGATGCTGTTTCATATACCCATGTCTCTGCTTCTCTCTGCTGGCAGATGGCTACACCACAGATGACATTGAATTTTACTGGCGTGGCGGGGACAAGGCTGTCACGGGAGTGGAAAGGATTGAGCTCCCGCAGTTCTCCATTGTGGAGCATCGTCTGGTCTCGAGGAATGTCGTCTTCGCCACAGGTGAGAAAATGGGCCGCTCATGATCCCTGCACTGCTGTGATGGTCTCCTCCTGATGAAACACACTGTGATTAAGTCACAATGAAGGGTCCTCAAAAGAGGTGCCATCGCCACTGACTCATCCTCACACCCTTTTTCCTCTTATCTAAAGCTTTGATGGACAGAGAGGACCACTTGAGAGGGTGACAGGGTCTGGGGCTGGACACTGAAAGGTGAGAGATTGAGGCTGAATTAGCCAGCCAATATTTGATAACACAAGAAACACTCATTTTGAAGCAGTAAAAAGGCCACTGATGGCCTTGGAGACAGGAAGGAAGGGGAAAGAGAAAGACTTCTTAGGGGTCTACATTGTATCATAACAGGTAAAGCCATTGCCTTCGATGCAAGCATCCTAGATAGGCACCAGTTTGAGTCCCAGCTGCTTCCCTTCTAATCCAGCTCCCTGCTAATGTGCTTGTGAAGTCATAAAAGGATGGCTCAAGTGCTTAGGCCCCTGCACCCGTGGAGGAGACCGGGAGGAAGCTCCTGGCTTCAACCTGGCCAAGCCCTGGCCATTTGAGGTAGTAAACCAACAGATGGAAAATAGCTCTCTTTCTCGATCTCTTTAACTTTGCCTTTCAGATAAATAAAATAATTTTTTAAAAGAAGGAAGATTCCCCATAGTTAACCACCTCATCCTTGTGCTGGACTAGAAGACCACTTTGGTGGACCAGGAACATGGGTTATCTGCAGTTAGCTTTGCCTCACTGGATGATCATCTTTACCTGATGTTATCTGGTTAAAGTTGCACTGGCTTGAGTTTTGCTGCTTTTGTTTCAGCTATCTGTACACTGAGATAATACTTTTTACTCTTCTACCTGTTCTTGCTGAGATGTTACCAAATTTTCACCCATGTGTATTTTACACCACTTTCTCATTAGTTTTGTATTCTTAGTGTATGATGTGTATTGTAATTAATGAATGGAAGTGCTTTCTAACCTGTAAGATATCATCAAGACTAACGACTCTGGGTTAAAAGCACTAAGTGAAGACAGATCTGTGTTGCTTGAACAATTTGTACTAGGAATAAGTTCCAATTCTGGAATGACATTCATGAAGCCAGCAGGCCTGCTTTACTTGTTTCCTGTGGGTTGAATGCTGTTGACCCATGGTTACCTGCCTCTGCTTCATCCAGCCGGTTCTGACTCATTACTCAGCTTCATTTAGATGCCACTTCCTCTGTCGAGTCTTTTTGATCTACTGTATCCACCACAGCCCCCAGGCTATGCATCTCCATGGTGCTACACCAACTACCTGTGTACTTTGCTCACAGCTCACTGTACCTTCTACTTCAAGGACTCCTGGCCTTGGCTCACCCTCTCCTTGCCCTCAGCTTGCATAATCCCAGACACTTAATGAGTGCAGCATTGAATAAGTGAACAGAGTCAAGGTCATCCCCAATCCCTTCTCCCCACTTAGCTTCTGAGTCAATGTACATGATAAGGAGCATCAAAACCCAAAGTTTTAAAACACGAATCAGTGCATTGTTTTTCAGTGTTGCTTTATCCTCTGTCACAAGAGGTTCTGCAAATGTTCCTGCAGTCTCCATGAAGGACACACTGAGATGCTTTGTTCTGTTGGGTGGTGAGACCTGTAGGAACGTGACTTGTCATTAAGAGCTGGTGTCCACAGCTGAGAAAACTACTCTCTAATGTATTGAATAAAATGATTTATCATCTCTGAAACTGGGATTAAAACAGTTCCAGGCTCCAAGTGGCGTGTGCAAAAGCTCTCCTCAGAACACAAGGGTAGTATTCTCACAGCGTAGTTATTTTGCCTGTGACTGCCTTTGTTTAGAAATTGCAGTTGTGGCCATGAGTGTGTTGTCATGAGGATCTTCTATTGCATTTTTGTGCAGCCTCATCAGAAAGCCCCATAAGTAGTTTGTTGAGAATGCATTACTGCCACAAGATACTGCAGCTACTTATGGTCTCAATCCACTCACTCAGCTCCTTTATGACATTCTTCCCTAGGTACGATCTCTTTCTTTTAAGTATATACATAGTGAAAAATATCCTTAATGTGTCTGGAGAAAATACACACTACAGGGATGGGAGAGAATCTTCAAACTATTTGTAGACCCATCAGAATGACACATCATGCCTATCTCATTCTTACTGGGTTCCTGTACTTACTGGGTACAGCACAGATCTCAGCACCAGGGAGTTTAAAATCTCTCATCCTTCAAAGAGCTTGGAATTTAAAATCATTCTAATTCACCTAAACATGAAGAAATGACATCGGCCACATCATTTAAAAATATTTTAAAATGAACTGTTAAGCTAATTTATGTTCATTTCTGCAAGTTTTATAAACTGAGACTTTGACCAGTACAGGGACTCTCTAGCCTGAGAAAGAGGGATTAGGGCAAGAAAGTTCTGGATACTTATTGGAGGCCTTGAGGATTCTGTCCACTTACTTCTGTTTCCTTCAGCATGAGAACACAAGGCAGCCACACCAGAATCACAGGGTGGTGGCTGCAAGATCAGCAGAGACAGGGAGCCCCCAGTTTCAAAAATTCAGAGACAGCACTGTGGCACAGTGGTTTAAGCTGTCACTTGTGACATTGTTATAAATGCATCTGGGAAAGCAGCAGAAGATGGCTCAAGTACTTGGGCCCCTGCCACCCATTTGGGAGACCCAAGGCAGTGCCAGGTTCCAGGCTCCAGCCTGCCCCAGCCCTGTCTGTTGTGGCCATTTGAGGAGTGAACCAATAGATGAAAGATGCTGTATGTTTGTGTGTGTGTGTGTGTGTGTCTGTCTGTCTGTCTCCCCCTCTGTCTTTCTGTCACTCTACCTTTCAAATAAAGAAAGATATACTTAAAAAAACATAAAAATTGTTCCAGGGATTCTTGTTATAGTTATGGAAGAGAAATTTTTGTACCTTGCCTGTTTCACCCTTGTGCTACCCCTTGAGGACTTTGTGGATGACCTCTTGTTGTGGTTTTCTTCCAGTGCTGTTCTAATCCACCTCTTGGCTAACATGGGTTTGCAGGTTATCAGGCAGGGAACAGCATTCAAAGGTGAGGCGTGGATGTGTCTTTTGGAATTGGTGTAAATGAGGCATGGGACAATACTGTGGTACAAAGAGAGTAACAAGAGGGTCTTGGCCAGTAGGATATCTCAGTAGGGCTCCATGATTTCAGTGATATTCCCCAGATGGCCTCATTTACCTCTTTGCAGAGGTGTGTTGAGAAGGAAGTACACCACAAGAGAACTCACTGAAATATTTTAGAGACAGCACATATCCAGGGTTTAAAATCTCAGATCCTGGAGCCAGACTGCCAAAGCTTACATTATGTCCTAACTCTGGACTAATTCTGGACTTTCTAGCAGTGTAGCCACAACAAGTAATTCAACTTCTTTACAAAACAGAGCTATGAATAGTGTTTATTTGATAGGATTGTTAGGAAGATTATGTGGATCAGTATAAATACAGGTTCTAGAACAGTGTCTGGCCAGTAATAAACAATGATTAGCTGCCATTAATTAAATCTGTGGGATCAGGGATAAGGCATATTTTGAGGAGTCTAAGAATAAATACCCTAGTAGCTGATTAGAGCTTTGCATATTAGAAAAATATGACAGTATTCTCCTGGGCTACTGTGCATTAAGTAACTGCCTCATAATTGCCAGTTTGAGGGATTCTTAAGATTAGAGAGAGTTTGGGTTCACATTTGTATTCTTAATACATATACAAGTGCCTATTCTACTCAATAACTAAGTTGAAAAGTGGTCATTGAATTGAGAGGAAATTTGACCACCATTACTAAGGATATATTCAAATGAATCATTTCTGTGAAAGAGAAATGCGTAAATTATGACTTTTTATTGTGCATTCAAATAATCAATGCACCCAAATCTTATGTGTTAATAAAATTGACATAAAGGCCGGTGCCGGGGCTCAATAGACTAATCCTCCACCTTGCGGCGCCGGCACACTGGGTTCTAGTCCTGGTAGGGGTGCCAGATTCTGTCCCGGTTGCCCCTCTTCCAGGCCAGCTCTCTGCTGTGGCCAGGGAGTGCAGTGGAGGATGGCCCACGTTCTTGGGCCCTGCACCCGCATGGGAGACCAGGAGAAGCTCCTGGCTCCCAGCTTTGGATCAGCGTGATGCGCCGGCCACAGCGCGCCAGCCGTGGCGGCCATTGGAGGGTGAACCAATGGCAAAGGAAGAACTTTCTCTCTGTCTCTCTCTCTCACTGTCCACTCTGCCTGTCAAAAATAAAATAAAAATAAAAATAAATTAAAAAATAAATAAAATTGACGTAAAGTCTTTATGACCCTCAGTGGAAATTAAGTATACCTTTGTTCAGAGAGAGAAAGCTGTACCCCATAATTGTGAAGGCAGTAGCTGAATTAATTAACATTAAAAATGATCATTCAGCTCCTAACATGATTCAATAAAGATGTTTTGAACAAAGTATTTCAACCCATTTACAACTGCAAAGAAAGTTAAGCAAAACTGCATCTACCCTAGCTTTTAACTGTAGTGGTGATGTGCTAAATTTTATTTCACACCACCTTGTTTTAAATATTTGTTAGTAATGTCCCTTGAACATTCATATAAGAAAATGGAAATTCAAGAGTAATAATAATTTATCCAAGTCTGTGTAGTGTAGCTAGAAAATAGAGATGTCAATCTCTGATGCATAAGAACCCTTCATGCATTTTTAATAAAGATTTCAAAAACTAGTCTCTACACTTTATAAAAGTGAGATTTTTTTGCACTTTTATCTGCTAATGTTACAAAATTTCTTTAAAAAGATGACATCTGTAAATGTTTTTTACAAAAACCCTGGAAAACATAATGTGGTGATAAGCAATGTCTGGGGAGCTCAATTCCAGTTGCTTTATCTCTCCCTCTTCTATGCCGTGTATTAATGGGCCACACGTTTTCGATGAACCATGCTTTTATGCAGGTTTCTAAAAGTAGACCTTTGGATTGGAAGCCCCAAGTTCCAGCCTTGTGTCCTGAAAGTTCTTCTTCTAACACCCAGAGGTTGTCTATTATAAGAAAAGAGCCTGCTGCTTTCAAATCCGTCTTCCCCTCTGCTACTGCATTAGAAGGCACCAGCTTTCTGTTCATTCAGCCCCAGCCCAGCTCCAGAACCTTTCAAACTTCCCTTTGCCTGCGAGACTGGCTACCTGTCTAGCTGCACCCTTGTCGCTCCCCCTCTTCGTGGAGGAACGACACAGGACCCTGCGCTGTTCTTTCGTCTGCTCGGCCCTCCCCGGGTTTGCTGCTGGTTCTTCCCGGGTTGGCTACTATCCCTTCCACCTCCGTGGAAGGGCAGTCCCCCCTGGCCACATTCCCCACTTCCGCAGGGGAGCGGCACACCGCCGGCCGGCTCTCTCGGGGGCTGCACAGGTGTTCCCCTTAGATGTTCCCCTTAGATGTTCCTGGTGCATGCCGTCTCTCTCCTCCTTTATAGTCCTCCTCCGCCAATCCCAACTCGGCTGCCCACACGCCGAGTACGCTGCTCTCCTCCAATCAGGAGCGAGTCCTACAGTTTATTGGCTGAACTGGAGGCACCTGTGTAGAAGCTGTTTTCTTCTCTCCCAGCGCCATATTGTGGGAGAGCAGATGCATAGAATAAGTCTTAATTCCAGTAACTCAGTCTAGTCCGGGTTGCTCCCCACAGATCCCCCTTTCTTTTTATTTTTTGGCATTGATACGCGCCTGTCTTCGGTGTCCCGCAGCACACACTCTGCTCTACTTGCTAGAGTTGCCACAGGTTCTTACAAGTCCCATCAATCAGGCAAACCGAATCCGGGTCCTCTCTTCGCCATGTTGTGAGGAGGTTTTTAGGCGCTGATGCGTGCCTGTGTTCGGTGACCTGCGGCTCACACTCTGGTCAAGCCGCCTGCTGGTGCTTACCGCCTTAATCAGGCAGACCGAATCCAAGCTTTCTCATTGCCGTATTGTGGGGGAGACTTATTAGTGTTGGTTCGTGCCTATCTTCGGTGACCTGCAGCTCATACTCTGATCGAGCTGCTTGCTGGTGCTTACCGCCTTAATCAGGCAGACCGAATCCAAGCCTCCTAATTGCTGTATTGTGGGGAGGCCTTACTGATGTTAATTCGTGCCTGTCTTCGGTGACCTGCGGCGCATAAGCTGCTAGCCGCCCGCAGGTGCTCATCGCCTCAATCAGGCAGACCGAATCCAAGCTCTCACATTGCAGTGTTGTGGGGAGGCCTTTCTATTTCTCTACTTCTCTATCTCCGGGCATTCCTATTTCTCCCATTTTACTTCTATCTTCCAGCATTCCTATTTCTCTCATTTTACTTCTAAACTTCTGTTTCTCTTATCCCCGCAGCTTCCCGCTCTCATTTTACTTCTAAACTTCTGTTTCTCTTATCCCCGCGGCTTCCCGGCTCCCGCCCCGCGGCAGCTTCACGGCTCCGCGCGGCTTCCCAGCGCCTCGCCCCGCCGGCGGGCTCCCGGCTCTGCGCGGCTCGGCTTCGCGCGCACACTCCGCGGTCTCTCACTAGCCCTTTCGCGTCTGAACCACGGCCTCGCGCCAGCCCCGCGTTCCCTATCTATTCACGCCCCGTGCTCTCTCTGCACGCGGCGGCTTCCGCGAGTCACATAGCGTAGCTTGCGTCTCCGCCACTAGCATTCAATCCAAGTTCCCCGGGCTAGCCTGGCAAATTCAACCCAGCTTACGTCTCCGCCCCACTGTTTGGCTTCCCGTCCTTTGCTCCCCGGGCTAATCAGACGGATCCCAACCAGGCTTACGTTTCCGCTTCTGGTTTTAACTTTTCGCCCCCTATTCCCGGGCTAACTTGAGAATCCCAAAGTGGCTTTCGTTTCCGCCTCGGCCTGCCCCCCGCGGCTTCAATTTCCCTAACATTTTTCTCTACCCGGTATGTTTCCCCAAGCTTTCCTCCAACAATATTCCTCCCTCATTTCTCCTGGCCTCTCCCCACAGTCCGCATCCGAGTCTGTTTGTTCTAGCTTTCACTTTTGCCTTCGACCTTAGAGATTTCTCCCAGCTCCCCCCCGTAGTCCGTATCTGAGTCTATGCCTAGGCTTTCAATAGCTTCTTCCAGCACCTTTTTCGTCCGGCTTTTCCCTAGGCTGTTTGCTAGTCTCTCTCTCTGGTATTTTCCACTTCTTCCCTCCTAGGTTTCCTATCCGAGTCACGGCACCATTATGTCGCTCCCCCTCTTCGTGGAGGAACGACACAGGACCCTGCGCTGTTCTTTCGTCTGCTCGGCCCTCCCCGGGTTTGCTGCTGGTTCTTCCCGGGTTGGCTACTATCCCTTCCACCTCCGTGGAAGGGCAGTCCCCCCTGGCCACATTCCCCACTTCCGCAGGGGAGCGGCACACCGCCGGCTGGCTCTCTCGGGGGCTGCACAGGTGTTCCCCTTAGATGTTCCCCTTAGATGTTCCTGGTGCATGCCGTCTCTCTCCTCCTTTATAGTCCTCCTCCGCCAATCCCAACTCGGCTGCCCACACGCCGAGTACGCTGCTCTCCTCCAATCAGGAGCGAGTCCTACAGTTTATTGGCTGAACTGGAGGCACCTGTGTAGAAGCTGTTTTCTTCTCTCCCAGCGCCATATTGTGGGAGAGCAGATGCATAGAATAAGTCTTAATTCCAGTAACTCAGTCTAGTCCGGGTTGCTCCCCACACACCCTTTCCTCTTCAGTTTAGCTCACATGATCTTTGTTTTGTTGTTACATTTAATTTCTTCTGTCTTCCATTCACTCCTTCATTCTATCCAAAGTCTTTTGCAACTGTTTTTTCTGCCACCTGAGATATTTTCATCCTCTTTTCCTCCTGTCAAAAACTAGTAAATTCATCAGTGGACAGTTCACACATCAACCCTCTGCCTAATCTTCCTTGAGCTTTTCTTCCAGTTATCTTTTTCCTTTGGAAAGTTTTGAATCATACATTGCATCAGTTTTTTTTTTTTATCAGCTGTCATGAATTATTACTTTCATGCTTATATTTAACAGGTATTCAGTGAAGAACATTTAAGGTAAGGTATTTGTTCATAACCCATGTTTAGGATACACTCAATATACCAACTTCAGATTCTCCTGGGAAGTCAAGCAGAAAAGAATAAATTCCCTTCATGAAATCCCTTGTATGCAACTCACTGTTTAAATCTACTGTTTTCTTGGAAAATCCTGGATCTATTACCAAAATTCCTTTATTATCTAGACTGAGACTTTTTAGCTAAAATATTTATGCAGCGTTTATTTAAATCATTCTTCAGCATCTATAGTCTATAGGATTAAGCTGAACCTGCAAGCATGCATTGATAGGCTTTCCAAGAAACAGAAGGGAGAGGGATTGAAAGCAAAGCACAACAACAAAGAGAAACTGTGATGGAGAAGTGGCAGCCAGCCTGCCAAGGTATTTCATTTGAGATTACTTAACATTTTATTTTTGTGCTAATCCTTTAAATAAAGAATGTATTTGCTATAGTCAATAGATGTTAACACATCAAAGTACCAATTCTAGTCCTGGCTGTTTCACTTCTAATCCAGCTTTACCTGGGAAAGCAGCAGATTATGGTCTGAGTACTTGGGTTCCTACAATCTCCATGGGAAACCAGGATGGAGTTCCAGGCTCATGGCTTCTGCCTGGCCCAGGTCTGGCTGTTGCAGCCATTTGGAGAGTAAGCCAATGGATGAAAGATTCTCTTTCTCTCTCTCTCTCTCTCTCTCTCTCTCTCTCTCTCTCTTTCTCTCTCTCTTCCCCTCTCCCTCCTTCTTTCTGTCTCTGTCACTCTTCCTTTTGCATAAATACATAGATAAGTCTTTTTTTTAAATATACTAACATAATGTAACCTGCTTTTGTGGACTCATGGGGCTTTATGGGTGAATTTCAGGAAATACTGAAAATGTATTTTTTAATTAAGTGGTGAAAACTTAGATTAGTCTAGGTCTATGAAATTATTTTGATATAAACTTGAAAAGATACTGACTTTCTAAAAAAGCTTTGGAAATATTGTAATAATTTTTAAACAGCATTCAACTTTTAAATGTATTTTTAATAAATAATCCATAATCAGTCAAAAGTTCGGGTCTGATATTTCAGAAGTCCCTGTGGTGACACTTCCTAATTCTGTCCCTGCTCTCCTTCCCAAAGCCAACCACTGTCTTAACTTATCATACCATAAGTAATTTTGGCAGGTTTTGAACCTTACTTAATGGGATACTAGAGTTTGGGTTATTTTCTGATTGCCTTCTGAACTCAGCATGGTGTTTGTGAAATCCAGCCATGTCTCTCTTCTTTTTTTCCCTGTTAACTACTTGTAAATATACCACAATTTGTTTATCCATTCTGCTGCTGATGTATATCTATGAGTAATTCTACTATGAACATTCTTGTATCTTTTTTTGTGTGTGAGTATATGCCACATAAATGTTGAGTATACAGTTGTCCCTTGATATATGCAAGGGTTGGTCCAGGACCCTCTAACCTCATGGACACCAAAATACATGGACATTCAAGTCCCCTACACAAATAAGCTTCCTATTCGCATATAACCTACACATATCCTCTCTTGTACTTTAAATTATTTCTAGTTTACTTGCAATACCTAGTGCAATGTAAATGCTGTGTAAATAGTTGTTATAGTGTATTGCTCAGAGAATAATGACAAGAAAAAAAATCTTATATATATCTAGTACAAATGCAACCACCATTGAATACATTTTTCACCTATGATTGATTGAATTCTCCATGGATATAGAGGTATGACTGTATATTAAAATGGAATTGTGAATGCTCAGATTTAATTGGATATACCAATTGTTTCCAAAATGCTTTTCCAAAATGCTGTTCCCATTTGACTCATATCAGTAGTGACTGAGAGTTCCCTTGTCAGTCTCTGACAGACGTCTTCTGGTGGATGTTGGGTGAACACTTACTGTTTTAACTATTGTTTCTCTGGTTACAAGTGAGTTGAACACCATTCACAATGATCTGTTTGGACATCCTCTTCTATGAATTGCCTGTGCAAGAATCTTTATGAATTATCTATCAGTTTCTTACTGCTCATTGAGTTATTTCTACGTTCTAGAAACAAGATTATTATAGGTTATATAGGTTATTATAAGTTATATATGTTATTAGAGGTTACCTGTGTTACAAAAAATACTCTTTTGGGACATGTTTTATGACATGTTAAGATACCACTCGGAACACCTGAATCCCATATAGGAGTGCCGGTTCTAGTCCTGACTCTTCCACTTCTGACTCGGCTTTCTACTAATGTACATCTGGGAGGCAGCAGGGATGACTCAAGCACTTACATCCCTGCTACCCACCTGGGAAGCATGGATTGAGTTCTAGGCTCTCACCTTTGGTCTGGTCTAGCCATGGCTGTTGTGGGCATCTGTGTGGTTAGTAAACTAGTAGATGGAAGAACTCTCTCCTCAACTCTTTCTTTCAAGTGAAATAAGTAAATACATAAAGTTTTTAAATATATATATACTTTTTTACATTTGGAAGTACAGTCCATCTAGAGTTTACTTTTTGTGAATGGTGTGCATCATGGATTGGTTATTTCCTGAGCACCATTGCTCTGCAGGCAACACCTTTGTCATAAATAGATTATGTGCATATGGGTATGCTTTTGGATTTTTTATTTTGTGTCATTGACTGACTTTTTCAACCTTTACATCACAGTAATCACTGTATTATCTACTGTAACTTTAAGTTGTATAGATCCTTCCCACTCTTTCCTTTTATTTAGGATTGAATTAGTAATTCTTTACCTTTTCATTTCCATATACATTTCATGATTAGATTATTAATTACCATTTTGGGGTTCTTGCTTTTTATTAGGACTATATTAATTAATTTAGTGAAAAATGACATCACCCTAATTCTCTCAAACTGCATATGTTTTATTTCTCTACTTAGGCTTCTTTAATTTTTCCCAAAACCATTTATAGTTTTGTGTGTAGAAATCTTTCTTTGTGAATTTTCCTAGATGTTTTATGTTTTCTATTGCTATAACTGGTAAAATAGTTCAAACATTAATTTCCTGTTTCTTTTGGATTTCTAAGAAAACAGTGATGCTGCATTGAACAACCTTGCTAACATGCTTATTACTTCTAATAATTTATCTGTGATCATACTTTTCTACCACTTCTTAAATAAACCTCAGTGTTTTTTGACTCCATATCTCTTCTTTCTGACTTATTACCTAATTTACATACACTTTATTTTTTTAAAGATTTATTTATTTATTTGAAAGTCAGAGTTACACACACAGAGAGAAGGAGAGGCAGAGAAAGGTCTTCCATCTTCTGGTTCACTCTGCAATTGGCTGCATTGGCCGGAGCTGCACTGCTCCAAAGCCAGGAGCCAGGAGTTTCTTCCAGGTCTCCCACAGGGGTGCACGGATCCAAGGACTTGGGCCATCTTATTCTGCTTTCCCAAGCCATAGCAGAGAGCTGGATCGGAATTGGAGCAGCCAGGATTAGAACTGGCACCCATATGGGATGCCAGCACTGCAGGTGTTGGCTTTACCCACCATGCCACAGCGCCGGCTCCTACCTATACTTTAAACCTCACACAGTATTAATGTTGTTAAATGAAACCAATGTTTAGATATAGTTATATAATTCTTTATTACTCATCCTTTACTTATTTCCAGGTTTCTCCCTGCAAATGTTTTTATTCTATCTAATTTTTTTCTTCTGCCTAAATATTTTTTTTAATGTATCCTGGCAACAAATTTCTTAACAGCTTTTCTTAATCTATTTTTACCATTATATCATTTAGCTTTGCAGGATGAAGGTATTTGTTGGGGATGGAAATCTGGATAAAGGAATGCTTTATCTTCTCCACTGGAAGATATTCTTTGTCTCTGACTTCCATTGTTTTTGCTAAAAAGACACTTGTAGGTCTAATTGGTGCTATTTTGAAAGGAACCTTTATTTCTTCCTCCTCTAGATAAGTTCATTTTTTCTTTGATTTCCACTGACATTATTGTGATCTCTTGGATTGAAATTCTCTCAGTAGTTATTTTGGGGTTTCATGGTTCATCCTGAATCTTTGTCTGGAGTCCTTTCAGCCATTTTTGAGCACTGTCAGCCATTCTCTCTTCAAATACTGCTTTTGCTCCGTTCTTTCTCCTCTTCGCCCAGAATCCCAATTACGCATATGTTCCATCATCACACTATGTGGTCTATACATGCCTCCCTCCTTTCTGTATCTTTCATTTTATTTTCTCCTTTTGCTTCATTCTGGAAAATCTCATCTGACTTGTTTATCAGAAAAGATCTGGGCTTCATCTGCTTTCTGGGATCCAGGTAATTCTGAATTCAATTTCAGTCTTTGTGCATACGTGACTTATCTTCATACCTTACCCAGAATTCTTTGTACCAGTGTAGCCAGCCCAGGTGTAAAGCTGTATGCTGGGCTCCCTTCTTGCCTATTGCTCTCCAGTTTTTTTCCAGAGTTCAGCTTAGCTCGTTATCTCTCTCCCAAAGCCTACAGCTCCCTGGAACATGGACTGCTACCTCTGTTTCCTTTTTCTCACATATGTTGCTACAGATTTTTACTGTTCATCATCTTCTCCCCAGTGCCTTCAAGAAAATGTATTTGAATTTTATTAATTTTTTTCTAATTAGTTCCAGTGCTTGGGTCACCTATTCCATAGTACCTAAATACCACGGTTTACTTCTCACCCCTTGTTATTTTTCCAGAAAGGTTTAGAGTTGATTCAATATATAATATGTATTTAGTTTGGGCTGTTATTACATAACAGTAGAAAAGAAAATTTACAAAATATTTTATCATAAAATTTCAGAAAATAAAAGTCAATTATGTATTTTTGTGATAACATTATGTAAATGAAACGTTTATCAAAAATACTGTGCTATTGAGAAAGTTTTTGAAAGCTCAGACTCAGAAGAATTAATTTGATTTTAATAGCAGCAAGCTGTAAAAATATGAGCAAGCATTCGAATGGCAGGTCAGTTTAAAAGCACTAAATTAAATTTATTTGAACAAATACATCAAGCTAACAAAGAGCCCATTAAAACATCACTGTGAACACACAGGTCATCCATTTGCGATTTGGGATTTCAGCTTTTGTATTAATTCTTAATATGTGTCATGCTCACCAGAAAAATTTTGGATGTACAGTTTTTGCAAATTTAGAAATTTACTCATAACTATTTAGTTTCCTTTGAGTTAAAAAATTTGAGATTTTTTTCAAGACACCTGGAGAACAGATTAATTAATATCCTTCTTAATTATCAGCTGTTTATTTCCCTTCTTTTTTGCTTTGGTACTTTTGCATAGTGACATATTCTGACTTTTTTCAAAAAATACTTCATCCAAGGCTAAAAAAAGAAAAAGAAAAGTTCCAAAATGAACAATGATAAAACATTTTAGTTAATATACGTGAATTTTCTAGTATCCAAAAGTAAATTTCAAAATATTGTCTTATTCATTAATGATTATGATAAATCATGAATTTAAAAAATTTTTAAACTTATATAAGGGATTAAATTTCATGTATTTTGTATATAAGATTTAAGAATATAGTGATCAAATTACGAATTTTTAAAGGTCCACATGTTTCACTGTTGATGTGAACTTAAAATTCTTTTCAAGAGTCCATTTATGAGCCCTGGTAAATCTTAAGTTTTTATTAAAGGTAAGCATGTGGTTAAATCACTGTCTACTGGGTCAGTAAATGGCATTTATATTAGGCATAGAGACTATGGTATACCCAGTGTTCAAAGAAAGCGTTACCATATATATGTCTTGTTTATAATTTAAGTTAACATTAAAAGCCGTGATTTTGTTTGCCCCACTGATTTTGGTTAGAAGAATCCTTGCAAATGTTTCCGCTGTGCCTCCTGGAGAGATACCTCCCTAATTCCTAAGTCCAAACTGGTGAGACCAGAACATTCTCGCTCCCAGTGCTAAAGAGGAGCTTCTGTGTCTTGAGGTAAAACACTTTCCTCGAAGGATTGAGGCATGAGACACTTCTCACTACAGAAGCAAGATTTCGTCAGAGGTTCATTACCCTACAGCTCCTTTACAGAAATAATTCTTGCGAACCTTTGTCTTTTGAAATTTCCTTTAAGTCTTCCAGGAAAAAAATTTCAAATATGCACCACAGTGATATCTCTGTGATTACAGAATTCTGACCACAGAAGCTACCCATGTTGGAGGGACAGACCTACATTTATCGTGTTTTTGTTGGGCCAGACAGTATATTTTGTAGTTGATGTGAATTACGTCATCTAATTCCTAGTAAAAGTATTTATACATGTAGTATTTTTCTTTATAATGGATTTATTGATATGACTCACATAGTATATAATTCACCCATTTAAAATGTGCAATTCAGTGGCATTTAGTGTATTCACAGAGCTGTATAATCATGGCCTCAATCAGTTTTAGTATATTTTCTTCACCCCGTCTCCATTAATAACAATTTGCCATTTTCCTAACCTTCCTCCCACTGCCCTCACAAATCTATTCCCTGTTTCTCTGGATTTGTCAGTACTTGCATTTCCTATAAATGGAATCATCCCATATGTGGTCCTTTGTGATGAGATTCTTTCAATTAGAATATTTTCTCATGGCTTATGTCAGTACTTCATTCTTTTTCTTGTCAATTAATAATTCCTTGCATTAGTATGAAAGATCTTCAAAAGCCCATGGAAAATGCATATTATAAAAAACTGTGCCCAGATTTCAAAAAGTTTTGCACCAAAAAAAATTTGTTAATTCTATTTTTCATAATTTGTTAAACCATGTGGGTTGTTTTCACTTTTTAACCTCCTGTGAATATTTGGTTACGCAATCTAGTATGGAATTCTTTTCATTTCTCTTAGGAAACAAATTCATGTAGATTTGCTGTGTCATACAATAACTCTTGTTAACCATTTTAAGAATCGTCAGATAGTTTTTCTAAAGTAAGGGAACCATTTACACCACAGCAGCAAGATATGAGGGTTATAATTTCTCTACATCATTACCAACAAATTTTCTTACCTTTTAAAAGCATTGATTAATTGATTGATTGAGAAATAGAGAAGCATGTACACACAAACACACGCACACATGGACACACACACACACACACACAGTTCCCATTTGCTGGTTAACTCCTCAAATGCCTATGGGGGCTACAGCTGTACTAGGCTGAAGCCAGGAGTCAGGAACTCAATCCAGGTATTCCATGTGGGTAGCAGGGATCCAACTAATTGAGCCAACACCTCTGTCTCCCAGGGTTCTGCATTAACAAGAAGCATTAAACAGGAGTATATTTGAGACTTGACCTCAGGCACTCATTTACCGGATGAGGGTCTCCCAAGTGGCATCTTAACTGCTGAGCAAACACTTGTTTTGTTTTTTGTCTTTTTGATTATAGCCATTTTAGTAGTTATGAATTCACATTTTGTTTTAAAAAAAAATACTTATTTGTGAAAGAGAGAGAGAACAGTATCATCCCTATTTGTTCACTAAGTATCTGCAATGGCCATGGGCTGGGCCAGACTGAAGCCGCAAATGAGGAACTCAGTTCAGGTCTCCTACAAGGGTAGCAGGGACCCAACCACCTGATCTTTCACCTGCTGCCTCCTAAGGTGCACATAGGCAGGAGGCTGGAAGTGGGAGTGCATCTGGGAATGCAGCCCAGGAACTCCAGTATGAGATACAGGTGTCCCAAACATTTTAATTGGTAGGACAAACTCTCACCCCATGCGGTGGTACCTTACTGTGATTTTGATTTGCATTCCCTTAATAACTAATGGAGCTGAGCATTTTTTGTGCTCGTCCATTCATCTGTCTTCTATTTACAGTGGCTTTCTTGTTTTCTAAGTATTCTTGATATACTTTAGATACTTGATATACTTTAGTTCCTAATTGGACATATGACTTGCAAATATTTTCTTTCATTCTGTGAGTTGTCTTTTCAGTTTCTTTGCAACACAATAGTTTTAAAATTTGATGAATTATAATTTATCTTTTTTTTCTTTTGTTACTCATTGCATTCTTTTCCTGATTTTACACTTGAGGAAACAGAGGTTCTGAGAGAGTACTCAGATTCTCCAAAAGGAACATAGCAAATTTTTGTTGAGCATGGAGTTTTCAAACACATGTGTTCTTTGCTTTCTCATGTGGCTCCATACTCTGGTTTTACTGTGGAGGTTGGAAGGAGACCATTGCCTGATTCATATTTTTTCTAGCTCTACTCATGCTTTATTTCATATATTTCCTTTATTCTTCATGGGTTTCTATTTTCAGCATATAAGAAGATTACCAGTAATGAGGATGAGAAAATTGGTAACATTATTTCTGGTTTAAGCTTTGTCATAAGTAAAAGGGATATCATAAATGGATAAGATACCATGATAAAGGACTCAGAAGTGGCAATAAATGAGAGCTTCTTCGGCAATGGTGGGACAACCCCACAGTGGCCAGTGTGGTGCAGATTTGCTGTGGTTGCTAACCTATCAGCTTGCTATTTTACAGATACTTTGGAGTGGCTCTTGCTCTGCAAAATTGGCATGAAATTCTGTATCCATATTTTAATTACTTCTTCAAAAATATTAATGCCTGGAGAATGATATGAATTTAGGCTGGATTAGAGACCCAAGGCCTTGTTTTTGGCATAACTTTTAATGCATCGAGGGAAAAAGGGTTGAGATCAGCATGTTCACCAGCTAGATTTGCCAAGGAAGCTCTGAATTGGAACGGTGCACTTGTGTTCAGGGACTGTGCCTCTTTTTGTTGGCTCAGCATCTACTTGGGGAACTGATCACATCTGCACGGCCACAGAGGCGTGAGGGCTTCTGTGTGTGTCTGTTGTAATTTTAAAGCTTCTGTTGCTGAATTGAAGGGTACATGTTAGTTCAGCTGACTCATGGCTTCTGAACCTTATATGATTGGCCACGAGCTATGATAACTTGGGAGTTTTCCCATGGATACAGCATTTATCATTGCATTCCATCCTGACAGTGTAAGGAATGTATCCAACAGAGCTACAGAAAGACTTTCAGGCACTCTTTAATATGCACTTCAAATGACCAAAGTCTTGGCTTAGAAGAATAGGTTTTGGATCAGATGATTCTATATTTTCTAAAGTCTGAAATTTTTGTCTCATGACATCTGGAGAGGTATTTCCTCATTTGGTTCTGTTGGGTGCTTTCCCTTGAAAGTTCTCCTTTTTCCTGCCCAAAGGAATTTTGTTCACCCAGGAGTATCTCAGTTCAGATACATGAAACTACCCCTAAAACACTAAATCAGATTCCCAGGAATTTTTTTCTATCTCTAGGGTACCACAAACACTATTTGACTTGGGACAGTTCTGTATGACTCCCTCTCTAACATGGATTGGCTCATTCTTGTATTTATCTTTGTTGCTTATTCCACTCACCGTGTGCACCTTGAGGACTGTGATACAATGGGGCATTTGCTGAATGCCTGAAAATTTCGTTACTTTGAAGTGGCATTTTACTTTTACCAAATAGAATGCATTTGCTATGCCAAACACATATGAAAATGTGTATTTTCTTTTCTTTTTTAAATATTTATTTATTTAAAAGGCAGAGTTAGAGAAAGAGAAAGAGAGAGGCTTATCTTCCATCCACTGGTTCATTCGCCAAATGGACACAACCACCGGAGCTGGGCAGATCTGAAGCCAGGAGCCAAGAACTTCTGGTTCTCCCATGTGGGTTCAGGGGCCCATGCACTCTGGGCCATCTTCTGATACTTTCCCCCTCCATTAGCAGAGAGCTGGATCAGAAGGAGAGCAGCTGGGACTAGAGCTGGCACCCATATGAGATGCCAGCGCTGCAATCGGAAGCTTACTCACTACACCATCAGTGCTGACCCCCCACCCACCCACAAAGTGTATTTTATTAATTCTAAATTCTATGTCAATGAGTATCGTGGTGAATTTCCAAGGATTCAAGTATTTTTGAAATCAGAGTTGTATCCTCTTCTTCTAGGTCTCCAGTGATCTTCTAAGAGCAGTCATGTCACTGTTCCCCTCTCTCTCCCCTCCCCCACCACATTGCAGGGGCAAGCATTCCATCATAGTGTTAGGCACACTTCATTGTGTGGGTGTCAATATTGGTTTCAACTGGGAACAGTTTTTCTGAAGATACGCTCTAGAAAGTACATGGGAAGTTGTGGAATATGGTGAATTTGTTCATTTTATGTTGCTACAACAAAATGCTGGAGGCGAGTACTTTATAGCAAAAAGAGGTTTATTTAGCTCACAGTTTTGGATGTTGAAAGTGCAAAACTTGGTGAACCCCCATTTTAACCTCTCTTAAGGGCCTCATGGCAAATGACATTATAATGACATGAATGGGTGCAGAAGAGATCATATGGCAAGACAGGAAGCCAGCGAGATTCCAGGGTTTTGAACTTGCTCTTATAGGAGTTAACCATCAACCCATTAGAAGTACATAAACCTCTTCTGGGTGTGGTGCCCTCAATGACCCAGTTATCTTCTAGGAGGCCTCACTTAAAGGTCCTACCGCCTTTCAACACAACCACACTAGGGATCGAGTTTCTGGCACTTGAGACTTTGGGGACACACTCAGCCATATCCAAAGCATTGCACATGGTACATTAAATTGTCATTCAGAATGCTGTTCCCTGGGAAGAACTAAACATCCCACTCTGATAGCAGAAGGGTTGGCACTAAGATTTGGTCTGCCCTGTGAAATATGATGGCAGTTTATGTGGCATTTGTTCCACAATATCCAGCAGTGCTGAAAATAGAAGTAGCTAAGTACATATATAGTCAAGAGAGAAAAATAAATCTTTGTTGTAAACTACTGAGATTTGAGGGCTATTTGTTACAGTAGCATAATCCAACCCAGACTGACTGATACAAAGACTGTTCCAAGTATAATGTATACAGTGGAGTATTCCTGAATGAGGAAGAAGCAAATGATAAGTGATAAGAACTTACTAATTATTTAAAGTGAAGATACTGAGATTTCCATGGGATTTGAAACTCAGATTCAATAGATATTAAAGGTTTAATGTTTTATCTCAACTAAAGGGTCACACAAATATGTTAAAGACTTCTGTTTTCACTAGACAGTATGTAGACATAACAATCCATAATCTGGGATGGTTTAAACATTTACCTAGAGAGTGTAGTATATAAAAATACGTTATTTCACAAACTGTCCTAGGGACTGTACAACTTTGGAAGATGCTGTTGGAAATATTAATAATCATATTCTTGATAAGAAAGAAAATAACTCAAGAAGGTGATTGTTTATATTGGAAGAAGAAAGAAGAGAGGGTTCTTGTTTACTGTGGCTCTTGCCCAGAGCCTGAAAGTATAGCTAAGGGAAGACATTTCATAAGGACAATGGGTATGAATTAACAGAAGCAGGAAATATGCACATTTTTTTGAGACAGTGAGAACCCCTTTTATGAGTAAACAGTATGCTTAATGTAAATATATGTTGGAAAATTAAATAATTTGGTAAAATTTGGAGACACTAAAATTCCCATGTGCATATGTTGACATTTATTGGAGGCAGTGAGCCATAGATTTTGAGTATGGGATGACATTGGGTGTCAATGTTTTGCTTCCAGAGTGGGCAGATGGAGCAGAGGGCTAGGGACCAGGAGAGGGCAAGACTTAGGATCAGGGTCTGACCCATCTTGATGGTTATCCTGAGGAACAATATCACATGAAACAATGGAGGTGTCATCAACTCTGCATGAGTGGAAGCTATATTCCATTGATGATACTAGAACATAAACTTAACTGTTTCTCTAATGAAAATCATTCTATGCTTTCTCCTCATTACATGCACTGCAAAAATTGCTAACCTTCAAAGTAGTGAATGCATTTTTTTTTTTTTTGGGGGGCCAGGCAGAGTTAGACAGTGAGAGAGAGAGAGAGAGAGAGAGAGTTATAGACAGTGAGAGAGAAAAGGTCTTCCTTCCGTTGGTTCACTCCCCTAATGGCTGCTACGGCCGGCACTGCGCAGATCTGAAGCCAGGAGCCGGGTACTTCCTCCCGGTCTCCCATGCGAGTGCAGGGACCCAAGTACTTGGTGAACTATGCTACCTTCTGAATTCTTCTGTAAATATCATTAGTCAGACAGAAGCAAATTGCATGGTTGTGGTCCACGGCCTTTTCAAATGCATGTTGTTGGCCCATGGAAGTCAAAGCAAACCCTTTTGTTTGCCATGTTTTCTTCATTGTATTCCTTGTCTTGTTTATCCCAGGTGCCTATCCACGACTCTCACTGAGTTTTCGGTTGAAGAGAAACATTGGATATTTCATTCTACAGACTTACATGCCCTCTATACTGATTACGATTCTCTCGTGGGTATCTTTCTGGATCAATTATGATGCATCTGCTGCTAGAGTTGCCCTCGGTATGTGCTATTTTTGAGTGATCTCCAAAATGTAAAGTAACCATATCATTACAGTGTTAAGGGGCTTTAAAGGTTAGAGTTCAACAGTAATTTTTGACATCCTGACACCAGTCTTGCCCATGCAGTCACTTTTTATCTTGAAACATTAATTTCATGCACGATTCCCTTGATGTGTTAATTTAATTATAAGGCTCCAATGTGAATTTCCATGCCCACGAAAGGGAAAATATGCTTGCAGAATATTTGCATAATAAAACTATTTTGACACTAATTTTGAAGCAAGGATTAACATCTCCTGTTCAAAATTATTCCATGGCCCAGAAAGAAGACTTGATTAATTGTGCATTCTTCTTTTTTAAGTCAGAAAAATAGTCAAATATTGCAGCATGTAATTGGAATTACACAATTTAATGAGCATTAAAATATGCAATTAGATTCTGAGTGATTCCCAAGAGTTCTAGTAATCTTTCCTGGCCACTGGTTATTTGACAACTGGATTACCAGCTCATGTACAATGTATATTATAGGTTCCAATATTATTTTTAATATTTTTGTGTACTAAGGGAAGGCCTATGTTTTCAGAAAGCTTGTTTACTTCTCAGCTAATTATTATGAAAATGTATGGACAAAATAATCATTTTAGGTAATTGCAGAGCTGATGAGAAATCTTTAGTCCCTCTTTTCTTGGGTCAAAGTTGAGTTTAATTGCTGCAAATGTAATTGTCAACAATAGATTTTTAAAAAATTGATGGAAAATAATTATCAACACGTTTACTGATAACAAAGGTTACAGAAAAACATAAGAATTCTAGGTTCCAGCTAACTCCTGATTTCTTCCTCTTTTTTTTTTTTTTTTTTTTTTTTTTTGACAGGCAGAGTGGACAGTCAGAGAGAGAGACAGACAGAAAGGTCTTCCTTTTGCCTTGGTTCACCCTCCAATGGCCGCCGCGGCCGGCGCGCTGCGGCCGGCGCACCGCGCTGATCCGATGGCAGGAGCCAGGAGCCAGGTGCTTCTCCTGGTCTCCCATGGGGTGCAGGGCCCAAGCACCTGGGCCATCCTCCACTGCACTCCGTGGCCACAGCAGAGAGCTGGCCTGGAAGAGGGGCAACCGGGACAGAATCCGGCGCCCCAACCGGGACTAGAACCCGGTGTGCCGGCGCCACAAGGCGGAGGATTAGCCTAGTGAGCCGCGGCGCCGTCTTCCTCTTTCTATATACCAACTTTCCCAGGTCTTTAAGTTAACTAATATTTTTTTAAGCTATGTTGAGTTAAACCCACAAATATGTTACTTGCACAATTGTGTTCAAGATTAGATTTCTTCTCGGGGAATACACGTAACTGTGACTTGAAACAAACCAGATAAGTATACTGAAGGTATTCGGTGAAGCAAAAAAGAACTCTGTGAAGAACTCTGCACTTTGTTTTGCATTTCTAATGGGTATGGTAAGCAAAATTCTCTAAATAAGGCTGTAGGATTTCTCCGTAGACTGCCAAGGTTGCCATGTAATCTCAGTCTTCATGTGCATTTTTCTTTTTTTTGTGAAATGGTACTAGATTACTCTTAAGTTGTTCTCTCTTTTTTTCACCTGTAAAATGTGGAGATATGATGAATTTGGAGGAATAAATCCAAAATTTGCGAAAATATCCCATTACACAATTTTCAATACTCTCCTCTAATAAAAGGAATATAAAATATACAAATACAAAATTATTGGGACCCTTTCCCAGGCCTGGAAGGGGCTGTAAAAGTGGAAACCTGAAGCTCAAACTTCATGAGCTGCTCAATGAGAGTTCATCAGAGAATTGGTCGTTATTGTGATAATTAGAATGAGAGTACCAAAATAACACAATTATATGACATCAAAAGAGGTAAGATGCACTGAAAATGTGAATATCCACATTTTTCAGTTAATAAAAAAAAAGAAATTTTTTAGTTTTTAAATTTTGAAATGATTGTTTTCCACAACATGAAATTAAGTGTATCTGAAGTGGGTTATATTCAAGCCAATCTCTTTGCAGTGTATGACAGTATAATCCACTTTCTCTCAATAACAAAGAAACAGCTTTATTATTTTAAACCAAACTCTGCCCCCTGTGGCTTTGCTGGAATGGCTCTGGTGGGTTGGGATGTCTGGGAGGCAGGTGTGAGAGGCAAAGTGTGTAGATATTTAGCAGGTGAACCTGAGGCCGGAGGGCTGAAAGGCAACTGTGGCTTTAGGAACTGTGGGGTCTGGACACAGTAGTCCCACAGGTCCAGCTCTTGGACTGGGCAGCAGTGCACTCTTTTCTCTGACCCTCCTGCCTTTAAAAAGCTTGTGTCTGAGTCTGTGTCTGCAGGTGTTAAGAAATGTCACGGTAAACTCCAGCAGGTTAAAAACAGCGTGCTGCTGGGTCAGGAACACTTGGCAACATCATCATCACAATAACAACAATAATAATAAAGGCTGAAACCTATCAGCTGCTGAGATGTCCCATTCCCTGGCAGGGCCATGAATAGAGCTATTTATTCTGCAGAATACCCATGGAAGAATAGGCAGTGTCCCTGCTCCCATTCTGCAGAGCGCGGAAATGAGGTTCAGCAGAACTAGGTTAATGGTACAAAGTGTCAGAAAAACATTTCAATCCATTTAGTCTAACTCCACGATCTTCTCACTTAACTGCTACAGGTACAATAGTCCCCTGATCCATAGTATCACTTCTGGCAAGTACATGAAAAATTGCAGAAATAAAAAAAAATCTTAATTTTTCAATATCTTTTATTATAGCTTGTTGTTATAATGCTTCTATTTTTATTGTTGTTAATATTTTACAATACCTAATTTATAAACTAAACATTATCCAAGGATGTATGTACTGGTATAGAAAAAAATAGAATTCAATAGTCTCTACAGTTCCAGGCATCCACTGGGAGTCTTGGAGAAGAGCAGATTACTATAATTCCTAAAGTGTTAGACATACTCTATGGAAGAGCAATTTGATCTACTATGTTGTAAAAGCCACAGATTAGAAGAATAAAGTAGATACAATTTTAAATTATTGTTGTTGAGGGATCCCTCAGAACATGTATGCTGCTCCCGTGCTCTGTGGTTCTGTACAAGGATATGGCCATGGTTTGGAGGGCTTTGCCTGGAGAAATACCCCTATACCAGCCCATCTGCAGGCCTCTTCTCTGGTATCAAATCTCTGAAACACTGAGAGTGCTGTTTGTGTTCTTCCCAAAGGCTGCACTGCAATAAATACACCTGGTCTCTTAAAGAGGCCAGAAAGGCACAGTGTCTGCAAGACAGAGGGACACGTAGCCACATCCTCCAAGGAATAGTCTCACTCGGACATTGGGTACTCCAGGGTTGACTGAGGACAGAAGGTGATCTTTCTCAAAATCCTGTAATTCAGTGATCAGTGAATAACAGTATCAATAATCTTAAAAATAGAAATATGTCCTAATATAATTTAGATCAGAAGGAAGAAAAGGAAAATATTTTGATTCAGGAGTAGGGTAACATCTGGCCCACAGGCCACATTAGGCTGATGAAATCATGTGTTGTGGCCCTGCCAAGGCAACCATAGGCAGAACATGAAATTCAGTAAGTCTATAGCAGGCTAGCTTTTAGGTTAGAAAGTTTGCATAGCCTATGAATGATGTTATAAATACCCAAAAGGCCCTTGGCAGGAAAAAACTTCCCCACCCCTGGTGCAAATAAGAATTTTTATTGCAAAGTCATGTTTATAAATGCAATTTTTCAAATGCGGTATTTCACTGATATAATCTAATTGAGAAATAAGTTGAGGCTAACAATTAGTAAAAAGACATACTAGCTGGTGACTATACAAAAAAGGTGAAAGCTACCACCATGTGGCCATCTTCTCTACTGTAGTTGGATGCTGTCAGCATAGAGAGCAAAAGTTCAGTTCAAGCCAGGAAACCTAGAGGCTACTGAGGAATTACTTTTATGAAATGATGATGGTAATATGATTATTTGATGTTGTCAGTTTTAACAATACCAGTAAACTACTTATTGGCACATCACCATCACCAGTGCTGTTTAGACATTGCATTTAGAATTCCTATGAGCTGTAGATGGCTTGAGGACTCACCACACCTGAGATGGGATTTGGTCACAAGCCATGTGGCTCTACTGTCTTGTCTATGGGCCATCACAATGCACTACTGTCCATAGTCTCCTATATATGAGGCAAAATGACAGTAAATGCATTGGCTTTTTAAGCTGAAAGCTCATGTGAACCCAAACTGGAAAGCTGGAACATTGTATCAGTCTGTTTGCCATTGTTGTAAAAAACAATACCTGAGGCTGAGTAGTATATAAAGAAAAGAAGCTTATTTGTCTCATGGTTGTGATGGTTCAACAACATGATACTGACATCTGCTTAGCACTGACGAGGGCCTCCTTGGTGCCTCATAGTAGATAGCACTATGGTGGGAGTGTATGTGGGAATGGGAGAGAAAGAGAGAGAGAGAGGGAGGGAGCGAGGGAGAGAGAGAGAAGAGAGGAGAGGAGAGGAGAGGAGAGGAGAGGAGAGGAGAGGAGAGGAGAGGAGAGGAGAGGAGAGGAGAAGGGAGGAGAGGAGTGGAGAGGAGAGGAGAGGAGAGGAGAGGAGAGGAGAGAGAAGGAGAGGAGAGGAGAGGAGAGGAGAGGAGAGGAGAGGAGAGGAGAAGGGAGGAGAGGAGAGGAGTGGAGAGGAGAGAGAAGGAGAGAGAGATATTAAAATTACAATGTAAGACAGAAAGCCAGGGAGCAGGGAGGAGCTCTTGCCTTTCTATAACAACCCTCTTACCAGAACTCATGATGGTTCCACAAAATCTGGCTTAAATTTTTCCAAATGCAGCATCCCCAGTGACCTCCATCAGGTCCATCTCTTAAAGCATCTACCACTGTTCACATCACCACACTGGCTGCCAAGCTTCAAGCACATGAAACTTTGGGGCGATACCTCAAACCATATCCAAACCACAGCAAGCCCTCACTGAAAAGGCCTATTGTTAAGGGACTCCGTTATCCTGTGTGGTAGGCCTGGAGCCAGAGTCCTCACGCATGTCCTCAGGACCTTCTAGACTAGGTTGAGCACCTGTGAGTTGTGCTCATCATCCCTTCCTTTTGTTTTTCCATCCTGTTTCCTGGGAACATCTACTGAGGCTTGTGTAGACATGTCCATTCCAAACAGTCAGCTGGAGAAACAGAGCAACAGCTAGAGAGCAAAGCATTCAGGCTTCCCAAATCGATTTTGAAAGGTGAAAAATAAGTAATAGCAGCAACATTACAAAATTTTTGAATAATGATGAGAAGGAACGACTTTGTAGCATTTGCATGATGTTTGCACATTTATTTGTTTGCACATTTATTTGTAAACTGCAATTATCCTATTGCATTTTCAAATTTGAAAAAGTTCCCAGGTGCACATGAATGTGGTGTTAGAGAAGAATGCTAAAAGTATTCTGACGTCTTAGACTTCCATATACTCCATAAGCAATCACAGTTTGTAGTGATACATAAAAACAGTTTCTTGGTTCTTCAATTCCCTTCTCTGCTATTAGGAGCAGATCAGAGATCAGAGAAGGGAGAGCATGTGTTGCGGAAGAGTAAGCTGCCTTCCTTGCTCTGCAGCTCACCCCTGGTGAGCTGAGTTCTGAAGTCTCGAGGTGCATCCATGGGACACTGAGCGTGAGGATGTACGTCTCTGAGGATGGGAAGGGAATCCAGAGAGAATCAGACTAAGATGCTTAGCAAGTCCACACCATCCACTGGAGATGTGGATAAGGGATATGCTTAGAGTTGCCTGAGCTCTGTCGCAGAGCCTGTATCCTGAGAGTGATGACTTGTCAGACTTACACCACCTCCTGGCCTTAGTTCTTCCATTCATTTTTTTGGATTACTGGAGGTGAAAGATTATGGTTCAGCTTTTCCTTTGAAAGTTTCATTTTGGGGAAGGTCTGACATAACAATGCAAAGAAAGCTATTCTGTCTAGTCTGTCTTGGAAGACAAATTAATAATCATATTAACTTCAGTTGCCCAAGTAGAAAGAGTTGACCCTTTGCAGCTTGTTACTTTGTTACAAGCTTTGTAACTTGTTTAAATTTCAAAATAATAATCTATACATGAGCATGGCAACTAGAGTAGTTACTGTCCCATCAGGAAGTGAGGGATACATGCCTTTTCTTGCAGATGTGGCTTAATTCAGTTCAAGAAATTCTGGTCAAGTTGCTAACCATTATGTCCCCTGGTCTCAGTGGCCTCAGATTATCCCGTTTGGAACTTTTGTATAGCGAGAACTGTTGCTATGTTAGACGGAGAATCACAAAAGATGGTTCTTCCTTGGTTATAAAGACTCAGTTTAGTCTTAAACTGAAGAAGACAGTGCAATCATTCATACAATAATATGTACAGAATTAAATGAGATAACAGAAGGATTTGATCAGTTGTCCCAGACCTGATGAGATTCTATGATGTGAAAAGATCATTAACCTTTGACTAGAACAAACATTTCCTGAGTGGTTTTTCTAGATTATGTACAGTTTGTCTCAGTGAAGCAGGGAAATTTCTTTGTCAGATAACTGCCTTCAAGAGCTTCACTCAACTATTTCTTTTTAAGGCAGGACTTGATCTCATCCTTAGTAATTAAAAAAAAAGCAAAAACAAAACAAAAAATGCCTTATTCCTCTCACTTTCCATAAGCACTGTAGAAAGAATTACTTTCTTCTGAGGAGTGGTTTCACTGAGCACACGCCCTTAGCCTTTTCTCCCTACCCTTGGAGAACTTCAAATTCATTCTTGTTCTTCCGAGGTTTCTCACCCCAACACTTGGTTCTTTGTTGAATTCTGGATTTGTTTTCATTTCTTCCACTCTACATAAAAAGCACATTCTTCTTTGTTCCCTTGCATATCTCTTCCTCTACTGTCAATATTGGCCCAGTGTGGTAAGAAGCCACACCCCCAAACAATTCACTTCCCTAGAGCAGAGGTGCCAGCTTACTGTGTGTGGCACACTGCACACTCAATCCCTCATGTCTGAGTGTTTCAAGCTGTTTTGGAAATTATAAGAGGAACGTGAAAAAGGAAGGCAAGAGCCACGCAGCTGCTGCCACTCACCGCTCCCTTTCTTTCCCAGGGATCACAACTGTGCTGACAATGACAACCATCAACACACACCTTCGGGAGACTCTGCCCAAAATCCCCTACGTCAAAGCCATTGACATGTACCTTATGGGCTGCTTCGTCTTTGTGTTCCTGGCCCTTCTGGAGTACGCCTTTGTCAACTACATTTTCTTTGGAAGAGGCCCTCAAAGGCAGAAGAAACTTGCAGAAAAGACAGCCAAGGCAAAAAATGACCGTTCCCAAAGTGAAAGCAACAGGGTAAGATCCCAAGTATCTTGTCCCTCTCCTACAGTGGCTCAGTTACTGGGCGTATTTTCATGGCCTTTGAACAGGAGTTGTGCAGACTTACTGATCATAGTCTGAAATATTTCCTTGTGCAAATCACTATTTCTTACAAAACCAACATTAGTGCAGATGCTGGAAAAAACAGTGTTTTCTGTTTCCTTACAAAAAGAACGAATTTGTAGATCCAGAATGAACGAAGCTCTGTAGTATGGAGACCCAAACTTTATAAAAAGAAGCATTTTTCTCAAATGTTTCCATATTCCTTTGACTGTAAAATTACCATTTTAGTGATTGAGTCTGCTGTCATTCTGTGCACTGGCTTAAGCAGACCCCTCACTCATCCAGCCTCAAACTAGCCATCGTCCGCTGGGGAAACTCTAAGTACAAACACAGTAAGAAAGGCAGCAGCGGAGCTGTGTTCAGATGCCATGGTAGTTCTACTCTTGCCCTGTCCCTTCCTGGGTGTGTCTAAAAATTCAGGGATGGGCCTTGGAGAACACACCATATCTGGAAGTCATTGGGCTGCACATTCCAAAGGAACATAGACTAGGTCCTTATCCTCCAGTTCAGCACACAGTAACATCTTTCAAATTGCTAGTGCCTTTGTCATTAGATGCATTCCACTTTACTTTTAACAAAAGCAGTTTCTATTGCAAATGTAAAGTAATATTTTAATGAAAAAACATTGGAATTGCTGTGTTTCTTTAAATGTATCCTTCCACCTCTTTTATCCCATCAAATCCTAAAAAATGTGTTTCTACCTATTTGCATATTGGGTTTGTTCCTATGTGTTTTTTTTCTTTTCTTTTTTTTAAATTTGTGAAACCTGCTTATTTCTCAAGCATGGGGAGAGAAGATCTCCTTGCTTCTTAATTGTGCCCTTCCTACCATTTTAGTCTGCCCCCTCATAGGGAACACAGTAGCTCCTTGGAGTATTGCTTGGGTCCACAGGCACAGCATTGGCCCAGAATATGTCCACGGATGTTCATGAATGAGTGGAGGCATGTGAAATGAATGTAAATGGCTCCCTTCTTTTCGGCAAAGCATAAATAGAACTGGTCTGAAAAACTCAGAATTTGTGAATATAGCCAGGCTTCCCACAGGCCAAATTATCTTGAATTTCTTACTGGAAAATATACTTAGTACCATACTTATGTTTCTAAATAGATCTGACTCTTACTATGAATACACAATGTGCTGTGGCCATGCTGTTTCCAAGGAAACTAGAATCCATCACATATTACTGTTTCCATGACAGAGGCACACATGCACACATATGGACATACAAGGCTGTCTTTCCAAATTCCCTCTTAATTTACAAAGATCAAAAAGTTGTTTCCTTTCTTCTAAATGCGACTTTCAGAATCAATTGTGCTTCAGATTTAAAACAAAAATTATAGACAAAAAGCTTCTAAAAGCCACAGAGAAAATGAACAGAATAAAGAACGAATATGTAGTAAATCAGAGACAGAGGATATTTTCAGTTGATTCTTGAGCCCATTTTTATCATTTGTTTTTTTCCAGAACATACTTGTTTCCTCAGCAGGATTTTTCTCTTGCATGATCATATTTTTAGAAATCTGTAACTGTAGATCAATTAAGGTTGAAAGTAAACACTCAAATGCAGGTATTCTAGTTTAAAGGCATATCTGATGTTCTTAAAGGTAAGCATTAAAGCTGTTCTTGAATTTACTGATAATTTTAAGTAGAAATGAACTCCCCTAAAAGTTTGTATCAAGTGATGTGGATGTATTAAAAGAAAGTGAAAAAAGAATGACAAATATCCTACAAAGACAAATTAGGTACTATGAGGTTATACGTGAGCCAACAGCTTCAACAGTTCTTTGTAATATTCACTCATTAATTTTCAGTTATAACACTTGGTACTCTCTATCAATGCCAGGAGCATCCTGCAGTTTTGCCTCACCTGACAGCAATTGGCTCCCCTGCCAGGACATGGCTTATCATTGTTTTTCCTCTGGCAACAATCTGTGTCCTGAAAGGCATGCCAGGGGCACTGTAGACTACCAATGATGGGTTTATGTTACCAACAGCTGCTTTTGGAACTATGACTTTATTGATGTTAATCAATAGATTTTCCTTCCATTTAGTGTTTTATATTTAAACTTAGAGATGATTCGTTAGTTTTCCAAGACCAGGGTACAGTGTCAACTTTAACCTTAATTTATTTGTATATACTCTCTATTTATTTGTTCATGAGTAGTTTCTATAGACAAGAGTTAGGCTTTGTTTGCAATGTAAAACAACATTATTATTAGAAGCTTGGTGATATTTTGTAAGTTGACCAATGGGTTTTCAAATTTCTGAAAGTGGGAGAAAGTCATAATTCTTGCCAAGAAATCAGAGCTACAGATTCTACATCATTGTAACTAATGAGTAAGGTTTCATTCTTTATATGACAAATCCTTTCTTATTTTTCTAAAACTAGAATATTTTACCTAACCAAAAGCTGAAAGGTAAGTAGAGAATGAGCTATCCACTGTGAACCAATCTGTGATGTATTTTAAATGAGGTGTTTTTAATCTTTGAGTGTTTCCAGCTGTCAAGGTTATAGAGCAGGAAGAAAAACTACATTGAAATCAATGATTCTAATTATAGTAGATATGAGATGGACCCTTCAAAATAAGAGTATTCATGAAATGATTTAAAAATTGCAAGTCATCTGTCATTTTATAAGGAGAGTACTTCATCCATACTCATTTTTTGTTCCTATTTTAAGACCTAAATTCTAGCTGATAGAAAAGATTATCATCTCTTTAGGATGTATTTGCTTAACATGTTTGGTTTCTAAAATTTAATAGGTTTTAATAACCTTTTACTCCCTTCAGAAAAGATAATCTTCCAATAATGAAATGAAAACTGTGTGTAAATGTTAAAATGTAAGTAAAGCAGTCAAACTATTTTACACTAAGATCTTATTAATTCACTATATATTTAAGCTCCTTTGCATATCAGTATGCTAACTGTGTTATTTCTATTACCCGTATTCATCCACTCTGGAATGAAAATAATGTAAAATTGTGATGGTTCTTGATTTCAGGCTAATCCAAGAAAGTTACAGACTGTGAATACTCCCAACCATGGATGTCCTAGGCACCAAGAGCAGATTAGTTTTGTAAATTATTGGCAGTGTTTATAGAGAAGCAAGTTTGTCTTTCCTCTGGGTAGGTTTCCCTTCACAAGACTTCGGAGGCACCATCTTAGATTTTTAGTTTCATGGAGTCATTTCTCAAATACACAACACTGACCAAAAGGGTCTAGAGAAGACAGAACATAGATTCACATATATGTGTTTCTAAATTTTGCAAGCTCAGTAGTCAATTGACCTTATTCTTCGTGCCTTCTTGCTCTTCCTGGGCAGTTCTTGATATTGCCATATATGTTATTATTTCATTACCTCCACTATTCTGTTCTCTGTGTCTTAAAACACCTTGTTTCTTGGGCCATGACTTCCGCCTTCAAGACCCAAGCCTATTGTTCTTCATTACCTTGTTTTTGATTTTCACCTACCATTTGTCTGCATCCTGCCTCCCTCACTCCCTACTACAGTTTGTCTCTGTTCTACCAACTTCCGTGGCACATACTGTATGCTTGTAAAATAGCAAATCACTCACAATCCTTGGGTTTGATAAGCCTACCCTAGCCAACAGCATCTAACTGCTTCTATCTCCCTAAACATATGCCCTTGTGATTCTGATCCGGCAAATGCTTGTGTAATGTGAATCCATGAATAAGAGGCATTTGTCATACATTTGGTCCCATTAGACCTGTATGTTTTCTTACTTTCCTGCTGGAAAAGAGGACAAGGATCATAAATGTCATCTTTTAAAAGCCTGCTGAAAGTGAGTCATGAGAACCATGAAAGTTCATCATTATTTCCTTGGTATTTTATTCCCCAAAGTTGTTAATTTGAATCCCCTGGATTTTGATAAAAGGAGCTTTTCATTTGGTATTTTTGATAACTAGAAAAAGATCATATTTAAAAATGTATTTTAGGGGCAACATGTAGTCTTTAAAAAAACACATTTTTGCTGGTTGTTTGATGTTTCACCTGGTAGAACCCTTTGGGTTCAGGACCCTTTTTGAACCCATCTCTGTGGTCATATAACTGGTACAGGGCATGAAAATGGTGTGCAGCAAGTGTGATGATGTTTTCCATGAGTATTCTTGAATAATTTTAGATCCTGTTCATGTGAGGTGTCCCATCTTACAAAGTATATGACTAAGATGTTCATCTCACAGTTTTGTTGTTTAACGTAGGATATAGAGAGAACTTTTACTTTTTTATGTTTATAAGGTTAATAGATTCCATGTATTATATAGATTTAGGAATATGGTGATACTTCCCATAATACCCTTGCTCCCACCTTCCTTTTTCCTTCCTTTCTTACTTTGTCTTTTAATTTTTACAATGAAATTCTTGCAGTTTATTTTACAGTCAGAAGCTTATCCCTCCACTAAATGAAGAATTCAACAGATAGTGAGAAGAAGAAAAAAAAAAAAAAACTGTCACCCAACAGTGGAGACAAGGGCTGTAAGCAATAATCAGATCTCAAAATGTCAATTTTACACATATACATTATATATTATATTTTTCGTACACTATTTAGTTACCACGGATCAGGGAAAGCAGAATATTTGTATTTTGGACTGACTTTTTTTCACTAAATGTAATAGATTCCAGTTGCATACATTTTGTTGTGAATGACAAGATTTCATTCTTTTTTATGGCTGAGTATTATTCCATAGCATATATATATATATATATATATATATATATACACACCACCTTTTCTTTTTCCAGACATTGCTTTTTGAACATTTGTGTTAATACCAAATCTTAGCTATCATAAAATGAGTTTCAGTAAACATGAGGGTACATATAACTTTTTCATATGCAGATTTCATTTCTTTGGAGTAAATTCCCAGGAGTGGGATGGCTGGGGCATATGGTAATCCTATTTTAAGATTTCTGTGGTATCTTCACACCATCTTTCCACAATGGCTGTACTAATTTACATTCCCGTCAACAGTGGATTAGAGTACTTTTTCCCCCCAACCTCACCAGCATTTATTATTTGTTGATTGCACTATGACAGTCATTCTAACTGGGGGAGGTGAAATCTCATTGTGGTTTTGATTGGCATTTCCCTGATGGCTAGTAATCCTGAGCATTTTTTCATGTGTCTTTTGGCCATTTGAATTTTATCCTCTGAAAAATGGTTGTTCAATTCCTTTGCCCATTTCTTAACTGGATTGATTGATTTGTTGGAGTTTCTTGAGCTCCTTATACATTCTGGATGTTAATCCTTTATAAGTTGCATGGCTGGTAAATATTTTCTCCCATTATGTTGGTTGCCTCTTCACTTTGAGTGTTCTCTTTGCAGTGCAGAAGCTTCTTCACTTGATATGATCCCATTTGTCTATTTTGCTTTTATTGCCTGTGGTTCTGGGGTCTTTCTAAGAAATATTTGCCTATTCAATGTCTTGCAGCATTTCCCCAAGATTATCCTCTAGTAATTTGATGGCATTAGGTCAAGTATTTAGATCCTTGATCCATTTTAAGTTGATTATATATAAGCTGTAAGGCAGGAGTCTTATTTCATACTTCTGCATGAAGAGATCCAAATTTCCCAGCACCATTTGTTGAAGAGACTGTCCTTTCTCCAGAGACTGAATGTATCTCCTTTGTCATAGATTAGTTGGTTGTAGATGTGTGGATTGATTTCTGGGGTATCTATTCTGTTCCACTGGTTTACATGTCTATTTTTGTGACAGTACCATGTTGTTTTGATTATAACTGTCCTTCAGTATGTCTTGAAATCTGGTATTGTGATGGCTCAGGCTTTTTTTGTTGTTATTTAAAGATTGCTTTATCTACTTGAAATCTCCTGTGTTCCTTTATGAATTTTAGTTTCATTTTTTCTAGATCTGAGAAGAATGTATTTTTATTGGGATCATACTAAATCTGTAAATGCCTTCAGTAGTGTGAACATTAAAGGATATTAATTATTCCAATCCATGAACACAGAAGATGATTCCAATTTTTGGTGCTTTCTTTTATTTTTTTCTTTAATGTTTTATAATTTTCATCATAGAGAACTTTCACTTGGTCAATTTATACCAAGGTATTTAAAATGTTTATATTTATACTGTGAATGGTACTGATGTTACAAGTTCTTTCATCCATAGCATTTTCTATGTATACAAAGACTATTGATATTTGTGTGATAATTTTATAACCTGCAACTTTACCAAACTTTTGTGGGTTCCAATGGTCTCTTTTGGTTTCCTGGTATATAGGATAATGTCATCTATGAACAAAGATAATTTGACTTCTTCCTTTCCAATTTGTATCTCGTTGATTTTTTTCTTGATTAATGGCTCCACCTAAAACTTTCAGAACTATATTGAATAGCAAGTTGACATCCTTATCTGGTTCCAGATCTCAATGGAAATGCTTCCGATTTTCTCCATTCTGTATGATGCTGGCTGTGGATTTGTCTTATATTGCCTTGATTGTGTTAAGGAATGCTCCTTCTATACCCAATTTGCTTAAAGTTTTTATCGTGAAAGATTCTATATTTTATCAAAATGCCTTCTCTGCATCTATTGGGATAATCATATGGTTTTATTCTTCATTTTGTTAATGTGATGTATCACATTTCTTGATTTGTGTATGTTGAACCATCCCTGCATACCAGGGGTATGATCCAGTTGGTCCTGGTGAATGATCTTAGTGATGTGTTGTTGTGTTCAGTTAGCTGGCATTTTATTGAGGATTTTTGCATCTATATTCATCAGTAATAGTGGTCAACAGTTCCTTTGTTGTCTCTTTTTATGATTTTGGAATCAAGGTGATGCTGGCCTCATAGGAGTTTTGGAGGATAACCTCCATTTCAGTTGTTTTGAATAGAAATGAAATTAGTTCCTCCTTGAAAGTTTGGTGGAATTTAGCAGTGAAGCCCTCCGGTCCTGGGCTTTTCTTTGTTGGTGGTGGTGGTGGGGGACTTTATTTCTGATTTAATCTCAGTATTTGTTATTGGCCTGTTTAGTTTTTCTATGTCTTTATGACTCAATTTTACTAAATTCTATGTCTAGAAATCTATCCATTACATATACATTTTCCTGTTTTTCAGTGTATAGCTGTTTGTACTAGTTCCTGATAATTCTTTTTATTTCCATCGTGTCCTTTGTAAAATTTCTCTTTTTATCTCTGATTTTATTAATTTGGGTCTTCTCTCTTTTTTTTTTCTGGAGCTACATAAGATTTTCTACTTTTTCTATTTTTTTCTGTAATTTCAGCTTTCTGAGATTCAATTTAATAGGAAGTAAGCCAATTATTATTATTAAAAAGAATAAATTGCTGCCTTAACTTAAATTTAACTTTAGATACTTTTTATTTTCTACATATAAGCTTTCCGTTTAAGTAGATCTGTTTAAAATGTTGGACATTTTAAATCAAGTTGAGTTTGTTTGATAGATGACCTCAACTTACTCAGTTTCTCTAAGTGGTAACCAAATATGTTTTCTCTCACGATATAAAATCAGATGTCTAGTGGGGTGTTTCCAGTATGCACTGTTGTGAACTGAATTAACTGAACAAATTCTATTAACAGGGTCACACTGGTTGACTCCTTTTCCCAAAGCCTTCTCCAGGTCTGTGGCTCTCCTCCTCGCATCTGTTTCCCTCACTTGTGGCATACAGAGGAATAGAAAGCACTAGAGGGAGATAGACAGTAATGAGACAAGATGCCTCCTGTAGATCCTGCTTACAGTTGTTTGTGTAAAGGCAAACTTGGCTGTCTTCTTGTGCTGTGCTCCTTCTGCATCCAAAGTAGGCTCAATTCTTTGTTAGTGCATCCCCCACACATCCATAGTTGGCCCTGGATGTCTTGGCCCCACATGTTTGCTGTCTTCTGTTTTGGCCACACCTTAATTCTTCTTTGGGCTTCTCCTCCTACATCCTCTTAGAACAATGAAAGATTCCTTAACCTAAATCACTGGATGCTTCCCTGATTCTGAAGTTACCAAATAGGCTTTGCAATTGGAGGAGTTTTATTGCAGATCATTCCAGGGAAAGATGACAAAAAGAATAGACATAGAGCACAAGTTCCAAATTCCTACCAAGATCTAACATTCCTGGTTCTTTTGAGACAAAAACAGCTATAGAATTTTCCCTCTACTGGATTAAAACAAAAGTAAGAAAATGCTAATATTTCTGTGTCACTGTCTCCCCTTTCCCTACAGCGTGTCTTCATGTAGGGCATCTCCTTGGTACACACGATGTTGTCTTCGGGAATTTGCATTTCTGACTTCCCCTAGCCTGGCTGTCATCCATTCTAAGGTGACTGCTCTGCCCATAAAGATTTTTACAGGGTCACTCCTCATTTTATAACTCACAGGCAGCATTGTGTAAGAAAACTGGGCACCATCCAGGCTAGTGACATGCTTGCTGCAGGGTGAATGTAAGAGTCTGTGCCTCAGATAGCCAGAGAAGACCTGAGTGCTTTGTCTCTTTCTATACTCTTTTTACCCTCTCGGAACTGCACAGATAAAGAACTGAGCAGCCAGTGGCCAAGTGTTGCTGCTGTGGGTGCACCAAGTGTGCCAGTGAGGCTTTGAGGAAATGCTGTGGTTTGTTGCCATGATGGGAAGGGAGTAGTTATTCAGGGCATTTCTCTTCTATACTGCCCTAAAGGAAGCAGAAACCAATGAGAGTATTCTAACCAGCAGCGGGGTCTTTATTGTATCCAGTGTTTACTTTTAATCCTGCAGCTTGAGTTGTGCTTCAGAAATAAGTCACTTTTCTACTGAGAAATCACTTTTACTTCTTGTTCCTTAATGAATGTTTAAATTATTTAATGTAAAAACCAGAAAACTGTATTGCCCTGACTCTAGTTTGCATTTCCATTCATCACTGTGTGCGTTCCTACTGGGTAAGATGATGCAAAGATAATAATGACAATGGTGGGAGTGGCAGTGGTCACCTATCACAGGCCCAGCATGTGCCGAGAGTGCTGTGCAGGAGACCATTTCCTCTAGAATTTGGTTCCCACTCAGCTAGTTTGCTTTTCTCAGAATGCTTCAGGTACTTATCAGACCTGTGCTTATGATGTTCTTCTTTCTTTATGCCTAAAAAATTTCTTACCATCCTTTGAGGTCCAATGCAAATGCATTTTCAGTCTTACCTCTTGCAGTGTTTTTTTTTTTTTTAATTATTGCCCTGTCAGATGATCAAAAATCAAGCACCTTTAAACAACACCCATTTCCATCTGACAGTCACATAGGACAGAAGTACAATGCAGTGGGATTTAGCTGGGTCCTCTGCATAGATTTTCACAAGGCTGAAGTCAAGGTATTAGCAGGGCTGTTTTCGTTTTGGAAGACTCTCGGGATAAATGTGCTTCCAGGTTCATTCAAGTGGTTGTCCAAAAGTGAGAGTAACTCAAAGGGTTTGTGGACAAGTGGAATTTAAAAAGTATATTTATTTTGGTGCAAAAATTTTTTTTTAAATTCATGCATCATTTTTTTATAATGCACATTTTCTGTGAACTTATTGAAGATCATTTTTTATGGTTCCCTGTGGTTGCAGGACTGTAGTTCCCCTTGCCTTGCTTACTGATGTCTGGAGACAGTCTTTACTGCTATTGACTGCCCTATTCCTTCTTGCAGCTTTCCATGTCTTCATACAGAGGGATTTTACTTTTCTGAGGCTTCAAATCCTTCTGCTTTCATTTCTCTGACTTTTGTTTCTAGCAGGAGAAACTTTCCGACAGAAATCTTGCATTATCCATAGTTTTGCTTGCTGGAATATTGGCTATTTGGGGTTAAGTGGGGCCTGAAAGTGTTCATGGAAAATTCCGGAAAGAAATAATCCATAAGTTTTAAGTTACCTTTGAGTAGTATGATGAAATCTTATGCCTCCTCACCCTTCCTGGCTAGGATGTGCATTGTCCCTTCTTCACAACCATACTCCAAGTCTCATGGCAATTAGAGAGAGAGAGAGAGAGAGAGAGAGAGAGAAGACATTCGCGTAACCTTTTTCTAGATCATGTTGTAAGTTTTATTGTTTTTAATCTATTGCTGTGCCTAATTTATAAACTAACTTTATCATAGACATGTATGTATAGGAAAAGAATAGCAATATATACTGTTAGGAGCTATCTACAGTTTGAGGCGTCGGAGTCTTGGAATGGATGGTCCATGGATTAGGGGGAACTGCTCTATACTTTTTTTTTTTATTAAAGATTTATTTTATTTATTTGAAAGGCAGAGTTACAGAGAGGCAGAGGCAGGGAATGAGAGAGAGGTCTTCTACCCTCTGGTTCACTCTCCAGATGGTTGCAACCGCCAGAACTGAGCCTTTCCAAAGCCAGGAGCCAGGAGCTTCCTCTGGGTTTCCTACATGGGTGCAAGGGCCCAAGGACTTGGGGCATCTACTACTGCTTTCCAAGGCCATAGCAGAGAACTGGATTGGAAATGGAGCAGCTGGAACTCGAACCAGCACCCATATGGGATGCCAGTACTGCAGGTGCCAGTTTCAGCTGCTACGCCACAGTGATGGCCCCTACTATATTTTTGAGAACCCGTGGGATTAAATTGGGCCCACTAGGATAATCTCCATGTTTTAAGGCCTGTACCTTTAATTACAACTACAAAGTCCCTTTGTAGTACAGCAGCATGTTCACAGGTTCTGGTGAGTGTGGTGTGACCTTCTGGGACTGTATTCTGAGGACCACGCCTCACTTTCCTGAGCACAGTTGAATAACCTTCAGTGGTATCCTCAAGTTATACTAGAGACATCTTAGAGTCTTCTTGGTGCCAAAGACAAGTGGCTCTAGATGTTTGCAGTGCTTCCTGCGCTCTACCCACTTTGTTGTCTGAGGGCCATTCAACCTGGAGACCCAGCCTTTGTCAGATCTCCACCTGGGACCCTGTCTCTTCTCTATCAACAATCAGAAGTTTGCTCTCCTTATCTCCTCCCCTGCTCATCTTGCTTAATGTCTGCCTATAGTACATAGAAAGATACCAATTAATACATTGATAAATTATTCATTTACAAAATAATTAGTTGTGTGAAAATTTCACTGAAGGATTCAGATATACTTAGTGTTGAGCTGAAACAAGTATTGGGCTTTTCACATACAAAAGAATGATAAGGCAGATTGGTCCTCCAGCAGCGGAATGTAGGGCATGCTGGAGTAAGTGCTCAGGAGACTGTGGAATGGACTAGAGCCCATGGCAGGGACTGATACTGCTCAGAGAGGAACCTTCAGTCTGTCCCTAGAAAGAACCCCCCTGGGATCCTAAGTCTCAAGATTTTATGCTGAGAGTTCCATGGGAAGCCAAAGAAGAAACGGACCATTGGCATCACCATGAAAGTTCTGAAGCTGTGTTTAACACACAATAAAATGGTATTTTACAGTTTGGCTCTGTTATGGAGAGGAATTTTAGTGTATCTTATATAAGCTCTTGAAAAGAGGTCTCCTGTAGGAGCAGGATTGGACAAGGAGATCCTGCTTGAGTGGAGTATCTGTATTTACCCCACTGACTCCACCTAGAGATCCTTCGGTCAAAGGACTATCCACTTGTTGCTACATGGCAACTTGGATTTTTTTTTTTATCATGAGAAAAGGGGGCAAACTGACTTCCAAAGAAGAATGGAAGAGTATGTAATATTCCCCTGTCTCATCCACAGGGAATATATTGCAAGATCTCCAGTGGATGCCTAAAACCACAAAGAGTACTTAATTACATAGACACCATTTTTATTACACATAAACATCTATGGTGGTGTTTCATTCATAAATTGGGCACAGTAAGAAAATAATTATAATTACTACTAATAAATGGAGCAATTATAATGTACTGTAATATGAAAAGTTATGAGAATTTGGTCTGTCTCTCAAAATGCCATGTATTGCATTCAGCCTTCTTAGTACAATGTGAGCTGACACAGGGCCTACATGAGAGGAAGAAAGGTGAGTGATGTAGGTGTTGTGATGTGGAATTAGGATGCTGTTGACCTTCTGATCCTACATCAGAAGAAGGATCATTGAACCATGATGATGCCATTTGATTGCAGATAACCAGAACTGCAAAGAATGAAATCATGGGTACGTATGGAGGAGCAGCTGTAGATTCTATATAGTGCATAGTCATTGAAAGTGGTTATTATTAAAGTTAACATTTTGAAAAACTGTTTTCTCTTCAGTAAGGACTTGTGTCAAGTGAAATTTCAATATGAAAAAGCAGCCCATTCTATATTTTTCTAATTTCCTTTATGAGAAATTTTAAATCAGATAAATAAAATCTCTAAACTGCAGTTAAGCCTCCAGAATGGTATGTTTCCCAATAAAACAGGCTAGGTTTCACATACACACATTTTTCTCATACAGTATGTCATATGATTGTATAACATCATTTTATCCTGGGTTGGGTTTCCTTATTAAAATTAGATTTATCAGCATGCTACCTGCTTAATTGTGCACATTTTCTTCAAATTAGGTGGATGCTCGTGGAAATATTCTGTTAACATCGTTGGAAGTTCACAATGAAATGAATGAAGTCACAGGCAGCATTGGTGATACCGGGAATTCACCAATATCCTTTGACAACTCAGGAATCCAGTACAGGAAACAGAGCATGCCTAGGGAAGGGCATGGGCGATACATGGGGGACAGAAGCATCCCACAAAAGAAGACCCATCTACGGAGGAGGTCTTCGCAGCTCAAAATTAAAATCCCTGATCTAACCGATGTGAATGCCATAGACAGATGGTCCAGGATCGTGTTTCCATTCACTTTTTCTCTTTTCAACTTAGTTTACTGGCTGTACTATGTTAACTGAGTGACTGTACTTGATTTTTGAAAGACTTCATTTAACACTGAGAGAAATATTACTCTGCCTGTCAAGTTTTTATACCTGTACACACACACACACAGACACACACATATATACATACACAATTGTATATATATGTGAACTTTCTCAGCATATATATAAAATACACGTGTATATGAGCGTGTATGTGTATGTGTTCATACACACAGGTATAAGTTCCTATGTGTATGTAGAACAAATACACATATACATTTGCAGCTATGGACAATTTAACACAGGATGCATACTAAAGAAAGTCATAGTTGTTTTCTTTTTTAATTGAAAGGGACAAGTATCTAAATATTATGCCTTGAGAATGAGGGCGTGAAACACAATATCATCCCAAAATGTGTCTTTTATTACCATGTTAGAAGTTTTAGTTCAAAAATCAGAAATTATTAGTTAATCTTTTGAAACTCATTCAGTGGTATTGCTAGTTTAAAATGAGTCACACACTTCATATTCTCTCTTTCAGTTTACTAAGCAGAGACTTTTGGCTTTTCTGATGATTGGGTTTGTTTTCATCAGGTGTACTTTTTCTGTAATGGTGTAGCGGATGAGGTGAGCCACAGCCTGTGTGAGCTTACCCGTTGTCTTAAACATAGATAGATCCCACGTTGCCGTCTGAACGTCTACCTATTGAAAACCCATCAGGAGTGAATGGCAACTCATTGTAAGTACTCCAATATACAGTATTTGTGCGTTTCTCATTCACCTGGAGTGGATCCAGCTTAACTGTCATGTGGGAACATAGTGGCACATTTTGTCAATGACATTTCAATCACTGAAAATGTGCACTACATCGCGTATGGATTTTTAGGCCTGACAACTTACATACAGAAAGCATAGACGTCTCAGGTTATTTGTTACTCTAAGGAAAAACCATCTAGGATGATTTTCCCCCCTGCAGTTATGTTATCAATCATTCTTATAACATTGTATGTTAATATAAGATATATTTGCATAATATGCATACATTTGTATATTTACCAAGATTTTGTTTCTTATGCTTGCTATCATGGCAGCATGCAATGTCATATTTTTCTTTATGTGATGTAACTACTTTCTGTTAACTAGAAATTAAGATTGAAGCTAAAACACTTCTAATGTTCACTTTCAGAAACTAAGATATTCCTCATGCCTTTGTTTCTGTATCTGACATATTTCATAAGCACATCCAATGACTCCTAGTCTTCCTAGGATTCTGCAGGAACACGACCAGTACACACCACGTATCACCCAACAACCCATGACCGTTCTCTGAGGCAAAGAGGGCAACCTTACAACAAACACAGTCACTTGGTTCCTCTGAGCCACAGCCTCATCAGTATTTGGACTTTTTAAAGATCGTAGAAACAAGACAAGGTGCACCGGTTTCATAGACGCAACCTTAACTTACTATTTAGATGAGATCTTTCTAAAGAAAAAAAGAGAAGATATATTTTTTGTAAACAATATTTCTATCACAGGCATCCATAAACTGAAATGACTACAGTTGTGCAAACAGGTGTCACAGTGAAGTTAAGCATTTGGAGAAAAAATTTAAAAAAGCAAAATATGCTGGAAAGAAGTGCTAAATTAATACTTTATCCCACTATGCCACATCTCTGTTCTGTTCAAAACTTAATGAGCAGAGTCTAGTCCAAGACTCCTGTTGCTGGTCCAGCATCCTCCACATAGATAGAAGCACCACCCTCGCTGAGGGCGTGTGCTGTGGGGACTGTCAGCACGAGCTGACCGCTACTTGATTTTTCTTTGTTGGCCATAACAACCATTAATTTGTGGGAGTCTGCAATAGTTTCAAACCCAGCATCAGATAATACATAATCCACAAAATCTTATGCTAGAAACAATTTCCAATTTTTATGCCCCTTTCCCTCTTTCATTCCTTTCTTACTTCAATGTCTTCTCCCAATCTCTGCTCTCTATAGTTTTCATTTTTTTTTCCTCTAGAGACTAGCCACTGATTTCTTGGTCTTTGGCTTTTCTCTGGCAATTTTTGTCATGGGTAACAATGGGAGATCCTAAAAGCTAAGCAGTTTGGGAACAACCTTGTAAGTGGCCTTATCATTGTTAATATGTTAAAGAACAAAACAGCATTTGCAACAACCTTATCCCTTTCAATACTTCAGGTATCTTTTTCTGTATTGAGTAATTCAAGGTGTGAGCTCCACATGCAGAAGAAGGACCCCAAAATGCAAATGAATGGACAAAATCTGTCAAGGGTTAATTTAAGAGTATAATTTATACTATTCAGAACTGTGACATTAATTCTTTCTGGGAGAAGTGTGATTCAAAACTTTTTTGATGCATAGTTGAGGTACCCAAATATCAAAGGCAGAGACCCTATGGGGCTCAGAAAAGCTGCAGTCTACTTCCCAAGTTTTTCTGGACATAAATTTGCATGGTATAGTCATAATAGCTTTTGAGCTTTTTATATGCATTTGGCACCAAGACTGGGATCCACAACTTTGTAGACACTGCGATGAAGTTAACATAATAGCTATACTATAAATAGTGTTTGTAACTACACACACATACACACACAAATACATACATATGTTCTGTAAAAAAAAAAAAACAACTTTTTAAGATCCTTGGGTATGTGTTTGCTTTATTCCATTTCAGAAGAAAATTATGTTTCTTCGAATAAAATTGTTTTATAGCTTCTCCATTTTTAAAAGCTATGAGAAGTATCAAGAAGAGAACTCTGTGCTGACAGAAGAGAGTTGAATTTGATTCTCTGTTCTGTTAAAATGATCTCTCATTACTCCACAGTGGTTATTTGAGCCAGTGAGTGAGCCGTGATGAGAAATTCTGAACCCAGACCTCTGATAATAATGTGAAGAGGCTGTTACCTGCATCCAGACCTCTTGAGTAAGCAGAGAAAAGTTTAGTTTGAGATATAATGTGATTTCTTTCTCAATTGAAAGTAATAAAAAGTTAATTTTATAAATATTCCTGTCTTTCCAAAATGCTTCATGGGGGCTCAAAATGTACAGAATAATCTTATGACGGTTTGCTGCTGTGACGTTCAGATATGCTCGAGACAATTCAAGAGCCCTGGTACACAAATCTCTACAGAGAAAGACAGATAAGACTTGAGCAGTCTTTAAAACAAATGTTATTCCTGTTCACCAACCCCAGGACTGTAGAGGGGTTTCACTGTCTATACCATGGAATATCCATTTCCCCTGAATCTCAAAGGAACTAGAAAGTATGCCATGATAAAATTCTCATTAGGTGTGAAAGTTACATGCACATCTGCAGGATCATGTGTTTTTAATGCCAGCACCCAGAACTTTGACATGTTCAATCATTCTCATGGAAGGCGCTTCTCTCCTGTTTAAACATGGAATTGACATTTTCACCAAGATCATCTCAGAGGTGATCCCAAAGATGCATGGGACTGGTTTGAAGGGGACAGACACCCTGCAGTTGTAGGTGTCCGTTTTCAGCATCTATTAGAAAACCCACTGCTGTTTGTCCCTCAGTGGTGTGTTCCAAAAAGAGAATGTGTCCAACTTTGAATCTCCTGGCTTGAAAGTATAAACTGGTCCATAAATCTTACTTTGACGCTATACCTGAAAACCAGTTCACATTTCTGGCCATTTTATGTAAGTAAAACTGAACAATTGGTGAAATATTTTGTTACTCTTGGACTTGGTTCTGGCTCTCATCTCTGTGTGAGCCATCAGTCAGAGTAACATTGAATCTAGGGGCAAAAAGCTGCCCAGGTGGATTCAGTTTTCCCAGGACACTAGCTAGTGTGCCTTGGATTGATTACCTCTTCTACTGCATTGAAAGGTGCCATGTTTTCCTGAAATACTAAATTCCCAACACCTGGGTAAACAGCAGCCTCCCAGAGATTGGCTCCCATACCATGCCACTCTCTAGGGACAGCCCCATGGACACATTTTGTCATTCTTGTCTCATTTTTCTACTTCACAAGTCAGTGAGTGCATTAAAGGTAAGTAAGTGCAGGATTATTCTAGTAGGTATAGATGATTGCTGTCTTGATCAATTCCCATGTTGATTTCATTTCATTGTAAAGATAAATTTAAACCTGGTTTTGCTTAAGCACATTGATGTAATTTTTGGTATTATTTGACATGAAAAAACAGCAAAATTGAGTGATAGATAAAATATGAAACTTGTTGATGAATGAATTCAAATTTATTAAAAAAGGACTAACTGACTTAAATGTGAAGACTGATTTTCTTTTCTTCCTTGGTTGTTTATTGTTGAAATGGTGTGGTTACTCTAATCCCCATCCTTTTTGGTTGCATGTGCCCATTCAGATTACTCTGAAAATAAAAAAAAATTAAGCCCAATATTAGTCTATGAAAGACTAATTTTAATATGACTTTAAAGTTAAGAAATCACCATTTGAACATAAAGGACAACTTGGCACACAGACAACTAACATCCCTTTCTGAAAATAAGTGTTTTAAGAAAGAAATGTTTTTATATTAATGGCCAGGGAACCAGCTTACCAAAATTTACTGCTCAATGTGGTATTGATCCTTATCTTTAGTTATTTCTTTTAAAAAATTAAATTGTATTTATTTTCTTTTATGTATTCAGATGGCAGAAAGACATAGAGACAGAGACTTTTCATCCACTGGTTCACTTCCCAAAGCCCACAACAGCAAGGACTGGGCCAGGCCAAAGCCAGAAGCCCAGAATTTATCTGGGTATCCCATGTGGTGGCAGGGACCCAAGTACTCAAGCCGTCATTCACACATTATCAGGAAGTTGGAATTGGAAGCAGAACTGGGACTCAAACCCACTCACTATGATAGGGGATACAAGAGTTCCAATGTGTGACTTAACCACGGTGGCAAATGCCTGTCCCATTATCTATAGTTCCTTAATAATGCAAGGGAATTTCTCTTGCTTCCACTTCAGCAAGAAAGTAGCAAGTGATGTCTTACAATGAATGAATATGTGAATGAATGTTGAATAAACTCAGATCCTCAGATATCTCAAAGCAGATAAGACTTAGAAATTCACTTATAGTCTCCCAGAGAAACTTGACTCACCCGGAGACACTTTACGAGGAATGTTTCCATTGGTTGTAAGTAATCAAAATGCCCTCGCAAGGTAGTGTATAAAAACAGATTCACCTCCCAATTTAAGTTCTGTAAGCAAGGTAACACGATTTCTTCAGTAATTCTTTCCTGTATTGTTTTATTTTTTTTTCATCATGCGGGCAGCTTTTCCACATTCCTGTTCTTCTTTGGGACCCTGACTTGGACATAGTCCACACTAATTCTTTGAGGCTAAAACAGCTCACACCTACTACACTAGGTTAAAGCACTAACTATCCTGGGTGACGAGTTCAAATGACCGATGACTGAAGAATAAAGAATTTTCAAATTCTGATCTAATTTTTAAAGCCTCTTTATTAAAAGCTTCATCTTTTTAAACAGCTCAGGAAGTCTCATGGAATGTGAGGTCTGGTTATACCCATAGAGTCTCTGCCAGTACTCTGGTCACGCTCTTGCTCCATAGTTGCCACTGTCCACACCCACAGCTGTCGCCATTTTCCAAAGCTCGCGCTAACGTCCTTTGTAACAGCTTCTTAAGAGTAGCAGCCTGTTCTGAATGAGAATACTATCCAGAGACGACTCTGAGACCTGTGATGGCATTTCTTCGGTAGGACAGCTAGCCCTGTAGAGGTCTAATCCAGCAACAGCTATTGAGGTATTCCTAGAATTAGAGGTGAATCACTCCATGGCACTTCCCTTTTATATTAACTGTCTCTGGTTAGAATCGTCAAGCAAGCAATGGAGAGGGTGCTTTCAAATCAAATGCAATTCACTGAAATGACAGAGCACATGCCGGATGTGGGTAGTGTTGACGCTGTGTTGAAACTTAAACAAGAATCTAGCCACTGGCCCTGAGGGACAGATGACTGTAAGTAAATGTCTTTACAACTTCAATCTCCAGGTCTTATTACACAGTGTTTCAGCAACTGGCTCTTAAATCTCCATTTTAAAAATGTATTAACACCCTTATCTGTCCATGAACTTTTCTTCCTCCTGTTCCACCTCCCAACATTTGTTAACTATTACTCTAATTTTATATTATCAAGGTTGAAAACACTGACACTCTGCCAGTAATCATAAAATTATGTTTCAGCATTTAAGATTGTGTTTACAGATTGTTTCTAAAAGTTGGAAAGTTAATGAACAAGCCATATTGTTTAACTGTACTGTATAAGTATAGTACAAGGTTTAGTATTTTTGGTTTAAATATATAAACATTAGACTATTTTTTTAAAAAACAAAGGCAGTTGTATTCCTGCCTAGAAGGTGGCTTCAGTTGATAGAGTGTGGCAGAAGACATAACCTGTCAGCTGTTACTGCATTATCATTAATAAGAGATTTTACACTCATCTCTAACCATAATTCAGGCTTGAGGATTTTACATAAAAAATAATTCTAGTAGTTGAACTACTTTAAAGTGCAGATGTTATAAAGATTATATAAATATTTTTTTCAAAATGGACCTAAACTGTTCAGTTGAGTTTCTTTCTAATCTCTGGATGTCTATTGTCTCAAACATAGGCTATTTAAAGAACATTCCTAAAATCCAAGTCAAATGAATTGCTTTCTCTTGCATTCCTGCAGTGGATCCCAAACCACATCACCTTTTATTTACATCAGGACTTTGCTAGGTTTAATACTTCCCCAGTCTCCACAAGTGTGATTCTGGGGTTACTAATGTGGCTTATTTTTCTTAATGAGAAAAGAATGATGTACTTTTTTGACCATGTAATTGATGTTAATCACCACTTCAGTCACTAAATTCGTGATTGAGAATCTTTTCCCTTTGCTACATGGAAATGTTTTTCTTGTCATTGACTAACTTCCTGTGCAAATCCAGGCAACTTTTTGGACTTGCTTCAAAACTCTCACTTTGGTTTTATCCCATTGGATGTAGAGATTAATTCCATGATTTTTTTTTTTTTTTTGGTAGCCCATGTGTTTTATCTTCCTGGTTTTATCCCTCTAGCTTCAGTTCTTCCTCAGATAATATCACAGGGTGGTGGAGGTGAAGGTTTGTGCATATCTGAATCCTTGGCCCTTTAGATTTCATTTTCAGTTAGCAAAGTATTTATTTGTTGATTGAATAGCAATTACCCTAGAACTGTAATCATTCTGCCATTATATTTTATCAACTGATGATACTACTTACAAGTTGTATGTCAGATAATGCTTTTTACTCATAGGCAACTCAAGCCTCAAATCCTCACTCCACACACAATCCAACTGCCCTGGTTTAAGGAAGCTTTCATGATGTCTTTCTGCTATTTCATAAAGTGGTCATTAGTGAGAGTCTTTTATTTGTATTGGTTGGTTTGTTTAAGGTGTTTTGTCCTGGGTGAGCCTCTCAACCCAAAGATATATTTCTGTTTCTGTGAATATTTTTCTTGTATTCTTTCTTTTTTTAGTTCCTCTACATTTTTTCATGTGCTCCTATGAGTCAAATTTTATACATAGTGGTCTAATCCTTAATATATAGTGTTTCTATCCTGATCCAGACTTTTTTTGTCTATAATCTGTATGTTCTGGTGGATTGATTTTAACAATTGCATTTCATTTTAAATATCATTTTGAGTTATAAATGTCATACAGAAACTGTACATATTCAACATGTGTAATTTAATTAATTTTAACATATGAAATCATCAAAATACTGAACAAATCCATCCCCCAAATATCCTTACTGCGCCATGTATTTCAGCCCACTCTAAGATTCCCATTCCTGCCTCTAACCAGCAACTAATGTCTTTAACAACTGATGTACTACAAATTATTTTCATTTTATAAAATTCTACATAAATGGAATCAAACAGTGTACAGTACTTTTATTCTACTTATTCCCTCAATGTAATTACTTTGAGATTCATCCATGGTGTGTATGTCAATAGTTATCTATGTTTTATTGGTGATTAGTATCCCATTGTATGGATATGCCAAAATTTGTTCATATATTCTCCTATTGTTAGAAAATTGGATTATTTCTACTTTTTGAATCTTACTTATAAAGTTGCACCATGTACCAGTCTTTGGAAAAACCTATGCTTTCATTTTTTTTTTTTTTTTTAGGAAAATACCTAAGAGTAGATCTTATGGTGTTTTATGTAACTTTTGATGGAACTTTTCCAAAATTATGGAAACATTTTACATTTTATGAGTTCTGTATGAAAATTCTGATTCCTCTACATACTTTTCAACACTTGATATAATTAGTCTTTTTCATTTTACCTGTTATGAGAGTTGTACAGTTTGCATTTTCTTTTGATTTAAATTTGAATAATTTTATTAACTAATAATGTTGAGCATCTTTCCCTGTGTTTGCCATCTGTTGTCTTCATTAATAAAGGGCCTGTTCTAAGTCTTCTGTCCATGTTACTAGTTTGTTTTATAATTATTGTTCTGGGAGTTCTTTATATATTTTGGACACAGACCCCTTATCAGATATATACTTTGTAACTTTTTTCTCCTAGCTCATGGCTTGTATTTTTATTCTTTAACAGTTGGTAAAAAGGATACATTTTTAAGTTTTATATTCAACTTACCCATTTTTGTGGGTCACATATTTGCTATTATAGCTTAGAAATATTTACCTAACCCAAAGTCACAACGACTGTTCCTTATGTTTTCTTCTAGAAGTTTCATGGCTTTAGGTGTTAGATTTGGACTTATACTACACTTACACTGTGAGGTATAAATAAAAGTTCACTTTCTATATGTTCATGTACAATTGTTCTGGCACCACTTGTTAAAAAAGAAACAACTATTGTTTCCCCCAGCAAACTGTTTTTGCATCCTTGATGAAAGTCGACAGTCCATGATATGTGAATCTACTTCTAGATTCTGTTCTGTTTCAGTTGGGTATGTTGACATCACAGTCTAACTACTGCATTTTATAATAATACTTAAAATCATGTAGTGTTGACTCATTTTTCAAGTTGTTTTGGCTACGTTAGAACATTTGCATTCTCATTTAAATTTTAGAATTGACTTATATTATAGGCAAAATATATAAATGCCTTTTCAGATTTTGATTCATACTGTATTGAATTTAAAGGTCAGTTTGTGGAGAACTGGCATCCTAGCACTGTGGAGTCCTCACACTCAGGGGCAATGTTTATCTTTCTGTTGCATCATGTTTTGTCATTCTTGGCACATTGTCATTTAAGACAACATAATTCATTGTTGTGAGCAGGTTTTGTTCGTTCCAGGATGTTTAGCAGCACCTGTAGCCTCTACTTACCAGGTTTCAGTAGCAAAAGCTGCCCCCAACACTTTAGTGGTGGCAACCAAAAATGTCTCCACACTTTACCAAACATCCTCTGTGGCTAAAAATTGCAGAACAATCGCTCTAATGCGCCTGTAATTTCTCTCAACAGTAGTTTCTGGTTTTAAATGTAGAGACCTTGCACATCTCTTGTCATTTTTAATTCCTGTTTTATATTGTTGGATGATATTGTAAATGATAATTTAAAATTTTTAATTTCTGAATGTTGCTAGTACAGAGAAAAACAATTGATTTTTCTATATTGACTTTGTATCTAAAAATATTACTAAACTCACCAATCAACTTTAATAGCTTTTAAAAGAAATTACTTCAGATTTTCTATATAGACAATACTATTAACTACAAATAAAGATGATTTTACTTCTCCCTTTTCAATGTGGATGCCACTCTGTCTCTTGCCTTATTGCACCAGCAAGAACTTCCCATACAATACTGCATAGAAATGATAAGAATATTGCTACTTATTTCCTGATCTGACAGAGAAAGCATTCAGTCTTTCACCATTAAGTTCATGATTTCAGTGAGTTATTCATAGATGTTCTTTATCAGACCGAGAAAGTTTCCTTCTATCTTAGTTTGTGGAGAGATTTTCATGAGGAATGGATATAAGATATTGTCAAATGGTAACTTCTACTCCTAATGAGGTGACAGTACAGTAATTTTTCTGTATTTCATATGGTGAATTATATTGACTGAATTTGGAATGCTAAGTCTGTCTTGAAATCTTGGGCTAGACCACACTAGATCCAAATGTGTTGTCCTTTTTACATGATTTGGATTTGATTTGCTAATTTTAAAATCCATCCCATGAATGGTATTGGTCTGTAATTTCTTTTCTTGTAATGTCTTTGTCCATTTTCAACATCAGACTGACTTATGGTGGCCTTATAGAATGAGCTGAGTGATCTCTCTGATTTTTATGTAGTGTTTGTATAGAGTTGGTGGCATTTAATGAAAATATTTGGTAAATTCAAGCCATGTTGTCTGTTTTTTTATTATTACTTCAAAGTTATTATTACTTCTGTATGTTGAATCATTTTGTGTGGATATCTTTGGATTATTAGCTACTCTTTCAGCCAAGCAACATTCTAATATTTAATGAGCAATTAGTATACAGAGAACAGATTGTCTCAAGCCTGGGACAGGAAACTATATTCCTTTGCTTTCAATATTTCCTGTTGTCCTCTTTCTACATATGAACAGATCCATTAAAAAATCAAAAGCACCTAAATTCATAATCTTAGTCAATGGTCAAGACCATCTTTTTTTGTGCAATTCTGATATAATATATTGTATTTGGTACTGAAATCAGTTGGTTACTAGTCTACACAAATGCTATTCTGTACTAGTAAGAAATATTATTCTATATTAGCAAAAAAACCAATCTGGAATAAATCAGAACAATTAAGAAATTATAGATCAAAACTTAGCAGATGGCACAGTGTGCAGGCTATAATCCCAAAAGGTATTCATGGGCATCACATGGTATAGCACATGTAGATTCTAAATGGCAAAGCACTTTGGATAGTAAGGTCATTATTTCTGTTGTTATTATGGTATAACAACTCATACACTATGGGGAAAATAAACCCCCAAAAGACAAAACTTCTGGTCAGATTTAATAAAGGAATCATTTTATTTCCATGTCTAAGAGTTGGCACTTGGCAATGATAATACAATGTACAGAGAGAGACATCCTGGCCTATAAAATAGAAATTTGATTATACAAATATACATTATGAAGTATAATAGGATATAAATTAATGTAAAATATGCTTTGCTTTCCCTGTTTCACGGTTTTAAAAATCATATACACTTGTGTTGTTGGATGTTGAAGTAGCATTGGGGGACCCTTTGGTTATGTTTTAGGAATATTTTCACAGTATGTGTTACTACAACATTGAAGTTGGTATCTTACACATTAAATAGCCTTTGGACATAATTAGGATTCAACCAAAAATAACTAAACATGAATATAGCTCATTCTAATAATATGTTTAGTTATATTGTTTTGGGTTGTAAGAATGGAATGGTGAAGTGGAAATTTATCAAGGCTTACTGCTTGGCTGATTGTGAATTTAGTATTTGAGATAGTCAGGTGACTTTAATATGTAAGAAGTCCATGATGTCTTCATTGTTGATTAGGTAATGGCTTCAGCTAGGAAGTACTACAGGAAGTTGGCGTATCCGGGAGAGATGCTTTCCCTTCCCAGATTAACTAGTAACAATGGTAAGACTCTTGTACTCTGATAGCATTTCCTTGGATCAGTGTTTGTGACAACCATTCTTGAAGACAGGGGAGCTACTCAAGTTCAAGAAGCCATGAAGCCAATAACCTTGCCTCCTGAGGCCACAGTTCATGAAGTTACTGTTTAAGAATTTTTAGCAGTTACCCGGAAGGATAATCCCATTTCTCTGGTCACAGTTGTCATGTCACTGGCCTTCATTTCAATTCCAGCTAAAATATAAAGTGCAGTGTGTGGAGTTGAACCTGAAGAAAGAACATAATGAGCACCATCACCTCCACTGAATCCCAGTTGAAGTTACCAGAAGATTCCCCATCCATATCTGAGAATGTGCAGGCACTTGATCATCATTGTTGTCTTTATCATCACCAGCATCACAGTTGCAGAATAATGATCACGTCACGTCAAGTGTAATGGCAAGATCACAGAAACCAACATCAAGACACTGTCCGGTTTGGATGTGTAAATATTATGCTGTGTTTCTTGGCCCATTTAGCAAATACTTTCTTTTCAGTGATAAACATATGCCCCTCATGTGGTGCATGTTCATGAAGAAAATATTCATCATATTTATCTTGTCCTTGTTCATAATAGTGGTAGGGGGCTTTTCTATACCCTTCTGTCTTGCTGTAGGTGTCATTTATCATCCTGTAGATGTGAATGCTGTAATAGGCATCCATGGCCAGAATGAAGGTAAACCACCCTGTGCTGAGATAAGAGCCACATTAGACTCTGTCTTTCCGTTTCCTTGTTAAAGACTCCATCACAGTAACTCACATGTTTCTTTGTGGTCACATAGATTTGGGCATTTGGATAGACATCAACCTTCTTTTTCAACATGTTGTAAATGATGCCATTGTAATGCGTCTATCTTTCATCGTAATTGCAGAAAGCCCCCCAAAATGGTAGTGTTGGATTCCTTGAAAAAATAAGATTTTTTTTTTTAACAAAAGAGGAACACTGATATGGGACACAACTCAAATCATTGTCATGTGACCAACATCTTCGTAACTCTTGGTGGGGACATTGTTCATTCTCCAAATGCAGGACAACTGATCTATCTCATTGCCAACGTCTGGCCAATCATCTGACCTGAATTTGACACCATGGCACCAAGGTCACGGTCCAGTTGCAAAGGCTCTTGGGTCCTCGCATTCAAGTATCCATAATGAGTTCAAAGGGGCCGCCTGCACAGGTGGGAGAACAGTATCCAATTTGCACCAGGTTGTCCAAAACAGTTTAGTAGCAAGGGGAAATTCACTTCATTTACAAGATGCATGACCAGCAGGAAGAGAAATGCTGCTATGAAACTCAGACTTCCTCTTCAGGATGCAGGCAGTGGCACTCCCCAGCTCTCCTGCCGCAGAGCAGCCGGCACGCTGGGTCAGGGGCAGTTGGAGGCTGGCACTGCACTAGGACTGCTCCAGCACATATTCCCATGGATCTGTCTTCTTGTTTTCTGTTTCTTTATTTTTTAAGATTTTATTTATTTTATTTGAAAGTTAGAGTTACAGACAGTGAGAGAGAGAGACAGAGAGAAAGGTCTTCCTACCATTGGTTCACTCCCCAAATGGCTGTAATGGCCAGAGCTGCATCAATCCGAAAGCCAGGAACCAGGTGCTTCTTTCTGGTCTCCTATGTGGGTGCAGGGGCCCAAGGACTTGGGCCATCTTCTACTGCTTTCCCAGGCCATAGCAGAGAGCTGGAGAGGAAGAGGGGCATCTGGGACTCGAACCGGCGCTCATATGGGATGCTGGTGCTGCAGGCGGAGGATTAACCTACTGCGCCACAGTGCCGCATCCTCATTGTTTTCTACTCTAATCTTCATCAATCTTTTTCTTCTTTTCACTTTGGGTTAACTTTGCGCTTTTCTAGGCTCTTAGGTAGATCTGAAGACATTAATTTGAGAATTCTTGTTAAATATGGCTATAAATTTCTCCCTATGTACCACTTTACCATTTCAGTTTTTACTTGTGTTTTAATTTTTATTCGATTCAGAATATGTTCTAATTTTCCTTTTTTATTTTTTTTGAAAGATTTTATTTATTTGAGAGGTAAAGTTACAGACAGTGAGAGGCAGGAACAGATAGGTCTTCCCTCCACTGGTTCACGCTGCAATTGACTGCAAGGGCAGGAGCTGTACCAATCCAAAATCAGGAGCCAGGAGCTTCTTCCAGATTTCCCACAAGGATGCAGGGGCCCAAGCACTTGGGCCATCTTCCACTGCTTCCCCAGGCAATAGCAGAGAGCTGGATTGAAGAGGAGCAGCCAGGACTAGAACCAGCGTCTATATGGGATGCCGGCACCACAGGTGGAGGGTTAACCTACTGTGCCACAGCATCAGCCCCTCTGATGTTCCTTTCAGTGTCTCCTTTGATGCACGACTGATTTAGCATTGGTTTTGGTTGCAACTACTGTGCACTTTCTATGTATCTTTCTATTCTTTTTGTCCCCAACTTAATTCCAAAGAAATGAGAGAACACACATTATATCACTGAAAAACTTTTAAATATATCAAGACTTGTTTCATGGTACAGAGTATGGCCTATTTTGGTCAAAGTTTCTTGAGCACATGAGAATAATATTCATTCCACTGTTGGATCAAGTGTTCTATAAAATGTCAATTAGATCATATTAGGTGATTGTATTGTTCAAGTCTTCCATATCCGTATTAATTTTCTGTGTACTTGTCATCACAATTATTTGAGAAGTGTGTTGAAATAGATAAAATTGTTAATTTTCTATTTCTTATTGCATTTTATTTTTTTAAATAGTTATTTTATTTATTTGAAAGTCAGAGTTACACAGAGAAAGAAGAAGAGGTCTTCCACTCCGCTGGTTCACTCCCCAAATGACTGCAATGGCCAGAGCTGAGCTGATCCGAAGCCAGGAGCCGGGAGCCTCCTCCAGGTCTCCCACATGGGTGCAGGGGCCCAAGGACTTGGGCCATCTTCCACTGCTTTCCCAGGCCACAGCAGAGAACTGGATCGTAAGAGGATCAGCTGGGACTTGAACTGGTGCCCATATGGGATGCCAGTGCTGCAGGCTGGGGCTTTAACCTGCTGCGCCACAGCGCCGGCCCATCTTATTGCATTTTATTAATGTTTGCTTCAGATAGTTTGAAGCTCTATTATTAGTTACTTAAACATTGAGGACTATTATATCTTTTAGTGAATTATTTGTTTAATAATTTTGTCCTAAATTTTATAAAGTCTCCTGGATTTTCTCTGTCCAGTTTTTTTTTTTGCTCATTTGTTTAGAATTAGCACTATATATATATATTCCTATTCATTTTATTTTAACCTGTATGTGTCCTTATATTTTTTTTTTTTTGAAGTCATTCTTTTTTTTTTTCTTTTTAAGATTTATTTATCTGAAAGTTAGAGTTACACAGAGAGAAAAAGAGGCAAAGAGAGAGAGAGGTCTTCCACCAGCTAGTTCACTCCCCAGTTGGCCACAACGGCCGGAGCTGTGCCATCTGAAACCAGGAGCTTCTTCTAGGTCTCCCACAGGGTGCAGGGGCCCAAGGAGTTGGACTATCTTTTACTGCTTTCCCAGGGCATAGCAGAGAGCTGGATCGGAAGTGGAGCAGCTGGGACTTGAACCAGAGCCCATATGGGATGCTGGCACTGCAGGCAGCAGCCTTACCCGCTATGCCACAGCACTGGCCCCCAAAGTCACTCTTTCACAGTAACAGAGCTAATTATTCTGGGAGTTAGAATTTAAATGCAAATATTTCTGATTCCAATGCCTGTGCCTTCCCTGGGTATGTGTCCTTATATTACAGTGCAATTCTTTTAGGCACATATAGTTGGGTCATATAGGAACATATAGCTGCTTTTTAAATCTGATGTGACGATCTGTTTTTACTAATTGGGATGTATAGGTCACTTATATTTGAAATGAATGTTGATATTAGATTAATGTCTATCAACTTTCATTGTTTTTTTTTTCTTGTTATGCCACTATTGCATATTCCTCTTTTTGAGTCATTGCTCTTAGAATATTAAAGCTTTTCTAGGGTCCACAAAGTATTTATTTTTAATTGCCCTTTTTCTCTTTGCTTTTTTTTTATGCTGGTAGTTTTCTTTCTAAAACTGATAACATGTTGTCACCCATTAGTATTTTAAAGAGGAAGACTGTTTTGATTTTTTGAGGTAGTTTTCTCAGATTTTTGAGTTACCACATATACTGTGGTATTGTCTTTTCCAACTAGATTTCCTATAAATGTATTTTTCTTGGAGTTTAGCAGAGATATTTTGGTTTAGGGTGAACAGGCAGAAAGCTCAACCACACAGTGAAGGGCCTGAGCATTATGATAGAAAAGACTTTCTTTTCTGGGCTACTTTAATTCTCCATCGGAGGCTAGTTCTTCATAGGTAATTATCAATTTACTTTATTAAAATGTCTCTTGAATTTGTTAACTGCTTATTTGTTTGTTTTATCCTGCTAATAAATTACACAATGCCTGGGGTTGAAGAGAAAATGAGAGAATGGTGGAATGCATGGAGATCCAATGGGACTAATAGTTTCAACTAGAGACTTCCTGTAACTTCTCTTGTAATGATCAAATCAGGTTAGTTAGTATTTCATCTCCTCAAACATTGTCATTAGATGCATTGTGAACCTACAGACTCTTCTCCTCTAGTATTTTGAAATTGTAATAGAATGTTATTCTGTACTATACAGTATTATGGCAGCCTCCACCCCCCCAACTGTATTTGGTACTCATTTCTCATTTTCTACCCTCTTACTTTCTCCCTTCTCCCAACTAACTTAGTGTTTAGTGAACTCTATTCTATTCTCTACTTCTTTGTGGTGAATTTTTACATAATTATTCTTATCTTCACTATTATGGAGTAAGCAAAAAAATATCTAATGCACTACACTGAGTTAACAATTAGCTTTTTCTGTTAAACCTGTAGCTGGTCATAGATTAAGCCAAATACTCTTACTATATAGTTCCTTTGCTCATATTTTTAGCAGCCAAAGCTTCCTTTACTTGCCAATGGTCACAGTAAGACTTAGAATGAAAATTTAATTTTGTATTTAAATAACCCAAGTGAAAATTCTTTAGTATTATTTCTTTAGAATTAAAAATGACTTACTGACTAAAATGGGCATATATTACTGCTGAGCTCACCAAATTGGTAATTTCTAACTCTCTCCTTAGTGGAAAAGGAAGAAAACTGTTATGGTAGGTTCCACTTTGTTAGGTTATTTGTGAGGTTTATAATTATTATCTTTACAGAAAAGCTAGTATTATTTCTTCAAATGATAAGTTAATGTGAACTATAAGGAAACAGACCACTTCAAAACTGAGTCCTTAATAGACACTATTCTCCTTCAACTCCCCATCCATTAAAAACAATAATTATTATTTGTAAATATTTCTCATAAGACATCATCTATTACTCTGAATATGTCTCTAGGGATTGTGAGTAACTTAAATAAAGATGATTATTTCTAATAATTACATTTGAATGCAGGGAATTAGTGAAACTAAAATCTGGTTATTTTAAAAGATCAATAAAACAACAAAAGATTAGGCAGAATTTCCAAGGAAAAAAGAGAGATCAAATAAATCACAGAAATCTGAAGTGAAACAAGAGACAGTATTACTGATATTGCAGAAATAAAAATTATTGTAAAGGAAAATTATGAACAATTATACAACAAAAAATTAGATAACTTAGATGAAATGGACAAATTTTTAGAAAGACACATTCCCATAATTGACTCAAGAACAAATAAACAATTTGAATAAATCTATAACAAGTGAAGAGATTGAATCAATAATAAAAATTTAACCAGAAGAAATGTCTACACTGAGAAGCAAAGCTAGATGGCAATTGAATAAGATGCACAAACAATTATCTCTCGAGACAATTTGAACATCTAATCTTGTACTAAGCCGTCTTCATAAGAGCCAAGGAAGCTGAGAGAAAGCAATGTGTCTGGTTTCAATGTAAAAATAAGAAATGACGTATTGAATAAGGCAGAAAATATTGTTCCCATTACCCTTATGCCAGATCCAAGCCTTGTTTTGCATACCACTTGAAGAAAAGAAAGGGAATTAATTTCAGAGCATAGACTTGAAACCCAGTATCAGATCTGTTATGGTAAAATCCTGTGGCAGTCAAGTTTCCTCCAATCCTGTTTTGAAGCCACTAACTACAGACTAAGGCCCTACACCTACCTTAGCCTATGGTAAAGGAACTGCCTCCATCACCCCTCCCTCAATTTCTGGCGGAGTGAATGAAGCAAGTTTGCTGCTGCTCTGGAGTTGTGGGGGCAGGAAGCGGATGGGAATGCATACAATGTTGTGCCTTGCAGCTCTGTGCTTGACCTGCTGCAGTGAGAGCCAGCACAATTTGGAGCCCAAAGACCCTTATCCTCAGGCCAGTACTCACATTTGGGACCTCTAGACTTCACCAGCATCAGGTAGGAAACTGCACGCAATGGAATGGACTTGTTTTTCCACCTGCACCACTGCCAGCTGCATATAGTTCTTGCATACACCCCCCAGATTGCGCAGGATATATCTTGAAAGGAAGTAAAAATATTCTGTTGAAGAAGTTTCTGCACTCCCATGTTTACTGCAGCACTATTCACAATAGCCAAGAAATGGAAGCAACCTACATGTCCATCAGTTTAAGAATGGACAAAGGAAATGTTATAGATATACACAACTGACTACTATTCAACAATGGAAAAGGATGAAATCCTGTCATCTCAATGATGTGGATGGATCTGGCAGTCATTATGGTACAAGAAACTAGCCAGGCACCAAACAACTAGTATCACAGGATTTCATTTCTGGCTGAGATCTAAAGAATTTGGTCTCATAGGAGTTCAAATTAGAATAGTGGTTGCCAGAGGCTGCCAAATATGTAAGGGGGTTGAGGGAAGGGAAAGGAAAGGGAAAATTTATTTAACGAGTACTGTTACATTTATATAGGAGTAGAGTTCTATAAATAATAATATAAATAAATATGAAGTACTATATTTCTTAAAAGCTAGAAAAAGGGTGTTTCACCACAAAGAAATTAGTATTTGAGGAGATAGACTTATTTACTCCTGACTTGAACTGCATACATCGTTAAATATCACATGATACCCCAATAAATACGTGTGATTTTTATAAATTAGTTACAGTTTTAAAAGTAAAGCTCAGTCCTAAATGGTGTCATTGCTCAATCTACAAAACATTTAGGGAAGGAATAAAAAAATAAAATTTTCACAAACATTTTCAAAACTGAGAGGATAACATTTCTCAAATTATTGTAAGATTACCATATTACTTTTATACCAATACTAAAGACATCTCAAGAAATTAAACCACAGATCACTATCTTTTATGAATATAGATGTAAACATCATCAACAAAATTCTAGCAAAGTCTACCAAGACATAACAAGAATTATAACCTGACAAAGAATTTATTTCAGAAATTCTCAAGGTTGATTTAACATTAAAAAATGCAGCATGTCCTAGAACAGAAAATAAAAACCACATGATTATCTTAATACATGAAGGAAAAGAAAGAAAAATACAGAAACTATTCATGATTTTAAAAAATCAACAAACTGGGGGAATAAAGACATTTCAATCTGATAAAAAAGGATCTACAGAAGTCGACTGCTAGCAGCATGCTTAATGTAGAAGGAGCAGGTGCTCTCTCTCAAAATCAGGAGCACGTCTAGGATAACTACTCTTGCCACTTCTATGCAATATTGCAATGTATGTTTTAGCGAGGACAACTAGACAAGAGAGAGAAATAAAAAAAAAAATCCACATAGAAAAAAGAAGTAAACCATATGCATTTACAGAATACATGATTATCTATACAATGTCCCGAAAGAATTCACTAAAAACTAAGAATTAGTTTAGCAAGGTTACAGAATACAAGATAAAAACATAAAAAATCAATTGCACTTCTATACATATACAATGAGACTTCACAAAAAATGAAATTAAGAAGACAATTCCATTCACAAGATCATCAAAAGGAACAAATACCTAGGACTAAATTTAGTGAAAAAGTGCAAAACTGTGCTCTGAAAATAAAGGAGTTCTAAATAAATGGGAAAAAAAATCCATGTTCTTGGAACAACAGTCTTAATACTGTTAAAATGGCAATATTCTCCAAAATGTTCTATAGATTCAATATTATCTCTAAAGCAATCCCAAATGACATAGAAATTGATGATTCTAAAATTCATATGACATTATAAGAGGAACAAAATAGCCTAATAATCCTGTAAAAAGAACAAACTATTAACTATATTTACTGATTTTAAAAATTTATTACAAAGCAATGGTAATCAAAATAATGTAGTACTGTCACAAGGATACAAACATAGATCAATGAAATGGAGTAGAGGGTCTATGAATAAATTAGTATATCAATTATCAACTGATTTTTTGACAAGGTCACCAAGATCATCTAATGAAGAATGAGCAGTCTTTTTAATACATGACTTAGAGACATTTAATGGCTACATGAAAAAGAATAAAGGTGAAGCCTTACTCAAATCACATTTAAGATTAACTCAAAATGAATCAAATATCTAAATGTAGGAAGATAAATATTTTTTGCCTTAGATTTACTAAATATGACATCAAAAACACAAACAATAAAAATAGATAAATTGGGCTTTTCAAAATTAAAAAAAAATCTAGTTCAAAGAGCAATATCATGAAAGTGAATAGATTGTCCACAAAATGGTAGACAATATTTTTGATTCACATATTTGAAGAACTTGCATCTAAAATACAGGAAGAATTCTTATAGCTCTAATAAAAAGACAAGTGACACAGTTGAAAAATGAGTAATAAATCTAAACAGACATTTTTCAAAGGTAGCAATATTAATAGCCAACACTTGAAAAAATGTTAAATATCATTAGTCATCACAGAAATGCAAACCAAAACCCCTGTGAGATACGACTTCATACCCACTCTGATGGCTGGAACCAGAAAATCGAGTAACAAGTATCGGTAGTTTGAGAAGAAATCAGAACCCTTGGGGTTGGTGCTATAGGGTAATGGACTAAGCCTCTGCTAGCAGTGCCAACATCCTAAGAGTGCTGGTTCTAGCCCTGGCTGCTCCTTTTCCAGTCCAGCTCTCTGCTATGGGAACAGAAGAAGTGGCTCAACTGCTTGGGCTCCTGAACCCACATGGCAGACTAGGAAGAAGCCCCTGACTCCTGATTTCGAATCGGCTCAGCTCTAGCCATTGGGGCCATTTGGGGAGTAAACCAGTGGATGGAAGACCTTGCTCTCTGTCTCTCCCTCTCTCTGTCTCTAACTTTACCTCTTAGATAAATAAAAATCATAAAAAAAAAAAAAGAAATCAGAACCCTCACACACCTTTTTGGGGGATGTAAATGTTGGAGACACTTTTGAAAAATATGTACAAGTTTCAAAAGTGATTAAAGATAGGATTAAATTTTGATGTAGCAATTTTGTATACAAAAAATGAAATGAAACACGCATGTTCACACAAAAACTTGTACATGAAAATTTATAACAGCATTATTCATAACAGTGTGAAGACGGAAACAACCTAAATGCTCACCAATAGATAAGCAAAATGTGGGGTATCTGAACAATGGAATGTTAACTGGACATAAAAAGTGAATGAAGTACTGATACATGCTTCAACATGCATAAACCTTGAAAACATTATTGTAAGTGAAAGAAATGTCATAAACTACTGTATACTATATTATTTCATTCACATAAAACTCTAGGGAAATTTGTAGACAAAGAAAGTAGATTCAGGGTTCCTCAGGGATAACTCATTATAGTAGCACATTTCTGTTGATACATTTTTTAGAGATTTATTTATTTGAAAGTCAGAGTTACAGAGAGGTAGAGGCAGAGAGAGAGAGCTGGTTCACTTCCCAACTGGCCACAACAGCTGGAGCTGTGCCAATCCAAAGCTAGGAGCCAGGAGTTTCGTCCAGGTCTCCCACACGGGTGCAGGGGCCCAACGACTCAGGTCATCTTCCACTGCTTTCCCAGGCCATAGCAGAGAGCTGGATTGGAAGTGGAGCAGCTGGGATTCAAACTGGCACCCATATGGGATGCCTGCACTGCAGGCAGCAGCTTTACCAGCTATACCACAGTTCCAGACCCTGTTGATACATTTTTAAATATTTCATTGTACACTATAAATGGGTGAGTTACATCACATATTAATTATAACTCAATAAAGCTGTTAAAATTGAGCTTGGATGGTTAAAAAAAGAAGTGGTCCTAATAAGGCATGTTTAATTTTTCTCATATTCAGAGGTCTGATATTAGTCAGCCCAAAATAAATACAGCAGTCCAAATTTTAAGGGCCCAGGGTTCTTCCCTCTTATTGTCCTCAAAGTTACTTGATGGTCCAAAGGCTCCTGGGATGCCAGCCATAAATCTGATTTTTAATAAACAGAATAAGAAAGAAGAAGTAGGTCAAGTCCCTTCTCTTTAAACAACACATTCCAGAATTTCACTTACCACAATGAGCCACAATTTAGTCTCACGGTCATCTTTATATGAAAGTGAAAGGGTGATTGTAGTCTTTATTCCAGAGTATGTTGACGTCAAAGGGAAGGATAACAGTTCCCAGTAAATATCAACAATCTCTGTCATGTTACTAAAATAAATCTTTGATTAGGGTGGCCATAAAAAATATAACGTTCTAGGAAAATCTGAGATAACTTTCTCACTGAGCATGGAGTAGGAGATGACGGGGGAGAGAGATTGCACTTAATATAAAAAATAGCAAAATGATATGTAAAGAATCTGAGGAGCACATATTCATTTTAACCAATTATCAAAAATGAAGGTTTTATAAACTGAGGAGAACAAAACTGAAGCTTCCAGAAAGCCTCAGACTTCAGGCAGCACGAAGGAATGGGAAAATAGATGAAGTTTGGCTTCCCCACAAAAGATAAAGCAATTACGTTCCCTGAAGTGTAAGCATCAAAAGATCAGGTAGGGGCCAGTATTTTGGTGCAGTAGGTTAAGGCACCTCTTGTGACCCAGCAGCCCACATGGGAATGCTGATTTGAGTCCCCAGGTGCTCTGCTTCCAGTCCGGCTTCCTGCTAATGCCCCTGGATGGCAGTGAAGATGATGCCAGTGCTTGGGCTTTGCCACCCATGTGGGAGACTGAGAAGGAGTTCCCGGCTCCTGGCTTCAGCCTGGCCCAGACCTGATTGCTGTGGCCATTGTGGGGAGTGAACCAACAGAGGAAAGACCTTTCTCCATAACTGCCTCTTCTGCCACTCAGCATTTCAACATAAATACATAAATGAATAAACATATAAGTAATTAATTCTTTTAAAGAAACAAATAAATTCTGTTCAGATCAATTAAGAGTTCAAGAAAAATTAACCCTTTTACCTTTCTCTGCTATAATGAACAATGAAATGGAAATATATACTAGGGGAAACTCATGAGTGATGGCATTCGGAATATAATATATTTTATTACACGATCATGAGAGCCAAAGAAAAGCACATATTAGTATATTTAGCATAATAATGTAATCTACAGCCTTATTTTTCTTTTACTTTGAATATGAACACGTTAATGTGATATTGAGAAAATTTAGCAGCCAGAAATGTTTTCTTCAGCGTGAATTTATGGTTCACAATTTAGGACTGATATTGCTATAAATTCTGGTTATTAATGTAAATAACCCATGAGGAAACATTTAATAACCAAAATATATGCCAACATTTATTTTTGACATTTTAAGTTGCATACTAAATTAAGCAAACCAATCCATTTGTATCCTCATGCTTACAAATATAAAAATATTATAATTTAAACAATCACAAACACTGTAAATGGTGGCTCACAATAATATTCTTGGAGATCAAAAGAACTCATTCATGAGTAGACATCATTTGCAAGTGCATGAGTAAAGATAAATGATGCATATGTACAAAAGCAAGGAATTAATTTCTCTAATTTTTATTTAGCTTTAGAAAGATGTTACTTGAATTATATTGAAGAACTTTTAATGAATCCAGAGAGTTCTGATTTTGAAACTAGAGAGTTCTGGGTTAATGTTATTTTCTACCTGTGTGTCCATGGAGTATAGTTAGTTAGCATGATTGAACTGTAATTGACTCTGGTAGCGAGCAGTGATCATGACATCTTGTAGTGAGAGATCACTGAAGTACTTGGAATATATTAGGTATTAAGTATTTTCTCCCCCATTCCTCCTTTTTCCTCTTTACGAGCTATACCAAGATTATCAGTAAAATGTAAGGCATGGGGGAATGGAAAAATTGGAAGGTCAATCCGTCAGGCCAGAGATATTTATTTGTACCATCACTGGTTACCAATTTGGTGTTTGGATTACAATTTGAGGACAACAGTTGGTGGAAGATGCAACAACTGAAGAGAGCATTCAGCTGATACTAATCTTAGAGGGTTGGCCTCACCTCATACAGGCTATTTTTATTTCACATCTTTTTGACACAATCCTAAGTGCACACACATGTCTCCTAATTGGTTTTTGATAGAGTTTAGCTGAACAGACTGGGTTGGAAGTGCAGAAGCCAGATTTCCTTCATCTCCTGCCTGTTGGCTGGGTGAGCTTCTCAAGGGCCTTTCTATCTGTCCTCTCCTCTCCCTCCATGGTGCTAAGTACTGGTGGGGGACTAATAAGCACATTCAGATGGATGACTAATAATCTCTGTACCATCAGCTCTCATTTATCACAGCCAGATCATTTGAATTTCAAATTATCTCCAGAAATCCTCCCTTTTGAATATTTATTGACATTTCAACAACTCTTCATAATTAAGTAATTTATTGGAATGAACAAGATCTTTGTTTACTCTAGTCCAGCAGAAGCATGAAGAGCCCAAATAGCAATTTCTGCTCTGTAGAAGACATAAAAAACTTTGCCAAGAAATCTTTGTCTTATTTTAGGTTGGTTATTTGCTCCTCCAACTGATAGTGAATGCCCACTTAGGACAGGCCTGCTGCCGGGCACAAATAAATGAAACAAATTGATAACTGTAGGAATTCAAGAGCATCCTGGGGGAGAGAGATGTGCAAATGATGATCAGATGGAAAGAAATGTGTCTCATGGAAGGTGTAGTGGAGAACAAGAAATGTCTAAAATCAGTCTTACAGAATAAAGGAACAAAGGAGATGGTACTTGAACTTGGCCTAGAGTCAGTGGTCAGATTGTGAGTGGCTGACCAATGCAGATAAAGGATCTCATGGCTTTGCAATGTGACACACAGAAGACCAGTTCTTTGACTTCAATGCAAATTTTCTGTCTGATGGTGTATTCTTTTTCAAAGGGGGTGTATTACAGAAACCACATGCTCATGGGGGTTTCATTCTTTAATGCAGCATGTTCTGAATACTCAGAATAGAAAGGTTCTTGCTGTCATATGTTGATGTTAAATAAATAAAAATAATTAAGTGCCATTTATATGCTTTATTATTTCAGGCATTTCTTGCTGCTAGAGGAAGATTGACTAAATTCACTCTTCTATTCCAATAGCCCCCATTTGAATTGTTAGGTCGTGAAATTCTTATTCCAGTAGTAAAGCATATGCATTGTTATTTGATTGTCATCTGAGCAATCCTCAAGAAGGATAATAAGGAGCTCTATGTTTTGAATTTTTGCATATAATATCTCATGTATTATCTCATTATATACATTAAATTAAATGTATATTGCTAGTGATTTTTATTTGTAGTTTTCAAATATCTTTAAATCAGCAGAATTTTTTAAAGTTTTGCTGTTTTTCTTAACACAAATTTAAAAAGTTCTTTCCTCTTAATTGAGCCAGTTTAGGTTTTATATTATCTATAAATATGTCATTAATAAAAATAATATTCACTTGCCATTCATTGACTGTCATATTAAGTAAATTGTTTATTTCATGCTATCAATGATCAATGAATGAAATGTTTACTAAAAGCATTTTATGTTAATGACAATTACTGGAAAATAAATATGTACAGAGGATGGCACTGAGACATCGTCCAGATACAGTCCATGGAGACAGAACATCTCAGAGTGGCAAGAGAGTTGAAGGGTCATCTTTCCCTGCAGCTTCCTATGGCCTGTGGGAATCACAATCCTTTTTTTCCCCCATCTGACTGTTATATTCAGAATTTATTTTCTAAAATCAAGCTGTTCTTTAAAACTGCTTTGAACCAAAATTTAAAAAAAGTTGAAAAAGAAATACTACCCCTGAGAGTGGGAAAAGTGACAAGGGGGATAGTGTTGTGTGCAGGCAGTGAATCAGATGCTATTTTAGGTTGCCACGGTGTGGATTTCTTCCTTTTCCCTAATCTCTCCCATATCTACTCCTCCAAATATGAAATTGTAAATGAGAAGAGAATATGTGCATATATAATGGCCTGGATACACAAATGGCTCTGCATCCTCATCTTCTTCTGATTGATAGATGTCAGGTTATTATGGCTTTAATAATGAGTAATGACTGATTTACTTAGTGCACTACATCACGACAAATTCTTTTAAGATTTATTTATTTATTTATTTTACTTGAAAATCAGAGTTACACAGAAAGAAAAGGAGAGGCAGAGAGAGAGAGAGAGGTCTTCCATCCGCTGGTTCACTCCCCAGATGGCTGCAATGGCTGGGGCTGCGCCGATCCAAAGCCAGGAGCCAGAAGCATCTTGCAGGTCTAAGGACTTGGGCCATCTTAGACTTCTTCCCCAGGTCATAACAGAGAGCTAGATCGGAAGTGGAGCAGCCGGGACTAGAACCACTGGCCATATGGGATGCCAGCACTGCAGGTGGCGGCTTTACCCGCTATGCCACAGCGCAGGCCCCCAGGACAAATATTAACATCACAATTTTCCATGGAAGAAATGAAATCTTTTAAGCTAGAATATAAAAGTCAAACCATGCCACTTGATGTTCCTGACAATGAAGAATTTGAGGAAGAATTTTTTCTTGCTTTAAATGCTTAAAATATTATTGTCATGTATTCATAATATGATGCATGGCTTCCATTTCAATTTATTTAGTATGTGGTTATCTAAAGTGGATAATTTTCTTCAAACAGGAAGTCATTAGTTCTGCGTTAACAGGGAAGTCTATTAGCTTCTGTTTGACAATGAATATTAAAGACTAGGAATATAACATTTGAAACAATGGTACAACCTTTATTTTCCAGTCCCTAAATTTCAGAAATAATTAACATGGATCAAAAGGACAGCCACAAAACAAAATGGAACAAAATCTTACAACATATCCAGATTTTTTTTTTAAATTTCATCTTGTCCCAGTCTTGGGTTGGGTGTCTTGGAAGCAGAGCCTGATAGGAATGCAAATTTGGCTGAATCATTGGGCGTGTTGTCAGGTGAAAGGGAGTGAGGGTGCTCACAGCTCAGAGTGGATCTGTGCCATCCATTGAGAATCATGGGCATGACCTCAAGTCCGTCTCTGATTAGGTCTAGGAGGACATGGCTCCTTTCTGGATGAGGGAAATTCTCCAGAGAGTGGAAGGCTATCAGGTGTCATCACCTTCTTCCGTGTGCTGCAACCACAACTGGCCTTCCAGCAACATCTCGTGCAGTTACTCTGAAAGTAGGCAATGAGCAGAATATACACAGAGCAGTATGGGGAAGCAGCTCACACTGGAAGTCATAATCAAAGTTGATGTGGTATCTGTATTGGAATCAAGCCAATAGGTGCCCTTCCAGAGGTAGCCTTCATCTGGCTCTGTGGCCTTTATAAAAGCCACTATTGACACTTTGTGAAGAACAACCTGGTTGACATGATGCTAATCTTAGTCCTTTTGGGTGGATGTAACAGAGTCCTATAAACAATAGAAGTTCATTCCCCATTCTGGAGGCTGGGAAGTCCAAGATCAAGATATTGGCAGATTCATAGAGGTTTAGCTCATAGATGGCCGCCTTCAGCATAGCTGTGTCCTTATGAGACCGAAGAGGCAGCTCTCTAAAGCCTCATTTGTCAGGTCAATAAGCCCATTTATGAGGGCTCCACTCTCACAACTTAATCACCTCCCAAAAGCCTCATCTCCTAACACCATCACTTTAGTGGTTACAAACTCAATATATGACTTTTGGAGAGTCTCACACATTCAGATCAGAGCAACATTCTCGTAGAAGCTCTGCCTACAATACTGTGGTTTGGGATGTAAACTCCCAACAGTGCCAAAAGCATCTCCATGGATAAGGCACATAGAAAGTTCAAGTCTTCCAGCTTTTGCTTTGATACATGTGAAGATAAGAATTCTAGGGAAAAGAAAATGACCAAAAAATTTGTGTGCAGTGGGGAGGGAGGAGAGTTGGTTAACAAAATAACTTGCTGTATTTACCGAACAAAAGTGTCCTAGATAGTGTGTTGTGACACAACTTGTTGCTGAATTGTCTACAGTGGGGAGGAGGGGTGGGTCCAAAACTGTGATCTGAAAGGTCTTGAAAAGTTTTTCTACCCAGTTGCCTGGTCCCAGAAGTCCACCATCAGGAGGAGCCACCACTATACCAGCATTCCACAGGGTTCTACCATGCTGTACTCTCGCCTCAGTTATACTCAACAGAAATTTTCAACAGGAATTCTCCCCCCAAATTTTGCAAAACTTTCATCTGAATAGCTTATAATGCATCTATATCTTTAGAAATGCATATGCATCAGAGAAATGATTTTCATTCAACCATTACTAGTCACCAAGGCCCAACACTATGCTGCTTTCATGACGTATAGGCAAGGCAATGCTTGTTTGACTTGTGGAAGCCTCCTTGGTGCAGTGATTGAATTTAACAGGAAATTATTGAGATGGAGGATATTTCTGAAAGATCCTTCTGTGTATAGAGCTGATTGGATAGATGAGTGTGGGGAGCAACTTGGACTAGACTAAGTTACTGGAATTAAGACTTATTCTATGCATCTGCTCTCCCACAATATGGCGCTGGGAGAGGAGTAAACAACTTCTACACAGCTGCCTCCAGTCCGACCAATAACCTGCAGAAGCTGATCCTGTTCCTGATTGGAGGAGAGCAGCGTACTCGGTGTGTGGGTAGCAGAGTTGGGATTGGTGGAAGAGGACTATAAAGGAGGAGAGAGATAACATGCACGAGGAACATCTAAGGGGAACATCCGGATAACATCTGAGCAGCCCCCGAGAGAGCCGGCCGGCGGTGTGCCGCTCCCCGGCGGAAGTGGGGAAAGTGGCAGGGGGAACCGCCCTTCCACGGAGGTGGAAGGATCGGCAGCCCACCCAGGAAGGACCAGCAGCAAACCCGGGAAGGGTCGAGTAGACAAAAGAATAGCACAGGGTCCTGTGTCGTTCCTCCGCGAATGGGGGAGCGACATAATGGTGCTGTGACTCGAATATGAAGCCTAGGAGACATAATGGTGCCGTGACTCGGATAGGAAACCTAGGAGGGAAGAAGCGGGAAGAAGTGGGAAAATACCGGAGAGAGAGACTAGGGAAGAGCCTAGGGAAAAGCCAGATGGAAAAAGTGCCAGAAGAAGTTAGGATTGAAAGCGAAAGTGAAAGCTGGAAGAAACATAGACTCGGATACGGACTATGGCGGGGAAGTTAGGAGAAATCTATGGTTGAAAGCGAAAGTGAAAGCTAGAAGAAACTTAGATACGGACTGTGGGGAGAAGCCAGGAGAAATGAGAGGGGAATATTGTTGGAAGAAAAGTTAGGAAACATACTGGGTAGAGAAAAATATGTTAGGGAGGATGAAGCCACGGGGGCAGGCCGAAGTAGAGACGTAAGCTAGGTTGGGATTCGTCAAGTCAGCCCGGGAAGCAAAAGGCGAAAAACTAAAACCAGAAGCGGAGACGTAAGCTAGGTTGGACGGGAAGTCAAACCGGGGCGGAGACGTAAGCTAGGTCGGAATCCGTCAGATTAGCCCGGGGAACTTAGACTGAAAACTAAACCAACCAATAGCAGAAACATGAGCTAGGCTGTGATTCGCGGAAGCCGCTGAGCGCAGAGAAAGCTTGCGGGGCATGAGCGGAGAGAGTGCACGGGGTGCAAGTAGATAGGAGAGCGCAGGGCTAGTGCGGAGGCCGTGGTGCTGGCGCAAAGGGTGCAGCGTGTGAAGCCAGGAAGCCGCGCAGATGAGAGAAGCGCGGGCTGAAGCCGCGCAGAGCCGGGAAGCCGCCGCAGGGCGAGGCGCCGAGAAGCAGCCTTGGGGCAGGCGCCGGGAAGCCGCGGGGATAAGAGAAACAGACATTTAGAAGTAAAATGAGAGAAATAGGAATGCTGGCAGATAGAAGTAAAATAAGAGAAATAGGAATGCCCGGAGATAGAGAAATAGAGAAAAATAAGGCCTCCCCACAACATGGCAATGAGAGAGCTTGGATTCGGTCTGCCTGATTAGTAAGACGATAAGCACCTGCGGGCGGCTAGCAGAATATCCGCTGCAGGTCACCGAAGACAGACACGTTATCAACACCAATAAGTCTCCCCACAATACGGCAATGAGAGAGCTTGGATTCGGTCTGCCTGATTAAGGCGATAAGCACTTGCAGGCAGCTCGAGCAGAGCATGCACTGCAGGGCACCGAACACAGGCACGCATCAACGCCTAAAAACCTCCTCACAACATGGCAAAGAGAGGACCCAGATTCGGTTTGCCTGATTGGTAGGGCTTGTAAGCACCTGTGGGCAACTCTAGCAAGCAGAGCAGAGTGTGTGCCGCGGGGCACCAAAGACAGGCGCGTATCAACACCAAAGAATAAAAAGAAAGGGGGAACTGTGGGGAGCAACTTGGACTAGACTAAGTTATTGGAATTAAGACTTATTCTATGCATCTGCTCTCCCACAATATGGCGCTGGGAGAGGAGTAAACAACTTCTACACAGCTGCCTCCAGTTCGACCAATAACCTGCAGAAGCTGATCCTGTTCCTGATTGGAGGAGAGCAGCGTACTCGGTGTGTGGGTAGCAGAGTTGGGATTGGTGGAAGAGGACTATAAAGGAGGAGAGAGATAACATGCACGAGGAACATCTAAGGGGAACATCCGGATAACATCTGAGCAGCCCCCGAGAGAGCCGGCCGGCGGTGTGCCGCTCCCCGGCGGAAGTGGGGAAAGTGGCAGGGGGAACCGCCCTTCCACGGAGGTGGAAGGATCGGCAGCCCACCCAGGAAGGACCAGCAGCAAACCCGGGAAGGGTCGAGTAGACAAAAGAACAGCACAGGGTCCTGTGTCGTTCCTCTGCGAATGGGGGAGCAACAGATGAGGAAGAAGAAAGGGAGGCTAGTCAGAAAATTATTGCAATGAGCCCTGAGATGCTGACATTGGTGGTGATAGGCAGGAATAGCCAGAGTGGCTACACACAGAAGTGGGCCTGGTTATGTGTGGATCATGCTTATTCCTCTCCTTATCATGTGAGAAGAACCAACAAAAAGCTCCCCCTCTGATGGGCCACAAGAGCTCCAAGGTAGAGCAGGGGTAATCATCCTATCTTTGCAAAACAGCAGGTACAAAATAAAGATGAATGTTCTAAGTCATGTAGTATTCAACATCTCCATAAGACAGGTTAGCACTGACAAAACCAAAAAAAAAAAAAAAAAAAGTAAGTAGTCCAAGATTTCAGTTTTAGAACACAAAGTATTAGCATTACAAAGATGTTGATGTGGGTGCTGACTCAGGAGTCTTGCTCCTTCCCTGGTAATCCCTACTGGTGTGAGAAGAGCCAAAAAAAAAAAAAAAGTGAATACTAACAGATGTTACATCTCCAAGAGCTTTCTTGGCTGTCTTCCACTTTGCCATTGATTTGCAAATCACAAATTAGATCCCAGAGCAGAATTTGAGTATAGTAAGACTCCTTATCTACAAGGGATACATTCCAAGACTCCTTGATACTTCAGAGAGTACCAAATCCTGTACTATGATTCTTTCCTATATATCCACACAGAAATTACATGCCTTTTTCATTTAATTAGGTACTTCTTTTACCCTGTGACCATAACTTTCACAGATTGCGGTGCAAAGCAAAGCTAGCAGAAATCTATTCTTCGTCTTTACAATTTCACTGATGGCAGATTCTCTTTACCATAGATCTTAGCAACTTTGGCACACAATTTTTTTTTTCTTTCCATACACAAAGATTTTCACTTAAAGCAACTATCCTGTTTCTTCAGCATATCCAAATTGCCAGCACCACTGTTCTTGCCTGTTGGAGCCATTAAGTAAAATAAGATTATTTGAACACAAGAACTGGAATGCTCTGACAGTTGATCTGATAACTGAGGTGGCTGTTAAGTAGTTAATGAGTGGGTAGGACATATAGTGTGGATACACTGCACAGAGGGATGATTCACACCCTGGGGCAGAAGGCGGCAGGACCACACATGATTTTATCCCTCTACTCAGGACTGCACCCAATTTAAAAGATGTGAATTGCTTATTTTGGAAGGTTTTCATTTAATATTTTTAGATCACACTTGACCACAGATAGCTGAAACTGTCTACAACAAACCACGGATAAGGGTGACATTGTAATTGCTTCTCAGTGGACCCTGCTTTATTCTACCTTTAACAGCATCAAAGAGTCACTCTTCCATCTCAGATATAGCTTTAAATTTAGTTGCAAAGAGGTACAAAAACCAATTTTGAAAATAATCATCTGAGATTCCTTTATAAACTAGAAGCTATACTGGGCACTTTTATGTGCATTTTTATTGTTTTTCTTAAATTCTTGCAACACTCATGGGAGAGCAGCATTATTAAATCTACTTGATAAATGGAAAAATCTGTAATTGCTATGCCAAAGTTACATTGTAAGTTGCAGAGTTGAGAAAAATGACTGTTTAAATTGAATTAGATTATGCTGGTAGTTTAAAGGTGATTAATATACTAATTACTTATTTGTTCATATGTAGTTAGAAAGTTAGAAATTATAGCAGCACCGATGAGGGAGATGCAAGACAGTCTAAAATAACAACAGGAAGAACTCTTGGTTTGCATTTCTTCATGGGTTGCTAGGACCAGATAGAAATGATTCTGCCATCTTGTTATTTGATGTTTGGTATCTAAATGAGTACCTTTGAAAAGTAGGATCTTTATAGTTAAAAGATAAAGTATATCTGAATGTTCATAGCATTGTTCAGTTCATGGTTGGTAGCGCCTTCACCTCAAAGCAGTGCTGATTAAATAATCCAGGAATCCAAGCTTCATGTGCACTGTGTCCCTTGCCACTGTGTCTCCAGAGGTGACTTAGGGTGGTCCAGGGATGTGCTTCACACACAGTGGGTCTGTGTCAGTTTAGTAACCTTGAACTTAGGAAATCTGTCTTACAAAGGGGGCCAAAGGAAACTTACTCTGTCTTTTTTACTTAGTCCCTTGAGGGAGACAAAATCTTTATCTCCCAAGGCTACTTGTTATAAAAATATATACTTAACAAGATAGCAAAGGAGAAATGCTGCCACAAGACAGGTAGCAACACTGTTGCTTCCAACACACCTGACCTGGGAGTTGTTAAGACAGTCTCCAGGGTCTCACCCATAGCTTCTGAGCAGGGTCTTCTAAGGATGGACTTACGAAGTCATTACGTGATCCCTTAAGAAGCACAGACTATCTCAGTGTCCCTTTGTGTCTGATGGATTGAGTTACTCACAACCATGTAAGCTGGCCAGATGCTTGCCATCCCGTGAACTGAATTGTGTGTCTCTAAATAGTAGTTAATCCTTGAGTTGATCTAAATAACCTGGGTTGTAAAGCCTTTTGGTTCACAACATAGTCCTTGAGATAATTTTATAACAGTGATCAGATGTGCACTCTCTTTTTCTTTTATTCTTACATAATCATAACATTGAAGATGCAGATGATGGCTTTGACATTCACAAAAATTTAGTTTTAATTAGCATGTTGATTAGTTGATCTAAAAATCCAGATGCCTAAATATCATGAAAGGGCAGAAGAACCAACCCTCAGTTTTAATTTTGCAAAATTTTAATTTTATTGAGTTAGAAGTGATTTAATTTAGTTGCATTGGAAGATGATTTTATTTAGCACTCATCTCATTATTTAAATTCTTTAGGAGTATCTTATGCTGCTTTCCAGGTGCATTAACAAGAAGATGGATTGGAAGTGGATAATCCAGTCCTCAAACCTGCACCCCAATATGGATGCCATTATGGCAAGTGGCTGCTTAACAGGATGAGTCCCAACATCAGCTCCTGAAGCTTTCTTATTCTTATTCTATTTTTTTCTCTGTGTTTTATAGATTTCAGGTTATATTTAGAACTAAATAAAAGCACTCTGTTCATGTAGATGAACTTTACACAATCTACCTTGAAGTTCAAATATTACCATCACTCTCTGCACTTCAAACCAAGTAGCTTGACAATAGTGTTGAATTATACAAGCACTTATTCTTGGGTAAGTCTATCCAAGCTATAAGAATACTGGATCTACTCAACACTTCCTCAAGGTCATTATTACCTCTATACTGGAAAATGAATAAAAATAAAAAATGAGGCAATAAGTATAAATATTGAGGTCAATTCACATTCATACTAGAACAAATTTTCATTCTTATTGCATAAAGTAACTCTAGTAAGCTGCAATGAACATAGGGGTATGGATAACTCTTTCATGTGCTGATTTCTTTTGATTTGGGTAAATTCCCAGGAGTGGGAGGTCTGGGTCATGTGGTAGGTCTATATTCAGATTTCTGAGGTATCTCCATACTGTCTTCCACAGTGGCTGCACCAGTTTACATTCCCACCAACAGTGGATTAGGGTGCCTTTTCCCCCACATCCTCACCAGTATTTGTTGTTTGTTGATTTCTGTATGGGAGCTGTTCTAACTGGAGTGAGGTGAAAACTTGTTGTGGTTTTAATTTGCATTTCCCTGATGGCTAGTGATCCTGAGCATTTTTTCAAGTGTCTGTTGGTCATTTGAATTTCTTCCCTCGAATAATGTGTGCTCAAGTCCTTTGCCAATTTCTTAACTAAATTGTTCATTTTTTGTTATTGAATTTCTTGAGCTCTTTATAGATTATGGATGTTAACCCTTTGTCAGTTGCGTAGTTTGCAACTATTTTCTCCCATTCTGTAGGTTGCCTCTTCATGTTGTTGAGTTCTTTTGCAGTGTAGAAGATTCTCAGCTTGATTTAATCCCATTTTTAAATTTTGACTTTGATTGCCTGTTCTTCTGGGGTCTTTTCCAAGAGTCTTTGCCCATGCCAATGTCTTGCAGTTTCCCCAAAGTTCTCTAGTAATTTGATGGTATCCGGTTGTAGAAAACCTTAAGCAAATCAGGTATAGAGAGAATATTCCTCAACACAATCCAAGCAATTTATGACAAAACCATGGCCAACATCCTATTGAATGGGGAAATGCTGGAAACATTCCCCCTAAGATCTGGAACCAGATAAGGATGCCCACTGTCACCACTGCTATTCATTATAATCCTGGAAGTTTTATTTTTTTTTTTTTTTAAACTTTTATTTAATGAATATAAATTTCCAAAGTACAGCTTATGGATTACAATGGCTTCCCCCCCCATAACGTCCCTCCCACCCGCAACCCTCCCCTTTCCCACTCCCTTTCCCCTTCCATTCACATCAAGATTCATTTTCGATTCTCTTTATATACAGAAGATCAGTCTAGCATACATTAAGTAAAGATTTCAACAGTTTGCTCCTACACAGAAACATAAAGTGAAAAATACTATTTGAGTACTAGTTATAGCATTAAATCTCAATGTACAGCCCACTAAGGACAAAGATCCTACATGAGGAGTAAGTAGCCAGAGCCATTAAGCAAGAAAAAGAAATCAAAAGGATACAAATTGGAAAGGAGGAAGTCAAACTATCCCTGTTTGCAGATGACAGGATTCTATATAAAGGAGATCCAAAAGGCTCCACTAAGAGATTATTGTAACTCATAAATAAGTTTGGTAAAGGAGGCCGAAACTGTGGTGCAGCAGGTTAACGCCCTGGCCTGAAGCATCCCATATAGGTGCCGGTTTGAGACCTGGCTGCTCCGCTTCTGATCCAACTCTCTGCTATAGCCTGGGAAAGCAGTAGAAGATGACCCAAGTCCTTGGGCCCCTTCACCAACATGGGAGAGCCAGAAGAAGCTCCTGGTCCTTGGCTTCAGATTGGTGCAGATCCAGCCATTGCAGCCAATAGGGGAGTGAACCATCAAATGGAAGACCTCTCTCTCTCTCACTGTCTCTCCTCTCTCTGTAACTCTGACTTTCAAATAAATAAATAAATCTTTTAAAAAAATGTTTGGTACAGTGGCAGGATATAAAATCAACAAAGAAAAATCAATAGGCTTTATTTATTTTTTATAAATTTTGACAGGTAGAGTTATAGACAGTGAGAGAGACAGAGAGAAAGGTCTTCCTTCAGTTGGTTCACTCTCCAAATGGCCGCCACAACTGGAGCTGCGCCAATCCGAAGCCAGGAGCCAGATGCTTCTTCCTGGTCTCCCATGCGGGTGCAGGGCCCAAGCACTTGGGCCATCCTTCACTGCCGTCCTGGGCCACAGCAGAGAGCTGGACTAGAAGAGGAGCAACCAGGACCAGAACCCGTTGTATGGGATGTGCTGCAGGCTGAGATTAACCAAGTGAGCCGCAGTGCTGGCCCAATAGGCTTTGTATACACAGACAATGCCATGGCTGAGAAAGAACTTTTTTTTTTTTGACAGGCAGAGTGGACAGTGAGAGAGAGAGAGACAGAGAGAAAGGTCTTCCTTTGCCGTTGGTTCACCCTCCAATGGCCGCCACGGCTGGCACGCTGCAGCCAGCGCACCGCGCTGATCCGAAGCCAGGAGCCAGGTGCTTCTCCTGGTCTCCCATGGGGTGCAGGGCCCAAGCACTTGGGCCATCCTCCACTGCACTCCCAGGCCACAGCAGAGAGCTGGCCTGGAAGAGAGGCAACCGGGACAAAATCCGGCACCCCGAACAGGACTAGAACCCGGTGTGCCGGCGCCGCAAGGTGGAGGATTAGCCTAGTGAGCTGCATTCACAATGGCCACAAAAAGAAGTAAATACTTTGGAATAAATTTCACCAAAGATATCACAGATGTCAACAAAACATTAAAGAAATAATAGAAGATGACATTAAAAAATGGAAAAATCTTCCATGTTCATGGATTGGGAGAATTAACATCGGGACCAGCCCTGTGGTGTACTGGGTAAATTCACTGCCTGGGGTGCCAGCATCCGATATGGGTGCCGGTTTGAGTGTCGCCTGCTCCACGTCTGATCCAGTTCTATGCTATGGGCTGGGAAAGCAGTAGAAGATGGCCTATGTTCTTGGGTCCCTGCACCCACATGGGAGACCTGAAAGAAGCTCTAGGCTCCTGGCTTTGGATCAACCTAGCTCTGGCCATTGTGGTCATCTGGGGAGTGAACCAGTGGATGGAAGACACCTCTCTCTCTCTCTCTCTCTCTCTCTCTCTTTCTCTTTCTCTCCTATCTCTGTAACTCTGCATTTCAAATAAAGAAATAAATCTTCAAAAAAGTAAATAAAGAAATTAAAATCAGTTAAAATATAAATTGTTGGTTATGCATATTTAAAAAAAAAGAATCAACATTATCAAAATGTCCATACTACCTAAAGCAATTTTTAGATTCAATGTGAACCCAGTCAAAATACCAATGACATTTTCCTCAGGTCTAGAATGAATGATGTTAAAATTCATATGGAAATGCAAGAGACACTGAATAGCTAATGAAATCTTATACAAAAAGAATCACAATACCAGATTTCAAGACATACTACAGGGTAGTTATAATCAAAACCCAGGTACTGGCACAAAAACAGACATGTAGACCAATGGAAAAGAATAGAAACTCCAGAAGTCAATTCCTGTAAAAACAACCAACTTTGACAAGCTAAAATCAATACCTGGAGCAAGGACAGTCTCTTCAACAAATAGGGATGGAAAAACTGTATTTCTCATGCAGAAGTGTGAAACTAGACCCCTACCTTACATCCTACACAAAATGGATCAAGCACTTTTTTTAAAAGATTTTTTTTATTTGAAAGGCTGAGTTACAGACAGAGAGGAAGAGATAAAGATCTTCCATCCACTGGTTCACACCTCAGATGGCCACAAGGGCCAGGACTGGGCCAGGTTAAAGCAGGGCCCAAGGACTTGGATCATCTACTGCTGCTTTCCCAACACGTTAGCAGAAAGCTGGATCAGAAGTAGAGCAGTTAGGATGGGAACCAGCACCCTTATGGCATGCTGGCTTTGCAGGTGATGGTTTAACCTGTTAGTCCAGAACACATTCCTGATTTGTGCATGCTTAATTTTTTGCTTCTTGAGCCTTCCAAGATTCCTGCCTAATGAAACAACACACAGATAGTTTCATTTCTCTTTCCAACTTATTCTACTCTTTTGATGCCTTGGCATCTAAAAATCAGTAAAATCACTGAAATGAAGGTGTTCTTCATTCAGAATCACAATGAGTTCTGTCTACTACTATGTTAGTACAAAATGATGTCTCCAATTCTGGATTTCTGATAAAAATGTGGATTGTTTCTGTCCAGCAATGATGTTTTAATAACACATGAAAAGGGTTTTTTTAAAAAAAAGGAATAGTGATATATAGGAGCTATTTGGGGCATGAGATCCAAGTGTAAAGGTGAAATTCATTTATGCTTCAAATATACTTTATACACATAGCCTAAAGGCAATATTATATATATAATATACATATATGTATATATATAGAATTTGTATATTTGAAAGACAGACTGAAGGAGAGAGAGAAGTGAGAGAGAGAGAGAGAGTGAGATTGTTCCCATTCACTAGCTCACTCCCCAAATACCTGAAATGTTCAGGATTGCAGGATGCTAATGCTAGGAGCTGAGAACACAATTCAAGTTTCCTATGTGTGTGGCAGGGACCCAATTAGTTGAGCCATCACTGCTACCTCCTAGGGTCTACAATAACAGGAAGCTGGAGTCAGGCGACACAGTTAAGGATTGTACCCAGCTGCTTTGATGTGAGATGCAGTCTTAAACAGTATCTTAGCTGCCGGTTGTGCCTGCCCTTATGCAGTATTTTAAGTGTGTTTTGTTTCTAACCATAATATGAGGTCAGGGGTGGGATTTTCCACTAGGCGTTGCCTTGTCAGTGCTCAAAAACCTTTAGATTTTAGAGTATTCTGAATTTCCTATTTTTGGATTTGGATGCTCAACCTATATGTAGGTTGACATTGGTTTCTCTAATTAAGCATTTAAACTCATGTTTCTACATTCCCTGTTGATAGATCAAAGTGAACAAGAAAAAACATGAGAAATATTCATATCATTTCTTTAACTTAATTTCAGGATTTTAAGGGAAATACATATATTATTACATTTACTTTTATTTTTCTTCCCTATGTTTTTTAACCTGTATTTGTATGACAATTGTGCAATGGTAAATGCTTTAAATGCTGGTTTCAGAATCTGTTGATATCAGTTTGATTCTGGGTTGGTCATACAGGAGTTTTACCTCCTTGAATCCTTTAATGTAAGTTTGTTTGAACAATATTGTGAGGATAAATAGAATGCATGTAGAATATATAACTTACTGCATATAAGTAAGAGATTGATATAGCTTATACTTAATAATATGGTATAGACATATGTGTACAGTGAAATCCAAAGTGTCTATTTATAGAATGACAGAAAAAAAGAACAGGTGATATTTAATTTTATATTGGGAGAGTGTGCTAAATTAGTTAAGATTAGTTAAAATTACATGCTTCAACACAGTATGAGGGTGCATCAAAAAGCTTATAGAAAATGGAATTAAAAGTTGTTTATTTTGGTGCAAAAAATTTGAAATCCATGTATAGTTTTATTATTTTTTTTTTGAGATTTAAAAGTATTTATTAGAATCAAAGGCCTCCAGCCAGAGCAACATGGAGGGGGGCTTCCAAGAAGGAATAAAACCCAAAGGGACTGGTGACAGTGGGCTTTTTAAGTACAATTTTGAAGAAAAAAAAAACTTGGGGTAGGTGCTGTGGCACAGCAGGTTAACGCCCTGGCCTGAAGGGCCAGCATCCCATATGGGTGCTGGTTCAACACCCGGCTGCTCCACTTCCAATCCAGCTCTCTGCTATGGCCTGGCAAAGCAGTAGAAGATGGCTCAAGTCCTTGGGCCCCTGCACCCATGTGGGATATCTGGAAGGAGCTCCTGGCTCCTGGCTTCTGATCAGTGTATCTCTGGCCCTTGGGTCAATTGGGGAGTGAACCAACGTATGGAACACCTCTCTCTCTCTCTCTCCCCCTCTCTCTTTGCCTCTCCTCTCTCTGTGTAACTCTGACTTTCAAATAAATAAATAAATCTTTAAAAAAAAACTTGACAATCAGATTGGCATTCAGTTACCAGGCAGGGACAAAAACCATCAAAAGACCTCACGTATAATTCTCCATACTGTCTGGTCTACTAAGAGTGGGATAGGTAACTTGCTTTCATAATAATCCCTGAGTTCAGGAAGAGCTCCCTTGATATTCTCATGGTAAATTTGGGGTCCCCTGACTATCTATTAACCTATCTGAATCCTTACATTCCCACCTACGGAAGATGGAAACCCCAAAATCTGTTATGAGGGTACTGGGCATTGATCTCTCTGGCTGCTTCACAGTGAAAAGTTGTGTCTTTGGGAAGGGGAGTCAAGACAGGGTTCTAGCAGGAGGTGGTTTCTCAGCAGGAAGTGGCTTTTCCAGGGGGATGCAGTGCCAGCTTGCCGAAGCTGCTTCCATTGGAGGTTTCATGTACACGGCCACCTAGAATTTTACTGTTTTAAGTCTGGAGAAAATGAATCTAACAAGCAGTTTGAACTCACAGGATCTAAAGCCAAGGACAGATTCATTATTAGAGGCCCTAAGAAAAGTGTCTAAACCATGAGCAAAATTTTTTCATCGAGAGGCAAATAGAAATTGACAGAAAGGGCTTGAAAATAATCAGGTGGGCTTAAGGCCTTGTCAGTTATCTAGCTCTTCACATGTGGTACATCTTAAGGGAGGCACCCTGTTGACTTTCATTACCTAGTTGGCCTGGGAGGAGAGCTGGCTTGAAGAGAAGGTAGGTGGAATTTCTGAAAGGAAAATATATATTAGTTAATATACACTTCTGCCTGCAATGCTGTTGACCCTACTTGGCCATCCCCTTGATAGCAGTGGTTGGTTTGGAAGCTGGGGTGAGTGAAGGGCTTTTCAGCTTAGAGTGAACAAGGTCTGTGGCGCTGACCTGGAACCCTTCGACTCCTGGGTAGGTCCATTTCCAGTGACCCTACTCTTGGCTGGCATAGCTGCCAGGGCTCTTCATAAGCTGACTTTTGCTGAAGCAGTGGCTTTCCACATTGAAAACCAATGCAGTAGACTGGCCTGTTGGGTCTCTTTGATGGAAGATCAAATGTACAGTTATCTCACCATACCATTTCCATGAATTTTTTTGAAGATGTCTTGTATGGATGGATTTCAAAAATGTTTTGCACCAAATATCTTCTCTTATCATTTATCTGAGAGGGAGAGAGACAGATAAGCAGAGAGAGCACCCATCTACAGATTCACTCCCTAAATGCCCACAAGAGCTTGACTGGGCAATGCTGAAGCTGGGAAGAGGGAACTCAATCAAATTCTCCCAACCTGAGTAACAGGGACCCAATTACTTGAACCACCCTTTGCTGCCTCCAAAGGTGATAATTAACAGGAGACTGGAACTGAGAATGGAGGCAAGACATGAACCCAGGTACTCCAATATGGGACATAGGTGTCCCAAAGGTGTCTTAACTGATAGAGAACAAAACAACTGCCTCCATTCTTATTTATAAGTTCAATTTTTCCACAAATGTTTTGAATTGCCCTTATGTAAGAGGTAAAATTAAAAATGATTATTCTTCTATACTGATTTTAATTACTTGAATAAGGAAGAATGACTTGACTTAAACAATGTGGGTAAAGAATGGTGAAGAGTTTGAGGATCCAAGTTGGCAGTTTACAGCCATGGAGGATTACTTCCTGGGACATCTTCAAGTTATCACTTGTTCTTGTGTAACCAATTCCTTCATACATTACTACTTTCAGGTTGACTAGGTTATAAATCCTAACCAATGTTAAATATTATACAAAAGAAAAACAACTTAACAATGAAAAATGTGTTGGAGTTTTATGGAATTTCAAATTATTAAACATTCCAAGAAAAAGCCAAAGATAGTTGGAATTTCTGAGATTTTAATATGTTTAATTAAAAGGGAAATACTTTTAACCTAACACGATGTTCAACATCACCTCCTAAAAAGTGAGAATTTAGCAGAAGTATTTGTCACTGGTGGTTTGCAGTATTCAAAAAATTTGAAGTTTGTGAAAACCAAAAGAACCCACAAGGTGCCTTCTTCACAGACTTCACAGGTAGATTCACTGTATATGGAAATTGTAGAAGGAGCTCTTCTCATTTCATGTCATGATTCAAATCTAAAGCCTTATGACATGAGAATGAGGAAATGGTGCCATCTCTCCTCTTTTTAATCTTACCTAATCCAAGTTCAGGCTTCACAGTGAAATACTTGTATGAGTTTTGTGGGGTGCTGTCATTAAGTAGTTAACTATTCCCCACCAGACTATAAAAGTTTTTTAGCTCCAAATAATATTATGTTTAAAAGATTCTTGTGTGGGGGCGGGCCAGCGCTGTGGCGTAGTGGGTAAAGCTGCTGCCTGTGGTGCTGGCATCCCACATTGGTGCCATTTCAGGACCTGGCTGCTCCATTTCTGCTCTGGCTCTGCTATGGCTTGGAAAGGGATAGAGGATGGCCCAAGTCCTTGGTCCCCTGCACCTGCACAGGAGACCTGAAGGGGTCTCCTGGCTCCCGGCTTCAGATTAGCTCAGCTCCGGCTGTTGCGGCCATTTGGGGAGTGAACCAGTGGGTGGAAGATCCCTTTCTCTATGCCTTTCAAATAAATCTATTTTTTAAAGTGCATTTCTTAAAAGTAAGTGAGGACATCTCTGAATATCAATCCCACACTTTGTTCATATCTTTCTAGTTTTAGTACAATGTTTCTCTGCTCCAGAATCTAATTTATTGGTGGCCCCATATTGCATTTTATTACCTGGTCTCTTTCATCTTTTCATTCCTGGGGGAATTTTTCAGTCTTTCCTGTCTTTTATGACTGTTCACAATTTGGTTCGATCTTGTGGTTAGGTTGAGGCCCTTTTTATTTTTCTCAAGACGCTGACAGAAGTGTTGGGCTCTTCTCAGTGCATCACTTCAATGCCTTATCACGTCTTACTAACTTGATTAAGGTGGAACCTTGTAGGTTTCTTTACAATGTTACTATTTTTCCTTTTGTAATTAATAAATATTTGGGGAGATGTCGCTCCCCCTCTTCATGGAGGAACGGCACTAAACCCTGCCTAGGCTTCATATCCGAGTCACGGCACCATTATGTCGCTCCCCGTCTTCGTGGAGGAACGACACAGGACCCTGCGTTGTTCTTTCGTCTGCTCGGCCCTCCCCGGGTTTGCTGCTAGTTCTTCCCGGGTTAGCTGCTGGTCCTTCCCGGGTTGGCTGCTGGTCCTTCCCGGGTTGGCTACCGTCCCTTCCACCTCCGTGGAAGGGCGGTTCCCCCTGCCACATTCCCCACTTCCGCAGGGGAGCGGCACACCGCCGGCCGGCTCTCTCGGGGGCTGCACAGGTGTTCCTCTTAGATGTTCCTCCTAGATGTTCCTGGTGCATGTTGTCTCTCTCCTCCTTTATGGTCCTCTTCCGCCAATCCCAACTCGGCTGCCCACACGCTGAGTACGCTGCTCTCCTCCAATCAGGAGCAGGATCAGCTCCTGGAGGTCATCACTCAAGTTGGCAAGAGGCAGCTGCTTAGAAGCTGTTTTCTCCTCTCCCAGCGCCATATTGTGGGAGAGCAGATGCATAGAATAAGTCTTAATTCCAGTAACTCAGTCCAGTCCGGGTTGCTCCCCACAGGGAGATATACTTTTAAAAATTTTATTTATTTATTTATTATTTAACAGAAAGATTAGCAGAGAAAGAGAAGGACAGAAAGAGATCTGTCTGCTGGTTTATTGTCCAAGTGTCTGTAAAATTCAAAGCTGTACCAGGCTAAAGCTAGGAGTCAGGAACTCTTTCCAGGTCTTCTATGTAGGAGAGAGAAACTCAACAAGTTGAGTCATCATCCACCACTTCCCAGGAACATTAACAGGTAAGTGGGTTGGACGTGGAGTAGCCATTCTGATGTGGGATTCAGGCATCCCAAGCAACAGCTTAACCTGCTGCCCCACAACACCTGTCCCTGAAGAGGTATACTTTGAGACTTTGCCTATATCTGGTTTCTTCTTTTTCCCACTGATTTTTGCATCTTGTTAGTGGCTCTTTCCTAGAAAACTTTCAATGTTGAATTTGTTTCATAGTAATTGTGCGTTTCCCTCATTCCTCTATGATTAATAATTGGAATTCTCTGTCAGGAATAGCTAGCTATATTTATCATTCAATAATCTATGCATAACAAAATTAACTTAAGCATATTTATTTTATTTTACATCTAGCAGTCATTATTCATCTTCTTGATTATATTACTTCAACTTTGGCCATTGCAACCCCCTTCTAATTGGATCCTGTATACTTCCAATAAGCCACCATCATTTTCTGAGGACTTCCTTACCATCTGACATCGTGCGAGCCTTCAGTCTCCTTCCATACTTTTGTAGCCCCAGCCCTGGAATAAAATTCTTCTCCAGGGAGCCCTGGTTACTTCCATTAGAATGAGAATTATTGGCAGCCAAGATACAGGCACTAGGATTGAGTGGCTACTAAGAGCTAGACTCTGCTCTAGAAGTTGGATGAATAACAGTGAGCAAACCAATCAATAGTCATGTCTTTCTGGAGCTTGCATCCTAGTGTGGGAGCATAAGAAGTCAAGGTGATAAATAAGTAATATCTCTACTCAAGAACAAAAGCACCAAATGCTCACGGTAAAATTCCACAGAAAGAAAGAAAACAGAAGTGGTGGGTACAGAATGGGCCTTACGGATATTTGAGCAGGCTTGAGGAAATGTATTACTGTTCTCCAGAGAAATAGAACCAATGTACATATATGGTAATTGGGGCACATGCGCGTGTGCATGTGTGTGTGTGTGTGTATGTATGTTTGTGTGTATCAGGTAACTAATACCTATATATCATATAATCAGTTGACTTATACATCTATCAATTGATTCAGATAATCACAGAGGTTGAAAAGTTCCATGACGGCTCTCTGCAAATTGGAAAGCCAGAGAAGCTTGACGGTGATGACTCATTCCAAAAAGCCAGAAACCTCAGGACTGTGGAGACAAGTGGTACCATCTCCAGTCTAAGGGCAAAGCCCTGAAAACCCCTGGAGAGCCACTGGGGCAAATCCCCAAAATCAAAAACCTGGAGTCTGAAATTCAAGGGCAGCAGCAGTTGCATTTGCTCCAGGGATCCACAGACAGTGTCCCCCTTCTTCTACTTTCATGTTCCATCTGGGCCCCCACCCAACTGGATGGTTCCCACTCCAATGGAGTGCAGGTCTTCCCCACTGGTGTGCCAGCCCACACACCAATCTTCTCTACGAACATCTTCATAAACACACCTGGAAATCATCCTTTACCAACTCTCTGGCATTCCTTAGTCCAGTCAACCTAACAACAAGAATTGACTATCATAGAGGGTAAAAAATTATCTTAATTATGTTGGGCTTCTGTAACAAACTACACTAAGCTGGATGTATTAAGCAACAAATATTTATTTCATATATTTCCATGATCAGGGTCCCAGCTGATTTGGTTCTTGGTGAGGGCTCACTTTTTATTTTTAATATTTATTTATTTATTTGAAAGGCAGAGTTACAGAGAGGCAGAGACAGAGAGAGACAGAGAGGTCTTCCATCTGCTGGTTCACTCCCCAGATGGCAACAATGGGCTAGAGCTGGGCCTATCTGAAGTCAGGAGCCAGGAGCTTCTTCTGGGGCTTCCATGCAGCCGTCTACTGCTTTCCCAGACCATAGCAGAGAGCTGGATCGGAAGTGGAGCAGCCGGGACTTGAAACGGTGCCCATATGTGATGCTGGCACTGTAGACAGCAGCTTTACCCACTACACCACAGCACTGGCCCCAGAGGGCTCACTTCTTTTCTTTCTTTCTTTTTTAGAAAACTTTTATTTAATAAATATCAATTTCGAAAATACAACTTCTGGATTATAGCAGTTTCCCCCCAACCTCTCTCCCACCCACAAACCATCACATCTCCTACTCTCTCTCCCAACCCATTTTCATTAAGATTCATTTTTAATTATCTTTATATACAGAAGATCAACTTAGTATATCCTAAGTAAATATTTCAACAGACAGCACCCACACAGATACACAAAGTAAAAAGTACTGTTTGAATACTAGTTTTACTGTTACTTCACATAGTACAACACTTTAAGGACAGAGATCCTACGTGGAGAGTAAGTGTGCAGTGACTCCTGTTGTTGATTTAACAATTGACACTCTTATTTATGACGTCAGTAATCAGCCAAGTCATGAGCTGCCAAGGCTATGGAAGCTTCTTGAATTCACCAACTCTGACCTTACTTAGACTTCTTGACATGGATGACTGCCATCTTACTGTGTGCCTACAGAGTCCTTTCCTCAATATGAGAAAGCAGAAAGTGACCTCTGTCTTCCTTTTCTCAGAAAGACCCCGATTCCCTCAGAGGAGTGATACCATCGTGAGTTAGGCCTTCAACATGTGAATCTGGGTAGGAAACATGCACATCTAGTCTGTAACAGCAGTTGATAGCCAACAATCAGGATAAAGTGAATTCAAGGAAGGAAATATCCCTGGTTAGTCCCTGGGCATGAGAACCCTGTGTGCTCCAGGAACACTAGGAAAGCCACCATGGTCAGAGGTGATGGAATAGAAGTGAAGGCCAGGAGGAAACTGTATTGCAGAAGGCTGAGGAATTTGGGACTTGATAGGTAATTGTCAACCCAGAGATTGTGTGTGGCGTGGCCAGATCTGATGCAGGTTCTTGGGTCATATTAGCTGCTATGCTGAGAACGGACTGTGAAGTGATGAAAATGGTGGTAGGTAGACCAATTGGAAAATGGTAGTGACCCAGGTGAAGGACTCAGGTCATGTTCAGGTACTCGTAAGAAAAGAAATCAGAAGTAGCTGAATATTCTGTATACTTCAATGGAGTTTTCTGCTGGATTCAATGTGAGATATGTGGAAAAGAGAATTGAGGTTTGGTTTAAGTGACTAGAAAGATGAGTTATCCTCTGCTGAAATCGGGAGATATTACACAGAGCAGGTTTTGGACAAAGATCAGAGCCTCCATTTCTTTACCTCTTATCAATATCGAGTGTGTCATGTTGTTCTCATGATTAAATGTGTCTAAGGTGCATAGCAGCATATGGTGTATAGTAAGAGCTAAATAGATTGTTACAGCTCTTACTATATTAACTCATAGCATGTTCATCATCACTGTTTAGGTGTCCCAGGGCCTATGGTAGAAGAAAGCTTTATGGAATAAAATAGACATTACTGGAGACCAGAGGCTAGATTTTAAATATTTATTCATTTATTTATTTTAATTTTAAATGGTAGAGAAACAAAGACAGAGACAAACAGAGATATCCATCCACTGATTCATTCCCCAAATGCTCACAATAGCAAAATCTGGGCCAGACTGAAACTGGGAGCCCAGACCTCCCTCCACATATCCCATATGGGTAGCAGAGACCCAAGTACATGAGCCTTCATCTCCCAGGGTGCATTTTAGCAGGAAGCTGGAATGGAAGCAGAGCGGGAACTAGAACCCATGGACTCTGATATGACACATGAGTGTCTCAGATGGTGTCTTAACTGCTGTGCCAACTGCCCACCCCCAAGGACTTGTTTAATTTTCTGGTCAGACAATAAACTGAATAATGAACTTTTATATTTCTCCAATTTCTTATTTTCCTTAAGACAGACTTTGAAAGAAAAATAGATGTTAATGTGTTGAGGCTATTGAGATTGTGAAATAGTTTGTAATAGGATAATAAGCTTAATCCATTCTGACTCATAAACACAGTAAGCCTTCTCAGAAGGTGGTGCTCCCCTAATCCACAGTTCATAATTACCTCCATATATATATGATACATATAGCTCCCTGATAATATATGATTATGTACTTTAAAATATTCCTAAATAATTTATGGTGGAAGTGAAAAGGATGGTGTGTACAAAAGAAAGCAGATTAGGAAAATGGGATTATCTTGATCATTAGTTAAAAACAGCAGTTTATGAACCACACAGGGTGCCCTCCCAGCAGGCGGGGTTAGGAGTGATGTGAAAAGAGAGGAGAAAGCCCTCAGTGCCCGCACCTAGGCTCCAGATGCAGGACATCTGGGGAAGGCAACTTCATCTTTTCCATTGGAGGCAGTGCCATTCCAGAGGGACCTGACCTGCCACAGGAGAAGTTTCTCTTTATTTTATTGTTTACTTCCAACAATGTTCTGCATGCAGATGGTTTGAAGGAATCAAATTTACTAGGCTTATTATTGAAAAAATGCCTCTTCTCTACTTCACTTCACTATCTTATTCCACAGAACCTTTGACATTTTAAAGTGTTTCCTTGGTTTTTATTTTTATATCTTTGTGTAGCAAGCTCATATGGCTCCTTCCTGAATGTTTCAGTTTTTGACATTATCTGTGAGAAGAAATTTTAACTTGAATTCCTGTTGCTGTTAACACACATGTGCACACATACATACACACAGATTATTTTCTCATCTCCAGTTGTCTCAGGATCATTAAAACATTTTAGCTGAAATCAGTATTTTCCATTTACATTATTACTGTTATGTGAATAACTATTCATAACTAGACCACCTGGCATACTACAATGACTTTTCAATTTTTGTATTTATCATTGTCCTGAAAGCTCATTGTCCTGTTTTCATTTGCTTAGTTTTCTATGAACTTATCAATATTGCAGCCTGAACTCTTCATAAACATCTAAGTCTCATTAAAATACATTAGTTTCACATCCAAAAGCAAAAACAAACAAACAAAACTCTCCCAGCAACATCAGACCTCCTACTCCTGTGTTCTCTGGCTTACAGCAGGGCTCCGGAATGTCCCTTCATCAGGATCCCAAGGATGCATTTTGACTGCTCCTTAACTTGCACCCCAGTGTCCCGGATGCTGGGGTCTCCTCACTGATTTAATCTCTCGCTTTGGCGCAGCTCCTTCAGATCACTTCCTGAGAGCAGATAGAAGGAACTTACATTTATTCTACACTCACACTTGGATAATTTTTCTTTTAAGTTTGGAAATAATTTTCCTTCAGCATTTTAAAAGTTTTGCTTCATTGTTTCCAGCTTTCAGTTTTTCCCCCCGAGAAATACAAAGACACTTTTGTTCTTAATCTTTTGTATTTGACATTTTTCTTTCTCTAAAAGCTTCAGGTACAGTTTTTCCCAGAATTGTGAAATTTCACAGTGTTAGGCTTGCTTTTCAAAAAATCTATTATGTTGTGTACTTTTCCACCTTTTCAACTTGAAATTCATGTCCTTGAGTTTTGGAAAACTTCCTTGAAGATTTAAGTATTTTTGTTATTAATGTTTTGTATTTTTCTGAAATTCCCTGAGTGTTGGACTTCTGGAACTGATCTATTTTAAAAATATTTATCTATATTTATTGAGGGGTGGGGGGGAGGGAGAGAGAGAGAGAGAGAGAGAAGCACACTCCCATCTGCTGTTTCACTCTCCAACTGTCTCCAAGGGCTTGGCTGGCCCACAGCTGGGAACTGTAAACTCAAGCTAGGTCTACTGTGTGGTGGGCAGCCACCACTGCTGCCTCCCAAGGTGCACATTAGCAGGAAACTGGAATTGGAGAGGAGCCAGGATTCAAAGGCAAGCACTCCCATGTGGGATGAAGCTGTCCGCAGCGGTGTCCCAACTACTGCACCAAATGACTGCCGTGATCCTCTCATTTCTTATTTTTTCTTTCCCTTTTAAATATTCATGTATTTGAATTTTTGTCCCACTTTTAGGACATTTTCTAATCTCATGTTCTAACACATTTGCTGATTTTTCCAGATATCTTAAGTTTAATTTAGAAGAGCTCCTTTTTGTCTTTTTTAAAACAGCAGTTTCAGACTCCTGGCAAAATTGAGAACAAGATACAGAGATGTTCCACCTACCTCTTACCCCACAACATGGATGGCCACCCAGTCATCAACATCCATCATAGGCAGTACATTTGCTACAATGGATGAATCTACATCGACACATGGGTTTTGCACGGAGGCCAGAGTTCATGTCAGACTTCTGCCTTGATGTACACTCTATGGGTTTGGACAAATGTGTAGTGACATGGGTCCACCATTACAGTGTCAAACCAAGTATTTTTCATGGCCATAAAAACCTCTGCTTTCCATGTTATTCCTTGCCTCCAACCAATTTCTGGAAACCACTGATATTTTACTGTTCTCATAGTTTGCCTTTTTCAGAATGTTGGAATCATTCTGCATGTAGCCCTTTCAGATTGGCTTCCTTTGTTTAATAATATGCATATAAGGCTCCCCTCTGTCTTCTCATGGCTTGCCTGACAATTATCTCATGACAAGATTATTTTATATGACTTCCTTCCTTCCTTCCTTCCTTCCTTCCTTCCTTCCTTCCTTCCTTCCCTCCCTCCCTCCCTCCCTCCCTTTTTTTGAGGAAGACCAAAGAAATAAAGTATCATTCTCATATCATACAAGAACACAGGCTGTTAACATGATTTCATTAACCTTCATCATGCAATTGGAATAGGTCAGGTTTATCCACATTCAAGTTATTCTCTCCCTTTCCCATATTCTGCTCTTTGAAAGCAAGTCACTAACACTGCTCACACCAGAGCACTGAAGAGTTCAGTTCTACCACCTTCATGGGGAAGTTCCACCATAAACTATTTGGAGTTCTCTAAATTATAAATTTCTTTCTACTATTTATTTATTTATCCAATTATTTGCTTTTACCATTATGTATTAATGGATACTGAAATTATCCATTGGATTACGCATCAGCATTCATTCATAGATATTTAATCTATCCTTTGGATTTTAAGTCAATACTATATTACTTATTTTGCTGTTTAAATTGTCTAAACTTTGGCCAAGTGTTTCCTTTTTAATCATATCTCTACTTTCTAGCACTATAAAATTCTACAGTTCCATCCTATATATTCCCTATGCCAAACTTAGAATGAGTCCAGAAAAAAATTACCTATAGAAATTTAGTGTATTGTAAAGATATCAAAAATCTAATGGGTAAAAATACAACTTTTTAATTATTAGTATTGGGGTATCAAATAAACATTTGAAAAAATGATGAAATAATGTGGGGAGCAACTCGGACTAGACTAAGTTACTCGAATTAAGACTTATTCTATGCATCTGCTCTCCCACAATATGGCGCTGAAAAGGACCAAACAACCTCTACGCAGCTGCCTCATCAGTTTGACAAGCTGCAGGAGCTGATCCTGCTCCTGATTGGAGGAGAGCAGCGTGCTCGGCGTGTGGGTAGCAGAGTTGGGATTGGTGGAAGAGGACTATAAAGGAGGAGAGAGACAACATGCACCAGGAACATCTAAGGAGAACACCTGTGCAGCCCCCGAGAGAGCCGGCCAGCGGTGTGCCGCTCCCCCGCGGAAGTGGGGAAAGTGGCTAGGGGGAACCGCCCTTCCACGGAGGTGGAAGGGTTGGTAGCCAACCTGGGAAGAACCAGCAGCAAACCCGGGAAGGGCCGAGCAGACAAAAGAACAGCGCAGGGTCCTGTGTCGTTCCTCCGCGAATGGGGGAGCGACAAAATAAGGCCCATTCCTTATACACTGCACTAGAATAAACTCCAAATGGATCAAAAAATCAAATGAAATATATGAAACCATTCAAATATGAGAAGAAAACATGGGTCCATTCCTTTACAACTTAGGTGTGGGGAAAACCTTTCTAACAATGACTAAAATCCAGATGCAATAAAATATTTATAAATGTAACTATATAAAAATGAAATTTCTGCACAGCTAAGCGTGAAACTCTGGAACAAAATGTTTGTAACACATATCACTAGGGGTCTAATAATAAATATAAAAACACTCTTAAAGGTTGAAGATAAAAGCCTGTTAGAAAAGCATACTAACCTGTATGAGCAGAGAGCTTACAAAAACAGATACATAAGTCGCATTTCCAAAGACATTCCAAAATTACGTTGAAATATCTCACATCTATTGATAGGCCAAAATATAAAAGTTTTACAAACATTCATTGTTGGTGAAACTCTAGAGAAACATGAAATCTCTTATATGAATATATGTGTATTTTATATATTTACATATATATTAAAATTCTGTATATACACACACACACATATGGATTATGAATGTACTCCTATGCTGACACTTGGGCCCCATGGCACTTAACTGCTCTGCCTTTTCGCCACTGTTAAGAGACCCTACTTTATTTTCTATGTAATTTCTAGTTTTGGTTATTGGAAAGGATAGAGAAGGTGCCCACTCTACCTTTATCTGGAACCAGAAGTTGTCACAGTGTTCATTTTTTATTTAGATTATTTGTTTTCTTTAAAGAGTTATTTGTGTATTCTGCATACAAGCTCTTTATCAGATATACAATATTCAAATATGTTCTCCCAGTCTGCGACTTGCTTCAAGTTTTCTCATCAGTCTTTCATAGAGTAAATGCTTTTAATTTTAATAAAATCTAACATTCCTTGTTTTCTTTTATACATCATAGTTTTCTATGTCAAACCCATTAATCAGATAGAGTTTCTTATGTTTTATTTTAGAAATTTTGCCATTTACACTGAAGTTTATGATCCTTTTTCAGTTAATTTTAGTTTAAGGTATGAGACCTGTATTAAGGCATTTTTTGTTTGTTTTTTTTTTTTGCATGTGGATGTCCAATTTTTCCAGCACTATTTGTTGAATTGCCTTTGTGCCTTTGTCAAAAATCATTTGTCAAAGTGTGACTATATAGGCATTCTCTACTATCTTTGCATATTTAAATATTAAATATTAGGCTATTTTAACATAGAAAGTTTATTAAAACTTTAAAAATTACCTGTATTTGTGTAGATGTGTTCTTGGATTCCTGAATTTGAACAATATTTGGCAATATGTGTTGCTGTACGTGTAGCATCAGCAAAGATTTGGTTTAGTTGGCCTGTGGTCTTAATGACACTTTAAGTGAGAAGGCTGAGAGGGGAAATACTGTGTGGGATGTCTGAAAAATGAACGACCAAGTGAATGAATGACATCTTCAAGGGTCTGTTGCTCATTTTTATTTCATATCATCTGACACAGAGCCATACTCTAAAAAGATAACAAATGGCAATGATGATCATTAGTTTACCTTTACCCAAACGCTATAGAGATAATTCTACAAGGATTTGGGAGAAAGTTTCCTTTGTAAGAAACATAATGGTATACAAACCATTTACATTAAGAAGAAACTATTCTGCTGTTTTAATATCAAATTTTTTGTTACTTCATTTTAGAATGTGATTCACCTAAATATAGTACTAAAAGAAATAATTTCTACCAATGGAATTAAGAAACGGAGATAGTACTAGGGAAACAAACAACTTATTAAGACTTAGCGTGGACTACCTTTACTTCCTGTCAGAACCTGATGAATGTGAGCCTTTAAGGAACACTTTAATTCTCTCTATGTCTCTGTGTCACTCTTAGTTAATCAAAACCAAAGCATTCACCTAAATTATGAGGATGCTACTTCTTTTTCCTTTAGCAATCCAAATGTTCACTTTTAAAATTAACAATCAGGAATAAATGATTCTCCTGTTGTTTTAGTTCACAGGGTTGATGAAGTTATAAAACAAGCATATCAAGACTCACAGCCTCCCAGATTAAAGACCATCATTGGTTTTCAGAACTCGTAGTTGTTTATTTAAAATATCAGTGAATGTAACTTTTTCCAGATACTTAAAAATGCAAATAGCATATAACATAAAATATTTTTAATATAGCATTTTTTCTTATTATTTAGAATTAAATTGGAGGGCATTTTTTTCTCTATTTTTTGAGAGTTCCAAAGTTGAATAAAATCAAAGACAATTAGCCATTATTGGGAGATAAAAACCAGACTGCTGAGTGAATAGTTGAGTCTATGTGGACATGGCCATGCGTTCAAACCTCTTGCCAGCCTAGGAGAGAACATACACACAGATGTAGGAAGAAGTTTTGAAAAGCATCTTTTATTTTCTTCCCCATATCTTCTCTAATTTGCTTAACCTGTTTCTTCTCTGGACCTCTTTGTTGTCCATATCTGTTCACTGTCACTCTATTTATCTTTATAGACTAATTCCTTGATGCTTCATCTTGGGAGACAAACTTGTACTTATGAGAGAAATATAGGCATTCCTCAACTTACCATGGAGTTATAGTTTCTTCTTAATGTATATCATTCTCACAATAGTATAAAGTTAAAAAACCAAAAGCTGAACCATCATGAATTCAGGACCTTCGGTGTTAGAATAGCAGAAGCAAAGAAAGGTGTCCTCACAGTGGTAAAAACTTAGAACTCTATTGAAATGCCTTCAAGACAGGTTGGCAGACCAATGTGAGCGAGTATCCTCAAACACTCTCTATTGCAAGGAGGGAAATGCTTCTTGCCCCTAATCAAACAGCACATCATCCTCTCAAGTGTGGATAGAAGGGTGTAGGCTCCTCTCCAATGCAAATGCAGCAGATTCAGAAAATTCTTCTCAGACTTGAGGATTTTTTTAAATGTCTATCTCAAATGCTTTTGTTAACAATCTTCTTTCCATAAGATCATGAATAAAGACAAATGTACAAATTAGATCAATTTAGACCGACAGCAGGGAGTACTGTATTTCACTTGAGCTAAGCAGCTGGTTCGTTGTTCCGCATCTGTCAAGTCTAGTTACCACCAATTCCAAGAGGCGTCTCTAATTCACTGTCTATTTGCACATAAGAACAAGAGGTTAGGTAACACAGCTAATTGGAGTGAGATAAAAACATATGTAAAATACCAAGCAGTGAATGCGATTTTACTTCTCCTGTTCACACAGTAAAAATAGCACCTAGTAAATCTCTCACTTGAGCTTAAGAGGGCTGATATTTTGGCAAACGTTGCTGTTTGTATTACCTATTCAATTTAAAAACTACCATAGTGTGATTTAGCACTTCTTAACAAAAAAAAAAATAAATGCATGCTTTCCAGCATTTCCCCTTCTGCCTCCAGAAAGCCTAAATGGGATGAGACATAGCAGCATCGGTGTCAGGAAATAGAACTCAGAATCATAGTCCCACCAGATAATGTACTGGCAACCTCATCCTGTCCCCAAGTACTAAGGAAATGCCCAGGCCAGGAACCCTCAAAAATTCGAAACTCATTTCAGAATGTTATTAAAAATAATTGTTTCAGCAGTCCCCTATAACAGAAGGCAATCTCACAGGTGCTTCAGTGGACAAAGAATGCTGCTGTGTGTTGATGTAGCAGGTTAAGCTACCACCTGGGATGCTGGCTTCCCATATGGGTGCTGGTTTGAGTCCTGGCTGCTTTACTTCCAATGTAGCTTCCTAAAATTGTGTTTGGGAAAGCTGTGGAAAATGACCCAAGTGCTTTGGGTCCTGTACCCACGTGAGAGACCTGGAACAAGCTCCTGGCTCCTGGCTTCAGCCTGGTTCAGCTCAGGCCATGCACACATTTGGGGAGTGAACCAGTGGATGGAAGTTGTCTTTTCTTCCGTCTCCCCAATCTCTGAAACTCTTCCTTTAAAATAAACATTTTTAAGAATTTTTAAAATTTTATTTAAGGTATACAAATTTCATTTATTTCCTATATACTGATTCAGGAACATAGTGATACTTCCTACCCTACAGTCCCTCCCATCCACACTCCCACCCTTCTTCCTCCTCCCTCTCCTATTCCCACTCTTAATTTTTAGAAATATCTATAGTCAGTTAAATTTATACTCATAAGATTAACTCTACACTTAGTAGCTGGGATTTCTGCTGACTTTCTTCAATACAAAACTGTAATGTGGTCTTGAATCCATCTAATAGTTACTATAACCAAAACACTGAATTAGGCACTAAATCTTAAAAACATTTTTTCTTTATTTGATAGACAAAGACACACAAACAGAAGTCAGACAAAGAGAGCTCCTTTCTGCTGGTTCACTCCCCAAACACCTGCAACAGTTGAAGCTGGGGCAAGATCTAGGAATTCAATCCAGGTGTTCTACATGGGCTCCAGACACCCAATTACTTTGAGCCATCAATGCTGCATCCAAGGATCTCCTTAGCAGTAACCTAGAGTCAGAAGCTGAAGCTGGGAATTGAACCCACGTACTCCTAAATGAATGCAGGCATCTTAATTGCTAGGGAAAATTTCTGGTCCTAGGAACTAAAACTTAAATATGTGACCAGAAACTTCTAAAACCTCATTTTTAAAGGACATTTTTACATGAAGTTAATGTTTACTAGTTTGAGGGCTATTATGTGTTGTCCACTCAGTAGCTGTTGTTCTGAGTGTTTTCTGTTCAATTTAAACGAAAAAAAAAAACATTGCCCTTGCTTCCTAAATCTAGCAGTGAAAATGTGTGTTGTCTAGGACTCCCTTTGCCCCAACTGTGAGGGTCAGAGTTCAATGCAAGAAACAGAAGTCACTCAGGGATTTTGCTCAGGAAACATATTAATACACAGAAGTGGATACTTACACAACAGGCGGAATGGCTGCAGACGGGTGTTCAACCTCCAAGAAAGACTCTGAGTGACAGAAATGTCATTCTCAGGGAAGTTTCTACCTTTCAAGTCATGAAATGTGGTCTCTGAGTCACCTTCACAATTGCAAACTGGGTAATATCACTGGTACCTCATTTTCACATAGGAAACAAACGAGGAGACCCTGGAAGGAAGTCCCCGCCCAGTGCTTCTCATTCCCAGGATTATGCTTGCCCCAGAACCAACTCCCAAGGGTAGAAGACTGGCCTCCACACCTTTCCTTCAAACCCTGTACAAATTGCCAAAAATTTGTTTAATGCAGTTGTGGCCTCAGCATCCATTTTAGGCTTGACATCAGTTTGAAACTGGATCATAGCCGGCACCTTTGGCCTGGTTAGAAATCCTCCTCTCCATGTGGTTGGTTGTGCTGCAAACCTCTTGCTTCTCTTCCTACTGGCTCATAACCCAATGCCAATGTACCCATAGCTTCTTGCTATGAAAAAACCTAACAGTTAACACTAGAGTCATTGTAAGTAAGTGTCTCCCTCTCCAATACCCAACCCTCATGGAAAAACCTAAGGGATGACACCATGGGCCTTAGAAAGGTACAGTCCCACAGACTCCCCCTTTCTCTTTCACTTCCCACCAGCTGATTGAGCACCCTGCTGCCTCCAGATTTCCTTCTTGTCAGCCCCTCCAACCTCTCAGGGCTGTGAATAGTAACATCTTTCTGTTTCATTCATTTGTTTACAATTCCTCATCATGTATTACCCAACTGAAACTCCCAAACCTAACTAGATAGGGTTCTCCTAGAGGGTAGATGTCTTGGCTATAGCAGTTCTCAGGAGAGAATCCTCAAGGCTAAATTAAAAAAAAATTAATGATAGAAATCACAATACAAATTCATCTAAATGGCAGTGACTAGTGAACACCCTGGATACTAGCTGCAAGGGAGTCAGTCTAGGGAATAACAGTATAATTTTCCAGTTTCCCCAAATGGAAAGCAGGTTGAGTAAAAACTGATCCACAGCATCTGCTACTTCCCTTTCTGATGATAAATGAAAAGGCAGAAAAACCTTACAAATATGAAATACTCACAGGTTAAATTTGCAGCTCAGGATGGGCTGGAATTTGATCTAAATTAGTCAGGAACAACAAAACCAAAGGGAAATTGGAGGGCACCTTGACACATCACTGCCCTGAAGGCCAGACCTTGCATGTTGGGACCTCATCCCACTCAGTGCTTCAGCAAATGTAGGACAGACAGTTTGTAAGTAGCGGATGGTAAGCATTGCCTGGGGTTTAATCGCTATTTTAAGAGTTCAAAGATTGAATAAGAAACAATTTCATATTTACTAGCAAACACCAAGATTTTAGCAATGCTAGCAAGTATCTGAAATAGCTAAAAGGCAATATTTCTCTTTTATGTACCTATGAGTTCACATTTTAAATTAAATATATGAAGTCAAATTACATTCTTTTATCAGTTACATAATTTCTTATCATTAGCTATTTTTTTATATGCTATGTTTTAACTACTAGGTGGCATGAAAGATATTAATTCTGCAACCTAGGTTACCATAAACAGAGATAGTGGGCAAATAATGAAAATGAGATATCTAGAATCTAAAAATGTCAAATTAACAGAAAGAGGGGGAAGAACTGTGTCTTCCAGAAACTGGAAGTTATGGCAAATGGAGAGATGTTGATCAAAAGGTACATACTTCCAGTTGGAAGATGAACAAGTTCCAAGTATCTAAGTGTGATGATGGATGTGTTAATTAATTTGATTGTGATAATCATTACACAGTGCATATATAAATCATAAATCATGATGTACAACTTAAATATACATAGTCTTTACTTGTCCTAAATATTTTAAAAGCAAACTAAATAAAAAGAAAGAAATAAAAGGACCTGTTGACATTTTGACTAATAAGACTCTTCTTCATCTCCACTTTGAGATGAATGATACCCTTTCAAAAGAGAAATATACACAAAATGAACGACTTTCCAAACAGCATGATTAAGCAGAGATCTTGCAATTCCTGTCCAGTTGAAAAATAACCACGAAACTGGCCTCTTTCTCAGACAGCTAGTGTACATATAGGGGGCAATTATGAAGCTGCAGAATGAGTAGCCAAAGTTGACAGGGGTTTCATTTCAGTCAAGGACTGATTGTTTTAGTAACAAAATGTGACACAGTTCTTTCTAAAATGTTTGCTTCAGAGTTCTGAGAACTATGTCTTCCTTCTGAGTTTCATTTCGTTTAGGGAAAGGCACCCTAATTTGCAAACTATGTCCCTGGAGGTGTCTCTACCTATCCATCCCGTGTTAACTAGACCTGTCTCCTTGGTAGGTGTGATTTTCCATGCTCTGGAGAGAATATAAGGACTTGAGAAAAATGATGCCATATATCAACAGAGTTTTTATTCAAACTTGGTCTCAGCTTGCCAACATGGAGTAAGCACTCAGCGCCTGCTTGAGAACCCCAATGTGGCCAGATTAGAAGAATACAGTAAACAATTGACTAACCCCTTGTACAAGAGGCTTTCTGCTTTTTCCCTAATCCCTAATCTCTAAATATCTATCTCTCACCCTCTGATTTCCTTTTATCCACCCCCTTACTCAATGTCCTGGTTCATAATTTCCTTTCTGATACCAGTCAGTTCACACTGGATGCTCAGAATATGCACTCCTCCCATGCTCAGGGAATTTCTCACATTATATGCCTTGCTGGGGGCAGAACCGACCTCCAAATGTGTTTTACAGAAGCTGAATACACCAGGTGGTTCATTTCTGCAATCTTTGCAGGTACACAAGCCTCTGACCATCTCAGACACCTAGAATCTGAGTTGGGAGCAGTGAAGTTGAAAAGAAGCAACATCGGCGGCTGACAAAGGATGCAGAGAGATCTGGGTGTGACAGTCAGCTCAGTCCTCTACAAAACAAAATACCACAGATATGGTGCCTTAACAACAGAGACTGATTTCTTCAGTGCTCTGGAGTCTGGAGGTCCAAGACCAGGTTCTTAAATGAATTGGTTTCTCTTGATGCTCTTCTTGGGGTTGGCCACATTCCCCTTTCTTCTTACCTCGTCTATTCTCCATGTGTGTCTGTGTCCTAATCTCTTCTTCTTATAAAGACACAAGTTACATTCAAGTGGGAACCATTCTTATGACCTCATTTAATCTTTATCACCACTTTAAAGGATCTCCAAATATAGTCACACCAGAAGTTATGGCTTCTCCAATCTATTTTAGGGAACACAATTCAGACTACAATACTGGGCAACAGTGCTGCTGTCCACTTCAGATCCTGAGAGTTGGCCAGCTGCACTGGGTGGGTGGTATCCCCACTGTGACCACTCTGCCACAGGGTCTTGGCCAAGTGCTCTGAGTCTGACTCTGGGGCCACCCTCAGAAAATTCTTTTCAGTATGCCACCAAGATTTTTGAGTGAGGGAGTGACTTCTTAACTACACCCCACTCCAAACTGTTTAAGTACGATTCACCACTTTAGCGCCTGAGGTAGAAAAAGAAACTGAAACTCTGTTTTTCCTATGACCTCATGCAATGACACACTTCTCACACCAGATGTGTGCAATTCACAGTAAGCAAGCAATACTGCAGCAGCAAATACCAAGTGAATATCTTCTAATTCACTTCAGTTCTAGAACTTTCTACCTGGAGATAGTGTCAGATCCCACAAATTGAGGACTCGATCTCCGAGATAGTATTCCCTTCAGATGCTAACTTTAAATCTCACACTGCTTTACTTGTGCTTCTGATGGACTGGTCCGAGTTCCTGCAATGGTGCTCGAGTTTGATTGATTTGCTTGGGAAATGCAGATTAACACCAGAAGCAGAAGAGGACAGAGATGGGAGAAAGATATACTTCCACACCTTCTCTTGGCATGCTACACCTGCACAGCTATCTTGAAGTTCACCAATTCCAGGACCTTCAGGCTTTTATGGAGGATTCATTATTACATGAATATGATGCGGAAATCATTGGCAATTAGTGTTGAACTTAACTTTCAGCCTCTCTTCCCTCCCCAGAGTTTGAGGGGTGAAGGCTGGAAATCCCAATCCTGTATTCCTGCTTTGACCTTTCCACAGTCATCAACCACCATCCTGAAGCTATCTAGGGTCTGTTGCCATGAACCATCCCTTAGCATAGAAAAAGACCTTCTCTCTTCAGCGATTACAAGTGTTTTAGGAATCATATTCTAGGAAACAGGACAATATCATAGAGACTATCTTCACTTTCTCAACTTCTAGACTTCTACTGAGTGATAAATCAACCTCCCTCAACTAAATGATACTAATTATTTGGAAATCATTCTGTAATAATTTCATGAACCAAATTACACCTTTGAAAAGATTGGTTCTCAAAGTGGATCACTGGACAGGCAGCAAGGCCATCACTTAGGGACTCTTTAGAAAGGCAGGTTATAGTTTCCATTGTACACTTGATGAAGCAGAAATATTGGGAGTGGAGCTCAGTGAACTCCTTTAACAAGCTCCTCAGGTGATGTTAATACACACTAAAACTTAAGAACCCCGGGTTAAGGGAAACTAACTCAAATCCAAAAAACAAGGTTTGAAAACCTTAATGGAAAACATCAGCATTGCAACAAATACCATGAACTGGCCATATTCCCTTATCTCCTAGGCATGACATCAGAAGGCTATTTAGCTATCTATAAATAAGGTTATTCTACACCTTATGATTGGACATGTGTCTGTTCATATGTGCAGGGGTTTGCTGCTGTTCAAAAGTGTTTAGTCACTTTAGTAGGGCAACTATTATTTATTTTGAAACCACCTTCCTAGACAACACCCTGAAGCACTGAAACATCTGTTATCCAGTGGAGCACGTTTTCTTGTGCTTGTCAATTGAAATGGATCTTCTTTTTGTCACTGCTGGCCCATGGCTTCACTCGGGGTGTGCTCACTACCCCTGTGGTTCTGGACAGCGTTCTGATGCCCCTAATCAGCAGCAGAAAATGCTTTCCATGTGAACATGAGTAAGATGCCAACAAAATTTTCCAGAAGAAATGTTTTTCAAGTTTGAAAATTTGTTATTTTCTGTCCTTGGTTGGTTTGGAGACCACCTGTTGAAAAAAGCAAGGGTTTCACACTTACACTTAATTCCATTCAGGATGTTGCCTCCAAACGTAAGAGTTATTAAGAATGTTTTTTAAATCCACACCTCATATAATTCCACATATCTAGCTAGTGCTTGTTAATTTAGACTGTGAAATCATCATGCAGTGGTTATGATACCCCAGGGCCAGATACCCACTCTCTTATTGTGGATAAAAGAGTTTTGGGCTAAGAACCTCCTTAGCTTTTGAGTCCTTGTCTGGAAAATGGATATACACATCATTGCTACCTCACATGACTCTTGAGAGTCAACCTGAGTAATGTATTTAAAGGGCTGTACCTACCTCAACACATCCTTAGTAGCAGCTGCTATATTCTATGAAAGATATTAAAGGAAGAAAAACATCTCATCAACTCTGTAGGATTCAATGTTTAGGGACATGCTTAACTTTAAACAGGCAGATTAATAAGAGAAAAAGCATGCACACACATTTTTCCTTTCTAATTTCAAGTGCATGCAGTCATCATGGAAAGAAATGAAGACCCGAGGAGGAGCAGTGTGATTTGAGGGCTTATATGCCATCTTATTAATGGGAAGAGAGGGAGAATAAAGGCCATTTATGGGAGAGACAATGATTGAAGGGAAAGATAAATGAGTCCTCAGGAGAATAAGTAGGAGATATGAGAATTTGTGACAACATCTACTGGGTGTGATGCTGACTTCAGCTCCTAGAAGAGATGAGTTGCTCCTAGGGAGAAGGGATTGGAGACAATTGAATTCTCAGGATGCTCTTCTGTGAGTCAGATAAGGGAATCTAGATACTCAAATGCTTTCAGCTAAAAAGTTACTCTTAGACAACAGTGGTTAGAAGCCAAGAGGAAGCCACGTTCGGGAGCTGTCTTTGTACAGTGTTTATATCCACATCAGATTCCCACTGAGGGTATTTGTTACAGAATACGGGGCAGGGGATGGAGGTCCTGAAGCCTTCTCTGCTTCCATCTCTGACCTCACACCCCTACTGCTAGCTCACGATGCCTTATCCTTTTCAGAGAAAGCAGCAAATAAGAATAAAATAAGCAAAGAGGGTGTGCCTGAGAGGCTCTCCTGAGTAGGGAGCGATCTCTGTCATGCTGTAGTCTGGACACCTGGGCTCCTCCCATTGTGGTTCCATTTCATCCACACACAGAATGAGAGAGCAAGATGATTTCTGAGACTATTTCCATGACACGATTCAAAGGATTCTCACATAGCCTTATGTTTTCTCCCTTTTAATACTTATAAGAATTTTATATACTAATTAAAAATATGTTTTGCCTAAATACACACACACACACACACATGCACGAGCATACAGAGCAAGGGACATGTAGAAACTTTTGGAGATGATGAGTATTTATTACACGGGTTGTGATGATGATTTATCAGGTGTCTACAAATGTCCGAATTCATCATATTGCATACATTAAATATGTATAGTGTTTTTGTGTATAAAATACATAACTCAATAAGCTCTTGAAAAATATTTTTGCTTCTCCTTTTAGACAATGCTTCTATTGGCAAGGCTTCATGGCTCAGTCTTAGTAGTATACCTTAGACAGAGAAGCACACACATAAAATTTTAAATAACATATTAAGTTAGAACCTCTTCTCCTTACTCTTTAATCTTAGCTAACATGGTTTGACAACATTAGCTGTAGGCAGGGTGCTTTTTCAAGAGAATGTTTCAATCATTTTGTTACATTTAGGTGAATCAATGCTGCGCCAACTTCCTTACTGATTCTTTCCCTTTGGTTTTATGAATGCTGTAATTCTTCAAAAAGAATGGGAACTTAAATCCTCTTGTGAGTTGTTAAAGAAAGAACTCATTTCAAAGATCTTGGAAAAGGCAAAATATTGCACTCTATGAGGTATGAAGTGGGGATTCTTGTTCTATATTTAAGTTAAAAGAACATGACTTCTTTCCTGAAGCACAAGTCAGACATTTCAACATTACCAGTGGATGCGGATCTCTTTCTCTGCAGCTCTTCCTCTCTCTCTTGAACTCTGCCTTTCAAATGAACAAATAAATCTGCTTTTAAAAGATTGTAATAGCAAACCTCTCTCTTAATAATACGGCTTATAAGTGGTAAACTTTTGTAGTGCTTCATTTATGGAATACTTTTGTCAAACATGGGGGGAATGGTTTAGATATTATGGAAGATGATGCTGCAGATGAGTATGATGATATTTTTAAAATGTTGATGTGCTCAAAATAAACAACATCTGCTTAGGGCACCATTGACCGAGATTTTTTAAACTAGTCAGTAGAGTGGTCTTGAAGTGTGAAGAGAAAGAAAATGAGGTTACCAGTAGTGAGAAATTAGTAAGTGTTACACATTAAGAAAAAGGTCTACAGACTTTAATGGGCGCTCTAGGATTTTGTTTACAGTAAATCCCAAATTATAATGATTCAATCTGTAAATTTTCCACTTTATAGTGGTGTCATTCAATAATGATACTCTCCTGCAAAGTTGAGTAGCAGCAGCAGCTACAGCTTCCAGTTAGCCCCAGAATCATGAGGCAAACATTCTGCATTCTACATCATGCTGTGTGTCAATGCTATGGTGTTCAGCAGGTGTGTATTAAATGCATTTTCAATAGATTCGATGAGTATATCTAGATGGAACCCTAATGTAAGTCGAGGAGCATCTATATTTGTGCTAGTCAGTGGAAAAATTACTGGAGGAGGTGAGTTTCCAGCCTCATAAAGGAAACGGATGAAAAAACAGTACCCAAGGACAGTACATTTAAGGTGAGAAAATTAAGATGACCTACTCTTTCTTTGTGGAAACAGCTTAGCAAGAGGCAGTTTCTGTCTTTTGGTCATCTATGGCACCTCCAGCTTCCACACTTGTGAGCCATCACCCATTCGCTAATTCATTCACTTGTTTCATTCCTTCTGCAAACTGTCATGGGGTATCTCCTGTGTTTTAGGGATCGCACATTGCGAATAAGCAGTGTACAAAAGAAAATCATAGGGTCCCTATCTTACTCATTGAAAGGTATTTGATAAACAGCCTTTCAGTGGGGAGGAAGGGAGATATTGAGGTGTTTTTGATCCACGAAATCATTTTTGACCACACTATCATGGTAGATACAGGTCATTATCTGTCTAAACCCATAGAATGGACAACATCTAGAGAAATCTTAATGTAAACCATGCTCATTGAGGATGTGTCAACCTGGCATCATTTATTATAAGAAATGTAGCACTCAGTTGGGGTATGTCAATTAATAAGGGAGGCTGTGCCTGTGTAGAGGTGAGGAGTATAAAGGAACTTTCAGTTCCTTCTGCTTTATTTTGCTAAGAACCTGTTAAAAGCTGCTCTAAAAAAGGCTATTGAATGACAAAACACGAAACATAAACAAGACACCAGATAGTGGCAAGTGGTCTCCAAATAACTGAGTAGGGTGAGGTGCTGGACCCCTGGATGGTCAAGAGGATGGCAATGCAGGCTCTACTGGATGGCTCCTCTGGCACAGCTGGCTGCACACTATACCACTAGCTTGTCTGCAATGCTCAGCAATCTGGAGGGTCCACTGAGTTGTTTTTTTTTTTTTTAATTTGTTTATTTATTTGATGAGGCGGAGGAAGGGTGGCAAGGGTGTGAAAGGCACCGTGAGGACAAACTGCAGCACTCCTTTCCTGAGGTCTGCTGATGTAGTTCACGGGCTTTTCCGGTTTCTGCCTTTGGATGCCAGGTGGTTTTTTTTTTTTTTTTTTTTTAAAGATTTATTGATTTATTTACTTGAAAAACAGAGTTACAAAGAAGGACAGGCAGAGGTAGGGGCAGAGAAGTCTTCCATCTGCAAATTCACTCCCCAAATGGCCACAATGGCCGGGGATGGGTCAGACCAAAGCCAAGAGCCAGAAACCAGGTACTTTATCCTGGTCTTCCACATGAGTACAGGGGCCCAAGCAGTTCGGCCATCTTCCACTGCTTTTCAGGTGCCTTAGGGAGCTGGATGGGAAAGTAGAGCAGCCGGGACTCAAGCCAGCAACCATTTGGAATGTTGAGGCCTCCAGAGGCCATGGCTTAACCCTTGTGCCATGGTACGGATCCCATGGATAGCAGCATTTTCATGGAGGAGTCCAACTGTTCCGGATCTGAGGGTGGCAGAACTTCAAGCTGAAATACAAAGAGCCCAGCCCTGGTGCTGCCACAGCGTTCCATAAGAGAATGAATTGCTCAAACCTGCTTAGACCTGCGGCTCCAGCTGCTGCTTTTTCACTCTAGATTTTTTCCTTCAAAATAATTTTTCAAATTGCTTTTAGACCTTTACTCTGAGACAATTATCTCACAAGGGGAAATGTGTTTGAGTTTGTCTTGGTAAACCATCTCCAATTTTACAATTATTTGTTCATCGGGGATGGCTCAGCCTAAACCCATTCTCAGGATGAAAACTCCCATAAGAAATGGATAAAAAATGCTTCTTTTCACTTACACAAATATATTCCCAGAAATTAAAAATGCATGAATAAAATTTTACTGTAACTTATGAAAGATCTTCAAAAATTCAAGGAAAATGTGCCTTATGACAACACGAGGCATGAATTTCAGAACTTTTTCGCACCAAAATAAGCTTTCAATTCCTTTTTTCATGAACAATTTGAAGTAATTCTTACTTTATGTCGGGCTGTAAGTGCATGTAAGTTCATAAAGGGGGAGCAGGCATGTAGCCTGGTGATGAAGCAGCCTACCTCCCACACTGAAATTCCTGAGCCCACCCCAGTTCTGGGTTCTGACTTCAGCTTCCTGCTAATGTAGACCCTGGGAGGCACCAGTGATTGTTCAAGTGACTGGGTTCCTGCCATCCCCACATGAAAGACCTGGATTGAATTCCTGACTCCTGGCTTGGGCCCCTGCCTGCCCTTGTGGGTATTTGAAAAGTAAACTGGCAGATGGGAGTCCTGTGTCTGCTCTCTCTCTTTACTGCTGATCCTTGATCTTTCTGCCTCTAAAAAAACACGTTTTAAAATATTAAAAGATAATATTAGAAGAGAGACCATTCTCATAAAATAATTCACGTCAGTATTAGGTTCAGGCATGTTTGGCTGAGAATTTCAAAATAACGAGATTGATATAAGGTGGACTTTTAGAGTAATTTCCTCCTCTCCATTAGGAATATGCTCCAAGACCTCAGTGGATGTCTGAAATCACGGACAGCACCAAATCCTATGTGTACTCCCTATACATACATATCTATGATAAACTTCAATGTATGAGTTACAGCCAATATGAGAATAACAGCACCTCATAATGAAATATGACAATCATAATTGTTGTGTGATCTCTTTATTTCTCCTCCAAAATGTCTTCCAGTATATGAAGGAATGATTATGATGTCCCAAGTAGGGTGGAATTGGATGGTCAAGATTTTATCATGATAATCAGAATGGTGTGAAATTTAAAACTATTAAATTATAGTACTTAAATTAAATTAAATTATATATATTATATATTATATATAATATTATTATAATTATTATAATATAATATTATTATTATTAAATTAAATTAAATTATAGAATTCCCCATGGAATATTTTGGGAGTCTGGTTGATAAGGAACAACTACTACATCTCATTTGTCTGTCTTAAAGAAACCTGGATCAGGTGGCCAGTAAGGTCATCAGGAATCATTGGTGCCTTCAACTCACCACTCTTCCTGCTCTTAGCCGTGATTCACAATCTCCTGTGCCTTGGTGGCTGCTGTGACTCCTGGTATCCCATCCCTCTTCCAACTAGCAAAATGGAGAAAGAGAGAAAGGGACATACATCCTGTCTTGTGGCAACCTTTTGGAAGAATTGGCTTTCTAATTTCCACATGGCAAGCCCTTGAGAATCTGTGCTTTCTCACTGCTCTGGTCTCCGTTTCTGCCTGTAATAATCCACTTCTGGTCAAGGTGCTGGTTTTGGTCCATCCAAGTTGTTCTGGATGCGTAATAGCACCTGGTAGCCCAGACAAAGAATTCTTCCAAAGTGACTAAACTCATCTCTCTATTTCCCTTTCTCTTGTCCTCTCTTGAACCTGTTTCAGAAAACCCCGCCAATCCACCGAAACTGTTCATATCACAGCCAACAATGACCTCCAAATATCTAAACCAAGCAATCTTTGGCAATACACAGCACAGATGACCCCATATCACCACATCCATGTAGCTCCTTCCTGTGTAAGGAAGTTCAAACTTTCCCTCTGAAGGTTCAAGTCTGTATATCTGGTGAAACAAGCAGAATAAACAGATTCACAGAAGAGAGCGTACAGTTTTAGATGACTCAAGGGCCTTCCGAATGAAGACCTGAAGACCTAGGGAGAATTATTTATTTGTGCACTTAGGTCTGATGATCCATAAACAGCTATGTAGAAATACGACGGACATAAAGAGTATATGTCCCAAATACACAGACTGAGTGGGGAAACCGAGCCAGGCCTGTCTCTCAGATCCTTCTTGGCTCTTCTGTTGCAACATTTATTGTTCCCAGACATAGGACAAGGACCCTCTGGAAAGTGGGTCTTTATGAGCCATGATCAAACAAGGTAGTTCACAAAATGTCTTTTTAAAAATATTTATATATTTATTTGAAAGGCAGAGTTACAGAGAGAGAAAGAGAGAGAGAAAGAGGTCTTCCATCTGCTGGTTCACTCTCCAGGTGGCCCCAGCAGCCGGAGTGCCAATCCAAGGCCAGGAGCCAGGAGCTTCTTCCAGGTCTCCCATGCGTGTGCAGGGGCCCAAGGACTTGAGCCATTTTCTACTGCTTTCTCAGGCCATTATCAGAGAGCTATCAGAAGTGGAGTGGTTGGGACTTGAACCGGCACCATATGGCATGCCAGCACTGCAGACTGCGGCTTTACACCACAGTGCTGCCCATACAAAATTCCTTTAAGATTAACTCCCTCATAGAAGGGCAGGGGAAAGTTAGAATAGTATTTTTAAGTTTTATGGCTTATTTTGGGGAAAACGGGTTCTATTTTCTATGATGCATTTTGGGGAAGAGAAATTCCAGCTTCTATTGCTTGCTGGGGGGGGAGAAGGGTGAAACAGGAAGAGAAGAAAGTCCAAAAGAAACTGCTTCTAAGGCTGCTTCTGGGGCCTTCACTCTGGCGTACGCCTTTCCGAGCCCCAACTCCCTCATTGCCTTCAGGTCTCCTTGAATGTTGCTTTCTCTGCTTGAATGTTGCTTTCTCTGCTTGAATGTTGCTTTCTCTGCTTGAATGTTGCTTTCTCTGCTTGAATGTTGCTTTTTCTGAGCACCTCTGACCGACCTCCCCCAGGGCATTGCAACGCTTTGCACAGATTTGCAGTCCCTGACTTTCTTTTTTTTTTTTTTTAAGATTTTTATTTATTTATTTGACAGGCAGAGTTACAGACAATGAGAGAGAGAGAGAGAGAGACAGAGAGACAGAGAGACAGAGAGAAAGGTCTTCCGTCCGTTGGTTCACTTCCCAAGTGGCCACTACAGCCGGCGCTGCGCCGATTTGAAGCCAGGAGCCAGGTGCTTCTTCCTGGTCTCCCTCGCAGGTGCAGGGGTCCAAGCACTTGGGCCATCCTCCACTGCCCTCCCAGGCCACAGCAGAGGGCTGGACTGGAAGAGGAACAACCAAGACAAGAACCGGCGACCATATGGGACGCCAGTGGCGCTGCAGGCGGAAGGTTAACTCAGTGTGCCACAGGGCCGGCCCCACAGTCCCTGACTCTTAACTGCGGTGGCCTGCTGTGTACTGTCTTTCCTTCCCACTGGAGTAGAGCAGAATTTTTGTCTTGCCTATTCATTGCTATTGTCTTCATCCAGAATGATGCCTGCATCCTGTGAGGTCTGAGATGCACTGACTTGCTGGATGGAATTGGTGAAGGGAGTCAGGCACTGTCTAGCCCTTGTGTTTCTCCCTCCTGGACTTCCATGCCATAGCCAATGCAGCTGCCAGCTCCGTATGCTGGCTGTCTTTTAAACAACTTAATAAACACATTCATCCTGATGAACATTGTTCTTCCTCAGGACTCAGCCTGGTGAGATACATACACACTGGTTCCACGGAGGCAGCCATCATCAGAGCATTTGAAAATTCTTTCTCATAAGATATTTTAGAATCATGGAGGCATTTAATTGTGGTAAATATTTGAACTTCTAAGAACATATCACACTTCTAGAGACAGATAAATGAATTTTGAAATTACATTGTTTGACCAGAATATTTTTTCTTTTGTGTGTCAAAAGAAGATCTGACAATAAAATCCCAAGACTCATCATTTCTATGTACATAGCACCTGTACAAGACCAGGACAAAATACACTAAAGTTCACTCAGACTGTTGCCAATAGGGGCAGCAACCTTAGAGAAGGCATACAACCTAACAAAGGATCACTTTAAAGAATTACAATTTTGTTTATATGCCTAAAATTAGATTTTAAATTATTTATAAGAAAGTCAAGTGATTTATAGCTTAAACTAATACTCATTTCATTGTGACCTCCAAATAATATATGTTATTCCATTATCAATTTTATGTAACATTGTCACAGAACTTTATATAAGTTATCAGAAAACAATGTTTTCTTTAAGGGTCTAACACAAAACTATAGAGTGACATTCACATTAAAGAGCAAGCTAATGTACGTACAAACATGAAGATAAAAGTATCAACAGATTCAAAACAAGATTCAGTGTCTTATAGCCTTGATCTTCACCTCTATCCTCTGCACTTATTTCTCCTCAGCATTGTTTGGGTTCCATGACAATGGAATGTCTAGAACATTATATTATACATATATATTTATATTTATATATTTATTTATATATAAAACTTTCAGTAGATAATACAAGTATTCAGCTCCTTTTAAAGCATCTTTTAAAAGCAGTATATTAATGGTGTATAAATACTTCAATTAATATGGAAATAAAAAGTAGGTTCTTGGATCAGTTTTGATTTTAAAACTTATTAACATTGTAAAAGAAAAAAAACTCTCATCACTTGCTCTTTCTTGAATGGTCAATCTTTAAAAAATTATTGTTTTTATAAATATAATAAGAGCTGCTCACTAAAGTCCATTCAACTTTACACAATGAGAAATCCTGGATAACTTCCTTTCAGGTAAATCTGAATACCAGATTAATTCCACTTGAGGTCACAGATCCTTGTCCAAGTTTTCACTAGAGATTAGCTGACAGAGAGTTATCATGATATCCTTAGTTACTAAAGCAATCTCACCTGCACACACTGATGGCCCATTGGCAGATGGTCCATGGAGTATCATCACAAATGATTTGCAGAGAGCTACCATTTACAGCAAGTGTAGACAGGCAGCCAGCAGGATCTGGGGTCTTTACTATCATTTGCAGTGGGAGGTTTATTTGCTCTTTTAAACAATTAATTTTAAACTGTATTTGAGGCATTAGTATGTAAGATCTACATAAATACACAAAATTAAAATGGCTACTTTAATATTGAAACACCCCTGCTACCAACATGGGAGATTAGAATGGAGTTCCTGGCTCTTGGCTTCAACCTGTCCCAGAGCTGGCTGTTGCAGTCATTTGGGGACTAAGTTATCAGGTGGAAGATTTCTCTCTGTGTGTTCTTCCCTCTCTCCATGTTGCTCTGCCTTTCAAAGAAGTAAATAAGTAACAGGAGAGTTAACTTGGAAGGAATTTCAACAATCGTTGAATCTACACTCTTCTGTGACAGATAGGACGCCAAGGCCTGGAAAAGTTATTTGTCCAGAGGCACCACATGAGTGACTCATGATGCACAAGTGGTCTTGCACACTGCTCTCAAGACAAACACCAAAACCGCTAGCAGCAATGCCATGCAGCCATTTCGTGTGTCTGTATATCAAAAGATTTTTCAGAGGAAAAGATGTTATATTTCAAAAATTGATGAATTACTTTCTTTGCATTAATCTTGGCATGATAATGAAATCAGCATCAGAGTTGTGACCCAATGAGTTATACCACTGCTTCAGAGGCTGGCATTCCATATTGGCGGGGCTGCTCTGTTTCCTATCCAGTTTCTTGCTAGTGTGCCTGGGAAGGCAGCATAAGATGGCTCAAGTGCCTGGACTCCTGCCATGCACGTGGGTGATTAAGGTGGAGTTCTTGTCTTTTTGCCTTCAGCCTGGTCCAGATTTGACTGCTGTGGACTTTTTGGGAATGAGTTTGCAGATGGAATATTTTTTTCTTTGTGTCTCCCCCTCTTTCCCTCTCTGTCACTCTGCCTTTCAAATAAAGAAAAAAATTTAACTGGTAATTTGGGAAGCTTTATTTATTGGAAAGATAGTTCTCTTAAGGGAATTTTCTTCAAGACCAAGCAAATTGTGTATTTCTCTTTGGTAAATTACAGTTTACATTGGCACAATTAGACTCATCTATTTTGTTCTAGGACAAATAAAATGTATTCTCACAAATTCAGTTGAGCATTTTATTTCTAAAGATTCAAGAAAAGTCTAGTCTACCAGTTATAAAAATGAAAACTGAGGTAGGCATTATAGCTTAGCAAGTTAAGCCTCCTGCTGAGTCACTGACATCCCTTATGGACACTGGTTTGTGTCTTCTTGGAAGGCCAGTTCATGTCTCACTGTTCCACTTCCAAAATGGCAACCTGGTAATGGGCCTGGGAAAGCAGCAGAGGATGGCCCAAGTCCATGGGCCGCTGCATCCATGTGGGAGACCTTAGTGAAGTTCTTGCCTCCTGATTTTGGCTTGTCCCAGCCCCAACCATTGTGGCCATTTGGGGAGTGAACCAGTGGATGGAAGATAGCTCTTGCTGTCTCTGTCTCTCTTCCTCTCTCTGTAACTCTGCCTTTCAAGTAAATAAAAAATGAAAATCAGTTAGAATTCTAGTATAAACATTATTTAAGTTAGTTTATAAAAATAGATTTGTGTTTGAGAAAAGTTGAACTAATTTCTATTTCCCTTCATCAGGCGTAACAAAGCTCTTGATTTTTCAAGGTGGACTATCTTTCCGTGGTTGATAATGCCAATTTAGAGAATTAGCATTTCTTATAGAGAAAATGTAAGGAATACACTCTTTTTGAAAAAATACTTAAAAAATCCACCTTATATATTATTTTGGCTAAAGGAAAGGAAAAACCGAAATTTGTGTTTTACCTCATATCTAGATGATATCAGTAGGTGAAAAATATTTCAGATTAGTGGTCTATGCCATCAAGTTGACTTAAATTTTGGAAATTTAAAAAAATTCAATCATCCTTTTGCTGTCTTATTCTTGATAATTTAGTACATACATTAGAATTTATTGCAACAGGATTAATTTTTTAAAAATGAATGTTATTGTGTATACGTAAGATACAATGTCATGTCATAGGATACAGATACAGGGGAGGGTGTTTGACTCAGTGATTAAGGTGTTGCTTGGCACCACCACATCAGAGTGCTTGGTGTTGAGTCCCTGCTGCACTTCATATGTAGCTTCCTGCTAATGTTCATCCTTGGAGGTAGTGGAAATAGTCTAGTGCTTGGGTCCTTGCCACCCACGTAGGAGACTCAGATTGTGTTTAAGGCTCCCAGCTTTGATCTGACCCAGCCCTGGCTGCTGTGGGCATTTGAAGAGTCAATCAGTAGATAGAAGATTCCTCTCTCTCTCTCTCTCTCTCTCTGCCTTTCATAAGTAAATAAATAAAAAATTAAAACATACAAACAGGGTGGACATTGTGGTACAGATTAAACTACTATTGGGAAGCCTGCATTCCATATCACAGTGACATATCCATAAGGCAAAGATGAACTGGGCTCATTTTATCTAATTTAAAAACTACATTCAAGGGTGTGTGTTAAGACACATCAGAGGCCATGGTTGTACACGTGGCTCTGGCTCTTGAGTCCAGCTTCCTGCCTGCACACCTTGGGAGGCAGTGATGGTGGTTCAAGTGGTTGGGTCTCTGCCACCCACATAGGAGACCTGAATTGAATTCCTGGCTCTTGGCTCTAAGCCCGAGCCAAATCCCAGCCATTGTGGGCATTTGGAGAGTGAAGTAGTAAATGGGAGCCCCCTGTCTCCTTTTCCATTTATATAATAAATATATATTTTTTAATGCTCAAAGTGGTCTGTCTTTAGGGAAAATTCAGTGTAAATAGCACTGTATTTTTCATTACTCCCCTTTCCCACACATTTTGTTTCACTACTGACATTAACTTAGTCAATGACCTAGAAAAGAATATAAGCTCGGTTAGGAAAATACATCAACAAAGTCACGGAGTGTTACAGGTTGATTCTCCCCCCAACTCCTCCACACACACACTCATATGTTGAAATCCTAACCCCTAGCACCTCAGAATGTGTTCTTGGAAACAGAGTTATTGCAGCTATACTTAGTAAAGATGAAATCATCATAGAGTAGGCTGCCTCCTGAATGCAATATGCTGTAGTGTCCTGTTACAAAGGAGAAATGTGAACACGGATCCCACCCGGGGTGGTGGGGGGGCGGTGTGCCATGTGAAGACAAAGGCGGAGGACAAGAGGCTAATGCTTTTGTAAGCCTTCAAGTAATACACCAAAGATGCTCAGCAAATCATCAAAACTTGGAGGAAGGCATGAAATATCTTGTCTTTCACAGCTTTCAGAATGAGCCAAACCCAATGACAGATTCATCTTGGACTTCCAGAATGCAAAAGAGTAAGACCACACTTTTCTGTTAAATCACTAAGTTTGAGATAGTTCGTTACAGCACTCATAGCAGATAAACCCACTGAGAAATGTAACAACCGAGGAAATAAAGTTTTAGAAACACATTTGTATTCAAACAACTTAGAAATATTTTCTTGGTCAGTGCAAAATTATATCCTTTGGGAATCATGCTAAAATCCATCAAAAATAATAGCAGAGCAGCAATAAAAAATGTAGGTTGGCTATCTTAAAAGTAGATTTGCAAAAAAGGCTTGAGGGTAGCTATGTAGAACAATTCTGAGGTCTCAATGTTGCACTGTGCAAGAATACAATAAAATGAAATGAAAAGTTGGTTTTACTCACACATATAGCCAGATTGTGTGAAAGGAACACTGGCAGGACATGATCACCTCTCCTAATAATTATACCCTATGCAGAGACAGCCCGCAGCTGGAACCAGAAGCTACTCAAATTACACAGGGTACATGGCACCCGAGGTTACAAATATCAGGAGTGTGTGTGTTGTAGAGATCAAGGGGAGGATTTTAACAATTTAGGAAAAAAGATGCCAGAAGCAGTGCCCAGATGGATAAGATTAAGGCTTTAGACAGTAACATTTAAAAATGTTCCTGCACATGCTGCTGGCTTTTATTAATCTTACTCTATTAAATGGTGCCTTAAGAAAATCATAATAAAGACAAAATATAATCTACAATCATGGCATGAGGAAACTCTCCCCTGCAGATACATACATTGAGTTGGTAAAATTAGTGAAGACAATTGTTCAGTGTCTCTGGGGATTAACCAAAGGGCTTACAAGTAATTGAGAAGCATTTATCACAAATTGAGAACCACTTATTCAATGAAATCTATGGGAACTCAGTGAGCAGTGGGAGGCAATGCCATATGGTCTAGGAACTGTACCCATTTTTGTAGAAAACTGTTTTCATGGCCTCAGCGGCTGAGCAGCAGTCCCTGTCTCCCCAACTCTCTGGGGAAGAGCTAATCTGGGTGGTTTTGGCAGCCTTTGAACATTGGGAAATAGCATTTTCCAGAGCTCCATGCCAAGAAATGTCTGTATCAAGTAAGATCCAGTATTCAGGTACTGTCTATTTCCTACTCCCAACTCCTGCTGGCTATGGAGGATCCACGAAGGACATTGGGTGAAGAACATGATCTTCTTATCCCTTGCAGTTCTGTGCTGCAGAAGAGCTGTTCCAATGGGTTTGGCCATTGAATGGCAGCTCCCATTTCTCCCAGCTTCCTAAAGCAGATCTGACAGTCAGTGAATCTCGGTCCATCTCATCTTTTCTGAACAGGCTTTGGAACATCCATGGTGGGTCATGAAGCAGCAGTTGGGTTGCTGCATCAGTTACCCCACCATAGCTCTTGGTCCATAAAGACGACCTGTCTGAAGAGCTGGCACAAAGCAAAATCCCCCTCTCCTTCCATCTAGTTCCTGCCCCATAGCACAGAGATTCTGTCCCAGGGATGGTCATTCTGTGCCTTGCCAAGGGGCATTGTTAGTAACAATACATTATTTAGCCATCAGTTATTGGATACTAATAGTTGAGGGTGGTAACAATAGATGCAGACCAGTCAGAATCTCAATAAGGAGATGAGGGAAGGAATTGTCAAAACAGGGCAGCTAAAATTAGTCACACTTGGCGGGTAAGAAAATTACGTGATTACCCAACGCTGTGTTTTTCAAAAGGAATTCCAGAGGCTTCTCGTTCCAAGAGAAGTGAACTTCGCTGAATTAGAGGACAGAGAGACAGTAGAGAGTGAAAACAAACAAAAACTGCTTCTTTGCAGAAGAAGACCTTGAAGAAATATAATGGATTATAAGGAAATACTATGGGCAATTATATACCAGAAAATTAGATAATTTAGATGAAATGAAAAAATGTTAATAGAAAGGCACAGATTACTAGAAATAAATTGAGAAGAAATATGAAGTCCGAATAGAGTTATAACAACTGAAGAGAGAGAATTAACAATTTATAAACTTCTTCCAAGTGAGGTCCAGGGCCAAGTCTTCATTATCGGTTCTACAAACCATTTATTTACTTATTTATTAAAAATTTATTTATTCGGGCTGGCACCTTGGCTCAATAGGCTAATCCTCCACCTAGCGGCGCTGGCACACCGGGTTCTAGTCCCGGTCGGGGTGCCGGATTCTGTCCCGGTTGCCCCTCTTCCAGGCCAACTCTCTGCTGTGGCCAGGGAGTGCAGTGGAGGATGGCCCAAGTGCTTGGGCCCTGCACCCCATGGGAGACCAGGAGAAGCACCTGGCTCCTGGCTTCAGATCAGCGTGGTGCGCCAGCAGTAGCGCACCGGCCGTGGCGGCCATTGGAGTGTGAACCAACTGCAAAGGAAGACCTTTCTCTCTGTCTCTCTCTCTCACTATCCACTCTGCCTGTCAAAAAAAAAAAAAAATTATTTATTCATTTGAAAGGCAGAGTTACATTGAGAGAGAGAAGCAGAGGCAAAGAGGGAGATTTTTCATTCACCAATTCATTAACCAAATGATCATAACAGCTGGGGCTGGCCATGGCAAGGCCAGGAACAAAAGAGTTTCTTCCAGATTGCCCAAAGACTTGGGCCATCTTCCACTGTTTTCACAGGTGCATTAGCAGTGAGCTGGATTGGAAGCAGAGCAGCTGGGACAGGAGCCAGTGCCCATATGGAACACGACTAAGTGCCCATATGGGATGCTGGCGCTACATATGGTGGCTTAACCCATTGTGGCACAGTGACAGCCCCTCTACTAGCTATTTAAAGGAGTACTAGTACCAATATTTCATTGTATCTTCCAGGAAATAAGAAGTGTATATACTTTCCTACTCATTACACAAAATTAGACTAACAGCACAAGAAAAGAAAGCTGTAAACGAGTATCTCCAATGAATATAGATTAAAAACACTCACCAATATACTAGCAAACCTAATCCAACCCGATTTTTAAAAGGTTATACATCATGGCCAAGTCTAACTTTATGCTAGAAATGAAAGATGGATTAACCTTAAAAATCATTGTAATATACAGTATTAAAAGAATAAGGGGAAATATAATTTTTAAATAGATGCAGAAAAAGCAATTGAAAACTCCAACACCCTTCCATGAAAAAAAGTTGTGTTAAACATAGGTGTTTTGGGAGAATTTGTTTGTTTGTTTGCCTGTCTTAATTAAGTAATTGTTCCACTAGATGCATTTTTTAGTGTTTTGTTCTGTGATTTTGTGTCTGCCATTGCTTTGGGATAGTTCTTAGCAATTATAAACATTTCTCCAGTTGCATTATTTTCTGGCATTCCAATTATACATATCTTACAACTTTTGAATATTTTTCACATTTTGAGATTGATTTTTGTTCGTTTATTGAGTTCTTTTTGTTCTCTTTATATTTTACTTTGGGAGATTTCTATTGACTTACGTTCTATCTCACCACTTTTGCCTGGTTTTATCCTTTTGCAATCTACTGGTGAGCCCCTCAATACTATTTTTTTTTCAAATCTAGGTTTTTTTTTATTGTTGTTTGTTTTTCTTACTTTGGGCATTTCTTTTTGATCATTTCTGGGTGTTTCTACTATCTCTTTCTATTACTGATTTCTTCTTGCATGTTGTCTACTTTTTCCATTATACTCCTAAGCATATTAACCTTATTAATATGATAATTTTAAATTATTTTATATTTTAAGTATTTAAACTCTGTATTTGACAATTATTTTATATTATCTACCTGATTATTACAATATCTGTGTCATATGTGAATCTATATGACAGCTTGATACTTGCTCAAAATGTCAATCATAAAAATGATATATGGGTCAGCTCAGTGCACCGGCCGCAGCACGCCGGCCGCCGCGGCCATTGGAGGGTGAACCAACGGCAAAAGGAAGACCTTTCTCTCTGTCTCTCTCTCTCACTGTCCACTCTGCCTGTCCAAAAAAAAAAATGATATATGGGAGCTTGCACTGTGACGTAACAAATAAAGCCACTGCCTTCAGTACCAGTATCCCATATGGACACTGGTTTGAGTCCTGACTGCTCCTCTTCGGATCCAACTCTCTGCTATGGCTTAGGAAAGCAGTAGAAGATGGCCCAGGTTTTTGGGACCCTGCACCCACTAGGGAAACCTGGAAAAAGCTCCTGGCTCTTGGCATCAGATTGGCTCAGCTCTGGCCATTGCAGCCATTTGGGGATTGAACCAGTAGATGAAAGATCTCTCTCTCTCTCTCTCTCTCTCTCTCTCTCTCTCCAACTCTGCCTTTCAAATAAATAAATAAATCTTTTAAAAATGATATATGACTCAGAATGTATAGTCCAAGCTATATATCCAAGACACACACAGAACTTGTATAAGAAGTCCATAGCAGCATTTTCTACAATATATAAAAAGGGGAAATAAAACAAATCTTCATCAAATGATGAACTCACAAATTAAATGTGGTATATCACTTGGCAACTATGGAAGGCAGAATAATGTCTCTGACCCAAAGATACATGTGTTCTAATTGCAAGAACCTGAGAATTGAATATTTTTATTGTTCATGGAAAAATTGATTTTGTAGATGATATCCAGCAAAGAATCTTTATGACAAGAATTTTCTGAATAATTGGTCCAATGTGATCTCCCGTAAGTATGCTCAAAAGGGGAATGGACATTTGCTACAGTGGTTAAGAGGCTGTTTGCTGTATCTGTCCTCAGGCCATATTGGAGTTCCTGGCTTTCCATCTCAGCTCTGCTTCTGTTTCCAGCTTCGTGATAATGTGCACCCTGGGAGGCAGTAGATCATGACTCAAGTAGTTGGGTTCCCGTCATCCACATGGAAGATCTGGATGGAGTCCTGGATTCCTGGCTCAGCCTGACCTATCACTGGCTGTCACGAGCATTTGGAGAGTGAACCAGTGGATAGGGGCTCTACCTGTCTTTTTCTTTCTGCCTGTGACTCTGTCTCTCTTTCTCTCTCTGCCTTTCAAATAAATAAAATAAGCAACAATTTTTTTAAAAAAATGGAAGAGAGATAAAGGAGATGTAGAGGGAGATGTGGGAGATGTGGCTAAGGACAAATGGTCAGAGTTGTAACACTGGAGGAAGGGTCCATCAGCCAAGGGGTGTGGGCAGCCTGTAGAAGTTGGAAAAGGAAAGGGAGTGCATGCTTCTTCAGAGCCTCCAGAAAGGAAGGCAAACCTGACGCCACCTTCATTTTAATCTGAGGAGACTCACACTGGATTTCCAGCCTATAGGACTGTGCAATAATAAATTTGTGTTGTTTTAACTCACCACCTTTGTAGTAATTTGTTGCAGTGATATCTTTGTCAATTTTGTGTTGCTGCAACAGAACTGGAGACTGGGTAAGTTACTAGGTACAGAAATTTATTTCTTACAATTTTGTTAGCTTGGCCGTTCAGTATAAAAGTGTTGGCATTTGGTGTCTGAGGAGGACCATCTTGATGCATCCTTCCATGGCAGAAAAGTGCAAGAGCAAGGCAAGTGCTGCTTTATGAAGCCTCTTTTAAGAGCCAAGCTCGCAGTAACCCAGGAGGAGCCCTCATGGCCTTATCACCTCTTAAAGGTCCCACTTCTTTGCACAATCACATTGGCAACACCTGAATTTTGAAGGGGCACATTTAAACCATAGCAATGCAGCAATAAAAAACTAACACATCAACACAAAATAAAGAAGAATTGACCTAGGCTAACACAGAACTTGTGAACACTGTGCTAAGTCAAAGAAGCCAGTCATAACCAACCACATAGTATATGATTATTTATATGGGATTCCCAGAAGAAGTCTATAGACACAGGATGCAAAGCTGTATTTTCTATAAGTTGCGGGTTGCATAAAGGATAATCTTAGAAGTGATAAAAATTTTCTAAACTTAGGGTACAGGGCATTTTTGAATATGTTAAAAATCAGTGCATTATGCACTTAAATGGGTGAGTTTTATGACTAATTATGTAACATTGTTTTAAAAAGAATTATTAAAAAAGCAGGAGTATAAGGATTGACTCAGTTGATCTCCCATTGTAATTTTATTGAAAATGGATAGCAGTACTTTCAGAGTACAAATACCCTGAGATATATCACAATCCTGTTCATCCCTAAATTCATCAGTTGTCCCTTTTCTCACTTTCCATGCATATTTCTGTGCCCCATTATTTAACTTACTGTGATAAAGTTACTGATTTACTTGTCCACCTACCCTTCAGACTGTGTAGTCCTTGAGGGAAGGGACTGAACACCTGTTGTTGACCAAGTTGTCTGCTTTGTGTATGCTGCCTACGTCCTCAACACAACTTTCAACTGAGAAAGTTAACAGCTACCGCATTTTGCACATGTGAAAGTTTAGGCTTTCAGAAGCTGATTGCGTCACCCGGTCATTTATCTGGTGCCTTACCAATGGTCAAGCCTTACCTGTTTTTTTCCAAAGTCTGTACTCAGGGCTTGGTGCTAGGAGACAGGAGGACACAGAAGATCAGGCTGGGTAAGGAGGCAATGAGGAAACAGGTTAGCTCTGGCAGGGAAAACTTAAAAATTACTCAACACATTCTGCAGTGTTTGGGGAGGTGGCATTTTTACTGGTACAGGGGTGAGGGAAGCAAACATTAATTAGTAAAAGGCACAAACACAACACAAAGGAAATAATGTTGATAAGTCTCAAAGGCTGAACAGTGGCTCATAAGGGAAGTACCAGCAGTAAGTTGGAAAATTGAATGTTTCAATTCATTTTGGATTCATCATGGATGTTTGGGTGTGTGAAAGGTCTGAAAACGCCATCTTGAACACTGCTTTGTGCACTAGGGATATTATGAATGCTTGTTTATCCCCCAAATTTGTGTGTTGAAATTTAATCACTAAAGTGATTACCAATGTAATCATCTAATCTCCAAGGTGGGAGCTTTGGAAGGTGATTAGTTCCTGATGGAGGAGCTCTCATGAATGGCATTAGTGCCCTTGTAAGAAAGACCCCAGAAAGCCAGCTGTTCCCTTAACCACATGAGGACATAGTGAGAAGGCACTGTCCATGTACCCAGGCCTCCACCAGACACTGCGTCTGCTGATGCCTCGATTGTGGACTTCTGACATCTAGACTGCGACAAAGTTGTATTGTTTAGAAGATACTTAGTCTATCATACTCTGTTGTATGAACCCAAATGGACTAAGACAATGGGGAAATAATGAAAATTGGAGAAAGGCAAAAGCAATTTCTATATTCTAGTTCAGCTGACCCTCACTGAGTGCCTCGATATGAGTAAACCCAGGTGAAGGCAGCAACAAAACATGGATGCAACATGCAGAACTGTGAGAAATACTGTATGGTTATTGCAAAAATTAAAGGAAAATAAAGGAAGAAAGGGAGGGAGAAAAGAAGGAAGGAAAGAGGATTAGAAGGAAGGAAGGAAGAGAGATGAAGGATGGAGGGAAGTACAGTTATATCCATGAAATACATGAAAATCTGTTCTCTTTCTATTAATAAAAATGTAAAAAATAAAAATTACATTCAGATTAAAAAAAAAAAACTACTGTTTTGAGATGGCTTATTTGCGGCTATAGGCAGCTGATAAAGCTGAACTGGGTAAAATAGCAACATATTTCATTCTATATAGATTAATATTGTAGGTAGGAATGATGATCTATGTAAAGAATTAATTATGTAAATAATTAATTTGTCCTTAGTGTGCTGTACATTGAGATTTAATGCTATAACTAGTACTCAAGCAGTATTTTTCACTTTATGTTTCTGTGTGGGAGCAAACTGTTGAAATCTTTACTTAATGTATGCTAAACTGATCTTCTGTATATAAAGAGAATCGAAAATGAATCCTCATGTGAATGGAAGGGGAGAGGGAGTGGGAAAGGGGAGGGTTGCGGGTGGGAGGGACGTTATGGGGGGAAGCCATTGTAATCCATAAGCTGTACTTTGGAAATTTATATTCATTAAATAAAAGTTAAAAAATAATTAATTAATTAATTTGCATGGGGAAGAGAGATTCCATCTGCTTGGTTCATGCTTCGAATACCCACAACTGCCAGGCTAGGTCAGGCCAAATCTGGGAGCCAAGAACTTAGTTAGTGGCTCCTACATGGGTGGCAGGCACTCATTTACTGACGTGCTCAACTGCTACCTCTCAGGGTACAAAAATCAAGGAAGTTGGAATCTGGAGCTGAGCCAGGACTCAAACCCAGGCACTCTGATATGGGTTGCAGTCTTAACTGTTGGCCAAACACAGAATCCTTAAAGGTCATTTTGAGGAGCTATCTCTTGGTACTTCTACAACAATCTCCAGCTATCCCTAATTCTACCTCTCCCCATAGCAATATTGCAGACTTTAGATGGGCAAGTCTGTGGTGGTCTCAGCACTGTGATGGAAAATAAAATAGCATTCCTAACACTAATTATTTTCCATTTATACATTTGGGTGGGGTGAGAGGTAGGAGTGAGATAAATCAATATAACCTATTTATCAAGTTCTATCAAGTTGCCTGCTTTCAGGCGACAGTTCCTTGATAGATAAATAACAAGCTGAGAGGCAACCCTTGGTGGGACAGGACTAGCTGATCCATTCTGACACCTCTATGTAAGTCTTTTTTTTTTTTTTTTTTTGACAGGCAGAGTGGACAGTGAGAGAGAGAGACAGAGAGAAAGGTCTTCCTTTGCCGTTGGTTCACCCTCCAATGGCTGCCGCGGCCGGCACACCGTGCTGATCCGATGGCAGGAGCCAGGTACTTCTCCTGGTCTCCCATGGGGTGCGGGGCCCAAGTACTTGGGCCATCCTCCACTGCACTCCCTGGCCACAGCAGAGAGCTGGCCTGGAAGAGGGGCAGCCGGGACAGAATCTGGCGCCCCGACCAGGACTAGAACCTGGTGTGCCAGCGCTGCAAGGCGGAGGATTAGCCTAGTGAGCCGCAGCGCCGGCTTATGTAAGTCTTAAAAATAAGCACTTACCCCACATATATGTGTATGCACACACAGAGAAAGTTCCAGAAAGACTCCCTAGGCAATATTAACCTCAGAAACACAAAGCACAAAGCTAAGAGCAAAAGTACTAGGCAAAAGAACCAATGAAAACCAAAGAGGCAGAAGCTGAGTGCTGTGCTTACCCCTGAGCCATGTGGCAGTAAGGTGGGAGCCAGAGAGGTATGTGGCTGAGGAAATAGCAGGGTGGCTTGTTCCCCTGTTGGATTCCCAAATTGCTGTGAACACTAGAGCTGCTAGAATCACTCACTCACACATTTCAGGTTTCTGGAGGGCCTGCATCTGTGGCATCCCAATGAGAAATGAACCCACCTAAAGTCATGCACTGTTTAACAATCAGGATGTGTTCCGAATTACATATCATTTGACTATTTTGTCATGTGAGCATCTTAGTGTGAACTTGCACACACCTAGATGGTATTACCTGCTTCACACAAAGACTATATGGTATGGCCTTATTGATCCCAGAGCCATGATAAACACACAGGTGATTAAATTGATCCCAATAGATAATGAAGCATTTGACATATCTAGTAAACCTAGGATGTCTGAGGTTACTGCTGGTATAACAAGGTCTACTGTTTTACAGTAAATTTCTTTTTCAGTATGCAGAAAGAATACACTCTAATTTTTTACAGCTGCATTTTATTTATTTGAGAGACAGAGTTTCAGAGAGAGAGAGAGAGACAAACAGAGAGAGGTCTTTTATCCTCTGGTTCACTCCACAAATGGCTGCAATAGTTGGTTCTGGGCCAGGCCATTGCCAGGAGCCAAGAGCTTTCCCAAGTGCATTAGCAGGGAGGTGGATCATAAGTGGAGCAGCTAGGACTTGAACCTGAGCCCGTCCAAGAAGCTGGCATTGCTGGTGATGGCTTTACCTGCTATGCCACAACAGCAGCCCCAAGAGTACACTCTAAAATAATAAAATGTGTGTATGATAAATATACAAATCATTATCATAGTCATTCATTGCCATTATCACGTATCAAAAATGATACATAACTGCATTGCTATACTTTTATATTACTGGCAACACAATCAGTTCATTTACACCAGCATCATTGACCAAAATATTGCTACGTTGTGTCTGATTATATTTTGGAGCCTTGTAACAGTGAAGCTAAAGGGGCCGGCGCTGTGATGCAGTGGGTTAAAGCCCTGGCCTGAAGCACCAGCATCCCATATGGCGCCGATTCTAGTCCCGGCTGCTCCTCTTCTGATCCAGCTCTCTGCAATGACCTGGGAAGGCATTAGAAGATGGCTTGAGTCCTTGGGCCCCTGCACCCACGTGGGAGACCTGGAAGAAGCTCCTGACACTTGGCTTCGGATGGGCACAACTCAGGCCATTGTGGCCATCTGGGGAGAGAACCAGTGGATGGAAGACCTCTCTGTCTCTACCTCTCTCTGTAACTCTGTCTTTCAAATAAATAAGAAATCTATAAAAAAAAAAAAAAAAAAGTGAAACTGAAATGGGAGTGCTGGGGCTTTTTGGAGTCCATAGGCTGTGTTGTTGTTGGTCCCCACGTATGTTAATAACAAAGGTTGAGTAGCACAGGGTGGCTACACATATAAAGTACTGGCATATGTAAGTCACAGTCAGACCGTACCATTTAGTGTGGTAAGGGTAGGCTTTCGTTAGGACATGCATATCAGCACATCACTTGTCCAGGGATTAGACTAAACCTAGAAAGGAAATAGAGTTCAACTCTTGGCCCTGCTGAGCTACCCATCACTAGCTAGGAAGTTGGGAGTGAGACAGAGAGCTGGGTCAGTACAAGACCCAGTGAAGCCTAAATATGTGCAATAGTATGAACCACTGTCAAAAATTCAGTTCCCTTCTATCGTTCTCAATTTTCATTAATGTTTTGTGAAAAGGATATCATTATCTCTCACGTGCTTTGGGCCATGAATGGATTGGTAGCATGTAAGGGGCCCTCATTTGACTCAGTGGGCTTATCCCAGGTGAGACCAGATCAGGAGACTTTTTGTGCCTCTATGATGCTATACGATTACATTCACTGTTGCAGCTAGAGTCAGTATTTATTGTTCTCAAATGACACATTCTTACGTAGATTTTAAGGGAAGTTTGCTTCAATTTAATCACAACTAAGCTCAAAGTACTATTTTTGATGACTTGTAGTGCAGATTTGAAAATTATTAGGTCAGTATTACAAAATGATTTAATAGAATCTTTCTTTGGAGTCTCCTGATTTTCATGAGTTCTATGTCCTAACTCAAAGTCTTTGGGCCCCAACATTGACTTCCATACTTAATATTTCTTCAAAATTTCTACTGTACGACCATAAAAATATGACTTATATAAAAATATGAGCAGTCATAGTCCTGAACTCCTTGCCTTAAGGTCTTTGTTTCAATAGTAAATCATAAATCACTTTTGTTTTACTTTTCTTAATTTAAAAAAGTAAATCACAAAGTCATATTTATCTTAGACTTTAGAAAGACTAAAATGCTTTCTTTTGTCCAAATGATAAAGCTACTAATTGATTTTATTTTGTTTACTGTTATAGTTTATATTTGTTATACTTGAACATATTTCGAAAAGATGACATGGTGCCAATGGTGTTTGTTCAGTCAAAATCCATAACTACTTGGAGGGAGGAGTCAAAGAAGTCATGAATAAATAGAAAGCCTATGTATTTGAGGATTCAGCTTGCATAGTATATGGATATTTGCATTACCTTAGAGAAAATAATATGTACTCATAATGACAAAGATATGCAAAACATATGTCTAGAAGGAGGAGAAGAATTTAAGTTGAGGATAGGGAGAGAAATGGATAGCTACATCCATGGCCTGGGGCGGGGCATATTCTCAATATCCCTTAATATATTTTCTTTTTAAATCCTGTGAAGGTTTATGTGCTTAAAAATCAAAGTTGTAAAGAAAAGAACTCTGGGTTCTAGGGCTCCTTCTCATCAGCAGAAAATCAAAGTTGTAAAGAAAAGAACTCTGGGTTCTAGGGCTCCTTCTCATCAGCAGAATCAGCCTGGCGTGTTTTATTTATTTTTATTTTTTTTATTTTTATTTTTTTGACAGGCAGAGTGGATAGTGTGAGAGAGAGACAGAGAGAAAGGTCTTCCTTTTTGCCGTTGGTTCACCCTCCAATGGCCGCTGCTGCCGGCACACTGTGGCCGGCGCATCGCGCTGATCCGAAGCCAGGAGCCAGGTGCTTCTCCTGGTGCTGATCTGATGCCAGGAGCCAGGTGCTTCTCCTGGTCTCCCATGCGGGTGCAGGGCCCAAGAGAGCTGGCCTGGAAGAGGGGCAACCGGGACAGAATCCGGTGCCCCGACCGGGACTAGAACCCGGTGTGCTGGCACCGCAAGGCAGAGGATTAGCCTATTGAGCCACGGCGCCGGCCTGGTGTGTTTTATTAATCCCCTGTACTATACACTGAGGGCAGCGGATTCCAAATGCAGGATCATATTTAACCACCATTTGATAAATTTCGAAACTATTTTAATAATAGGCTCAAAGTTTCAAGGAACACAAAATGTACAGAAGCATGGATTTTGACTATAAAAGTGGCCAAAATAGGAGATTTTATGTATATGACCAAGACCATGGCAACTCTGGTCTGGACAGCAGTTCAGGCATCCAAGAGAAGAACAGTGCACGCTGATAACCCTTCAGTCACACCTCCATGACCTGCACTGTAATGCTGGGTGACTTGAGACTCCACGCATCGCTGTGGGCGTCCGCCTCTTTGGCACTTTCTCATTCTGCTTCTTCTGCTGCAGTAACCTACTTCCCCTTTGCTTTCTGTTCTGAGACTTATGCAGTAGTAATTTCTCTGTGACGTGGTTTCACCATCTGAGGTTTCAGTAACACAATCAACCATGGTCTGAAAATACTACATGGAAGAATCCACAAATAAACACTCAAAATATTACACGGTACTCTGTTCTAAGTAGCTTGATGTAATCTTACACTATTCCACCCAAGATGTACACTAGCCCTTTCTTCAGCATGTTTAACATATTTTTAAAATGTCCAATATCACGCATATCAGTATGTTAGCAAAATAAAATTGGGCTACTGATAAATGAAGTCTTCTTTTACTGTGAGCATCACAGAACAAAATATTTGATTCTTTATAAAAATATGTTTTAAATTGTAAACAAACATTAAGTTTTTATTGTGTACAGCGTGATGTTCTGAAGTGTGTATACATTGTGGGATAAACCTAGCTAATGAATAAATGCATTACTTCACTGAGTTATCATTCTTGTGGTAAGAGCAGATATCATCCACTCTCCTCACATTTTTTTTCAAGAATATGTTACATATAAATACAGAAGTTCCTCAAAAAATCAAAAATAGAACTACCATTTGATCCAACAGTGCCAACATATTGGATTTTTGTAGGAATGAAGTGTACATAACCCTCTTCATGTATCTGGATTGCTCTTTCATTCTTTTATTAACTTTCCACTTTTGTGGTTTAGACCGTCTCTTGGAAAAAATATATATCCTCAGCATTTAACTCATACGAAAGACATGACATTTCTCAAAAATCAAGTCTGGCTCAGTGTGTGGTATTTAGTCTACAAGATACTGAACATCACATCTGAAAAATAACAAACCGTGTCCATCCTGAGACATGACTGACTCAGGGTCTCTTTTTAGCATTTTACAATGTAGAACTCTTTTGCTTAGAAATAAACTCCTGTTACAAGGAGAAATTCATGAGTGTGCTCCACTTTTAATAATTTTTGCTTGACAATTGTTCTGTTCATTTAAGTTATCAAATTTTTGTGCATAGTGATTTTAGTAGCCCCTTATTATCCTTAAGTTTCCATGGAACATTAATGTTCATTTCCAATGATGGCCACTCTTTGATTTCTGATACTGGTAATTTCTGTCTTTCTCTTTTCTTAATGAGCATGGAGAGAGGTTTATGAATTTGTTATTTCACTGAAGTATCTTTTGGTTTTGCTGATTTTCATATATTATTTTCCTATTTTTCAATATTATTCATTTATACTTCAATTTTCATTCATTTTCTTTTTCATGCTTCAATTGTTCTTCTTGCTACAGTTTCTTAAAATTTATTATCTGGGAACATTCTTCATGTGTTTTGTGAACATTCACAGTTTCAGGTGTATTTTGTTGTCCAGACTGTGGTCCATCCATGGAAGCTTGATCTTGTTGGACAAAGAATTCTGTAAATATTATTAGACCAAAGTAATTGATAAGGCTATTAAAGCCAAATTTATGCTTCTGGTTTTTTGCATTTTTGAACAGCCAGTTAATGGAAGATTGATGTTCCCAAATATAATAGTGGAACTTTCTCTCTCTCCTTGAAATTTTGTCAATTTTTAAAAAAATATTTATTTATTTGAAAGTTAGGGTGTCTGGGTAGAGCAGGAGTGGGGAGAGACAGAGAGAGCACACGCGCGCGTGCAAGAGAGAGAGAAAGAGAGAGAGAAACAGAAAGAGAGAGAGATCTACCATTCACTGTTTCACACTTGAAATGACTGCAATACCTGGAGCTGGGCAGGCTTAAGCCAGGAATTCCATCCTGGTCAACCATACAGCAGAAAGACAGAGAGATGGATTGAGAGGGGAGCGTCTAGAATTCCAAACAGCACTCCAAAATGGAATACAGGTGTCCCAAGCAGTGGCGTACCCTGCTTTGCCAGAATGCCAACCCTCATTCTGTAGGTTTTTGAAGTGTATTTTGCAGTTCTGAATTTAGGTGTATACACAAATTTGTTAGGTTTTAAAGCAATGGCTGCCTAATCATTAAGTAATCTTCCTGTTTGTCTCTGATAATTTTCCTTGTTCTGAATTCCATTTATCTGAAATTAGTGTAGTACCTCCAGCTTTCTTTCAATTAGTTTTAACATATCTTTTGCTATCGCTTTATTTGAACTTGTCTGAATCAGTATATTTAGTGAATGTCCAAAAGACAAGAGGTAGCCGAACATTGTTATTATACTCACTTTGTCAATCTTTATCTTTTAATGAATATATTTAAAAGATTCACATTTAAGCCTTTAAATAAGAAGATGGTTTTCATCCTATTTCACAATGGTTACTGTTCCTCTTCCCTGTCATAGCTTATAAATGATGTTTCTAAGCCCTCTACTGTGAAAAGTTGGTGGGATTCCTCAAGATAAAGCAAAGTATTGGATCCCTAAGTCCATGTTGCCTGGGAGTTTCCCATTCATGGTAGGAATGGCCTCCAGCCACTGGGTAAAATTGCCTTCACACAAAGTTACCCTCTAAGTGCTTCAGCCAGGGCTCTGTTCCAGATAAGCAGGTCCCAGCTGTGATTCCAGCTTTACGACCTTTGATGATTCCTGGGTGCTCATTGCATTTAACTGCAACTCCTTAGTGTGCCCAGAGAAGCTGTTGATATTTGTTTTGTTTAGCTTATTATTGTTGTAATGAGGAGAGTAATGACTTTCAAGTCTTTTCATTTCGGAAATGATACTTGAAAGAACTTCCACTTTGACTATGACATTGTCTAAATAAGATCGGCGTTGGAGCCTCGGGTGATTACTGACGCCATAAATAAGAGTGTCAATTGTTATATCAACAACAGGAGTCACTGTGCATCTACTCCCCATGTAGGATCTCTGTCCTTAATGTGTTGTACTATGTGAATTAGCAGTATAACTAATACTCAAACAGTACTTTACACTTTGTGTTTCTGTGTGGGTGCAAACTGTTGAAAACCTTACTTAGTATATACTAAATTGATCTTCTGTATATAAAGATAATTAAAAATGAATTTTGATGTGAATGGGATGGGAGAGGGAGAGGGAGATGGGATGGTTGCGGGTGGGAGGGAGGTTATGGGGAGAAAAAGCTGCTATAATCCAAAAGCTGTACTTTGGAAATTTATGTTTATTAAATAAAAGTTAAAAAAAGAAAAAAAGAAAAAAATACAAAGAGTGGGAATAAGAGAGGTAAGAGATGTGCAATTCGGGACATGCTCAAGCTGACTCACCTCAAATGGTAGAGTTAGAAACATACCAGGGGATTCCAATTCAATCCCATCAAGGTGGCATGTACCAATGCCATCTCACTAGTCCCAGTGATCAATTTCTGTTCACAATTGATCATAATGATAGGACTAAGAACCAAAGGGATCACATAAACAAGAATAGTGTCTGCAAATACTAGCTGATAGAATCAAAAAGGGAGAGAACGATCCTACATGGGAAATGAGATACACAACAGACTCATAGAATGGCAGATGCCCTAAACAGCACTCTGGCTTCAGAATCAGCCCTTAAGGCATGCAGATCCGGCTGAAAAGCCCATGAGAGTATTTCAGGCATGGAAAGCCAAGACACTCTGGGGAAAAAAAAATAACCTAAATGAAAGATCTCTGTGAGTGAGATCCCAGTGGAAAGAACGGGTCATCAAAGAAGGAGGTACCTTTCTCTGAAGGGAGGAGAGAACTTCCACTTTGACCATGGCCTTGTCTAAATATGATCAGAGTCAGTGAACTCAGGGGGCTTCCATAGCCTTGGCAGCTCATGACAAGAGCCTAGGGTGATTACTGATGCCATAAACAAGAGTGTCAATTTGTTAAGTCAATAACAGGAGTCACTGTGCACTTACTCCTCATGTAGGATCTCTGCCCTTAGTGTGCTGTACATTGAGATTTAATGCTATAACTAGTACTCAAACAGTATTTTTCACTTTATGTTTCTGTGTGGGAGCAAACTGTTGAAATCTTTGCTTAATGTATGCTAAACTGATCTTCTGTATATAAAGAGAATCGAAAATGAATCTTGATGTGAATGGAAGGGGAGAGGGAGTGGGAAAGGGGAGGGTTGAGGGTGGGAGGGACGTTATGGGGGGGAAGCCATTGTAATCCATAAGCTGTACTTTGGAAATTTATATTCATTAAATAAAAGTTTAAAAAAAATAATTTTTGCTTGAAAGATTTTGAGTGGCAATTGTAAATTCACATACAGATGTGGACATAAAAAAAAACTGTACTACACTTTGCTCAGCTTTCCCAAATGCTAACATTTTTCAAAATATTATAATTCCACAATCAGGACATTAACACTGATTCAATCAATTGAGCTGATTCAGGTTTCCCCAGTTTTACTTTGATTCATCCACGTGTGCACATATGCCAGTTTATTCAGTTCCATACAATTTTATCACCTGTACAGGTTGGTGGAGCCACCATAACAGTAAATATTCTGGACAGATCCAGCACCATACATATCCCCTGTATTGCCCTTGTACAATTACGCCCACTTCTTTCCTCCAACTTCATGGAATCAACTGATCTCTTCTGCATTTCTATTTTTTTTTCATTTGATGAAAAGGGTGTTATATAATTTGAAAACTACAGTATATAACCTTTTGGGATTAGCTTTCTATTTCATGAATCCCAGTTACGTGGAGATTCATCCCATTTTTCGCATGTTTAAGTAGTTTGTTCCTTATGCCCTGAGCAGTATTCCATGTTAAACTTTTAGAACAATTTATTTATTCCTTTATTTGTTAAAGGACATATGAGCTGATTCTAGTTTTTTGTGACTACAAATAAAGTTGTTTTCATTTCTAGTTTTTAAAATTTGTTTGCTTATATCAAATTTATTAATAAAACACTATAAGCTAAGGTCATTTGATGGCAGACAAATTGTAATTTTGATGCAACCATGTGATAATTAATCAGCTTTGCCATCTATGTATTTTTGTGTGACTATTTTTCATTTCTCTGTGGAAATGCCCAGGAGTGCATGGTAACTGTATACTTATAAGAAACTGACAAACCATTTTTAACTGGGTCATTTGTATGTTCCTCAGTAGTGTATATGTGCATCCTTGTCACATTTGATGTTTTCAATATTTTTATTGTGAGCCATTTCACTATGTGTCTAATAATCACTAGATGTGGATTTAATTTGCATTTTATTGATGACTAATGAGTTAAGTACCTTTTTGTCTTATTTGTCATGTGTATATTCTCATTGGTGAAAAATATCTTCATGTCTTTTGCTGATTTTCCAGTTGGATTGTTTTTATTACCTTTGCATCTAAAGAATTCTGTGTTCCCCAGATTAGTCCTTTGTCAGATGTGGTTTGTGAATATTTTCCTCTCACTTTTTTTATTTACTTCATATGAAGTTTTACAGTTGAAAATTTCCCATTTAAATGAGATTCAATTTTTTGTTTTTTTCTCTTATGGATATTTTGATCAAGTTTGAGAATTCTAACTAGTCCTATATCCCCCAAATTTTCTAGCTTTATTTCTCCAAAAGCTGTATTGTTTTACATTTTAAATTTAAATCTGTTCTTCTATTTTAGTTAATTGTTTCAATAGGTGTGATATTTAATTCAAGATTCACTTTTTACCTAAGCATGTCTAGTTGTTCCAGGTCTGCTGTTGAAAAGGTTATCCTCCCTTTACTGATTTCTTGAGTACCTTTGTCAAAAATCAATTGACTCTACTATTGTGCATCTATTTCTGGGTTCACTATTTGCTCACAATGCTCTATGCATTTATCTTTCCACAATGTTTCCATACTGTCATGATCAATGTTGTTATATAGTAAATCTGAACACAAGATAGAGTAATTCCTCCCAATTTATTCTAACAAGATTCTTTTAGCTATTCTATGGTCTTTTCCTTCCATACAAATATTAGAATAAACTATTATTTATCTACTAAAACTTTAGAGAGGATTTTTTTAGTTAAAATGTGAAATCTGTAGATCGATTTGATGAGAATTGACCTCTTGACTGTATTGAGTCTTAAAGCCTGTAACTATGGTCTTTTTATATATTTGTTTAGTCAGATCTTGTATATGCATTGCTAATTGCATATCCAAGTTTATAATTTAGCTTGGATTGATTGTGAATGATACTGCTTTTTAAATTTTGGTTTCTGCATGCTCCTTAATATATAGATATGAGATTGACTTATGTGTTGATTAAACCTCCCATAATTTGCTTAAAGTCACATATTAGTTTATTTGCTCTTGTGTAGATTTTTTTAGTTATACAATTGTGTTATTGGAGGTAGAAGTAGTTTAATTTCCTTTTTTACAATTTGTATGCCTTTTCTGTTATATCTTAATGTTAGCTGTCGCAAAGCACACCGGACACCGGAGTAAGGGAAAGGGTTTATTGGAGAACACCCTACAGAGCAGAGAGAAGGGGCGGCGAAGGAAAAAGAGGAGACTGTGAGAGAGAGACAGAGGAGGGAGAAGAGAGAGGAGAGAAGCCAAGAGAGGCCAAGAGAGCGCGGGAGAGAAGGACCAAGAGAGAGCAGAAGGGGCAAGAGAACACGTGTGCAGGAACAGGCCCTTTTAAAACTTTGCCTGAGGGCGGGCAGGGAAGCAGGAGCAGTGAATCCCATTAGGGTGGGGCTGGAGCCTGGCTCAGGTTAGCTGGGCCATGCGGCCACCTGGCTACAACTGCGCCAGTTTCCTAACATTTCCTTCTTTTTCCTGAGTTTCTACACTGGCTAGAACTTCCAACACTATGTTGAGAGTTGGTATTCCAGCATTGTTTCAAATCTTTGGGAAAATAATTAGTCTAATTTACAAAATATGATGTACTTTTTTTGGTAGATAGGCTTTGTGAATTGAGATAGTTCTCAATTGACTTCCTGGCTCCTGGTGGAAATGATGCATCTGAGCTGTTGGTGATTTTCTTTTCTTCTCCTGGGTAGTGCTACATAGTGACAGGTGTTAATCCTTAACCTAAGTCAATTGTATTTACATGTTCTCAATTTTTCTGTATGTCATATGCCAATAAATTTTTTTAAATAAGTGACAATTGCCTAGGATGAACGTAAATAATGAAAAAAAAATCTAAAAGTCACCAGCGAGAAAAAAAAAGGTAAACCCTACAGTGACAAGACTCAGGTTTGCATTAGTCTCTCATGAAGAGGGAGCCTAGGAAGAAAATAGAGCAGTAGTTTAATTGTGCTGAAAGGAGGATCCTTCTAAACTGGAATTCTATGTTCAAACTGCACTCAAACATAAAACAAAATGATGACTTTTAAATCATTAAGAATTCAGAACTTTTATCCTGATAGACTCTTTCTGTAAAAATGAGCAAGAATTTATACTTCAGTGAGGAAAGAAAAAAAAAGGAAGAAATAGGAAACAAAAAATAATGAACAATGATATTAATAAATTATATTTTCCCACATGAGTTGGTTCCCAGTTTTATATTATAAATCTAGCCATAAAGACGCAGATAGTAGCAGAGTAGAGGCAGAGGCCTGATGTTAAAATAAGATACTTAGGTAGGATACACAATGCTTGTTTATTTTGCCAAGAATATGTGCTAATAACTTAAGGACATAATCAAGAAAAGTAAAAAAAAAATTCAATTTGTAGTTCAAAACTGAACAATTATGAAAGATAAAATAACTGATGAATTTATTCATTTGTTTCTAAAATGTACATATTTATATACATATTTTATACATATTTCTTTTATACATATTTCTGTGTCTTTCAATGAATTCAATCACATGAATACAATACCTGTCACTAAGACTACATCACAAGCAAAAATTTTCATTATTTTAAAATGTACTATCAAAATTCTTACTTGGTATCTGATTTGCATTTATTGAAATATCCATCAAAGGATTCAGATGAATTGCTGACTGTGGTTTCTCTCACAAGTGGAAACTCTTAATTCATAGGAATCTATTAAAACTACTGACTTTGAATTTCAGAAATCAAAGGAAAAATCCTTTTGTTTTTTTTCCCTCCTGTATTGGTGCTGAAGTCAATGGAAAAAGACTGCAGAGTAAGCTGAACAGGAACTATTCACATTGCTTAATGGTGGTGATAATTAATTACCTTTAGTATTATCTCACCCAGTTCATATGGAAAGTAAGTCATATTAATAGCCATATTAACAAGTTTTGAGATGAAATTTTTAATGTACTATCATTTGTACAGAGAAATAAAAGACAGAATATAATGAGAACATAGAGAAACTTTATGTTTTCTCTATAAATATTGAGATAAGTGTTCAAACTTAAATGTGTAACCAAAAAAGATGTGTTAAATATATTTATATAAGATAGCCACTTAATGAGATGATTTGAATATGCATTTTATGAGAAAATGTTTTTATGATATAATAAATGAGAAGGGATGTAAAAGAATTCTATTTTTAAGTCTGTACTTTAATAGAAATGTTTATGTATGTCCATTTCCATATCTATAATGAGAGGGACTTGGAAGGCATGAAGCATGAGTATGAATGCAGGCCTATGGTGCTGCATTTCAAACATAACATGATTTTGTTTAGTCTTGCCTGTGATTTTCAATTTTTCTAATTTAACTAAGATATATTTTTTTGTCTATGAAAAACAAAGAACAACAACGACTAAAAAAGTACTAAAAGAGATCTTGGTAACTATCTTTGTCAGAATCTTCAACATACACACATATATGCACACAACAAAATTAATGAACAACTAACAACACACAACTGTGGACAAATAAGCAATAATATAACACACATTCAAAAAAACCCTCCCTTATCTTTAGTATATCTTGGGTGAACAGGAAGCCTGGAGAAGCCAAAAGTGGAACAGAGGTCCCTTCCTCCAAAAGGAACAAGGTATTGGAGTTGGCCTTTGTATGATAAAGGGTATGGGAGAGTTTTAAGACAGCTACTCCTCCCTGCCTCCCTCAGGGTTACATTGGGATCTTTCAAAGAAATCCCTCTAACCTATGGAAATCTTCTAAAATTAACAACTGGGAAAAGTTGGCATTCCAACGTAGAGTGGCCATACTTGCTATGAAGAGTACATATTTAGCCTATGTACCTCTCAGTGGCTGTAAATGTTAAACATTCTCCCTGAATGAGGAGCTTTCCCAACCATGCTCAAGCCTCTGCTGCATAGCATGGCCTAAGATCAGATTAGAAAGTCAAGAAAGATAGGTGGCTGCTTCATGCTTTGAAGGAGGACGGTCATAGTCCTCTTCTGAACAAACTGATTAAGAAACAGAGTAAATCTTATTTTAAAATCTCACAAAATAAAGTATTTCTAGTGTGTTTCAGGTATAATAGTAGTTTCTTAATTCAAGTCCAAACAGATGCAAGATTCTAGAGTTCTTTCTGAGGTCGACTCTTGTCTATCTTAAGAAATGTGTCTAGATAATCTCTCCTCCATATTAATACCACAAACTATAACATAGACAGAAAGTGTTACCGGTGAATGGTAGGGTTCTTGTCTTCAAGCAAGAAAGAATTCAGGCGTGAGACAGAGAGTAGTGGAAAGTAAAAGTAGCAAGGTTTATTAGGGAAAGGACATCCGTAAGAACGGATGGGCGCCTCTCCAGATAGAACCTGAGAGAGAGTGCCCAGTCGCTGGGACTGGGGGGAGGAGCGAGGTTACATGGTTGAGTGGAGAGATTACACCTGGGCAGGCCAGGGGGGCGGTTCAGCAGAGAAGCAGAGGGCTGAGCCCGCAGACGGGTTGAGGCCAGGGGTTTTTAAGGAGATGGGTCTTTGTCTTCACACATCTCCTCCTGAAACAAAGGATTTTATGGATGTAAATATTAAGAAGCTCCTATCTGAGCTTTCCCCTGAAGGTATCAGACAAGAGGAAGCATAGCTGGCACTGTCCTAACCCAGGATCTGATCCGGAGCAGGGTATTTGAAATGCAAATACTGGGCTGCATCTGGAGGATTGTGGAAGATTGTCAGGCAGAAGGGGCGGGGACCCCCACCTGGCAGGTTATCGGGTAGAAGGGGGCAGGGCAGGATGCAAAAACTGGGCTGCCCCTGAAATGTTATCTGGATGACTTTGAGATGCAGATGCATATGCTGGACATAGATGTCTTTTCTTTAGGCCTTTGTCACACACATAAGCTCATATCTGACTTCCTACCTAACAAAAGGAGGGCTGTTTTCCACTTTCCTCTGTATCTCATGAAAATGCTAGTAATTATTTTCCTTTTTTGAGTGACTCAGAATCAATTGATTTTTAGACTATCTTTTGACAAGGTTGCAATTCAAAGTGCATAAGCCTGGTAACGTATGTGGAAGCTCCTGTTATGAAAGCTGTCAATCCTGTTATGTGACAGCTTGTACATTGGACAGACTGGGTTTTAGCTGAGTTCAGGACAGATAGTTACATTACTGATATTCCAGTGGTTACAATTAAAGGCAGTTCCAAAGTTTTTGAACTGAGAGGAAATGCTACATATACATATAAAGATACAGATGATAGAAGCAAGAGTAATTGCTTAAATTCTCAGAAATATACTCTCTGAATTTTTAAATTTTAAAATGAATTATATTAAACAATTCTAACAGAGTAACTGAAAAATCCTGATGTAAGCAGAACAGAGTTCTAAATCAAACGTGATGTACAGTTGATAATAGAAACCAATAAAAGTACCAGGAAAAGAGACGTGCTGAGGAAGCAGTTCAGTCTCTCTCTCACTCAAGGTATCTCATTGGATTGTGCTATTTTCAGAACAACATTCCGCTTACAGCAGAAGAACTCAGATGAACCCAGACATGAAGGCTCATTCTGTGTGGCTGATACCCCTTGCCTTCACTTCATCACCTTCCAGCTCTTGACAACCTTATCTTCTCCATGGAAAGTAATTATTCCTCATCAGAGAGTGCCAAGTTCCTGATATCCCTATGTATTCTAAAGGAACACTTTATGACTTATGACTGTGGTATTCTCATGGAAAATTGACAAGGGCTTTTGGATGTTTAAACTTCACTTAATCTTGATTCAATTTATTGAACAGTGCACAAATTGTGCTATCTCTGGCTGCACGTTAGAATCACCTATGGAAATTCAAGAACACATACACAGCTTCCTTTCCCATTCAAGACATTAGCAATACAGTTAGAGCTCAGGTATCAGTAATTTTAGACAGCTCCCCAGGAGATACTGTTGTAGCATCCTGATTGAGAAACTTCCAGACTGTGAAGAGAAGAATACAATAGTTTTTATTGGCACTATCCTAATTCATAAGTACAATTAAAAATTGTATTCTGTAAGATATTCCAAGTCTAAATAATCTTAATAAATCACTTTAGAAATAACATAAGATGCATTTCTTACCAATGTTAAAAAATAATATTAAATTACCTGATTTATTAGTGACAGGTAACTTGCCTTATATTACATCAGGATGACATATTGATTATTTATCTTAGAACAAACTTAGCATGCTGTATTCTGAGATTCACATGGAACTCTACATCCCAGGCTATAATAAAATATCTCACATTGAACGATCTCTCATTTCAGAGAATTTGGCAAGATAAACATATCCTTGCCAATCTCATGTCAACTAAACTTTAGGGATACAGTTGATACATTTAGATTACTCACTTTCTTTTGCCCTCAAATGTCTTTGCATGAATATGACCGATGAGAAGAAAGCAGGACATGGTCTGAAACATAGTAAACAAGTAGGCGGACTACGAGTTCTTGGTAAGAACTCGTGACGCACAATGGACATGATGGGCATCTTGACTCTGGGAAAGGAAGAGAGCCACATCTGCGCTACAGAATCTCTAGTACAGTAGTGGCTAATGCAACTCTGGTGAAAGCAAGTCTACTACAACTACAAGAGGGAGATAAAACATACTCAAATGAATGCAAAAATAAGGACTTTCTATCATTTTATAGGATCCCTGGGGCGAAGGACAACGGCTTTATGCTGCCAGTTTTTCTTGGCTCTGTGATTACACATGTGCTTTACAATTGTGCTGTGCAGGATGCTGTAGGAAGCATATAAGAAATGGAATTGAGTGTGAAATTGAGTGTGAAATGAGCTGCAGAAATTTCAACACTCCTGTTTTTGTTTTGTTTTGAATTGTTTTTATGAGATTTGTATTTTTATTTAATTTTAAGCTTTGGATTAACATGTAATAATTAATACATTTTAAGGAGTATAATACAGTATTTCAACATATTTGCATCCTTAACCTGACTTCACCAAGCAAGTAACCTTTGCATTTCCTTCTTATTTCTCCATGTTTGGCGCTACTCTCCCCTGCTCTACAGTTCCGGTTCTTTATACAGAATACCATACATAGAATCGTCATGCAGTCATCCCATAGTCACTCCTTTGTGCTGCAAAACTGAAGAACTTATTATGTTTGTCCTCCTGTGTCTTAGTACCCATTATAGAATCTCCTCTAACCCATTTCCCTCTTCCGATTTCAGCCTATAGTTATCACTACTTTGTTTTGATCCGATATATTAATAATAATAACTATATTAATAATTATTAGTTTTATAATAATAACTTATGGGATAGAACATATCTATGTGTTTGACTTAATTCACTCAACATAATGACCTCCAGTTCTATCCATTGTACTATAAATATCAGGATTTAACTCTCTATGGCACAATGATAATCCATTGTTTATATCACATTTTATTTATCCATTTATCCATCAATAGACACCTAGTTGATTCTGTATCTTGGTTATTGTGAATAGTGTGGCTATGAACGTGGGAGTGAAGGTATTTCTTTGATATGCTGATTCCATTTCCTTTGGTTCTGAGTTCCCAAGAAGGAAGACCTTCCCTCCTGATCCTGCTTTCCCTCTGCTCCTATGCCTAATGTATGTGAGTAGCCTCTGAGATGCCTGTACCAGTGCTCTGAGTCCTTTCTGGAACTATTCCTGCAATAATAAATTGAACTCAACTACTTTACATGTTCACCAACATTTTAAATAATGTAACAAATTACACTAATCACAATAGGAATTGTTAAGCTTATGTCTATAATTTTTAATAGACGTATCATTCTCCCTTAGGGAAATTTTATTGAGAACTTACTATATTTCAGACACTGCTCTAAATTCCAAAAACACTCTATCATATATAAAACTAAACCTTATATAATTACCTAAGAATTACTTCATGATCTAACAAAGGGAAGTATTACAGGCTCTAATACTTTTTGTTTAATTTTTCTTTCAAGTGCTTTTCTAGCCCATTCCATTCCCTCTTATTGCAAGCTATTAAGAAGTAAAAAGGCAAGCATTACACATCAAAGTCTAAATCTGTTCATTATTTACACTGCTAATGGATCTCAACACTACTCTTTATTTCTGAATTTCTGTACTTATTTTTCTTTCTTGACCGTATCTCTGAAGTGCCTTTTATAATAGGTCATCATCGATCACCTATGTCTTTTTCCACATCTGCTTCCTCTTCAATCCAAACTAGAAGCACAATGTCAAACTTCCACGTTTGTAGGTTCTGCATCCACAGATTCAGTCAACTCAGATCAAGAACACAGAACAATGCATCTTTACTGAACATATGTAAAATTTTTCTTGTCATTATTCCTTAAAGAATAAAGTATAACAATGATACATGCAGCATTTATGTTGTATTAGGCATTATAATACTCCAGCCATGATATGAGAGGATGTGCACAGATTAGATGCAAACATTACACCATTTTGTATAAGGTATTTGAGCATCTGCAGATTTTGACATCTTCGAGGGTTTCTGGAACCAGTTCCCTGCAGACAACTAGAAACAAGCATTTGTGACCTGCCTTGTGAAAAATACTAGACAAAATTTTTTAAAAAAGTGAAATTACCATCGAGATGCAATGACTTTGAACAACCCTTGTCTGGACTGTTGAGGAACACCTTTTGTTCTTGTTTTTGTTTTTAGGTTTTTTTTTTTTTTTGGTTTTGTTTTGTTTCATTTCCTTTCTCTTTCTTTTTCTACCTCAAACAAAGTGCTGAACTCTTTACCTAGAATAGTGTATAAAGTTAAATGAAAATAGATCTAATAAAAAACAAGACTGGGAAGAGGAAGAAGGGTAGGAGTGTGGGTGGGAGGGCAGGTACAGTGGGAAGAATTACTATGTTCCTAAAGTTGTATTTATGAAATGCCTGCAAATAAATAAAAAAAATCAGATTATCATAAGTAATCACATAACACATTTCTAGTTAAAAATAAAATAAACCAAGCTAAGTACGAATCAATAAGTGTCCATCCTGGACAAGGAGAAAAACAGTACTCACCTAGTCCAAAAACTATCTGACGTAGGGGTTCCTCTACAGAATTCTTAGGGTTGTTTACCCAGCTTTATTGGATTATTCAGTTCTGAACTAGAGCTATGGTTTGAAAACATGCCAAGTAACCTTAACAAGAAACTCCAGTGAAGGGCAACTCAGAGGACCCTAGGCTGTCAGAAGGGTTTGTTTCTTTGTCTTCTTTTTCTTCTCATGCATTTCCTTTTATCTTATGATACTGTAGTAGTTTCAGTCTGTCTCCAGATAGGCCTAGGAAGGACTCTGAGGAAAGATTTAACGAAACAATTGTTTGTTATAACATGAGCAAGGTAATGGAAAGTGGCAAAGAGTGGTGAGGCACCCTAAGCTCAGCAACTCAGGAAGCCAGAGCCACCCAGAGGCCTGCAGGGGCAGCTGAGGGGGTGGCAGGCAGGTGTCATAAGATTCCAGCAAGGAAATGGCTACTTTAAAAGGATACAGGACACTGAGCTCACAGAAGAGGAAAGGAACCTGGCACTGGGGAATGCAGTGGAGCAGTCACACTCTCCCCAGCATCACCTGCAAGCCCAGCCAGATGCCAGAATAGGTATATGAAAGAGCACCTTCTGAGCAAGGTAGACTAGAAGGGCAAAAGCAGACACTTTGACATAGGTCACCACTTCTCCTGGTCGGTATCTAGTATCCTGCGTCCTTATGAAAGACAAGCATCCTGATCATGGGAAAATCACCAAGTCCCATGGGGAGATGTCAGTTCACTGATACCAAAAACCTAAAGTACCCTGAAGAGTATTATGAGCCTCTGTATCTGCCTACAGGCATGGAAGTCCTAATTTGATGCCACGATTACTTCATTCTCCAGTGAAAGCATTTCTCTTTGGATCACTAGGACCTCCACCTCCTAACCTATTATGCCTAAGTAAGCATAGATGGAAGCAGCAAGTCCTGATGTGGGTGGTTTTGGGCAAAACTGGTATCTCCTCTGCGTCCCTTCGGAGTGTGCATCCCACAGACAGGGACAGAAAACACTTTTTACTGTGAGATCCACTGAAAATAATGTGTAGATTTCTAGGGTAAATAAAATCATGAGAATTTTCTTCCAGTTGCTGATTCCCTAACAAAAAGAGTTTTAACCTTGCCCTCTAATAACTGAAGATATCTGAAGATATGTCATGCCTTTACAGATAAAATAATTTGTGAGTAAATTACTCTTCTTCAACCATAAACAGGTTGAGTGCAAACTCATTAACCTTGACAATTTTGTAGTTGTTTTTCCCATGTAGGTGCCTGTTATGTTTGACTTGATGAGTTTTCTAAAGCCTGACTGTCTTGTACATTTTAAAGGAACCATCCTTTACTCCTTTGAATAATTTTGTGTATCATTATTCCTTTCATTTGTCCCTGAACACCTCACTGATATGACAGGTCCTGAAAATTTGGCAGGACTTACCTGCCAGTCTAGAAAACAAACCATGGTTGTTTGCTATACTCTACAAGATCCAATTAGCAAGATGACATCCTTTTAATGGATCAGTGTTGCATTTTATGGATCATTAACATAATCAAGTTTCTCTAAACAATACTTGGAAAAACAGGATAAAACCAATCTAGTTACTATACCAAAGGTATATTGTTGTTCCTGTCACAAAGCAAACTACATTAAATAATGATCTTTGCTTATAAAATTTAAGGGAGGGGAGGAAGGCTAGATCATTGCTGCATAGCAGGTGACAAACATTACATTGATTTACTTCAATTAAAGTATTTTATCTGAGTAATGTCACTATCTGGTTAAGTATGAAACAGTTTCACAATCCAAAAATACTTCCAATTTTTGTACTGGTCACAAAGGAGAATTAAATGGAATGCACCGAAAACCACAATCTCTTTAGCTTTCAAGATATTATAGTGAGGTTAATTTCTGAAATTTTCCCGGGAATATATTGTTCCTTTGTTAAATAACTTGAGGAGTGGGCATCCAAGGAGAATCCTTCTACCTGACCTTTTTTGTCAAAATAATGTTCATCACACAGATCACAAAGCCGATGTGGAGTGCTACATGCTATTAAGCATGACTAGTTTACTATTTACATTCTGAGAAAATTACCACAAGCTACATCCATAGCACCACATGATCTAACAGGAATTGAATTCAAACCAAGACTGTATTTTACCTATATTGCAGACATTGTGAATGATGGGCTACAGTGGTTTCCAGGGATATATGAATTATAATCTGAATACTTTTCTTTCTCTAGTGCACTCTGGAAAATGGCAGCATGTCCTGAGGAAGACTTAGAGGAAGAATGACAATATTATCTGCAGCCATAGAGAGCATTCTCCCCAAGAGTGGTCAAGCATCTTCCTTAGGGAAATTCAAAATACGAACTGGCCTTACCTTAAAGAACTGAGTAAAAATATACAAATCCCCATAGTGACTTATTTTTTTAAAGATTGATTTATATATTTGAAAGGCAGAGTTACAAAAGAGACAGAGGCAGAGAGAGAGAGAGAGAGAGAGAGAGAGAGAAGTCTTCCACACGCAGGCTCACTCTCCGAATAGTCACAATGGCTAGAGCTGGGCCAAACTGTAGCCAAGATCCAGGAGCTTCTTCCACGTCTCCCATAAGTGTACAGGGGCCCAAGTACTTGGGCCATCCTCTGTTGCTTTCACAAGCTGTAACAGAGAGCTGGATCGGAAGTGGGGCAGCTGGGAAAAATTCAAACAACATAGTAGGATGTTTATCTACTTACATATAAAAATTTTAATAATTAGAATTTCCATCTCCTTATGCATTTATAATTTCTTTCTGTTGGAAGCCTTCAAATTCCTCTCTTCTAGTTCCTTATACAATATGTAATAGATTATCATAAACTATAGCAAACTTACCCTGCTATAGAATAGTATTTAATTTTTGAGAAATTAATAACCAACCAATCGTATCACAGATTCATGGATAACAACGATGACTGTTCAGAGAATCCATGTAACTCACAGCCCATACCACTGTTTAAACATGTGTGGAATAAAAAAATAACAGTGAAATATAACTTGGAGACCTACAAGAGAACTGTCTTTGTGGAACAACACAAAAGGAAGGTTAAAGCCAAGTAGTGAGACAAAAATAAGAAACTGCTACATTAAATGGTTTGAGGTCTCTTAAGCACTGAGGTAACTATGGTAACAACAAACTTGAAACTCAACTCAACTTCTAATTAGATTAATGCAAACCCCCCACTGCAAGCCAGCAGAAAGCAAGCTATGGTTATTTCCAAGCATGAAAATTATTTGGCTCATTATGTAATATCCCAGAAAATATATCTGTTTTTCAACAAAAATATTGGACAACAGACAAAAAAGCAAGGAAAAACAGTTTAAGGAGATAAAGCAATCAGAATCAAAACCAGATATGATGCAGTCATAATAGCTATCAGATACGGAATTTGAAATTATTTTGATTAACAAAAAAGTACAGAGAACACATGAGATTCAACAGATTTTCAGCAGAAAGAAGGAAAATATGAAAAAGAATTTTAAAAATAATTATAGATATGAAAAATTCCTTCAACAGTTTCATCATTTCATTAGCACACTGAGTAAAGAATCAGAAACCTTAGAGACAGTACAAAGTACAATAAAAATGACTGGAACTAAAAGGCAAACAGAAAAAAATGAGTAAAAGAAAAATCACAGAACAAATCAGCAATAAAACCAGCAACTAGCAAAAACAAGAAAGTGAGAACAAAGAATTCAAGATCTGTATGACTTACCATACAAAAACCAGTTGATATAAACCTATCACATTAATGAATTAAAGAAAAAAAAGCAAATGAGTATCATATCAATATATGCAGAAAACGCACTTGAAAAAAATTCCAACAACCATTCATGATAAATATTCTCAGCAATCTGGGTATGACAAAAATTCCATAGCAAATATTATGCTTTACAGTGTCAGGTTGAATTCTATCTGCTTAAGATTGGAAAACCAGGTAAGTGTGTCTCTCTAATCACTCCTAGTCACCATCATTCAAGAAGTTCTGGGGCTGGCATTGTGACATTGCAGGTTAAACCATTGCCTGTGACATCAGCACCCTTTATTGGCACTAGTTCAAGTTCTGGATGCTCCATTTCCAATCCACCTCCTTGCTAATGTGCCTGGGAAAGCAGCAGAAGATGGCACATGGGAGACCCAGCTCCTGGCTTCAGCCTGGCCTAACCCTGGATGTTGTGGCCATTTAGAGAGTGAACAAATGGATGGAAGACTTCTCTCTGTGTGTCTCCCTGTTTCTCTCTTTGTAAATCTGACTTTCAAATAAATAAAAAAATTAAAAAAGTCCTAGATATTGTCATAACACAAGAAAAGGAAATGCAAAGAATGTCTACTGTGAAGAAAGAAATATTTTTTTTCTCATAGATGACATAATTGTAGAAAATCTAAAAGAAGAAGCAAAACAACTTATGGAAATAACAAGTGATTATAGCAAGGTTGCAGGATATAAGGGTAATATCAATGCTTTTGTATATACCAGCAATGAACAATTGGAGTTTGAAATTAAAAGTATAAGACCATTTACATTAGCACCTAAAAAGGTACAAAATTAGCAATATGCACAAGATGTATCAGAACATGTGTAAGATTTATGGAAGAAAAAGTCGAAAACTCCAATGAAGCAAATCAAAGATTATTTAAATATAAGGGGAGATATGCCATGTACATGGATGGAAAGAATTAATATTTTTATTATGTCATTTTAAATTGATGTATTGACCCAATAAATTTCAATAAAAAATAAAACAAGTTATTTTCTGGATGTCATCAAATGGATTCTAAAGTTTATATGAGAAGGCAAAAGGTCCAGAAAAGGTAACACAATAGTAAAGGAGAACAAAATCAGAGGATTGCTACCACCTGACCTCAGTACTTACTATTAAAAAAGTAAACAAGACAGTGTGATATTGGTGAAAGAATAGGTAAATAGGTTAGTAAAAAATAATAGAGTACTGTGGGGAGCAACTGGGAGCAACTCGGACTAGACTAAGTTACTGGAATTAAGACTTATTCTATGCATCTGCTCTCCCACAATATGGCGCTGGGAGAGGAGGAAACAGCTTCTACACAGCTGCCTCCAGTTCAACCAATAAACTGTAGGACCTGCTCCTGATTGGAGGAGAGCAGCGTACTCGGCGTGTGGGTAGCAGAGTTGGGATTGGTGGAAGAGGACTATAAAGGAGGAGAGAGACAACATGCACCGGGAACATCTGAGGGAACACCTGTGCAGCCCCCGAGAGAGCCGGCCGGCGGTGTGCCGCTCCCCCGCGGAAGTGGGGAAGGAGGCAGGGGGAGCCGCCCTTCCACGGAGGTGGAAGGGTCGGTAGCCAACCCGGGAAGGACCAGCAGCAAACCCGGGGAGGGCCGAGCAGACCAGAGAACAGCGCAGGGTCCTGTGTTGTTCCTCCACGAAGAGGGGGAGCGACAGAGTACCTATAAAAAGATTCACATAAATAAAGTCAACTGCTCTTTGGCAAAGGAACAAAGACAATTCAAGTTTCAACAAATGATGCTAGAGCAAAATAATGTTCAACTGCAACAAACTAATCTAGACACAGCATCCACATTTTACCAAATATTAATCAAAGATCTAAATTTAACACAAAATATATAAAGTCTCAAGAAGATAATATAAGAGAAAGTCCTGGTTATCTTGGGTTAGTGATGACTTTTTAGATCAACACAAAGTGAATCATACAGGAAAGAAATATTTTGTGAACTGGATTCCATTAAAATTAAAATTTTTTATTCTGCAAAAGACACTATTGAGAGAATAAAATGGTCAGCCACAGACTTGGAGAAAACATTCACAAAACGCATAGCTGATGAAAAACTTGTGCTAAGACTGTATGGAGGGGACAGCACTGTGGCACAACTGATTAAGACACCGTTTGCAACCCTACCATCCCATACTGGGGTACAGGCTTGAGTCCTGATGGCTCCACTTCTGATCCAGGTTTCATTTTAATGTGTGGGAAGACAGCAGAGGACCTCCCCAATACTTCGGCCCCTGCCACCAGATCGGCTTCTTGGCTCCTAGTTTCGACCTGGTTCAGATCTGGCTTTTGTGTCCTTTTGAGATGTGAATCAAGGGATGAAAGACCACCTTCTCTATATATCTCTTCCTTTCTCTCTGTATTTCTGTCTTTCAAATAACTCAATCAATAAAATATACAAAAAAATCTTTTTTTTTTTTTTTGACAGGCAGAGTGGACAGTGAGAGAGAGACAGAGAGAAAGGTCTTCCTTTGCCGTTGGTTCACCCTCCAATGGCCGCCGCGGCTGGCGCACCACGCTGATCCGATGGCAGGAGCCAGGTGCTTCTCTTGGTCTCCCATGGGGTGCAGGGCCCAAGCACTTGGGCCATCCTCCACTGCACTCCCAGGCCGCAGCAGAGAGCTGGCCTGGAAGAGGGGCAACCAGAACAGAATCCGGCGTCCCCACCAGGACTAGAACCCGGTGTGCCGGCGCCACAGGCAGAGGATTAGCCTATTGAGCCACGGTGCCAGCTACAAATAAATCTTAAAACTTCACAGTGAGAAGACAAACATGCCAATTAGAAAAAAAAAGAGCGAAATATATGAACATATATTTCACTAAATAAGATACAAAGGTGGTAAAAATGCACGTGAAAATGTGCCCATGTCATGATATAATTGCAAATTAAAACAATGAGACACACCATTGCACACCTACTAAAATGAGTAAGTTCCATAACACTGACAACAACAAATGTTGGAAAGAGTGTGAAGCCAGAGGAATACTCATTCATCACTGGTGGGAATGCAAAATGGTATGACAACTTGGGAAGATGATCTAGCAATTGTGTGCCTTTACATTCAAATTATTTAAAAAGTTATCTGCACACATACAAGTCTGCACACAAATATTTCTACCTGCTTTATTCATAATTGGCCCAAACTGGAAGTAACCAAGCTGTCATTTAGTCAGTGAATGGATAAACTGGTGCATCCACACAATAGATTAGTACTCAGTGGTAAAAATAAATGAGCTATCAAAATGCAGAAAGACATGATGAAATCTCAAGTGCATATTACAAAGTGAAAGAAGACAATGTGAAAACAAAACACTATATGATTTCAACCTTATAATCTTTTGGGAAAGGTAAAACCATAGAGACAGCAGAAAACTCAAAAGTTGCCAGGACCATGGGGGAAGGGAAACAAGGATGAATAGGAGGAATATAGAGAATTTTTCAGTGCATTGGAACTATTCTGTATGATACAGTAATGGTGGATACAGGTCATTATACATTTACTACAACTCATAAAATTTAGTCACAAAGATTGAGTTCTAACTTAAATTATGGATTTTAGTTAATAATAATGTATCAGTATTGATTTGTCAACTGTAGCAAGTTTACCAAACCCATCCAAGACATAAATTACAAGGTAAACCATGAGTGTGTGCATGTGTCTGTGTGTGTTGGTGAGGGGGCTGAGGAATGTGGAGTATCAATAGCACTGTCTGTACTATCCACTCAGTTTTTCTCTATATCCCCAATTTTTTTAAATGAAAAAAGGTAACACACAAAGATTGGGGTAATACAACTAACTGAGTGCTTAGGAGGAAATTTACTACATTAAATGCTTATATTAGAAAGATTTAAATTCAATAGTAGTAGTCCACCTAGAAAAACCTACAAGCCAGAGAAACAGGAAAATTTAGCTTAAAGCAAGTAGAAAAAATGAGCTAGTAGAAATTAGAGCAAATAAATAAAATTGATAAAATGAAAACAGAAAAATAACAGGAAATCTACAAATCTTGTTCTTGAAAGAGATCAATATAACTGATAAATTTCTAGTGAGCATAATAAAGAAAGAAGGAAAAGTAACACAAATTACCGTTGTCCTGAATCAAACAGGAGACATCAATGCTGATCCCCACAGACATTAAAAACAACAAGCAAATCCTGCAAGCATCACTGTGTCCTTAAATGTAAAAATGTTTTCAATGGAGATCAATTCCTTAGAAAACTCAAATACTATAATGTAGCAAATATATAGCCTGAATAGTCCTACTCTTATAAGTATGAACAAAATCAAATCTGTAGATAAAAACTTTTCAAAGAGGTCCCTACAGATTACAATGGTGTATGATACACTATCTGAAGACCTAGCAGCTAGGAGCTGATAGGCTCCAAATATGTAGAAAAAGTAGGGATTGAGGTTGTTGATTGCTTCATTTGATCAGTTCACACTCTATGCACCTATTGAAATACTGCACTGAGCCCCCAAAGAGATGTAAAAGCATTGCATGTTAATAAAAAAAAATTTAAAAATATTTTGCAAAAAGTAATATTCCAGATCCAGATGGCATTGATGAATTCTGTAACAATCAAAATGTCCTTCATTTGGGGAATGGATAAACAAAGTGTGGTACATAATATAGTGGAATATTACTGAGAAATAAAAACAAGTGAACTACTCAATTGCACATGGAGCATTACAAAATAAAATTGTTTAGCTGGGAAAAGCAAGACGTAAAGTCATATACACAATATATATTTCCATGTACACAGGGCAATTCACGAAGCCCATGGAAAATGTGCATTAACTTAAATAAATTTTTACGAACTTTTTTGAAGTATCCTCATTTACTTTTATTAAACAACAGCAACATCACAGGGTCAGAAGAATGATCAGTGGTTTCTAGGACTGGTATGGATAGGGTATATCCTAAAGTGGCCCCACATGGAAAACTGAGAATAACAGAAGTGTTTTGCATGGTGTTTTGATAGCAGAGGCATGACTGTCTGCTGAAACCCATGTGATTGAACTTAATTTTCTGCAAGATAACCCAAATTATCTGGAATGTTGTGAGATCACATGATTGGATGCAAACTATAATGAATTAATCTATCAGCATTATAAATGTGCATATTACTTCACTAAAGAGTGCAGCAGAAATGAGCTGACCTAAGGAGCTTAGGAAAAGTGTTTTCACTGCACATTGCAGGTTAAAGACAAAGGAAAACTATAAATACACACATTGTGCAGTACAGTGTATGGAATATTCATTCTGAATCCATGTTACTTTGCGAGGTTCATGGGATGTGGAGTTAAAATATAAATTTATTTTGCTGCAAAAAATCTGAAATCCACATACATGCTGAGTCAAGCATTCCTGAAAAAATGTACATTATGAAAAAATGCATGAATTTCAAAATTTTTGCACTAGAATAAATGTATATTTTAAATGCATTATCTATAAACAGTTTGAAGTACTCTCATATAATAGAGATGAATAGAGGTGTACATTGTTGCATAATGGGTTAAGCTGCCACCTGCAATTCTGGCCTCCCATATGGGCACAGGATCAATTCCCAGCTGCTCTACTACTGATCCAGCTCTCTGCTAATGCACCTGGCAAAGCAGCGGCAGATGGTCCAAGTTCCTGGGCTCCTGCACGATGTGAGAGACCAGGAAGAAGCTCCTAGCTCTTGGCTTCAGCCTGGCCCAGCCCTGGCTGATGCAGCCACCTGCGGAGTGAACCAACAAATAGAAAATCTCTCTCTGTCTCTCTCTGTCTCTCTCTTTCTGTAACTTTGCCTTTCAATTAAAACAAATCTTTACAAAAATAGAGATGAATAAATAAGTTGCAGACAATTGGAGACAGATTTGTCATGGTCAGAAGCAAAGTTATTAATACATAAAGGGAAGGAAAAGGGCTAAAACAAATGCCAATGTACCGGATGAGAGTTGGTAATGTCAGTCTGAACTCATGCTAACACTTATATACATATATATAGACATAGACCAAGAAATAGACACACATGCATGAATAACACACAAACATAGATTTTCTAGCCATATCTTCTGAGGGGACACGGAGGCAACAGCCCAGTGGTAATGAACATATGCAGACCCCACTTCTTGGTTTCTAATACCATTCTCCAATCAAAGGAAATGGGGCTCCTGTAGAAGTGGCTGATCCTAACACTGGGAAAAGAAAAATGCCAGTTAGACTTAGAGCAGCTTCAAGTACCAGAAAATAATTTTGGAAGCACTTAAAAAGAAAAAAAAAATGATGATTGCTCATCACAAGGACTTAGGTACAATCCTGAAGAGTTCCAAATTATCAAAGCTGGAAAATTTGAAAAGTATAATAAACAATGACAAATGGAGTCATATGTAGTATAAAAATCCATGAGTCCATGTTGATAAATTACTGAATAAATAAAGAAGAAGGTACACATCTTTATTACAGAATTCCAAATATCATATGCAAATATTTTCCCTTATAGAAAGTGGAACTTAACTCCATTCCTCTTGAGTTTGAGCTTGACTTGGTGACTTATTCCCTAAGAGCAGAGAATTGGAGAAGGTGTGGGGGGAGTCAATTTTACAGGGGAGAAACCTGACTGATCCTACTTACCCAAGTTATCAAGGCTACTCTCAGTAACAAGTCAGTTGTTACCATGTGTTCCCTGATAGGATTCATATGTAGCCAAATTATGAGAAATCATCAGGCAGATAAAAATCAAGGGACAGTCTACAGAACATCTGAGTGAATCCCAAATACCCTCCCAAATGGTGAATGTCTGATAACAAGGAAAGACTAAGCAAGACGCTATCCCAGACCTAAGGAGATGAAGGAGATGTGATGACTAAATGCAATGTGGTATCCCTGGACTGGACCTGGAAAAACTAGTAAGATCTTTACAAAGTCTGTACTTGATTCTATTGTACCATGGTCTTATAAGATGTTAATATTAGAGGGAGCTGGAGGCCGGCACTGCAGCTCACTAGGCTAATCCTCCACCTTGCGGCGCCAGCACACCGGGTTCTAGCCCCTGTCGGGGCACCGGATTCTGTCCTGGTTGCCCCTCTTCCAGGCCAGCTCTCTGCTGTGGCCAGGGAGTGCAGTGGAGGATGGCCCAAGTGCTTGGGTCCTACACCCCATGGGAGACCAGGATAAGTACCTGGCTCCTGCCATGGGATCAGCGCGGTGCACCGGCCGCAGCGCACTGGCTGTGGCGGCCATTGGAGGGTGAACCAACGGCAAAAGGAAGACCTTTCTCTCTGTCTCTCTCTCTCACTGTCCACTCTGCCTGTCAAAAAATAAAAAAAAAAATATTAGAGGAAGCTGGGTGAAGTTTATATAGAAACTCTCTCTACAGTCTTTGTAACTTTTCATTAGATTTTAAATTATTTCAAAATAAAAGTGTGTGTTTGTTTTATTTTTTTGAGAAAACATTAACTGTTAATCTTTCCTACAGGGTTTCCATTACACTACTTGATTTCTATCATTCCAGATCATTTTTTTTTTCTGTGTGTGATAGGTAAGTTTTTTTTTTTTCTCCAGGATCATACTAAGCTCGTTGAGAACAGATAATGCATTCTTATTGTGGTATTTTCAACTGTCATCCCCAGGCCACAAAGGATGGCTATCACTGAACTTTTTAAGTATGCTAGTACCATCCATATGAGGGCATCTCCTTGTCTCTCAACGAAGGGAATTTTTTCCACTCCTCTGTAAAAATGGTTTAAGGAATGCCTTGATAGTTTGTATATTACAGATTCATTCCAACAAATTCATATTGTGAAGTTTTGTAATTCCTCCTAGGGGTTGCCAGAGGAATTTTTCTGCTTCTCAGCATCATTGACAAAGACACATCCTCAAGCCCAGGATTCAGTTATGCAATTTAGAGGACTATTAATTCTATGCTGACTGGATCAGCTAACAAATTACATACATATAAACACACTTATCTGATTAATTTCAGTGCAGGAGCAGATGTGGTGCAGGGGATAAGATGCCTTTCGCGACACCTGTATTCCATATTGTGGTGCCTGGGTTTGAGTCCTGGCTCTGCTCCTAATTCTATCTTCCTGCTAATATGTACCTTGGAAGGCATCAAGTGATGGCTCAAGTAGTTGGGTCACTGTCACCCATGTGGGAGACCTGGATTGAGTTTCCAGCTACCAACCTTGGCCTGGACCAGTCTTGGTTGTTGCAAGTATTTGGGGAATAAACTAGTGCATGGAAGGTCTCTCTATGCCTGTCAAATAAAATAAATAAGTAAATAAATTCACTGAAATGTTGTCTAAAATTTAGTCCATTTTGGCTTAATATTCTTTTTTTAAAGATTTATTTATTTATTTGAAAGTCAGAATTACAGAGAGAGAGGAGAAGCAAGAAAGAGAGAGAAAGAGAGAGGGAAAGAGAGAGAGAGGTCTTTCATCTGATGGTTCACTCCCCAATTGGCCATAATGGCCGGAGCTGTGCCTATCTGAAGCTGGGAGCCAGGAGCTTCTTCTGAGTCTCCCACACAGGTGCAGGGGCCCAAGGACTTGGGCCATTTTTCACAGCTTTCCCAGGCCATAGCAGAGAGCTGGATGGGAAATGGAGCATCTGGATCTCGAACCAGCGCCCATATGGGATACCGACGCTTCAGGCCAGGGTGTTAACCCGCTGCACCACAGTGCCAGCCCCTTGGCTTAATATTCTTTAATTCACTCCCACACACATTTATTCTAACTCCTAGGGGTAAAAAAATTAGAAGATAACTGTGACTCTTTTGGAATTTATATTATCCTTCCAAACAAGGTTTGTCCTCTGGATTTTTGCTGGCATCTACTACCTTTTATTGGCCTGAAGTCAGTTTCATTTCCAGCACTTCTTCTGTATACCTATGTGACGCTGGGCTAGGCACTAAATTTCTCTGCTTCAATTTCCTCACCTTTAAGATGGAGGTGGCAACACTAGCTACTTTATAAGCTGTGGAAAGCTCAATGCACGTAAAATTCTTTGATCAGGGAATGCAAACAAGTGAGCCTTGAAACCTGCTGTTGTTACTGGGTGGCTGTGGCTTCTGGAAGATGTGCTGTTTGTAGAGTCAGAAAAGGATTAAACAGTAAGACCTCCCAGCCATCCCTCTGAAGATGCTGATACTCAGGCAATTCAGGAATACAGGGCCTGTTGATTATAACCACCAGGGACTTGACGAGGAAGAGCATGAGACTTCAGTGACACAGACCAAATGGAGAAGCCATGCCCGTAACAGCTAAGTTATTAAGGAAATTGCCTAACAAATAGAGGCTGACATCCCAAGGGAAATGCATTCCTAGAAGAAGACAGACTCACCTTAGAGGCGCCTAACCAAGGTAGTAGTTCTGGAGAAGAGGCACCTCCTTGGATAGGAATAGCTGGTCCCAACTTCTCTGGAAAGCAGTTTGACCACAGATTTTCCTCAGGACCTCAAGAGCCTGGCAGGTCAGGACAGGTCTCTGATATTTTAGGACACCAGACATTAAAGAGGGTCAATGAAGAAGTCCTGGGGATGAGTATATGACCTGAGGGGAGGGCTCACGACAGCCAGGATGCCAGGACAACGGCATTGAGGGCATTGCAAGCCTTGGAAATGCATCTTTGCTTGTCCAGGTTATCCCCTTCTCTCCCCATTGGCAGCTCTCAACCTGACCATTCCATTCACACTACTCCACTGAGTTCCCTCTTCTTCATGGCCACATGAAAGGCCAACTACTGCCTAAGACTTCATGCTATAATCAACATAATCCACATGATCCTGTGGGGCAGCAAACCCATAATCATCCCTTCTTACAGGACAGAAAGTCAAAGCTGAAGGGCAGTATATTGAATGGAGCCTGGCTTTCAGGGTCTCCTAAATGAAGGACTGGTTATCTGCATATCTGGATCTGCAGAGGCCACACTTAGTGGAGAAAGGTGTTCAGTGTTAGCTTTTTTGTTTCTATATTTTAGAGAATAGAAAAGAAGCAAGTTGAAGAAAGAACCTCCAGTTTCTTGTATTGCTGTAAAGAAATAGATGTGAATTAACGGTAAGACTACTACTCAAACAGTACTCTATACTTTGTGTGTTTGTGTGGGTGCAGTCTGTTGAAATCTTTACTTAGTACATACGAAGTTGATCTTCTGTATATAAAGATAATTGAAAATGAATTGCCATGTAGAATGGGATGGGAGAGGGGGTGGGAGATTGGATGGTTGCCAGTGGGAAGGAGGTAATGGGGGGAAAAGCCGCTATAATTCAAAAGTTGTACTTTGGAAATTTATATTTATTAAATAAAAGTTGGAAAAATAAGTAATAGTATGAAGAAGTGCATTTTCAGCATCTATTAAACTTAAAAATAATTGATACTATTCACAACACTTAAGCGCCCTGATAATGAGAACATAGTTTCCTTCACTCTTCTTCACTAATATAAACCTCCAGAATCCAGAATAGGACATTCCAAATGTGGTGTAGATTTAAATGAGAACTCAATAATTTTACTTTTGGATTGGGCGGTACTTTTGACTTTTGCAGTAGTGTCAAATGGTCCTAATTATCTCTGTATGCTGTATCATTAATGGTCTTTTCTCCATTCTTCACATAGGGCTCACAGGTCAGTGCTGGACACTCTGTGTTTCTGCTCTGGGACCGAGGGTGGAGGAGAAGCAGCTCTAGTCTCAGACCTGCTGTTCTAAAGTCCATGAGGGGAAGCACAGCAGGCCCAGCTGAATGGCCTTACGACATTGCGACCTTCCATGAAGACCATGTCCAAGTCCGAAAAATGGGGCTGGGAAGCATATTGTGTCTTCTGGGAAGCATGGGAAGCACAGAATAAAAATGGTTAAATGCGGACCATTAGAATGCAACTTACCGCTCTACAAAGGCACTTTAATAAGTTCATGGCGAAAATTGAAATAAGCAATGTTTATTTTGGTGCCAAAACTTTTTGAAATTCATGTGTAGTTTTCACAATTTGGATTTTTCACACACTTTTGAAGACTCCTGTATCATAGGGAAACATTCCAATGCAAACAAGCAAACATTTTTGTTTTGTTTATAAACAATAAAAAGGAAAATATTATGGATATGCACACAGCAAAATACTGTAACAAACTAGGTATATTTTTGTGCAATAAGAAGACTCCCTTAAAATACCATTGAGTGAAAGAACAAATTGTAATATAATGTATTGAAAAAGAAAAGTGGGAACATTTGTGTCTGTGCATACAGCCAGGAAGATGGCAATAGCTTCAACACTGATGGTGATGTGGGCTTCAACAGACCCTAGTTTAACCTCATTGGTCTTATTTTTTAGATTTATTTTTATTTATTTAAAAGTCAGAGTTACAGAGAGAGGGGGAGAGAAACAGATGGGAGAGAGAGAGAGAGAGAGAGAGAGAGATTGAGACTCTTCCATTTGTTGGTTCACTCCTCAAATGACTGTAATGGTCAGGGTTGGACCAGACTGAAGCCAAGATCCAGGAACTTCTTTCAGGTCTTCCCCCAAGCAGTTGGGCCATTCTTTGCTGCTTTCCCAGGTGCATTAGCATGGAGCTGGATGGGAAGTTGAGTGGCCGGGACTCTAAGCAGCACCCATAAGGAATGCCATCATGCAGGCTGTGCCTTACCCACTATAGCACAAATCTGGCTGAGAACCCCGCTGGTCTTTTGGTGTGAGGAGAGTTGCTGAAACTCTTCTGCCTAAGAAGAGAGAAAATGAAACTCCAACCACGTTGCCAACTTTGGTGGAGCTACCTCTTCATTTGGTATGACAAAATGTACAATTTTAGCAACTGGCCAAGTGGTTTTGCCTATGAAATCTAACTCAGAGGTTAACACATCCCTTTGAAGCGTGAGCCTGAAATTTGAATCTGATTTGTGTTTAATGAAATATTAAGATTTCTAGTAACACTTCTTTTTGTGGGAAGAAGTCAGAGACAGCCAGCCCTTGATTAGTCTCTGAGAGGTTATGCAGGTGTCATAGTTGGACATCTCATCGCTACCAGGTTTGAGAGGGGTTTCTGAGTCTGTGCTCCCAGACTAGGTGATTTGTTTCCATTCTGGTTACTTCTTTGATTTTTAAGGGAAAAAAAAGGGCATGTAACTCTTTCCATCCTAAGTGAACTCTGCTTGAACCTGACAGATGCTCAAGCTTTTCATTTTCTCCTCAAGCAAGGCTTAATGGAGATTTTGTTACCAGGGTAATCACCATCACTCTGTTTGCCCTATTAATCTAGGCTCTCTAAGTGTTGACTATAGATGTGCAAGTGCAGCGGAGTCTTTGTTTTTCCATGGACTTATCAGCTCGAGTGTTCATTTTGCAGTTTCTAATATCAGTCCCCTAATAAACACACACACACACACACACACACACACACAATGTTCAACTGGCTTTGAAGAATTGGAAAATCTAAATCTTCTACTTGGAAAAATGAATTTTACTTATTCTTTTGACTGCTGCCACATTAAGATACTGCTCTAGCTAAAAAATTTCTTGAGATGTCTGGGATTCAGAATCACACAGACCTCAGGCTGAGTCAGTGGTTCATTCACTTCCTAATGGGAAAAAAATCACTTGACTTTTGTAAGTCTGTTTCATCCCCTGTAGTGTGGAGATAATGACTACCTCACACAAAGTAATTAAGAGAATTACATAAGATAATGTATGTGTGGAAAGTACTAGAACTACTGTCTTGGATATAAGAAGTGTTCCATAAATGTTAGTTCCCAAGGTCCTGCCATCTGATCCTGACTTTCTATGAGAAGATGCGTAATGACCTACTGATGTGGGTGGAATTTGCATAGTTGAATTACCCCTGGGAGTAGTATCAAACTGGTGTAAAAACATACTTCCAAGAGGGAAGCCAGTAATAGCTATTCTCCCAGTAAGAAGACGGACCCACTCTACTCTACACACCAATGACTGGCTTGGGTCACTGGGTACTTCAGAGTCATCCACCACTCCTCCTGGGCCCACTGTGTCAGCCGGCCTCTGAATTGCAGGCTGAAGACAAGAAGAAACACTGGACGTGAACTCACATTCAAAAAGGGGAATTCCATTACCTGTCTTCTACTTAAAACCACACAAACTTAGGCAGATATTTCACCTTTTAAAGTCTCAATTTTCTCATCAAACATAGGCAGGCCAGCAGGTTAAGCCATTGTCTGCAATGCTGGCATCACATCTGACAGCTGGAGTCCTAGCTTCTCCAATTCTGATACAGCTCTCTGCCAATGTGCCAGGGAAAGCAGGGTAAGATGGCCCAAGTCCTTGGCCTGTGCCACCCACGCATCCACATGGGAGACCTGGAAGAAGTTGCTGGCTTCTGGTTTCAGATAGGCCCAGCTCCGGAAGTTGCAGCCATTTAGGGAGTGAACCAGCGATGGAAGACCTCTCTCCCTCTCTCTTCTCTCTCTCTGCTTCTGACTCTCTGTAATTCTTTCTTTCAGATAGATAAATAAATCTTTTAAAAAAACAAAACTAGGGAGTTCAGATATCTATTTTTTTCTATTATACTACGTCCATCCATAAATGAAGGAAATGTGAAAGATACACACAAACACAATGGGATATTATTCAGTCATAAAAATGAAATCTCTACATTTGCAACAAAATAAAAATTGAATATCATTACTTTAACTGAATTAAAAACAGACACAGAAAGACAAATGCTGCATGCATTCTCTTATAGGTGGACATATATATATATGTGTGTGTGTATTTATTTATATATATATTTAATATATTTATTATATATAATAAAATACACACACATAGTGTAGTGATTTCTAGAGGAAATGCAGTTCGGTTCCCTTCTGTTGTTCTACAGAGGAGTAGGGTAACTATAGGATTGCCATAAAGGAAATGAAAGGACTGGTGTTGTGGTGCAGTGGGTTGTCACAGACTATGATACCAGCATCCCTTTTTAGTGCTTGTTTCAGCCGCAGCTACTATACTTGTGATTCAACTCCCTGATGATTTTCCTGGGAAAGCAGCAGAAAATGGCCCAAGTGCCTGGGCCCTTGCCATTCATGTAGGGATCTGGATGGACTTGCAAGCTTCTGGCTTTGGCTTGGCCCAGCCCAGCCATTGCAGCCATTTGGACAGTGAAACAATGTGTGAAAGATCTCTGTCTGTCTGTCTGTCTCTCTCTCTCTCTATCTCTCTCCTCTTTCTCTGTAACTCTGCACTTCAAATAAACAAATAAACCTTTTTTTTTTAAAAAAAAAAGGGGGGTGATGGAAAGACTAATTTCCTTATATGATTTCTCATTGTGTGTATATCTGTTGAAATATTGCACTATACTCCATAAAAGTCACATACATTTCATGCTAATACAAAATTAATACAAAACAAACAAATTAGTGTCATATATTCCAGAATCCAGTAGTCCTGTGTCCAAATTCTGTATTTTCTTTCAGTTTAAACTACTTTTTAAAATGTATGCATCTATTCCAATGCCTTGCAGTGCTTTCCCTACATTTTTCTCTAATAATTTGAGTGGCTCAGGTATTAGGTTCGTTTCTGTATAGAGTGTAAAGACCTTGTGTCATAGTTCTGCATCCAGTTCTCCAATGTGATTTGATGAAGGGACTGACCTTTCCCCAGGGAATGATTTTGGTTGCTCTGTAAAGAATTAGTTGGCTACACGTAATACATGGACATTCTTGTGGGCTATGGTGCAATGCTTCCACACAGATACACAGAACTAACTTATCAAACCAGGCAACTAGCCTTTCCATTTCCTTATCTTTTCTTTGTCTTTGGATTACAGCAGATCTTTTCTCCCAGCTCCCCATACAGAATGCAGTATCTTATTGTGAACTGTAGTTGCCCCACTGTGCTATGGAACATTAGAACTTATTGCTTCTATCTGATTGTATTTTGTTGCCTGTTTATCCAGCCTTTCCACTTAATAACTATGTCACATTGGGCAAGCTGTTTGGTTTCCTCAGACTTGTATTTATAATGAGAAAATTAAGAAGAATTCCATCCACCTGCCTTAAAAAGATTGTGTGTATTAGAAATAGCATTTGTAAATTATAGCACACTTATCAGATGCCATTAGTGTATGGAACATAGTGGGTGCTATATGTTTACATCTCTGAACTCGGTTCCTTATATGATATTCAGCAAAAGGCCTTATTTCTCAAAGTCAGTTTCCTCATGTTTAAAAAGATTAATAGTAGTGTGTTCATCTCAGAATGAGGTATAATTGGAGAATCCTAGCAAATAGTGTTCAATTAATAATTACAACTGAATATTATATATCCACTTCTCTCCTACACTTTCTATTTAATGTGGTAATATTCCATTTGGTTGCATCTTCTCAGCTAACTCATATCATCCAAATGCTTTTTGTTCAGTGCACTTCTTTAAATGGACCAAAAGCTAGAAAGCAAGAATCATTCTTTGATTTTCTGGGGTGATGCTAAGAGTTACAAGTGCCCTCTCCCATCCTACTGACATCTCTTGCTCAATTGGAAAAATACTTCATGTGCTTTTTTTCTGTTGAAAAACAGCAAGCTTGCATTTGCTTCTGATTTGTACTAGGTAGTACATAGTAGGTCTCATTTGTCACGCACAAGTACAGGTGACAGAGAAAAACATGAAAGGCAAGATGTATAAAGGAAAGAATTCTAAATAGAATGTTGCATTTCAAAGTTGATTCTGCGATGGAAGGACTCTGTAAAGAGCAGGTGTGGATTTTTTTGTTCTTATTCTACTATGAGTTTTTCCTCTGAGATTAAAAGGCAGTCAGCTTTCAACAGGCTTTTCTTTCCATTTTATGTGCTATTTTTGTACTGTTTTTGTAGTATTCAGCCCTGCAGTTCTTTTTTCCCCCAGTCTTCTTCACGCTTTTTTGACTGCACATTATTATCACTTCTGTGTTTGGAACTAGTCCCTAGGAAGCTCAAATTCTCACATCTTCATTTCTAATCCGATCTATGCTTTTTCACCTTTTACTGTCTGTCTCTGACTTAACTTTTCACTTGCGTCTACTAGGGAGAGTTGGCTTTTTTAAAATTAAATGTATTTTGTTTTAAAATGTTGTCTTCTTCACTGTATATTATAAAACTAAGTACTTGGGCTCCATTTTCTTATGGTACATTTTATATCTTTGCTCCTCAGAAATGTCTCCTTGGGGGCTTCTACAGAATGAGGCAGCTTAAAGACAGCCATGAGACACGGATGGGAAGACACTGTTATGCAGCCCCTGTTATCCACAGGCTTCTTATCTGCAAAGTCAACCAACCATGTTTCAAAAATATTAATTCCATTATGAATATGTACAGACTTTTGTTCTTGTCGTTGTTGCCTAAACAGCACAGTACAGCAATTATTTACTTAGAATTGACATAGTACTAGGTAGTTTAAAAACCTAGACATGATGTAAAGTATACAGGTTAGATTTAAACACTATACGATTTATAAAGGGACTTGAGCACCATTGTATTGTGGTACCTGTGGAGGTCCTGGAATCAATAATCTATGGCCAACAGGAGATGACTTTATGCTGTACTTAACTACTGAAATGCTTTGTTTAATCTCTAGAGGCTTTTCCTCGGAATATATCTCACTAAAGTGGTTGTTTGCTGGAAAACAAATAATGCTTTAGGTTGGGTTCCCTAGAAAGCAAAGTTCCCAGAGGCCACAGTGTGAGTGTGGACAGAAGTGGAAAAACAGAGAAGGTGGAACTCCACCAGGGAGCTTGACAAAATCAGTCACCCAGTGCAGTCAATGTCTGATGGCTCGATTTTGTGGAACTGTCTTCCAAGAGAGGTGTCTCAGCATGGTCTAGAAGGGGAAGGAAAGTAGAAGACTGGGTCCACTCATCCCTTGAACGCTCCCACATTTCCAGGTTGCTCAGAGGTGGACCCAGAGCATGTCCCATGGCACCCTATGCTTCAGCAGCAGCAGGGAACCCACAGTTGGGAAGAAAAAGGCCCGTGTGGGTTCAGGATAAGGTGCAGTTGGGTTGTTTCTACACAAAGCTGGTCATCCCTGAGATAGCTGGGCTGGAACTGGGGGGTGGAGCTGGAGGCAGAGGGACTGAGTATCTGAAGCGGCACAGTTGAGAAGCTGGTGATGTGTGGGCAGTTTTGAGGAAGACATAAATCACAGGGGGAAACAGTCCCTTCACATCAGTAATCTGACTAAAACACGGGCAGAACAAGATTCAGTAAACAGACTGAACACCCCTTATCTAAAAATCCAAAACCCAAATGTTGCAAAATCCAAAAACTTCTGAGTGCTATTATGACATCGCAAGTGAAAAATCCTACACCTGATCTCATTATAAGTCTCAGTCAAAATATAGGTGCACTATATAAAGATTCCACACTTTTATTGTATAAATATTTATACAATATTCGGGCTATGTGTATAATAAGGTGTATAGAAATATAAATGAAATTCATGTTTAGATGTGAATATCATACCCAAAGTATCAAGTGACATGTAGGAAAATATTCTATACTCTGAAAGATTTGAAATTAAAAACACTTCTCATTTCAAGCATTTCAGATAATAGGCACTTACTTTGTATTGACAACCTTAAGTAAGCTACGTAGCTAAGCATACTGTCTCCCTGATAAACAAAGAGCCCTTGAAGATCACAATCAGACACCTTTCAATTACTTGCATCATTATTCTGGGAAATGGAGCAGGAAGATGGGCCAATCATACATGCCTCACCTGTCTACTTCACAGGCTAAGATGAAAAAAAAAAAAAATAGAACCACAGAATATAAACCTTTGAAGGCAGACTTTTTGTTCTCTTTTGGTCAATATGATTTCCCCAGCCTGGCATAGAGTAGACACTCAACAAATATTTTTCTAACTACTAAAAAGAGTATTGACTCACACATAAACAAATAATATGTATAAATGCACATGATGATAGGAAACTGGATTACTTAGCTCATCTTGGAAAGAGGCTGAATTTTGTATACAGGGTACAATCATTTGTATGTAGAATTTCCCTGAAAGGCTCAGGTGCTGAAAGCTTGGGCCCCAAGGTGGAACTATTGGAAAGTGTGGAATCTAATTTAGAGTTGGGGCCTGGTAGGAGGTCCTTGGATTATTTGAGGCAGGTTCTCAGAGTTCTAGGGAGAGTGTTGTTAAAACGCCTGAATGTGGGCCCACCCACCCCACCCACTCTCTGGTTCCTAACTTGCCACGTGATCCTTCCTTTACACATATTCCACCATCCACCGTGGCCCCCTTACTAGAGATACAACATTCATCATACCAACTGGATTTTCCACATCTCGGCTGTGGGTTATATAAATCTCTCTTTCCTTCATAAGTAGGTTGTCTCAAGTATTTTGCTGCAGTAATGAAAAGCCGACTAATTCATAAAGTAAGAAATCAGAAAAAGCCCTGCTGGCCAGAAGCTAAACAGAGCAAGAAGAGGTCTGGAAAACTTGCACACCCCACTACAGTCTGCTGGATAAACAAGATTCCCAGATCCCTGAGGGCAGGAGCAATCTCCTCAGGAAAGCACAGGCATGGGGACTTGTGGAGGAGGTCTTATTTATGCTTCTACAAACACTAGCAACCAAGCAGACATAACAGATAGTATAGGACACTCCATACACAAACATCAACAGCTACTTTCTCCTCAAATGCACACAAATCATTCACCAAAACAGACTGAACTGGTTTCAAAACAAACCTTAACAAAACAAACCTTGACAAATATAAAATAATAGAAATCATGCAAAGTATGTTTTAGACCATGATAGAATTGAATCAATAGCAGAAAAGTATCTGAAAACCTTTCAAATATTTAAACAGCACACTTCTGATTAACTCAAGAATCAAAAAGGAAGTCTCAAGGGAAATTAAAAATAATTGAAATAAAGAAAAATGAACATATAAAAGCATCAAAATATGTGAGCTATACCTGAAGCAGTGCTTAGAAGGAAATTTATAATTTTGAAAGGATATTATAGAAAATAAAAAAAATTCAAATCAATTACCTAAATAGCCATCTTAACAAGTCAGGGGAGAAAAAGTACAAGAAATCCCAAGCATCTTGGACATACGTCATAAGCAGAGCGACCTCAGGTCTGCACTGGCCCTGAGCCTAGCAGAAAACCCTGACTCTGGGCGGGGCTAATTAACAGGAGATTAGGACCTAGTAAATTTGTGGTGCTACTGAACTGAGACTGTGAAAAAAGAGACGGTGGGGGAGAGAACTCACGGAATTCACCTGAGTACTCTCCAGAGACGCTACAATTCCGTAACTTTGGCAACCCAGTGGGAGACTGAAGGAGAATTTGAACCCACTCTGAGGGCCAAACAGATTCCCTGTGTGGTCCTTGGGAAAGAGCTTCCAATCTCTGGCTCCTGTGGGTATATCATTTGCCTGCTAACTACCTCCAACTTCGTTCAGCTGTGCGGAATTACTTCCCTTTTGAATCAAAAAAAGAAAGAGAGAGAGAGAGAGAGATTTACCATTCCTAACCTGGGAGTGTCACCTTTGGGACACCAAACAGAGCTCTCAGGCCACACCCATCTCAAGCCCTAAGGCTCCATCAAAAACAGATAGTCCACTTAATCTAGAGTCATAGTATAACAAGAAAAAGCACCACAGTGAAGAAACCAAATATCTCCAATATGCCAAATAACAAACGCAAAAACCAAGGTAATAAAAACAAGGAAGTCACCATGACGCCCTCAAATGAAAAAGACACCCCAATTCAAGATTATGAAGATGATGACATAGAAGAAATGCAAGAAGCAGATCTCAAAAAATTGATAAGAACATTAAGAAGTTCTCAAAAACAAATTCTTGAACTACATAAAGCCTTAATGGACAAGATAGAAAATCTCTCTCGTGAAAATGAAATATTAAGGAGGAATCAAAATGAAACGAAACAATTAGTACAACAGGAAACTGTGATAGTGACTGAAGTGAAGAATTCAATAGATCAAATGAAAAACACAATAGAGAGCCTTACAAACAGAATGGGTGAAGCAGAAGAGAGAATATCGGACTTAGAAGAGAGAGAACAGGAAAGGATACAGTCAGATCAAAGAAAAGAAGAGGAAATTAGAAATCTAAAACATATTGTCAGGAATCTTCAGGATACTATTAAAAAACCCAACATTCGGGTTCTAGGAGTTCCTGAAGGCATGGAGAGGGAGAACGGATTAGAAGGCCTTTTTAGTGAGATATTAGCAGAAAATTTCCCAGGTTTGGAGAAGGACGGAGAAATTCTAGTACAGGAAGCTCACAGAACCCCTAATAAACACGACCAAAAGAGATCCTCACCACGACACGTTGTAATTAAACTCTCCACAGTGAAACATAAAGAAAAGATCCTAAAATGTGCAAGAGAGAAACGTCAGATTACTTTCAGAGGATCGCCAATCAGACTCACAGCTGACTTCTCATCAGAAACTCTACAAGCTAGAAGGGAATGGCGAGATATAGCCCAGGTACTAAGAGAGAAAAACTGCCAGCCCAGAATATTATATCCTGCAAAGCTATCATTTGTGAATGAAGGTGAAATAAAGACGTTTCATAACAAACAGAAATTGAAAGAATTTGTCGCCACTCGTCCAGCCCTGCAACAGATGCTTAAAGATGTGTTACACACAGAAACACAGAAACACGGTCATCAGTATGAAAGAAGATAAAGGAAGGAAACCTCACAGCAAAAGATCACAGGGAATTCAAAGCATATATTAGAACTTATCTTTGGCAAATGGCAGGGCAAAGTTACCACTTTTCATTAGTCACATTGAACGTTAATGGCCTGAACTGTCCAGTTAAAAGACACCGATTGGGATTTGCTTTTTAACCTGATGCAATTTTAAATGATGCTTAATTTTGTTTTCAAATTTCAAATCCTAGCTCTTACCCATACATGGAACAACAATCAAATTGTACATGTAATTCGCCACTTTGCTACACTAACATTGTTCCAGGGGTACTTATGATGTACTTTTGAATTTTCTATACATGCAATAATGACATTTGCTAGCAGTTTTATGTCTTCCTTCCCAATATGTATGCATTTTGTATCCTTTCTTTGTGTTACTGCACTGTCTAGTAATTCCACCATAATATTGAAAAGTAGTGGTGAGAAAAAGACACTTCCCCCTTTCCCCAACTTAAGGGAAAACTGTCCAATTTCACTATTAAAGCTGGTTTTGGTAGATATTCTTTATCTAGATGAGGAATTTCTCTTCTGTTTCTTGTTTGCTCAGTTTTTTTATGCCAAATATCTTCTACAAAAGTTGATGTAATCATTTAACATTTTTGCAGTTTGTGTAGTATGTCCAATTTATTGATTTTTTAAAATGCTGACAGCCTTGCTTACGTGGGATAAATACCACTTGCTTGTACTACATAAAATTGTTGGATTTTACCTATTATTAAAAAAAAAGAGATTTCTAAAGGCAACCCAGAGGAATCCTTAATCCAGTTCTTCATTAGAAGAGATGTGCAATTCGGGACATGCTCAAGCTGACTTACCTCAAACGGTAGAGTTAGAAACATACCAGGAGATTCCAATTCAATCCCATCAAGGTGGCATGTACCAATGCCATCTCAGTAGTCCCAGTGATCAATTTCTGTGCACAATTGATCATAATGATAGGACTAAGAACCAAAGGGATCACATAAACAAGAATAGTGTCTGCAAATACTAGCTGATAGAATCAAAAAGGGAGAGAATGATCCAACATGGGAAGTGAGATACACAGCAGACCCATAGAATGGCAGATGTCCTAAACAGCACTCTGGCCTCAGAATCAGCCCTTAAGGCATGCGGATCAAGCTGAAAAGCCCATGAGAGTATTTCAGGCATGGAAAGCCAAGACACTCTGGGGAAAAAAAATGAAAGATCTCCACGAGTGAGATCCCAGTGGAAAGAACGGGTCATCAAAGAAGGAGGTACCTTTCTCTGAAGGGAGGAGAGAACTTCCACTTTGACCATGGCCTTGTCTAAATATGATCAGAGTCAGTGAACTCAGGGGGCTTCCATAGCCTTGGCAGCTCATGACAAGAGCCTAGGGTGATTACTGATGCCATAAACAAGAGTGTTAATTTGTTAAGTCAACAACAGGAGTCACTGTGTACTTACTCCTCATGTAGGATCTTTGTCCTTAGTGGGTTGTACATTGAGATTTAATGCTATAACTAGTACTCAAATAGTATTTTTCACTTTATGTTTCTGTGTGGGAGTAAACTGTTGAAATCTTTACTTAATGTATGCTAAACTGATCTTCTGTACATAAAGAGAATCGAAAATGAATCTTGATGTGAATGGAAGGGGAAAGGGAGTGGGAAAGGGAAGGGTTGCGGGTGGGAGGGACGTTATGGGGGGCAAGCCATTGTAATCCATAAGCTGTACTTTGGAAATTTATATTCATTAAATAAAAGTTTAAAAAAAAAAAAAAAAAAAAAAAAAAAAAAAAAAAAAAGAAATCCCAAGCAAGCAGAAGGAATCAAATTATAAATGTGAGATAAAAAAAATCAGTAAAAGAGAAAACAGAAAATACAAAAATCAATGAAACTAAAAGCTGGTTCTTGGAAAGGATTTTTTAAAACTGATAAACCTCTAACTGGACCAACAGAGAGAAAGCGCAGATTGCCAATAGCATAAAATGACAAATAAGAACATCAATAGTGACTTCGCAAACATTACAGGATAAACAGAGAAAATTTTAAACAACTCTATGGCTATAAACCTGAATTAGGCACAATGGACTAATTAACTACAAAAATCTATCAAAATTCACTAAAATATAATATGACTAGCTCTGTATGTATTTTTAACTGAATTTGTACTTAAAAATTCTCAACCTCCCTAAAAATGAGGATGTCAACTCCAGATTTATATGGTTTCAATAGTAAATTCTTCCAGATATTTAAGAAAGAAATAACATGAATCCTATATAATATTTTATGGAAAGTAAAAAAAATACTTATCCACCTGTTTTATAAGGTGGGTAGTACAATAATACCAAACTAGACAGAGCAATTACAAAAAGAAAAAAGTGAATACCAAACCCCTCATGAAGATAGATAAAAAAAACTTCAATGGAATATTAGAAAATTGAATAGAACAAAATATAAGAGGAATAGCATATCACTATCAAGTAGAGTTTATGTCAAAATGCAAGGCTAATTCAGTATAAAACCAATAAACATAATTCAGAATGCTAATAAATTAATTAGAAAGCAACATATTATCAATTGATGCAGAAAATACTAAACGATTAAATATCCATTCACAATAAAATTTCTAAAAAAAAAAAAAAACAAAATTAAAGAAAACTTCACTAACTTAATGAAAGATATCCAGGAAAAACCTACAGGTATCATCATGCTTATTGTAAAAGACATGATGTCCTCTTCCAGACAAGGAAAAACATTGTCCTGCAGTACAAGTCAGTGGAATAAGGAGAAGAAAGAGAAATACAGACGAGAGACAGACAGATAGACACACATACACACACACACACACAGAGAGAGAGAGAGAGAGAGAGAGAGAGAGAGAGAGAATGAGAATGAAGGAAGAGTGGGGGTGGGAAAGGAAAGAAGGAAGGATAAATGGAGAAATAGCCTCTATTTACAGACAAATGGTTGTGTATAGAAAATCCATAAAAACCTCCAAAAAAGCTACTGAAACTATTAAGATAGTTTAGAGTTTTGCAAGGTAGAAAGTCAATATACAACCATTATTTGTATACAACCATTATTTATATTTGTGCCCACCAGCAGTGAAAAATTGCGACTTGAAATGATAAAGACAAAACCAAACATAAGTACCCAGATATAAACAAAACAGAATGTGTGCAGGATCTGTTAGCTGAAAACTATAAAACGCTGAGAAGAGAATTGTTTAAAGGAAGTATGAAATGAAAAGATGCACTATGTTTGTGGATCAGAAGGCTCAATGTTGTGAAGACGTTAATTTTGACTGCATGACTTATAGATTCACCACAGTCTTAACATCTAAGCTCAGTGAACATTTTGAAAAAGACATCAGCAAGCTAATTATAAAATATATGTGGAACAATAAAGAAATCGGAATAGCCCAGATAAATCTGCACAAGTGGAATATAGTAGATGACTACCCACAGCGTTTATGAAGGAGAGACACAGATTAATGGAACAGAAAACAAAGTCTAGAAATAGAACCACACAAATACATCCAGCTGATTTTTGACAAAGGAACTACAACAATTCAATGGGTAAAGGACAGCTATGTCAGTAAATGATGCTGAAACGACTAAATGTTCACACAGAAAAAGAAGAACTAATGCATATTTCTCGCATCCTATACAAATGGGTCACAGATCTAAGTATAATTTTAAATTAGAAAATGTCTATAAGAAACAACAGGAGAAAATATGATAACAGTAACAAAGTGTGATTCAAAAATTTAAAAAATGGGAAACGGGCACTTATCAAGATTACCACATTAGTTCTGAAAAATACATTGCTAAAGGATTGAAACAGGGCTGGCACTGTTGTGTAACAGGTTAAGATGCCACCTGCAGTGCTAGCATCAATTATGGGGGCCAGTTCAAGTCGTGGCTGCTCCACTTCTGATACAGCTCCCTGCTAATGTGCTGCGGAAAGGACCAGAGAATGAGCCAAGACCCTGGGCCCCTGCCACCCATGTGGGAGACCCAGAAGATGTGCCTGGCTCCTGGCTTTGGCTTGGTCTAGCCCTAGTTATTGCAGCCATTTGTGGAGCGAACCAGTGGGGGGAGGAGTTCTCTGTCTCTATCTCTCCTTCTTTCTGTAACTCTGATATTCAAGTAAATAAATAAGATTTTTTTTAAAAAGGAATGAAAAGACAGATCACTGAGAAGGATAATATATTTTAAAAGTAAAAAAAAAAAAAAAAGTAACATATATGATAAAGGACTTGTGTCTAGAACATACGATTCTTGCCTCTCAACAATAACAAAGTACACAATTTACAAATTGGATAAAATAGATGGATTTTAAATAAGCATACAAAAGATGCTAATATTACTACATTAAAAATATTGGTCATGAGAAAAATGAAAGACCACAATGAGATACAACTGCACACCTGTTAGGGATAGCAGAGCAAACAATGACAACACCAACTGGTATTATTGTTGAGTTCCCAAAATTCCATTAATTGCCTGTGGAAACATAAAACAATCTTTCCATTTTAGTAAAACAGCCTATTATAAAATGAAACTGGTGTTTTCATAGATCTGAGCAATCCCAAGAACCCCAAACTGTAAACAAGCAAGATATTTTTCAGTTTCCTATGGATAAATAGTGACACAACCATAAAATGGACTATTACTCAGTAGTAAATAAGTTGTTGATTACTCTAGAACACAGAAGAATCCTAAATGTGTTTTACTAAGAAAAGAAGTCAGACACAAAAACTCTCCCCTTCCCTTGGCATGGCTCATTAAGAATCAACAGCTCTGTGGGAAAGCGCCTGGGTTGTATTTTTTAATCAATTAAATTAATTAATCATATTTGGAAAGTGGCGGCGGGGGGGGGGGGGGGGGGGAATGCTATCTACTGATTTACCCAAATGTCCACAACCGAGAGCCAGGAGGCAATGTGAGTCCCCCATGTGGAGAGTTTAAGTCATCACTTGCTATCTCCCAAAGTGGACATTAGCAGGAAGCTGCAATGCAGAGTAGAGCTGGGGCTCAAACCCAGACATTCCAATATGGGATATAAGTGGCATCTTAACATTCTCTGATTGTGGGGAGCAACTCAGACTAGACTAAGTTACTCGAATTAAGACTTATTCTATGCATCTGCTCTCCCACAATATGGCACTGGGAGAGGAGTAAACAGCTTCTACACAGCTGCCTCCAGTTCAACCAATAAGCTGTAGGAGCTGCTCCTGATTTGAGGAGAGCAGCGTACTCGGCATGTGGGTAGCAGAGTTGGGATTGGTGGAAGAGGACTATAAAGGAGGAGAGAGACAACATGCACCAGGAACATCTATCTGAAGAACACCTGTGCAGCCCCCGAGAGAGCCGGCCGGCGGTGTGCCGCTCCCCCACGGAAGTGGGGAAAGTGGCAGGGGGAACCGCCCTTCCACGGAGGTGGACGGGACGGTAGCCAACCCGGGAAGAACCAGCAGCAAACCCGGGGAGGGCCGAGCAGACAAAAGAACAGCGCAGGGTCCTGTGTCGTTCCTCCGTGAAGAGGGGGAGCGACATCTGATAGCTCAGTTGGTAGAGCATGACTCATTCCATGTTAGCACAGAGCCACTCTTGGCCTTATTGATGGACAGCATAGGTTGATAGGTATATAAGGGAAAGAGGTAAGATGGTTGAAGAAAGGGGAAACAGCATGTGTAGGGGAATAAGGCAAGTAACTAAAATTGAGCTCATCAATATGTTCGATATTTAAAAAAAAAAAAAAAGAATCTGAGAGGGGAGACAGAGAGAGAGAGAGAGAGAGAAGAGACACCTTCCATCTGCTGCTTCACCCCACAAATGGCCTCGATGGCCAGAGCTGAAGCGATCCAGTGCGAGGAGACTAGAGCTTCTTCCAGGTCTCCCACATGGGTACAGGGGCCCAAGCACTTAGGCCACCTTCTATTGCTTTCCCAGGCTATAGCAGAGAACAAGATCTGAAGAGGAGCAGCTGGGACTCGAACTGGTGCCCACATGGGCTGCTGGCCCTGAAGGCTGGGGCTTTAACCTGCTGTGCTACAGCGCTGGCCCCACAATAAATTTTATATTTTGATAATTTTTATCTTTCTTCTGAGTAGATAGGAATGTGGGGAAAGTTTTTTCTTCAGTTTTGTGTTCTCCTGGCCCAGTCCATTGATAATCAGATAGTCAGGCCTAAATGTGTGAGTGGAGTCACAAAATTAGAAACCTCCCGCTTCACTGTGTATGCAACCCACCTTCTACAAAATGTGAGTAGCAGAAGGAAGCAATGTTATAGTATTATTACAAAGACAAAAGTAGCTAACACATAAATGGCAAAGAATTGTACATGATCCGTAACAGTGCTCAGTAAATGTCAATTATTATTATCATTATTATGTTCATTATTGTTATTTAATTTTGCAGAATAGTATAAATTGTAGCTTTGTTTAGTGCATGCCTAATTTCCAAGGAAGAAAAATGAATATCTGCTACTTTGTTGCTAGGGAAATACAAATTTCACTAGCAGACTGAATAAAACATTTTTAGCAGTTTGGGGATTTGCATTCTTAACTTTCATGTTGCTAGAAGTAATTGTGATTCAAGATTTTTTTTCTTCTCCTAAAGTTTCTATTTTTAAAATACTACAAAAGTAACATTTTCTGAGACCCTTTCCTTTTCTTGATTTTGGCAATCAAAATTTTCTTAGCTAAGTGTAAGGGACATACTTGTGTTTCATTAACCTTGCGTGGGCAAAAGACAATCCTTCCATCCCCATCAGAAGTTATGGTAGCTATCAGTTCCTTTGATAGCTCAGTTGGTAGAGTGGAAGACTATAGTGGAGAAGTTATGAAAGCTTTAAGTATTTTTATAGTTATAATCTGCATGTATACACATGTAACCAGCAAGTGAAAGTCATTTGAAATATCAAGTCCATTATGTTCTTTGGATTAGAAAAGCAAAGCACCCCCAGTATTGCCAAGAAGGAATTCCTATGTAATCCAAACTTTTCTGTAGCTATTATCATAGCACGCATTGCCATTAACCAAACCACATTGCCCTTGCACTGTGCAATATGATAATCTCTAGGCACACATGGCTATTTAAACTAAAATTGAGTAAAATTAAAAATCCAATCCCCCAGTTGCTCCAGCCACACTTCAAGTACTCAATAGTCACGTATGACTAGTGGCTACTGTGTTGAACAGAATAGATATAGAACATTTTCACCATCACCTTGGAAAGTTGTCTTGGAGAAATCAATTATTGGACTAGTCAGTTATCAGAAGGGAAAAGTGGATTTTAATGCAATGTTCTGGAGTTTTCTGGAGTGATGGTTGCTCTTTTAGCCATGGGGTTTTTCATCTTTACAAATGATAGAGTTGATAAGCAGGAAAGTATCCTCATGGGGTCATGAGTAGCTCTGAATGTGCAAGAAGCTGGTCACAACAGAAAGCTTCAGCTGTTGTGGAGGCCCAAGGGGTGAAGTTCAATTAAAAATAACCTTGCACCTGCTCATTTGCTGAGCACAATTACAAGAGAAACGGACTCCTGCTGCCCTGTTTGCAGAGTTCGCTCACCCAGACAGGCACCCTGGCTTCTCCACCCACTCCACACACCTGGTCTTCCCTCCCTAAAAAGGTACTAGAGACAAGTTGTACCATATTGTTGAAATGCCGAATCTATGAATTATACAGGATGCTTCAAGTTAGCCAGTTTCGTTTGCAAAAATTACAAACACCCACTTACTAAGTTTTTGCCTGTTTTCAGAATTGAGCTTCCCTGATCAGACTCCAAGGTACTGCAGACATGCTGAGAAGCAGGCCTGGAAGAAGCCAGGGACGTTTTGCGATTAAGAGCCTGGATGAGAGAACTGCCTGCATGTGGCATACACAGGTGAGATAACAGAAGTGACAGCTAAGAGCCCTTTAGCTGTGTGAGGCCACAGGGACTCCTCTTGCAGAGTCCTTGCAGCAGCAGACATTAAGATCCTCCAGGAGACTTTGTACTTCATCCTATGGAGATAAATTTTTTTTTTTTTTTTTTTTTTTTTTTTTTTTTTTTTTTTTTTTTTTTTAAACTTTTATTTAATGAATATAAATTTCCAAAGTACGACTTATGGATTACAATGGCTTTCCCCCCATACCGTCCCTCCCACCCACAACCCTCCCCTTTCCCACTCCCCCTCCCCTTCCATTCACATCAAGATTCATTTTCGATTATCTTAATATACAGATCAGCTTAGTATACATTAAGTATGGATTTCAACAGTTTGCTCCCACACAGAAACATAAAGTGAAAAATAATAGATGATTTTTTTAAATGATGATGAAATCAGAGCAGACCTATTGTCATGTTTAATCCCAGTGAGAGTCAAGTTGGGAATTGATAATTTCTTTTTTTTTTTTTTTTTTTTTTTTTACAGAGGATCAGTTTAGTATGCATTAAGTAAGGATTTCAACAGTTTGCACCCACATAGAAACACAAAGTGAAATATATTGTTTGAGTACTCGTTATAGCATTAAATCTCAATGTACAGCACATTAAGGATAGAGATCCTACATGAGGAGTAAGTGCACAGTGACTCCTGTTGTTGACTTTACCAATTGACACTCCTGTCTATGGCATCAGTAATCTCCCTATGCTCCAGTCATGAGTTTCCAAGGCTATGGAAGCCCTCTGAGTTCTCCGACTCTTATCTTGTTTAGACAAGCTCATAGTCAAAGTGGAGGTTCTCTCCTCCCTTCAGAGAAAGGTACCTCCTTCTTTGATGGCCTGTTCTTTCCACTGGGATCTCACTCGCAGAGATCTTTTGCCAGAGTGTCTTGGCTTTCCATGCCTGAAATACTCTCATGAGCTTTTCAGCCAGCTCCGAATGCCTTTAGGGCTGATTCTGAGGCCAGAGTGCTATTTAGGACATCTGCCATTCTATGAGTCTGCTGAGATTCTCACTTCCCATGTTGGATCACTCTCCCCTTTATTTACTCCATCAGTTAGCGTTAGCAGGTACTAGACTTGTCTATGTGCTCCCTTTGACTCCCAGTCCCTTCACCATGACCAACTGTGAACTGAAACTGATCACCTGGAACAGTGAGATGGCATTGGTACATGCCACCTCGATGGGATTGAATTGGAATCCCCTGGTATGCTTCCAACTCCACCACTTGGGGCAAGTCAGCCTGAGCATGTCCCAAATTATACATCTCTTCCCTCTCCCATTCCCACCACCATGTTCAACAGGGATCACATTTCAGTTAATTTTCAACACTTAAGAATAACTGTGCATCAATTACAGATCTAAACCAGTCATATTAAGTAGAACAGACAAAAAAAACTACTAAGAGGGATAATGTATTTAGTTGTTCATTAACAGTCAGGGCTATGCTGATCAAGCCACCATTTCCCATAGTGTCCACCTCACTCCAACAGGTTTCCCTCTTGGTGTTCAGTCAGTCGTCACCGATCAGGGAGAACATATGGTATTTGTCCCTTTGGGACTGGCTTATTTCACTCAGCATGATGTGTTCCAGATTCCTCCATTTTGTTGCAAATGACTGGATTTCATTGTTTCTTACTGCGGTATAGTATTCTAAAGAGTACATATCCCATAATTTCTTTATCCAGTCTATCAGTCTATTCAATAAATGGTGCTGGGAAAATTGGATTTCCACATGCAGAATCATGAAGCAAGACCCCTACCTTACACCTTACACAAAAATCCACTCCACATGGATTAAAGACCTAAATCTACGACCTGACACCATCAAGTTACTAGAGAACATTGGAGAAACCCTTCAAGATATTGGCACAGGCAAAGAATTTCTGGAAAAGACCCGGGAGGCACAGGCAGTCAAAGCCAAAATCAACTATTGGGATTGCATCAAATTGAGAAGTTTCTGTACTGCAAAAGAAACAGTGAGGAGAGTGAAAAGACAACCGACAGAATGGGAAAAAATATTTGCAAACTATGCAACAGACAAAGGGTTAATAACCAGAATCTACAAAGAGATCAAGAAACTCCACAAAAACAAAACCAACAACCCACTTAAGAGATGGGCCAAGGACCTCAATAGACATTTTTCAAAAGAGGAAATCCAAATGGCCAACAGGCACATGAAAAAATGTTCAAGGTCATTAGCAATCAGGGAAATGCAAATCAAAACCACAATGAGGTTTCACCTCACCCCGGTTAGAATGGCTCACATGCAGAAATCTACCAACAACAGATGCTGGCGAGGATGTGGGGAAAAAGGGACACTAACCCACTGTTGGTGGGAATGCAAACTGGTCAAGCCACTATGGAAGTCAGTCTGGAGATTCCTCAGAAACCTGAAGATAACCCTACCGTTCGACCCAGCCATCCCACTCCTTGGAATTTACCCAAAGGAATTTAAATTGGCAAACAAAAAAGAGGTCTGCACCCTAATGTTTATTGCAGCTCAATTCACAATAGCTAAGACCTGGAACCAACCTAAATGCCCATCCTATGGAGATAAATTAACAAGTGGTGTGTGATGGGGTCAAGGGCAAAGTTCAGTACTATAGGTTGGAAAACCATCAATTTGTAAAGGTTTGTCTGAGACACCAGCAGGAACTGGTGAAGTCTCCAGCTGTTTTAGTGCTCTGCTTTGAGACCCCGACATCAAGTATTTTATCTCCTCACCTGCAGGTCTCTGGAATATCGTGGGACTCTGTCATGCTACACATTAATAAGGAGCATATGGACAGTTAGGTGGAATCTCCTTTGTTTCACACTCCACAACTCACTGTTTTGGGATATGTAGATAACAATGCATTTCTTTAAAGAAAATGTATAGAGACTCAAAGCAACTATGCATTTCTCAAAGAGGTATCCCCACAGCAGCACTGATGAGAGGAGTCCTCATTTTTCCTGGCTTAGTCACGAAAGCCTGGCAGTGTCCTCAACGGCCTGGGCTCCGGCTATCTCATGATGTTCAGTAAAGCCATAGTTGTCATGTCGTGGAGCTGAGGTGAGGTCAGAGGTTACTCACAGAGTGGGGCCTCAGAACTGGGCAAGTCTGCTATGAGATTCAAGTGCATGACTGTGTCTACATCTCGTAAATCAGAGGGCTTCTTTCTGGGATAAGGAGAGCTGGACTTGTGAATATGTTTTTTATGCACATGGCATGACACCCTCTTACCCAGGAAGACCCTGTCTCTCTATCCTGGTCATTTTCTACTTCATCTGCCTGACCTATTCACCATCAGAAAGAGTCCTCATTGGTAAGTCTCATTTTTGTACTCCAAGATACCAAACTTACCTCAGTGTCCATCAGCAGATGAGTGTATTAATAAATTGTAGTATATATACACAATAGAAAATCACACAGCTAAGAAATAAAAAAATTAGTGTTTTTTTTTTTTTGGTGGCAAAATGGATAGAACTAGAGGACATTGTATTAGGTAAAATAAGCCAGATACAAAAGACAAGTATTCCATTTCATGTTGTCATTTATATGCAGAAGCTAAAACAGTTGATCTCAAGTAATAGAGTAGAATAGTGTTTACCAGAGGCCAGGAATATGGGAAGAGGGAGGGTAGAGGGAATTTGGATAATGGGTATTAATATGTACTTTGATAGGAGAGATAAGTTCTAGTGTTCAATATTTAGTTGCTTGTCTTTTGGCTACTTTCCAAATCACAGATTTTTCTGTTAAAGGAACCCTCCATACATGAAGACCTACAACAAATCCCTCCAACACTCTGCATGGGTTTTAGGTGAGCTGTGAAAAGGGAGGATTCTTTTCCACCTGAGCCTTCTGAGTGGGACCTTTCTCTTAAGGTCTGGCTGTAATTCCAAAAGTTTCCCAGGGCCGTCTAGGCAGCTTTTCCTTTTCCAAACTTCCGTCTATTTATCCCCAACTGACCCTTATGATGGGCAGAATAATGGCCCCTGCCCAATATTATTGTACTAATCTCTGGAGTCTAATTTTATTACCTTACAGGGTGATAGGCACTCGGACGACATGACTAAGGTAAGGTTGTGGGATGGAGAGATGACCCTGGATTACTGAGTGGATCCAGTCTAATCCCAGACGTCCTCATGAATTACAGAAGAAGGCAGGAGCATCAGAGTCAGAGAAGGAACCATGATGATGGCAACCCAGGGCAGGGCACTGTAGGACCACATACGCAGGAATGTGGACAGGCTCTGGAATCTAGTAAATACAAGTAATAGATTCTCCCCTAGAGACCCCAGATGGAACACAACCTTGCTAACACCTTCATTTCAATTTTTCTGATTTCCAGAACTGTAAGTTAATAGGTTTATGTTGCTTTAGGCCAGAAATTTTGTCAATTTATTACAACAGCATTAAGAAACTAATATAATATCAGAAATGTTGGGTTTGACCACATAGAAATACTGTGAATAACACTACTCTCTATAAACTTCATTAAAAAAAAAAGGTTTATTTTTGTTTATTTGAAAGTCAGAGTTACAGAGAGATGGGGGGAGAGGGATTTTCCATCTGCTGGTTCACTCCCCAGGTGGCCACAATGGCCAAGTCTGAGCCAGGCTGAAGCCAGGAGCTTCCTTAGGGTGTCCCACAGTGGTGGCAGAGGCCCGAATACGGGGGCCATCCTCCACTGCCTTTCCCAGGTTATTAGCAGGGAGCTGGACGAGAAGCGGAGCATCCAGGACACAAACCAGCACCCATATGGTATGTAGGCATCACAGGTAGCGGCTTCACCCACTGTGCCACAACACAAGCCCCAAACTGCATATTCTTTATGTTTCTTTGCTACTTAGTGAAAAAAATCATACAAATCATTAAATGTGTATCATAAAAACTTGTGAGAGCTTTGTTTTGAAATTACAATGATAAATGTTGCACAGGGAAGGCACAAACTGCTTAGCACGGCAGCATTGTCTAGAATATGAATCGAGAGATGGAAGACCTTGAGTTCTGGGCTTGTCTCTGTCAGTTAGTCCTGTGATACTTCGTCAAGGCTCAACTGTTTTCACTTGTAGGCTACCAATGCCCCTCTAGCTTTTTCAGTTCTTCAGTAAAGTGGAAACTTTAATCAAGTCTGGGTTAGAATAGCTCAGTGTTTGACACCTGTGGTTGAAACCAAGCTATAATTGAGCAGCAGCTCTGAAGACCAAATCGTAATGATGGCCTTTGGGCAAAATGAAGGCATAAGATGGTATGCTAACAAATTAATATTATTCAAGTTACAGAATATGATATTAAAATTGATAGATAAAATAAAGAATACCTAAAATGAATTCTCAGTGATACCTGTTTTCCAGGCCCTTCTATCCCAAGTATTAAATGTGCTCTTAAAGTCTGTGGCAGAGATAATTGGAAATATGTAACATTTTTCCTATACAAAAATGGAAAATTAAAGGAGGAAAGGGAACAGAAGGAAAGAGAGAATGATCAGGCAGGAGGGAGAGATGTCACATTTGCCCTCCTCGTGCATTTCAGGAAACACTGCAGATCTGTTTTGGGTCCTCCCCTTCTCTTCCATTGCCTGTGCTTCAACCCAGGGCAGCGATATGATGATCTAATTCAGCATATGCTGTGCAGCACCCACCCTCCCACACAGGTGCATGCTCTATACACCTTCCTGACAGAAGACACTGAGATATCACCATTCTTCATACCCCAATCACAGTAGCTGATAAAAGACTCAACTCAACCCTGCTGGTGTTTCAAGTGGAGTGCAGGAAACATCTATTTCTTTTTCTCTTTGGCAATGAAATGTTACGAAGTGAGAACACAGCCAAGTGAACACCGGTCTCTGGAAAAAGCTAAAGGAGAAAAGTCACTCAAAAGCCCTGGAGGCTCTGTATCTAGTTGTCACTAGCTAAAACCCTATTCTTCCACCGGCCAGGATCAATAAATCCTCCTTTTGACATAAGCTAGATTGTATTTGCCTTATTTGTATCCCCAAATTGAGGATTTTGCTGAACAGCAGCCCTGTGGTGATAGCCTGCAAGTGCATCAAAGTTACACTGCGGGCAGAGTGGTACCTTCCTCACTTAGTTCTTCCTTTTATCATCCGCAGTGGCAAGAACATTCTGCACTCTCTAGCTGGCAGTCAGATTCTGAGCTTCTTGTGGCTTTGGACTGATTTTGCCTTAAGCTCATTAGAAGGGCTTATGGCAATAATGGCTTCTTGAGCCCACTGGCACTGGGGAACACAAACATCCCCAGGTGCCAGCCAAGCTTCTAAGAGGTCACAGAACTTGGAAGTAAAGACCCACTAGGAACATCTGTTATTAGCCTGGCTCTGCTGCATTATCTCATGCATTCACTTTGTAGCTAAGAAGGGATAAGTGATTGATCTAGAACAAGATTCAGGTATTGCCTTCCTCCTTGGAAAAATAATAATCCAGTAATATCATATCTAATAGCAACATATTCATTACACCTGTCATAGAAGACTGAGGGTTAGGTTCCAATATTTTTGGTCCTACACCTCTCTAACCTTTTCAGATCTTAGTTAAAAAAAAACATATGCTTAAAACTAGAGATAATGGCTAATATTCAGCAGAAAGCATTAATTCTAAATGCGTTTTGAAAAATCTCTAACCTAATAGTTTTTATTTTAAGAAATAGATACTAGAAAACCATCTAACTATGTTTTAGACTAGGAAACTTGTCAGCTATTTTTGTGTTGAGGAAATTATCATAAAAGACAAGACAAAGTCCACTGTTGCTCTAGCCCATGAGTGTCACAGGAATGAAAACCACCAACTGTGACTAATCATGACCCAGCTTTCAGGAGGCTGAACTTTTCCATGATTGGAGAAACTCAAATGTACTTCTAGAATAAAACAACCAATTAGAACAGTTAAATAGCAGGAAATTGGTCTTGATCTGCAAAACAGATAGACACTTTCATGTAAAATTCATGCTGCTCCTTTGAACTAACCCAGGCGGCCATTAGGAGAGTGGACCAGCAGACAGAAGATTTTTTTTCTCTCTGCCTCTATCCTTTCTCTTTCGCTCTCTCTCTCACCATCAATCTCTATCCCTACCTCTCTCTGTAACTCTGCCTTTCAAATAAATAAATAAATGTTTTTTTGTTTGTTTGTTTGTTTGTTTGTTTTTAGTGAAGGTGCATTTTTTCCACTCTGACAAGCAGAATTACACACTGAGTGACTGACAGTGGGTGGGTGGGGGCATTCTAGGAATAGAAAGCCCAGACCACTATGGCAAGATGGTTCTCAAAATGTAAGAATTTTCCCACTAACTAATTTTCATTTTAAAGGGCAGCTTTCAGCTTGAAACAAGAGACTCCGAAGTAGCATGAGAAGGAGGCACAGCCAAATGCAGATGAAACCATTTTAGCCGGTGAGTTTCAGTACTGACCTGCTTCATCTCATCTTCCAAGCATGACATGAGACTACGCCAATCTTCCTAAAGGCCACACCTCTTGAGAAACTAGAAGCTTTAACCTGATTGGGTTCCAAGCTTTCTTGGCACTCCTATACGTGGGGGTAGGCAGAATCTTTGAGCTTCCACTCACATTCTTCCCACTCTCCCCTCCACTGAACTCTTAGGTGGGTATCCTCTGCACTCACCACTATCCAGTCATACAGGGAAGCTATTCAATACAAGGTTAACTCATTAGATCTGGGCACATGATGATAACCAGTTTTGAAAGAAACATTCCTGTGGATCCCAGAGTTTCTTATTGATTTACGACCTCATATTGTCACTCATTATATGAACAGGAAACATCACATCAGGCATCTTTGCATTTGTTTCTGCAACACTGCCTTAGTAATATTGTATCACGTCATAAAGGTGTTATCATAAACTAATACATACAAAATATTTTTCAATAACTTATATTTCTAGGAAGCATAAATAGCCCAACTTTAAAAATGACTTTTGACCTATTTGGGCAGTTTCACTGACTTAACTTCCATAAAATGAAAGGAGGGGGAAAAAAAGACTATCTCTCCTGAGTAAGAACCACTGACAAACAGTCTCTTGTTGGGGGCATGAGTTTCAAGATGCTTGGCTGCATTATTACTGGGAAATGAAACTGAATGTGGCAACACTGAAATGTTAAAACTTGGCCCAGTTGCTTGTTCCTGAACCATCTGTGATTCCTCAGTGTTCTCTCCAATAGGAGAAATGGTCCTTATGTTAGGGTGAGGCTTCCAAATATCTTGGAATGCATCCCCAATACTCCTTTTGCTTTTGGACAAGAACAGGGAATGGGGGTATACTTGTTACTCAGACTGAAGAAATTGATGAACCGAGGGAGCATAACACTGCCAGCCAAGCTTATTAAAACTGGCTCCAGTAACCAACTGATTCTGTTTTTGCACATTTAGAAATAATATGGAAGGCAAGCCTTGAAATATGATTCACACCAAATGAATATTTAAAGGTTTAAAACCTGTTCTAACAAGTTGTTTATAGATTTAATCTGCCCCTTCTGTTAAAAGCAAGATATAATTTCAGTCTCTCCAGAGCATTCCACCAAATACAGACTAAAGTGGATTTAGTAGTCCAGTGAGCTAACAATCACATGAAAATACGCAATTCTATGACATGTTAAGAAGTAAGAGAACAGCTACTTGTGGACTTTAAATTACTGTAAGGCATGAGAATAACAATATGAATCTCATATATGTAAATGTGAATGATATTCATGTTCAAGGTTATGAAGAACTCTGGGGGAGGTGTTATGTATTTCTTGGTATTTCTACTCTGTGTGACTCCTTCCATTCAAGTCAGTATCTAATTCAGTCTCTAAAATGAAAAGGAAGGAATTCAATATTCTTAAAATAAATGGCCAATGAGTTCATCAATCCATCAAGTGAACAATCATAGAATACAAAATGAATAATTCCTATATATCTGCTGTATAACGCTGCCTGATGTTAACAACACAGGATTGCACACTTATTCATTTGCTAAGAGGGAAGATCTTGTATGAAGCGTTTTGTTCTTAACCTCCATCCCTGCCTCCATATTACACAAAGTGAAGAAACACCAAGGATGATGGTTATATTTATGATCTCAACTGTGGGGACAGTATCATGTATCTATGCATACATACAAACTCACCAAACTCTGTTAAATATGGGGATTTTTTTCCATTTCAAAAGTATTTCACGAAAGTTTTTTAAAGAGAAAACTTATGAGATTTGCCTTTTTGTAACTGGCTTGTCTCACTAAACATCAGATGCTTTCTCCTATTTGTGGTAATTAATATATAGTGTGCAAAACATGTAATATATATGAGTGAAATTAACATCTTGAGATTTTATTATTGTTTATAGCCATGTCTATACTTCTGAGGAGCAGTAGTTTTTCTACTTACTACTTTTCGAACTCTTTATTTAGTAGTGAGTTAGCTTATGATAAAGTAAGCTGAAAGTATGTCATTGCAAAAATTAAAAGAAAAATAAAAAGGAAGGAGGGCCGAAGGTATCATTATGTTGTTAAAACTGTATGTATGAAATACATGAAATCTGTTCCCTTTATATAAATAAAAAATAATTTTTGAAAAAAGAAAATAATATCTCCTTATCTTTATAGTTTTTGTTGACATATGAGTAGATACAGTCTTAAACCAAGGAAGAGGTTACGGAGATCAACTTTTAGAAGCACTTTTTTCTCGATCCCTAAGATTCAGTGTCATTAGTGGCAGTTTGCACTTAGCTAAACTCTACTTGGAGAATCATGATCAGTGATTACTTTATCAACATAAGTCTTATTTCTAAAAAAAATAAGAAATAGACATAGTGGAAAATTAAGCAAGAAATTCATTACATTCTGTGGGGAGCAACTCGGACTAGACTAAGTTACTGGAATTAAGACTTATTCTATGCATCTGCTCTCCCACAATATGGCGCTGGGAGAGGAGGAAACAGCTTCTACGCAGCTGCCTCTTGCCAACTTGAGTGATGACCTCCAGGAGCTGATCCTGCTCCTGATTGGAGGAGAGCAGCGTACTCGGCATGTGGGCAGCCGAGTTGGGATTGGCGGAAGAGGACTATAAAGGAGGAGAGAGACAACATGCACCAGGAACATCTATCTGAAGGAACACCTGTGCAGCCCCCGAGAGAGCCGGCCGGCGGTGTGCCGCTCCCCCGCGGAAGTGGGGAAAGTGGCTAGGGGGAACCGCCCTTCCACGGAGGTGGACGGGACGGTAGCCAACCCGGGAAGAACCAGCAGCAAACCCGGGGAGGGCCGAGCAGACGAAAGAACAGCGCAGGGTCCTGTGTCGTTCCTCCACGAAGAGGGGGAGCGACACATTCTGTAGAGAGATAACTGTCCAGTAGTACCCTCTTACTCATGAGGAATCTGTTCCAATATCCCATGGGATGCCTGAAACTGCAGATGGTACCCAATCCTAGAGATACTAAATTGCTATGTACATATACATACCTATGATAAAGTTTGACTTATAAGTTAAGCAGAGTAAGAGACTAAAAACAATAATAATGAAATGGAAACATTGTAACAATTATAAAATTTACTTAAATGTAGTCTCCCTCTTTTTCTCTCTCTCTCTAGCTCTCAAATATCTTGTGTTATGTTCACCATTCTCATGGTGATATGAGAAGATATAATACCTATGTGATGAGATGAAATGAGACAAATTGTGTAAGCATTGTGATATAGTGTTAGGTTGTCATATAAAGATTATTGAATGCAAGCACTGAGGGAACTTGATGGCCAAGCTGAGAGCAGAGGTGCATATTAAGTGACTAATATAGGTCAGTAGTATGCATACTGTGGATATATTGGGCAAAGGAATGATTCATGTTGCTGGCAAGGATAGAGCAGGGTGGCACAATCTTTTAACCATGCTGCTCAAAGTGATACACAACTTAAAAAATATAAATAGTTTATTTCTGGAATTTTCCATTTTATATTAGACCACAGTTGATTGGGGACAACTGAAAACATGGAAAGCAAAACTCCAGATAAAGGACTATTACATTCATGCAGAGATTCCTTTTTGTACTGTAACCTGGTTAAACTGGGAGTTTTTATTAAATTTCAGTTTTTCAACAAATAGTTTTTTGTTTGTTTTAAGAACATTAATACTTTGCTAACTAGTCCTCTAGTATCTTGGTCATGGTGAAAAAAAAAAAATGGAACATGGTAGTGGGGATCATAAAAGTGGTATAGCAGAAAGAAAAAGCAGAATCCTTGGCAGGTGGACCTGGTGGTCCTGGCCCTGCTGGGCTATTATCCTGGAAGGTGGCTTAATGGCCTCAAGGGCTGTTTAAAGACTGATATTGGACAAGTGTACAATCCAATACCTTTTCTACTCTGTTTCCAGGCAAAGTTTGAAAAACGTCTGCTTGTTGAAAGTAAACAAGGATGACAGTATGATTAAAACTTTTTCACTGTCATTTTCAGCTCCCCATCACATACTCCCTCTGCTCACTGGGATGACCCCAATACTCAGTATCCTGAGCCTTCTAGGTCACTTAAGCTCACCCTTTTAATGGAAATGGTAAGCATCTGACATTAGCTATTTATGCTGATTGCCTGATTACTACTTTGGAATTTACATTGGTTTCAATTACGTTAAATACAAATGTTCTAAAAAAGCATTTTAATTTTGGGCATTCTGTCACTGTGGAATAATGACTTTTGTCATAATTTGTCAAAGGAGTTTCAAATATTCATAAAAAGGAGAAGAAATATCCTGGGGAAGAAAGCATTTTTGTCTTCTTACTCAAATAAGATCAAAAATAAATATTTCAAAGATGGTAGAGAAAAGGGTTGGATTTTTAAAGCGTTTTTTGTCTCCAAATCTCTCTACTCTTTTAATAAGGAGAGTTGAAAATGGGCTCTTAAATGTGTGGTGCCAGGAACTTCATAGAGTAAGATTGGAAACCAGGGATTTGACTTGTCCAATCACGTGCCAGTGTTTTTTTCTTTGTAGATTCAATCTTACCTTCTTATTGTTTGATTTCTAAATACTATGATTTCTTATACATTTTAGCATTGTTTATATTATGTCTTGGAATGTATTGATTCATTCCATTAATGTTAGTTGAATTTCCATCGTATGCCACTCTGTGTTTTACATGTTTGAGAGATGTCATTATTTCTACCTTCATGGAGTTAATCTTCTAGAATAGAAGATCCAAATAATAAGCAGCAAACATGATAATAAGCAAATCATTGGTGTATTAGAATATGGCAAAACTAAGGGAAAATGAAGAAATGTAATTTGCTCAGTGCTCCTGGGGCACAAGAGCAAGTGCACACTGAAGAAAGGTTTATAGTTCAAAGGATCAGCCATGTAGATATCTGAGGAGTAGGGACCAGTGCTGAGGGAAGAACAATGCAAAATCTCAGGGTAGAGTGTGAAATGCAGTCAAGGATCAGCAAGGAGGCACTTGTGGTTGTAGTTTAGGGGCTGAGCAGAAACACGTGGAAAACTTCAGAGATTTAAGAAAGACCAAGAACCGAGTAAGGGAGCGCCTTCTCATCCACTACACGAATTTTGGCTTTCATTAGAAGGGGGATCAAGAGGTTTTGGAGGGTTTTGAGGAGGGGAGTCAGTCAACTGACATGTTTTTAAGTTGTCACTCTAGCTACTACAGTGAGAAAAAAAGAGTAAGGGAATAGGATGTGAACAGAGAGCTCAGTCAGAAGACTGCTGCAGCAATACAGGAGGAGACGTTAGTGCTAATTAGTATCATTCTAGTGGAATAGGAGGTAATAGCTGGATTCTGGATACATTTTGAATTCAGTAGAATTGCCTGATGGATTGGAGGCAAGATGTGAGGAAAAGAGAGGAGTCATGGACTACTCTCAGGACTGTGATTTTCAATAACTAGAGGGATGAAGAGACACAGAAATTTGTCAATAGAAGAGGCTTGTGTGAAGAGCTCAGTAGCTTTGTTGCATATGATGAAACTGAGATGCTACATATTCAGGTGGAATTGTTGAGCAGGTAGCTGGACAAGTAGGACTGGAGCTCAGGGGAGAGGGCTGGGCTGAAAATCTATTCCACACGCATGGGATGCACACTCATGGACTGAACCAAATACTGGCTGAAAATATTCAGAATAAGAATAAAACTTTAAAAAATGCCCCAGTACAGGGTGGGTTTTTTTGGTAATTATTCAATACAGTAAAACAACAATACAGAAAAACAACTATTTATGTAGACTATATTGCATTAGGTTGTATAAGTAATCCAGAGATGATGTAAAGTATGAAGAAGGATATACTTAGGTTATATTGTGGATACTACACCATTGCAGAAAAGGAACTTAAACATTGAGGATTTTGGCCTCCAGGGTTAGGGGTAAGGAGTCCTAAAACTAATTCCCCCAAGGGTATTCAGTAAAAACTAATTTTGAGAGTCACTGACATTTGCACGGCATTTAAAATCAGGATGGGGACGAAATCATATACAATGTGAGACGGGGGAGACGGGGACCAAGGACTGAATCCTGAAGAACTCCAATTAAAAAGGTAGGATGAAGAGACATCAAAACAAAATCTTGAGAAAGTGTACCCACTGAAGTAGGAGGAAAACCAGGCAAGTTGTTCTCCTGGAAGCCAAGTGAAAAGCTCTCCTGTGAAGAGGACATAAGATTGAATGTGTGATTTAATTTATTGAATTTCCAGCTCAGTTACTTTTTTTTTTTTTTTGCATTGACATCCTGGATATGTTTCTTTTTCTCTCAGTACTTTGAAATTTTCCTATATACTATATAATTCTATACTCAAGAAATACATGGTAGACATGTCTTAAATTCATCGCTTTACAGATGTGAAATCTGAGGTATAGGAATATAAAATGGTTTATAAGAGTAAACACTTATGGAGGAATGAGTCAGAATTAAAATAGCCTTCCAAGTAAGTCCATCACATCCTCTTCAATTTCTTGGAGCCAAGATATTTGATTTCACTGTTTTTCAGCTTAGCTAGGATTAGCCTTTGAGTTTGGTATGGATTGAGTGCCCTGAAAACTTCTAGATCTTCAGGGATCTTTGGCCTACATTCAATTCACTAGTTTATAAATTCTGGGTAACTACTTTGCTATTCTACTTGCCTGAAGGGCCTCAACTCTCTGAATGTGTATAGTGTCTATGGAAACACAATAAAGTTTGAAATGTGAGCTAAAATTTTCAGGAAGAAAGTGTCACATGAACCACACAAGAGTAAGGCATATCCTGTCATAGGAGCAGGCTGAAGATTTTGGGTCATATTTTTCTTATTCAAACACAGGCTCTAGTTGATAACCTGGGTGGAGGGGTACTTAAAACTTTATGCACCCTTGGCCAGCACCGCGGCTCAATAGTCTAATTGTCTGCTTGCGGCGCCGGCACACCGGGTTCTAGTCCCAGTCAGGGCGCTGGATTCTGTCCCGGTTGCCCCTCTTCCAGGCCAGCTCTCTGCTGTGGCCAGGGAGTGCAGTGGAGGATGGCCCAGGTGCTTGGGCCCTGCACCCCATGGGAGACCAGGATAAGCACCTGGCTCCTGGCTTCGGATCAGCGCGATGCGCTGGCTGCAGCGCGCCAGTCGCGGCGGCCATTGGAGGGTGAACCAACAGCAATAGGAAGACCTTTCTCTCTGTCTCTCTCTCTCTCACTGTCTACTCTGACTGTCAAAAAAAAAAAAAAAAAACTTTATGCACCCAAGGATCCTCATTTATGAAATGAAAATGATAGCAATAAAAGGAAATTCATAGAGGCTTGAAATTTGAGGACTGAGACAATCAATATAATCTATCTAGAATGCATCTAACATCCAGTGGATTCTAGGTCTTGTTGCTTCTGATTCCATAACATTAGTCAGTTTCCTACTCAAAGCAGGTACTCCGTCAGTATTTCATAAGAGGACAAATGAAAGAAAAGAATGAAGAATGAGTAGGTAAAGTGCTGATCAATAGTACTCCTGAAATATTGTAGATAAAATCAGCGGGCATACTTAATACCATTGGAGTCCAAACCAATGACAATCTGATGGAAAGAAATTCACATAAGGAGAGCTAACGATGGCTCAGTGATGAAGCAAAGATTACAAGCTCTGAAAGCAATGGTGGAAATGCTGCTTGAACACCCATAACTACTAAATATGTGCAGACTTCTTCACAGGTATTTTTCTGCTCACACACAAGACAGACAAACTTTGGAGGCCGAGACATATAAAAGTATGGAAATATGAATTCATGAGTTCCCAGATGAAAGTTAAATGATTTTACTAAAGTTCCTTCTATACTCTACAAAAAGATTATTCCATTTATTTTTGGATACAAAATAGATAAATAAAAGCCAAACACCAAAGTGAGATATTTATCAGTAAGATGAAGGAAGGTAATGCAATTTATGTATTACATAAAGTGAATACTAACTTCTAAAAACTCTGAGATGATTATTTCCAGCCATCAGGAATGCCATTTTGATTGTGATAAAGATCCTTATTTCACTATCTGTGTACTTCTACAACCAAAGCAGTGCTTTGAAGGAACAGGAGCCTATATTTTAACTCAAGCTCTGTCATTTTCTTGTTAGATGGCCTTAGTCTTTTCAAAATTAATCTGTCTGGGCTCTACTAACCTTATCTATAATAGAAAATATTAATCCCAATTAAGAAACTTGTTTTGATTATTTAAATGTGAAGTCTTTCAAAGAACCAAATGATATATCTGCCCAATTTAAATTCATCACATTAAGATTTTTTCACATTCTCCAGTAAATATCAAACTTGAATTTATGTTTCAGGTCATAGACAAAAAAATGAATTCTAAACTTTCCTAATATTCTTCAGACATTCTATGTGTGGTTGGTAAGCTTGTCACTTATTTAATTGAATTATAATTATTTGTGTCCATACGTAAGTCAGAGTACATGAATCTATTTGACTAAGATACAAAAGAAGATGGTTTATTTATAGAATATTGCTGCTTCTTGAAACTCTCTACTAAAAAGAAGTTAAGAATTTTAAGGCATAAACTCATAAATCCAGAGGAACAAAAGAAAAGAAATCTGCATAAAATGTTAGAATTCAGAAAGCAAAGAAAAAGGAGTAATTGAAGTATAAGCTAGTATAGATGGATTAAGCAAAGCCCTCAGATGTCTTACTCACAGAAGATACTTCTCTGGGGAAGATGAAAAGCTATAAAGCAGATAGTGGAGAATTTGACAAAATGCCTAAAGATATTGAAAATCTTGCATTTCCTCATCTGATTGTGATAAAATGTAACTTATAGTTAACAAACTCCCACTATGTGTGGAGAATTTCCAATCAACATTTTGTTACCCTGGTCATAAAAATAAGCAGATGTCCAAGGATCATCATGCATCTCAAAGAGTATCTAGGGGCCGGCACTGTGGCGTATTGGGTAAAGCCACTGCCTGCAGTGCCGACATCCCATATGGGCACTGGTTCGAGTCTTGGCTGCTCCACTTCCGATCCAGCTCTCTGCTATGATCTGGGAAAGTAGTAGAAGATGGCCCAAGTGCTTGGGCCCCTGCACCTGTGTGGGAGACCAGGAAGAGGTTCTTGGCCCCTGGCTTAGGGTCAGCTCAGCTCTGTTTGTCATGGTCATGTCGGGAGTGATCCAGTGGAATGGAAGACCTATCTCTCTCTCTCTCTCGCTCTGGCTCTACCTCTCTCTGTAACTCTTTCAAATATATAAAATAAATCTTTTTTTTTTCTTTTTTGACAGGCAGAGTGGACAGTGAGAGAGAGAGACAGAGAGAAAGGTCTTCCTTTTGCTGTTGGTTCACCTTCCAATGGCCGCCGTGGCCGGGGCACCGCGCTGATCTGATGGCAGGAGCCAGGTACTTCTCCTGGTCTCCCATGGGGTGCAGGGCCCAAGCACTTGGGCCATCCTCCACTGCACTTCCTGGCCACAGCAGAGAGCTGGCCTGGAAGAGGGGCAACCGGGACAGAATCTGGCGCCCCGACCGGGACTAGAACCCGGTGTGCCGGTGCCACAAGGCTGAGGATTAGCCTAGTGAGCCACGGCGCCGTAAAATAAATCTTTTATTTTAAAAAGAACACATGGGATAAACAGAAGATTCTAAAGCCATCTAGAGGAAGTTAAAGTAAAAGACAAGTTATATACAAAAGGTTGAAAATCAGGACAAGGGCTGATCAAGTCATTGTTTCTCATAGTGTCCATTTCACTTCAACAGGTTTCCTTTTAGGTTCACAGTTAGTTGTCACCGACAAGGGAAAACATATGATATTTGTCCCTAAGAGACTGGCTTATTTCACTCAGCATGATGTTTTACAGATTCCTCCATTTTGTTGCAAATGACTGAACTGTCGAGGAACAACTTAATACTTTATTCCTTTTAGTATTTTTTTTGTTCTACTTAATACCATTGGTTGAGCTCTGTAATTAACACACAATTATTCTTAGGTATTTAAATTTAACTGAAAAGTGATACCTGTTAAATGTAGGAGTGTGAATAAGAGATGGAGGAGATGTACGGTTTGGCACATGCTCAATTGGAATTAACCCTAATGGTAGAGATAGAAACGTGCCATGTACCAATGCCATCTCACTAGTCAAATTGATCAGTTTCAGTTCATAATTGATCATAATGATAGGATTAAGTGTCAAAGGGATCACATAAACAAGACTAGCGTCTGCTAATACTAACTGATAGAATTAAAAAGGAGAGAACGATCCAACATAGGAAGCAGGATACACAGCAGACGCATAGAATGGCAGATGTCCTAAACAACACTCTGGCCTCAGAATCAGCCCTTAAGGCATTTCGATCTGGCTGAAGAGCCCATGAGAGTATTTTAGGCATGGAAAGCCAAGACACTCTGGCAAAAAAAATGACCTCAATGAAAGATCTCTGTGAGTGAGATCCCAGCGGAAAGAATGGGCCATCTTTGAAGGAGGTATCTTTCTCTAAAGGGAGGAGAGAACTTCCACTTTGACTATGGCTTTGTCTAAATAAGAGCCGAGTTGGCCATAGCCTTGGCAGCTCATGACAAGAGCCTCGGGTGATTATTGACGTCATAAATAAGAGTGTCAATTGTTAAATCAACAACAGGAGTCACTGTGCACTTACTCCCCATGTGCTATGTGAATTAACCGTATAACTAGTACTAAAACAGTACTTTATACTTTGTGTTTCTGTGTTGGTGCAAACTGTTGAAATCTTTACTTAGTATATACTAAATTGATCTTCTGTATATAAAGATAATTAAAAATGAATCTTGATGTGAATGGGATGGGAGAGGGAGTGGGATATGGGGTGGTTTCATATGGGAGGGTGTTTATGGGAGGAAAAAGCTGCTATAATACAGAAGTTGTACTTTGGAAATTTATATTTATTAAATAAAAGTTAAAAAAAGAAAATCAAAATTACTACAGTTTTCTCAACATCAACATTGAAATCTCAAAAATTATTCAGCACTCTCCTTAAAATTCTAGCAAATTAATCCCAATCTAAAATTATAACCCAAGCAATGTCACTTTTGCTAAGGGTCCTAACTGATTGCCTGCATGCAAAGTCCAGCACATACATTTCAGGTTCCACATCATTGGCCTTCTATATGTTATTCAGCACCATCCACCTCAACCTCTTTCTTTACACACTCCATTCCTAGTTTTTCAAGGGTACACCTAAGTTTCCTGGCATGTCTCTGCTTCCCCAATGGTTCCTCATCCTTCATCTATCCCTAAGATAATATTTCCCATCACTATTTCAGAAACTTCCCTTTCTTTTTGCCCAAATCTTTTTTAATCATCTCTCATACTTTATTATTTTAATAACAACTATAAACTGATGACTCTAAAATTTGAATTTGTGTGCAACAGTCTACACCCAGCTTCAGATCATACATGTAACTGCCTCATAGAGACATCTCCTTGGGGATACTAGTAATTTTAAATACAACATAATTAAAATAGAATCCCACCTGAGCCTGTTCTTTTGCCTATGTTGTTATCTTTGGTGATACAATCACATCACCTTTTCTAAAAACTTTCATCTTTTATTATGCCCTCTACCTCCATTCGCATATTCATCCATTAAGCCCCTAAATTATATTTATCTCCTGATGTGTTTTCAAATATGTCTTTTCATCTCCAGACTCATAAACACTGTCCTATTTTAAAGGTTGATTAATATTCATTCATGTTACTGAAATAACTGACTGAATTCATCCTACCACCATTCTTTCTACTTCAAATATATCTTGAACACAATTATCAGTCATAGTGCACATTATACATTCACTCATATCGATTAGCAGTTACTTTTAAAAGATAACATTTATTTGCAAGAAAATGTCCAAATTCTACCTCCAGGTATAAAAAAATCCTTTGCAATCTAACACTAGCTGGCTTTAAATTATTTTTATTAACAGTAATTGCACATAGTTTTGGGCTACTGTATGACTGGTTTTTGACTCTTGCTCCTAAACTTGCTTTATGTATATTTCTATACACAAACAATATCTCTCTTGCCTCCAGCTCCTTGCTTCTATTTTACTTTCTCTCTCTTCATTCGCCTTGTGTTACTCTGAGCGGATAAAACATTTCAATGAATATTTAATTGTAATCAAGGAGAAATAAATATAGAAAATAGGATGGAAGAACATATTACCCTTTTTCTTGCTTCTTTATGTTTTCCCTCAAACCTGGCCAACTCACACTTCCTGGTTAGTAGTCAGATCTAGAACCACCACATCCTGGAGGCCTTCTTTAAGCCATTCCCATTTTCATGGTCAATAAGAAATCTTCTCTTTTCTGGTAGAACTAAGCATGCACAACCTCATCATTGCATTTAACACACTAAATGACAATTACACTGAATTGCAAACTCCTTATGGGAGGGTCTAACCACAAAGAAGCTTCACAAGTGTTGAGGTGGATTCGTTCTGAGAGGAGGAGTGTGGTGGGAGCAAGAGGCACAAAGTCACCACACAGACCTTGGGAGCCGGGTGAAAGCAGGCCAGAGGCAAGCAGCCTGCAGACTCATTTATTTCAGTTGGTACAGCAGCTTATATAGCCAAGGCAACCAATCCGGTCAAAGGGTGGTCTATGCCCTGACCAATCACAGCCTGTTGCCAGGCAGTTTCCTAAACCATCCAATCACAGCCTGTTGCCGGGCAGTTTCCATTGCCAGTGGCTATCTTGGCATGGCCTTCTCATTCCACCACACACAAGTAACATGATGTTAGGGAATATTTTGCTACTTATTTAATTATTAAATTTTACACATAGAGAGATTGACTTAATGGTGCATTGTGGTAAGCCACTACCTGTGATGCCAGCAAACCATGTTGGAGTACCAATTTGAGTCTTAGCTGCCCTGCTTCCTATCCAGCTTCCTGGTAACATGCTGGGAAGACAATAGGAGATGGACCAAGTACATGGGCACCTCCACAAATTTTGGAGACCTGGATGGAGTTCCTGGCTTCTGGCTTTGGTATGGCCTAGGTCTGGCTGTTGTGGCCAGTTAGGGAATGAACCAATGGATGTAGTTTCTCTCTCTTTCTCTCCATTTCTGTCACTCTGCCATTCAAATAAATAAATGAATTATTGAATAAATAAATACAGGTAATGCCAAGATAAATGACAAATAAAAGTACTGAATAGTAACTTCATAAACCTGGCAATCTTCCCCAGTGAAGTGAGTTCTTGATTTGCTCTCCTTTCTGGCCTCAGTGTGATACACTTTAGAGAGAGCTCCAGAAAGAATGAAAATTAAATAAGTCAATTATGTATCAATTTCACATTTATAAAAATCTGTTTTAGATTTAAAAAATTCTATTATGAAGCCTTTTAGAAAATCAAAACAATTGAGAACAGCAAACTTTCAAGAACTTAATGGATTCAGGAAATACAATTTGTGACAGTGTTTATCAGTCATGATGAGTTTTAGCAATAATAAAATAATGTAAACTTCAAAAGGACAAATAGATGGAATATCTCCAGGGTTCAGTGTAAGTCACTGAAGACAACATTATAATCATTAATTTATTTTATTGCTTTTTCATGATTAAATGGGATTTCTGTGCTTGGTGAGCACACAAATTCAACATTTCCTCAGCACTCTATCTGAAAGTTGGCTTTAAATAATGTACAAAAAAGACATATTAAAAGTGAGTTAGTATAGGAAAACAATTTATAAGGCAATGAAAGAAAGTACTAGTTAGGGGAATTTCCAATTCTCTAATATTTTTGCTGCCAAACTGTGCAGAACAGAGCTGAACATTGCCATGTTTTAAAGATAATCAGAAGTACCTTCAAGCAAAGTGAACACATTGTGCTTAAGACAGTCAATGCATGTTCCATTAATAGATGTAGCTCTCTACTTCAGTGGTGGCCCAGTGGCTGTTTTTAGCTTGGTGAACGTTTCTGATGGCACTTTTCTTACCCAGACTTCATTCGTTGCCAGCTGTTTTCTGCTTCTCTGTTCTCCATGTGATAGCTATGTAGACAGATATCTATTTTGGAAATTCAATGCCAGTGCTACCATGGCAAGATAAAAGTAATAAATAGGTGTTAGATAAATGTCAAACTTTGAAGCAGTTCTTAGAGATTTGCTTGTTCACAGAGAATATCTTGGTTAGACTGTGTACTAGCATGTGCTAATCGTGTAAAAGTTAATTCTTGAGCTCATTAATGTCTCTGTGTAATTGGTGTTTAAAGATCATTTAATGGACATCAGAGATCAGATACTCTTGAATGTATCTAACTTATAAATCAGTACATGCTTCTCTTAGGCTCTTTCACAGATTCAAGGTCTCATCGTTGGTCTATCTACTCCTTTTTAATCAGATTCTTTTATCCAATTCTGTGTCATTGAATATGCTTTGAATCCATGACTGTGCTAGGAAAGAAGTCAGCATGGATGAAGGGTAGGCTACAAAGACTGAAAGATAAGAGCACAGTTGAAAAAGGTAAGCAGAATCTTTCAAACAATGTCAAGGAATTAAGGCTTTTTCCTAAATGCAAAGATTCAATCATAATTATACCATGAAAGAAAGCTTGCTCAAAATGGAATAAAAACACAGCCAGAACATGCTAACCTAAAATATTGTTTGCTCTTGTTGAATAGTTTAAATGTGAATGTTACAGCTGAAACTATCATAAATGTATGTGTTTATTCAAAAAACCTACTGATCTATTGCAGACCTTCCCTAAGTCAAGTATTGTGCTAATAGCTAAGAGGACAGCAATGTATAAAACTTACATAATCTCCATTCTCATGGTTAAATTAAATACACAGTCCCAAGATGTTTTTGAATGCTATGAAAGGAAAAAAAATAAAGAATATATTACAGTAGTAAATAAAGGCACTTATCTCAATCCTGGATGAACAGAAATATCAAAACAGGCTTTGCAGAAAAGGCAGAGTAATTGATGTTAATATTTTAATTCAATTTACTGAGGGAAAATCAGGAGGTATATGGTAACATTGAAGTGTTCCAAGTAGAGGTAAGAAAATTTACACAATCCATGCACTAAGGAAAATATTGACTTTTTTGAATGGAATTCAGCATTGATGAAGGGCAGAGCACAATAGTCGAAAGAAAAAAGACACAGAGAGGTAAGCAATATTTCTTAAACAATGCCAAGGAATTAAGGCTTTATCCTAAGTGTATAAAATGTATTATCATTAGTTTATGTAATGCAAGAGAGGTTATTTAAAATGGAATGCCAGTAAAAACTTCATCTTAAGAACATGAGTGTTTTTCTGGAAAAATCCTATAATATATTCATAATTTATTAAGATAACTCTGGATAGATGTGGAATATAATTTGGAATACAACAAAGCTTTTGCTGTAATGCAGTTAACAGAAAAGAAGTGCTGTTCTTGAGTATTGGTAGAGACAAAAACAGATATGATTGAGAATATTTTGGAGTCACAATTCAAATCATGGTGATTGAATTGGTATGAAAAAGGATAAGGTGTCCAAGTTTTGGGTTTGGGAACTTAAGTTGACTACAGTATCATCAACTTAGTTACAGAATCCAGGTGGATAAACAGTAAGAGATTTGAGTTTGAAATTGGAGAGTTTGTAGATAGTTTTAGATTATACACAGGGTAAAACTCAGAAGATAGTCTATCACTCAAGAGAATAATTTTGGTTAAAAATTAAGATTTTGAGGCAGTTTAGAGATGCTAAGAACCCTAATGGAGTAAACAAGATGGTGTGTGGAGTTGAAAACTGGTGGGAATACGAAAAAATGAGAAAAACAAAGGAATCTCACTTGAGATCTTTCATTTAGGTCTTCTTTTCTTTTTTTCCAGAGTGTCTTGGCTTTCCACGCCTTAAAATAAAAAGACCTAAATGAAAGATCTCTGCGAGTGAGAGCCCAGTGGAAAGAACGGGGCCATCAAAGGAGGAGGTACCTTTCTCTGAAGGGAGGAGAAAACTTCCACTTTGACTATGACCCTGTTGGAATAAGATCGAAATCGGTGAACTCAAAAGGCTTCCATAGCCTTGGCAACTCATGACTAGAGCCTAGGGAGATTTCTGACACCATAAACAAGAGTATCAAATTGTTAAGTCAACAACAGGAGTCACTGTGTACTTACTTCTCATGTGGGATCTGTCCTTAATGTGTTGTCCAATGTGAAGTAATGCTATAACTAGTACTGAAACAGTATTTTACACTTTGTGTTTCTGTGTGGGTGCAAACTGATGAAATCTTTACTTAATATATACTAAATTGATCTTCTGTATATAAAGATAATTGAAAATGAATCTTGATGTGAATGGAATGGGAGAGGGAGTGGAAGAAGGGAAGGGTGCCAGTGGGAGGGAAATTATGGGGGTGAAGCCATTGTAATCCATAAACTGTACTTTGGAAATTTATATTTACTAAATAAAAAAGAAAATATGCACACACACACAATGGAATATTATTCAGCTATAAAAAATGAAATTCAACCATTTGCAGCAAAATGTACAGAAGTGGAGGACATCATGGGTGAAATATGCCAGACCCAGAAACACAAATGCTGCACACTCTCTCTTCAATGTGGGAGCTAAAATTTTAAAACCAAGCAAAGGAAATGTTCATAAGTATCAGTATTGCTTCAAATATAGTCTTATAAAACTTTTATACCTTCATCAAACTAATGGCTAAGAATGATATATACTATTATAGTTTTAGTGAACTGCAATTAGCTTAAAATTTACTGTATATGGGTAGAATGGTCATTTTTCCATTCAACATTGCTTACTATGGTTGCAATGCTCTCACTAAACTAGGGTCTTTTTGACTGTTACTTGCTAAACTTCTTATTCAGTGACATATTAAGGTTTTTTTTTAACTGTAATGTTAATTTAAAATGTTATCTCAAAAACTACAAGTAAAAGAAAGGAGGGTAGAAGGGAGAGGGTAGAGGGAAGGAAGGAGAGAGGAAGGGAATATCATTATGCTTTCAGATTTGTATCTATAAATCACATTGAATACGTTAAAAACTAATTAAAAATTAAAATTAAAAAAATAAAGAGGACAGCACCACTAAAAAAAAAAAGAAAGAAAGAAAAGAAAAAAAGAAAAACAAAGGAAGACAAACCTGCAGAGGAGACTGATAAGTATGGCCTGAAGATCAGTGACAGGATTTTCTTTTTCTTTTTTGAAAATAGAGTAGTCAAAAGTGTCAACTACTACAAAAAAGAAAGATGAGTGGTAATGTTCAAGTTTAGTTATACCAATATATGTTTATAAATATTTAGACAGGGCTTTTTATAACATTATCTACTTTATAAAAACATAGCCATCTACTTTATAAAAACAATTCCATCTCAATCTTGCCTTTAGACTTGCAACAATCTTCTCTAACCCGTAACATCTCAATCAATGTCAAGCACATTTTCCAGAAACATGCTCCCTCACATTTACTCTCTAAAGTGCTTCTAGTACCAGAAAAAAAGCCTTGGACTTTCCAGCTGAAGAAAAACCTTAGCTTAGTGGAAAATATATTTCATTTGGGTTTAAACATAGGTGCCAGTTTAAATAATATGTGGAAAAATTATTTTCACCTATCTTAATTTCTCAAGTAGTCTATTAGAACATCAGTGTAATGAAGCAGATAACTCCAAATAGAGAAATGCCATTTTTAATAGTCAGTATATTTTATTACTTTGACATAGCCTTAATTTTAACGCAAGGAAGCATCTCAAGGTCTAAAGATCCTATTCTCTCCTATGTCATTCTGAAAAATACAAAACCTGCAAATATGTGATCTATAGTCTTTTCAATACCTTTGACATACAATAGTCAACTCCAATCTTTCTGAATTATATACCCCTAGTAGTATATTAAGGAGAAAAATAAGGACTCTGCCATTTCTGTAATTCTTTCTTAGTGCTTGAGAATAATGGTGAGTTATTTTTGACAAAGGCATGAGTTATTAGAATCTTTGTATGTGAGCAAGAAATGCAAACTATAGCAATACATTCCATTTAGTGATGAGAATTCCAAATATTAGACAAGACTACAAATATGAAAATACAGTGTAGACTAATTTAAAGTATTCAAACTATTCTTATTAAGGAACAAAATGTTCTCATGTATTTTCTTATTAATGTCTCCAGTTATATTTGCTCATCTACTACATGTCAGACATTTATTATTTGTTGATCAGAGACACAGTCAACATGTACTATACAAAAGTTGTTTCTTTGGCTGAAAAAAATCACTTGCCCAGTCATACGATTAATTTTCAAAGTAAACATCAGTTCGATGTAACAACAAAATGTTGGTCATTGCAGCTAAGGAAAGAAAAATCCTCAATGGATCTATATGGAAATAAATTAATCTTGTTTAAATCTCTATAGTCTTTGAAGTATTTTTAAATTGCTCATACATTTTATTTATTTTTAATTTTTAATAATATAAAAGGATAGATTTCATGAAACCTATAGGTACAGTTCCAAGAGGACAACCACACTTCCCTCACTCTCCTTCCCCCCACAATCCTTCCCTTTTCTTTTTACAAAGCCATAATTTTAATCTACTCTGTATTCACAAACTTGATTCACCACTAATAACATCCAGTAGGTAAAAAATAGGATGACCACTGTTCCACAGGAGTGTAAACAAGGCTAAAAAGGACAATCATATGCCAAAATAGTCATTTTATTCCTATATTTTTTTGGTATTCTATATTAGCTGCCACATATCACAGACTTTTTTTAGACTGGCTTATTTCATTAAGTGTAGTGGTTTCCAGTTGCAACTATTTTATTGCAAAAGACAGCACTTCACTCTTTATATTTTTTGTAAATTTATATATATATATAATTAATAAATTTTTAATTTTTAAAAAATTTATTTAAGGAATATAAACTTCATGCATTTCATATACACAAATTTAGGAACATAGTGATTCTCTCAACCAACTTCCCTCCTAACCATACTCCCCCTCTCCTTCCTCCTGACCCCCCCATTACCATTCTTATTTTTTACAAAGCTCTATTTTCAGCTAACTTTATATTAATAACATTAGCACTATAGTAAGTAGAGGAATCAACAAATAGTATGAAGAAAAATGTGAGAAAATAAAAAACAATCAAAAAGCATTGTTCCAGTTGATTGTTGATTGTCCCAGTCAAGACAGGGACTGTTCAAAATCATTGCGGTATAATGTGTCAATTTCACTCCTGTAGATAACATTTTAGGTACGCCGCTAGTTACCACATATCAGAATGAATATATGGTATTTGTCTTTTTGGGACAGGCTTACTTCACTAATTATAATGGTTTCTAGTTGCATCCATTTTGTTGCAAATGACAGGATTTCATACTGCTATGTGGTATTTCATAGTGTATATATACCATGATTTCTTTATCCAGTCTTCAGTTGATGGATATCTGGGTTGAATCCGTATCTTAGCTATCGTAAATTGAGCTTAAATGAACTTCCATATACTAATTTCTTTTGGAATTTACCCAAACTTCCAGGCATGGGATGTCTGGGTCATATGGTAGGTCTGTATTCAGCTTTGTGAGGTACCTCCATAGTCTTCCACAGTGGCTGCACCAGTTTATGTTCCTACCAATGGTAGATTTGGGCACCCTTTTTCCCACATCCTCACCAGTATATGCTTTTTTTTATTTCTGTAACACAATAATTAGATGATTATTTTTATTATCATAATATGACAGTTAAAAAAAGCAGTCATCTTTCTATCTCATCCTTTCTGTCTTGTTTGTTACATGCTGAGTGTTTTGCCATAAAAGGATAGTATGTAACTAACAATAATACAGAAGAAATATATATGTAGAAGAAATGTGTAAGAAATTTTAATAGGTGGCCAGCATTTGTCATAGTGGGTAGTCACTGACTGTGACATTCATATCACATATAGGCAGTAGTTCTTGTTCCAGCTGCTCCACTTCAAATCCAGCTCCATGTTAATGATCTGGGATGACTAGCACAAGATGACCCAAGTATCTGGGCCCCTGCCATCCTTATAGGAGACTTAGATGAAGCTCTTGGCTCCTGGCTTCGGCCTTGCCCAGAGCTGGCCCTTGTTGGCCATCTGTGGAGTGAATCAGTGGATGGAAGATCAATCGATCGATCGATCTATCTACCTATCTATCTACCTACCTATCTACCTACCTACCTATGTAACTGTCAAAATAAATGAACAAATATTTAAAAAGCAAACTTTTATAAGTACGAATGAATCACATTTAATTATGCATCTCCATGAAACTATTATATCTTAGTATTTGTTGAACTCACTTAATATTTTCCACTTGGATTTTCTGTGTGTCAGAAATGTTGTAAATTTACTGTTCCATCTTTACTGTGTTTTGTTTCTCTTTCAGAAAAAGTCTTTAGAGTTTTTTAATCAAAGCCAAGGAAGATGTTTTCTATTTCCTTCCTCCCCCCCCCTTCCTTCCTTCCTCCCTTCCTTCCTTCCTTCTTTTCATTTTGCCTGGTTTTTGAATAATGATATGAGTTAAATACAGATTGAAAAGTAGCATGGAAATAGTATTGGTAAGCATAAAATGAATCTTTCAGTTTATTTAATATTCAGTTATTCATCATATGATCTCTTGAAATAAGGAGTGGGGTGATACTTCTTTGTACCCATATGCTAAGTACCCTGCTGTAGGCACAGTTGTCATGGATACAGCTTGCTGTTCTCAGACAGACCTTGACTCTCCAATGTTTACAGGGAATTGATAGACTGGAGCGGATTGTTAGACAACAGCATGTTGTGCTTACTGAAAGCCTGACAGGGCAGGCATGGTAGAACTTTTTGTCCACTTCTGAGTATGTTCCTATAAGACTAGAAAAAGCTATCATCAGTTCATTTACTCTTTACTGCCTTTGTGGAGGGGGAGGAGAATGGAGAGGGAAAAAAGGAAGGGCGGATGTTGGAAAGAAGGAACAGATGGAGTGGGTCTGTAAAACTAGACCCCTGAATAGTAACCGAAGGAGGAAGATTACAATCAAAGTCATCCATACAAGTAAACACAGTTTATGAAAATCTCAATTCCAACAGATTTAAACACCAAAGTTTATAGAGACCCTCACTTCTTGGGGTTTTTAGATCAGCTTCTATTCATTTCAGAACTTTCTAAATTACCCGGTTATACACTACAGCCAGTAGGGGATTCTGTAATTATTTGTTAGAAATGTATGTTTTCTGTGAGTTTCCTTCAATTTCCTTAATCAAAAAAAAAAAGACACTCACTGTGCCAAGTGCCTATCGGGAAGAGTGATTTTCAAAATAGCTAACCAGCATGGCTAGGGCATTAACCACAGGGTGGGTCTTTGATGGTGGCCATAGGACTGATGTAAGACCTGGAAACTTCTGGTATCTCAGACATTGACCATCCTCTAGGGCTGGTAGGGAAGATGGAGGATGCAGGCCTGAGAACGTAGGAAACAATGACTTGGAGAATTAGTTTTTGACAGCTAGCATGGATGTATTGGAATATTTAAGTGCTGCCATGGACATGCTGTTGCAGAGGAACTAAATAACAACCCTGCCTACAGGGTCTTGGGCAGAATCTCCCCATGGGGCATTCACAGCACCGACATTCATGCCTTCCCCACGCTTAAAAACTGATCTCCTTGATAATCTCAAATGCTTGGCAAAAGGAGCATCAGATGAGCAGAACTTTATCAGTTACCGGACTGTCATTGACTATATACTTACCCCTGGGTCTGATGTGTAGTAAGAAAGCAGTATTGCCTTTTGCTAATGAGAAGTAGCTGGTACTGACAGCATCAAGCTAGTACTGATACAAAAATGTTAGACTTCAAGTAATAAGTGCTTAACTGTCTTATCAGCTGACTTGCAAGCCTCAACTTTGAGTCTCCTTCTTAGAAAAAGGAATAAATTATTCTTGTCTCTGGAAAAACTATTTAGTATTTTATTTAGAAAAGACAGTGTCTAGAAACTAGTGCCAAGTCTGGGTAACTTTACAGGCTAAGCAAAGACAGTCTCTCCACATGTTGTGCATATATTCCCATCATGCAAATAAACTTGACCCAAACAACTGACTAGAGGGTGATGGAACTGCCTTCTACCTTGTTTCCCAAGGATAATGTACTTGCGAGTTTTCTCTAATGCTGTCTAAGGTGAGCGGGTTTCATAGAGTATTTTGGAATTTATGGACTCCCCTTATGTTTTACATCAAATTTCTGTTTTTCAAAGGCACACTCTATGTTACTGATTAGATTATGTCCCCCTTAAAATTCATGCATTGAAACCTTATTCCCCATTTCTCAGAACGCAACTGTGTTTGAGGTAAGGCCTCTAAGGAGGTGAAGTTAAACAAGGTCCTTATGGTGGATCCTCATCTGCTCTGGTGTCATTATAAAAGGAGGCAATTTGGTTACAGAGTACAGAGGGAAGGCCACGTGAGGACTCAGTGAATACACAGCCAGCTACAACCCATGGGAGAGGTCTCGGGAGAAATCCAACTTTCTCACATCTTGACCCCATGCTTCTAGCCTCCATAATTGTGAGATGATACATTGTAATTGTTTAGGCCTGCCTGTCTGAGCTGCTGTCTTATGGTAGCTCTAGCACACCAATAAAAGGGGCTTTCAAAAATTTTGTGTAAAGAGGAGAATTAAAAGATAAGTTTAGGGGCCGGCACTGTGGAGCAGTGGGTTAACACACTGGCCTGAAGCGCTGGCATCCCATGTGGGTGCCAGTTCGAGACCTAGCTGCTCCACTTCTGATCCAGCTCTCTGCTATGGCCTGGGAAAGCTGTAGAAGATGGCCCAAGTCCTTGGACCCCTGCACCCGCGTGGAGACCAGGAAGAGGCTCCTGGCTCTTGGCTCCAGATCAGCACAGTTCCAGCTGTTGCGGCCAATTGGGGAGTGAACCATCAGATGGAAGACCTCTCTCTCTCTCTCTCTCTCTCTACCTCTCTTCTCTCTGTGTAATTCTGACTTGCAAATAAATAAATAAATCTTTTTTTTAAAAAAAAAGGTAATTTTTTTTGGTGAAAAATATCATTGAAATGCATCCTCAGTTTTTCTTTTCACTTTCAATTTATAATCACAGGCCTGGCCCTCCACTAAATAAAGAATTCAACAAGTAGTAAGTAGGAAAACCACTGTTCCTCAAGAGTATAGACAAGAACTGTAAGCAGTAATCACATTGCAAAATGTCAACCATTATGGAGACAGACAATATAGAGATTCTTTAGAAATTTGAAAGTAGATCCACCATAGGACCCAGCCATTTCACTCCTGGAAATTTACCCAAAGTAAATGAAATCAGCATACAAAAGAGTTAACTGTACCTCCATGTTTATTGTACCTCAAATCACAACAGCTGGCCAGTGCTGCAGCTCACTAGCTAATCCTCTGCCTGTGACGCCGGCACTTCAGGTTCTAGTCCTGGTTGGGGCGCCGGTTCTGTCCCGGTTGCTCCTCTTCCAGTCCAGCTCTCTGCTGTGGCCCAGAAAGGCAGTGGAGGATGGCCCAAGTCATGGGCCCTGCACCCGCATGGGAGACCGGGAAGAAGCACCTGGCTTGCTGGCCGTGGTGGCCATTTGCAGGGTGAATTAACAGAAGGAAGACCTTTCTCTCTGTCTCTCTCTCACTGTCTAACTCTGCCTATCAGAAAACAAAACAAAACAAAACAAAACAAAACAAAACAAAACAAAACCAAATCACAACAGCTAAGATGTGGAATCAACCAAGATGTCCATCAACTGATGACTGGATAAATTGTGGTATATACACATAATGGAATACTACTAAGCATAATAAAGAATGAAATTCTGTCTGTTGCAACAAAATAAATACAATTGGAGACTATTATGTTTAGTGAAATAATCCAGTCCCAAAAAAAGACAAATATATATTTGCCCTGATTTAAGGTAACAGATATGCAGATTACAAAAAAAGTAGAGTTTCTGAGTGAGTTTTTTTTTTAATACTAAGTATTTCCCATGAACTTTTTTGAAGACCTTACTTATACATGCTCTGAATCCATTGGTTCTGCAACCATAGATCAAATCAACCCAAGGACTGAAAACATTTAAAAAAAATTGCATCTGTGTTGAACATGCACAAACTTTCTTGTTTGTCACTATTCTCTAAATAATAAGGCCTATTTATTTTGCCAACAACTGTGTGTAACCTAGAGAGGATTTAATATCTACAAGAGGATTGCACTGATTACGTGCAAATACTATACCACTTATAGAAGGGACTTGAGCATCCTCAGATTTGGGAATCCACAGGGTCCTAGAACCATTCCCCTGAGACACTGAAGGACAACTGTACTCTAAGTTATCATGCTTAGCCTAATAAATGGCACCACATGGAAGGAAAATGTCAAAGCATCTACACTTCCACTTGCTTGAAGTTTTCTAACACATAAGTCCTTCTTCTGGTACAAAAATGTGATTTATTTTTGTTGTTTTGTCTGTGGCCATGACTTCTGTCTGTGTTCCCTCCTGTTTGTTCTATCCTGTGTTCATCTCAGTTTTCCTTCTAGTTTGGGTCTGGATGATTCCTTATGTCCACTCATCACCTGACTTTCTTTAATTGCATTTTCTTCTTTAGTCATGTGGACTCTACTATTTCCTTCATATACTCTCCCATTCCCAATCCACTCCCAATCCTGCTCTGAGAAATGTGGATACAAACTTAACATCAGGCCTTCCTCAGAGTGGAGTCAGCAAAGGAACAAGAGAGCTAAGACCCGCTGACCTTTTTATCTCTGGAGATCCACAGCAAGAAGCTAAGTTGCCAGGGGTTATGTGAAAATATCACTGTCCAACTTCATTGTGTGTTTTCTTTGTTTGAAAGATGATATCCTTGAAATTCAAAGCAGAAAGCTTGCCAATATAAAAATGTATATAGACATATGTATGATTTAGAAAGCAGTCATCAAATGCCTCACAGAAGCTCACAGAGCATGTTAACAGTAGTGAGTGTGAAGACAATCTGAATTTCATCAGAAAATTATTTTTAAAATATGTATTTATTTATTTTTATTGAGAGGCAGAGCTAGAGAGGAAGGGGGAGACAGAGGGAAGCAACATCTCCCATCTGTGGGACCCAAGTACTACTGCCTTCCAGCATGTGTATTAGCAGGGAGCTCCAATGGAGAGCAGAGAAAGGTATGGGTTCCAGGCACTCCAGCATGGTACACGGGCATCCCAAACAATGGCTTAACCACTGTGCCAAACACCCACCCCATCATCCCATCATTCTTTTTAAATGCACAGACATAATTTAGAATCTTGACTATACATCAAAGGTTCAGAGTGACACATTTGAGAAAGATGAGGGTAGATGAGGGTAGTTTGTTGCTTTGTGTACTGAGAATGTTGTACAGTCTGAGCAGGTGCTGAATTCTTTTAATGAACTGCTATTTTTATACAACTGTATTTTGAAGAAAAATTGAATTTGGACAGTAGGAAATGGGAAGGCAAGCTAAGGCTGTTCTTTCTAAAATTAAGTGCTAAAATATTTTAAATAAGACAGCAAAAGTAGAAATCTGGAGTTAAATGACTATCTGTTCTGATTATGACACTGGTTATAACTCTCTAGGAAGCTTGGAGATCAACAAAATCAAAACATTTTTCACATTTTATAAAGTTGCAAGTTAAACCAAGAATAATAAAAGCAGATGCTAAAACAATTGCCATCCTGATAACAATTGTTGAACTCTTTACTTAGTGTAGGGTTAACCTTATGAGTATGAAGTAAGTTGAAAGTACATCATTGTAAAAACTAAGAGAGGGATTAGGAGAGGAAGGAGGAGGAAGGGTGGGAGCATGGATGAGAGAGAGGGTAGGGTGGGAAGCATCACTATGTTCTTGTTAAATGTAGTATCTCTATTTACCTGACTCTTCAAACCACTTCAACAGGAATGATTTACTGTTCATATAATTGAAATGGGAAAAGAAAAGGCAGATAGAAAGGGAGGAAGCAAAGTAATGTAAAGGTAAAAAAAAAATTTAAAATAAAGCATACTTTTTTTCCAGTTGCTAGAGATAAAAATCCTGGTTTAAATATCCTGTTTTTATTTCTTTTTAATTTTTTTTTTAAATTTTATTTAAGGTATGTGAGTTTCATGTACTTCATGTATTTAGATTGAGGAACATAGTGATAATTCCTACCTTATTCTCCCTTTGGCTCATGCTCCTTCGATTCCTCTTCCTTCCTCTCCTAAACCCTCTATTAATTTTTATGATGATGTACTTTCAGTTTATTTTATATTCATAAAATTAACCCTACACCAAGTAAAGTTTTCAACAAACAGTAAGAAGAAAAAAAGAAAGAAAAAACACTGTTTAGGAAAGTAAACAATCAGCAAAGCTCAAAATGTCAATTTTACTCTTGTATATTAGTCAAATAAGCCAGTCTCAAAAAGACAAATACTTTATGTTTTCCCTCATCTGTGGTAACAGAGTACCAAAAATCTTGTTTAATTTAGAAGTAATAAATCTTATAACAAACATATGTAAACATTTCTGAACTTTAACCATTTATTGTGCATACATTTTCAAATTAGAATAGATACTGTTCTAATTTTTTCAAAATTTTAAATGATAGCAAAAATTCACCCCTGTTTTTTTTCTCACTCAAAAAAAATTAGCAGATGAAACCAAGAAACGAATATATAAAATTGATATGGAAACACCTCTATGTAAGAAATCCTGTTTAAAGCTTTTCCTTCCTTTGAAGATGATATATTTTAATTTTCATATTAATGAAAAAAAAAACTGAGTGTTTCTCTTTTTGATTTAGCTGCCTGGTAGCTCTGAGCCAAACATATGGCTCAGATATAACAAATGCTATTTATTTCTTCTTGATTGCTAATTTATATTATGTATACTTCAAATATTTTTACTAATTCAGAGTTTTACTTTTTAATAGTGCTATTTTTATTACATAAGAAATATACATGGGGCTGGCACTGTGGCGTAGTAGGTTGAGCCCCTGCCTGCAGCACCAGCATCACGTATTTGCTCCTGTTCATGTCCTGCCTGTTCTCCTTCCAACTAGCTCTCTGCTGTGGCCAGGGAAAGCAGTAGAAGATGGCCCAGGTGCTTGGCCCCTGCACCCACAAGGCAAATCCGGAAGAAACTCCTGGCTCCTGGCTTCGGATTGGCTCAGCACCAGCCTTTGTGGCCATTTGGGAAGTGAACCAGCGGATGGAAGACCTTTCTCTCTGTCTCACCCTCTCTCTGTAACTCTGCCTCTCAAATAAGTAGGAAAATTCTTTTCTTAAAGAAACACACATGCTTTTGTAGAATACATCAGAAATAAACAATAATCATCTATAAATTTAGATGCACTACCACTCAAAGGCAAGCATAAAAATGCACTGATAGCCTTCTGGACATGTGTGTGTGTGCATGTATATATGAACACATAAATAGAATCATACTACATGTACTAACGTGTACTCTTAGTTTCATTTTGCTGTAACATTAATTGATAACAGTAAATAATAAACAGTAAATGATGTACTTCAGTGGCTCTCAGCATTCTGTTGTATGGAGATGTTTTGTTTGATTTAATCTGTCAATTAGGCTCCAATTTTTTGACATTATAAACAATGCTGAAATATATATTTCTTGCTAAATCTTTCCAGCTGCCCTTATAAGTAAGCACTGTAAATTCCTAGAGGTAAAATTGCTGGTTAAAGCATATACAATAATATTTAGACTTGAAAATTGTTACTAAAACTTTACTAGTGACCCAGGATGGTGGCAACAGTTTGTAGTTTTATACCAGAGTAACATTTTAGATGTTCAACTATCTTGACCTCACTATAGGGAAGTTGTCTTTTTTTCCAATTTGATAGCTGTAAAATCATGTTCTTTAAATTAAAATACCTCCTATCACTGCAAATTTTTAAGAACAAGGTAATCATTTTTCTGGCTCTACCAGCCCTCTAGTTAGAATGCAACACTTGGAAGTCCCATTGTGTGCTTTCTTTCCCCTTGCCTTCCCGATTCACTGTCTGCTAAGGTTTCCACCTCAAAACCTGCAGCACAGTCCTCCCTCAGTATGCAGGGTTGGGGTAAAGGTTCCAGGATGCCTTTGGATACCCAGATCTGTGAATGCTCAAGTCCCTTATATATTTGCATAAGAACCACACACATCTTCGTAAATACTTTACATCATCTCTAGGTTATTGTGATATCTAATACAACATAAATGCTATGAAAATAGCTGCTATACTGCTATTAAGTGAATGTTAACAAAAAACCCTGCATATACTTAGTACATGTGCAATTTAAAAATATATTCTTAATCCACATTTGATTAAAACCGTGCACAGGACTTCCAGATATGGAGCACCTATTGCGTTTACTTCCAGGATCTGCAACTTTGTCATGCCTCACAGAGGCAATGAGTTTTCTTTCTTTTAATTTTTATTTAATAAATGTAAATTTCCAAAGTGCAACTTTCTGATTATAGCAGCTTCCCCCCCAACCATAACCTCCTTCCCACCTGCAACCATCCCATCTCCCACTCGCTCTCCCATCCCAATCTTCATCAAGATTCATTTTCAATTATCTTTATATACAGAAGATCAACTTAGTATATACTAAGTAAAGATTTCAACAGACCGCACCCACAAAGACACAAAAAGTATAGAGTACTGTTTGAGTAGTAGTTTTACCGTTAATTCACATAGTACAACACATTAAGGACATGGGGAACAGGTGTACAGCGACTCCCATTTTTGATTTAACAATTGACACTCTTTATTTATGACGTCAATAATCACCCGAGGCTCTTGTCATGAGCTGCCAAGGCTGTGGAAGTCTCTTGAGTTCACCAACTCCGATCTCGTTTGACAAGGCCATAGTCAAAATGGAAGTTCTCTCCTCCCTTCAGAGAAAGGTACTGCCTGACTTCTTTGATGGGCCTTTCATTCCACTGGGATCTCACTCACAAAGATCTTTCATTTAGGTCATTTTTTTTGCCACAGTGTCCTGGCTTTCCATGCCTATGAAACTTTGATGGGCTTTTTAGCCAGACCCAAATGCCTTAATGGCTGATTCTGAAGCCAGAGTGATGTTTAAGGGCATTTGGCATTCTGTGGTCTGCTGTGTATTCTGCTTCCCATGTAGGATCATTCTTTCCTTTTTAATTCTATCAACTATTATTTGCAGACACTTGTCTTATTTATGTAATCGCTTTGACACTTAATCCTATCTTTTTGATCAATTATGAACTTAAACTGATCACTATAACAAGTAAGATTGGTACAAGCCACCTTGATAGGATTGAATTGGAATCCCCTGGCACATTTCTAACTCTACAATTAGGAGTAAGTCTGAGTGAGGAGGTGCTGAACTGTACAGCTCTTCCCTCTCTTATTCCCACTCTTATATTTAACAGGAATCACTTTTCAGTTAAATTAAGATGACTAATAACTGTGTGTTAAGTAAAGAGTTCAACCAATGGTATTAAGTAGAACAAAAAATACTAAAAGGAATAAAATAGTAAGTTGTTCCTTGACAGTCAGGACAAGGGCTGATCAAGTCACTGTTTCTCATAGTGTCCATTTCACTTCAACAGGTTTCCTTTTAGGTGCTCAGTTAGTTGTCACCAATCAGGGAGAACATATGATATTTGTCCCTTTAGGACTGGCTCATTTCACTCAGCATGTTTTCAGATTCCTCCATTTTGTTGCAAATAACCAGATTTCTTTTTTTTTTTTTTACTGCTGTATAGTATTCTATAGAGTACATATCCCATAATTTCTTTATCCAGTTATCTGTTGATGGGCATTTAGGTTGATTCCATGTGTTAGCTATTATGGATTGAGCTGCAATAAACATTGAGGTGCAGACAACTCTTTTATTTGCCAATTTAATTTCCTCTGGGTAAATTTCAAGGAGTGGGATGGCTGGGTTGTATGGTAGGGTTATCTTCAGGTTTCTGAGGAATCTCCAGACTGACTTCCATAGTGGCTTAACCAGTTTGCATTCCCACCAACAGTGGGTTAATGTTCCTTTTTCCCCATATCCTCGCCAGCATCTATTGTTGGTACATTTCTGAATGTGAGTCATTCTAACCGGGGTGAGGTGAAACCTCATTGTGGTTTTGATTTGCATTTCCCTGGTGGTTAGTGATCCTGAACATTTTTTCATGTGCTTGTTGGCCATTTGGATTTCCTCTCTTGAAAAATGTCTATTGAGGTCCTTGACCTATCTCTTAAGTGGGATGTTTGTTTCCTTGTTATGGAGGTTCTTGCTCTCTTTGTAGATTCTGGTTATTAATTCTTTATCGGTTGCATAATATGCAAATATTTTTTCCCATTCTGTTTGTTTCCTGACTGTTTCTTTTACAATACAGAAACTTCTCAATTTGATGCAATCCAAGATGTTAATTTTTGCTTTGACTGCCTGTGCCTCTAGGGTCTTTTCCAAAAAAAAGTCTTTGCCTGTGCCTGTATCTTGCATGGTTTCTCCAATGTTCTCTAATAATTTGATGGTGTCGGGTAGTAGATTTAGGTCTTTAATCCGTGTTGAGTGGATTTTTGTGTAAGGTGTAAGGTAGGGGTCTTGCTTCATGCTTCTGCATGTGGAGATCCAGTTTTCCCAGCACCATTTGTTGAATATAATGTCCTTGCTCGAGGAATTGGTTTTAGCTCCTTGATCAAATAGAAGTTGGCTGTAGATGTTTGGATTGATTTCTGATGTTTCTATTCTGTTCCAATGGTCTATCCATCTGTTTTTGTATCAGTTTCAGGCTGTTTTGATTATAACTGCCCTGTAGTATGTCCTGAAATCTGGTATTGTGATGCCTCTGGCTTTGTTTTTGTTGTACAAGATTGCTTTAGCTATTTGAGGTCTCCTGTGTCTCCATATGAATTTCAGCATCATTTTTTCCAGATCTGAGTAGAATGTCTTTGGTATTTTGATTGGTATCGCATTGAATCTATAAATTACTTTTGGGAGAATGGACATTTTGATGATATTGATTCTTCCAATCCATGAGCATGGAAGGTTTTTCATTTTTTGGTATCCTCTTCTATTTCTTTCTTCAAGATTTTGTAATTCTCATAGTAGAGATCTTTAACGTCCTTGGTTAAGTTTATTCCAAGGTATTTGATTATTTTTGTAGGTATTGTGAATGGGATTGATCTTAGAAGCTCTTTCTCAGCTGTGGCATTGCCTGTGTATACAAAAGCTGTTGATCTTTGTGCATTGATTTTATATCCTGCTACTTTGACAAACTCTTCTATGAGTTCCAATAGTCTCTTAGTGGAGTTCTTTGGATCCCCTAAATAAAGAATCGTATCATCTGCAAAGAGGGATAGTTTGAGTTCTTCCTTCCCAATTTGTATCCCTTTGATTTCTTTTTCTTGCCTAATAGCTCTGGCTAAAACTTCCAGTACTATATTGAATAGCTATGGTGTGAGTGGGCATCCCTGTCTAGTACCAGATTTCAGTGCAAATGCTTCCAACTTTTCCCCATTCAATAGGATGCTGGCTGTAGGTTTTTCATAAATTGCTTTGATTGTATTGAGGAATGTTCCTTCTATACCCAATTTGCTTAGAGTTTTCATCATGAAAGGGTGTTATAAAGGCAATGAGTTTTCAATTCATGATCATTTTCAGCTCTCCCTAGCTCTCTGACCCTACCCCACATTCATCTTCAGCCACCATCTCACTGTCTCAGGTCTCCAGGACATATAATGACATGTTTCTAGTTTATGATCTGCCAGACTTTCAAGCCAGCTAAACACTCTGGTAAAGCACTTCTTGAAATTCCAAGCAAAGAGTTACAGCAATACAGTGTGACTGTTTTAATCTCTTCCTTTTTGGCTTACAGATTTGACTGATTGTTAAGAAAGATCTTCCTGGCAATGGATTTTGTTAGGTTTTATATCAGCCATTTTATGGCTAAATTTTCTCTTGGTTCTTAGGTTCATTTGAAATGTATTCTACTGCATGATATCTTCTATTCAGTTATCCAGTTGTCCCAACTTTCTCTTTCAGTAGTTAGATATTTCATTTTTATTGTAGTACAGTTTACATACAGCAAGGCACAAAAACGAGTGTTCAATTCTATGATGATATAAAATATTTCTACATTCCCAGCATTCCTTTAATGCCTTTCTGTCAATGCCCCCACCCATATATACCGGTAATAGTTTTTTTAGTCTGTTCTAGAACCTGAGAAGATGGGATTTATATTGTACATGTCGTTTTGCTGTAGTACAGATGCTATAGCCATAGAGAAGGTCCCATTCAGGTCTAGAACAGAACCCCTTGCCAACGCAGTTTGGTTGGGTTGGTCATGCTTATTAGTATTGGAACATTTCACACACCCAAAGATTGTAGGGCAGTGTGTTCACTCTGTCATTTCCCTTCCTCTATTAGCTTTGCTTATATTTACACTATTACTTTTGAAGCTTGTCTGCAGATGGTATACACCTGAGAAGGTTTGATATCAGTATCCCACTTCCCCAGCCACACATCCTGACAGTCTCTACTTGCTCCTCGGTGTGACTTGAACATTTGGAGCTTTAAAAGATTCCCTGCATGAATATAATGTGAAGCCAAAGTGGAGAGACATGGATTTGCATCAGTGCTTCAAGTGCAGTAATACTCCCACAGATTTCAAGGGGTTTCCTTTAAAATACAGATTTTTTTTTAGAAGGTCTAAAGGCTAAGATCTGAATTTTGAGTAAGTTCTGAGGTGATGTCAAAGGCAGTCTTTGAGAAGTAAGTGATATATTTTTCTTGACACTTCCCTTAGATCCAAGACCTCTTTCAACTCTGTGGCAGCTATGAAATTTTCCCCAAAATTAGAATTGATGGATAGCAAGTGGTTTTTGTATTCTTTATTTAAATATTATTTTTGTTCCATATTTTCTGCTACCTCTTTCTGGAGCACTCCTGTAATCCTACATACTTAGTCTTGTGTGACTTATGGGCATGAATTCAAAAATAAGATCTCCTCAACTGTGCAATGCCCAAGACTCAGGTGTGAGGTCTTTATCCTGATCTAGCCTTTAGATGATTCCTTCATCTGGTCATGTTCCCAGGACTTACTCTCCATTATAAACCAGCTTTATCTATTTATTTATTTGCATTCCCCGCTCAGAGGTTGACTCTGGTTCGTGGACTCCCTCCTCTCCTGTACATATACCTTGATTCTTTTACTCTAGTCCTTTGGACTCTCTCTCTCTCTTTCTCTCTCTCTCTCTCTCTCTCTCATCATCAGCCCCAAAGATGGCACTCTGCCAAGATTAACCCAGACTCTACACAAGAACAAGAATGACAGGATTCAAAGATGAACTTTACTTGAAGTTTTAATATAAGAATATTAAGGGTAGTTGTAAACAAAATGTAACATAAACACATCATAAAATATTGACTAAGAGTGTGTTCCATTTGATTAAAAAAACTATGTATTTATTTGAGAGGCAGAAAGAGAGAGAGAGCAAGAGAGAGTGCTCCCCAAATACCTACAATGGGCAAGAGTGGGCCAGGGAAGAAGATGGGAGAGCAGAACTCTGTTCAGGTCTCACACATGGGTGGGAAGAACATAACTTGAGTAATCATTGCTACCTCCCAGGGTTTGTTTGAAAATGAAGATAGTCCAAAACCCTATAAATGAGTTAGTGTTATTCTTCATTCTTATCTTACGTCCTAACAACCTCAGCATACACTTCTTCTTTATCATTAACTTGAGAACTTTCATCTCACCAGTTACAAGAAGCACTTTATGACTTCTCTTTGGAATACATGATTTTCCAACATCACTACTTATGTGCTCTGGGGCCATTATGAAGCAAAATAAGGATTCACTGGACTTTGGCAATTCAGTCAATAACTGAGATAGCTACTAAGTGACTACTGGGCAGGGAGGTATACAACATGGATTCACAGGTAAAAGGACAGTGAGATGGTACAAGACTTCATCAGGTCATTCAGAAGGACATGTGATTTAAAGTGAATGAGTTGTTTATTTCTGGGATTTTCCATGTCACAGTTTTGTGTATGATGGACAACTGAAACTAGAAGTTGAGCCTGTGGATGAAGTAAAGTACTCTATTTAACAGAGTCTCTTATTTTGAAATTGTATGCCTTTATTGAATTTCTTTGCATGTTTCCCTTCTGATGCCAGTCTCTTAAATATTTATTATCACCCCAGAGTTATGTTTTCTTTTCTCTTGTCGTCCAGTTCCCCACTTAGTAATATCTTTACTGTCCATCAATCTGGCTTCAGTAATCTTATCATCAACTAAGAAATCATAAGCACCAGCCCAGATCACTCTCCTGATCTTAACATTTATCCCCACTTGCCCATCACAATAATCTTCCTAAAATGTACATCTGATAGTGCATTAATTTGCTCAGCACCCTGTACTGGAACTCCATTTTCTTAAAGATAAACTCTAGAAGGCCTTTAAGATTAACTCCTAAGTATATCTCATAATAACCCACTATCTTCTCACACCCTGAGCTCCTACATTTCTCCAAACATTCTTAATGCCACTTCCTTGCAATGGAACAAGTGTGGGATGTTTTTTACCACTCTCTCCTTCAAACAACTCCCATATCCTTCCTTATCTTCTACATTTCTGGAATACTAGGACAAGTCTAAGTGGTTTATGGAATTTAGAGAATATCACTGTTGTGTCAAATGGGTCTTGGCTAGGCATACCAGGTGATTTTAAGATTCACCTGATTCCTGCCAAAGTTAGACATGTCACTCTTTCATTCCCATTTAAATACTTACATGAAAAGGGCATGTTCAATGCATTTTTAAAATCAGGTTCCAAATCATGAACCAATCATTTCTGGCCAAGAAAGCAGGGTCACCTATTATAGATGGAGGTGGAATTTTAGGCCACATATTAGTTTATTTTCTGTTGCTATAACAGGATACCTAAAGCTAGGTACTTCATAAGGAAGAATTTTATTTAATACACAAGTTCTAAAGATTCAAAAACATGATACCACCATTGTGGTTCTCAAAAGGGTTCCTTGGCTGCATCATGACATAATGGATGATGTCATGGTGGAAGTGAGTGCAAAAGAATGATCACATGGTGAGTTAGGAAGTCAAAGTTCAGGCTTTATCTTTATACCAAGCTTTTCTTTGAAATCTAACCAGAGTCCCATTAAGAACAGCATTAATCCCTTTTAGAGTTGATTCCCCTGATGATCCATTCATCTCTCATTAATCTCTATCTTCAAAGGTTCTATCACCTCCCAACATTGCCACACTGAAGATCAAGCTTCTAATGCATGAATTTTTGATGGAAACATTCATTTTGTAATCAATTCATAACAGCCCATTTCAAGAAATGGGACAAATAATTACTGAATATACAGTCAAGGAATTGTCTCTCCTACCTTCTCATTGGTCCTTAATAATATAAGTGTTTCCCGAGCCGGCGCCGTGGCTCAATAGGCTAATCCTCCACCTTGCGGCGCCGGCACACCGGGTTCTAGTCCCGGTTGGGGCGCCGGATTCTGTCCCGGTTGCCCCTCTTCCAGGCCAGCTCTCTGCTATGGCCAGGGAGTGCAGTGGAGGATGGCCCAGGTGCTTGGGCCCTGCACCCCATGGGAGACCAGGAAAAGCACCTGGCTCCTGGCTCCTGCCATCGGATCAGCGCGGTGCGCCGGCTGCAGCGGCGGCCATTGGAGGGTGAACCAACGGCAAAGGAAGACCTTTCTCTCTCTGTCTCTCTCTCTCACTGTCCACTCTGCCTGTCAAAAATAAAAAAAAAAATATATAAGTGTTTCCCTATCTATGGAATTCCTCCATGATCACTGCCCCAAGGCCAGCTTCTAGCTGCTGATGAACACTCTGTACCCCTGTGACTGGCAGCTTAAACAGAAAACATTTATATTCTCCCATTTCTAGAAACTGGTAGTCTGAAATCTGGGTGCTGGCAAGGTCTGCTTAGAGCTTTAGCCCTGGATCGCAGATGGCCACCTTCTGGCTGTACATGGCCGCAGTGCATTTGTGGAGAAAAAGAAACTGCAATCACTCTCTGATGTCTTTTCTTATAATTCATGATCTCAATATGAAGGCCCCAATCTCATGACCTCCTATAAATCTATATCTCCAAATACCATCACATTGGGAGCCAGAACTTCAACATATAATCTTTGAGAGACATAATTCAATGCAAAGAAACCCTTCTTCCATTAATTCCTGTCAGAGGATGTTATGCCTTCATTTTTGCAAAAAAAGCAATCCTCCCTCCTGTCTAACCCCCATTTTTTTCCTACTCAAGAGGAGTGGAAAATTCAGAGTCTTATTTTCAACTATTGATACTTTCATCGGATACATCATCCTTTGGTATCTATGGAGGATGAGTTCCAAGTCCCTTTGGATTCTAAATCCTGTACATGATATGGTGTGGTATTTGCATATAACCTACACACATCTTCCAATACACTTTTAATCATCATTACATTAGTTACAACTCCTGGCTCAATGTAACTAATGTATAAATAGTTGTTTTGCTGTATTGTTTGTGGAAAAATTATAAGAAAAAATTCTTACATGTTCAGTCCAGATGTGTTTTTTTAACGATTCATTTATTTATTTGAAAGGCAGAGTTACAGAGAGGCAGAGACAGCGGAGAGAGAGAGAGAGAGAGAGAGAGAGAGAGAGAGAGATGTCTTCCATCAGCTGGGTCATCTTTTACTGCTTTCCCAGGCCATAGCAGAGAATTGGATGGGAAGTGGAGCAGCCAGAACTCGAACCAGCTCCTATATGGGACATCAGCACTATAGGTGGCGGCTTTACTCACTTGCCATAGTGCCAGCCCCCAGATGTGTTTTTTAAAAATATTTGTTATCCAATGTTGCTTGAATTTGCATTTTCAGAATCCACAGACACCAAGCATCAGCTATAATTTCTTCTTGGGCAGTCCTATGTACTGCAGATGTTTAGAAACATTCTTAGTCTCTCCATAGGTGCTAGTAGCTCCTAGCCTGGAAGTTGTGACAAGCGAAATCGTCTTTAGGCTGCCAAATGTCCCGTTGGAACATAAAACCATCCTCTCTCCTATATCCTATTTCTGCTCTGCTGGCTCTTTCCCATCAACACTCAAACATACTATTCTGTTCTCAAAAACAATACAGAACCTTTCCTTTATCATCTGATATCTTATTTTTTTCCTCTTTCACATTCATACTTTTTTGAAAATTGAAAACTTACATATTATTTTCCTAACTCTCAATTATTCACATTGCTTTAAACATAATTTGTCTCTTTGAAATCTGGCCCAGGACAACTGCAGCAGTGTCTTCCATGTCACAGGGTTAATAGCTGACTCTATCCGCATTGTACTTATCTCTTAGAAGCATCAAGCAATTGGCCACTCCATGCTTTTGCAGACATGGATTTCTGTCGACTTGCAGAAAGCCATGACCTGGTTTTCCTTCCCACCTTCTCCACCCCTATGTATCCTTTAGCACGCACCTGATAGAGTTTCTTGAGTCCACTTTCTAAACCAATTCCTTCTCTTTCCTCTACTTAAAACCATTTCTCATGTCAATAAGTCACAATTTATATCTGTAGCTCAAATCTTTTTTGAATTCCAGATGTACATATTCAACTTCTTACATGATATCTCCTTGTGAATTTGTCACAGAATTATGAGAACTAGTAGGATTAAAATTAAATTCAAGATTATCCTTTCCAACCAAATATGAACTTTCCCAAATATTTTAAAAGTATATGTTACTAAATGGCACTATCACCCACACATTTGCTCATGCAAGAAATCTGGCACCTGTCTTTAATTTTTCATGCCTCTCAGTCCTCACAACCAACTATCAACAAGTCTTATCAACTGTCAAAACACATTTTGACTTCCCTACCTTTTCTGTACCTACTGCTTTAAATTCTAGGCAAAACTTATAATTTCTTATTTAACTATTTGTCCACTTTTACTCTAACCCTTCCAAAACACATGAGTACTTCAAAACTTCTTGGAAAAAATATTTAAAACACAGTTCTATTTTGGTGCAAATAATTTTTGGATCCATGCATCATTTTCTCATCACAAGCAAGATGTGTTTTTGAAGCATAAGCACTGTGTTATTATCATGCTTCCAACTGTAATGCATTAGTGCATTTAAAATTAAATTCCAAATCTGTTTAATAATGTTTCTTGTAAATCAGAGATTATTACCCTTATGGTTCCTAAAGGATGACAATATTGTATTTTTTAATGGTAACAGAATCACCATAAAAGAGATGCTTTGAAGAAAATTCTGTGAATGAAGGTGAACATGTGTCTACTTTTGGAATGGGTAGTAGACCTGGTTTTTCGATAACGATGCACATAAAGCTATGTCTCCATTTTTACAAGTCCTTTATTTTTTTAATTAGTCCTTTATTTTTTTAATTTATTAGAGAGAGAGAGACCTCCTATCTGTTAGTTTGTCCACCAGATACCCTCAACAGCAATTGCTGGACCAAGACCAAAGCCAGAAGCAAGGAGCTAAATCACATCTTCCCTAAGGTGGCAGGGTCTCAACTACTTGGAGTTATTGGATTCCTCCCAGAGTGCACATTAGCAAGAAGCCTGATGCAGGAGCAGAGCTGAAACTGAAACCCAGGCATGCCAATATGGAATGCAGGCATCCTAATTGGCACTTTCAACACTAGACCAAATTTCTACCCCAATTCCATTCTTTTATAGGGTTTATCAATGTGAAAAATGTGGTTTGCATATGGAAGCCAAAGTATTTGGGAAAAAAAGAGTTGTATATCATTCCTCATCCTTAAAATTTGGAGATTGGGAAATTTTCAAGGTAGACGAAGCTTCACTATTCCCATGCTCAATGGTTGATAGAGAGATACACTCAGACATATGCTATTTAAAAATGAGGATACAATTTGAGATATACTTTGTTAGGTAACTTTATCACTGTGCAAATATCATACAGTGTACTGATACATACCTAGGATATATAGCCTATTCCACAAGGCTATACAGTAGAGCCTACTGAACCTAGGATGTAAATCTATACTGCATATTACTATACTTGACAATTATAACACATATAGGTATTTCTGCATGTAAACATAGAAAAGATTGTGTAAAATTCAGTATGAAATAAAATATTGTTCATTTTTATAAGACACTTGCCATGAATGGAATTCACAGGACTGGAAATCTTTCTAGGAGAGTGAGTGAGTGTTGAGTGCATGTGAAGGTCTAGGACAGCATTGTACACTACTGTAGACTTTATGAGCACTGTACATTCAAGCTATATTAGATTTATTTTTAAAATTTCATTCTTCTGGGGCTAGTGCTGTGGCATGGTAGGTTAAGCCTCGGCCTGTGGCTCTGGCATCCCTTGGGCACCGATTTGTGACCTGGCCGCTCTTCTTGTGATCCATTTCTCTGCTAATAGCCTAAGAAAGCAGTGGAAGATGACCCAAGGGCTTGGGCCTCTGCTCCCATGTGGGAGATCTGGAAGAAGCTCCTGGTTCCTGGCTTCTGATCAGCCCAGCTCCAGCCATTCTGGCCATCTGGGGAGTGAATCAGTGCATGGAAGACCTTTCTGTCTCCCCTTCTCTGTCTGTAACTCTACGTTTCAAATAAATAAATCTTTTTAAAAATTCATTTTTCCATAATAAACTAACCTTATCTTCCTGTAACTTTAAATAATTTATTTTTTCATTTATTTATTTATTTTTAATATAAAGAGAACAGATTTACTGTAGTTCATAAATACACATTTTTTTTTTTGACAGGCAGAGTGGACAGTGAGAGAGAGAGACAGAGAGAAAGGTCTTCCTTTTGCCGTTGGTTCACCCTCCAATGGCCGCCGCAGCCAGCACACTGCGGCCAGCGCACCACGCTGATCTGAAGGCAGGAGCCAGGTGCTGCTCCTGGTCTCCCATGGGGTGCAGGGCCAAGCACTTGGGCCATCCTCCACTGCACTCCCGGGCTATAGCAGAGAGCTGGCCTGGAAGAGGGGCAACCGGGACAGAATCCAGCGCCCCAACCGGGACTAGATCCCGCTATGCCAGCACCACAGGCGGAGGATTAACCTAGTGAGCTGTGGCGCCAGCCATACATTTCTAAGAGTATAATGATACTTCCTTTCTCCCTCCCTCTTTCACTATCTCCCTCCCTTCTGCCATCATTTCTTCCTTGCTTCCTTTCTTCTTGAATTTTTGAGATAGCGTATTTTTACTTTACATTATAATCAGTCTTAATTAAGATTTCAACAGATAAACAGTAAATGCACTGGGGCAGGCTCTGGTATAGTGGGTAAAACCACTGCCTTCAGCACTGGCATCCCATATGGATACTGATTCAAGACCTGGTTGCTTCACTTCGGAGCCAACTCCCTGATAACACACCTGGGAAACAAGCAGAGAATGGCCCACGTACATGAGTCCCTGCACCAATGTGGGAGACCTGGAAGAAGCTCCTGGCTCCTGGATTTTGGATTGGCCCAACTCTGGCCATTGCAACCATTTAGGGAGTGAGTCAGAGGATGGAAGAAATGGAAGATCTTTCTCTTTCTCTCTCTCTCTCTCTCTGTGTGTGTGTGTGTGTAATGCTATCTTGCAAATAAATAAATAATTCTTTAAAAAACAAGTAAAAATACAATAGTTCATGCAGGAATGTAGGCAAGGACTGTAAACAATAATCAAATGAAAGATGTCAATTTTTTTAAATTCTTGACCCTAACATTATCTTAAAACAGAAACAGCTATATGTGTGTAATTTTTTCTATGTATCCTTGTTTTAGCAGCTTTTTTATATTTTAAAACTTTTTACTTATTTTTTAAATTTTAAGTTCTTTATTAAGAGCTAAGATATAAACACACACACACACATTTTAGCCAAAGCTTACAGAGTTAGAATTATCAACATTCTGGTCTTCTACCTCTGCATCCTGTCCCACTGGAAGATCTTTAGGAGCAGTACATGAATGGAACAGCAATGCTCTCTTCTATAACACTTCCTGAACTACCTTCCTGAGGCTGTTTTACAGTAAACTTATTGGTTTTTATTGTTTTTTAAATAATTAGAAATAGTACACTCTAAAAAAATAAGGTTATGATGGTTATGACGTTTACAACATAAGTAGACTATAGGAATTTTTTAGCTCCATCATAATTATGCAATCACTGTCATATGTATGTACACATATGAAAATAAATACATATTTATACATTGATCAAAGCATTTTAATTGGTTGTACATAACTCATGCTGTGAAAATAAGTTGGCTTAGGGGAATTGAGGCTAAGATTCATTCAAGGAGAATGGTCCCAGATAACACTCAGCAAGAACATGGTAGTTGAGCTTTAAGGCGTACTGTCAGTTTTCAACCACAGAGTCACAGTGTTGGTACCCAATGGGGACCACCAAGACAGCCTCACTATGGACTGGGATAAGAAAGGGTAGCTGAGAAGTGCTGGACCATTGCCACCTGTCTAAGAGCCTTAAATCATGTTCAATTATGACAATGTCAGACAGGCATAGGCAAGAGCAGGCTTGGATGGACAATGCTTAATGCTTGTTTTCACTCTTCAGGTTTTTGGAATAAATTAAACTTTGTGCTTTGAATGAGATCGTTAGGTTTTGGTAGCATGGAGGTAGGAAGAAACGGAGAGCTGCAAGAGAGAAACATTAACTTTCTGCTGGTAACGTAGGTGTATGGCAGGTATTAACTGAAGAAAGAGAAAAAGGATGAAATGAAGTGTGAGGATAAATATATGCCAGTCTTTTAATACTAATTATATTTTGCCAACCTCATTGGAGATCTTCATAAATTCTTACACAGAACTGAGAAAACAAAATCATATCATGATGCCAATATATTCATTATTTTTTCATTAATGTAACAAGGATTTACTAAATGTTTACTGGATACTAAGTGCCTAGAACAAGTCAAGGATTGAGAACGAAGCATGAACAAAATTTTCCATATTAATGCTCCATGGAAGCTGTCACTCTGGAAAGAGCCTGGCAATAATACAATAAGGAAGTAAAATGCACAACATGTCAAATTATGAAATGAGATATGAGGGAAAATGCACCAGGAAATTAGGGTTAGGACTACTTACTGGGAATAAATTTTAAACAGGGAGGTTGGACGAGGTCTCGGAAAAGGTGATACTTGAAAAAATATCAGAAATTTGTGGGAAACAAGCCATGCAAATGTTGAGATATTAAATCAGCAGGAGACCATTAGCTTGAGGCTGTTTCCATGCTTTGAGTCCCTATAAAACAAAATGAAATCTAACTTTCTAATAAACAGTTGGGTTTCAGTCAATTGCAAACTGCAGAGATTCAGCCCGTAACTGGCTGCCAACTTATCAGACCATGTCCAAACAAAGCCGATGCCAGCCAGGTGTTCTCTTTGCTTCTATGTTTAAAGCTCGGTGCTCATGCTTTCTGCTCATATTGTTGAGTGGAGCTCTCAGAACTTTTGGTTCTCAGTGCTGTCCAACTTATAAATTAATTTTTGCTCAAATAAGATCTACTAAATTAAATTTGTCTAAATGTTGTCTTTTAACAGGGGAAGATACTAGAAACAGCAGGTGCAGAGGCTCCCAGGTGAGAGTCGGCCTCAGTGTTCAAAGAGTGGCTAGGGGGGCCAGTGCCGTGGCTCACTTGGTAATCCTCCCCCTGCGACACCGGCATTCCATATGGGCACCGGGTTCTAGTCCTGGTTGCCCCTCTTCCAGTCCAGCTCTCTGCTGTGGCCCTGGAGGGCAGTGGAAGATGGCTCAAGTGCTTGGGCCCCTGCATTCACATGGGAGACCAGGAAGAAGCACCTGCCTCCTGACTTCAGATCAGCACAGCACCAGCCATGGCTGCCATTTGGGGAGTGAACCAACGGAAGGAAGACCTTTCTCTCTGTCTTTCTCTCTCTCTCTCTCACTGTCTACTCTATCTGTTCAAAAAAAAAAAAAAAAGAATGGCTAGGAACAGCATTATCATAACAGTGAGAAGGGGGAGGGAAGGTAGGAGGTGAGAGAAAGGAGGTAAAGCAGAGGAGAGACCTGTGGATCCTTGTCAGCCATTGTAAAATTGCTGGCCCTGAGTCACATGGGAGGCACTGAAGGGTTTGAAACAGTGACTGGCATAATTTGTCTCCTATGTTGACAATTGAATGTACAGAAGCATGAACAGACAGAGGAAGTCAATTAGGAGACCACTGCAAATACACTGAGGGTGGAGAGGATGCAGACATGTTTGTAAGGTAGCCAGGTGAGTTCCTCACGACTTGGATGTGGAACAAAGAAAATAATTAAGAATGCTTCAAGTGTTCTTAACCTATGCCTCTTCCATTGATGCAAACGGAAAAGGGTGTGTTTGGAGCAGATTTGTGAAAGAAGAGCATACTAAGATGTGTCTTTGATGTTGCATAGGCTGCTATAATGTTCAATTATGACAATAATGACATAATGACAATTATGACAATAATATGCTATAAAGACAACACTGAAATTCAAGGGAGAGGTCCAAACTGAAGATGAGGGTGAAGGATTATCAGCAGGGTATAGATGATACCTAAAGAAATAAGACCAGTTGGGATCATCAAAACAGAAGCAGACAATAACATGGCCAAGTACTAAGCCTGCAAGCATTTCAACCTTAAGAGATTGAAATGGAAGAGTAGGAACCCGGGAATGAGAAAAATAAGGCGTGCATGTCCTCCTGGAAGTGAAATTAAATGAAATACATTTCTAAGAGGAAGTAGCCGTCATTGGATTAGCATTGTAGGGGTCAAGTTCGTGTTTGAAACAATACCCAATACTGAGAAGTCTGATACCCCAGGATGGATATAAATCCTCCCTGGGTAGGAGGGAACTGTGAAAAATTTGAGCTAAAAAATAAAATCATTAAAAAATAAGATCTTTTTTTGGTGCTCTAAAATCTGTGATCCACAAACTAGTAGCACGGGTATCCCTTGGGATAGAAATTCAAAATCTTGGACCCTGCCCTAGACCTACTGCATAAGAATTGTCTTTATAACAATAATCCTGGATGATATATAAACATTTAAAGTTGGAGACTCGCTACTTAAAAACACCTGGACCTGGGTTTCTAAAATGCACAATACACACAAGATGCTGATGGCACCTTGACTTTATTCTAACCTTCCTGAAGTAGGCCTCTACCATGACCATGAAGGACATGAGGGAGCGGGAAGCCCGGGTTGGGTGTTGGAGTCAGGAAGAACTAAGTTTCAAATATCATACTTGGTAGTGAGTATTATTAGATTTTAGAAAAGATGACAAAATTCTCTGTTTTACCTAGAAGGAGGGAGGGAGCAAGAGAGGAAAGGGTGTGTGTGGGGAGAGAGAGAGAGTGTGAGAGAGAGACTACTTATTCGTTCACATCCTAACAAACAGCCAGCAAATGCCAACAACTCAGGCTGGGCCAAGACCAACCAGGAACTCAATCCAGATATCCTATGTGGGACAGAAATTAATTGTTTGATTCAACACTGCTGATCTCATTAGCGGGAAGATGGAGGCAGGGGCAGGAGCCACAGATTGTACCCAGGTACTCCAAGGAGAGACTCGAGTGTCTTAAAAGGTGTTTTAACCATGAGGCTGAATGCTTACCCTGTTTTTCTCTGTTCAATTATGTTCATGATCTCGCCGAATCTGTGTATCACCATGTCTATTTCAACTCACAATGTTCACTACAGCTTCCCTACTTCTAAGGAACGCTAGATTACAATGTATCCCTCTCCATCAGGTATGGAGGCCTAGACTGACTTGCTTTGAACTCCTGAATTCCTGACCGACATATCTGCACTGAAGTGCACTGATCAGCCTTGACCTTCCGTTTGTGGCTCCCAGTCCCCATTCTGCGATATCTGCACCCTGGTTTGTTCTTAGAATACAGAGATGCACTATGTCCTCGTAAGGCTCCTGTCGTGAAATACATTTGAGACACAGAAGAGGTTTTGCCTCCTCTTAGAAGAACAAAACACACTGAAAGGCCCTACAAATTTAATGAAATACAGAATCCTCATTCTTCTGTATGCAGTGTCTCCTGCTAATTAGGATTTTCAAATCTGTGGAACAAAATATTCTGTGGACACACCCTGGGAAATAATAAATTGCAATACATTTACTGTTTACAAAAGTCTTGCCTAAACCTTATTATTGCTGATATGACCTAATAAAACAAGAAAGAACAGCCAATAAATCAAAAGATGGGCTGTGTACCTGCACTTTACAACTTAGGATATTAACCCCTGCAGTTTAAGTGCAGATCCATTCTTTTATTAGAGCAACTGGAACTTCAAAAGTTTCTTTCTGAATCAATTACTTTACTGTGAATATAAAATACACGTGGTACAAACACCAAAGTAGAACTTCTAAACTGGAACTAATTTAAGCCACTTTTAAAAATTTAAACAAAGATTTAGCTTGGAGTATAGTGATATGTGCAACTAGACTCCTATTTTTGTATAAAAATTGCATGTATATGTTTGCATTTTTGACGATTTGGGGGGAATATAGTGAGAATTTAATATTTTAATTTTTATTTTACACACAATAATTGTATGCCCCTCTGGAATATTATGTGATATCTTGATGTATGTATGCATTGCACAATGTTCAAATTAGGTTAAGTGTGTCTATCTCCTCAAACATTTATCATTTCTTTATGTTGAGAACGTTAAAATGCTCTCTTCCAGCTTTTTGAATAATACATCACATTATTGTTATCTGTAGTCACCCTACTGTAACAGAACACCAGAATTTATTTCTTCTATCTTAATGCATCTTTGTACCTGTTGACCAACCTCTCCCCATCTTCCCCAACTCCTGCTCACCAGTCTCTGGCAATTACTATTCTACTTGAGATTCCTGAGATAAACATTTTTCAGATTCCATATATGAGTGAGATCATGTGAGGCATTAATTTTATGGATGTGAATATATATTTGCATGAAACAGAATGTACAGAGTACTGTATAAGAAGATACTACAAAACATTTTTGAAAAATGGAATAAACTTGAACATTTTTTCATGGAAGATAAGCTTATTTTTAAATCCATGCCTAGCTTTTTCATAATACACACTTTTCATGAGCTGTTTGAAGACCCCTCATAGTGTCCTGAGAGCCCTTCCTGTAGGTTATATTAGGGAACGAGTTTAGAGACAACAAAATAACTGCAGAGACATTGATTGAAAATAACTGGGGTTCTCAGCATGGAAAGAGGAGAGAAAGATAATGATAAAAGAGCATATATAAAAACCCTGTAGTCATAAATTTGATTTTGGAAATGTCAGCAGGATGTCATGGTGCATTTAGTTATTAAAAAATACAGATTCCCTAGCCTTGTCCACAAAAACAAACAACCACCTAGAGAAACAATGGCCAACTAAGTGGTATTGAGAACTCCTGGTGCCCAGACTGTGTGCTATAACTACTACTTCCTGTTGAAAAGAACAGGGGCTCTGAAGAAATGGCAGATTGCAAAATTGCACAAGATGGGACCAGAACAATCTTGTTATTCAAACAGAAGGGTGTCATTATTTCAAAAAACCAGGAGCCAATTTAAAGAGGCTTCCACTGACAAAAATGAGGCAATTTGAGAATCAATAAGAGCAGTGACTGCAGTTGTTGTTGAAACACATCAGATATGTTTGGATCTGTGCATTCACATTGATGCTAAAATCATAAATATTGGAGTATGCTGCTGAAAACTGGTAAATAAAGAGAAAGAACCAGGTCACATCCAGTCATTCCTGTAGACTGCAGCAACAGACATTTCAGAGTAATGCTTCTTTATTACAAAATTTAACTACTGCATAAAGGAATTCCAAAACTAGAATATCACCATTTACAATTCCAAAACATCTAGTGAATCTAGGTATTGTTCACCATTGCCTACTAAAATCACACACACACACACACACACACACAAACGGAAACAACTGGATATTATGTACTTCACAATGAAAGCATGTAACACCACACATCAAGTTGTCCTGCCAAAAAAATAAATAAAATATAAATCAGGCCTCTAGACCCATCTATCAATTTTCAGGGAAAACAAGACATAGGAACATACCAGTCGACACTTTGGAAATGGTCTCTATAAAATCCAAACTGTGGAAGTTATACATGACAAATTGTCAAAGAGAATACAAATTGTGTAAGAGAATAAAGACAAGAGAAAATTGATTAAAGAGACTGAAAAGATACACGTGGCAAATGCAATATGTACAGTCAGCCCTCAGTATCCACAGGAGATTTGGTTCCAGTACATGCTGAAGTTCCTTATACAAAATGGTACAATGTTACATGCAAGCTACACTTAGCCTCCTGTATGCTTTAAACATTTTCCATATTATTTATAAGGGGACTTCAAAAAGTTCATGGAAATTGCACTGAAAGATAAAAATGAAAAATAGAACTTTGTTTCTCCAGAGAGACTTCTTCAAGTTCAGTATACTTTTTAAAGCAATGCTACTAGTCATTTAGTTCATTCCTAAAGAACTGAGGGCCCTGGGAAAATAACCATGCTAATACAGTCTTTTATACTTTATTAACTGAAGAAAAAATGTTAAAATATTTTAAGATTAGGAAACAAAAAGAAGCCATAATGAGCCCAATTAGGACTGTAAATTGGATGTCCAATGATTTTCCTCCAAAACGCTCATCAGGGGGAAGGCATTGGGCTTAGTAATTAAGACATAGCTTGTGATGTCCCCATTCCACACTGAAGTGCCTGACTTCAAGACCCGGCTCCCCTCCTGGCTCTAGTTTCCTGATAATGTGCACTCTCATATGCTGAAAGTGATGGCTCAAGTATTTGCATCCTTGCCTTGTGGGAGATCCAGATTTTATTCTCAGCTCCTGGCTTCACTCTCATCCTGCTTTAGCTATTGTAGGCATTTGGAAAGTGACTCAGCAATGGTAGAAAGCACTCTCTCTCTCTACAGCTCTCTCTCTCTCTCTCTCTCTATCTATCTATCTTAGATGAATAAAATAAATAATAATATTTAAAATTCTTTTCTCTCAATGTTCTTTGTTTGATGAGGGGAATCAGCAAGATAATTCTTTTCATGGAGAAGGATGCTCTGGTGCTTTCTTGGGCACTTTTCTGCAAAAACTTTGGCAACCATGTTCAAGACACTCTCATGATAAACAGACATTACCACTCTTTATCCTCTAGAAATTCAGCAAGCAAAATGCATTGAGTATCTCCCACAGAAGTTACATGACCTCTGCTCTTGCCCAGACCATTTTTGCTGTGACTGGACAACTTCACCTTTTGGTAGCCATCACTTTGGTTACTTTTGTCTTTAGGATTACACTGGTAACGTCATATTTCATTGCTTGTTACAATTCTTTGAAGAAATGCTTCAGGATTTGTATCCTAATTCTTTAAAATTCCCATTGAAAGCTCTGCTTTGTCCAAATCTGATCTGGCATCCATCAAGCAGAAAGTTTGCTCCATTTTAATGTCTCAATCATAATTGTGTGAGCTGAAGTAAGTGAGCTGTTTATCATGTTGGCCATTCTATTGCAGTTGTTACTTATTTTCAGTTATGGCATGGTCACAATTTTTCCTCACAAATTTATGTGGATAGTCTGCCAGTGCTGTCTTCATCTTCAATGTAATGTGATCCTTTCTTAAATTGAGTTGTCCGTTGAACAGTGCTGGTTTCTTTGGAGCATTGTCTTCATCACCTTTTCCTAAAGCATCAGTGATTTCACCATTCCTCTACCCAAGCCTTACCATAAATTTGATGTTCTTTTTTTCTTGCTTCAATTGTAGCAGACTTTCCATGCTCTGTTAGGGATTCTTTCCAAACTGATATCTTATTGTCCTTAGTGCCTCAAACTAGATTTTGTTCAGATATGTTATGACAAGTTAGTGCAAGTTTATTTTGATGCAAACCTTTTTAAAATTCATGCATGGTTTTTACATAATTTGCATTTTTCCATGAACTCTTTGAAGACCTCTTGTACCTAAAGGGATATAAAAACTATATAGATAATTACTGAATTGTTTAGGAAAGAATCGCAAGAGAAAGTCTGCACGTGTTCAGTACAGACACAACCACCACAGGCTTAATTGGAGAGAACAAGAATGAGACATGAGGTGAACAATGCTTAGACCGTAGTACTGGAGCAAGTCTGAGAATCTATGAAATGGCAGAAGTCACTGCAAGGATTGCCTTGTCTGCACATCTATTCCATGGATTCAGTGCAGTACTGGGCATGCAGCAACTATACTTTTTCTTTCTAGAACTTTAAATTTCTTATTTTTTCCCAAATATGTTCAGTGTGAGATGTGGAACTGCTAAATACAGAGGACTGCTTCTTTTTCCCTTTGGATCTCTATTCGCAAAGCTGAAACTATTACCAATCAGATCATTTAAAATTTAAACAGTAATTGGGAGGATATCAGTATTTTATTTATAATTTTTAGATGTGAAGACAGAATTTTGGTTGTTTTTTAAGCCCTATCTTTCAAGGATGCAAACTGAAATATCCATGAATTGAATGATGTAGTGTCAAAGATATGGTTCAGAATAACGAGGAGGTAAAGTGGTTGTGAGTACAGATGAAGCCAGACTGACTATGAGTTAATAATTATTGAATCTGCATGAAAAATGCATGAGGGTTCATGAAACTGTTCTGTCTCTTGAGTATGTTTGCATTTTCTATTGTAAAAAGCTTAAAAATGTATGACGCACATGCATCAGCTATCTACCATTTCTCATTTAGAACAATAAAATGCAGTTTAAATAGTTGACTGTTTCATTTTTTTAAAGAATATAAATAAGTGCACTCATTAGAAAAATATCAGTGAAGCAATATTTAGATATGATATGGCTAAAATTCTTGAAGTTCATGAATACATCATAAGAATAATTGTTCTGCTAATGACATAATAATCAGGGAATAACTTTAGGGAAAATTTGAAAACATTTTGCTTAAAAATATTACTAATTTCAAATATGTTAAAAATTCATTACTTAAAAAATGTTTAAGATAAATTATATTTCCACTTATACTATAAATCAGTTTATCAGCCAACACATAAATAATTCTTTATATTTATAATTTAGTCATTTTTACATGCTCCAAGTGTCCCAAACTGGGCAATATGCACGTCCCATCTTCCATGTAGTTTTCTCATGTTTCATGTTTCTTGAACTTTGTAAGGTAAGAAGGACTAGTTAAATAATTCAAATTGTGGATTGTGTGGCTATATCATAGAGCCTATAACGTTAATTATCTCAGAGCATGAATAAAGACCTATTTTTTCATTACAGCTATTACCCCATTGACTCTGGTACATTAGTGTGGATCTAAAATGCATCCATCTGAGATGGTTTTTACCTCCAAGCCAGCCACTCCCCTGAAGAGCCTCCCACTAGAAATTACAAGACATTATAATGTTGAAGGAGCAGATCCTTCTTATCCTATTATTTTTACTTTAAAAAGTATTTGTTTTTGCATTCATTTGAAATGGGAGAGAGAGAGAGAAAGAGAGAGAGAGAAAGAGAGAGAGAGAAGGAGAGAGAGCTCTTCCATCTACTGGTTTACTTCCCAAATGACTACAGTAGCCAGGTCTGGGCCAAGCTGAACTCAGGAGCCAGGAACTCCATCTGGGTCTTTCATATGGGTGGCAGGGTCCCAAGTAGCTAGTCATCTTCCCAAGTGCATTAACAAGAAGTTGGTTTGTAAATGGATCATCAGGGACTGAAATGGCGCTCTGATATGGAATGCCAGCATCAAAGAAACAGTGTAACCTGTTGCACCACAGTGTGGACCCTTGTCCTATGAGTTCTTGCATATTTACACCCCTTTGTCTGTGTCAGTGATCACTTCTTTATGGTGAACATAAATTTTACCTTATCATCAGGCTGGCATCTTTTCCTGTATTCACCAGTAAGTTATATTGGTTATAAAAAAACATAAAATAAATTTTGTAAAAGCAAACAAATAAAGCACACCATTTATGCCTATGTAGACATTTTCTGCCATGTCTGCTGCTACATCCTCCACAATGACTGGCATGTCAATGACAAGAACTCAAGAAATACCTTCTCTTTGATGACTGCACTCAGCCTGGCATAACTGGATGAGGAACGTGAGTCCTGACCTTCCATCAGCTTCTGTGGATATACTCCTCAGACTGCTGGATGGATGTTATCAACTTTTCCCCAGTTAATGTAAAGCCTACTTTGATGTCATATTTGTAGAAGAATATACCCTAGTCCATGTCTTCACCAGCATTTATTGTTTATTGATTTCTATTTGAAAGTCATTCTAACTGGGGTGAGGTGAAACCTCATTGTGATTTTGATTTGCATTTCCCTGATGACTAGTGATACTGAACATTTATTCATGTGTCAGTTGGCCATTTGGATATTCTCTTTTGAAAAATGTCTAAGCCCTTTGTTCATTTCTTAACTGTGTTGTTAATTTTTTTTTTTTTTGTAGTGGAGTTTCTTAACCTCTTTATATATTCTGGTTATTAATCCTTAATCAGTTGAACGGTTTGCAAATAATTTCTCCCATTCTATTAGTTGCCCCTTCACTTTCCTGAGTGTTTCTTTTGCAGTACAGAAGCTTCTCAGTTTGATATTATCCCATTGGTTAATTTTGGCTTTGGTTGATTGGGCCTTTGGTGTCTTTTCCAAGAACTTTGCCTGTGCCAATATCTTACAGAGTTTCCCCAATGTTCTTTAATAATTTGATGGTATCGAGTCATAGATTTAGGTCTTTTTTTTAACTTTTATTTAATGAATATGAATTTCCAAAGTATTGAATATGGATTACAATGGCTTCCCCCCCATAACGTTCCTCCAACCCGCAACCCTCCCCTTATCCACTCCCTCTCCCCTTCCATTCACATCAAGATTCATTTTCAATTCTCTTTCTATACAGAAGATCAGTTTAGCACACATTAAGTAAAGATTTCAACAGTTTGCTCCCACACAGAAACATAAAGTGAAAAATACTGTTTGAGTACTAGTTATAGCATTAAATCTCAATGTACAGCACACTAAGGACAGAGATCCTACATGAGGAGTAAGTGCTCAGTGACTCCTGTTGTTGACTTAACAAATTGACACTCTTGTTTATGGCCTCAGTAATCACCCTAGGCTCTTGTCATGAGCTGCCAAGGCTATGGAAGTCCCCTGAGTTCACTGACTCTGATCATGTTTAGACAAGGCCATGGTCAAAGTGGAAGTTCTCTCCTTCCTTCAGAGAAAGGTACCTCCTTCTTTGATGACCCATTCTTTCCACTGGGATCTCACTCATGGAGAGCTTTCATTTAGTTTTTTTTTTTTTTTCCCCCAGAGTGTCTTGGCTTTCCATGCCTGAAACACTCTCATGGGCATTCCAGCCAGATCCGCATGCCTTAAGGGCTGATTCTGAGGCCAGAGTGCTGTTAGGACATTTGCCATTCTATGGGTCTGCTGTGTATCTCACTTCCCATGTTGGATCATTCTCTCCCTTTTTGATTCTATCAGCTAGTATTTGCAGACACTATTCTTGTTTATGGGATCCCTTTGGTTCTTAGCCCTATCATTATGATCAATTGTGAACAGAAATTGATCACTGGGACTAGTGAGATGGCATTGGTACATGCCACCTCGATGGGATTGAATTGGAATCCCCTGGTATGTTTCTAACTCTACCGTTTGAGGTAAGTCAGCTTGAGCATGTCCCGAATTGCACATCTCTTCCCTCTCTTATTCCCACTCTTATATTGGTTGAATACTGTAATCAATACACAATTCTTCTTAAGTGCTGAAACTTAACTGAAAAGATTTAGGTCTTTAATCCATTCCATTTTGAGTGGACTTTTGCATAAGGTGTAAGGTAGGGGTCTTGCTTCATACTTCTACATGTGGAAATTCAGTTTTACCACCACCATTTGTTGAACAGACTGTCCTAGCTCCAGGGATTGATTTAGCTCCTAGGCCAAAATAAGGTGATTATAGATTCTAGGATTGTTCCATTGGTCTATTCATCTATTTTTGTACCAGTACCAGGCTGTTTTGATTATAACTGCCCTGTAGTATGTTTTGAAATCTGGTACTGTGATGCCTCTGGCTTTATTTTTGTTGTATAAGATTGATTTAGCTATTTGTGGTCTCCTGTGTTTCCATACGAATTTCTGCATCATTTTTTCTTGATTTGAGAATGACTGGTATTTTGATTAGTATTGCATTAAATCTGTGAATTTCTTTTGGAAATGTTGACATTTTGATGATATTTATCCTTCCAATCCATAAACATGGTAGATTTTTCCTTTTTTTGTGTTTTCTTCTATTTGTTCTTTAACATTTTGTAATTATCATCATAAAGATCTTTGACATCATTGGTTAAATTTATTCCAAGGTATTTGATTTTTTGAAGCTATTGTGAATGGGATTGATCTTAGAAGATCTTTCTCAGCCATGGCATTGCCTGTGTACACAAAGGCTGTTGTTTCTTGTGAATTGATTTTATATCCTGCTATTTTATCAAACTCTACTATGAGTTCCAAGTCTATTGGTGGAGCCTTTTGGATCTCCTATATATAAAATCATATCGTCTTCAAATAGGGGCAGCTTCACATCATCCTTTCCAATTTGTATTCCTTGATTTTTTCTTGCCTAATGACTCTGGATAAAACTTTCAGGACTATATTGAATAGCAATGGTGAGACTGGGCATCCTTGTCTGGTTATGAATCTCAGTGGGAATGCTTCCAACTTATCCCCATTCATTAGGACACTGACCATGGGTTTGTCATAGATGCCTTTGATTGTTTGAGGAATGTTCCTTGAATGCCCAGTTTGTTTAGCATTTTCATCATGCAAGAGTCTTGTATTTTATCAAATGCTTCCTCTGAATCTCTTAAGATAATTTCATGGTTCTTGTTCTTCAGTTTGTTAATGTGATATATCACATTGATAGATTTGCAAATGTTGAACCATTCCTGCATATGAGGAATAAATCCCACTTGGTCCAGGTGAATGATCTTTCTGATGTGTTGTTGAATTTTATTGGCTAGAATTTTGTTGAGGATTTCGTGTCTATGTTCATCAGGAAATTGGTCTGTAGTTCTCTTTCTTGTTGCATCTTTTTCAGATTTAGCAGGTAAAGTGATCTGGAAAACAGTGAAATAAGTAAAATAAGGCCAGTCCTAAAGGGACAAATACTGTATGTTCTCCCTTATCTGCAATAACTAATAGAGCACATAAAATGTGATCTGTAGAAGTGAAATTGGCACTTTGAGAAGCAACAACTTGAACAGACCTTGTCTTGACTGTTGAGGAATATTTTTTAATAAATACTATTTGTTGAACTCTTAACATAGAGTTAAACATATGTGTATAATGTCAATTAAAAATAGATGTCAGTAAAAAATAAGAGTGGGAATAGTGAGGGAGGAGGAAGAAAGGTTGGAGTATGATTGGGAGGGTGGGTATGGTAGGAAGAATAATCATGTTCCTAAAGCAGTAAATATGAAGTATACAAAGTTTGTAACTGTAAAGCTGTATAGTTCTGCATACATTCCTATGAAACTACTTTGAAGGGTACAGTTGCCATGGGACCCCAAATCCCCTTAAGCGGGGTGGTAAAAATATCATCTTCAGTATTAAAGTGATCATGTGGATAGGATTAAGTGTCTGATAATAATAAATAGAATTCAAAAGGAGTGAATGCTCTGACATAGGAAGCAGTCTACACAGTAGTCTCGTAGAATGATAATTGCTTTAAATATCACTTTGACCTCAGAAACAGCCCTTAAGGCATTCTGGTTGGCTGAAAAGCACAGGAGAACATTTAAGGCATGGAAAGCCAAAATACTGTTGAAAAAAGATGTCTTAAAATTAAGGCTCTCGGTGCTTGAAACCCCAGTGGGAAGAAGTGGTTATCAAAGAAGGAGGGAGTTTTCCCTGAAGGGAGGAAAGAGCTTGTACTTTGCTTATGGCCTTGTCTAAACACTGATGGAGATTGTGGATTCAAAAGGCTCCCATAGCCTAGGCAGCTCATGTCAAGAACTTCAGGTGATCAGTGTTATCATACATAGGAGTGCTAATTGTCAAATTATCAAGAGTCACTGTGTACTAACTTCCCATGCAGGATCTCCATCCTCAAAGAGTTGTATTATAATTATGTCTAAGTGCTCACAAAAAATTTATCTTTCTAGGGTGCTTCTTTAAATTTAATTATGTTTCTAAAAAAATAAAGAAGTGAAATTGACTTCAAGATTCAATGAATTGAGCAGCCTTATCTCAACTTTTGAGGAACAGTTTTTGTTTGTATGTTTGTTTTTGTGCAAATTTTTGATTACCTAGTATATAGTTGGTCTTCTGTGTATAAAGTTAATCAAAATGGATCTTAGTGGAGAATGGGACTGGGAATGGGAGAGGGAGAAGGAGGAAGGGTGAGAGTGTTGGTGGGAGGGTGGGTGTGGTGGTAAGAATCTCTATATTCCTAAGGTTGTACTTATGAAATGCATGAAGTTTGTATTCCTTAGATAAAAGGTTTCTTTGGGGGGAAAATATCATCTTAATAAACAATGGTCAAGAAAAAAAAAATAGAAGATTGCTTCAGTTCTTCGGGATTTTTTGTTTCTCCACATAAAGTTTAGGAGTTTAGTATTGTTTTTTCTAGATCTGAGAACAACATCTTTGGAAGTTTAATTGAGATCATATCCAATCTGTAAATTTCTTTGGGTAAGTATGGGTATTTTGATTTTAATTCTTTCAATGATGTAAATGGAAAATTTTCACTTTTCTGTCTTCCAGTCCCTTAATTTTTGTAACTTTCATTGTGGAGACCTTTCACCTATGTGGTTAAATTTATCCCAAGGTATTTAAATTTTTGTAGCTATTTTGAATGGCACTGAACTTATAATTTTTTCTCAGCCATGGCAGTTTTAGTGTATACAAAGGACATGATTTTTGTATGTTGATTTTACATCTACAACTTTGCCTAGCTTGCTTATGAATTCTGATAGGCTCTTAGTGGAGTTTTTTGGTTTCCTATATATGTATATCATATATATATATATCATATATATGTGTATATAAATATAGGATATATTCTATATATCCTATATATACATAGGATATCTTATGTATATAGAATATATATATATATATATATAGGATCATGTCATAAGCAAACAAGGATACATGTATTTCCTCCTTTCCAATTTGTATGCCTTTGATTTCTTTTTCTAGCCTAATGCTTCTGGCTAGAATTTCAAGAACTGTGTTGAATAGTAATGATGAGAGTGGGCATCTTTGTTTGGTTTTGAATCTTAGAGGAATTGCTTCCAGCTTTTCGTCATTCAATATGTTGCTGGCTGTGGGTATTTCCTATATTACCTTGATTGTGTTGAGTTATGTTCCTTTTATGCACAATTAATTCAAAGTTTTTATCACAAAACTCACAAAACTTTTGTATTTTATCAGCTGCTTTTTCTGCATCTACTGAGATAATCGTTTGATTTTCATTCTTCAATTTCTTAGTGTGATGTTGCACATTTATTGATTTGCTTATGTTGAATCATCCCTGCATCTTTGGGATAAACCCCACTTGGTCCAGGTGGATTATCTTTTTTATATGTTGCTGGATTTCATTAGCTGGCATTATTATGGATATTGGTCTATAGTTCTCTTTCTATGTTGTGTCTTTTTCTGGTTTTGTAATTAAGATGATACTGGTCTCATAGAAGGAGCTTGGGAGGATTCTCTCCCTTTCACTGTTTTGAATAGTTTATAGAGAATTGGGATTAGTTCTTCTTTAAAAGTTTGGTAAAATTCAGCAATGAAGCCATCCAGTCCTGGACTTTTCTTTGTTGGGAGGTTCTTTATTCATGATTCAATCTCTGTTTTGGTTATTGGTCTATTCAGGTTTTCTATGTCTTCATGACTCAATTTTGGTAAACAGGCTGTGTCTAGAAATTTATCAGTTCCTTCAAGATTTCCAATTTTTTGGAATATGTTTGTAAATTCTAACATGCCTTTTCATCTCAGATATAATTAACCTGGATCTTCTCTTTTAGTTTTGTTTTTTTGTTTATTTTGTTGGTTTTTGGTTAGTTGGGCCAATGGTTTATCTAACATTTATTTAAAAAAAAAACAGCTCTTGATTTTACTGATCTTTTGTATGGATTTTTATTTCAATTGTGGTTATTTCTTTTCCAAATTTTATTATTTCTTTCCTCCTACTAATTTGGGATTTGGTTTGTGCATGTTTTCCTAGGTACTTGAGATGCATTGTTAGATCATTTATTCGATACCCTTCTAATTTATCACTGTTTATTGCTGAATATTTCAGTGAGATTCTGTTTGATAATATCATTGTATCTTGTACTTATATTTTGAAGCCACTAACAATGAGGTTTATTTCCCATTTTCTAATCCAGAGGGAGGGGTATGTTTGGGTATATATATGTATGTAACAATTATTGCATAATTTAACAGAAATATATCAATATTATGTTGCAAATATAGTTACAAAGATATATTGTAAAACAGGACTTGTAAGTCATGCTATGAATCCAGAAGATACTGAAAGTATATCATACCTATTAATCATCCCTATTTCCACTCATTTGTATTTCTAGACAATGGAAGGTTTGCATTCTTTGTTGATACCCCATATTTATGATATACGGATCATAACTATGTTCTCAATACTCATTTGTAGCTGAGAAAAAGACACCTTTCTTACTTTTAAAGAAGCTTATAATTTAACATATAAAGTCAAGTTGAACAAGATTGATCTGCACGTAAATGCAAAAAGACAAAGAGAAGAAATGATGAAAAATGAACACTTACAGCGTCAATCTGCTCTGTTTATGCTGTTGGGCCTCTTTGATCAAATGTCTTCATTGAAGAACTTCTGTTTTCCCATTTCTCTGTTTAACGTGGCTATTTTTTAAAGAAAATGTTAATAGAAAGTAATAATCATTACTAGGATCAGTTTAAAAATGACGGCTGATTACTTCTGAGTGCCGCGCATAGGGAATGACGCAGTGCATGTGCTACCCACAGCCAGTTTTCTTCAGTACTGTCTTCAAAGAGTAATCTGTGCAGTCACCACCAGGCAGTCAGAGTACTTGTAGTATGAAATGAGATGCATATGCCATAGCCAGCTTAAACTTAATTTACACTTTTGGAGAATGGCAAATATGTACATCTAGTGTTAGTGTTAATGTTAAAGTTAACATCATGGTGAGTGACTAACCTGTGGTGAGCATCCTTGTCTCAAGCCTCGGTCACACTACAGTTGCAGTATTCCACCCCATAGCATTGCCTCCAGGAGCCAGGGGTTGACCTTAGGGTAGAAATTTCCACCCCTACACCAGCCAGCTGGCAGAGGCTGCTCCTGTCCACTGCCTGCCTCTACATCCAGGATGTGGTTCTGCTCCCCTAGAGGCTGACGTTGTTCAGAAAGAATTCCCTGGCTGATATCACATATGATGATCACCAACTCCAGTACTTCTTTCTGCCCTTTTCCCAAAAGTACACAGCCTTGGTTTAAACCTTGTTGCAAACTATGCCCTGCTATAGAATTTCTATATCCATATTACATAGCAATGCTTTGAACATGAATCTACTGCCACTTGAAAAAGTGGAAGTTGGTAAGTTTCACTGTTACCATTGATCCTAAAAAAGGACATCATGTTAGATTTGCCTAAAGTATAGTAAGTATAAACTGAAACACAGAATCCCAAATGTGCATTTGATAAATTGCTGCCCTCTGTCATCAATAGACAGACACTGTGTTTTATGTGTCAGGTATTTTCTATAATTTATGTGTACATTGAAAGCAAGCTTGAAAGTAGGCATCATTATATTCATATTTCATTGGGAAAAAATGAAGATCAGCAATTGTTAAGAAACATGACAAGAGTGGCAAAGCCTATTCCATTCTGACCCTACCACTGTGCTTGCCTGTGCTTGGACTGCATTAGCTCTCCAGGTTAAGCAGCATCCATCCAGTTAGAGTTCATCCCTACCTTATACCAAGAGCCAAGTCATCTAGGTAACAAAAATCTGACAGCCTAGAGCCTTTTTATACATGAATTGATTTGATCTAAAATTGTGTTGAAATTTTTGTATCTATATCCATGAGGCACAAGGGTCTGCAGTTTTTTATTGTAGTACCTCTGCATGACTTTGATGTTAAAGTAACGCTAGCCCCATAAAATGAATTATAGTGAGTTTCCTTTTCTTCTATGTGCTAGAAGTGGCTGTGTAAAATTGGTACTATTTTCCCTTGTTTTGTAGACATTTCCGTTGAGATCCTCTGGGCCTGGAGATTTCTTTGAGCAAAGATCTTAAACTAAAATTCCATTTTTTTTAAAATGGATATAAAATTATTATGGTTATCTATTACTTATTTTCCTGACAGTCTTTCTGAGGTAAGATTTGTGTAATATAGCATTCATTGTATGTGCAAAATCCAATGAATTATAGAAAATTCACAGTTTTCCAACAGTCAATGCGATCCCATATTAGAAAATTTCTGGGGCTGGCATTGTGTCTCAGCGGGTTAAAGCTGAATGTATTTTCCATCTTTTCCATCTTTGTTGATTTGTCTTTTCTGGATATTTTACGTGACTTAAATAATAAAATAACTGGTCTGTGTGCCTAACTCCTTTAACAGAAAATCTACTGGAAGGTTTGTCCATGTTTCAGCATGCATCAGCATTCATTCCCTTTTATTCCCAAATATCATTCCCTTGCACAAATACACTGTATTTCATTTTTTCACTAACAAACTAAGGTACATTTGACCTATTTTAATTTAGAAATATCATGACTAATTCTGCCATGAACATTCATATAGAAATGTTTGTTTGCATAGAGGTTTTATTTTTTTGATAGATTCCTAGCATGAAACTTATCTTGACCTTAAAAATTTAAACTGTTTTCCATAGTGAATGTTCCATTTTACATTGCCACCAGCAAAGTGTGTAAGACCCAGTTTTTAAATATCTTGGTGAAATGTGTTATTTTCCATCTTTTGGTCATAGCCTCTGTAGTGGGTTGAAATAATATCTCATTGTGGTGTCAGTTTGCATTTCTCTAACAACTAATGATGTTTAACATCTCTTTATGCATATGCACTTGTTTATTCTCTCTGAAAAATGACTACTTAAATACTGAAAAATGACTACTTAAATACAGTAGACATATAATCTGGCAAATGTTTTGTGCCAGTCTGTGTTTGACTTTTAATTTTTTTGATGGTTGACTTTTAATGTAAACAATTTTTTAAAAATTAGAGAATTAACTTTATCATTTTCTCTGTTTTGGATTGTGCATTCCGGAAAAGATGCAGAAATTTTTGCTACACATAATATTATGAAGATACTCCTATGTTTTCTTCTAAAAGTTTTATTCTTTAGTTTCTTGTATTGAAGTCTATGATCTGTTTTGAACTGATCATAATGTATAGGAAAAAGTTAGGATCTAACTTTGTATCTTTATGCATGACTATCTACCTATGCTGATGACAATATTTGAGGTTTGCTCTTTCCCCATCAACTTACCTGTGATCATTGTCAGGAATTAATTATCTCAAAATGTGGAATTTTGGTTTTGGACTCTCAGGTTTGTTCCATCATTATACATCTACTCTTTTGTGTGCAGATCATAATCCTGAAAGACACGATCCTGAGTGCCATATCCTGAATGCTAAAACCCCAAAAGATGAAAACATTCAAATTCTAAAATCCCTAAATATCAAAACCTCAAAATCACAATCCTGAAGATTAAAACCCTGAATGATGACACCCTAAACACTGAAATCCCCAAATCACAACTCCTATTGAGATTAAAAAAAGAGCTATATGAAGAAAGGGTAGAAAGCCAAGTTCTAGGGAAGAGATTAGTGTGGTTTTTTTTCTGTAACAAGATAGACTTCACACGTAGTATCACACTTGTCTTAAAAAAAAAAAAAAGAAAAACAGTCTTTCCATTGGGCACAGTTCTACATTGGTGCAACAGTGAAAAAAGCACTTGGGACAATCATATCCTATGTCAGATTGTCTGGATTTGAGACTCCCCTCCACTTTCGATTCCAAATTCTTGTAATGCGTGCCCTGGGAGGCAACAGATGAGGGTTCAAGTTCTTGGATGCCTCCACCCACATGGGAGACCCAGATTGAGTTCCAGGCTCTTGGTTTCGACCTGGCCCAGGCCTGGTTCCTGCAAGCATTTGCAAAGTGAACCAGTAGACAGGAGATTGCTGTCTCTTACTATCTCTCGCTGTGTCTTTCTTTCAAATAAAATGAAAATAGGTAAATGTGAATTCAATTAAAATCCTTCATCAGAGAATAAAAAGTTTTTAGTGACTTTCTAAACCAAAGACACATAGTTATGTACAGTTCTTCCAGTGATACAAAGCATGTTAACTGGTGAAATATTTTTGGTTCAGGATTTAACTGTAGAAGAAAATAGACTTTTTACTTTTACCACTGAATATAATATAGAAAAACCAGTGCATGCTCCACTTTAGTCAATGGGTGCCCCTTCAAAACTATACCCATTGTCTTTTTGTAATCGAATATGACATTTCATGCCTTTGATAGATACAAAAATTCTAGAATTTACCAATGTATTTATGTGTTAATGTCTGGACATTATTCATTCATTTTTAAAGATTCATTTTATTTATTTTACAGGCAGAACAACAAAGAGAGAGAGGGAGAGACAAAAAGAAAGAGATCCTCTATCCACTGATCCACTCCCCATGTGGCCATAACTGCAGGAGCTGGGCCAGACAGAAGTCAGGAGACTAAAATTCCATTGGGGTCTCACATGTGGGTAGGAGATATTTAGCCATCTTATGCCACTTTCCCAGGAATGTCAGGAAGGAGATAGGTAGGAAGCAGAGTAGCCAGGACTTCAACTGGTGCAATATGGGGTGCATGGGTCAAAATCAGTGGCTTACCATACTGTGCCACAATGCCAGACCAAAAAGTTAGTAACTTTAAAAATACTTATCTGAAGATTTGGTAGATTTTGCAAAAGAAAATGGGTTTCAACTGAATCCACAAATCATAATGACAGTCTTGAAATTAAGTGACGTCAAGGCTTCCAAAAGTGAATTTCAAGGTGTTAACAATAAAGTTTTGTTTTTCCATTTAGCCCAATGCTTTTGGTGGAAAATTCAGATGAATGATTATCCAGGTGATAAGGCAACAATGAAAATGCAGTTTAATAAAACATCATTTGACTACATTGTAAGTCCTTTCAGCTGTTGAATTCCCAGGAGATTCTAGTGGGTTAAAGTTTCATTCGCCTGAAGAAGCCTGAAAAGCTACTGCCCAATTCAAAAATAATACTGCGCAAGGTGGGATACGAAGACACTTATATGATCATGTTGCTGTGTGATTACCAGTATTGTTTCTGACAAATGTGTGGTCTGTATAGGAGTGTGTGTACAATGGGTTTCTACATACTCAAGAAAACATGGAAACATGGTTCAGAAGATGAGGAAATTAAATAGAGAATGCTCATGTCACTATATATTGAATCATAGAAGATTTTCAAAAACAGAAGATCCAAAAACATGAATGTGAATACATCCCTCAAGAAAAGTCATGTTTTAAAAGAAAAAAAAAAGGCAGCCATTCTTTCCAGTGCAAAACTTCAGAAACAGTTAGGAATCCTGATAGTTAGCCAGTTTTTATACACTACATCCATGCACCTGCCATAACTGACACCTGTAATACATTTTCCCTATATCAGATTCTCCTTTTAGTTTAGCTTTTGTTTTTATTTGTTCATTTTTGTTCTTTTCTACTTTCTTTCTTTCACTGTTTTAAAGTTTTTATTTCTCAATACTTTAAATTGCCAGTGTTATTTACAACTTGATATGATGTTTGTTTCATCTTTACAATATTTCTATTAATGGAAGAATAAATTGTGAAAGGATATTTAGAGAATTCTAACTCATTTTAAACAGTTTTTGTAAACTTGATTCTGCAAAAGTCCATTGCAAAAACCTGGCCTTTCTGCATAAGCTTGGTGAGTACACATAAAACACTGAAATTTACTAAATAAATGAGGAAATATCCTTTTTGTACATCTGCATTTGTTAGGGATAAAATTTCTTGAGCTCTCAGTTGTTTGGGTAACTGCTTATGCAGTAGTCACTCATTGTAGTTTTTGTTAGATCTTATCAAGAGAGCTTTTCGGAGCTATAACTGTAGATGACTATCAACCTGAATGATATGTGTTTATATATTTCACCTTTAACCCTTTTCAATGAATATAATCTCTCTGTTCATAGCTGATATATTAGAGTACTTCAAAAAGTTTGTGGAAAATGATGTGAAAAGTCATGTTTATTTGGTGCAAAAAAACTTCAAAATCTATGTACAGTTCTTCAGTTCTTCATAAAATGTGTTTTCCATGAACTTTTTGTAGACTATTTTTTTGTTTTTGTTTTTGTTTTTGTTTGACAGGTAGAGTTACAGACAGTGAGAGAGAGAGAGAGACAGAGAGAAAGGTCTTCCTGGTCTCCCATATGGGTGTAGGGGCCCAAGCACCTGGGCCATCCTCCACTGCCCTGCTGGGCCACAGCAGAGAGCTGGACTGGAAGAGGAGCAACCAGGACTAGAACCTGGTGCCCATATACGATGTCGGCGCTGCAGGTGGAGGATTAGTCTACTGAGCCACAGCGCCAACCCTGTAGACTCTTTGAATACATGGACTTTTAAAATTTTATTTAAGGTACACATGTTTCATGTATTACATATATAAAATTTAGGAATACAGTGATACTTCTAACCATACCCTCTCTACCTTCTTCCTCCTCCCTCTCCTATTCCCACTCTTAATTTTTACAAAGATATATTTTCAGTTTACTTAGTGATCATAAGGTTAACCCTACACTAATCAAAGAGTTCAACAAATAGTATGAAGAAAAAAAAACACTGTTTCTTAATAGAAGAGACAAGAGCTATAAATAATCATCAAATCTCAAATGTCCATTTCACTCAATATATTATGTATTAGGTACTCTATTAGTTACCCCAGATCAGGGAATGCATATGAAGCTGTCATTCCTGATGAACTGACCCCTTAACCATTACATAATGCCCTTCTTTATCTCTTATCAGTTCGTGTGTTAAAGTCTATATTGTCTGATGCTAAGATGGCTACACCTACCATTTTCTGCTTTCCATTAGCACGCAATATCTTTTCCATCCTTTCGCTTTCCATATATATGTATCTTTGTTGGCGAGATGTGTTTCTAGCAGGCATCAAATAGATGGGTTTTGTTTTTTAATCCATTCAGCTAGCCTGTATCTTTTAATTAGAGAGTTGAGACCATTTACATTGAAGGTGACGATTAATAAAGTAGACTTGACCCTAACATTTTTCTGTAAATATTCCTATTGTTTGCTTTGGATTTCCTTTATGCTTTTACTGGGAGATTTTCTGACTTTACATTCCTTCATAGTGATGGTTGTGTTTCTGTGTGTAGCACACCCTTATACATCTTTGGTAAGGCTGGATGAATAGTGGCAAAATCTTTTAATTTCTGTTTGTTATAGAAGGTTTTTGTTTTACTTTTATTCATAAATATGAGTTTTGCAGCTTATAATATTCTAAGTTGACAGTTATTTTCTCTTAAGACTTAGATTATGTCTCTCCATTCACAGCTAGCTTGTAGAGTCTTTGATGAGAAGTCAGCTATGAGTCTAATAGGAGAACCTCTGAAAGTAATCTGGCATTTCTCTCGTGTACATTTTAGAATCTTTTCTTTATTTTTTACTGTTGAAAGTTTGACTATAATGTGTTGTGATGAAGATGTTTTCAGGTCATGTTTATTAGGAGTTCTATGTTCTTTTGTACTTGAATGTCCTTTTTCTTTCACCACATTGGGGAAATTTTTTTAATTATTTCACTAAATAGGCCTTCTAGTCCATTCTCTGTTTCCACACCTTCAAGAACTCCTAAGACTCTATCCTACCAGCCTATCTGTTCCTGAGAGAGTCAGACGTTCAGTGAGTCAGCTGTCCGTGGGTATTCCACCTCAGCAGCTTGCACTTCAGAGCATGTGGTACATTGGGAGGCTGGGGTGCCTCTGAGTCTTAGGAGGGCGCCCAGTCTCCTGTCAATCCTCCCAACAAGGCTCAACATCAGTGGGGACTGCAGATTCTTCCCTCTGCTAGAATCTCTGGATCAACATGTACAGAAAAGTCACTGGCTGAGTGTTGCCCCTCCCTGCCCTTGCCACCAGTACTGTTGAGAAAGTGGCATCCTGTCTGATCCAGTTGTACATGCACACAACGTCTTCTGCAGCTGCAGCCTATGCTGCGGCAAATGGTGCCCAACCTCTGTCAGCTGGGCACTGGGTACTTTTGTGGGGAGGATGCGGTGAAAGCAACCCTGCTGCTTCTATTGGCTCCGTAGATACCTTCTAGCCCCTAGGGCTCCAGGCTGGACTCACCACAGGTTGCTATAATCTGACCTCATCTCCATCTCCAAGCTGGCACCCTCTCTGGCTCTTTGCTGCTAGAGTCATGTGTTGTGTCCACGTTCATGCTGCATGTTGGCACCTCCCACTCAGGTCCACAGCATTCTCCTTCCTTCTGTAGAATTTCCACTGTGATTTTCTCTCTAATTCTGCCCCTGGCAGAGCACTTTATACACTTTTTTTTTTTTACTGTTTATCCCTAGCCTACATGGTCCATCGTTCCCTATTCCTCCATCTTGGAATCATCTCTCCCGTGTCTTCTGAATGCATGGCTTTCAAACACTTTCACTCAAATAAAATTTTTTCTCTAATTTTGTTTTCCCATGAAATGTTTGACACACTTTCATATTTGTGTATGAGTTAGTATAACTGAGCATTTATACTTGTAAAAATATGTACCTCATTGTCGTCAATTTTAGTGCATAAAATGGTCTATGATGTGTTCTGTCAGGTTTTAATGACTTTCAAATAAATCTCATTTAAAAATGTAAATAAATATATTGTAAAGAATTTTTAAAGGCACCACGCCTCAATAGGCTAATCCTCCACCTGCGGCGCCAGCACACTGGGTTCTAGTCCCGGTCGGGGCACCGGATTCTGTCCTGGTCACTCCTCTTCCTGTCCAGCTCTCTGCTGTGGCCCGGGAAGGCAGTGGAGGATGACCCAAGTGCTTGGGCCCTGCACCCGCATGGGAGACCAGGAGGAAACACCTGGCTCCTGGCTTCAGATCAGTGCGGTGCGCCGGCTGCAGCAGCCATTGAGGGGGTGAACCAACGGAAAAGGAAGACCTTTCTCTCTGTCTCTCTCTCTCTCACTGTCTAACTCTGCCTGTCAAAAAAAAAGAATTTAAGTTTTTTTTTTTTTTTGAGGATTCCAGTTTCAAGATTTTGAATTTTGGGATTTTGGTGTTCAGAGAATTTCATCATTCGGAATTTCTACATTTGGGATTGTGGTGTTTGGGATTGTGTCTTTTGAAATAATGGCTCAAACCATGTTTGACCATTTGAATTACTATAGTAATTAATACTACTTGTATTACTATAATGAAATAACGGAGGCAACTAATATAAATAAAACAAGGTTTATTAAGCTCATAGTTTTGTAGATATGATATCTAAATAGCATGATGGAAGCTTTGTCTCTGGCAAAGGCCCAAAGTAGACAGTGCAGTGCACAACAAGCCAGGAAAACACAGAGAGAGAGTGGGCCCAGATTCAGGCTTTTCTAACAATCCTCTCATAAGAAATATCCCCCAAGGGTGCACTCCTAGTGAGGACTTCCTACTATGTCCCACATCCTAATTACCTTCATTGGACTAAATTTCTATCCTCTTATTACTGTTAATTTATGACATTGGGCTTAAAATCTTTCATGAATTTAATGGCCAGATCATAGTCAAACTATTGTAAATGCCAAGCTTCCTTTATATTCATTAATTTTGCATTTCAATTTGACCTACTTTTGAGTTCATTGAGTCTTTTCTCAATTATTTTGAATCTAATAGTGAATCTTCTGAAAATATTCTTCATTGTGTTATACTTTTAGTTTTTATTCCTTGCATTTTCATTGGATTCTTTCTGACAGTTCCTACCTCTTTGCTAAAATTATGATCTGATTTTGTATCTTTTTTATATCAATAAAGTGGTATTTAAATCCCCATATGGTAGTTCCAATCCATGTGTCACATGTAAGTGTTGTACTTATAGTTTCTGTCTCTCTTCAAATTGACTTTGATCTTGCCTTTTTGTATGTTTTGTAATTATCTTCTTTTGATTCTCATGTTCTATATTGGACAGTAATACTGGGTATGTATATTTTATGCTTGGAAATGAGCATGCTTTTCCTTCTGCCAGGTCTTAGTGTGCAATTTCTTGTTAGCCTCTTGAGGAACCTAAATGAGTTCGAAGTTTTCTGTTGCTAAGACTACCATCAGCACACCAGCACAGCAACAAATTCTTCTATCGTTACTTTATGCTTGATTCCTTTCTTGGCTTTGGGCCATCCCTTTAGGCTTCTCCGCAGAGAGACGGTCTCCAACAAAACTCCAAGATGTTTTTACTGCTATTTTGGTCTCACTGTTTGTTAGCCTGAGAGCAAGTGGCAGAAGAAGGCAGCTTCCTCCGACATCCTTGTGAATCTGGCCCAAGAAGTATGGTTTCTGAGGCCAGTGTTGTGGCATAGTGGGTAAAGCTGCTGCTTGCCATGTCAACATCCCATGTGGGCACTGGTTCCTGTCCTGGATCCTCCCTGCTATGGCCTGGGAAAGCAGGGGAGGACAATCCAAGTGCTTGGGTCCCTGCTGTGCTCGTGGGAGACCTTGAAGAAGCTTCTGGCTCCTGCTTCAGCCTGGCCCCAGTGCTGGCTGTTGCGACTATCTGAGGAGTAAGCCAACAGACAGAGGATCTCTTGCTGTCTCTCTCTCTCTCTCTCTCTCTCTCTCTCTCTCTCTCTGTGATTCTTTCAAAAAATAAATCTTTAAAAAAAAAAGAAAAAGAAAAAAGTATGGTCTTCCTCAATGTTCCTTCCTCACCTCCAGATGTAATCCTGTCTTAGCACATCTTCCTACCTTTTCCTTTTTTTTTTTTTTTTTTTTTGACAGGCAGAGTGGATAGTGAGAGAGAGACAGAGAAAAAGGTCTTCCTTTGCCGTTGGTTCACCCTCCAATGGCCGCCACGGCTGGCGCGCTGTGGCCGGTGCACCGCGCTGATCCAATGGCAGGAGCCAGGTGCTTCTCCTGGTCTCCCATGGGGTGCAGGGCCCAAGCACTTGGGCCATCCTCCACTGCCTTCCAGGGCCCCACAGCAGAGAGCTGGCCTGGAAGAGGGGCAACCAGGAAAGAATCCAGCGTCCCGACCGGGACTAGAACCTGGTGTGCCGGCACCGCTAGGTGGAGGATTAGTCTACTGAGCCGCGGCGCTGGCCCCCTACCTTTTCCTAAGAGAACACCTTCTTTTCCTCTGCCCTGGGGCTGTAGCTTTGGTGCCCTTCCTATGCAGATTACAGTTTTTGCTCCTTAGGGGAGATGATTTTTGGTGGAGTCTGTTCTCCCTCCACCCGCAGTGAGATCCCACGCGGGCCCTCAGGTGGCTAATTACATCCTCAGGATCTCAGGTGGCTAATTACATCCTCAGCCAGTACCACCTTGGAGTGTTCTCAAGATTCCCCCTTATCCCTGCGTGTGCATTTTGTTGGAGGAAACGCCTCCAAGAAGTAAGAGCTCTCATAGTGTGCATCACACAGAAGTGTCACAAATTCTCAATATCCCTCACGTGGCCTTCAGCAATTTGTTATAGTACTGACTTGACCAGATTCTGTGGTGTTCAGTGGTATCTGTCCCAGATAAGTAAATACTGGATGTCTGCTTCTTGACTGGAAACTGCTCCTTTCATTTTCATGTTGTTGTTTATTCTACGTCTTTTTCATTCTAATGGGCTTAAAAACAGTTTAAGAACATTTCCAGGGGTCGGCGCTGTGGCACAGTGGACTAAGCCTCCACCTGTGGCGCCTGCATCCCCTACAGGTGCCTTAAAGTCCTGGCTGCTCCACTTTGATTCAGCTCTCTGCCATGTCCTGGGAAAGCAGTAGAAGTTGGTTCAAGTCCCTGGGCCCCTGCACCCACGTGGGAGACTCAGAAGAAGCTCCTGGATCCTGACTTTGGATAGCTCAGCTCCCACCATTGCGGCCATTTGGGGAGTGAACCAGCGGATGGAAGTCCTCTCTCTCTTCCTTTTCCTCTCTGTAACTCTGCCTTTCAAATAAATAAATAAATAAATAAAATCTTTAAAAAAAACATTTCCACATTTCCTCTTGTTACATGGGTTGGAATAATACTCTTTCAGCTCTCTACATCTTTACATTGAAACCAAAAGTGTCTCTTCCCTCTTAAACTTCAGATCTTCAGTTGATATAGTACTGGATATGACATATTAAGTGGAAAATTCTTTATAGTATCTGTCCCTAGAAGATAAAATATTTATTTGGTAAGTGACTTCTTCATTTACTTCATTCATCTTATGCCAAACATTACATTTTAAAAGAAGTATACATTTAATTAATGAAAATATAGACTACTTAGAATAAAAAAGAAATATTGCTGCTTAGTGAGCAAGACAGCATTGTTATATTTTCCAAATATATTTTATGACTACTTAGAAGCAGTGATTGTACCATCTCATGTGATTTAATAAATATAAACATTCAAGTAGTCTTCCCCCTCCCAGTTCTGGAGTGGATGTTGAGTTAACAGAAAAGCATGCTACTGTGACTATTCCAGAATTATGTTTTTAATTATGAAGGAGAAAACTGCAAAGGACTATTAAGTCCAGCCTCTATGTTCATCAAATTTAATCAAAACTTTCTAACTCTACTGGGTATTATTGCAAAATTAGACTGAAATTCTCCTGAGAAATATTTTTCTTGCAAGATTGCAAATATCAGTTTTGCTTTTTGCTTCATTTACTCTTCAGGCCAATCCAGAAATAGCAGATAATTCAGAAATTCTTTATTTTGTGAGGTTTTATAAGTCAATTTTCCCAGTCATATTTCTGTGGCTCATAATGAATAGTTATGAGCAGTCTTTGATAGATGTAATCACATGCATGCACACGTGTGCGTGTATGTGTGTGCACACACACACATGCACACACACTCATACACACATGGTTAGATGGGCATGGCCAGGTAAGCCAAGTGGGGACTAGGGTCCTAAAGTCCAAAACCCTGCATCAATGAGATTGGTTTGATGTTAGTTCTAATCTTCTTTCGAAACACAAATCTTGTGTCTTTTTCTAAACGTTTTGGCCAAAGTCCCTACCCCAAGTTAGACAAAGAGCATCAGGTGTCCCTTTCAGCTACTGTGGCACTAGGGCAGGTCTCCACATTAAACAAAAACGCTTGCCATGGTGATTGCTATGTTAGGCGAGGGGTGGAAAGACAAGTGTACAATGGAAAATTTACTACTTTCATGCCATATTTCTCTGGGCTTCATCTATATCTTGGGTTAAGTTCTTCAGGGGTAAGAAATAGTTGTAACTTACCCTCATTGTGAAAGCAAATCCCTTGTTAGAGGAGTTCTCCCCTGACTCTCAATGTCTTGCTGGTAGGGTTCTAGATTTCCGTATGTGACTATTATTTTCTTCAGTTAATCAGACTCTTGAGGTGCTAGCAGGCATTAAAGACTAAACATAGGAGGGTTTAGTCTGTTTCTTGGAAGATGAACTTTTACCCCAACATCTTCATCACTTCTGTGTTGTGACTGCCCTTTATGAAATAGCCTAGTGTCACTTGTAATTGCTATTTTCAGCAATAACTGTTAGCCTGCCTGTATCCTCAATTCATTCTACACTCAGCAGCCAGAGTGATTTATTTCCTTAGTAAAGAGTAGTCTGGCCATGAGGTACTTGCAGGCAGATCTCTCCAATCTTTCTTCTGCCCCTTCCTAGTTGTGTGATCTTGAGCAAATGATTCAATTCCATTTGGCTTGGTTCATTCTATAAATTGGGGCTAAGAGTTCCTGTCCCATACACTGCTTATGAAAATTAAACACAAAATGTTTAGAATACAGTTAGGCTTGTTTCAAATTCACAAGAAATAGTAGCTGCTGATGCTATGAAGGCCATTATTACTATTGATGCTATTCCACTAAAAATCCCTCAATAACATCCCCTTGTGTTTAAAATTGAATCAAACTCCTACCAAGCACTCTGAGGCCCTGCAGGTCCTCTTTTGCCTCCCCTCTAATCATACATCTCACTTGCATGCTGGACACAGAACTGCAGACCCGCTGTGCTAGTCAGTAGATAACTGTCCTTCTGCCCCACACTGTCTCTGTGGTGCTGACCTGGGCCTGCAGATTCCCCAGTGCTGCACTTCACCTCAGCCATAGCACGTGGCACTCCAGAAGCAACCTCACGGCACCTGGCAGTGTCCCTAGCAGCAACATCACCAGCAGGGCTGTCCTCAGAGGGCCTCAGCTCTGTCTCCTTCCCTCCTCTTGGCTCTCTCCAACCTTCTTTCTGTCATCCGGGCCACTTACTGCATTCCACAACCCCTATGTAACCTATTCCTCAGGTAATTGTCTCTGACCTGTTTTCCAGATGGCACCTTTGCTTACACCATCTCCTGACCTAGAGCATCTTCTCCACTCACCCACCCCCCTCACTCCTCTACCCCTTAACTGACTGGTGCTATGTCTTCCTTCAAGTCTCCACTTAAACTGCCGCCTTGGCCTCACTACCAGAGAGACTCTCACCTCGCTTTGTAAATGCATCATTCAACTCCTTTCATTCTGTGTATTTCTCCCAATCTGTAATTAATATTTGGATTTTGTTATGAGCTGAGCAAGCATGTTTACCTTCCACCTCAGTATGCCCATTTCTAATGCAATGCCTGGAACACTGTAGGTAATTACTAGATATGTCTCCATTGAGGGAATGCATTTCTGCTACCTGGTGACTCTTGGAGCAAGACCCTTATTCCTAAGACTTGACTTTTCATGGTCTGTGCTGACAAGCACAGAACAAAGTGTACTGCTTTGTTTTGAAGAAGTTACTTCCTCTGGGTGATTGAAATACAACTTTTTTTGGTCACCACATATTAAGAATAGACCTTTCAGAATTACATAGCATCATTAAAATGATCCTTTTAGGGAATAAAGAGAGATTATTTTCTTCCTTCTGCTCATTCTAAAATGGGATTAATATCAGTAAAGCAGTTAACCTCCTAGATTGTATCAATCAGTTTTGACAAGCATAGCCACTGGGGTTCAGAAGAAACTGCATTACACCGAATCTTGTTTCTTGTCTTGGTCCTGCAGTAATGTGGGTGTCTCTGTGAGCAGCCAGGAGTCAGAGAGGGATGGTTTAATCAGTTACCTTCTGTTCAGTTGAATGCACTACAGCGCTTTTGAGCATTTTCTGTTTTGCAATCCAGAGTATTTCCTTTTGTAATATTCCCCTTCATTATGAAGTCCTGCTTCATAGGTCACAATTCTTTTTCATGTTGCAATGATATTTATTTCTTGTTAGGCTATTTATGTATCCTATTTGGTAGGCAACCTGCTCTGAGAGACAAATAGATAAGAAATATTTCAGAACTAAAGAGAAGTGTAGAAGAGACCACATTAAGAACAGATTTTCATAGGAATATTCTCACAAATGCAGGAATTGCTGTGACCAGCCCAAGGCACACTCATGGTCGTGCTGTTATCCACTAAGACAGAGAAAGTCAGCCTCTTTTTCCTTCTGAGGCTGGCGTCTTCATCTGCTTTTATTGGTGGATTTTTCTTCTAAAACCTTTTCACAGCTGCTTTCTTGTTCTCTGCGTTTTCTTCCTAAGATACCTCAACAAATCTCTTTTGTACGATGGCTCATATGGCCTTCAAATGTAAACATCTGCCAGACATGTATCTCAGATTCTATGTGGGGTGTCTTCCTTCCAAGCTACCCCCGGCGCTGGTCCTCGCAGTGCTTCTGAAGAGGCGGCACATTCATGGCCCGAGCCGAGATGCGAATCCTGCCACTGCCACACATCCCTGACCCCACAGGCTGCCATTCCCACTCAGCACCTGCTGCTTCTACTCTGCTTTATGTGAGAAGGGTCATCAAACATTTCCATGGAAAGAATGAGATTCTGTTGTTTGCCACAACATGGAGCAGCCTGGAGGACATCCTGTTCTGTGAGATAAGCCAGGCACAGTAAGACAGATACTTCATGTCTCCCATGTGGAAGCTGAAAGAGGCATCTCACTGAAGTGGAGAATAGAACATTGGTTACCAGAGATGGAAAGTGAGTGGGGGAGGGGAGAGAGAGGGACTGTTTTATAGGACACAAAATTACAGTGAGAAAAGAGGCACAGTGCTGTGTGGCACAGTAGGGAAACCATGGGTAACAGTAATTTACCTTATGTGTCAAAAGAGCTAGAAAAGAAGATTTTGAATGTTCCCAATACACATAAATGATAACTATTTGAGGTAATTAGGCTAATTTTAACATTACACGGCACACATATGTGGAAATGTCGCACAGGACAATACAAACACACAATGATTAGATACAGATTTTTTAAAAAGTTAGGAAAACATTTCCAGATTTCTGCTTTCTGGACCCTTACCTGGTCACTTTGAGATAAGGATGGCAGGGCATAGAAGACCCCCAGGACTGCATGCACCATGATGAGTGACAATACCTGGAGAGGGTGGCTGCTCTGTCACTCAGCCTGAGAAACTGAGCCCGGGCTCTCCTAAATGGATCGCATTCACCAGAACCAAATATTTGCTGTTTTGATCAACTAGATTTAGAATTTTTTTATTACATCAATACACAATAGCTCATCCTTGATGATTCTGTTATTTCAATGATATGTACCTCTTGTAAAAAATATGCCTAAACACAGAGCAGCTTCCTACATATTTTAAACCACAAATATGGTTATTTATCCAGGAGTTGCTCAAAAATTATATACTTTAAATTGAAATAGAATCAATAAAGCAATGTGTAAAAGTAAAGAAAAATGTATGCATTTATAGGCAGGTAGAAAATTTTCCTTTATTAGTGTTTGAAACGAAATACACAGTATGGATATACTGGTGTTTTTTGGGCAATGTTCAAGATATAGCTATGTAAATACTAGATTGAATACATTTTCACACACAAAAATACATTTGCTGATTTTACATAAAGAAAAGCTTTATTTTCCTGACACAGCTATTTCTCAGAACCATATAAAGTGTTTGCTTTACTGTATTTTAAATAATGGTTTGTTCTTTTAAAAAAAGGGAGTTATCACTTATTAAAAGCTCTTACTAGTTCAGCATTAAATTAGTGGAGGCAAATTTTGAAAATGATAGTATCTATGAAGTGAAAATAATTTTCAACCCAAGACACAGAGATTCTGTTTGGGGTGAGTTGATGTATCTCTCGTCCTGAAGGCATGGAAGTTCAACCTCATCATCTAGTTGAACAAGGAATGACTGAAATCCTAGGTGAGGTATGGCCCATACACAAGTTGGACTGAAGTACACAGACTTGATGTCTTATTGCAATGAGCACCCCCTTGATGAGAATTCTTCAAGACAGGCACATGGAGCCAGTGCTGTGGTATAGTGGGTAAAGCCACCACCTGGAATGCTGGCCATCCCTTATAGGTGCTGGTTCGAGTTCTGGCTGCTCCACTTGCAATATTTCTCTCTGCTATGGCCTGGGAAAGCAGTGGAAGATGGCCAAAGTCTTTGGGCCCCTGAACCCACATGGGAGACCAGGAAGAAGCTCAGGGCTCCTGGTTTCAGACTGGCGCAGCTCTGGCAGTTGTGGCCAATTGGGGAGTGAACCACCAGATGAAAGACCTCTCTCTCAATATCTCTCTCTCTCTCTCTCTCTCTCTCTCTCTCTCTGCCTCTCCTCTCTGTGTTTAACTCTGCTTTTTGAATGAATGGATAAATAATTAAATAAATAAAAATAAACAGGCCCTGTGGAAATTTCTGTACAGCAAGAGAGGGTGCCTATCAAGTTGTTGATTCTCTTGAATTATGTTTTGTGCACACCTTCCATTCTGTGCAATCCCAATGTCAAGGCAGTGAAAATGTACATCATGAATCACACTGAGACACAGAGTGAGAATCAGGAATAAAGTATAAGATCAAGGGTCTGCAAGTGAATAGAAAGTAGGCTTCTCCAGTTAGCTCTTGTAGCTCCTTTTGTCTCCTGATAACCTTCCAGTGGAAGCCCAAGCAGCTCACAAGAAAATGATTATTTTATTGTGCAACTGAGTGACAATTTGAAAACGAGGGCTCATATTTATAATATCACCCTATACCTTCCTAAGTGTAAAATAAGAGAGGAACTATAAACAACTCTAAATGAAGCAAAGGATCATAAAAAGCTGAGCTCTTCTGATATCACATTACTCCAGGTTTTCTTTTGATTAAGAAACTGCAAGTAGCCTTTTTCCAGAAATAACATTCCATAGGAAAGGAGGAGTATCCCTGGAGTAATGTAGGCATCACCCTGTAATCACAGTTGTTGTTATCACCTCTGGAGATCGATGGCTATGTTTTATTCGATTGTTCATATTCTCCCTTGATCTACTTATCTCAAGACTCATAGCACATGCTTGTGCAGAGGCACCTCTGTGCCTTATCAGATGAAGTCTCTGTCAACTATTTTGACAAATTCTGGGACTACTGGAGTCTAAATGTGCTGATTTCTGCTCAGATATTACAACTTTGCATCTAGATTAAATGAATATGTTTTAGGGTTTGTTTTGTGTTTTAACTCGTCCAGTGGGAAGAAAGCATTGCAAAGTAAAATCTTTTTTTTCAATTTTTTTATTTAGTAAATATAAATTTCCAAAGTACAGTTTATGGGTTACATTGGCTCCCCCCCGCCCATAATTTCCTTCCCACTCGCACCCCTCCCATCTCCCGCTCCCTCTCCCATTACATTCACATCAAGATTCATTTTCAATTATCTTTATATACAGAAGATCGATTTAGTATATATTAAGTAAAGATTTCATCAGTTTGCACCCACACAGAAACACAAAGTGTAAAAATACTGTTTCAGTACTAGTTATAGCATTACGTGAAATTGGACAAGATCGAAGTCGGCAAACTCAAATGGCTTCCATAGCCTTGGCAACGCATGACTAGAGCCTAGGGAGATTACTGACGCCATAAACAAGCGTGTCAAATTGTTAAGTCAACAACAGGAGTCACTGTGTACTTACTTTTCATGTGGGATCTGTCCTTAATGTGTTGTCCAATGTGAAGCAAACTAAAATCTTAATAGGACATATTGCAATTTTTAATGGACACTACATTGAAAAGTGTGTTTATAACATTTATTCACCTTGATTCAAAGTTCATCTTTTTATACCTAGAGCAGTAAAGGAAATGTGTCACCCAATTCCTAAACTAATGATCCTTATTATAATGAGAGGAAAATATAGATTAGGACATATTTTCCAGATTCAATTATTATATATAGCAAATTGATAGAACTCATTGCTTAAAGCATGTGTGGTAATTTTGCAGATTTATATGGGTTTATACATTATAACTTAAGTAGGTTTGTTTAAGGTGAAGCCTTAAATTGGCCATGAATACATTTAGACCTTAGACAACATAGAACTTGTTCAAGCAACAAGAAAGACAAGATGCATATGAATTCTTTTTCATCTGCTTAACTAAGGGAAAAATCTTGAACATTATTATGTTATTCACCAGATGTTCTATTTTATACTTTCCAAATTACTTAATTTTATCCTTCCACCAACCATTTTCTCTATCTAATGGGACTGTCTCTTTGCTTTTCAGTGAGAGGACTCATGAAAAGGAAGGGCAGAGCTTAGTTTAGGATCACGGTCATGGACATGTATCTCTCAGGTTAGGGCTCCATTGCACCCTTCCTCTGTGCCTCTGTGCTGAGGCACAGTTGATGTTTCCCACATCTCTTCATCGGATTTCTTATCATTTTTCTCAATAATGGGTAAATTCAGTTTTATTTTCTTTCACAAAGAGCTCTTGGAAGACAGCAAGTAGGGAATGCTCACCCTTGAAGCCTTATGTTCCAGCACTGGGTGTAGAGCTGAGCACTTGCATATATTTCCTAATTGGTGGGATCTTCTAGACTAAAAGACAGTATCAATGTTTACAGGCTTGTAAACTGTGTACATTGATAAATCTGACAAGGAAATAGGGAATTAACATTGGACTTCCAACTATCTAGTTTGACAAGTAATTATTTTTTTAAAAAATTCCACTTTCCATCATAATAATAATTAGTCACATGGGCAGAGAATAATTTTAGAATTTTAGGAAGCACTTTGTATTTTCTTTGTAGTCTCCTTGGTTTTCTATTGGTTTTTGAACAAAGTGAATATGTTTTCAGTTTTTGTTGTTGACAGACAACATAACATGACTTAAAACAACACAAATTTACTACCTTATAGCTATGGAAACAGGCATGGTATCCCTGGGTTAAAATCAAGGATCAGTTAAGGTCAAGGCAAGTAATCCTTTTCTTTTTTCTAACCTCCCTCACTCCTTGGCTCTGGGCTCTTTCCCTTGTCTACAAAGCCACCAACATCGTGTTGTTCTGACTCCTTTTGTTGTCACACCTCTCTGACCAGGCAGAAAAAGTTCTCTGTAACTGGGCTGGGGCTCCTCTGATCACCTCCCCATCTCAAGACCCCAAACATAATCACATATACAATGTCCCTTTTGCCCTACAGGGAGCTTGGTTACAAGCTCCTGGGATTAGAACTTGGACAACTGCCTCAGAGAGCATTCTTCTACTGACTGCAACTTTCATAACTAAGATTTCTACTGGCTGAAATGCCTGGATTACATTATCCATGAGCGGAAAATGATCGATGGATGAGGTCTGAAGAGTAAGGGAAGGAGAAGCCGAGTAACAGACAATCTTGATTACTGATTTCTTCTGAAAACATTGTCCAGTGCTCTGATATCCTGATAAATGGTCTGGTTTGTTTGTGGAGCTGGACCATTACACAGGATTAGAATTCACACCAACCTCTCATGAAGTCTATTTTTGTAGCACAGGTCCACCAGTGACACTATATTTGTGGCAAAAACAGAAGGAGTTGAAGACAAAAGTGTGTTTCCTTGGAGTGTCTGTGCACCATGTCATCCAGAACAGTGTTGCGTGTAGGGGAACACATTTGCATAGGTTTGCAGTTCGTACCATGATTACCAGATGCGTCATCCCTAACCACACCAGCATTAACGTCCCTGTGGCTGGAGAGGCCCTGAATCATAGTTTCAAGCTTTGTATTAGTTCTTCATTGATTTAAAATTCCTTTCTTCCTTTCTGATACATGTTCTTCCCTTCAACTGTTATGCTACAACGAGTACAGTATTTTCTGATCTTCCTTAATTATAAAATAGTGTTTGCAAGATTTAGAAACTTTTCAAGAGTAGCTGTCATACAGAAAACGTGTCATTCATGCATACTTTCCACTGAAATGCAATTGTGTGCATTTTGAGATTTATGCTTCTATAGAAATCATCACATTTTATATTACATTGCACAATGGCATTTTTTAAAAAAAATCTTATTCCATTTGTGTTATGAAAAGGTACTGAATGTCCTGTATAAGGTCATGGGTTTTTTTTTTATTTCAAATTGCAGCTTTGCAAAGATTTAGTTGCATATTTGTAACCACTGGTGACATAGTGCCAAGTGCTGAAACAATTATTCAGTGAATTCTTTGCATGACACTTCAGGGAAACAGTGAAATTGCTGAAGCTGGGTTCTATTTTAAGATCTTTGGCTGATGACTGCTAGGACTTTCTAAAGGAGCACTGCACCATTAGAAAAAGAGTCAAAAGGAGGAAAAGCAAAGCAAATGTGATTAGAAATAAAGAAAAATTAATATAGAATATAATATACACTGTACTCAAATATTAAATGTATGGTTGAAATTATTCTAATTTTAGAATAAATGTTCCATTTTTATTTAATAAGTTAATATTTGACTCTTAAAAATTTATCTGTTGTAATGTAAGAAAAACACAAGTCCATTATTCTTTATTCTTTGTAAAACCTATTGAAATCTTACTCCGTTTTATCAGAACTTAAAAACAAAACAAGACATTTTAGCCACTTTTAACAAATGAAAGCACTTAAGGGAATAAATTTAAATGTCCGTCAAGGTTTTCACAGTTAGTAGTACTAACAAGAATTATAGTCTTCTCTTTTATTTATGATCTTTATACTGTAGGATGTGCTACCATTAACAGAAACATTCTCTTTGTTAGCCAATAAACTATGTTTATAATAATGACTTAACTTCCCATAATAAAAATTAGTGGCAAATACAAACTCAGTATTCACCTGTCTAAATAGTGTCTTGCTTGTGTATCTATGTAAGAAGTATCTAAAGGAACATTAGAGCACACCAGATTTGGGCAAGATTTTTTTAAAAAGACAAGCATATCTTCTGTGTTGGGTCCAGTAACTTCTAATATGTTGAGAAGAAAGTCTTTAGCAAAATCACATGATTAATGTCTCCAAAAGGGAAACTAACCCAGGGAAAATCAGCTCAAAATGATTTAACAACATAATTTTATTGAGGTATAAATGGCACATAGGAAATATCACATAGGTTTTACATTTGTTCAAGTGGTATATAGGAATTAAAATTCTTTGTTTCTTTGTAAACATTTGATATTATCTGACATTGATTCAAGTTATCCTAGTTAGAGTGAAACCATACCCCTTTGTGGCATTGATTTGTGCTTGCCTGATAACTAGTGATGAAGAGCATCTTTGTATATGTTTATTGGCCATTTTCATGTCTTCTTTGGAGAAATGTCCATCAAATTTTTGCCTATTTTTTTAAATTGGAATCCCTTTTTATTGTTGGAGTGTAAGAATTCTATTTAGACCAGTACCTTATAAGATACAATTTAAAAATACTTTCTTCCATGTTAAGAATTCTATCTTCACTTTCTGGTATCCTTTGATGCACAAAGGTTTTCAATTCTGAAGCAATCCTCTTTGTTTTCCTTTCATTCTTGTGATTTTGGTGCTATAACTAAGAACCTATTCCCAAATCTAAGGTCACAAAGATTTACCCCTATGTTTTCATTTGAGTATTTTGCCACTTTAGGTCTTATATTTTGGCCATGGATCCATTTGAGTTAATGTTTGAATGTGTGTGAGATAAGTGTCCAACTTAAAGTTGAATGTGATTTTGCAAGTGATTATCCAGTTTTCCCCACATCATTTGTTAGAAGCTTATTCATTCCCCATTAGATGGTCTTGGCACCCTTGTTGAAAATCAGGTGACCATAGATAGATAGGTAGCTTCAAATGCTGTAATCAAGGAAAGCAAAGTACAACAGAATCAAAGCACTAGGAAATCTTTAAAGGTTTGATTTGCAATTTATTTCACATCTGAAACAAAGTTTCTGCTGGATTCATATCAAGCAGGCAGTCATTCAGTATGTATTATACCTTATCTATGCCATTCCCATGACAGGCACTTGAACAATGCTGATAAACTGCTCAGTTATATGGAATATTTAACTGTGGAAGTTTGCTGAAATTAGTATTGACTGATAGGCACTGAATCTGCCTGCAAACTTTTCTCTAAGGATGATATTGAGCCATAACTAAAGTGGCCATTGAGGATTGTTTGACAGGTTCATACTCCATCACAACAAGCCATTTCAGGTATATTTGATATCAGATTGTAGTGAATCCAGCTGGGAGGAAAAGGGGTACCCCTGATTAACTTTGAACTAAATGAGATAGGAGTCTATGTCCCCCTTACACAAATGTAATTGGGGTTGACAGTCCTGGAATAATGTAGCCATCACATGTGCAGAGTCCTTCTAGCTCACTGCTCCACCATCCCTAGGGAAAGCTATCATCTATAATGCTGCAAAATGGTGACTCACACTCCAGAAATCGCATCTGTATTCCAGACAAAGAGTGAGGAAGTGAGCAGAGAGTGTTCATTGCATGTCTTTAGGGGATTTCCACAGTTTGGTTGGATTGATTATGAATTCAATGGAAACTTTGTTCCAGATTTGAAATAAAATGGAAAGAAAGAACATTTTAATAAAAAGCTTTGTAAATAAAATTTTCCCAAGTGCTATGTTTTTAGTTTTGTTTTGTTCGATTTATTTAAGCCACTTTCTCATACATCTCAATCACTGAAATTTAATCGCATAGCTACATACTGTTTTGAAGCTGTAGATTTGAAATTTAACAGCAGAGTAAATAAAAGATGAACAAACAGAATTTGATTTACCTCAATTGTGTCATTCTCTATGACCACTTCAAGGTTTTGTGCTTGAAACTAACAAATTTTACTTATAATCAATTTTAAGCCATTTGTGAAATAACTTATGGAATGCAAATAATTCAAAATCTATTATTTTATATTATTACTTTCATTTATTCTTTTTAAAAATTTTTTTCATCTTTTTAAAATTTTTTATTTGACAGGTAGAGTTATAGACAGTGAGAGAGAGAGACAGAAAGAAAGGTCTTCCTTCCGTTGGTTCATTCCCCAAATGGCCGCTACAGCCAACACTGCGCTGATCTGAAGCCAGGAGCCAGGTGCTTCTTCCTTTTCTCCCATGTGGGTACAGAGGCCCAAGCACTTGGGCCATCCTCCACTGTACTCCCGGGCCACAGCAGAGAGCTGGACTAGAAGAGGAGCAGCCGGGATTAGAACCCGGTGCCCATATGGGATGCCATCGCCACAGGCAGAGGATTAACCAAGTGAGCCATGGTGCCCGCCCCAAACTTTTATTTATTCTTAAACTCTAATGTGATTTTTAAAAGATTTATTTATTTATTTGCAAGTCATAGTTACACAGAGAGAGGAGAGGCAGAGAGAGAGAGAGAAAGGTCTTACATCCACTGGTTCACTCTCCAATTGGCCGCAACAGCTGGAGCTGCACAGATCCGAAGCCAGGAGCCAGAAGCTTCTTCCATGTCTCCCACTCGGGTACAGGAGCCCAATGACTTGGGCCATCTTTTACTACTTTCCCAGGCCATAGCATAGAGCTGGATTGGAAGTGGAGCAGCCGCGTCTCGGACCGGTGCCCATATGGGATGTCAGCACTTCAGGCGTTAACCCACTGCGCCACAGTGCCGGCCCCCTCTAATTTTTTTTCTTTTTTTTTTTTTTTTTTTTTTTTTATGATTGTCATACTGAATGAGATGTTCTTTTGTCCAAAAATACATTAATGTGATTCAGGTATATTTTAATGATATATTTTTATTTATCAATATCATATGTATCAGGTTCAATAATAGAACATCTTTACCATCTGCATTTCCTTTCTGATCATTATTATTAGGTATCTCATTTTGTGATTGCCGTAGACTAAATAGTGTGTCACACATTGAAACCCTCACCCCAGTGGTGATGGTAATAGGAAGTAGGACCCTTGGAACATGATTAGATGATGAGAGTGAAGCTTTTTTATATGAAATCAGTGTCTTTATGAAAGGTGCTCCAGTGAGCTCTCTTGCCCCTTCCCCCGTGTAAAGACGCAATGAGAAGGTAATGTCTGTGAGTCTGAGAGCGAGCTCTCATCAAACACAGGATCTTCTAGGCTCCAATCTGTGGGAAGTATTTTTTTGTTTTTTAGAAGCCCCCTAGTCTATGGTATTTCCGTTATAGTACTGCAAACTACCTAAGACCATGGTTACTACTAAAAATAACTTTTCAATCAAAACTTGGTTAGAAAATGAGTGTTAATGAGAAAATAAAATTTATTTTTCCAGGTATGCCACTGGGCAACCAGCATGCTCTGTTATCATTGAGGCCAAACAAGCTAATTCTGAAAATGATAGAAAAGAAGTCATCTAAAAATGGAAGCTTAGGAGAAATTTCACAATTCCTTCCCCCAGATAATTCATTAGAAAGGGACTAGTGATGCTTCAAAAATGGCAGGAGACAGCTACAGGGTAGGGCTCATTCACGTGCACCACACTCTGGATATGTGGACACTGGGTGGAGCCTGGTGAGGACAGTGGACAGAACAATGAGTGCCATTTTTATTTTGCATTAGAAAATCTCAATTGTGACATCTTCCCTAAAGAATAATGAGATGAGGAGTGTGACTTACATGAAGAAGGGTTTCTGTGGTCTCCCTATTCACCCACAAACCTTGCTTGGCCATTTGTGGAAACGTAAGGGAGTTTCTTTCAAATGTTATTAGAAATGAATATAGAAATTTTCAAAAGCCTGATCTCTCTGAGTTTCTCCATTCCCACAGGGCAAGTTAATTAGAATCTAACGAACAATTCATTGCATTCTCCACATGATAAAGGTAGAATAGTTCAAGTGGTCTTTTTACAGAGATCAACATGGTCATGTCAGAAGAATTAGAAGAACAAAGTTTGTTCATGCCAAAAATCAAAACAAAACAGAATTGCATTAACCTATATTCATTTAAAATTTCTACATTAGAAAGATTCTACGTTAGAAAGATTTTTGTTTCAGAAGCTGGCTTTAAAGTTGGAAAATACCTATATAGCTATGTTTTGTATTCCTTACCAATTAGTCTTTTTTCTTTTCTTTAATGACTTAACCCTGGAATTTGGGGGCCATCTTGTACAATTCCAGACAATTGTGAAAAAAGATCACTAGAAAAGAGACTTTAACACTGGATCTTTTTCACATAGGCGTAGCCCTCACCACCCTTAAAGTTTCTTGATATCCCACCTTGTTGATTCCTCCTGATGTCACCAGGGCTGTTATTTTCTCCAGAGTAATGTGATTAATCTGTTATTATATGATGTCAATAATTAGGATATTCATAGAACATCCGGACAGAGAGACAAGTCCAGCACATAAATAGTACAGTAGAGTTCTATGATAATCGAAGTTAATCAGGATCAACAACAATCAGAGAGGGGCAAATCTGAGCATAAAAATAAAAAATTATCCACATTTTCTTAGGAATGCAAATTGGTACCACATTTCTTAGTTTTTTCCAAATCCATAAAAATTACAGTCACCTACAATCTAGCATTCCCACATCTAGAAATCTATCCAAAATACACACTAGTAAAATCATGAAAAGTCTTCTGAATACAGCACCATTATTTAAGACTGAGAACGAAATGTACACAAAAAGGAGTACCATAGTTTATTGTAGGATTAAAATGAACCTTCTTTATCCTCCTGTTAAAAAAGATATCTGGGCCGGCACCGCAGCTCACTAGGCTAATCCTCCACCTTGCGGCACTGGCACACCGGGTTCTAGCCCCTGTCGGGGCGCCGGATTCTGTCCCGGTTGCCCCTCTTCCAGGCCAGCTCTCTGCTGTGGCCAGGGAGTGCAGTGGAGGATGGCCCAAGTCCTTGGGCCCTGCAGCCCATGGGAAACCAGGATAAATACCTGGCTCTTGCCATTGGATCAGCGCAGTGCGCTGGCCATAGGGCGCCGGCCGCGGCAGCCATTGGAGGGTGAACCAACAGCAAAGGAAGACCTTTCTCTCTCTCTCACTGTCCACTCTGCCTGTCAAAAAAAAAAAAAAAAAAGAAAGAAAGAAAGAAAGAAAAAGAAAAAAAGATATCTGCATCTTACTCTCTGTAGGTGTTACTTCAAATTAACAAAAGTCTTTGAAGATTAGTTAAATCAAGGATATTGTAATTGGCCCTTATAAATGCAACCTTGTCAGAGGTCAAGTAATATTTGATACACAGAGAAGAAGGCCATGTGCAGGTGGAAGAAAAAGGAATTGAAGATGCTGGCCTTGAAGACTGGGGTGCCTATAAATTGAAAGCAACATGAAATAAATTAATAAAATTTACTATTTTATAACACAATATAAAAGAACTTCAAAATACCATCATCTGATTGTATTTTATATGGGAATATTTTCAAAGACAAAAGAAGAAGAAAAGGAGAGTAACCATCATTGGTGCACAGTGGGTTAAGCAGCGATGCTAGCATGCCATAATCAGAGTGCTGGTTCCAGTTCTGACTACTCTGCTTCTAATGCAGCTACTTATAATGTACCTATGAAGAAGCGAAGATGGGCCAATTGCTTGGACCCCTACTACCCGTGTGGGAGACAATGGTGAGTTCCTGGCTCCTGGCTTCAACCTGATGCAGGCATGGCCGTTGTGGACATTTGGGGATTGAACCAGCAGATGGTTTCTCTCTCTCTCTCTCTCTCTCTCTCTCTCTCTCTCTCACTTTTCTATCTCTCCAATTCTGTTACTGTGTCTTTAAAATAAGTACAGAAATTTTTAAAAAAATAAGAAAAAACAGTTTAAAGTATTTCCAGTATTGATATTACTGATGATGTTTTTCAGATAATTATTTTTTATAACTTTTATTTAATGAATATAAATTTCCAAAGTACAGCTTATGGATTACAATGGCTTCCCCCCCATAACGTCCCTCCCACCCGCAACCCTCCCCTTTCCCACTCCCTCTCCCCTTCCATTCACATCAAGATTCATTTTCGATTCTCTTTATATACAGAAGATCAGTTCAGCATACATTAAGTAAGGATTTCAACAGTTTGCTCCCACACAGAAACATAAAGTGAAAAATACTGCTTGAGTACTAGTTATAGCATTAAATCACAATGTACAGCACACTAAGGACAGAGATCCTACATGAGGAGTAAGTGCTCAGTGCCTCCTGTTGTTGACTTAACAAATTGACACTCTTGTTTATGGCCTCAGTAATCACCCTAGGCTCTTGTCATGAGCTGCCAAGGCTATGGAAGCCTTTTGAGTTCACCGACTCTGATCATATTTAGACAAGGCCATGGTCAAAGTGGAAGTGAGTACATATTGTGAAATAAAGTAAATGGCTAAATATATTGGAGTCATTGAGAATATGGTTTTCAGCTTGAGAGAAAGGTGAAAGTATATAAGATCTGTTAAATTAAATAGATGATAGACTGAATTTGAACTGTAAGAAAATACAACATGTACTAATTTTGTATGTATGCATATATGTATGTGTGTGTATATGTATTGCAAATGGATTTTGTAGCTCTGTCTAAAATAAAGTTTAAAAGCAATGACCAATTCACTGCCAATAACATATTATAGCATCCAAAGTATGCCTCAAACTAACATTTCCCATTAAAATATACCAGTGCACCAGGTAGAAATGCTAGATTCCAGTCTGGGACAGGAATTGTGTAAGGTGAGTCTGGAACATCAAAGATTATTAATGAACAAGTGCTAGAGGTTCTCCATAGCCAAAATTTGGACAATCTGAGAATCAATAAAAGTAATCCTGGAAATGGAATGAAACACAATCACTATTTATGATTATGATTATATGAATGCTTACTGATATCTTAATTATAGTAAACAACAACATCAACACAAAAATCATAGCTAAATAGCCAATCTTGGAGATGTTCTGGAACTAGTTAATTATATTTCTAGCTGGTAAGTAAAAAGAGGAAATCGATCATCTATTCTGTTTTCCCTATGCAAACTATATCTCAAGGAAAGTAAATACAGTCGTGCTTTTGTTAATGACATAGGTATCATCAGAGAAAGGTGTTATTATGGAATTTCCACATTATGTAAACCTCATGGACTGTACCTGAACAAACCTAGATCATGTAGATCTATCCCTAGATGTGATCTCTTGATGCAATCAAAAGAGGCAGTAAACAGGAAATAGTGAAGGCTACTCCTGGTGTAACATGACATATTGTTTTATAGAAACTTTCTTGTTATAAGAAGAAGGATTATATTCTAAGACAATGATAAAGGACAAATACATACACATATACTATGCAACAACGATAGTATAGTAAATATACAATCCAAAAACATAGTCATTACTGAGTATTATCAAGTATTATGTACTGTACATAATTATATGTGCTATACTTCTATAAGACTGGTGGTGCAGTACATTTATTTATAAAGTTTAACTGCAAACATGTGAGTAATGCATTGTGCTACAACATGACACCTGTTATGTTATCGTTAGGCAAAAGGAATTTTTCACCTTCATTATAATCTTATAGGACCACTGTCAAATATGCCATCTGTAATTGACTGTGGAATCATTGACCAAAGTGTATTATGTGACCCAGGATTGAACTGATGAGAAAGAAGTTTCACACTATAGAAATAGTCCAACTAATGCATAAAGAAGAAATGAATAATTAGAACATTGCTGTTTTGCAGCCCCTAGAGCATTGATGGGCCTATTCATTAGTCACCAGTGGCTGCTGCCATCACAAGGAGAGACCACCAGGCACCCCATCATGTAAGGAAATACCATCACTTGTGACGTAGTCTTGATTTAAAAAAAAGGCAAATGTGAATGTGATCAAGCCTCCCTATTTACAGGGAACACAGAGAACAGAGAAATACATTAAATGACCGAAATCACCAAAATCCAGACTACTGAAAATTTTACAAGACAAAGGAATTGTTTTCTTTGATGAGTAATTGCCAAGAAAAAAATAGAAAAATAGAATCTCACTAATTAAAAGAGACTTAAAAAGACACATCAAACCATGACAAAAGATGCCTCTTTTTCCAATCTGTATTCAGTAAAGTGTAAGAAAAATGAGCCAATCAGGGACACTTGAATGCTGGATTGATGATAATAAGGAACTATTGTTTTGTCATTTTTATGAATGACTGTGGAAAGTAAATAAAATTGTTAAATTTTAAAAATTGTACAATAGATTAGACAGATAAAAATTTGTGATGTTTGGGACTTTCATCAAAATAATCCGAGTGAGTGGCTGCCGCTGCAGCTTAGCAAATTAAGCCACTACCTGCAGTGCCAGCATCTGATGAGTGAAGGTTTGAGTTTCGGCTTCTTCACTTCTGATTCAGCTCTCTGCTAATGTGCCTGGGAAACCAGTGGAAGATGGTCCAAGTGCTTTGACCCCTGAACCCATGTGGGAGACCCAGAAGAGTCTCCTGGCTCCTGATTTCAGCTTGACCCTGCCCTGGCTATTGCCAGCCATTTGGGGAGTGAACCAGCAAGTGGTAGACCTCTCTCTCTCTCTCTCTCTCTCTCTCTCTCTCTCTCTCTCATTCTCTGTCTTTTCCTCTCTCTCTCTCTGTAACTTGACCTTTTAAATAAATAAAATAAATCTTAATAAAAGAAACCTGAGAGGGGGAAGAAGGTGATAGAAAAACTTGGCCGTGAGTTTTGATAATTGTTAAAGCTGAATAACAAGTATTTCTAGGTGTGTAGGATGCACTGTAGCATTCACTCTCTATTTTTTTTTTTTTTTAGAGAGGGAAACAGACAGACAGACAGAGCTCCCATCTGCTACTTCACCACCTACCCTAAATGCCAACAGTGGCTGGGAATATCTAACTAGTTGTTATACTGCATTGTTTAGGAAATAATGATGACAAAATCTTCTGTACAAGTTGAGTACAGAGTACAGCTTTTTAAAAATGCTTTCCATCTGTAGTTGTTTGAATCCATGGATTGAGAAACCATGGCTATGAAGGGTCAACTGTACTTGCCTTAAACAAAGTCAAAACTTACTATAATATTTTCAGGTGAAATAAAAAGAAATTTGCTTCAAAATACACTAGGCTTTCCACAGAAAGAGTAATCTGGAATGGATAAAATGGCAAAACTAAATGAAAGAGATAACACAACTAAATGAGTGAAAATGGTTGTTGGAACCACAGGATGGATTCCTAGGGGGGTAGATCAGAATTCTAAATTCTCTAGTTTTTTACATATTTGAAACTTTCCATTAAATTTTTCGAAAAGAATATAAACTCCTTCTGCTTCCTTCCTCATTGTTAAATATATCAGTTACCAACTGGTTACAAGAACAGAATCAATGTTCAATTTTTTGTTTTTGGAAAAGAGATACAAGTCAAATTCTAATTTAGTTCTTTTCCTTTTCTTCATCTTTATGGAATTAGAGTAACATTTTAGTTTCAGTCATCAGAAGTTTTCAGAATTACAAGAACCAAAGAATATTCATTTCATTTGGCAAAGAGAAACAAAACTTGCTTATTATAAGGGTATGTTTAAAAGCCACTTAGGAACAAACTGATATAAGGAAGCCAGTAAGTCTAAATGTTGGAGAGATTAATGAAAACATCCTTCAGGCCTTTCATGTCTAAAAAAAGAAAATGAAAAAGAAAAAGAAATCCCTCACTCGTGCTTCCATCATAGAGATGGAAAACCCTCACGATGATTCACTCTATGTTCAGATTGCTTCTTCGCAGAAAACTTCTTAACTGAAATCTCATTGTGTGCCTGCTGACACATGAATCACCAAATGTTCTCAGCTGTCTTTGGTGCAGGCTCAGTCCAGACCCTGCTCTGGCCAGGAGCCACACTTCCTAGAACTTGAAAAGGCTGCGTTAACTAAACAGGGACAAAGCTCTTGCATAGGATGACACTGAGGGGCTGAAGGGGTACCTCAGGTGCAGGTGGCCTCACCCCCAGGGAAAAGCAAAGAAAGCAGCGGGTGTCTCTCATCCTGGGAGGACGTGCAGAATGCGGGATGCCTGACACCATGAGCCACCAGTGGTGTAGGTGAAGCACTTCACTGTTAGTCTGTGAGCATCTTTATTATTTTAAAACTTACATAAAAATGAACATTTTTTGGAGTGTGCAGTGCTATGAGTTTTAGCAGGCATATAGATTGACACAGCCAGCACTACAATGAAGATACAAAATAGCTCTCTCTCCAGAAAACCTTCTCACACACCACTCTCCTCAAACACTCCCGGTACCTCTCACCTTGGAGCACTGATGCCTTTGAATCTTTTAAAATGTTCATACTCAGGTTCTTCTCTGGATAAACCTTTATTTTTCTGAACAACTCTTGCTATGTTTATGTACCAGGTAGGGAAAGAGCTATTCCTCATTTTCAGGCGTGATTTTTATGACTGTTAAACTATCCTACCCAATACATTGAAGAAATCATTGTCAATGGAGCCCCCACATTCCACCCATAATGAAACCAGGTATATTTCTATACACTAAGGGCCAGAGAGACAGTAGGGTTGAGATAAGGGCCCTAACAGCCATGCGAATTTATAACTGCTCAGAGATAGCCAGGCAGCAAAGACTCCAACAGCAGTAGCAGACCAATGAACTTGGAAATTACAGGGAAATACACATAACATCAGCCCTGGAAAGTGGTCACCCACTGAAGGCCAGTGAAATTACATAAGTAGATGCCACAAAATCTAGTTTTATAATTAGCATCAAGTTTAAGGGAGATTTCGGTTTGTCAGACATAGGCTATAATTATATGCTTGTGAAATCAGAAAATCTTGGGTAAAATAGAAAGAGGAGATGAATGCGTGTTTACTACATGTCAGGATTTTCTCCCTTCCTCAACTCCTTTTCCCTTCACAGTAAATCTTCAAGGAAAGCAAGATTAGCTTCACTTGCTTCTCAGAGGTGATACATTTGAGACAATGCAAGCTTTATAAGCAGGCCCAAGAATCACACTGAGATTTGAGCCCAGGTCTCCCATTGAGAGAGGGTACAGGGAGACCAGTGAGGCTTTGCTGGGAGAATTTGCCTTTAAATGATTGCACCTCTCTCATTCGATGTTTCCACATTTTTGGAGTAAGGGGAAAGTGAATTTCACAAGCAAGTTTCTCCAAATCCCTTCTTTCTATGGTCGTATATTGTTGGATAATCAATACTGAGCCTTCCAAAAACAGATCCTACTCCAGTTCAATGAAGATGACAGAAGGGATGGGATTGCGATGCAGAAGCAATTGGCGCATGAACCTACAAAATATCACACAAAACCAATCACAACCACATTACTCCATGGCAACTGAAATAGTTCTAATCTGCTCTGGAGAAATCTGAGCCTCTGCAGTAATTCATCTGCTCTACTCTGTTCTCCCTTTTTCATCAGTTCTGTAGAGCATCCACCTGCACAGGAGCTGTATGACTGAGCCTCCTGGCAAACAACTGATTCAACTTACCAGAATTGGATTTCTAATTATAAGAGGGGGGGCAGTTGACCAAGTAACAGATACATGTATGGGTTTCATAGAGTCAATTTCTTTTTGCCTCATGTCAGTGTTAGCTGTGAACCTCATCACCCACAAAAAGCAGCGATTTAAATACCCTTTAACCAATGTCCATCAGCAATTTCTTCTGAATTCAGTCTGGCTGGATGAGTCCTTTGTCATTGACAAAGATGCCAGCCATGGACCCTCCAGGAAATTTTTCTTATATTTTATTTATTTATTTATTTATTTTTATTTGACAGGTAGAGTCATAGACAGTGAGAGAGAAAGACAGAGAGAAAGGTCTCCCTTCCGTTGGTTCACTCCCCAAATGGCCGCTACGGCCGGCACTGCGCCAATCCGAAGCCAGGAGCCAGGTGCTTCTTCCCAGTCTCCCTTGCAGGCACAGGGGCCCAAGCACTTGGGCCATCCTCCACTGCCTTCCCAGGCCACAGCAGAGAGCTGGACTGGAAGAGGAGCAACTGGGACTAGAACCTGGCGCCCATATGGTATGCTGGCACCACAGGAGGAGGATTAACCAAGTGAGCCACAGTGCCAGCCCCTTCATTTTAGAATATGGAACTGACATTCAGGAATTTCACTTAACTTTTGCATTGCCATCAGTCTGATGAGTGAAGCATTTTCCTCTCTGGAGGCTTACTGTTATTTGTGATAAGCATGGCCTTTGTTCTATTTCGGCTCCTTAGTACCTAAGAGAGCAGGTGTTGAATAAAGGGCTTGAGTTTTGCTTGCTAGAGGATGGTTTACTGAGTAAGAGAAAGTGAAGGGGCAATAGAAACAAAGAAAAATGTAAACAAGCACCACAGACAATAAAAATCTGTCAGGAGTTGGCAAAGGGCAGAATCCACAAGGAAGAGAAAGGGTCAGTAAAAAATATAATCCTTCGTTTAGGGTAATTGTAAAATCATAAACCAAAAATAAATACATGAGAAACTTTCTTTGAATAGCCAGTTGTTTTTGACAATGCATCAGTAGAAGCATTTCTGCAAAGCCTATAGATATTCTCCCAAACATTGCTAGTCTCTGATTGTCTTTGCTGGGACCCAGGTCAAGGATACTTGGCTCCAAGAAGCAACCCAGAGAAGCAATGCTAAATGACACCAAACTGAAACAGGCTCCTGGCCCATATAAAACTGGCTTGCCCATTGCTGAGTGACCTATAATGCTTCCTTGGCTCACACAGCTGCCAAGTCCATGGGTCCAAGAATGAACTTCTAGAAGCTTCATTCAAACCTGCTGCCACCTTGCCTGTCACAAGATTTTTACACTCTTCTCAAGTATGAAGGGTGTCTTTCCAGGGAATTGTAACAGGGATCTTGCTGAGGGGAGGATTTGCCAGAGAAGATGTGGATAGGGTCCCCAAGCCGGAACTCTCCCCACCCTATCCCCACCAGGAGCTGCGGAAGGAGGAGAAGGCACTCCTCTGACATAGGAACTCGTGATTTGAGGCAGACAGCTCCCTGAGTCTCCTGAGGGTCACCTTTGAACACATGTTCTGAGGGAGACTTGCCTTGTGTTCCAATGACTGTGGAATTTTCCTGAATTTGTTTTCCCAGAGCTGCCCACTTACCCCAGAGTTATTTTGAGCTGCTGAGTCCTGAGTCCGCCTTTCTCTGTTGGGGGATCGATGTGTAATTGCTCTATTGAGAGTTCTCTGCCTTCCTTGCACATCAGCTTTCCTCCTGCAGCCTCCTGGCCTGCATCATCTCCCTTGCATCTCATACCATGATTATAAGAAAGTACTGGGCCTTCCTTAAGGTCCAAATCAGATTCTATGCCCTGCCTTTTGTTGTAGCCATGCCATCTAGGGAGAGTAGAATGAGTCAGGCAGCTCTTGTAGCTTAGACTCTTGTAAACAACATACCACATTCTCCCCCTCAGGCTGGCTCCTCTTCACAGGTTCCTCATATGACATGGCTGCCTCCTGTGCCTTGGTGTCCTGCTTGACCTGTATTTAACGGTTGCAATCAGTTCATCCAAAATATAACGTGTGCCTCCTGTGTGCCAGTGGGAAAAATGTGGTCCTTACCCTCCAAGAAGTTCCATATTTGATGGAGTAAGGGGGTAAAACAGGTGGAACAATAATGCATGACCGCTTAAAATGTATGCAGAAAACAGGAGCACTTTTGAGTCAGATGATTTTTTTCAAGAGACATAGAATGGTAGCAAATTGGACAAGCATCTGTAGAGTTTCCCAGAGGGGACAGTGTGTAGAAATGCATATAGGTATGGCACATTTGGGGAAATATATGATCATAGAAGTAGGAAAGCAAAGATAATAGAGAAGACAAGGAGTGTCTACTGGCAGGAGAAAGAAACATTGCTAGGGTCATGGGCAGCATTCAGTTGAAGGGAGACTTCTAATAAGAAGGCTCTTGGCAGGATTCCAAGCAATTGAGTGGCATAGTCAAGTGTCTTAGTCCATTCAGGTTGCTGTATCAGAGAACATTAGACTGAAGACTTAAAACACCAGAAACATCTCTCACAGTTCTAAAGGCTGAAGATCCAATATCAAGGCACCAGCAGATTCAGGGTCTGGAGAGGGTCTGCTTCCTGGTTTGTAGACCGCAGTTTCTTGCTATCTCCTCCTATGGTAGAAGGTGCTAGTTAGCTCTCTGGGGCCTCTTTCATAAAGGCGCTCATCTGCTGTTCATGAGGATCTGTCCTCAGTACCCAGCCGCCTTCCAAAGACTCTCCCTGCCTAAGTCAGATCTCTGGAGGTTGGGATCTCGATACACAAATACCAGGGGAATATGGACATTCTGTCTATATCATCAAGTCTGCTGCTGCTAAAGTCTGTCCAGAAGTTTTGATCTTCCCTCTCTTCAACTCTGTATTAGTGCTGTCTAAAACAGAATCATCTTTTTTAAAATTGTTTTTATAGGCTAATATCTACTCTAAGTGACAAAATTAGTGCTATGTGTTACATGGCACCAATGATCACGAGGTAGACATCAGATGGCAGTGCCACCAAATAACACTAGTATAAGTATGGACTTATTTATATTCTGTTCATATAATAGTTTTTGGAGAGCTAAGGATTGCTTATTTGACTCCCATGCAGTTTTTTACAGAAAGCTTTTATTTAATAAATATAAATTTCATAGGTAGAACTTTTGTATTATAGCGGTTCTTCTCCCCATGCCTGCCCTCCCACCCTGAAATTGTCCCACTTCCTACTCTCTCTCCCATCCCATTCTTCATTAATGTTAATTTTTAATTATCTTCATATACAGAAGATCAACTCCATACTAAGTAAAGATTTCAACAGTTTGCACCCACACAGATGCACAAAGTATAAACACTGTTTGAAGACTAGTTTTACCATTAATTCTCATAGTACAACACATTAAGGACAGAGGTTCTACAAGGGGAACAAGTGCACAGTGACTCCTATTGTTAACAATTGATACTCTTATTTATGACATCAGTGATCATCTGAAGCTCTTGTTATGAGCTGCCAAGGCTATGGAAGCCTCTTGAGTCCACAAACTCCGACATCATTTAGACAGGGCCATAATCAAAGTGGAAGTTCTCTGTTTTGACTCCATTCTCTTTTGCACAGAAATGGGAACAGTAAATGAGAAATGAATCCTTCCAACACATTTGTCAGGTAGGTATCGGTATATATGAAAGTTCCTTTAAAAACTCTTGATGGAAGTCAACAGTCTGAGCCTCTATTTTTTTTTATTTAATCATCAGCTTCTGTAGATAGCAGCAGTTGGAGTTGATGTGCCTGATGTTTCTTATGTTTACTGTGGCAGGTGTTGGTGTTCGACTATGCCTGCTAGAAATAACAGAGAAAATGTTGAAAGCAGGTGGTATCCAAATGGCTATGTCCAAGGACCACAGCAGGGTTTTCAAAGCAAGGTTCAGAAACCCTTCTGGATGAACTAGCATGCAGCTCTGGCTGATTCCCTATTCACTAACTGCAACTGCACAATATATTTTGAAATTATAGTCACTACAACTTGAAATGACAGAATTACCTTTCAATATTCCCTAAGTTACTGGAGCAGGGTAGTTGTCTACAGAAAATGTCCCCCTGACTTGTCACTTCTAAAATTCATATTCATTTTTGATAGATACATAGTCACGCATTCATTCATTGAATGAACACTTATTAAATCTCTCACCAGGCCTTGACATACAAGATGAATAAGACATGGTGTTTGTGGGCAAGCGATTATGGAAGGAGGGGGTGAATGCACACAATGGGACATTTGCGCAGATACATACACAAAACGCTATTGGAGCACAGGGAAGTGGTGTGTGCAAGGGGGTAGGGGTTAATGAACTCATTCTGTGGCATCAGGAGACTCTTTTGTGGAAATATGATATCTGATTAGTGTGTTCCTGGTAAATAGGATATTGTCAGGGAAGAGCAAAGTGTGGTAAGAACGGGGAGATGACATCTGGCTAGAGCACATAGATTGCACAAAAGTCTAGATTGAAAGCAAGCAGTTGGCGGGTGGAGCATAAGGTAAGTGGAGAGAAGAAGGCCATAAAGTGAACAGGGAAGGAACAATGCTCTGAAAGAACAAACTGAAACGAAGGAGAAGAAATTTTCTCCTGAGAGCAGTGCAGATCTCTTAAACAATTTCAAAGAAATATCACTCTGTGTATATAGAAAAAAAAAAAAAACTCCATTTCTCCTGTACTCTTACTCAACAAAATCAAAATTGGAGACTTCTTTGGCTGCACAAAGGATAGAGATTTCTCCCCCACTTTCAAGAAAGCAATCAATTCTCTCTCTCTTTTTTAAGATTTATTTTATTTATTTGAAAAGCAGAGTGACAGAGAGAGAGGGAGAGACACAGAGTCTTCTATCTGTTGGTTCACTCCCCAAATGGCTGCAATGGCTAGGGCTGGGCCAAGCCAAACCAAGAGCCAGGAGCTTCTTACAGGTCTCCCATGTGGGTACAGGGGCCCACGCATTTGGACCATCCTTCTGCTGCTTTCCCAAGAGAATTAGCAGGGAGCTGGATCAGAAGAGGAGCAGCCGGGTCTTGAACCAGCACTCACATTGGATGCGAGCATTGCAGACAGAGGCTTAACCTACAACACCTTACTGGCTCCATCAACAAACCTCTTTATAAATGTAAAATGCCTATACCCATGGCCACATCTTGACAATTTCTTGAAATGGTAACACATACTACCAAGGCATTATTACAACCTGTTGCACTATCTAGAGGAACAAGGAGCCTGTGGGCTTTCAATCATCTTCTCCCTTCATCTTTTGTCCAGTATTGTTCCTTACTCACCATTGTTTTGCAGTACATACATGCATCAGGCACAGGTCTTTGAGAATGGGACATAAAATTACCAGTTATAGGCCGGCGCCACGGCTCACTAGGCTAATCCTCTGCCTTGCGGCGGGTTCTAGTCCCGGTCAGGGCGCCGGATTCTGTCCCGGTTGCCCCTCTTCCAGGCCAGCTCTCTGCTGTGGCCAGGGAGTGCAGTGAAGGATGGCCAAGTGCTTGGGCCCTGCACCCCATGGGAGACCAGGAGAAGTACCTGGCTCCTGCCTTCGGATCAGCATGGTGCGCTGGCCGCAGTGCGCCGGCTGCGGCGGCCATTGGAGGGTGAACCAACAGCAAAAGGAAGACCTTTCTCTCTGTCTCTCTCTCTCACTGTCCACTCTGCCTTTAAAAAAAAAAATACCAGTTATACATCACATGAATTCACAAACCAGTATCATACAGAGAGAAGCAAGTTATGGCACATGCCAGTGAAGCATCACACCTTACACAAGGACAAAGGAATCCAAGCACTGGTCCCACTTGACACTCTCCTGCAATGTTACACCAGAGAGTGACATCAGTTCTTGCATAAATGCAAAAATAAATTTTCTCCGGCATTGGTAAATTGATTGAGTCCTTTATAAAGTTGTTTTCTTTTGTATGGATGCAACTAAAAATACACATCTTTAAATACTAAAATTGTTGTCAGCAAAATGTGAATACTCATTCTGTTATGTTCACATCACTGAGATGAGCTGAGAGAATAGCAAGGGATCAGTGACTAAGAAAGCAATGATTTAGACATACAATAAATAACAAATTTTTTGTTGTGTGTGTGAGTACTGGGAGCCTCAAAATGTTTTGTTACCAATGCAAAGTATAAAATTAGCTTCTGTGATGCCCCCGATCCACTTACTTTGCACTCTCCAGGTTCCAATCTGCTCTGGGTCTCGGTTTCAAAGACACTGTTTCATAATGCACCCTGCTTTTGCTGACAGCTCCCTCTCTAAAGAGCCCAAAGATGCTGGGTAAATACATCTTTACAAGAGGTTATGAGGAAGGAGGGCCCAGCTCTGTGGCATAGCAGGTAAAGCCACTACCTGCAGTGCCAGCATCCCACATGGACACAGGTTCGAGTCCCAGCTGCTCCACTTCCAATCCAGCTCCCTGCCATGGCCCAGGAAAGCAGAGGAAGACAGCAGCCATCTCGGGAGTGAACCATCAGCTACAAGACCTCTCTCTTTCTCTCTCTCTCTACCTCTGCCTCTCTGTAACTCTGCCTTTCAAATAAATAAACAAATATTTTAAAAAAAAGAGGTAATGGGGTCTTCAAAAAGTTCAAGAAAAAAAGTATATTATTAAAAACTGCACAAGGATTTCAATATTTTTTCATCTCAGTAAACCTATATTTTTATTCCATTTTTCCAGGAATTTTTTAAAGGACCCTGATTAATGTACTTCGCACCAGAAATGCAGAGAATAATGAGATAGAAGTATTAGCTCTTTATCTAACCCTTATGATAGCTTTCTCAATCATGTGTCCCTCGAATCAGCTGCTACAGAATTACCTGCAGAAGCTGACTGGGAACATGGCTTTAGATTTGTAGCCACTTGGACTCTGATGTAATTCGTCCCTGAGATACCTATACACAAATATCTCCACAGTGACCACCTCAGCTCTCCCACTGACCACAGACGGTTCTGAGAAAGAGTGGACCTGTAGAGGAATGGTTTACTCAGTACCAATTCTGACCTCCAAATTCTTTTCCCGGAAAGGGCAAAGTGAACTGGGGAGAAGGCAGCTCCAAGCTTTCTTCTTATGGAAATGAGAGATGGAAAATGGAGCTTTATCCCAATGTGTTTTTCGTTCACTAATTATAGTGGAAAATTTGTACTTTTATTGAAGAATGTATGTGCATGGTAACTCATGCAATGGAACAGAGGAAATAATGATGGAAGTCACCATTTTACCTCCCTATCTCCACATGCCAACAGCTCTCGTCTCTGCCTTTGTCTCTTTCTTTATTTCATTATGAGAACAATGTGATGACTTCTTCTAGTTACCATGTGATTATTGACTAATACCCATTTATTTCAGAAAATAAAAAATAAAGGTTTAGCTTAAATATGCTAGTCCAATCTTCCCCTCCTTCTCTTCCAGTGCTGGATATATATGTTATCTTTAGAAACTCGTGTATTTTCTTCTACTTGTAAGTTCCTCTGAGTCTGCTCACATCTTCCTGTACATATAGCTTCACTTTACATTGGAAAGTTTATTTACATTTCACTAAATAAACACAACAAACAAGGCAAAACAAAAATTTCTGCTTTGACATTGTATTGACCAGAGTGAAAAACAGAATTTCCACATTCTAATTATATAAATATTGCTCAACATAGAAACGCACTGCAAGATGAGCTGATAGATTATGAGGTGCTTCAAAAATTCATGGAAATGGAATTGAAAGATTCATTTAGTTTGATGCCAAAAATTGAAGTATATTCATATTTTCTATGCTATGCAAATTCCATAAACTCTGAAATGCCTTGGCTCCTAGAAAAATATTCTGAGATTCAAAATTAAATAGATTATTTTCTCATACACTCCATTATTTTCTAAATGCATAGCCCGTATTTTTGTGTATCTGTAAGAGCCAAAACAAGGCTTGATAGTTTTAAGTCTGACGTTGAGACATATGCTAGCTTCATAAAAAAAGAACAGGTGCATTGATATGGGCAGCCAGGAAACCCAGGGGCCAAAGTCACTTTGTGTGAAAGGAGGTGGTACTACCCTACTTGTCAGGGAAAAATCCAAATCGCACATGAGGTGCTCAGAGCAAAGTCTAACTTGTGTGAACCCTGTTAGTGTTGAATATTTTTTAAGGAAAGAATTCCTCAATTTTATTTAATGCTTATTATTTCTATTATCCAATTTTACTTAACAATTCAAAAGATTAATAAAAATTTTCTGCAAGAAAGGCACAGAAATAAAATTTGAATCAGTATAGACTGATTTTTCAGCTTCAAATAAACTTTTTTGCCTTCCATGGGCATACAACTGGCCACTGCTGCTGTAGAAACTGCCAGTACTCAGGTAAACACGAAAATTTCTTACATAAATTTTATTATTTGGGAATTACTCTCATGGGAACATAAGGACTGAGAAAGCTCTCTCTTCTCTTTCCCTTCCTTCCTTCCTTTTTCCCTCCCTCCCTTCCTTTTCTTTCTTTCAATACTTATGAGTGCTTTTATTTTTTAATAATTTGGGGTAGAATAGGTTTTATTTTTGTTTTCCTTTTATTTTGGCTTGATATTCCAAAGTTGTTGACCAAATACTTTTAGAAATTTCAGGAATAAATCTCATTTCTGTTGAACTGTAATCCTCAGGTCTGATATCATTTACACACAAAAATGCCAAATATCTATTAGAAAATGCAAATGGTAAATATGCTTGTGTTCTCTGAAGTTAAGCTTCATGATATAGAAGTAAGAAAAAGCTGATTGCATTTGTTTTTTAAAAAAATCACCCTTCTCAAAGCTGCCAAACAGTAATGCTCTAGTTGATGTTTTGGTAATGTGATTGCTGACTGGAGTCTGCCCTGAATGACTGCAATGCTGACAAAATTGGATGATATTGGTTTCGCTTGCCAATTTCAACATTGGCAAATGCAAGTGATTCTGAAGCACTGATTTCAAACAAAGAAAATATAAGGGCAACAATTGGGCAAATATTAAACACCTATTGTTTTAAAGCAGTTTATTAGGTGGGTTTCAATCTATGCTATCTTCTTGTGTGGGAAAATAACAAATTGATGCCGATGAGGATAATTATTTTTTGCTCTAGGCTCCTATCTCAATAGCATCTGCATTCCCATAAGGAAGGAAATAAATGAGGGTCTTTCAAAAGCTTCCTGGAAACATGGAATTAAAACATAGTCTTCATTTGATACAAAAGTATTGAAATCCACACATAAGTTTTTTCATAATATGAAAACAGCTTAAACTACATTATCAAATAAGAATTCTCCTTCCTACAGAGGGGAAATCTCGCTGATCTTTCTGTCACCGTATAGCAAGACTTCCCCTTCGCTTTGCAGTAATGCAACCTCGCTGCCTCTGAGCCCTCACAAGCAGTATTCTTACAGCCCAGGTTGGTACCAAGAGTCTGAAGCGATTCATGGAGGGAAGTGACAAAGGGACCTGGGAGTATGTGGTTCAGAGGAGGCTTCACAGGAGGAATTAACCGACTCCTGGGGAGAGGAAGGCACCTTAGAAACAGAGGGGCTAGTCCCCTGAACTGAAGATATGAAACAGACAGAGGAAAGTAATCATTTTCCCAGAATGAAGACGAAAAACAAAAAGGAGAGAAGGAAGCATTTGAAAAGAAACTGTATTTGCCATAAGAATAGAAAATAATGAACTCCAAACAAGAAACTTCAAATGTGCCCCATGACAACTTACTGCTGGTATGAGAACATCCAACAGAAATAATCACAAACAAGAGTCCAGAATCCATACAACTCGACTAAAGAAGTAGGGACAAAGCCAGAATTTAAAACTTTTAGGGAGACAAACAAATGTAAAATGAAGATCAAAAACAAGGGAGAGGGAGTGGATAAGGGGAGGGTTGCGGGTTGGAGGGACGTTATGGGGGGGGAAGCCATTGTAATCAATATTCTGTACTTTGGAAATTTGTATTCATTAAATAAAAGTGAAAAAAAAAAGAAACAGAAGAAACCTAGAACAACACACTTAAAAATAAATTAAGCATATTTTAAAAATTAAATATAATTATGGAAATTATCTCTATTCAAAATTTGTGATAGAAATGAGTAAATCATAAAAAGACCTAAAATAAGACTGATTCCAATGAGTAAAATGAAAATACAAAAATAAACTTATCATTATCATGACAGTTAAGAGTAAATAGAGAGGGAACAAAGAAAAACAGCAATGAAAAGACAATGAGGAGACGGGGATAGAAAAACTAACTGAGGTGGAGAGGTAAAGTGATAAATTAGGTAGAAAATGATAGCTATAGAAGATTGACAACTCTGATCCAACATGTAACTAATTGGAGTCCTTGAAAGAAAAATGGAACAATGGAATAGCACCAGTACTTAAAAGTAGAATTCGAGCTGGCGCCGTGGCTCAATAGGCTAATCCTCCACCTTGCGGCACCAGCACACTGGGTTCTAGTCCTGGTCGGGGCGCCGGATTCTGTCCCGGTTGCCCCTCTTCCAGGCCAGCTCTCTGCTGTGGCCAGGGAGTGCAGTGGAGGATGGCCCAAGTGCTTGGGCCCTGCACCCCATGGAAGACCAGGAGAAGCACCTGGCTCCTGCCATTGGATCAGCACGGTGCGCCAACCGTGGCAGCCATTGGAGGGTGAACCAACGGCAAAAGGAAGAAAGGAAGACCTTTTTCTTTGTCTCTCTCTCTCACTGTCTACTCTGCCTGTCAAAAAAAAAAAAAAAAGTAGAATTCAACACATTTTAATAGATGTACAAAATAATATTAAAAAGACTCACTGTGTTTAGAAAAATTGTCTGTAAACAGTAAACTCAAAGAAAAATAATACAAAAAAAGAAAAGCAGAAAGAGAAATAGTTAGTTTAATAAAAAATTAATTGGATATAAATGGTAAGTAGGAGACAAAGACAAGAATAGAAGTCTGAGTAATAAAATTAATGATGAGGCATTAAAAAGAACATTAATATAAATGTTAATCTCTCACACAAAAATGTAAGTCATTCTATATGAAAAAAGGAATAGAAGAAAATAGAAAAAGGAAAGAGAAGGACAATATAATAAAATATAGACTATAAATGTAATAATTCATATAATACACATGAAGAATGAGATAAAATATGTCCATATTAAAATATCATTTAATTAGTATGTGTAAATAGATCAACACACCTACTTAATTGGATAAAATGAGTCTCATTATTTTAAGATGGAAAACAAATGTCTATGCTTTATGTAAAATTATACTTACAACATATAAATGTTAATGTCTAAATATAAAAGTATGGACAAAGTGTAAAACAGACAGAAAGCAGGTCTTAAAATCTACATATTAAACAAGGCTTGTGCCAAAAAGTATGCAGCTGCACAAAAAAAAATCCTTTAAAATGCACAATAAGTGTTTAAAATACTTTTAAAATGTTTTAAAAATACTTTTATGCAAATAATATAACAACTTGTGGCACTAGAAACTGAAATATTTAAGTAGGAAAAGAAACACATTAATAATTTGAGGGTTTTTTCCACATCACTGTTACTAATTAAATGGATAAAAACATGTGAATGTAAATATATTTTGAGTAGAAGAAACAACTTCATGATTTTATCACAGATCTTATGGATATAAACTTTGAACTCAAAATAATAGCGTATAAATCTTCATTTCCAATGAACATTGACATTCATAAAAATGGACCATTAACTTTGAAGAAAACTTTAATGTTTCATAAAATAGAAATCATGTAAATATTTTTATCATAGTAAAATGATAGTAGAAATAAATATTACAATCCCTACCTGGATAGTTTTAAAAATTCTTTTTTTAAAGATTTATTTATTTATTTGAAAGTCAGAGTTACACAGAGAGAGGAGAGGCAAAGAGAGGGACAAAGAGAGAGGTCTTCCATCTGCTGGTTCACTCCCCAATTGGCCAAAATGGCCGGAGCTGTGCAATCCAAAGCCAGGAGCCAGGAGCTTCCTCCAGATCTCCCAAGCGGGTGCAGGGGCTCAAGTACTTGGGCCATCTTGTACTGCCTTCCCAGGCCACATCAGAAAGCTGGATTGGAAGTGGAACAGCCAGGTCTCGAACCGGCGCCCATATGGGATGCTGGCACTTCAGGCCAGGGCGCTAACCCGCTGCGCCACAGCACCAGTCCCAACTCAATTCTTAATATAAAAGCAAAGTTGGTAGGGCATGCATTTGGCCTAGCAATTACGACACCTGCACCCTTACTGAAATGCATGAGTTTGATTCCTGGCTCTAGCTCCTGATTCCAACATCCTGACAAAATAGACCCTGAGAAGCAATGGTGAGAGATCAGATAATTGGGTTTCTGTTACCTACCTGGGAGACCTGGATTGAGTTCCCAGCTCTCAGCTGTAGTCTGTACCCAGGTATTTCAGGCATTTAAAAAGTTAACCAGTGAGTGGGAGTTCTCTCTCTCTGTTCTCTTTCTCTATAAATAAAATAAATAAATAAATAAATATTTTAGATATCTGTTTATCTTCATGTATTTATGTATTTATTTTAATCTGCTTGAAAGAGCAACAGAAAGAAAGGAAGAGAAAGTGATCCTCCATCAGCTGATTCACTCCCAAACCCCCACAAGAACCAGAGCTGGGCCAAGCCAAAGCCAGGAGCCAGGAATTCCATCTAGATCTACCATGTGTGCAGAAGGGGCCAAATCACCTGAGTCATCATCTGCTGGCTCCCAGGATGGATCAGCAGGAACCTGGATAGGAAGTGGATTAGCTATGACTGAAACCAGTACTTCAAAAATAATATGCAGGCATATAAAGTTGTGGATTAAGCCCCTGTCCTGCAACACTCACCCCAAAATAAGTAAATATTTTTAATTTTTAGCAAAATACAAACATGAGGCTCTGTATGATACATTTAAAGCAGTATTAAAAGGCTGGCATTGTGGGTAGCAGGTTAAGCCTCCATCTGTGATGCCAGCATCTCACATGCGTTGCTGTTCAGGACCCAGCTACTCCACTTCTGATCCTACTCTCTGCTAATGCACCAGGGAAAGCAGCAAAGGAATGACCCTAGTTCTGGTCCCCTCCACTCACGTGGGAGCTCCAGGCTCCTGGCTTAGGCCTGGCCCAGTCCCAGCCATTGGGGCCATTTGTAGAGTGAACCTACAGATGGAAAGTCTCTGTCTGGCTTTCTCTCTCTCTCTCTCTCTCTCCCCCTTTTCCCCATAGCATTGCCTTACAAATAAAAAATAAAGAAATAAATAAAAAGGCAGTGTTAAGTGAGAAAATAGACTCAAATTCCAATTAGAATAGGAATATAAAATGAATTAAACCTCTAACTAAAAATTAGAAAAAAGGGTAAGCTAAAAGAAGCAAATCATGAATTACATAACAGAAAAATAGAATTTTGAATCCATTTTATAGACTCTTAAAAGTTACCAAAGTTTTTGTCCCTATAAAACCTAATCAAGACAAAAAGGGAACAAGTAAAATACAACTAGAAGGAATTTGTCAATTAAAATTCAGAAACCAAGTAACTGAAATCACTTTATTGGAAGGTCTTAGGAATTGCAATTCAGCAGACAGAGTCGAGTAACTCTGAATCAGTGTCCCAAGGAAGGCTAGAAAGTTAAGCAGTGCAAAGTACAAATTTCCTTAGGGTCCTTCTACCAAAATTAGAGAAACAGCAGGCGCTGTTTGATATGGACTATGTGGCAAATAGAAGATAAACAAATGAATTCATAGACTCAGTAAAAATGTAAACTGTGAACCCAAAAAACTCTTGCTATACATCTTGAGGATCCAGGCACAGAGTATCCCCTGTCTGCAGTTAAAGGGTGATCAAAGTTCATATTCCTAAGAGCAGGATTCATTAGAATTTCTCAGCAAATTCATAAATAATAAAAAATCAATTTTTACTTAATGATTTTAGTTGTTACTTTACACTTTCGCTTTTTTGCATACATATTGAAATTATTTTCAAATTATTCAAAATGTAACTTTCATAAATGAATTTACCAAAGGTAGGTATTTTTGCTTTGTAGTCTAAATACTGGTAAGTCAAAAGCTTTTGCTTAGGAATTTATGAATTTTCAATATAGTTTATAATTTATTAATGTTCATGTAAATAGTGGTAGAAAGCTAGCAAGTTAATCTCCATGGATGAAATTAAGTAAAAATTTCACAGCAGTACATGTTGTCTTTGCCCAAGAAACAAAAGGAAAATGCACCAAGTTCAAATGATTTACAAGGAAATTCTTTCAAACCCTTAACAATTACAGCATCCTACGGTACTTTAATTGTTTCAAATCATAAAAAAAGGGAAAAATCACATGAATTTGTAACATACATTCCAAACATGAAAAAATATTTTATCAAGAAGAAAAACATGGTCAAATCTCATAATACAAAAACAAAATTCTGGGGCCCGCACTGTGGCACAGCAGGTTAAGTCACGATTTTCAGTGCTGGCATCCTACATGGTCGCTGGATCCAGTCCCAGCTGCTTCCCTTTCTGATCCAGCTCCCTGCTAATGCACCTGAGAAAGCAGAGGAGGATGGCCCAAGTCCCTGGGCTCCTGCACCCACTTGGGAGACCCAGATGAAGCTCTTGGCTCCTGGCTTCAGCCTGGCTTTGGCCTGGCTGTTGCGGCCACTTAGGGAGTGAACCAGTGGTTGGAAGATCTCTCTTTCTCTCTTTTTCTCTCTCTTTCTCCTTCGCTCTGAAACTCTACCTTTTGAATACATAAATAAATCATTTAAAATTGTATATAAAATATTAGCAAGAAAAAAATCTCACATCACATTCAGAAAAGCACAAATCATGAAGAAGGAATTCTAGGAAGATAAGTAATTCAAGAATTTAAAGATAGGCCACTATTGGAAAATGGACTAATACATGATGTGGGGAAATAGATATATCATATATATATATATTAAAAATGGCATTATATATAAATATATATAGCCTTTGTATACATCTCCTGGCATTCAACTCCTAAATTTCTTGGAATCTTCAAAGTGGTAAGTGTTATTTTGTGTGCTATTGAGAAGATTGGCAGCTGGTAGCCCTTAGGCAGGATTAGAGGGTTGGGATCTTCAGTCTAATATTCAGGAATAAAATGGGGGCTGAAAATTAAGTTGATCTCCAGAGCCCATGATTTATTCAGTCATATCTACGTAATGAAGTCTGTAAACACACACACACACACACACACACAAAGGATAGGGCTCAAAAACTTAGAGATAGTTGAAATGTGGAAGTAATTACAAAACAGGCACCCAGCGAGGACATGGAAAACCCTTCTTCCCTCCCTGACACGTGGGTCTATCCATCGCTTCATCTGGACTCTTCACTGGCTTCTCTTCGTTGGCATTCTTTGTAACATTCTTCCTAATAAACCAGTAATTGTGTTTCCTGGAGTTCTGTGAATCAATCCAGCAAATTAATTGAACGGAAAGGGGGCTGTGAGAAGCTGACATTTAGCAAGTTAGAAGCACAGGTAAAACAATTTGGGGCTGGCAGTTGACATCTGGTAGGGGAAGCAATCTTGGGGATTGAGCCATCAACCTGTGAGACCTGACACTACCTCTGAGTAGAGAGTGTCAGACTAAATTGGATTAGAGAACATCCAGATGATGTCCGAAGCTTCAGCACTGCTCACTTAGTGGGTGGAGAAAACCTCTCCTTACCTGGCATCAGAAGTGTGTTTTTGAGAGTTTAGTAGTGGGAGAAACTGACCTTGAATTTGCTTTTTCTTCTGTATTATTACAGTAGATAAATAGAACTAAGAAGAAAAAATAATCAGATGCTTCCATAATCATTAAAATTTTATTCTAAAATGTTTGATGCCCATTCTAATTTTTTTAAAAATGCTTAATATTTACTCTGTTAATAGGTCATAGACAATTGCACTGACAATCTTTGAAATTAGACATCCCTAGTTATTTTTATAAGCTTGACAACAGATGTTCCAAAATAGTGCAAAATAATTCAGAGGTTGTCCTGAAAGACATAGTATAACACATGGAAAAATGTCATATGTATTTGAGTTCATTTGATGCATCCCCTACACTCTTGTGAAGTGTCCCTTGAGTCAATATAAAATTTCATGTATTCCCAACAAAAATAATATTTCTTCTGGTTCAAACTAATTGATTTTAAGTTCTAAATGTTATAGTGAACAATCAAAATTTGTCAGGACAACCCTAAAAATGAATGATGAAAGAGATTAATTCTATCAGATATTAATTACTATATAAAGTACTGGGGCAGGTATTTGGCTCTGCAGTTAAGATACTGCTTGGTATGCCTACATCCCTATCAGAGTGCCAGGAATTTTGTCCTGGCTCTGCTGTGCTTAGGATTCCAGCTTCCTGTTAATAGGAACCCCTGAAGGCAGCAGGTGGTGGCTCAAGTAGTTGCATCTCTGCTACTCACCTGAGAGTCCTGATTGGGTTCCCAGCTCCTGCCTAGCTCTGCTTCTGATGGCATTTGGGGAATGAATCAGCATATGGGAGATTTCTCTCTCTCTCTCTCTCCCCCCCCCTCTTTCTCTCTCCATCTTTCAAAATATATAAATAAAATTTAAAGTACTCTGATAAAATGTTAAAAAGGCATGAAAAGATAGACACATCAATGAAACAGAATTGGAAGTCCAGAAATGATATAGATACATTGGGAAATTCGGGATGAATAAATATGAGTATTATTTTAAGCATTGTTGTGTAGCAAATTGTTATAAATTTAGCAGTTTAAAACAATACCCAGACTTACAGATTCTGGACTTACAGAAGTCTGAGCATTACTTAACTGGATTTTATTTTTCGTAGCATCTCTCTGGGATGTGATATAGGTGTCACCTGGGCTGTGGTCTCCTCAAAAGGTTGACTGGGGGAAAACCTCATATCTAAGGCTGTTGACAAAATTCATTTTCTTGTGTCTTCAGGTCTGAGGTTTTCTGTTCCTTGCTGAAGGCTGCCCACAGTTCCTGGTTGTCACCTTGGTTCCTTTTCACACATAGCTACATATTTCCTGGAAGCTTGCTTCTTCAAAGCCAGCAGTGGAGAGAGATTGGCTGAAGTACGTATCACAGTTAGAAGTACTGAGCTTTGTGCACTGTAACTTAGTCACAAGAGTGATTTCCTACCACTTTTGCCATTCACCATAATGTAATCGTGACAAGGACATCCAGTTATGACTCTTGACATGTTCTGTTGCCTAGAAGAAACTCCAGGGGAAGGATCACAAAAAAGATGTGAATGTCAGAAGAAGAGGATCACCATAGGATCCACCAACCACATGTGGCATTTCAAGTCATAAGGAAGAATGAGTAATTAATAAAAAATATTGTTAAAACTGGACAGCCATATGGAAAACAAAATCTGTGCATCTAATGTTATGCGCCAAAATACAATCCACATAGACTAGAAATTCAAATATAAAAACAGAACCATTGTAGTATTAGAAGAAAATGTGGATGCATGTCTTCATAATTTAACAAAAGAAAAGTGTTTTAAATAATTCAAATTGAGAACTTCACTATGTTTTAAAATGTGGCCCAAAAAATGGATACAGGAAAAATCAAGAGACAATCTCAGAGAAAATATTTACAATTCATCTTTTAGAAAAAATAGATCAATTTTCTCAAAGCATAAAGAATTCTTACAAAGAACAAAAATTATATAACATAGAAACAGGAACAAAGCACAGAAATATGCAAAAATACTTGCAGTAATTTACTTTTATTCATAATAAGAAAATGTGCATTCAAACTATACTGAGATACCAATTCTTCATCTACCAGGTTGGACTGAGCATTCAGTAACAATATCAACAAATACAAAGCTACATATTTCCACTATAACATTAACATGAAAACAACACAAAATTCCAATAACAGGGTTGAATAAACTATGGAAACAAACTGGCTAAATAAATGATGAAATAAAATTCCTAAAAGGTCTCCAACACAGATTCGAAGTGATCCTCAGAATATATTAAAATAGAAAATGCAAGGACAAAATAATGTATGTAATATGCTTCCTTTTGTATTCCAACAAAGACTTTTTGCATATCACTTTTGCAGAGCTTCTCATTCTATATTGTTTTTGCTTACATAGATTGAAATTCCCTGAGGCAGAATTATTGTCAATATTATTTGTTTTGCTTTGGTTTCACCCCGGGGTGTCCAGAGCATATTAGAGGGTTGAAATGGACATAAACAGACTATTTCCTCTCTGCCTTTTTCTCCTCTTTCAGGGATTTGACACAGGTTCTTTGGAGTCTTTCTCCGATTAGCTCTGTGTGCTGCACACCTCATGCTTTGTGCTCCAAGTATCTGAACTGAGTTACTTCTGGGTCCCTGACTCCTTGCCAATGGTTGGAGAACCTCCTCCCACCTTCCCTGGGTTGCTTGGTAACACCATTCAGTGATTAGCTTTATTGCTCCCATGTGAATTACATATCACTGTTCCAATTAATACTTCAAACAAACATTTGAGGAACACTATAGGAATAACCAATCCTTTCTACTTGTCTCTTTGGGAGAATTTTTCTTCTTGCCTTTGAATATTTGCAATGATGGCCTGTAATTTTATTACATTTTCTACATGTGTTCTGTTGCTGTGCCCAGAAAAACACAGCTTTAACTTGTCTCCAAATTTCAAGGTTCCATTTTGTCTTCTTGCTAAATGATTAGATGTAATTCAAAATCAATGCAGCAGAAACCTGATAACCCACCTGGGCCAAGACACTGTTTTATTTTTGGTCTGCACCTTTATGGAAACTGTTTTAAAGTGAAAACGTATTCAATCTACCAATCTGTTTCTACCAAGTTAATTTTCATAACTTTGTACACTAAATAGGTCTATGAGTGTATTCAATTTTCCTTTACTACACTTTTTCTCAAGTATCTATTTCTGTAATCCATGACAGTCTATTTATTTTTCAAATTGTCTAGGTAACAAAATGTTTTAAGCATGTTCAAGATTGCAGTTATCCTGTTCCACAAGGTCAACTGCAGAAAAGAAAACAATAAGAACAAACAGACAATTGTGAGGCGAGTCTGTGAGACAATTAGAAAACGTATTTACCTAATATTAAAAATAAGGAATTGCTGGGGTCAGCACTGTGGCTCAGCAGATTAAGCTGCTGCCTGAAGCGCTGGCATCCCATATGGGCACCAGTTCAAGTCTCAACTGCTCCACTTCCCATCCAGCTCCCATCTAATGCATCTGAGAAAACAATGGAACATGGCCTGATTCCCTGGGCCCCTGCCAACCACATGGGAGACCTGGAAGTAACTCCCAGCTCCTGACTTTAGTCTGGTCCAAGGCCAGTTGATGTGGCCATTTGGGGAGATACCCAGCAGATGGGAGATATCTCTCTTTTGTCTCTGCTCTCTCTGTAACTCTGACTTTCAAACAAATAAATAAATCTTTTTAAAAATGAATTGCTGAGATAAATCAGAAATCTATAAGAAATACAAAAAAAGAGAGGTAGCAGTGGAAACATGGCTCTCCTAGTGTACCTTTTCATGATTAGGAAATCAATAGTTTATTTTCAAATGGTTCAGAGAAAATAGTGAGACAGATAGATATAGATGAGAGATGATTGATAAAAAGATGATAGAGGTATAGAGTATAGATATAGGTGAAGGCTTAACAAATAAATAGTATGGATAATATGGATATAAAAAGGTACAATGGTGAAATTCATAAAATAAGGTGATACTTTGTACAGGAAGAAGACAAAATATCAGATGAAAATGAATCCTCTTAAACCTCAAGTTGAGTGCATAATTTCATAAAGCATAAATACTTATTGAGAGAAACTTCACAAAAACTTCGTTTGTATTGTGGGAAAAAGGAATCTCAAAAAAAAATATCAGAAAGAATGACAACCGTGGTAGAACATTTTCTATGCCATGAATTGACTAGTTTCAAGAAAGAAAGCTAAATTCCTATCAATCTGAAGGAAGGCTTCAAAAGAGAGGCCACACGAGGCCTGAGATTTGAAAAATCTATAGGAATTACAAGGGTGGACCAGTGGGTAGGAAGGTTGCTGTGGAGTTATAAAAGTCATGATGCATTGGGAGATAAAATCACAAATATAAAGGGCTAAAACTCATGATAGGTGGCTTAAAGGTGTACATTTTTTGAAGAGTTATTTATTTAGTAGAAAGTCAGAGATACAGTGTGGGTTAAGGGGAGACAGAGAGAAATTTTCCATCTGTTGATTCGCTCCCCAAATGGCTGCAATGGCTGGAGCTGGGCCAGTCCAAAGCCAGGAGCCAGGAAATTCTTCTGGGTCTCCTTCATGGGTACATGGGCCCAAGGACTTGAGCCATCTTCTGCCGCTCTCTCAAGAACATTAGCAGGGAGCTGAATCAGAAGTGGAACAGCAAGGACTCAAATCAGTGCCCATATGGAATGCCAGTGCTGCAGGTGGCAGTTTTACCTGCTATGCCACAGTACTGGCTCCCTTTTTTCTTTTAATAATGAAAAAATGATAAGGTTTAAATGATAATGACATGACCAAATGTATGTTCTGGAGAGAGATCGTTGGACAGAGGCAAAACCCAGGTTGGACTGAGGTACTCAAGGAGGTAGCTAATAAGAAGGAGGTGAGGTCAACAGCACCTGCTTGCAGCCAGATCTTCACAGCAGCCCTGCCTGCACTGCCCAGCTTCCCCATCTTTCATGCAGCAGACAATCATAGCTTCTGTGTTTCTTCTGTTTAGAATCAGCCTTGGCAGAAAATATGGCTGCTGGTGGCATCCTTGCAACTACCTTTAGTTCATTATAATGTTATTATTTTTTAAACAAATAGGAATATGCTCTTTATTTATTTATTTATTTATTTTTTGACAGGCAGAGTGGACAGTGAGAGAGAGAGACAGAGAGAAATGTCTTCCTTTGCCGTTGGTTCACCCTCCAATGGCGCACCGCGCTGATCCGAAGACAGGAGCCAGGTGCTTCTCCTGGTCTCCCATGGGGTGCAGGGCCCAAGGACTTGGGCCATCCTCCACTGCCTTCCCTGGCCACAGCAGAGAGCTGGCCTGGAAGAGGGGCAACCAGGACAGAATCCGGTGCCCCAACCGGGACTAGAACCCGGTGTGCCAGCGCCGCAAGGTGGAGGATTAGCCTAGTGCGCCACAGCACCGGCCCATTATAATGTTATTATAAGAATATTATCATGGCTGACACTCCCACTCCCATCCTACACCTAATACCATGACACTTACCAGACTTCCAAAACAGGTAAGGAAATGGGCAGCACTCAGGAAAGTCCCATCCCAAACTCCAGCCCCATTTGAAGATTCAAGTGCTGTACCTCCAGATTACATAAAGGCAAAACCCCAAACCTTGTCGACTGCAGCTCTCTCTTGAGCATGCCCTTATTTCTCCTTGAATGTGTATTTTCACTTTGTACATGAATAAATCTTACTTCTCTGTTGATTGTTACCTACATCCCATCCTTGAATTCTTGTATTGCTTTGGAGGTGGGGGGAAACCTGGACTCAGCCACCCTACAACAGGAAGTTGGGGTAAGAGGCACCTGACCCAGGGATGGCCATGGCCTCAAAGTCTGCTCCTTGAAGGCAATGAGGGACTTGTCTTGGCAGCCACTAAATTCTCAGTGCCTGGCACTCTGCCCAGCATGGGTTTTCAAAGCTTTTGATTTAAGTTACTGGAGTAATAGGAATGCTCTTTTTGCAAAGAAGGAGATAGAGGGGAAGGTGCCCTGGACATAGAAAATACAGACAGAAGATTTATTTAGGGCTAAGGATCTAGAAGTAGGGCCCAGAGAAAGAATTAGTGACCCTTGGTAAGGTTGGTGAGAATCTGGAATCATCACTGTGTTTTGTGTACATGTTTTTAACTGTAACTTTCATTGATTGGTTGATTTGAAATGCAGAGAGCTCCCATCTTTTGGTTCACCCACTAAATGCTTACAATGATCAGAGCTGGTCTGAGGTGAAGCCAAAAGCTGGAGTTCAACCTAGTCTCCCACGTGGGTGGCAGAAACTCAGTCACTTGAGCTGTTATTGCTACCTTCCAGGGTGTACAGTAGCAGGAAGCTGGAGCCAAAAGCTGGGGCTGGATATCAAATCCAGATACTCTGAGGTAGGACGTGGGCATCTTAACCAATGTCTCAACTGCTAGGCCAAATGCCCACTCCTTCCCCCTTTTTATTCACAGTGATCTAAATGTATTGTAAAGTAAACTAAGTATCTACATCGATACTGTATTTACTGTATTTTCTAAAGATTTATTTATTTTATTTGAAAAGCAGTTATATATACATACATCAGAGAGAGAAAGAGAGAAATTTTCCATTCTCTGGCTCATCACCGCTCTCCTTGCCAAATGGTAGCAATGGTGGGAGCTTGACATGAGCTGCCTAGGCTATGGAAGCCTTTTGAATCCACAATCCCCGTTAGTATTTAGACAAAGTCATAAGCAAAGTAGAAATTCTCTCCTGCCTTCAGAGAAAAGTATATCCTTCTTTGATGGCCACTTCTTTCCACTAGGATCTCATCCACAGAGATCTTTATGCAGGACATTTTTTGCCACAATGTTTTGGCTTTCCATGTCTGGGATGCTTTCTTGGGCTTTTCAGTCAGATCAAGAGCTTCGGGTGATCACTGATGTCATACATAAGAGTGTTAATTGTTAAATTAACAAGAGGAGACACTGTGCACTAACTTCTCATGCAGGACCTCTGTCCTCAATGAGTTGTATTCTGAGAGTTAACTATAAAACTTTTTATCAAAGATTTATTTTGTCTTAGTGTATTAAGTGGAAGATATGAACATCCCTTGTCTCGACAGTTGAGGAAACCTGTGTGTGTGCAAACTGTTGAAATCTTTACTTAGTATAGAATTGGTCTTCTGTGTGTAAAGTTAATTGAAAATGAATCTTAGTGGATAATGGGTCTGGGAAGGGGAGGGGGGAGGAAAAGGGGTGGGAGTGTGGGTTGGAAGGCGGATATGGTGGGAAGAATCACTATATTCCTGAAGTTGTACTTATGAAATGCATGATTTCTTTGGGGGAAAAAAGAGGCATAGCTCATACTCAGTTCTGCCCCCCTATTAACTGTTAATTTTGTGCTGAATCTAAGTGCTGTATTTCAGAAGATAAAAGAATTAATACATCAGTGGTTCTCAACTCAGGTGGCTCCTTTGAATTATGTGAGGCACGTCACTAATGACAATGATGCCCAACACCTACCCTGAGGCCAATAGCAGAAGGATGTCTTGGGTGGAACCCTGGAATCCCTCTCCTGAGAAATTAGAATGTGCAACTATAAGAAGTGCCACCGTACAATAGTAATAAAACTGATATTCAAAAACAAAGAGATTTCTTTATTTAACTTTAGCAAATGTGATTATTTCATTAATTTTCCCAGCAGAATTTAGAACTTTAATTTGGAGGCATTTGGGGTAATTTTCAATTAATTTATTCTTTAAAAAGTTATGTTGCCTTCAAAATTAAATGAAATCTACTGCTTGAGGTTGATTCCTAAGAGCCATGTTGAGTAATGATTGAATTGGAATAAATGACATGAATCCTTGTTCAGTTCATGATTAAAGGAAGCTCTCCTGTCTCTAATAGCTAATTAGATATAACAGGACTAGGTGCTAATTTAACTTGCGTATTCTCTAAGTACTTTTTATTGAACCTCAGAGTCTGAAAAAAAGGTACCTGGAGAGCAAATATTTTAGATGCCCTTTTAAGTCTAAAGTATTTAGCTTCTCTATGATCTCTTTAATTTGAAAGGGAAATGAGTTATGTATTTTTCATCCATTCCATTCATATTTGAATTGCTTAGGATACAGTTGACACATAAATGTGTAATAAAAGCAATAATATTTAAATGCTCATTTCAAAGGCTACTCTTAATTTTAAAAGATCTAGTGCTATTTGGATACCATGTCTCATACCTTATTCTTAGAAGGAATATTTCTGTTTTACCTATGCACACATATAAAAAAATATCCATTTTACTTTACATGTGCACATACAAATATGCAATTATTGGATGTGTTTATCTTCAACAACATCAGTGATTCATATTACAATTTTGTTTACATTCCAAGTTTGGAGAATTAGAAGGCCTTGGGGTATATTCCTAGGACAATTTTCGTAGAAAAAAGGTAAGATTGAAAATCTCTTTTATGAAATACTTGGAACCAGAAGCATTTCATATTTTGTATGTTCTTCAGCTTTTGGAGTATTTGCATGTACACACTGAGATGTCCTAGGGATATGACCCAATTCTAAACATGGAATTATATTTCATATGGACCTTATGCAAATAGCCTGAAGATGATTTTATACCGTATTTTTACTATGCTTGCATTTTGGCCTATGACCCTATCACTTGAGGTCAGGTGTGGAATTTTCCACCTGTGGCATCATGTTGATACTCAAAAAGTTCTGTATTTTGGAGCATTTTTCATTTGGGATTTTCAGATTAAGGATGTTCAAACTGTATTAAACTTCCTAAAACAACTGCATGATCTAGTTTTCATTCAACACTTTCCCCATATGATCTACCCTTAGCTCAGACCTACTTTCTAATATTTTTAACTTCTGCATTGGTTTCTATCTGTTTTTATTTTAGAGATCTGAAGATATATGAAGCTAGGGCAACAGAATCAGTGAGTATCAGCCATGGGACTATATCAATATCACCAATTTGAAACTTTGGTGTAAATTTAAAACTGTGATGTACACCAATACATAAGGCTATGGAAGCCAAGCTCCAACCATACCACAGATAAGGGAACAAGGTGACACAAGTCTTTTGTGTAAAGGTTTCTACCCTACAAAGTAAACCACAGCCCAGAGGGTGAGGGGAAGCCTGAGGACATCTTCCTCTTGTCTCTGCTGTCAGTCATGCTTCTCATGCTTCCTCTGTCCAGGTGTAAAAATACTGCAAGAGCCTCAAAGAGCAGGAGTTTTTTGTTTTTGTTTTTGTTTTTTTTTTGTTTTTGACAGGCAGAGTGGACAGTGAGAGAGAGAGACAGAGAGAAAGGTCTTCCTTTGCCATTGGTTCACCCTCCAATGGCCACCGCGGCCGGCGCGCTGCGGCCGGTGCACGCGCTGATCCGATGGCAGGAGCCAGGTACTTCTCCTGGTCTCCCATGGGGTGCAGGGCCCAAGCACTTGGGCCATCCTCCACTGCACTCCCTGGCCACAGCAGAGAGCTGGCCTGGAAGAGGGGCAACCGGGACAGAATCCGGCGCCCCGTCCGGGACTAGAACCTGGAGTGCCGGCGCCACAAGGCGGAGGATTAGCCTAGTGAGCCGTGGCACCGGCTACAGCAGGATCTTAAATATCAGCCTCATGAGGATCACTTTCAGGAAAAGTATGCCATGCCCAGTTAGGGAGACCCTCAAGGAACTAGGAGCACTTCCCCCACAGGCCATAACTCTGTGTACATAGGGTACAAAATCTGAAAGGGGAAAGTGGGAAGAGCTGAATAAGGGGTACATAACAACAGGGGTACATAAGATCTGAAGGCTGGGGATGGCATGTGGCATAGCAGGTGCAGCCTCCGCCTGTGATCTTGCCATCCAAAATGGGCGGCAGTTTGAGGTTCTGGCTGCTCCACAAAGGCCCAAGTAAGAAGATGCCTGCACCCGCGTGGGAGATCCAGAAGAAACTCCTGGCTGCTGGCTTTGGATCTGCCCAGCTTCAGTCATTTGGGCAGTGAACCCAAGGATGTAAGCATGCTCTCTCTCCCTCTCCCTCTCCCTCTCTATTTCTGTAACTCTGCCTTTCAAATAAATAATTTTTAAAAAATAAGATCTAAGGGCTTCTGTGATGAGTTCCGTTCCTGTACACAGATGTCAATTCCAGTCAATTGTACACTGACTGCATTTAGGATCCAACTGATGAAAGATTAGTTTCTCCTTGAATCTGTAACATATATTTTATTCACATGATTCACATATACATTTCATCCTTATATGTTCTCTAATTCCTCTACAATGATATCATTAGACCTAAGCACTCCAAGTGATACAATATCAAAAAATTTACGTAAGCTCTATAGTATAGACATGACCAGAAAGTGAGTAAAATAGAACATGATTGAAGAATATTTCTAGCCTATCAAAGAGTCATTTAGATTTTTCTTTTCATTTTAGTATACTAGCTCTCCTGCATGCAATTGAGACTTTGTCTTTTCCCAGCTATTACTGCTGAATTTTAATTCCACCATAGTGGATTCAATAGGGTCTCCTCAAATTTTTATTCTGGTATCTCAAAATTTGGAATAGGATCTTTGCAGATGTACTTAGCCAAAGATCTCAAAGTGTGATCCTGGGTGTAGGGTTGACCCTGAATCATTTGTAAGAGGAAAGAGACAGACTTGAGGGACACACAGAGAAGATAATATAAAGATGAAAGATGGTGGCAGGATGTGTCCACCAGCTTAGGAACAACAAGAATTGCCAACAACAACCAGAATCCAGGAGAGAGGTGTGCTATAGTTTTCTTCTGAGAATCTCCAGAAGGAATCAACCCTGTCCAATTCTTGATTTTGGACTGTTGACTTGAAAAGTAGAGAACTATATTTCTGTCACTTCAAATCACTTGGTTTAGGATAATTTATACGACAACCCTAAGAAATGAATACACTTACCTTTAGAAGTCAGTACCATAGGCACACAGGGTACTCATTTGTGGGGTACTGACTACTTGCTACTGGTTTCTAGTGTCCTTATCCCTGCCCTTTGACTGTAAATGCTCCTCTTTGAGATTCCCAGATGCCATGCTTAAGGTCCTGGGAAGACATAGACATTTCCACATTTGGATATAAACTGTTAATTCTTGTCTAGGACCTCTTTTCACAATAGTTTTCCTTCTGCTTTTCTGCCATGATCAGTTCATGTTGAACCCACGGGTGCTGGAACCAGCCCCAGTATTCTCAGATTTAATCAAAACCTGTCTGGATGGTCCCATCATCCCCCAGGACAACTGTGTCTGAACTTATTTATCCACTCATGTGACTTCTTACACAATCCTCCCTATTAGATACTAATTCTCTTTGTATCCTAGATCTACTTTGCTCTGTGCTTCACGGTAGAGCTTTTTTCTCAGGTCTCCAAATTTGTCTCCTGACACGTGAAATCCAGGATTTCCACATTATGGCTTTTTTTTTTTTTTTGAGTTAGACAGTGAGAGAGAGAGACAGAGAGAAAGGTCTTCCTTCCATTGGTCCACCCCCCCAAATGGCCGCTATGGCTGGCGTGCTGCACCGATCTGAAGCCAGGAGCCAGGTGCTTCCTCCTGGTCTCCCATGTGGGTGCAGGTGCCCAAACACTTGGGCCATTCTCCACTGCCTTCCTGGGCCACAGCAGAGAGCTGGACTGGAAGAGGAGCAACCAGGACAAGAACCCGGCGCCCATATGGGATGCCAGCGCTGCAGGTGGAGGATTAACCAAGTGAGCCACGGCGCCAGCCTCCACATTATGGCTTCTGAGAAGTGTGCTTGAAACTAAAAACTGACCAATTTTTTGTTATTGTAGGTGGTGTCTGTCTTCTCACAGAAGTAATCAGTGCTATTGGTTCAAAGGGTGGGAAGTTGCATGGTAATCTACTTTACTGTAAATTAAAAACACACAAATCATTCATTGTTCAAGATATTACCCACATACACTTCCATTAGTTCATTGATTCCATCTGCAAGTATCTGTTGTGATAGAAACCCAGTAACAATGGTTGTAGTGCTAGGCACATTACACAAACATCAACCATGGGCACAATGCAGTGGCCAGGGAGTATGGACATAGCTAGAAAATACCAATGCCAGCAATAAACTTCATTTGCTAGATTTTATGATTTCTGTTATTTGAAGGTCCCTTTAAATTCTTGCAGGACATGGGTTTATTACTTCTTGAAATCTGTCTTCCTACAAATGAAATGGTGAGCTATGCTCTGCTCAGCACAAGGCCTGTTTCATGTCTTGGCCTCTAGGGGGAGCCCAAGGCTCTTCACCCAAAGAATTGGAAATGAATGATGTGGTGTTTAGGAAGAGGGATCTTGCTTGGCCTCCTTATCAGAATTTGCATCCTTCAAAAAAAGATAAAGTGCCCAGGTTTGCTCTTCTCCCTCCAGGCTCTGCAGCCCAAAGTAGCTCATTCTCTTTAGACTTTTTCTGCCTCCTGCAGCAGTCTCAGAGGTTACACCCTGTTGTTGATGGCAGCGAAGCATGTTTTGTCTCTTTCTGTCTTGCCAGTCTTCTCCTTTGATCTTGGTTTTTCTCCAAGCTGGGAAGTGTCCACTCATAGGGCTGCAAATAAAGGGTGTCCAGTTACATTTGAATTTAAGATAAGCAATAATAACTTACTTAGCATTTATGAGTCCAAATATTTCATGGACCATACCATCTCTGAGTGCCAATGAGCAGGCCTAATCCCTCCCACTGATCTTTCCAAGGACCCTGGAATACTGCCTTGGTCTTAAAGCCAGAGTTTGTCTAGATATGTCTTCTTGTCATGGCCAAGTCAAAACTGCCATGTTCCTGCACCCCAGTTTTATGCTGGTGAAACTCCCTGTTTACAGACTGAGTTCTGCCAGTCCTCTTTGAGGTCATGTTGCAGTTGCCAAACCAATTTATTCATCCAATCTCATCCTATCACACTGGTCCAGAAAGAGGGAGTGGAGTAGTGGTCCCAATGTTAACACACAGGAGACCCAAGAGTCATTTCCATCTTATGGAAACCTACTTCAAAGGGGTTGAGAAATTTTTTAACACATGAAATATATCAATTTTAATATAAAAATTAAAAATTCAGTTATTTTTCACATTCTTAAATTCTGAATAAAACAAAGTCCCATCCAATTGCTTTCAGCAGTGACATTCTGCTGATGGCATTCAGAGTTCTATCTTTGAATGCCACGGTAATCACTTGCTTCCCTTCAAGGCTGTCGTGTTTGGCACGAAATTTAAGAATTTAAAATACCAGATCAGCAGGCTCACACCCAACAGACATGGCACATCAAAATGTGCAGCTAATGATTACTTATCAGGACTATGTCAATGTAAAAAGTGAAGAAAAAGTGACTGATAGTAAAACCAAGAAAAAGCCAAATAAAAATAAATACTTCCAACAAAATGGTAGTGATATTTAGATGCACTCACTTACAATGCAGCCAGGCTAGATAAATTCGGCTCCCTTTGGCTTATTCAGAGAAGATTCTCAAACAAGATCAATACTCTTGAGTTGTCCCTTGTGTCTGAGGATGCACAACACCGGGGCAAGCTCAGGAAGAAGGACCTCTGCTCCCTAGACTGTGTTGATCCCCAATCCATAAATGCATAGAGCACAGAGTAGATGTTCAATTAATGTTTCTTAAATTAATCTATTTATTTAAATTTAAAAGATGAGGATGACACATACCTAGGAAATATCCCCTGTGGGGATTAGAAAATTAATTCTAATAAACAGCTAAAGCTGGTATATCTCTGTACATTGGCCTTATGCATGCTGAATAAAATATAAAATGCCATAAGTATAGACTTGGCCAGAAGTCCATTCTAAAAAATTGCTGGTATTTTCAATATTTTGTACAATCACTATGAGATAGGAAATCAGGGTATATCAGCATTCTGATGGTGATCCTTTTCTTTTTCATAGCTAATTGCACAAATACAAAGTCAGTCTCTGACTTAGCAAAGTATCCCTTGCAGGTCTATTTCTGATACTGCACACACAGTCATTTCAGGTATAGCCAGTGATTAAATACAATCTTGGAAGTAATTTAGTATAGCAATGCTGCACAGAAGCGGCAGGTGAAAAAATAAAGTGAGGAAAAGCAAAATAACTTATCTAGAAAAAGAAACTCAAGTTATTTCGTAAGTTTCTGAGCTTTTTGAAATTTTAGCTAGTATCTAAGAGATGCATGTACAACTCATTGTATACCATTACTGAAGACATTGTTTAAATGTGCTTGCAGTAGCAGAAAGGTAAGCCGAATGTTCTGTTTCACCAGAAAAGAATGGAGCAGCCCAGAAAACATTCCCTTAGCTATGTGTAAAACCACGGTGCATCTTACATCTCAGTTATACAGTTGCCTAAGGTTCTAGTTGCTGCACAAGAAAAATTTTAACAGGACCAGAACCAGCTGGAACAACAACTAAAATATCTGAAATAATGATTATGATGGAGACATAATAATGATGATGGAGATATCATTAGAAGGGAGAAATTGAATCTTTTTTAGACTGGTTATAAATATTGAGTGATAATTGAAACTCATAAAAGCAAAAATTAGACCTCAGCCATGCTCTTGGCATTTCATATACACATTTAAGAGAAATAAATCGTATCCATGGCAAACCAGGAAAAAAATCATCCTTTTACTTAAGAAATGGTAAAAATGATTCTAAATAAAGTTTTCAGATAAATGCTTCTTTTATGTTTTGAGGTTTACTGAGAAAAACAATATTTGAAAGCGTGTTTTGAGTGAAACAACATTTCTGCAACATGCTGTATCTGATGAGCAACAGGCTCACCCAGTGTCAAGATATTGGTTTCTTATACATTCTCCAGAGAAAGCACGAAAACTACTTGTAAAAACAGGCATCTCTAGGTTTGGAAGGATATACACAAAACAAGACTGGAACATCTTACAGCGTCAGAAAGTAAAGAAGTACTTTAAAAAATGATGAGTTTGTCAAAGGGACGAAGAGTCTAACAGGAAGAGCTCCCAAAGGTCACAGCTAGAACAATTTGTTCATCAAAATAAATTGACAACATACTGGTTTATAATCTGGAGCATAAAATAAATATCCAAGAGTCTACACTAGTACCAAAACATGACTGAATTTATGAAATAATAGGAGAGAACTGGCAAATTTCCATGCAGAAGAATTTCAAGTAGTTTTTCCTGCTATTTTCCCATTAAGGAGGTGGAGCACAGCTCTCCAACTTTTGCAAAAAGTGACTTCCAAAATGACTTCCTTCCAAATAGTATAGTGTGGTAAGAGGGTAAAAGAGTCATGTTGCAGTGGAGAAACCTAACAAATGACTTCAGCCAGGTGATAGAGGTCAACATCTGCAGTGATAAGACATACTGGTTGGATATAGCCTTGCAAAAATATGATGAGAATGGTACCTTTTCTCAGTGATCTTCTTCCCCAAAATGCATAGACTCAAAGGTACCTTGGGGAAAATATCAAACAAACCCAAACTGGGAAAAATGTTACAGACCATTTGTCTAATACTTCTGAAAGCTATCAAGACCATCAAACACAAGGAAGTCTGAGCATCTGTCACAGTCATGAGAAGCACAATAACTCAATGCAGCACAAAATCCTGAATGGGATTCTGGAACAGAAAAAGAGCATTCGGGGGAAAATAAAGAAATCCCATGAAAGTATAGAATTAGTCAATGAAATAATGATTTATAGCGCCAGAGTTAGACGTTGGCTTCCAGGGTGGACTATTCCAGTTCTTTTTCACATGAGAGAAAATATGATAATAAATGTGTGAGAGGGACCCATAATTAACAGATCATGTGGGATCTCTGTGTCCTGAAATTTCTTTTGGAGGTCAAAATTAGACAGAGTAATAGTTTGCTATAATAATAGCTAAACAGAACAGTGAACCATTATGTTGGTCTCACAGGAATAAGTCAACAAGAGATACTTTTATTTACTTATTTTGTACCTAGTAATTGCATTTTGTGTGAAAGTGAAACAGAGACACAAACCTAGGGAAATACTTGTTTATAAACATGTCCTTATTTTAAAATATGCGTCTAACTTCATGGGTAATTTGTGTCTAACTTCATGGGTAAATTTAAAACCTGAAGGCTGTGCCCTTTTCTTCATGGCTATCAGGAGTCTGGTCTTGTGAAAGTGCCTGTAGATGTGGTTCCTGGGCCACATCCATCCATGTCTCTAAACAAAAGAGGATACTTTTTGGAAGGATAAAATATAAACTTCTTGCTTTTTTCTAAGAAACAGTACCTAGTCCCATGCATCTAATTTCCTTATTCACTTATTATAGTCAGTCCACAGCTTACGCTGAGAATCTACTCTGTGCCTTTTGCTGTTTTCTCGGTGGGGACACCAAGATACATTGTTTGCAGGGTTGGGGAAGGAATGGATAATTCTGGGAAGAAGGAGGAGTGAGAAAGGCCAGGATCAATAACAAAAGTAAAATTTGAAGAGTCACAGATTTGTGGAACTTACACAAAATACTCTTAAATGACCAATGGGTTAATGAAGAAATCTCAAGAAATATTTTTAAAAAATACTTTGAGCTGGCATTGTGGTAAAGCTGGAAAAGCTCCCACTTGCCATACCATCATCACATATTGGAGCCAGTTTGTGTCACAGTTGCTCCACTTTTGCTAAAAGCCTGAGGAAAGCAATGGAAGATGACCCAAGTACCTGAGCCCCTGCAACCTACATGGGGCATTCAAATGAAGCTACTGGCTCCTGGCTTCATACTGGTTCAGTCATGGTAATTGTAGCCACTTGGGGAGTGAACCAGCAGATAGAAGATCTCCCTGCGTGTCTCTTTTCTTCTACGTGTATCTCTGATTTAAAAAATAATAATAATAAATAGAGAAAAATGAAACAAAACTCACCTGCAACACACCAAAGACTAAGGGGAAGCAGTGGAAGCTACGATAAGGGGAAATTTTATAGCTATAAACACATTAAAAAATGAAGTTGAATCAACAACCTGATTTGTTACAACTTAATAAACTAGAAAAAGAACCAACTAAACCCAAAGCTAACAGAAGAAAGACAATAATACAAATTAGAGAAGAAACAAAAAAGAATATAAAACAGCAGAGAAAAAAAAAATGGTTCTTTGGAAAGATTAACCAAATTGAGCCTTTAGCTAGGTGGACTAAGAGAAAAATAGAAAACTCTAATTACTAAAATTAGAAATGAAAGTGGGGATATTACCACCAATTCAACAGAAATAAAAAAGGATTTAAAGAGAATATCATGAACATTATACATAATAACACAGATGAAATGTACAAATTCAATGACAAATAAAACCTGCAATGACTACATTATGATGACAGAGAAAATCTGAATAAAATTATAACTACTTAGGATGTTGAATTTGTAATCAAACTTCTCTTGATGAAGAATAGTCTTGGACTTGATGTCTTCATTGGTTAATTCTAGCAAACAATTGAATAAGAGCTAAGATAAATCCTTCTTAAAATTTTATGCAAAAATTCAAAAGGAGAGGCCAGTGCTGTGGCTTAGTAGGCTAAGCCTCTGCCTCTGGAATCCCATATGGGTGCCAGTTAGTATCCAGACTGCTCCTCTTCCAATCCAGTTCTCTGCTATGGCCTGGAAAAGCAGTAGAATATGGCCCAAGTACAGGGAAGACCCAGAAGAAACTCCTGGCTCCTGGCTTCAGATTGGCTCAACTCTGGTCATTGCAGCCATTTGGGTAGTGAACCAGGAGATGGAAGACTTCTCTCTCTCCCTCTGTTTATCTGTAATTCTATCTCTCAAGTAAACTTCTAAAATCTTTAGAAAAAATACAAGGGGAAGAAATATTTCCAGATGTTTTTAGTCCAGCATTACCCTACCGAAGCCAAACAAAGGTATTACAAGAAATGAGATTGTAAACTCTTATGAAAACTGATTCAAAATATTCACAATTCAATGCTAACAAACAAAATTCAACTGCATATTTAAAAGGATCAATAATCACTACCAAATGTTAAAATGCAAGGAGAGTTCAACATACAAAAATTGATCAATACAGTATATCACACTAAGAGAATGCAGTAGGAAAAAAAAAGTGATCCCAATTAATGCATAAAAAAGGTATTTACCAAAATTCAACACCCTTTCATGTTGAGAATCACCACTTAAAAAACTAGAGAACTTAAACACAACAAAAGTTGTATATAAAAAACCATAGAGAGGATGATTCTTAGTGGTGAGATACTTAAAACAGTTTCTTAATGATCAAAAACAAAGCAAATATACCAACTCTCACTACTTCTATTCAGAACAGTACTAGTTCTAGCTAGAGGAATTAGACAAGAAAAATAAAAGACATTCAAGTTAGAAAGAAAAAAGTAAAAGTATCTCTGTCCAAAGATGATATAATCTTATAGAGAGTCTTCAGAAGGTTCATGGAAAATGCACATTATGAAAAACTAAGTCAGGGCTGCATAATCTTTCTCACCAAAGTAAACAGGAGCTAACATGTTACAATATGTCTGAATAACATCTCCCCTGAGGCACTAATGGAAATTATATCAGTTTGAGAAGAGCTCTTATCAGAGAAACATGAACTCCACTCAAATGAAAGCAAGAATGAACATCAAATCCATGTTGAAAGTTGACTGGTTTCTGTGTGGGAGCAAACTGTTGAAATCTTTACTTAATGTATGCTAAACTGATCTTCTGTATATAAAGAGAATCAAAAATGAATCTTGATGTGAATGGAAGGGGAGAGGGAGTGGGAAAGGGGAGGGTTGCGGGTTGGAGGGACGTTATGGGGGGGAAGCCATTGTAATCCATATTCTGTACTTTGGAAATTTATATTCATTAAATAAAAGTTGAAAAAAAAAAGAAAGTTGACTGGAAGAATGTGGGGAGCAACCCGGACTAGACTGAGTTACTGGAATTAAGACTTATTCTATGCATCTGCTCTCCCACAATATGGCGCTGGGAGAGGAGAAAACAGCTTCTACGCAGCTGCCTCCAGTTCAACCAATAAACTGTAGGACCTGCTCCTGATTGGAGAGCAGCGTACTCGGCGTGTGGGCAGCCGAGTTAGGATTGGCGGAGGAGGACTATAAAGGAGGAGAGAGACGGCATGCACCAGGAACATCTATGGGGAACATCTAAGGGGAACACCTGTGCAGCCCCCGAGAGAGCCGGCCGGCGGTGTGCCGCTCCCCTGCGGAAGTGGGGAATGCGGCCAGGGGGAACTGCCCTTCCACGGAGGTGGAAGGGATAGTAGCCAACCCGGGAAGAACCAGCAGCAAACCCGGGGAGGGCCGAGCAGACGAAAAGAACAGCGCAGGGTCCTGTGTCGTTCCTCCACGAAGAGGGGGAGCGACAGAAGAATGATTAAATTACCAATGTTTTAGAAAGTTTTGACAGAGACAATGCTAGAAAGAAATCAACACTTTACATATGGGCATTTTCTAAAGATGGCGTGAGATAATGCCAGTAGCAGCAAACCATTCACATTAATTTGGGAGAAAAAAAGTTAATGCTGTTCATGCCCTAATTAAAGAGAGCTAACAGTTAACAGCAGAAACAATGTCCAAAAGCATAGACATCTCAATTGGTTCAGTTTACACAATTCTGATTGAAAAATTAAAGCTGAATAAACTTTCTACTTGATGGGTACCAAAACCACTGCACTCACATCAGCTACAGACAAGAATGGAGCATTAAAAGAAAAATTTTAGATTGCTTCTCTGTTTCAAAGGTACAGAGTCAGAAGGAAAGAAAGAGATGAGATTGAAGAGAATGCAGAAAGATAGGGAGAGAGAAAGAGGGAGAGTTTGGTTACATCCTATGGTTTACTCCCCAGTGCCCATAATAAACAGAGCTGGGCCAGATTGCAGCTCGGAACCCGGAACTCAGCACAAGTCTCCCACAGGGATGACAGGGACTCAAGCAGCTAAGACACCACCCTCTGCTGCCCAAGGTAGAATCCAGCAGGCAGACGGAATAGGAAGCAGAGGTGATTCTTGAACCCAGGCATTCTGATATAACAAGAGAACATAAGAAGACACCGGCATCGCAAGTAGCATCTTAATGGCCTACCAAACTCCAGCCTCTCACTTAAACTAGTAAGATCAAGATCCTGGAGCATTTCTTTGAAGAAGTGTAACAGGAGATGAAACAAGGATTTTCCAGCATGATCCTAAGGACAAATCACAATCAAAGCCATGGCTACTAAGAGGTGGAAGTGGTCCAGTCAAAAGCAAAAGTGGAGCAGTCTAGAGCAAAGGTCATGGCAACAGTTGTTTGGGATGCTCAAGTCACTTTGTTTGTTGTTGACTTTCTGCCTGGCCAAAGAATGGTAGCATCTGCTTATTATGAGTGTTTGAGCGTTTTAGCCAAAGTTTTTGCAGAAAAATGCCTAGAGAAAATGTAGCCATAGAATACTTCTCCACCATAAGATGGTTCCTGATCATTCTGCTATCAAACAAAGACAATTTTTTCACAAGAAAAAATTAAGGATTTGCCTTCTAGTCCTGATTTGTCTCCCTGTGATTTTCTTTCCCTAATATTAAAAAAATTTTTTTTATATATTTCTTCAGTAAACAATACTTTTTGAAAATACTGACTGATGGCTGGCGCCGCGGCTCACTAGGGTAATCCTCCACCTGCGGTGCTGGCACCACAGGTTCTAGTCCCGGTTGAGATGCCGGATTCTGTCCCAGTTGCTCCTTTTCCAGTCCAGCTCTCTCCTGTGGCCCAGGAGTGTAGTGGAGGATGGTCCAGGTGCTTGGGCCCTGCACCCGCACGGGAGACCAGGAGGAAGCACCTAGCTCCTGGCTTTGGATCTGCGCGGTGCGCCGGCCGCAATGCACCGGCCGTGGTGGCCACTTGGGGGGTGAACCAACGGAAAAAGGAAGATCTTTCTCTCTGCCTCTGTCTCTCTCATTGTCTAATTCTGCTTGTCAAAAAAAAAAAAAAAAAAAGAAAAAGAAAGAAAGAAAGAAAGAAAGAAAGAAAGAAAGAAAGAAAGAAAGAAAGAAAGAGAAAATACTGACTGCGTAGACTTGGTTAAATTCCCAGGTCCTTCAGTTCTTTAGGGGTAGATGAAATGTTTGATGCCATCAATTTACAAAAGAGTCTTGAACTTGATGGTACTTATGTTAAGAAATAAGGTTTATCTTTATCTTTTTAATTTTAAAATCATTCCTCACAAATATCTTGAAATTCCCTCATTTGTAGTATCCTCATAAAGAATAACTGTTAGAACTAATAAACTCAGCAATGTAGCAAGAGAAAAAAAATCAACATACAAAAATTAATTCCAGCAGCATCAAAAGTATAAATTACTTAGCATTAACTTGGCCAAGGAAGCCAGACTTGTTTAGTGAAAACCACATTGCTGACAGAAATTAAAGACATAAATGAATGGAAATTTGTCTCTGAAAGGATGGGAAGACTTAACATTGTTATATTGCCAGCACTGTGGAAAATGATCCACAAATTTCATATAGTTCCTATGAAAATTCTGAATCTGTTTCCTACAGAAATAGAAAAGCATCCTAGCATTCATGTGTACTGTCAAGATACCCTTAATAGCAAAAACAACCTTTGGAAAGAAGAACAAACTATAGGATTCGTACTTCTCAACTCCAAAACTTCCTACAAAACTACAATGCTCAAAATGGAGTGGTACTAGCATACGGAGAGACATGCAGATATACAAAATAAAATATGTGGTCCGCAAAGGAACGCTGGCATACATGCTTTAGTGATTTTTGACAAAAGTGCTAGGACTATTAAATGTGCAAATGACAGTCTTTCCGTATTTACACGGCTGAGGTGGGTGGGAGATGGTGGTGATCTGAACTGGATCATTGTCAGTAAAAATGCAGAGCAGTGGAGTTTTGAAAGCTCCTCAGGAAGCATAAAGGGCAAATGTGGTGATTAAGTGACCAGTGGGGGAAAGGAGGGAGAGTGGAGGGACGTGTCCCTAGATTTCATGCAGATACAACGTCCTTCCTTAGGGCAGAGAAAGGTCATTAATACGTTTCTATTTATGGCTACATGAATTGAGTTTAAGCATCCACCAAGAGAAAATAATGATCAATTAATTATGTAGGTCTGGAGAGAAAAAAAAGGTGGGCTTGTGAATCATTCATAGGCAGAAGTGTGTGACAGAGAAGTGCAGGAAAGATAGATCACCTGAAAGGATATAAATCAGAAAACACTTGAAGGCAAAACCTGTTTCACCCTTGTATTTAGGAGGTGAGTATTGGGAACAGGAACTCAAGATAGTGATGTATAGGCAATGGTTCAACACCAGCTCCATGGAAAAAGAGAATGCAAGATCCCAGTTCGTAGCATTTGCTAATTCTTGTGTAAATACCCCCACTACAGCCAATTTAAATTGACTACTGTGACATCCACTAAATAGTAAAATTACCAAAAAGGTAACAACTGTATCCTTAGAGCTCATGAGAGATTGAAGCTGCCTCAGTATACCCTGGCCTCAAGGAGATGAGTAAGGGAGAAGAACCAACAACAACAACAACAAAAAACAGCTGTCAGGGGAGGTGTGAGAGGAAAAGATCTTAGCAAGAGGGAGTGGGCGGAAATTCTAAAACACTGCAGAGAAGGATACACAGGGAAATACTGAAAAAGGAGCCTCTGGATTTCGCCGCTTAGGATGTCGTTTCCTCGCCACAGCCCCTTCTGTAGAATTCCAGGGGGCTGGAGTCGGACTATAAGCAATTGAGCCCTGATGGAGGAAGCAAGAAACTCCAGGAAGAGTGCACAGACAGCCTGTCTTGTTTACAAAGAACCTGATTTAAAGAAAAGCTAAGGAGGAATTAGAGGAACACAGCCTGAGAGCCCACACTGAAAGAAACCTGTCTTCTGCTTTGAGAATGTTGGCAGTTTTTGGACACTTTCCACCTCCGGTGCTATGAGGCACACGTTTTAAGTAAAGGGGAAAACTGAAACAGACAACCTCTAGCTCAGGACTCATGTCTTTTGCTGACACATGGGGATCTAAGAGAAGTCCCCCACCTCCTCTGCAAGGAGAGAGACATTCATGGAGCAGCCTTCTGCAGTGTGGCAGTTACTCTCACAGACATAATTGTGTGGATGGCTCTGCTTCACCCCACCCCAGGGACAGAAAGACTAGGAGAGAGGGGTGCGAGAGGGATTTCTTCTGATGTCACACAAATAGCAAAAGGCAGGACTGAAGCTTCTGGTTACTATATTTTACTCTATTCCTAAGGTCTCTTTTATTCACTGTTATCAATATAATAAAAATTTAAAGAGACAAATAGGAGGATAGTGTTTTTAGAGGAAAATATTTTTAAATTTTATAAAGCAAAGTCACTCTACTTTTATATATTTTTAATAATGAAATGGCTGATAGTTGCATAGTGCCTGTCAGTAGATACTAATTTGATTATCACTCTGGTTTTCAAGTTGAATACCTAATGTTAAAATAAGCAACAGGTCAATAAGGTACCTGTTGCTTGGGTGTGAGTATCTGTGCCCCCAGTCCCAAGTGGAAAAGTCATACATTACAACTTAATGCCCAAGGTGATGGCATTTGGAGCTGGAGACCTTAAGAAGTGGTTGGGCCAAGAGGACTCTGCCCCTACAAATGGAATTGGAGCCCTGGTAAAATAGTCTCTGTTGTGCCTCTCATCAAGTGAGCACACAGTGAGAAGTTGCCTTTGTGAACCAGGAAGTGGATCCCCTTCAGACTTCCAGTTTTGAACTGGGACAAATAAATTCTCGTTGTTTATAAGTGACCCAATTTTGAGGATTTTGTTACTGTAGCTGGAACAGACTAAGATTTTCAAGGTAGCACTGTAGGTAAGAGTGGATGCTATTACACAAGGAGCAATCAAAAAGTTTGGAAAATGCATATTTTGAAAAAAAAAAACTATGCATGGTGATCAAAAAAATTTACAACAAAACAAAGTTCTTTAAAATTTCATTTCCCACAAGGCTTTTTCTTTGGGGTAAACTAACTCGCTGGTTTTCCCAGCAGTGCCCTTTCTACCCCTGACATCCGTACTTTATGGAAGAGAACATGCACATACAGCCACATAAAATCAGCAGATGGTCTTTGATTTTAGCAGCAGGAAGGTGGTTCTCTTCAGTTTTAATTTTTCTTCCACTCAGATTTATTTTCAAATCTGGGACTCATTTAATTTGACTGCTGCTACGTTCATTTCAAATTACAGCCATTCGCAGGGTCCCACTTATTTTCAATTAAATGGGAGACCCTATTCCAGACAGCATTGTGGGCAAGTGGCCGTGTGGTAGGTTTTCCTCAGCAAATACAGAAAAACCATAGCAACCAACAGCATGCAACAGAACACGATGTTGCAGAGCAGCTAGCCCAGTCCATCTGTGGAAAGGCCCTGCCAGGGGAGAGGTGGGAGGGAAAGGCCAGAGCCCTTTCAGGCACTGTCAGGTTGGACAGTGTATTAGTTACCTGTGGCTGCATAGACAGTCGCCACCACTTAGCAGTAATTTTGTAGATCAGAAGTTCCAGGAAGCTTGTTTGTGTTTTCTGCTCTGGTTCACACAAATCTGAGTCAGGTTGTCTGCTGGGCTGGACTTGGACCTGGGGAAATAGGTCCAAACAGGGGAAATAGGCTTCTAAGCTCATTCAATTTAGTTCCTTGCAGGTGTAGGACTAAGGCGCCCATCTCTGTGGGCTGCCAGTTTTGCCTTTCATTTCATCTGTACCAATAATGCACATTGAATCTTTCATGTATTTGGAATCTATTCCTCTTTTGCTACAAGCTGGATAAATTTTTCTGTTTTTATTTATTTATATTATTTATTTGATAAGCAGAGAAAGAGAGTTCCCATCCACTATTTCACCCCCCCCCCCCACAGACGTCTGCCACAGCTATGGCTGAGCCAGGACAACGTCAGGAGCTAAGAATGTGGGCATCCCACATGGGTGGCAGGGTCCTAAATACTTGGGTCATCACCTGCTGCCTCCCAGGATGTACATTAGCAGGAGGCTGGAATCAGAACCAGAGCTGGGACTGGAATCCAGGCATGCTGATGTGGAATGCAGGAATCCCAAGTGGTGCCTGAACCGCTGCCCTGAATGCCTGCCTCAGTTTTCTACTTTAATGGTTTGAGGCCAGGAAACATTGCAGCCTGTGTTCAGGTAGTACTGTACGCTGAGGCTTCTGGACAAGAAGAGACACGACAGACCCTTCATGAAGCAAACTGAGACTCAAATCATGCTAAGGATAAAGTGACAAGGTAAGTGTTAAGTAAGAATGAGTGATGCTTCTTGTACTATCTGCCCTTTAAAGGATTCACAACCCCTGCTCCTCCACACTGAGCTTCTAATTAATAATGCGGGGCAGGGCATTCTCATTCCTTTCACGAGTAGACTTTGTAATATTGTTGTAGTGTGAAAATGCATTGTCCTTCCATTATTAGTCTACTCAGGCTGCCATAATTAGTGCCACAGACTCAGGGGCATAAACAAGACATTCATCCTGTCACAGTTGGTGGGGGCTGGACATCCAAGGTCAAGGTGTTAGAGGAATTGGGTTGGTTTCTTGTGTGGCCTTCAAGAGAGAATCAGTTGCTGACCTCTCCCAGCTTCTCAAATTTTGTTGGCAATCTTTGACGTTCCTTGGCTTATAGATGCATCATCCTGAACTCTGCCTTCACATTCACCCGGAGTTCTCTATGTGCACATGTTATCTCCAAACCTCCTCTTTTAATAAATACAGTGTAGTGGATTAGGGTCCGCCTTAATCCAGGGTGACCTCATCTTGACTTAAGGAATTACATTTGCAATGATCTTAGTTCCAAATATTCTGAGTACTGGGGACTGGGACTTCAACATATTAGTTCTTGAAGCATGCAATTCAAACCACATCAGTCTCCTTGGCTCTGTCCTGGAGCCCTCATTCCCAGTGGGTAAGGACCAGATAACTTGTAATTTACTTCTATGAATAAAGTGAGTCAAGTCTAAATAGATTTTAAACTCTTGCTTCTTAAAGTCTGGTCCTCAAATGAGCAGCTTTGGATCACCTGGGAAATTCTTGAAACCACCGTGTCAGGCCACACCTGCCCTGAGTCAGAATCTATATCTAACAACATCCATTGGATGTTCTGCACATTAAAATTTGAAAGGCAGTGTTCACTACATCTTGTCGAAATGGTTAGACAATTCTTTAGGGAAAAACCATAATATAAGTCTCAAACTTATTCTTCGTTCCAATTTTAGTATACGTGCTGCTGAAGCGAGCACTCAAGCTAATTCTTTAAAGAAATTAAAAAATACATTGTTAAAGGAGTGGTACAAAGACCTTAACGCAATGTGCTTTGATAAAGAAGCTCAGAAATAAACTAAAACTGATGCTAGAAGAGACTTCTGCATATTCATTTAACTGCAATAGATCAGGAGCCAATTATTCAGTCAACAAAACCTCATACACTATGTGCTCCTGGCCCAGATACTGCCTGGAATTATTAATCTTGTTAAGCCTCAGCCTTCTCATCTGTAAAGTAACTAAAGTAATTAGGCTGAACTCAGAGGTTTTAAGGATTTGGCAATAAGGTCGGAGTTGAGCTTAGTATGGTGCTTGTTATGAGCAGGGTGTCACATACACACTAGCTTGATATTGTTCCTGCAGGTTGCCACCACTCGAGTTCCTCTGGTTAGATATGGAGAGTGGTGGGGGAGACTAAAGACAAGTGTGCAGAAGTAGACACCAGACAGGGCACAGGTGCAAATTAAAAAGCATGGAGACCTCAGTGAGGAAGAAAAGCGACTGAAAGGCTGTGACGTGAGGAAGAAGTGCTGGTGTCCAGCTGGTAGCAGAGCATCTGTGATGTCAGAAAGACAGAGGTGACAGAGGAGGTCTCCATTTCTCTGTGGGATTTTTCCAGTGGAGCTCTCCTCTTCCTGGTCAGCAGGAGAGGCTGGGCAGGTTCCAGATAAGGGCAGCCATGCCTTGCTTCTCCAGTCAGGAGCCTGACACCAAGCTTTCAGCAAGACTGCAATCTTCACCCACAAGCAACGTGGCCCCACCCCTTCTCTCCAGTTATCATCAAACCTTGCTGGGGAAGATGTGGTGTGGAAGGTTGTGTAAGCACCTAGTAGGAGTGCCTGTTCTTCCTCTCTTTCAATTTTGACGACTGACCTCTGTTGTTAAATTTTGAGTCAATTGTAGTTCTGGGTAAGTGTGTTTTCTTGGCATACAAAAGGATGGTGGGTAGAATACTGGTTGTGGCCAGCTGACACCTGCAACAACAAGTAGACTGGGAAGGGAAACTGTTCAGAGACCCAAGGGGGTTGTCAAAGGTCCCTTCTCATTAGGGCACTGATACCACTCAGGAAGGTGCCACCTTCAGGATCTAATCTCTTTCCAAAGGCTTCACCTGCTGATACCATCACTTGGGGAGTTAGTATTAATGCATTAATGGGGGAGGGGAATAAGTGGGCACAAATACTCTGACCATAACAGTATGAGTGCAGGTTTTGTTTCTGTCTCTAAAGCTCACAAGGAGATTGTTTGACCCCACAGCAGGTGAGAGGGCAGCTTTGAATAAGACCCTGTGTGTCTACAAGAAGGATTGCAGAAGTCAAGCTGTGAGCCTGGAAACCTGGACTGGGGTGCAATTTTAGAAAGCATTTAAGGGTGGATGAGGAGTCTGGGCTATAATTTACATGCAGCACGGGGCTCTCAAGATTGGGGCTGTGTTTTAGGGAGATGCATTTTGCTGTTAACATGCAAAAAGATTTGGCTGGAAATCAGAAACCAGGGAGGAAGCTATTGCAAAAGGAGATGTGTAATAAAGGCATCAAACGCAAGATAAGGGCCAGGGGGAAACTCCAGATTCTAAAAATACTTTCGGCTTGAAACTGCAGGTGTTACAGCCTGAGCCACACGGGGTGCAAAAGGCAGCAGGCTTGTGATTAGTCTGCACACGTTCTCCATCCCCTGGGACCAGGGTGGCTGCAGGCTGATTAGTGCTTCCTGGAGGACAAAAGCAGCTGGTTTCTTCCTTTTGAATTCCAGTAATGACATCCCATTTTAACATAATGAAAGGATTTACTGTGATGGGAGTGAGGCTGATGAGATGCAAGGCAAAGGTGACCAAAGGACCCTGTCACTTGTCCCGTGGCTGGTTAGGGTCAACACAGCATTGCAGAGTGCTGCCACTGTATCTGAATTGCAGGCTACAGTTCCAAAGCTGAATGATTGAAGCTCAGCATAGACCCTCTTACCTTTGATCCTTGGAATCTTAACTATTTCTGTCTATCTTTATGAAGCACACACACACACAAGCCCACATGCAGGGTGGTGACACAAGGTATGACGTCTGTTAATATAATATTCTTGAAATCACACAATTTTAGAAATGGGTAACAGAATAAGGACAGGATGGAGGGGGCAGTGATAGGAAGGAGGTGGAGGTGGCTGCATAAGGGCAACAGATCCTTGTGGTGATGAAAATGTTCTGGGTCTTCACTGTGGTAGTGGATACGTGAACAGACAAGTGTGATAAATTGTATAGAAATAAATACACTTGTATGTTACACACAAATGAGTGTGAGTAAAATTGATGACGTCTGGTTAAGAGTGGTAGATTATATGCAGTTCAAAAAAAATATTGTGATAGTAATAATGTATTTTTCTATTGCAAGTATTATACTGGGCGGGGATGGGGGGAGATATCTGGACAAATCTTCAGTTTTAAAATTGTATAGAAGTATTGGGAGGAAGGCCTCTGGCTAGACTTGGTCCAGGTTCTTATCTCCACACATGGAAAAATTCAAGGAAGATACATGGGCACAGGCAAGAAGGAAAGCAAAATCTACTTAAAGGCAAAGGGAAAGTACACACTCAGAAGGGAGGGCAGGCAACCTCATAAGGTAGGCCTTTAACAAAGTTCAGGGTCTGCTTTTACAGGTAGGATAAAGGAGCGGTGCCTGGGGTGACATTTACTTGAATATTCAAATGGAGTGGAGATAAGCATGGTGGCTCACTTGGCTAATCCACAGTCTGCAGCACCGGTACCCCAGGTTCTAGTCCTGGTCGGGGCGCCGGATTCTGTCCCGGTTGCTCCTCTTCCAGTCCAGCTCTCTGCTGTGGCCTGGCAAGGCAGTGGAGGATGGCCCAAAGTGCTTGGGCCCTGCACCCACATGGGAGACCAGGAGGAAGCACCTGGCTCCTGCCTTCGGATTGGCGCAGCGCGCAGGCCGTAGCAGCCATTTGAAGGATGAACCAACAGAAAAGGAAGACCTTTCTCTCTCTCTCTCTCTCTCTCTCTCTCTGTCAACTCTGCCTGTCCAAAAAAAAAAAAAAAAAAAGGATGGAGTGGAGATTGAGTACCACCCACTTCTGTGCCCTTTTGTTTGAAAATTTCAGAAATATGGTGTCTGGAGCACACTGGGCTGCAGCACACAGGTTGAAATCTAGAAAGTGGTGTGAGTATGCAAGTGTGCAGCCACATTGGATATTTATAGCTAGCGCCAACCTGGCAGTTCTGTGTGCATTGAAGGGGCTGCAGTTTCAGGTGGTCCGTGGTGGGCTTTGGCACAGATGCCAGCAGTCCTCAATTCTTCACTACTTCCCTGCCTCTATCAGGAGGCTGTCTGCTACTGACTGTCAAAAAAAGATGCAAGAATGAGCATCAGGAATGAGCATCACAGGCAGGATAAATGAATAGAGCAATGGCCCTGAGCTAAGAGAAGACCACGGTAGCCTTGCAAGGACTTTGTCTTTAATTCCAAAAGAGATAGAAAGCACTTGGAAGGTGTGGCAGAGATATTAGTGCTGACCAAATACTCATGTAGGTACCCTCATTTACCAGATCCCCTGAATGAGCAGGTGCAGAACATGGGTTATGGCTGGTAAGAGCAGAAATGATGTGTGTCATGGGGAGAACAAAGCGCAGCAGAGCACACATGCGTTTCTCACGCTCTCACATCCACAGCCATTGCTACACAGAAACCACTTGTTTCTGAAGACATGGCTGCAAGAGCAAAGCAGCCTGCCTCTCTGTCTCTCTGTTGGAAGGGAGGTCTGTTGGAACATCACTGGACCACAGAGCTCCAGGTTGCATGTGAGTAACAAAGTCTGTTTTTTGTATTAAGCAACTGAGATTTCAGGGTTTACTTGTTGATGCAAGAGACGTAACTTACCCTTATTACCATGGAAGGTTTTGATCAAAGGAGTGAACTTATTTGTTTTATATTTGAACAGGATCTCTCTGGCTCCTGTGTTGAAAATGGGCTGACTTGAGGAAGGAGGAAATCCCATGAGAAAACTGTCATAGCAACCTAGATAATGAGATGATAACAGCTTATACCACAGTGTGAATATTGGAGGTAGTAGTTTCTGAGTACATTTTGAAGGAAGATTTATCAAGATTTTTAAAAAATATTTATTTGTTTGAAGGGCAGAGAGTTACAGAGAGGCAGAGGCTAAGAGAGAGAGAGAGAGAGAGATCTTCCATCTGCCAGTTCACTCTCCCAGTGGTTGCAATAGCCAGGGCTGGGCTGATCTGAAGCCAGGAACCTGGAGCTTCTTTTGGGTCCCCCATTTGAGTACAGGGGCCTAAGAACTTGGGCCATCTTTCACTGCTGACCCAGGCCATAGAAGAGAGCTGGATCAGAAAAGGAGCTGGGACTCGAACCAGCACCCATATGGGATGCTGGTATAGCAGTCCGCGGCTTTATCTGCTAAGCTACAGCACTGGCCCCATCAATTTTTTTTATAGATTATATGTGAAGTATGAGCAGAAAAGAGGGGCCAAAGATGACTGCAAGATTCTTATGTTGAGAAATTAAAAGAATGGGTTCTGAACTCAATAGAAGATTATGGAAAGTGCTAGTTAGGGAAATGGAAGCGATGGTTGGGAGAGCACAAATTCAGATTGGGAGCTCTTAAGTTTGAAATGCTGATGGGACATCCAGGTTGGCAGGAGAGATCTAGGGTAAAGTTGGATGCAGGGAGGTAGGAGGCTGCGCCTTCCCAGACAAGTCCCTGGCAGAGCCCTGTAGTCAGGAGAACGACATTGCTATTCTCCCCTCCCTTAGTGCCTCGCAGCCAAGCTGACACAACTCAGATGAGAATTATGGTATAAAAATATTTGCCCCCTCCTTCAGAAAACTTTGGAAGGAGGAGATTTTGTTCCTATTCAACTCTGTTGTTCTTGATCATTCAGAGCCCACAACCTTCAGCTGGTGACTACAAAAACTTTCCCCTCGGCACCCAAATTGCTGTTGTCCAGAATGTTCTACTGGAAATCAGCTACTTTTGTGGGCTGGGAACTGCAGCTACCAAAAACTAAATGGAAATGAGGAAATCAGAGTGTGTCACCAAGATGTGCTTTGTCTCACAAATTTTTTTTTTTTTTTTTTGACAGGCAGAGTTAGACAGTGAGAGAGAGGGAGACAGAGAGAAAGGTCTTCCTTCAGTTGGTTCACCCCCCAAATGGCCGCTACGGCCCATGTACTGCGCCGATCCGAAGCCAGGAGTCAGGTTCTTCCTCCTGGTCTCCCAAGAAGGTGCAGGGCCCAAGGTCTTGGGCCATCCTCCACTGCCTTCCTGGGCCACAGCAGAGAGCTGGACTGGAAGAGGAGCAACCGGGACAGAATCTGGCGCCCCAAGCAGGACTAGAACCCGGGTGCCGGTGCCGCAGGCAGAGGGTTAGCCTAGTGAGCCGCGGCACCAGCCTACTCACAAATATTTTTATATAAGGAAAGAATGTTCATTCTTTGAGCATGTACTTCACTTTGCTCTGTGCTAATAGAGTAAGCCCTGGGATTTTGTGGCAATTAGCATTTTGTTCTTTCCTAGGAGACAAGAGAAACCGGGCATACTGAATTTCTCTTTGCTGTATAGAAGAGGAAAGAAATTAGATCCAATTAAATTATTTTGTGTTTCAAATTTTCCTTTTCCATGGAATATTAGTGGCTATGGGATGGGAGAGATTATTTCGAATTCCTCTTACTATGGATATGTGGAAATAGAATTCAGAAGAGTCATAAATGTACATATTAGCTTGGGGTCTCTCTGGAAAGAGGATCTCTTTCCTTTCCACACCCCTTCTCTCTCTTTTCTTCTGTATGAATTTACCTCTCCTCTCAAAGAAAAGAAGTCTTCAATCAAGTTGAGTCATCAGGATGATTCTGTGACATGTCTGACTGTTTAAAATTTCACAAGTGTGCTGCTCCTGTCTTCTTTCAACAAAACTGGTCTTGGGTTTTCACTCACCTGAGCATTTGTTCTCTATATGCTTTCTTATCCTATATCTGGTACTTCTTGATTTTTTTGTGTGTTTCTGCCTATATTAATATTATAATAAAGTGAAGGATGAGCAGCCATATAGTTTTCCTTTTCTTTAGTTTCCTCACAAGCACTTATGAGTATCCCATCTTTCCAAATCAGGGCAACACCTCCTGATAAGAATTTGAGTTTAGTCTTTGAACTGAAAGAGTGCTGGTTGGATATGGGATCTCTTTCTTGAGCTTTAATCTAGTTTTCATTTGAGCTTTGAGGGCAGGCCTATTAAAGTGAAGTAACTTTATTTCATATTTCCTATTGTCTTTGTTCAGGAATGAGTGTACCTTGGGAACTGGAGTGAGTGTATGTTGGAACTAGGCTTCAAGTATTGTTTGATCTCCTTGGTTTAATGAGGTAGAAGCTTGACTCTTAAGAAATATTACAGCATCTCCTAATAGAGACAACAGTAGTGTGTGTGTGTGTGTGTGTGTGTGTGTGTGTTTCACCCACTGGCTCTTGGGAAAGCTATTTCTTCTCTAAGCTCAATTTTGTTATCTGTAAAATAAAAATGATTGTGTGGTGCATATTTTATAAAGCTGTTTGTATTAATTTGTTTGCTAAAAGTGTAAAGCAACTAAAACAATTCAGTTATCTGATATTATTTTCTATATTTAGTAGTGAAAACTTGAATATGATGACATAAATCAGAGAAAGGGAAACCTTGTGTAGGTAACCTTTAATATCTTATATAACTTGGCCGGCGCCGCGGCTCACTAGGCTAATCCTCCGCCTTGCGGCGCCGGCACACTGGGTTCTAGTCCCGGTCGGGGCGCCGGATTCTGTCCCGGTTGCCCCTCTTCCAGGCCAGCTCTCTGCTGTGGCCAGGGAGTGCAGTGGAGGATGGCCCAGGTGCTTGGGCCCTGCACCCCATGGGAGACCAGGAAAAGCACCTGGCTCCTGGCTCCTGCCATCGGATCAGCACGGTGCGCCGGCCGCAGCGCGCCAGCCGCGGCGGCCATTGGAGGGTGAACCAACGGCAAAAGGAGGACCTTTCTCTCTGTCTCTCTCTCTCACTGTCCACTCTGCCTGTCAAAAAAAAAAAATCTTATATAACTTAATAAATTTAATAAATTGATACCTTTTTAGGGTTGAGATGCGTTCATTTACCACATTTTACAGTGGCATAAATGTGGCGAGTCAAAGCACTACCTGTAGGTTCTCATGACAAGATAGTAATAAAACCAGTGTCAGTCATTGGGATCAGACAAACTTGTGGCCTCAGATGGAATAATGTGCTCAAGGACTGAAAGGCAAGAACTCTCTGGTAAGGAAGCATAAGTGCCCAGGTAATGGTTAAAGTGGAGTCTTGAGATTATGAACAGTGGCCATGATGAAAAAAGATGCAGGCTTAAGCATTGCCTGAACAAAATGCTGGGCAAAGATCAAAAGGAAGAACCACTAAATCATCTGAATATCATACCAATAATGTGAGAGCAAAGCAAACCAACAAATTGGGCATGAGAGAGAGAGAGAAACAGAGAGAGAGACAGGGAGAGAGAAAGTGACTGCTGAGTTTTGAATTTCTAGTAGAGATTCTTGGCTCTCAATTCATCTCAGGCAACATCTGATCTAAGGAACTATGTGGGTACTTAACAGCTAACTGACAGGTTAGAACTCAGAAGGAGTTCTTGATCAATAAGTGTCAGAATAAAGGGTGCACTCAGTCCCACTCTGGCTCTGAAAACAGCTCCAGTCAGCAACCAGAAGTCAGTCAGAGACTGCTCTGTCAGCTGAGAGCTGGATGGTCAAGAGATGAAAGCTTTAGCTGTCTCTCTACTTCTGTTGTTACTTTCCCATTGTTCCCATACCCTACGCATGGCCAGAACTGCATACCTCAGTCGTTAGTCATTAGAAATACTCTCCCTTAGTCACTTGATCCCTGTCAATACTAGCCTGAGATTCCTCCCATGCAGCTTCCTTGCCATGAACTTCCTTTTGTCCAGGCAACCAGCCAGTGGGCCAACTCTATTTGCAGCTCTTATTTTTACTGATTTATATCAGTTGAATCTAAAAGCCCAGGCATCTACCCTGCTGCTCATCTTCTCAAAAATGCTTATTTTTAATGTATAATTTTTTGCCTAGTATTGAAACACCTCCACCCACCATGTTTTTGGGCTTCGAAAATCTTGCTCAAGGTCACCATATATCTCATATACATCTTCCCCTGTACTATACCATATTCAAACCAATATTATCAGAGTGCACTGATGTGACTACAACTCAATAACATTTTGATTATTTCATTAGAGGCATGCTATGGGCTTTCAAACCACACTGTAAGAGTGTAATTGGATAATTGTTGCTTCCAGTGTACAGCCCTTAGTTCTGCTGTTTCCTGCTGCTGTGCCTCCTTGCTTATGCCTACTTTCTCGCTTATTCTGAGGTTATTGCCACTTACTCAACAGGGAAGAAGGGAAATATTTATATTTAAACTATAATATACTTCCTAGGCTAGAAACTAATTGCAGGCTTTAGGGACAGCCAGCATTTTCTTGGGGAGCCTTTAAATAGACAGGGTACCTATAAGCTGAAAGAATGTTTTGTGAAAATGGAAGAAGGAAATTGAAAAGAGAGAGTTCCAATGGCTGTTAGACGTCCTATAGAATGGGGAGGGGGGAAGCTTACCAGTTGCTTTTCCTACCTAAACATAATTCTACTGTATTGATTGTGTTGTCGAGTTTACTGATATATGATAATGATCTAAATTTTTAAAAAGCACATCATATCAGATCATATTTTACAGAAAGGAAAATACATCAGTGACAGACATTTGGTACAGTCATTAGGACCCATTTGGGACTCCCGTATCCTTTAACAGTGCCTAAATCAACTCCAGCTCCTCCACTTTTGATCCAGTTTCCTGCTAAAGCACTCTGCGAGGCAGCAGGCAATGGCTCAGATATCTGGGAGACACTTGGGTTGAGTTCTGGTCTCCTGGGTTCAGCCTGCACAAACTGGCTGTTGGGGGCATTTGACGGGGAACCAGCAGATGGAAGGTCTCTCGCTATGATATGATCTAGATCTGGTCTCTTAAACTTCCAGAGAGTTACCATCTCAATGTGTGCTGGGCAGAAATCTGCTCAATGTGAAAAGTTTAAGTTCTTCCATGGATTTCCAGAGCTGCTTAAAATGACTCCATTTATGGGACACATGTAAATAAATTTCCATATGAAATATTACATTTCCTAAAGAATTTTTTAAATGTTTTAAATAGAGACAGAAACTGAGTCTGTGCTGCCAACAACTAGGGAACTCAACCTCTCAGTGATCTACAGTCAGGGATTTGAGAGGAGAGGATTCTCCTTTAGGGCATTTGGGAAGGTTCACAGTTTGACTTTACTGAAGCCTAAAGTAAGTGGCATTGTTCCTCTGATTTGTCTTCTTGCTTATGCTCTTCTTCATCTTTGGCCTTTCTGAGCCATGTTTATGTTGGGAGCCTAGGGATTTCTTCTTACAGCTACAAATCTTGGAAAACCGTATTTATAGAACAATTTTCCAGTATTGATTTGAAGACTTGCCAGATCCTACATAAGGAGTAAGTGCACAGTAACTCCTGTTGTTGACTTAACAAATTGACACTCTTGTTTATGGCATCAGTAATCCCCCTAGGCTCTTGTCATGAGTAGCCAAGGCTATGGAGGCCTTTTGAGTTCACTGACTCTGATCTTATTTAGACAAGATCGTAGTCAAAGTGGAGGTTCTCTCCTCCCTTCAGAGAAAGGTACCCGTGTATCCCGCTTCCCATGTTGGATTGTTCTTTCCCTTTTTGATTCTATCAGATAGTATTTGCAGACACTAGGCTTGTTTATGTGATCCCTTTGACTCTTAGTCCTATCAGTGTGATCAATTGTGAACTGAAATTGATCACCTGGACTAGTGAGATGGCATTGGTACATGCCACCTTGATGGGATTGGATTGGATTCCCCTGGCACGTTTCTAACACTACCATTTGGGGAAAGTCAATTTGGGACTGAGGGGATCCAAAGAACCTCACTAAGAGATTATTGGAACTCATAGAAGAGTTTGGCAAAGTAGCAGGATATAAAATCAATGCACAAAAATCATTAGCCTCTGTATACACAGACAATGCCACAGCTGAGAAAGAACTTCTAAGATCAATCCCATTCACAACAGCTACAAAAAAAATCAAATACCTTGAAATAAACTTAATCAAAGATGTTAAAGATCTCTACGATGAGAATTACAAAACCTTAAAGAAAGAAATAGAAGAGGATACCAAAAAATGGAAAAATCTTCCATGTTCATTGATTGGAAGAATCAATATCATCAAAATGTCCATTCTCCCAAAAGCAATTTATAGATTCAATGCGATACCAATCAGAATACCAAAGACCTTCTTCTCAGATCTGAAAAAAATGATGCTGAAATTCATATGGAGACCATGACTAGCTAAAGCAATCTTGTACAACAGAGCTGGAGGGATCACAATGCCAGATTTCAAGACATACTACAGGGCAGTTAAAATCAAAACAGACTGGTACTGGTACAGAAACAGATGGGTAGACCAATAGAACAGAACAGAAACACCAGAAATCAATCCAAACATCTATAACCAACTTTTATTTGATTAAGGAGCTAAAACCAATTCCTCGAGCAAGGACAGTCTATTCAACAAATGGTGCTGGGAAAACTGGATTTCCACATTCAGAAGCATGAAGCAAGACCCCTACCTTACACCTTACAAAAAAATCTGCTCAATATGGATTAAAGATTTAAGCCTATGACCCAACACCATCAAATTATTAGAGAACATTGGAGAAACCCTGCAAGATATACGCACCGGCAAAGACTTCTTGGAAAAGACCCCAGAGGCACACGCAGTCAAAGCCAAAATTAGCAATTGGGATTGCATCAAATTGAGAAGTTTCTGTACTGCAAAATAAACAGTCAGGAAAATGAAGAAGCAACCAACATTATGGGAGAACATATTTACAAATTATGTAACTGATAAAGGATTAATGATCAGAATCTACAAAGAGATTTAAAAACTCCACAACAACAAAACAAACAACCCACTTACGAGATGGGCCAAGGACTTAAATAGATATTTTTCAAAAGAGGAAATCCAAGCAACCAAAAGGCACATGAAAAAATGTTCAGGATCACTAGCCATCAGAGAAATGCAAATCAAATACAAATCAATGAGGTTTCATCTCACCCCAGTTGGAATTGGCTTACATACAGAAATCAACTAACAACAGATGCTGGTGAGGATGTAGGGGAAAAAGGCACACTAATCTACTGTTGGTGGGAATGCAAACTGGTAAAGCCACTGTGTAAGTCAGTTTGGAGACTCCTCAGAAACCTGAAGATAGCTCTACTGCATGACATAGCCATCCCACTCCTCAGAATTTACCCAAGGGAAATTAAATTGGCAAACAAAAAAGCTATCTGCACCTTAATGTTTATTACAGCTCAATTCACAATAGCTAAGACACAGGATCAACCTGAATGCCCATCAACAGAAGACTGGATAAAGAAATTATGGGATATCCACTCTATAGAATACTTCATAGCAGTAAAAAAAAATGAAATCCAGTCATTTGCAACAAAATGGAGGAATCTGAGAAACATCATGCTGAGTGAAATAAGCCATTCCCAAAGGGACCAATATCATATGAGCACCTAAAAGGAAACCTGTAGAAGTGAAACTGAAACTATGAGAAACAATGACTTGATCATCCCTTGTCCTGACTATCGAGGAACGGCTTACTATTTTATTCTTTTTAGTATTTTCTTGTTCTATTTATTACCATTGGTTGAACTCTTTAATTAACACACAATTATTCTTAGGTGTTTAAATTTAACAGAAAATTGATCCCTGTTAAAAATAAGAGTGGGAATCTGAGAGAGAGGAGATGTACAGTTTGGCACTCACTCACTTGGACTTACCCCTAATGGTAGAGCTAGAAACATGCCAGGGGACTCCAAATCCCATTAAGGTGCCATGTACCAATGCCAACTTACTAGTTAAGGTAATCAGTTTAAGTTCATAGTTGATCATAAAGATAGGATTAATTATCAAAGTGATCACATAAATAAGACCAGTGTCTGCTGATAATAATTGATAGAATTAAAAAGAAGCAAATGATCCAACTTGGGAAGCAGGATACACAGCAGACTCATAGAATGAAAAATGCCCTTAACAGCTCTCTGGCCTCAGAATCAGCCCCTTACGGCATTCAGATCTTGCTAAAAAGCTCATGAGAGTTTCTCAGGCATGGAAAGCCAAGACACTGTGGCAAAAAAAAAAATGACCTAAATGAAAGATCTCTGTGAGTGAGATCCCAGTGGAAAGAAGAGGCCATCAAAGAAGGAGGTACCTTTCTCTGAAGGGAGGAGAGAACTTCCATTTTCATTATGGCCTTGTCTAAATAAGATCGGAGTTGGCGAACTCAAAAGGCTTCCATAGCCTTGGCAGCTCATGACAAGAGCTTGGGGTGATTACTGATGTCATAAATAAGAGTGTCAATTGTTGAATCAACAACAGGAATCACTGTGCACTTGCTCCCCTGTAGGACCTCTGTCCTTAATATGTTGTACTATGAGAATTAATGGGAAAACTAATCTTCAAACAGTACTTTATACTTTGTGTATCTGTGTGGGTTCAAACTGTTGAAATCTTTCATCAGTATGGAGTTTATCTTCTGTATATAAAAATAATTAAAAATGAATCTTTAGAATGGGAAGGGAGAGGGAGTAAGAGATAGGATGGTTTGTGGGTGCAAGGGTGGTTATGGGGGGAAGAACTGCTATAATCCAAAAATTGTACTTTTGAATTTTTTATTTATTAAATGAAAGTTTTCAAAAAAAGAAATGCAATAGAGAAGACAAAATAAAATAGTCACCTTGAATGTAAATGGTCTCAACTCTCCTGTTAAAAGACACAGACTGGCTGAACGGATTAAAGAACAAAACCCATCTATTTGCTGCCTACAAGAAACACATTTTACCAACAAAGATGCATGCAGACTGAAAATAAAAGGATGGAAAAAGATATCCAATGCCAACAGAAAGCAAAAAAGAGCTGGTGTAGCCATCCTTATATCAGACAAAGTAGACGTTAACACAAAAGCTGTTAAAAGAGACAAATAAGGGCACTATGTAATGATTAAGGGATCAACAGGAAGATGTAACTATTATAAACATATATACACCTAATTACAGGGCACGTGGTTAAAAATATTAAGGGATCTAAAGGGAGACATAGACTCAAATGCAATAGTAATGTGGGATTTGAACACACCACTTTAATTAATGGACAGATCAACAAGAGAGAAAATCATCAAGGAAACAGCAGGGTTAATCTACACTATTGGCCAAATAGACCTAATAGATATCTACAGAGCTATTCATCTTACAGTTGCAGAATGCACATTCTTCCCATATGAATTTCAGTATGTATCTGTAAATTAAAAAAAAATCATAATCATACCATGCATCTTCTCAGACCACAGTTCAACAAAGCTGGAAATCAGCAACTCAGGAATCTCTAGAACATATGAAAACACATGGAGACTGAACAACATGCTCCTGAATGAACAGTGAGTCATAGAAGAAATTAAAAGAGAAATAAAAAAATTTCTGGAAACAAATGAAGATGACAATATAACATATCAAAACTAATGGGATACAGAAGAAGCAGTGTTAATAGGAAAGCTTATAGCAATTGGTACCTACATCAAAAAATTGGAAAGGCACCATATAAATGAGCTATCAATGCATCTCAAGGGGCTAGAAGAACAAACGCAAACCAAACCCAAAACTAGTAGGAGAAAAGAAATAATTAAAATTAGAAAATAAATCAACAAAATTAAAACAAAAATAACGATACAAAAGATCAGCAAAATGAAGAGCTGTTTTTTAAAAATAAATAAACAAAATTGACACACCATTGGCCAACTAACCAAAAAAAAGAGAAGACCCAAACCAATAAAATTAGAGATGAAAAAGGAAAATGTCACAGACACCTCAGAACTAAAAATAATCATCAGAAATTACTACAAATAACTCTGTGAAAACAGACTGGGAAACCTAGAAGAAATGGATAGATTCCTGGACACATACAAGCTGCCTAAATTGAGCCACAAAGACATAGACAACCTAAACAGACCCATTACCAAGGCAGAGATTGAATCAGTAATAAAGACCCTCCCAACAAAGGAAAGCCCAGGACTGGATGGCTTCAACACTGAATTCTACTAGACATTTGAAGAAGAACTAACCCAAATTTAAACCCAAGCATTTACAACCAACATATATTCGACCAAGGAGCTAAAACCAATCCCTGGAGCAAGGAAAGTGTCTTCATCAAGTGGTTCTGAGAAAAATAGATTTCCACATGCAGAAGTATGAAGAAAGATTCCTACTTTACACCTTACACAAAAGCCATTCTAAATGGATTAAAGACCTAAATCTACAACCTGATACCATGAAATTATTAGAGAACATTGAGGAAACTCTGCAAGATATTGGTGCAGGCAAAGAGTTCTTGGAAAAGATCCCAGAGGCACAGGCAATCAAAGTCAAAATTAACAAATGGGATTACATCAAATAGAGAGGCTTCTGTACTGCAAAAGAAACATTCATGAAAGTGAAGAAGTACCCAACAGAATGGGAGAAATTATTTGCAAAGTATACAACTGATAAAGGATTAAATACCAAAATGTATAAAGAGTTCGAGAAACTCCACAACAACAAAACTACCCAGTTAAGAGATGGGCAAAGAACTTAGATGGACAATTTTCAAAAGAGGAAATACAAATGGCTAACAGATACATGAAAAAATAGTTGGATCACTAGCCATCAGAGAAATGCAACTCAAAACCACAATGAGGTTTCATTTCACCCCAGTTAGAATGGTTTTCATACAGACATCAACAAACAACAAATGCTGGTAAGAATGTAGGAGGAAAAACACACTAATCCACTGTTGGTGGGAAAGTAAACTGGTAAAGCCACTATGGAAGACAGTTTTGAGATTCTTCAGAAATCTGAATATAGTCCTACCATATGACCCAGCCATCCCTCTCCTGGAAGTTTAACCAAGGAAAATGAAATCAGCAAATAAGGGATTTATCTTCACCCCCATGTTTATTTCAGCTCAGTTCACAATAGCTAAGATATGGAATCAACCTAAATGCCTGTCAACTGGAGACTGGGTAAAGAAATTATATATATATATATATATATATATATATATATGTAGTTTTTGGAATACTACCAAGCAGTTAAATAAAGAAAGAAGGAAAAGAAATCCAGTCATTTGCAACAAAATGGATGAATCTGGAAAATATACTTAGTGAAATAAGCCAGTTCCAAAGGGACAAATACCATATGTTCTCCCTGATCTGTGAAAACTAATAGAGCACCTACAAGGAAATCTCTAGAAGTGAAATTGACACTTTGAGAAACAATGACTTGAACAGCCTTTGCCTTGACTGTCAAGGAATAGGTTTTTTTATACTATGTGTTGAACTCTTTATTTAACATAGAGTTAATCATATGTGTAGAAAATCGATTGAAAATAGATCTCGGCCACTTTTCCTACAGTGGCCTGAAGGAGCGGCAAAGTGATTATGAGGGAATTTATCATTTCTGGGAGCTGCACTCACGATGTCTTCCAAGAGAGAAGGGGACGATTGGAGTCAGCTCAATGTGCTCAAAAAAAAAAAAAAAAAAAAAAAAAAAAAAAAAAGGAGAGTGGGAGACCTGTTGGCCAGTTACATCCCGGAAGATGAGGCGATGATGTTACAGGATGGATGCTTTGCATGTGCCATCTGCCCTCACTGACCTGTCCTGGACACCCTGGCCATGCTGAAGGCCCACCGTGCAGGCAAGAAACATCTGTCCAACCTGCAGCTTTTCTATGGAAAGAAACAGCCAGGAAAGGACATGGAGCAAAATTCAAAAGAGCAGAATGAATCGAGGGAAGAGACCAAAGTTGAAGCTCCTCTGCTAACCTAGATTCGCCTTATCACCCAGAGTGCTCTGCACAGAGCTCCCCACCATAACAGTTGCTGCTGCTGCAAGTACAGACCAGAAGTTCCTGGTTCCTCTGTCTTTCGTTCTTCTTTGCCATCAGCTGCAGAGCTGGAACTCCAAAGTGGGAAAATCAGTAGGGAACCTGAGAGTGCGGCTGACCCACAGGCCAAGGAGTCAGCAATTGTCTCAGCCCCTGCACCCATGAGCCCCTCAAGAAGATGGGCCCTGGATCACTACCTCACTCTTCAAAGCTCTGGATGGATCCCAGATGAAGAGGTCGATGGGTAAAAGATGAAAATGTTGAGTTTGACTCTGATGAAGAAGAACCACTTGACCTGCCCCTGGACTGATACTCTCTTTCCTCATTCATTTCATAAATAAACTAGAGGGCACTGTGAGCCTAAAAGAAAAAAAGAAAAAAGAAAATAGATCTCAGTAAAAAATAAGAGTGGGAATAAGAGAGGGAGGAGGAAGTTTGCAACTGTAAAGCTGTATAGTTCTGCACACATTCCTACAGTTTTACTTCTTCAAAATCTTGCCATGGCATCCCAAATCCCATTAAGCTGGGCAGTAAAAATGGTATCTTAAGTGTTAAAGTGACCATATTAAGTGTTAAAGCGATCATATAGATAGGAATAATTCTTAAAGGAATCATATAAATAAGATCAAATCCTGGTAATAATAACAGATAGAATTTAAAAAGAGAGAGTGTTACAACATGAGAAGCAGTCCATACAGCATACTCATAGAATGACAATCACTTTAAATAGCACTCTGACCTCAAAATCAACCCTTAATGCTTTCTAGTCTGGCTGAAAAGCCCATGAGAGCCTTTCAGGCATGGATAATTAAGACATTGTGACAAAAAAAGTCCTCCATGAAGGATCTCTGTGGGTGAGATCCTGGTGGAAAAGAGTGGCCATCAAAGAAGGATGTACTTTTTTCTGAAGGAAGGAGAGAACTTCTACATTGCTTATTGCTTGTATAAATACTGACAGAGATTATAGATTCAAAAGGCTTCCATAGCCTGGGCAGCTCATGTCAAGAGCCTCAGGCGATCATTGACACCATACATCAGAGTGTTAATTGTTAAATTAACAACAGAAGTCACTATGCACTTACTTCCCATGCAGAACTTCTGTCCTCAATGAGTTCTAATGAATATTAACTGTAAAACTTGTTCTCAAATGGTTGTGTGTGTGTGTGTGTGTGTGTGTAAACTGTTGAAATCTTTACTTAGTACAGAGTTGGTTTCCTGTGTATAAAGTTAATTGAAAATGAATCTTGATGGAGATTGGGACTGGGAAGGGGAAAGGGAGGAGGAGGTGGGGTGGGAGTGAGGGCAGGTGTGGTGGGAAGAATCACTATATTCCTAAAGTTGTACATATAAGATTTGTACTCATTAAATAAAAAGTTTCTTTTGAAAAAAAAAAAAAAATGAGCAGCCACATGAGGAAAGGAGACACTAGCTACAGGAGAGTGTTTATGTAACATTAGGATATTGCAACTTTCACTTCAAAGGGAATAAAGATTTCTATTACTCCAAATTCTCACCTTGGAATTGGTTGAACACATTTGCAGCTGCATGTGTGGCAGTTATATTTACCCCAATTGTGAAACACATAACAGTTCAGCAAATGGTACATTTCTAGCAGCAGTGCTGAAGTCTAGTGTTTCTGTACACCTGGAACTGCAGTCATCATGCGCTTATGGTCCCTTATTACTATAGCATCCTAATACTCGAGAAATCCTCCTGGGCTGGTGCTGTGGCATACTGGGTCAAACAACCACCTGAGGTGCCAGCATCCCATGTGGGCACTGGCTCAAGCCCCAGCTGCCCCATTTCTGATGCAGCTCTCTGCTATGGCCTTGGAAACCCGTAAAAAATGGTCAAAGTTCTTGGGGCCTTGCAACTGCTTGGGAAACCCAGAAAAAGCTCCTAGCTTCCAATTGGCTCAGCTCTGGCCGTTTAGGCCATTTGTGGAGTGAACCAGCAGATGGAAGACCTCTCTTTCTCTCTGTCTCTCTCTGTCTCTGTCTCTGTCTCTCTCTCTCTCTTTATCTCTATCTCCATCTCCCTCCCTCCCTCCCTCCCTCCCTCCCTCCCTCCCTCCCTTTCTCTGCCTCTCTGTAACTCTGCCTTTCAAATAAAAAATAAATACATCTTTAAAAAAGAAGAAAAAAAGAAATCCTCCTGGGGATACGCATTTCTTAACAAAATAAATGCCACATTTCTCGGTGGTAAGGAATATTGTGGTATCTGCATTCAAGGGCACAACTGTCATAGTGAACACTGTCTCCAGAACATTGTCTTTTGATGACAGGAGAAAACTCTCAGTCCATTCTGCTTCTTTGTACTTGTGCAATTCCATCTGGATGTCCTTCTAACAAGGAAACAATCTTGGATCTTCCAGGGCAATGAATGTCTCTCACTCACATTGTCTGCTCTTCTCTCTACACAGGACATATGGTAAGGGCATAACAAATGTTTATTGAGCCAAATCTGGGGATGAAGGGGAAATGTCCTTTCCCTTGACAGACTTTGTTTTTGAAGCTTTTAGGAATTATTGTATAATTTTTAAAGATTCCTCATTCAACAGCATTTGTTAGGATTGACCTTCAATCTGTCTGACCACAAGGAGGGGTTCGGAGAGCAATGTGGGCAAAAGAAGGTCAATTGTGATAGGCAGTGGAGCGACCCAGCCTACCCAAGCCATAAAAAAGTCAAAGGAACCATTGAGAATTCTGAATGTACCCTGCAAAGCGTGAACAGCATACCATTATTCATAGTATAAAAACATTACTATCCTTAACATTTTACAGTGGAGTTTGATTTTAACTTCTGTTTTCTCATTGAAAATAGTAAAAACATCTACAAAAACCTACTAATCAAGTGTAGCTAGGGAAGCGTCATTCTTCTAGAATGAGACATATCTTCTCACGATGCTCTGTTTCCACAGAAGGACCTCACTATTTGTATCTTCCAAAATGTTCTCCAAACTGAGTGCACCCAGTTGATTGATATTTGAAGTGAGTTTTCCACCTACAAGAATTTGTGTTGTAAACATTTCATGGCTCTTTTTGGACATTCTCTGTTGAAGAGGCTGAGTCCTAAGGTCTATTTTATGAATTTGATATAACATGAATCTCAAGATGTCAACAGCTTGGCTGTAGTTGTCACTCTAGTCAAAAGGTCAGCACCACTGAAAGAGTTGAGTGCCTATGGGACATCACATCATCAGGAACCACATTTACTTATCAGTACAAATGAGAATGCTTGCAACGCATCTAATGAAAAATCCATCCACTGCTCTCCTTCAGCCACACTCAATTCCTGCTGCCAAAGGCACTTCTTTCTAAACCTCCCCTGTGCCACAAAGGACTCGGGAGCACAAATAAAGAAAAGGAAATTCTCCAGAAAAGCAGCACTGCTTCACAACTATGGAGAAAGGAGATTATTAAGAAAAGACTCAACAGCATGTTCAAATTGCCAGGCATATCCAGTTTGTGTGTGCTATGCAGAGATGCGTGAAAAGACAGGGGTCATATTGCGGAAGATGCTGAATGGTTGAGGGAGAAGAGGTGTTTGAGAATTGTATACACTCTTTGATATTGTCTATTTTTCTCTCTCTTTTGCCTCTCTCTCTTGTTCTCATACTCTCCTTCCTACATATAGACTACTAGCAAATATGAACATCTTAATTTAAAAGTTTCATCCTGTGGTCATATTTTGAGGAACTTTGGCAAGGAGTGAAATCCTGACATGGTAAATTTATAGAAAACACATAAGGTACTGGTTTTTACAATTCTGTATCACCATTTTAAAGCTTAGGCTAATGTGACTTGAGCACCTTGCTGTGTGATGTTGTTAGGGATTCTATTTCTGAATATATTTCCAATGTCAGGGAATTATATGACATCATTTTTGATTTCCTCTAAAAGTGGTAAATGTTTATATAATTTAGATGGCAATGACTGACTCAGTTTGTCTCACATGGTAAAGCATTTACACCTCATATAGATCTCAACAGTAAATATGATAATTACTTATAATCCAATCATCCTTTATTAGATTCTTTGTTATTTTACTCCTCAAAGACATTGGAAACCATTCCTTGTCTGAGGAAATATTTTATTTTAATTATGCAAATAATGACATAAATTGTTCTCTAACTTGTAGAATTACCAACTAACTCTTGAAGAGCAATGAGAATAGGATGAAAGTCCTAATGGTCCAGCCAGAGATGAGCCCAGGAGCCTACATATGGTCTGTGATATGAAAAAAGAGACCTGAACTGCTCTAATTGTCTGCTGGGTTCTGCCACATAACATTAGCTTGAGTTCTCTTGAATCCTTTGGTCAGAATCATCACTAGTCTTTATTTTTCTAAGTTTTTCAAGAAGAAATACACAAAAATCAAGTGTGAAAAAATTGTTTATTAGAAGGCAATGATATATTTAAAACATGTTCTAGAACAATTTCGTCTAAGCATTGGAATAATGACTCTGCATGTTTCAGCTCAAAATGGAGGGAATAGAATTTACCTTACAGCAGATTACTGACTAATGATACCAACCTGCAATGCTAGTATCTATGGGCAATGCTGAAATAATCAAAGCTGGTTTTAAATATGGTAAGAAAACTCAGCAGTGAACAAAATCTAACCTAAAATACTGATAATCTATTTGTGGATTGTAATTATTCCACCTTGGAATATTGATGCATTTTAGTGAAGATATATATTAATGTGTTTGTGTTTATATGGTATTATTTCAAATGCTGTCATATTATTTTCTTAAGCCAACATATTCTTATTTCCAAGAATATCTGGCTATAAAAATTTGGTATATAAGACTGTGGTCTTGCACACAGTGTTAATATTGCATATTGCAAGATTTAGTGATTTGTAAGGTTACATTCAGCTGCCATCTACCTGCTAGGAAAACTACTCAAAGTTGTGAATAAATCCATAAAACTGAAAAAGCAGTAGTGAGCAGCATTCAGAAATGAGCACTGCCTGGCTGTGTATTTATATTTTCAAAAGTTAGATGGAAACCATTTTAAAATGCAGTCAGGAAAATTCTCTTTTTCCTGTTGGAGGAAATTCATTGAATATGTATGGAATATATCTTCCTGTGTAATGTCCTATGCAAGTTACTGTAAGAAAATAAACTATTGAGTACACAAACACCTGAAAAAATTAGGACTTTACATGAAATTTTTTCTTAAATCATAAAACTCGTTCTTCTACATGTTTCTAAATCCATTCACTTTTCCTTGCCTCAGTTTCCAGTCATCAATGGACAAGTTAGTAAAGCTTATTAAGCTTTAGGACACTTTTATAACTAACTCCTGTTAGGATTAAACTTATCTTTTCATTCTGTTTCCTGAAGCTTTTGTTATAGTTATGTAAAAACTTCAAAAACTTCTTTAGAAGTTTAGATTAGGAATTTATCTTGGACTTGAAACTTATCACTGCAATGTTTATCTGAATTTCTTTGATCTAACATCAGACTGAATTTGTAAAGAGAAGCAACAGCCTTCTCTTTACAAATATTGCTTCTAGTAGGATCAAAAGTTCAGTGGAAATCGAGTTTTCTCAAAGGATTTAGAAAGGATTTCTTCTAGGCTAGGTTAGAGAGCTATGTGATATCAAAAGGAAGGGAAACATGTTATTTGAGCCATTCAGAAACTCTAAGGAGAAACTTTTCAGCTCAAAATCTACGTCAAAGTTCTAGAAAAAAAATCAAATAATTAATTTTTTAAAAACATGGATGTGCTTGCTTTATTTAACTTAATAATTAAAAGGAAGCCTTCATCATTTCAAAACTGCATAATGCCTACTAAAGATATTAATTAATATGAAAATTAAAACAAATATTAATGAAACTAAAAAATGTAATGTTGTACTCTACCACTCAGAGGCCTGCTGTCTACCCCAGTGGACTTCTTCCAGATCTTCTAATCTGCACATACACATGCATCACAATTTTACCCAAATGAGCTATATGATCAACAACGTTTTAAAGCAAACAGTGTACATTTTTGCATAAAATTTTTTTCCTCAGTTTTCTGAAAAGTGAAAGTTGTTTCATCCAAGTTAGATCCAAATCCAAGGCTATGCGTTGAGTTTGGTAGTGATGGCCCTTAAGTCTCCTTTCATTTGGCACAGTCCACCTCTTACCCCTCTTTCTTTGTTCATAACATGAACTTACTGAAAAAATCCATAAACTGATTGTCCTGAAGGAAAATATTCAACTTGTCAATTTGTCTCCTTGTATCATTTTGTCTTTCTCATTTAATCTTCTAGTGTCATATGAATACTATCATTATAAGTTGATTTCTCATATAATAAAGTTCTTACTTTATCTATCTATATGAAATACATGAAACTTGTATAACTTAAATAAAATTTTTAGAAAATAAAATAAATAGAGTCATTTGGTCACCTGACCTATAGATCCTACCAAAAAATTAAAAAAACAATTTTCAAAATAATAATATAAATTTTAATTACTTTTTCTGGTATTCTCTTTTCTGAGTTTCATGAACCTGTGTATTTCATTGATTGAATGCATTCTCTTCTGAAATAGGATGCCTGGGTCTGTTTAAATTGTTCTCATCAGTCTTTGAATATTTGTCTTTTGGCAGTTTGTACCTTCCAGTGTCCCTTGTGCCACCATTCTTCCAGGGAGTCAGTAATTTACTCATAAATAACTGGATGAGGTTAGAGTCTTGGGAGCACTGATGAGATGGCAATTTTGGTGTTAAATCAACAGAAAGTTAAAAATAATTTCTGTCAATTTCTATTGACTAAACAGACTTCAGGTGTAAAAGAGCTAACCTACTACTGGAAATGTAAAGCCCATCCCTCAGAATAATCCTTCCATATCTGCACACGAAAAATTCAGGACAAGTATTAATTAAATGAATTGTAGGAGGTTTTTCTCAAAATTATGAAAGTCTATTTAAATAGATTGTAAATATGCATCCAGATCTGATTTAAGCTCAGATCTGGACTTCCTCTCACTGAAATACTGAATCTAGACTCCCACAGCTAAATGTTCAAGCCCATCTGTCACTAGCAACATTCCTATAATATTTGAATTGATTTAATGGAAGCAACTGGGTGATGATACAGCCAGCTGGATGTGGTGCATACTAGACAAAGTAAATTCTTTGTAAGAAGTAACTGTCCACCACAAGTGACTTATCTGAACAATTCCTTCAATTCTATAAGTTTATCAATGCTGTCAGCAGATCCCAATGGCCGGAGCTGCACCAATCCGAAGCCAGGAGCCTCTTCCGGGTCTCTCACGTGGGTGCAGAGGCCCAAGGACTTGGGCCATCTTCTATTGCTATCCCAGGCCATAGCAGAGAGCTGGATCAGAAGAGGAGCAGCCAGGACTAGAATTGGCGCCCATATGGGATGCCGGTGCTTTAGGTCAGGGCGTTAACCCGGTGCACCACAGCACCGGCCCCTCCAATCTTTCTATGGATGTGAGTAAGGCGTTCTGTATCTGTCACTGATCTGACATGATTTGCCTACTTGCTGAAACCTTAGTCTGTCTGCTGGTTAGGTCGCCGTTACTTGTCTGTTACTGCCTCTCCTGGATCACAGGTTCAATTGGAGTATTATGCTTGATCTATGCCTTTCCTCCTTCATCTTGAGCTGATCTTAAGTTCAGATCTGATATTCCAAATACCTGACCCAAAAACAACATACTATTACTCATTTTTTTGTTTAAATATCCTATTTTTTCATGATCCCAAGGTTTCGGTTTTTTTTTTTTTTTTTTTTTTTTTTTTTACAGGCAGAGTGGGCAGTGAGAGAGAGAGACAGAGAGAAAGGTCTTCCTTTGCCGTTGGTTCACCCTCCAATGGCCGCTGCGGTCGGCAGGCTGCGGCTGGCGCACCGCGCTAATGTGACGGCAGGAGCCAGGTACTTATCCTGGTCTCCCATGGGGTGCAGGGCCCAAGGACTTGGGCCATCCTCCACTGCACTCCCTGGCCACAGCAGAGAGCTGGCCTGGAAGAGGGGCAACCGGGACAGAATACGGCGCCCCGACTGGGACTAGAATCCGGTGTACTGGCGCCGCAAGGTGGAGGATTAGCCTAGTGAGCCGTGGCGCCGGCCCCCAAGGTCTTTCTTGACTACTGGTTCTAAACATCCACAATCTGATGCCCACTTCTAATGCCCAAACCCACAATTTGGTAACTTCAGTGATCTTTACACATGAGAATAATTCTTACCTGGCTTCAAGAAGATCTCACTGTATGTTATGTTTTTATTTATTTATTTTTTTAATTTGACAGGTAGAGTTATAGACAGTGAGAGAGAGAGAGACAAAGAGAAAGGTCTCCCTTCCATTGGTTCACCCCCCAAATGGCCGCTACAACGGGAGCTATGCCGATCCGAAACCAGGAGCCAATTGCGTCCTCCTGGTCTCCCATGCGGGTGCAGGGGCCCAAGCACTTGGGCCATCCTCCACTGCCCTCCCAGGCCACAGCAGAGAGCTGAACTGGAAGAGGAGCAACCGGGACTAGAACCCGGCGTCCATATGGGATGCGGGCCCTGCAGGTGGAGGATTAACCAAGTGAGCCACAGCGCCAGTGCCTGTATTTTATGTTTATCCCAATAATGATAAAATGTATATTGTATATATCTACTTTGTCCTTTGAAAGTAGGTCTCCTTATTGACTATTGTGAGAATTTTAAAGAAGCAATGGGTTAGGTTGTCTTTGTTAAAAGCTAAATGGGCTACATAGGTATAACATTTGGTCTATTAACATTATAACTCATCTTTCTGGACTCTTAGCACACATTAGAATTACTCAAAGAGCTCTTGATTTTATGTTGGTGTTGTTTTCTTAAACATCATGGCCTTGGCTCCACCCAGAGAGAATTTTATTCAATTGATCTAGTATTTGAACTGGACAATTCTATATTTTAAATTTTCTCTGGGTATTCTAACATGTATCACAATTAAGAACCAAAAACATAAAAATAGGCACAAATGGGATCAAACCATCAAAGCAAAACACACAAAAATACATTGGACCACTGAGAGTGGACCTAATGAATTCTGAGTTAATGGACCATTCTTGGTAGGATTTTTGCATCATAGTATTCTAAGGGGAAGACCCTCTTAGAAAAATGAAAGAGGCAGCCAAATGATGCTAATATAGGAATATATAATATGTTCTAGAAATGAAATGTAGATTGATATGACAAGAAGTCCCTCTGACACACAGACATATGCATTTGGAAAGAAATCTTTGTTTTGGCGTAACAAGCTCCCTCAGATAGTTTATGGAATCATCACTGAAATGATAAATAACATGGAGTGCATCTAGAATAGACATTGCTCATTATGGTGGAAAGTAAAATAAAAACAATCAGTCTTGCTGCCAATAAAATCAAGAAGATACCAGAGAAGGCCTGGATTGGTGTATTGATAAGCACTCAGGAATCAGTAGCAATGGATAGGGATGAACCATTGAAGGATGAGTAACAGAACACTAGCCTGTATATGAAATTGTTTCTATATGAATATTGTGCTCAAATTGGATGGCACATCTAGTTCCAGCTTTCTAGAAAATTCAACATTAAAATGGGATTGCTCCCATATAGTTGTACTTGTAAGTACACATAGATACACTATACCTTCTCAATATCATCCCGCCTCCATAGTTCATTCCAGCCCTCCCTTAACTTCTAACTGTAAAATAATTGAGATAATTTCTCTCTGAATATTTTAAAGAAACCTAAGAATATAATGAGAGGAATTATTGTATTCATTGTTGTCATATACAATCAAGAAATTATTTGGAGTTAGAAATTTACAGTTAGAAATTTACAGTTAGAAATTATTTAGAGTGAAATTTAGAGTAAATTCCTTCTCTCCCTTTTTCTTTGTATCATCATATCATCATTGTGATCATCATTATTCCTAAATGATTTTGAATAAACAAGGAAGAAGATAATAATTGTTGCCTTCTGGAAGTTCTTCATGAAGAAACATGCACCTTTTTAGAGGCTCCAAGGAGTTGCTTCTCACTCTCTTATCAAGAATGAAGATTCTAGGAGACACAAGGGTCCACTGTGCTCTCTGGGGGTGACCATGTAAAGATAGATGAGGATAGTGGCGCAGGTAGCTTGCTGAATCCACAGAGAATGAGATATGGGGAACAGTGCCGGAATACAGCTACATAACTTACCTTCTTTACTTTTCGGCTGTCTTCCAGAGAGACACAAAAGCTTAGGGAAGACTCCTTGTCCAAAGGGACAGAATTCATCCATTCCATTGATGCAAACATTGATAAAACATGTAGTTTAAAAAGAAAAAATGTGAACATCTTAGATAATGTAATTGTTTCTCAGAAAAGACAAGTAAACATAAATCTATCCACTAAAAAATAAGCACTCCACATAATCTGTCACTATTAGCTTAGCTAATGATACAAAAATTAATTTTATTTATTGAGTTTTCACTTTTATTGTGTTAAACATGTGACTTGTATATTACAATAAAACCCAAACCATTCATAAAAATATGAGGTGGAATGGGTTTATGTTGAAACTAGACTATTCTTCTGTTGCATTATACACAAGGTCTTTGCCAAATTGCCAACTAACTGTCCAGATGCCCAGTTATTAATACATGGATGAGCTAATATAGCTCTGCAGATGATGGTAAAGGGAAGGATTCACCTTGTATTAGCTTTGACTCATCACAATAAATTTAAAATGCTACCAGAAATAGTTGTCCTCTTTTTGTAAATGACCTACATACCATAATTTAAAACATTTGCATGTCCAACTGCCTTTGTGGAGGGCATACATTTGCCTAAATGATTTATCTGTTGAAGGAAGAATGCCCTACAAGGACAGAGAAGCAATGTTGAACCCTGGTGACATCATAAAGAGAGAGCCACACTCAGCAGTGATATTTTACCTCTATCTACACCAAGACACATTAACAATGAAATCAAATCTTGAGGTAATTGTTGTCAACAGGAATATTCTTTAATTCTGTTCCAACCAATATTTCTCATTCTTAAATCTTTACATTACATGAACTGCCTTTGCCGTGCTTTCCTATATATTGAAATATGTTTTATATCTATCTCAGTCATTCATTCAACAACGTTGATTCATAAATAAATATGTGATATCTGTTTTAATGTGAAACAGCCCAGAGTGAGAGTCTTGACACAATTGCCTTATTAAGGTGTAAATCTGAACACATATTCCAACCTTTTAAAGACTAGGTTTCCATTTTTGCAATGTGGTGATAACAATTGGTTATGTCACATGGATATGGTACACAAGTGAGACAACAATGCAAACACCTGTTGTGGTATTAGAATTTTGTGATATACAGGAAATGTGCTACATAATGGGGCCACACTGAAGAATAAGTACACTACTAAATCTCAAAGAACCCAAAGTCCTATCGGGAAGTTACATATGAGGCAACACATAAAGCATAGCCCATATACTTAATAACCTCCCCATGCAGAAAATCCTATGAGCTACAGTGGAAGAATTTTCCATTTCAGCTTTAATAAAACCATTTTCAAATATTCATTTTATTATTATCTCTGTTTGGAAGATCCTCTGTAGGAAAGTACTTACAATTCAATTCCCCTGATTCTTTTTTCTTATGATAATGTTGCTTACATTTTCCTGTATTGAAGTTTTTGTTAACCACACTATAGGAAATCCTCTCAAGACACTGATACTGCAATAGACAGAATGGAGTGTATGAGGGAACTTCAAAAATGTTGTGGAAATATGAATACATCTCAACATGTTTTGCCAAAATAAGCTTATCTTTTAATTCAATTTTTCATTAATTTTTAGAACTTTATTTTTAAGTGTCAAATAATAATTGTACATATTTATGGAGTATAATGTGATGTTTTGATCTCTATACAGTATACATTACAGAAACACTTAATCAAGCTAATTAACATTTCCATCATTTCATAGCATTTTTGAAAACACATTTGTTAAACTCAAAAGGAACATTAATTTAATTACTCAAGTATAAACCAAATATTGATAGAATTTCTTAAGTGCAAATAAACATTAATTTCTTAAGAGCAAATTAAATAGTGGTTATAATCTATATTAAAATTTGTCACCAGTAAAATCTTTCAAAGATTATGAAGATTTTTAATCATTTATGATTTTAAGAACCCAAGATGTCAATGTTTAGGTATTAGAAAAACACATTTTAATTTCTCTTCCTAGGAATTCCTTCAAAACAGTAAAATTCTAATATTTCCTGCAGTATATTAGCATATCAAATATGTTTAATAATTGTTCTTTAGTCTATTTTAAAATTTTTCAACTAATGCTTGCTCCAACTTTTGAAGCACCTTTATACAGTGACAAATTCAGCTGAAAGTTAAAATTTTATGAGATCATAACAAATGAATGTCATAGGCCAGTAAGCACTACTGCAGAAAATACCTGCTTCTGACTTCAAATTTTAAGCTAAATTCCTATGGGCCGTGGCTCAACAAGCTAATCCTCCGCCAAGCGGCGCCGGCACACCAGGTTCTAGTCCCGGTCAGGGCACTGGATTCTGTCCCGGTTGCCCCTCTTCCAGGCCGGCTCTCTGCTATGGCCCGGGAGTGCAGTGGAGGATGGCCCAAGTCCTTGTGCCCTGCACCCCATGGGAGAACAGGAGAAGCACCTGGTTCCTGCCTTTGGATCAGCGTGGTGCACCGGCCACGGTGGCCATTGGGTGGTGAACCAACAGCAAAGGAAGACCTTTCTCTCTGTCTCTCTCTCTCTCTCTCTCTCTCTCTCTCTCACTGTCCACTCTGCATGTCCAAAAAGTAAATAAATAAATAAAAAATTCCCATGGTCTTAGTATGTGTGTTTACAAGTTATTATGAAACTCCATTGTAAAAGAAACATATGGTCAAGATAGGCCAGGCAATGTCATGTTGTAGTAACAAACAACTCAAAACCTAAATGGCTTACAATAACACATGCTTGTTGTCCATAGGTGATTTCTGCCAGTATCATGAATGTCATTTGAGTACTCAGGCTAATAAAGCTTCCATTGCTACCTCAACTGAAATTTCAAAGCAAACCATCATAAGGGAAGAGAACATGGAAAATGATCACCAGTTCTTGAGCACACCGACTCAGAAGTGACACACTTCTTTAGCTCACACTTTATTAATCAAAGCAAGCCACAAGGCTTTCCTTTTTATTTTAATTCTTTGTTTATAGGTGGACAAATCTCGTGTATTTCTTGTACACAGATTTGAAAGCATAATCATTCTTTCCATCTTATTCTCCCTCCCACCCACACTCCCACCCCCTCCTCTTCTCTTTCTTATTTTTCTTTTAATTTTTACAATGACATATTTTCAGTTTATTTTATAATCAAAGTTTAACCTGCCACCAAATAAAGAATTCAACAAATAGTAAGTAAAAAAAATCACTGTTCTTCAAGAATATAGATAAGGATGATAAAAATTGGTCAAATCTCAAAATGTCAATTTTGCTCATATATATCACATTTCTGTATTCTGTATATTAATTACCACAAATCAGGTAAAACATATGATGTTTGTCTTCTTGGGACTGGCTTGTTTCACTAAGTATAATGGGTTCCAGTTGTATCCATTTTGTTGCAAAAGTCAGGATTTCTTTCTTTTTTTACAGCTAAGTAATACTAAATTGTATATATGTACATACATATATATATATACACACACACACTATATTTTATTTATCCATTCTCATTTCAATGGACATCTGGGTTTATTCCCTATCTTAGCTATTATGAATAGAGCTGTAACAAACACAGGGGTACAGACAAGTCTTTCCTATGATGATTTCATTTCATTTGGGTAAATTCCCTGGAGTGGCATGGCTGGGTCACATGGAAGATATATTTTCAGATTTCTGAGGAATCTCCATACTGTCTTCCATAATGGCTGTACTAATTTACATTCCAACCAACAATGTGTTAGGGTACCTGTTCCCACATATCTTTGCTAGCATTTGTTATTTTTTATTTTTGGATGATAGTCATTCTAACTGGGGGGAGGTGAAACCTCATTGTGGTTTTTATTTGCATTTCCCTAATGGCATTTTCCTGGGTATTCTTTCTTGTGTCTGTTGCCCACTTGAGTTGCATCTTTTGAAAAATTTCTGTTCATGTTCTTTGCCCATTTCTTGCGTGGATTGTTTGTTTTGTTGTTGTTGAATTTCTGAAGTTCTTAATAGATTCTGTATGTTATCTTTTGTCAGACGCATAGTTCAGTGAAATAATAGCAGAAAACTTCACTAATTTGGAGAAAGAAAGGGACAGCCACATACAGGAAGCACATAAAACTTCCAATAGACATGGTCTTCTGACTATTCTAATGTCAAAGAGGTCAAAGTAGGTTTGGAAAGAGGCAAGAATCCTTCATGAACAACACTTATTAATGGCTACCATAGTCTACCTTCTATTTGCTCTCATTCCCACATAGAAATAATTGACACTCATCCCTTCTCCACAAGACACCCAAACTCCTATTTTGTAAATTATCAGGGTATTAAATGTAGTGTCCTTATCAGTTAGGAATACAGTTGCTTTCCTGTCCCCTTTGAATAATTAACAAGGATAAAACAAAAACAGTCGTCCTGCAGCAAATAATACCTTTGGAGAAAGAAAGATTCAGTTATGTGCAATAATTTCTAGAGCTATAAATCCATTACATTCATTGTTCATGACATTTATTAGGTATAAATTTCTAAGTTAGGACAGGTGAGGAGTTTTTAAAATGCTATTTACTAAATTTAATTATTTGAAGAGCAAAGACACAGAGAGACAGAGAGAGATATCTCCCCTATGCGCTGGTTCAATCAGCAAGTGCCAGGGTTGGTATAAGCCAAATCCAGAAGCTGGGAACCCAATCCAGGTCTGAGACAAGGGTGACAGAAACCTGAGCCATTACCTGCTGCCTTCCAGGTAGGATTCTAGCAGGAAGCTAGAATCAGGAATGAAACCTGGACTCAAACCCAGGTACTCTGATAAAGGATTCTAGGATCTAAAACTCTAATTTCCAAATTGTATCAAAATCCAAAATTTTTAAGCACCTACATGAGAAGTCATTATAGAAACATACTTAAACAACTGACCAAAACAAAGCAAAATACCGTTGGTTGAAACAGTAAAATATCTTAATAGATGATAGGAGAAAGAAACAAGACAACTGACTAAATTATTAAAGGCCTGAAACACACAACCACTCTTTAATCTTGGTCAGAGTCTTTCACACTTTGAAAAAGAACTCCCATTGCTGTAGAAATGGACTTTGATCCATCACAAAACTTTACTATAAGGAAAAAAGACCAACAGCATCACCCAAAAGCATGCTAGCAATGCTGTCCCAGGCCTGAGTCAAAATCTACATTTTAAAAGATGCCCAGATGTCTTGCATGCATATTGAAGTTTGAGGAATGCTACATCTGAAAATTCTAAAGTTCTCTATATCCTGCATCATTGAAGAGAGCCCACCTCAACAAAATTCTACAGTCTTTGCACAAATGAATGGACATGAAGAAATTCAAGATAATTTTTCCTGGTCAGTTTTGAAGTCATAGGATCTGTAAGAAGATAGGCAGTTTGTCAACTGGTGCCCCTAACTCCAGAAGCATATAAGTTAATGAATGATCTATTGGCCTTCCAAAAACTTTCCAAATGCAAACTTGTCCTGCAAGGCCTGCACTGTCTGGATGGTGGGGCGCTGAAAGCATTCTTCAGCAATAAGCACTGGAGACAAGTTTCAGTGAACATGTCCATAAATTAACAATCAACAGCAAGATTTTAAAGGGCAGAAAGAGGGGGTATAGCTAGTTCAGGCAACACTAATTCTATAGGATAAAGCTGATATTGGTGCTACTATGTTCTCCAATCAGCTTGAAGATCACATAACCTACGTAGACTTCCAGGTCATCCTTATGGGGCCATTTACCTGCTGGACAACTACAAGGCCCATCATCAGGAAACGGAGGTGGAGGAAATGTACCTGGGGCTCCTGCCGCCTGCCAGCATTCAGGTCATGTGTGGCTCTCAGTGTGCCTGAGTCCTCAACCAGGGTCTTTTCCAGGAGGCATGGTGTGCCATGCCCTCTTAACCTCCTGAATGGGCTAGGCAGGCATAGGGTCACTCAGATCCAAAGAAGACAAACACCTTTCAAAACAGCAAGTTTACAAGACTTTGGAAGGACCTGTGTGTTTAGCACCTACAGGCATGTGTCAGATGCTCCAAATTGGGGCAGCACATATGTTATATGTGCCATGGAGGAGACATAATACTCTGCTTCTCTGAAAACCAGGGAGAAAAAACCTGAGCCAAGGAGGGAAGCGAGATCCCCTTCTTGGTGTAGGGACTCCAAGATAGGAAATGCTTCAATCTCTTCTGGCAACCTGTGAGGCTAAGCAGAAGGAGGGCAGCAAGTGTGCCCTCCTTGCTCTGTCAACACAGCCACAAGAAATGTCACTTTTCTACTTTGAACCCTCCCTGGGAAGACAAACCCAAACCCCTACCATGCACTACACAGTGCTGTACGGCTGGCCCTGGCAGGCTCCATTACATTCATGTTCCTTCTCTCTTTCCTGTGCTCCTGACATGTGAAGTGCCAAGCATGTACAGGATTCTGGCTTTAAAAACAATGCTTATTTATTTATTTTCATCTACTTGAAAGAGAAAGAGAGAGAGAAAGAAGGGGCATTTCCATTCACTGGTTCACTCCCTAAATGAACACAGTAGCCAGATACTCAATCCCAAACTGACGTGGGTAACAGGATGCCGAACACTTGAGCCATGATTTGCTGCCCCCACGGGTGTGTTAGCCAGAAGCTTGATCAGAAGTGGAGTAGCCTGGACGTGAACCGGAACTGCAGTATGGGTTGTAGGCGTCCCAAACAACAACTTAGCCAGCTGTAACACAAAGCATATCTGAGGACTCAGGCTTTTAGCACTTATTGTCTCCCCTTTTTGAAATGCTCTTCCTCCAAGAACCTCACAGAATAAGTCCCTCCTTGCCACAGTGATGCTTTTCTGGAAACAGCCCCATCCTAAAACTGATGCAGACACCTAACCTAGAACAGCACCCAGCCCCTCTCAAATTCGTTCATTCTCTTTCCCCTTGATTCCTTCATAGGACTTCTTACCAACGTATTTGCAATTACTTTTTATTAATTTATGGTTGACTTCTGCCACCAGGGCACAAACTCCACAAGAACAGAGACTGCCTGTCCTCTGTGGCTGTGGTGTAGTGTCCCAAGACCAGTCCTGTGAGGAATACTCAGTGAGTGGCTGTGAAGTTTCTGAATCAGTGTCTGAACCAACATGCCTGTAAAGTTTCTCTATTCCTCCCCAAGACCTATCCTCAGCCCCCTACAACCTGTCCAGCTCCTTCCCCAAGATGTGGCACCTCAGATTTATAAATGAGTCCATCTTCTACTCTTCATGTAAGCAGTAAGTGGCTGGCAAGGAGCCTGTTAAGTGGATCCTCAATTCTGAAACAGAAAATGCTTATTGTTTCCCTAAAATGTGTGATTCTATATGTTATTTCCTGAGGCTTCTCTAACAAATGCAGTAGTTAAAGACATCAGAAATTCATTTTCTCACAGCCCTAGAAGTCAGAAATCCAAAATCAGTTGTACTGAGCCAAAAGCAAACCGTCACACCACAGTTCCTCCAGAGGCTCTAGGGGAGAACCCTTCCTTGCCTCTTGAGGATTCTAGAGGCTGCTGGCATGCTTGGTTTTTTTGTCCATGTCGCTTCCATCTTTGAGGTCAAGATACTCAAATCTCTCTGTCTGCTCCACCTTGACTTCCACCTTCTTGATGTGTGTGAATGAGTGACTGAGTGTGTGTGACATCTTCCTTTGCCGTCCCTTTTAAAAAAAAACACTGTGATTGCTTTTAGGAGCAACCCAGATAATCCAAGATCATCTCCCTATCACAAGATCCTTAATTTATCACATCTGCAAAGAATCCCCGTCTCTCCCCCATAACTAAAGTAACACAGGCTAAAGGGATTAAGACATGGATATCTTTTAGAATTCTTTCCAGGATTTCTAGTATATTTTGTGATTTCTATTAAGAAATAATTTATAAATAATTTTATCATAACTTCAAAGAGAAAAGGAAATTAGGAATCCAATAATTAATTTTTAATTTTAATATGTAAAGTTGAATAATTTGTCTTTTTGAAATATACTTTTCACCCAAACAATATGTGTTTCTTGGAACTACTTTAGGTTCAGTAGCATTCAATATGGAAAGATTAGTTATAATCACAACTAATGAAAGAAACTATTGGCCTCAAAAAATGTCAATAGCCATTAAATGACATTGTTGTAAAAATGAAATTTAATTATTTTATGGAGAAAATGTGTTTGATATTCTGGTTTTATAATATGTTTTTACATAATACAAAAATATGTGCAGTTTTGATGGTAAGAAGACTTCCTTCTATCATTGATATGTGATTGGTACACAGAAGGCATATTGCAATATGCAAGTATAATAGTTGAATCCTAGTATAAATATATTTTACTCATTCTGAATCTTATCTGTTTAACTTTAAAAAGAGTACCATTTTCATTTATTCATGGAATATGGATACAAGAGAGACAGTTATTCTCCATTGAGTATTTTTATATTGGTGGAGAGCAGGATCCTCTCATTATTAACAGATTTAGTTCTCTGGCAAAATCATATAAGAGGAAGTTGAGATTGCCACAAATAATACTGAAGACTCACACATAGTTCCAGAAAAATCTTCAACTGCCCCAGATTTTAAATGGTTTAAAATCTTTTCAAAACCTCTCTTTAAAAATTACAGTAATTTGAAACATCACAATGTGTTATTTTGGCTTAAAAGGTATTTATATTGAATGTTGTGAAGGGGAAAAATGGTATGATGGTGTATTTGGTTGAGATTACTCTAACTCTCTTTTATTCTTGTAGTGCTAAGGTACTGTTGCTTTCTTCATTTCTTAGCTTCCAAAAATCTCACATTACACAGTTCCTCCAATTCTAGGATGAATGCTTTTGTTTTTATGTTTTAGCATTTATGAAGTTGAGAATCTCCTTTGCTATAGAAGAAGGAATAAGATGAAATACCTGGACCAAATCATTTTCGTGTACAGTTGAGAACAGCCACTGGGGTAAGGCTTAGTTTTTATTAATTATTTTCAAATTTAAGTTATAGCGACTAGACGTGTCATAAGGAGTTGACCTGGAAAGTTATTTTATAACTCAAGATGCTAATCAGATGCTAATCAGAGAGCCAGATAACATTGTAACTCCCAATGGAAACCAAAAATTGGGTGTGCAAATTGCTGCCTGCCATGTGTCAGCAGGACCACTCTTATGCACTGCAGAGGCTCTTGGAAGAATTCATAGATATTTGCAGGTAGTGGACACTGCTATCTAAACTACACACTTTTTTCATAAAGCACATTACAACCTTCTTGAGCTTAACAACTCTAAGAAGTACTATGCTTCCTAACTATTTTAAACAAAATGCATAATGAGCCACAAACGAGACACTTGCTTAAAATATGAGAACCAGTAGGAGAAGGCAGAACATTGACACATTTGACTTCTGGGAATTTGTATGTTGGGTGATTCAAATATTTCACTGCTCTGGGCACACCCACAAGCTACTGTGCAAGTGCCATACACATACTTTTGAGGTTAAAAAAATTAGAAAACAGGAAAAATTTCAATTACAGAGCCTGCAAATAATGAGATGTAGTCATGTACTAATTGCCTTTCTGTTTACACATTATTCCTCATCCAAAGTTTAAATTGAAATGGCTTTTCCATTAATTTTTTTTTTATTTTTTGACAGGCAGAGTGGACAGTGAGAGAGAGAGAGAGAAAGGTCTTCCTTTGCCATTGGTTCACCCTCCAATGGCTGCCATGGCCAGCGTGCTGCGGCCGGCGCACCGCGCTGATCTGATGACAGGAGCCAGGTACTTCTCCTGGTCTCCCATAGGGTGCAGGGCCCAAGTACTTGGGCCATCCTCCACTGCACTCCCGGGCCACAGCAGAGAGCTGGCCTGGAAGAGGGGCAACCGGGACAGAATCCGGCGCCCCGACCGGGACTAGAACCTGGTGTGCTGATGCCGCAAGGCAGAGGATTAGCCTAGTGAGTCGCGGCGCTGGCCTGCATTAATTTTTAATACAATGCCCGAATTTAGAACATTTATGAAATCCCAGCAAATTCTAGTGATTTTGTTTCACCAGGTACGTGTTGATGTAGATAGATAGATATAGGTAGATAGATAGAAAGAATTTACTTAGAAAGTATGGCTGTGCATTTCTCTAAATACAGATTCATTCTTTCTTGCTTATAGGGCAAATGTTTGTTTAAAGCACACTCATTTCACTGTATTTGCATAAACAAGAAAAGATACACATAGGGTGGACCATGAACCAACTAAATAGGTATCAAATTTTTAGGAATTCCTGTGGACAGAAAGAACTGATCAGCATCAGTGATCACTCCTCATAACCTGGTAAAAAGAGTAGTATATGAGGTGTTGGATTCACCAAAGTCACAAGAGGAGCAGGGTCCCTGCAGGTGGAGTGCATCATCTCCTGACGCAGACTCTCTGAGTTACTAATACAGTTTGTGCTACATAGCTATAGGTTCTACATTCATGGATTTAATTAATCAAGGATCAAAAATACTGATAGTAAAAAACAATTGCATCTATACCAAACATGTATAGACATTTTTCTTTGTCATTATGCCCTAAACAATACAGTGCAACAACAATTTACATAGCATTTCATTGTATCACTTATTATAAGTGATCTAGAGATAATTTTTTTCACTTTTTTTTAACTTTTATTTAATGAATATAAATTTCCAAAGTACAGCTTATGAATTACAATGGCTTCCCCTGCATAACGTCCCTCCCACCCGCAACCCTCCTCTTTCTCACTCCCTCTCCCCTTCCATTCACATCAAGATTCATTTTCGATTCTCTTTATATACAGAAGATCAGTTTAGCATACATTAAGTAAAGATCTAGAGATAATTTAAAGCATATGGTGAACTGCAAATGCTACACCATTTTATAAAGAGATTTGGACATCCATGGATTCTGATATCCTTAGGAGTTCCTGGAATCAATTCCTTGTGGATACAGAGGGACAGTTCTGGTTTACACTTTGAAATAAACTTTTGTAGATTAAAAAAATGGGTATTTTGGTGTGGTTCCCCCTAGTAATTAGAATGGGATACAACATTGCATAAAAAGGAATTGGTAAATTGATGTGAGGCTCCCAAAACCTGCATGGAGATGGTTTCAGAACAGGGTTAGCCAATGGAAAAGGAAAGGAAAGCAAGAGCAAGAGAAGTATGTCTCTCAATTCACTGAGTCTTTCCCAGACCCTGGCTGGGATTTCTCACTATGATGACTGAATTGTCAAAGGGGAAGATGTGAGCTACCTGTGGTACATCTGGAAACACATCTCTTGGTAACAGTGATATTAGAAGAATAATTGTGTGCCTCTTACTAGAAGATTTCATGACCCCAGGGGAGACAGTTTTCAAATTTTCAGCTTCCCCTGGGAAGCCCACTCTGAAGAGAAAAAGAGGACAAGACCCAAAGTGAGCATTCTTGGTTCATTTACCTGCAGTGAAGAGTCAGATAAACCTTCCTCCACTGTCAGTACAAAGTGATTAAGGGATAGAGGGGAGGACAGGGCCCATCGGTTCTGCCCACTTTCAAATCAGTGAAAGTAGTAGGTGATGCAAAATACGTGGTGCCCAAAATCTTTAATAACAATTTCAATTTCTATGTATTGTGAATGGTCATTACTATGGTTTCAATACATTCCCCAAATTCCTTGTGTGTGAACCTTCATCCCGAAGGTCATATGTTGATGGTGGGACTTTTGCGAGGCTTGACTTTCATGAATGAATTAATCCCTTCATGGATTAATGGGTGAATGTAGGAGTGGCTGGAGTGGCTTTGTTATAAAAATGAGCTCTCTCTCTGACATGCTTACTCTGTCTCCCCATGTGATGCCCTCTGTTAGCTATAAAGCAGCAAGAAAGCCTTCACCAGGTGTCAGCGCCATGCTCTTAGGTTTGTCAGTCTCCAGAAACAGAAGTTAAATAAATCTGTCTTCTTTATAAATTACCTGGCCTGTGGAATTCAGTTATAACAACAAAAAACAAAGACAGTCATGGAAGAAAGAAAAAACATACACGTTCAAGATCAAAATTCAGGAGCAATAAATGAAATAATAGTTTGGAGAGAGCTGGCCAAGCTTGTCTTGCAAGTTACTAAAATAAGAATCACAGAACTGAGCTTTCAGGGATAAAATTTCCACTCTCTCACTTGTCCTCCCTTTAATGAAATGTAATTTTCAATTACCTCCACAAAGTAGCAGAACTTCATGTTGAAAGGCTAATTTCCACATGTAAGTCGTGGAGATGGTGGCAGGAGGACCATGAATTTCATAATTGCAGCTTATAAGATAATTAAGAGCTTAATATTATTAAAGTTAATTATAAAACTATATTAATTAATTTTAATAGCCTAACAATCCTTCTGGAATTGATGTCTGAGAAGGATACAGTCCCTAAAGAGACCTACAGCCAACAGAATCATCCAGGCTCAGTCAAGCACATGCTTTGAGCTTCAATTCAGAAAACACAGGAAGGACACAGGGAAGGACACACAGATGACATGGATGCTGGAGCCTCTAGGGGCAGAAATAAGGTGAATGAGTAACAGCTGCTCCCAAATTGACTGATAGCCAGAAAATCTTTCCAAGGACTGCAAGTTAAGAATTATTACCACTTTATAAATGTTACCAGGCTTATCTTATATAAGCAGTATATTTTAGTAATCATAATCGTTAATAAATGTAATATTTGATGATGCATTTACTATCCCACTGACTTTAATAATGAACTGTCTCCTGCTCCACTTCTAATATAATTTCAAGATCTATTGCATGGAGAATCAGTTTAATGCTGAAGCACAATGCTCCTCCTCTCCATCCTGGGCCACAAAACTGGATTTTCCCTGGCTATTCACAGCATTCTCATTGTGATATAGCCAGTAGTCTGACTTCCTCCCCAAAATTCCTAAATGATGGTTTTCCTTGACTTCATTTTTATTCCAGATTAGGGAAGGTCTTCAATTTTTCATCTTTCAACTAAAAAGAGACGTCTACTACTAAGAATAATGGGATCTTGAAAAATCACCATGGAGAGGAAAAGGATTCATTTCAATGATTTGGACCTGTCATACACCACACAAAAACACCTGAGGGACATGACAGCAGATTTCATAATCCAATGACGGAGGCCTGAGTGAAAGTAGTCCGAGAAGTGAGCACCTAGGAAATATTTGGAGTATGGGTTTTGGGGAAAGAAGATCTTTTTTGCTACCATGGTGCCTTGAGTTGGTGTCTGCTGTACCCAAGACAACTTTGTGATTTGACGATTCACTAGAAGGACTCAGTAGAGTAATGCATCATTTCTATGAAAAGACACAGATGAGACTCAGAAAAGGGGAAAAAACACATGGGGCAAGGTCCTGCAGAAAACCAGTAGAAGCTTCTAGGTGTCCCCGGTAGAACTGCATGTTTGATTTTTCTGGCCACCATGTCAGACCTAGGAAGTTCACCTGAGCCTTGGGTCTAGGTTTTTGAAATGCACAGCAGGAAAGAAGAGGGAGATGATAAAGGGAAGGGGGATAAGAGAAGAGAGAAGATGAAGAGGAGAGAGGGTGAGAGGGAAAGAAGGAGAAAAAGAGACTGATTTTTCTATCTGCTTGTCTACTCCCCAAATACCCACAACAACTGGAGCTGAGCCAGGCTGAAATCAAAAGACAGGAATTCCATCCAGATCTCCCATGTGGTTGACAGGAACACAAGCACTTGACCCATCATTTGCTGCTTCCAAGAGTGTACATTAGCATGAAGCTAGGTCAGAAGTGGAGGCAAGACTCAACCCCAGGCATATCAAGATGGTATGCAGACACCACAAGTGGAGACTTAACCTGCACCGCAGTGTCTTTGTTGAGGCTTTTTAATGGAGGGGGAGGGGGAGGGAGGGAGGAAGGTCTTCCATCTGCAGGATGGCTCTCCAAGTGATTGTAATGACCAGTGTGGAACCATGACCAAGCCAGAAGCCAGGAGTTTCATGTTGGTCTCTCATGTGGGTTTCAGGAAGCCAAGCACTTAAGGCATCCTCCACTTCTTTTCTCAGGCCATTGGCAGGGAGCTGATTCAGAAACATAGCAGCTGTGACACAAACTGGTGCCCATATGGGATGTAGGTGTCGCAGGTAGAGGCCACAGTTCCAGCCCTTGTCCAGGGTTTTTACTGCAAGTCCATCATATAAGCAGGCAGTGACCCAGTAGACACATGTCTGACCCTTGATATTCAGCCTCAGTACCTCAGAGATCAAATTGATAAAGCATGGTCACAAATCTCAAGTAAACAGGTTATCACCATAAGTCTTATTGTCAGCATTAAGTATCTCATTCTACTGAAATAGCAAAGCCCAAAGCTTCAGAGGCTTCAGAGGTAATTTTCCAGGATCCCCTCAAGGGTTAGTACCTTCTCTGGAATGTGAAAATTTTGACCACTCAAGCCTATTGAGTTAACTCTTCACTGCACAATCAGTTAATTTGCTTCCCTTGGACTTGGATTCCTTCTCAGGAACACCAGGCTTGAAAAAAAAAAAAAAGCAAAGCAAAACAACTTCCTCAAATAGTTATCATGAAGATAAAACATACCCATATCTAGTATGTTTAGAACAATGCATAGCCAATAGAAAGAGCTCATATTATTATTTTTCAAATATCAAACTTTAAAAAATCATACCAAGAAATGATGAGTTATCTGGGCTGTCTTTTTGTCTCACAAATCCCAGACTTAGAGCTGAATAAGTTGGCAAGCCAGAAATGTCAATAGGAGAAAAAAAATTGTTTTCTCAAGCCAAAGGAACAGGAAAGGGGTAGGTTAGTAATGCAGAAGGCTCTAAGACAATGACTGCTCTACTTCAGCCAAACACTTCAGAAAGAACTATGGCTCCACAGCTACCCTCATGAGCAGAGGCTGCATGGAGAGCCTAAAATGCCACACTCACAGGCTATGTCAAGGTGTCCAAATGCAACTGTACCTGGGATGGTGCCACGGAGGCTAAGTAAGGAGATGGTTCTTTCCTCTGTGATGGGTAGTAATAAACCCCTCCCCCCAGTACCAGTGGAGACCATGCAAGGAGTGTAGACTTCCAGACCATCATGGTGATATGAGCCACTTCTCTTAGGCTAGTTGGATGTTATCTGAGGAAGCTTGGTGAACAGTCAGGCCTTTCCTGTCGCTGCCATGTGTAAGGAGCTCACTGCTCTGCTAAATCTTGAAGTATGGGTAGCCATAGTAAGACATTCCTGTGCATTCAAGCTAGGATGGTAGCTGTGGAATCCTACTGGGGGAGCTATAACTTCCATCCTTGTTCATTGGTAATATGGAGGCACAGCTTCCCAGTATTAGTCCATTTCCTGTTTCAATAACAAATGCTGTAAGCAATACAGAGGTTTATTTTGCTCATAATTTTTGGGGCTGGGGAGCTCACTTCCTGGCAAGGTCCTCCAGGCTGCTTCATAACATAATGAAGAAAAGGAAAGGGAACAGGCCATGTGCAAAAGGGGCCAAGCCAAGAGACACCCTTGCTTTTAACATCTTGCTTTTGTGACACCTAACTGGAGGTCCTCAAGAACTACATTAATCCCTTCTAAGGATGGTGCTCACCTTCCACTAAACTTCATCTCTTAAATAGTTCTACCATATCTCAACATTGTCATCCTGAGGGCCATGTTTCTAGCACAAAGAACTTTGAGGGGCTACTGAAATCATATCCCAGCCATAGCATTTCTTCAACTACCTGTGAAGGCTGAGTAGGAAGCAGGTACCAAAAAAATATTGACAGAAGTAATGACGGAAAATATCTCAAATTTTGTAAAAGTCATAAATCTACAGATATATTAGTCTATACAAATCACAAGTAGAAAAACTCATCACAGTCAAACTTCAGAAAAACTAAAGATGAAGAAATATTGAAAGAAGTGAGAGAAAAACAATGCCTTAATTATCAGGGAAAAGCAAATTGAGTAACAACTGATTCATCATAAGAAATTATGAGAGTGGCACAACAGTTTTATGTGCTGGAAGAAAAAGACATTGTCAACATATAATTCTATATTCAGTAAGAGGAGAGTCCTAAAATAATCCTCATTCTAAACAGCATAAGAGATTTTAGTGCTTATTTCTCCCTATCTTAATCAAAGTTCCCATTTCATGCTCCAAGATTAATATTTTACTGTAATTAATGGTTCTGGAAAGATCCAGATTCTCTTAATAAACCCAAATATTAGCTAAAGGTATACATTTAGTCATGTCCTATAATGAAACAGCTTGGCATTGGTACCTTTCCCAATGGAGAATTACTTTCAATCGTGTTATTGTATAAAACTGTGCTACATTTAATATGCATGTTGAATTTTGTGAAAATTCATTAAGGAACTATTTTTATATAACCTTTCACTTCTTAAATTCTTAAATATATGCTTTGAAAATACATTGGATTGAGCCGGCGCCGTGGCTCAATAGGCTAATCCTCCACCTTGCGGCGCCGGCACACCGGGTTCTAGTCCCGGTTGGGGTGCCGGATTCTGTCCCGGTTGCCCCTCTTCCAGGCCAGCTCTCTGCTATGGCCAGGGAGTGCAGTGGAGGATGGCCCAGGTGCTTGGGCCCTGCACCCCATGGGAGACCAGGAAAAGCACCTGGCTCCTGGCTCCTGCCAGGATCAGCGCGGTGCGCCGGCTGCAGCGGCGGCCATTGGAGGGTGAACCAGCGGCAAAGGAAGACCTTTCTCTCTCTGTCTCTCTCTCTCACTGTCCACTCTGCCTGTCAAAAAAAAAAAAAAAAAAAGAAAATACATTGGATTAATCAAATTTAACCATTCTACATTGTTGAGCTCATTCTCCAATGCAGGGGTTCCTATCTACAGGTGACTATTTGAATTTATTTTTTACGTATTTACTTGATAATAATCAAGTAAATATTATCAAGTAAATAAGTATTATCAAGTATTATCAAGTAAATAAGTAAATTATTATCAAGTAAATAAGTAAAAAATAAATTCAAGGGCAGACAGAGGTTCCATCTGCTGGTCCACCCTCAAATTTGCACGACACCAAGGAATAGGCTAGACTGAATCTGGGAGCTGTAATATAAAATCAGGTCTCCTACAGAACAGCAGGAACTTAACCACTTGAGCCAATACCTAATAATACCCAGGGTCTGCATTTTCAGGAAAATGGAATCAGGAGCTGAAGCTGAGCTTGGGCTCAAATTCAGATGAGAATATGGGCATCTTAACCAATGTCTTAACCATTAGGCCAAATTCCTGCTCCTAAGTTTAAATTATGTGAAATTAAAATTCAGTTCCTCAGCTTCTCTAGTCACTTTCAAGTACTCAGCAGAGCTACTGGCTAACACTTTGGACTGTACAGACACAGATAATTTCCATCACCCCAGAGAATTTTATTGACAATGCTGATTTAGAGTTATTTGGCCATTTTTTCTTCTTGGGACATATTTCTTTTATTATTGCTTTATATGAATTATGAATTTTGGACTCTATATCTGATAACATCGGATCACAGCTTTTTTAAAAAAAATTTTAAAAATGTTATTCAAGGTATACAAATTTCATGTATTTCATATATACAGGTTAAGAAACATAGTGATACTTTCCACCCTTCCTTCCATCCCACTCATGCTCCCACCCTCCTTCCTCCTTCTTCTCTTATTCTCTATCTTAATTTTTATAATGATCTACTTTCAGTTTACTTTATACTCACTATGCTAACCCTATGATAAGTAAAGAGTTCAATAAATAGAAGAAAAAAGCACTATTCCTCAAAAACAGAGGCACAGGCTGTAAATAATCATCTAATCTCAATATGTCAATTTCACTCCTATACATTACATTTTTGGTACTCTATTAGTTGTTGATTGATATCTCATATATTAATATTATACAAATTCACTTTTGCTTCAATGTTTTCCACCTTTTCTCACTGTCTCTTTCTGCCAGAAAACTCCATCTATCCACTCCAAATTCTATATTAAGTCCCCAGTGGGTACTTAGCATTACACTTTAAGGAAGAAGTCAAAATAAAATCTTGGAAAATTTATTATATAAAGCACATAAGTTTGTTTAAAGTATACTTTCTTTGCCAGGGCTTCAGCAGAAGTCAGCTTTTGAAGAGGCCTGCCAGCTCTGCCACCCAAGAGTTGGGTCACTTGAAACAGAACTGCGCTGAAGTCAAAGAACTCCCAGGTCAGAGCCGCAGATCTTGTTGGCTCTAAGCTGAAAAGCCCTTAACTGGGCCCAGCTTCCAAAACCAACCACTGCTATTGAGGGGATGGTCAAGTAGGGTCAACAACATTGCAGGCAGAACCATAAATGTCCTTTAGAGATGCCATCTACCAGCTCTCCTCCTAGGTCAGTTATATAATGGAAGTCAATAGGGCACCTTCCTTAAGGAGATTCACACCTCCATTATGTCTCTTCCTGAAGCCCTGTGAAAAGATAGGTCAGAACTTCATATATATCAGACCAGACCTTAAAGCCCACCTGATTATTATCAAGGTCAAAAGTGCCTGCCTGCCCACTCCTTGAAAGCTTCCAGTTTTACCATTAAGAATGGCAAAGGAGTGGTGATTCCATCCTCTTGAGCTCTAAGTTTACTGTAACCAAGTTACCTGTCCCACCCTTCTGATAGCTCTTTGTTTTATCATGAGCAAGCCAGATAAGAAAAAGATTACAAATAAGATCTTTTTTATTTTTTTCTTTTCTTTTTTTTTATTTAGTAAATATAAATTTCCAAAGTACAGTTTATATATTACATTGGCTTCCCCCCCATAATTTTGCTCCCACTCGCACCCCTCCCATCTCCCACTCCCTCTCCCATTCCATTCACATCAAGATTCATTTTCAATTATCTTTATATACACAAGATGGATCAGTATGTATTAAGTAAAGATTTCATCAGTTTGCACCCACACAGAAACACAAAGTGTGAAAATACTGCTTCAGATATAGCATTACTTCACGTTGGACAACACATTAAGGACAGATCCCACATGAGAAGTAAGTACACAGTGACTCCTGTTGTTTACTTAACAATTTGACACGTTTGTTTATGGCGTCAGTAATCTCCCTAGGCTCTAGTCATGAGTTGCCAAACTATGGAAGCCTTTTGGGTTCGCCGACTTCGATCTTATTCCGACAGGGTCATAGTCGAAGTGGAAGTTCTCTCCTCCCTTCAGAGAAAGGTACCTCCTTCTTTGATGGCCCTGTTCTTTCCACTGGGATCTCACTCGCAGAGATCTTTCATTTAGTTTTTTTTTTTTTTCCCAGAGTGTCTTGGCTTTCCATGCCTGAAATACTCTCATGGGCTCTTCAGCCATATCCGAATGCCTTAAGGGCTGATTCTGAGGCCAGAGTGCTATTTAGGACATCTGCCATTCTATGAGTCTGCTGTGTATTCTGCTTCCCATGTTGGATCATTCTCTCCCTTTTATATTCTATCAGTTAGTATTAGCAGACACTAGTCTTGTTTGTATGATCCCTTTGACTCTGAGACCTATCAGTGTGATCAATTGTGAACTGAAGTTGATCACTTGGACTAATGAGATGGCATTGGTACATGCCACCTTGATGGGATTGTATTGGAATCCCCTGGCACGTTTCTAACTCCACCATATGGGGCAAGTTCAATTGAGCATGTCCCAAAATGTACATCTCTTCCCTCTCTTATTCCCACTCTTATATTTAACAGGGATCACTTTTCAGTTAAAATTTAAACACCTAAGAATAATTGTGTATTAATTACAGAGTTCAACCAATAGTACTAGAACAAAAAAAATACTAAAATGGATAAAGTATTACATTGTACATCAACAGTCAGGACAAGAGCTGATCAAGTCACTGTTTCTCATAGTGTCCATTTCACTTCAACAGGTTTCCCCTTTGGTACTCAGTTAGTTGTCACTGATCAGGGAGAACATATAGTATTTGTCCCTTTGGGACTGGCTTAATTCACTCAGCATAATGTTTTCCAGATTCCTCTATCTTGTTGCAAATGACCGGATTTCATTGTTTTTGACTGCTGCATAGTATTCTATAGAGTACATGTCCCATAATTTCTTTATCCAGTCTACTGTTGATGGGCATTCGGGTTGGTTCCAGGTCTTAGCTATTGTGAATTGAGCTGCAATAAACATTAATGTGCAGACAGCTTAAATCTATGACCCAACACCATCAAATTATTAGAGAGCATTGGAGAAACCCTGCAAGATATAGGTATCGGCAAAGACTTCTTGGAAAAGACCCCAGAAGCACAGGCAGTCAAAGCCAAAATTAACATTTGGGATTGCATCAAATTGAGAAGTTTCTGTACTTCAAAAGATACAGTCAGGAAAGTGAAGAGGCAACCGACAGAATGGGAAAAATATTTGCAAACTATGCAACTGATAAAGGGTTGATAACCAGAATCTACAAAGAAATCAAGAAACTCCACAACATCAAAACATAACCAGAATCTACAAAGAAATCAAGAAACTCCACAACATCAAAACAAACAACCCACTTAAGAGACAGGCCAAGGACCTCAATAGACATTTTTCAAAAGAGGAAATCCAAATGGCCAACAGACACATGAGAAAATGTTCAGGATCACTAGCAATCAGGGAAATGCAAATCAAAACCACAATGAGGTTTCACCTCACCCCAGTTAGAATGGCTCACATTCAGAAACCTACCAACAACAGATGCTGGCGAGGATGTGGGGGAAAAGGGACACTAACCCACTGTTGGTGGGAATGCAAACTGGTAAAGCCACTATGGAAGTCAGGCTGGAGATTCCTCAGAAACCTGAATATAACCCTACCATACAACCCAGCCATACCATTCCTTGGAATTTACCCAAAGGAAATTAAATTGGCAAATCAGATCTTTTGATGGGCTTTGTCCCTGCCTTGTAACTGAATGTAAAGCTGAAGTTTTTTTCTTCCCTAATATTGTGCTTAAAACTTCAGTACCACCAGCCACTTTGGGTTTTTTCCTCTCTAGGAGCCTCCTCCATGCTGCTCTGATTGGAGGTCTTTGACTAATAAATCTTGCTTTTATATCTCAAAAAAAGGTTTCTTTCTTTAACATACACATGTTAATAACATAATACACACTTCAAGGTCCCTTAAGTTATCTGTGCATTTTTATTAAAGTACAATAGGATTTTGCTGCAGGGTTTGCATGTTTCTCTTCTTACTGTCTAAAATGCCTTCAAATGCACTCATGGAATTGTTAAGAACTGCTTACTATATTTAGCACAAATTTAGTTGAAAAATTAAATATAATTCCCAACCAAGTATACTTGGAATGCAATTATCAAGATTAATTTCAATAGTTAATTGAAACTGTTTCTGGTATGTCAAGGCATATTTTACTCAAGTGAAAACATATAATATCCATGAATCCTGTAATGATGGTGATGCCAAGCTACTGACAGCAAATGTAGACCCAAAGTTAAGAAATAACCCCAAATGTAGGAAACCCTTAGGCAGAGTATCAGTGTGCAGTTCATCAATGAGGGAACAATCTATAAACTGGTGAATCTGTAAAATCAAATCCAAGAAAGCACTCTATCTACTCCAATCAATGGAGCTGATAGAGTAAATGAATAGCTTCTATCCTTTGGAAATAGAGGAGCCACATTTGCCTGCCTTTCCCATTCTGCCCCGGTATTCTGTTGCTCCTTCAGTACAGTCGGTTTCCATGACTTCTTTAATTACTGGTCAGATTAATTGCTGGAGAACATGTTCAAATGCAGATTCCTGAGAGTGGTATCCTCATAGATTCTAATTCATTATGTCTGGTTGAAGCCAAGAATCCACAATTTGAAAAAATCCCCATGCCGTTGATGTTCTGAGTAACACCCGTTGAAAAACATGAACCAAAGTTTCCTTTGTTCACAGACTCTCTAAACTTAGAGCCATTTTTCCCCAGTGGATATGAACATCACTTAGAAGATTAGGTAGCTCATATTAGAATCATACGTCTCTACTTAGTCTTCATATTGTTGGGCAAATTAGTTTTTAATGCTGAAATTCCCCCATCCATATTGTAATTTTCTTTACCACATGTCTTCATTGATCACCATCAATCTCTAACACATGCCTACTTTGTATTAGATTCCTAAGTGTAACAAAACTTCTTTCAGAAGCTGTGTAGTATCACAAGGGGTTTGAAGCCTAGTGACCACTGGCAACACAAGTATTTTCCCCCTTTTTATAGCATTAGAATTATTACTATTTCTTCTCTCTCTTTCTCTTTCTCTCCTCCCTTTAGTGTCTTCACTCCCCCATTCCCTTCCGTTCCTTCTACACCTCTAGTTCTAATTTCAATATCTGTTTTTTAAGTCTATAATTTCTCCTAGATTTGATAAAACATCACATAAACTACATAAGCAATCAAATATGATTCAAATCAGAAGGGTTATTCCTGGAGTTTTCAAGGGTCCATATTCTACCTTGGCGACTAAGGGGTTAGCATACTTGTGTTTGTGGATTCAGTTATTGTCTTCAGAGGAGAATCCAATGAGATAAGATATGCCTCTTAGTGCAAATCTGTCAATAATAAGTGAGAAATAGTAAAGTGTGTAGCTTTAAATAAGCCTCTTATTTTTCAAATATCTTGTTAATCACTGAAATTATGGAAATAGAACTAGATCATATGAATAATATAACTTTGAATAATAATATTGAACTAGAGTATTTTTATAAAGATTTATTTATTTATTTGAAAGTCAAAGTTACAGCTGGTTCAGAAGTGAATCTGCTGGGACACAAACCAGTACCCATATAGGATGCCAGTGCTGCAGTGGCAGCTTAACCTGCTGAGCCACATTGCTGGTCACCAGAGTCTTTATTAACACAAACTTTGAAAAAGTTGTGAGAGTTGATTTTTCCTCTCTTCTGCTTCTAGCATTGACTTACTGCCAAGTATCGTTAAAAAAAAAAAAAAAAAAAAAAAAAAAGAACCTATCCTAAGCACTTCAACTGTAGCTCAAAAACATTGGATCCACATCACTGTATAGAATACTTTCTGATTTACTTTTAAGCACCATAAGCTGACTTTTAATTCAACTTTCATAAAATAAAATTTGTCCATTTTATATTTATTAAAAATTGTTTTCACTGCATGTTTGCTTTAGTCCAACAGTTTTTACCCATTTGCATATGGAATGATGTACCAGGATACTGTGGAATTCAGCTAATTAAAAGGTCTACACATCTCATGTAGTTGACTCACTAGAGGAAATGAAAGAGAGATGTGACATAAATAGCAACACATTTTTTATACTCTTTTGGTCTCTTTTCATTGATATTGGCACATAACTGCAAAGTTCTAGTATGTCAGCACTGCATGACATAGGGATTCTTCCTGTGCGTATTCACATATGTGTCTAGATCACATAAATAAACTATGAAATTAGTATCAATTTTTCAAATTGAATTCCAACTGAGAGAGTATTTGAGGTTAATCCATTCTTATTCTTTTATTCCATTTCCTAAAGCAGGATGAAATCACTGGAAAGCAGCTAACTATACCTGAAGTACAATGGGTACATGACTCAATTTTTTTTGTATGGCAAATTACTGGCTTAATAAAAGGAAAACTCAGACTGTGTCTCGATCTAAAGTACTATTGATCAATTTAACATCAGCAACCAAAATTTGATATTTTTGTCATAAAATGTGCTTACATTTACTTGTTTCTTTTTAAAAATTTAGGTGGTAGTATTGATATATACAAATTGCACATATTTAATGTATACATTTTGATGAGTTTGAACACATGCATACATCCTTGATAGTATCACCACACTCAAATTACCAAACATATCCATAACCCCTGAAAGTATTTTTCTGTTCTTGTGCATGTGTGAGTGTGTGTATGTGTGCATTTGTGGTAAGAACACTTAACATGAGATCTGTCCTCTAATGCTGTACATCACATCTCTAGAACTTCTTCATCTTGCATAAATAAAATTTTATACCTATTATGCAAGCCAGTCACTGGATAAATATCTCTTCTTTGGTTTTTTTGAGAATTTCAAAACACCAAAGAGTTTTATTTGTATTCACTTATAATTATTTTTAGCTAGAGGATGCCATACTCCAACTATGACATTTATATATTATTAGAAAAGAACCCATCCACATGTTTGCTCCACCAATCAAGAGCATTTGATAGACAGATTTTGAAGTAAATGAGAAAAATATGGATAGATAAGAAGTTAAAGTAAAGGAAGTAATTATGGAACAAAAATATATATATATCATGAAATTAATGTAGTATACAAAATGTAGTATACACATTTGTGATGAAATATAATGGGAACTTTAAGGAAAGGATGTAATTATTTGACCAAGATCTTGTGCTAAGGTTTTTCCTGATCAATGCAATAAGAAAACTATTAAACACTAATCAAGGAAATATATTTTGATGGATAATTATATTACAGTTCTACTGAAATTTATTCTTTTAATTTATTATGATTTATATATAATATATAATATATAACCTAATATATATAATATATAACACCTAACATATATATAATATATATCATATATCTGATTTTTATATATGATATATATTTATATATATTGAAATTTATATATAGGATCTTATTGAGATATATTTGACAATCAAAATTGTGTTAGGTATACAATTTAGGAATTTGATATACATGTACACTGTAAAATCATCACCACAATCATACTAATTAACATATCCATAATGTCACATAATTACCACTTTCTTTATTTTTTCCTTTTTAGTAAGGATGCTTAAGACCTACACTCTTAGGAAATTTCAAGTATACCACAGTCACAGTCACATTGCTGTCACAGTCACATGGCATCCAGAAATTAATCATCTCACATCACCAAAACTTTGTATCCCTTGACCAACTTTCCCATTCCCTGGATGACAAATGGTTCTTTTTTATCCAAATATTTTGTAGTCTAGCCAAAGATGATTGAAGTAGAAGTATTCTCTCTATGGCTCATGGTCTAGTCCAAAGATACCACTGAAGACTTAAAATGCCACAAAGGAGAAACAGCATAGAACCCAAAATGTAGCATGGAGTTCAGATATTCTGATATTCAATTTCTCCTGCCAGGACCTTTGGTATTTACTGGCTTTTGTTCAACTTGAATTTAATTCCCATACCCACTCTCCTAGACTCAAGTAAAATTGATCTTCAGTAATGAGTTCAAATAGGATCCTTTCTTGGACACATTCCTTCATCCTCTTTCTTTTATCAGCTTCACATCACCCCCCCACACACACACCCCATACTTCTTCTGGACAAAATCAGTCAATACTTTGAGCTCTCCAAATGCTGAGATCAGGCATCTGTATGGCAGCTGTCCTATTTTATAACAGTGTGGCAATGTTTGTCCACCTGAATGGGTCACGGTTTCTTTGAATCCAGAGATCAGTTACTCAGTATCCTTGCAGAGCATCGGGTCCTTGGCAGGTACTCATCAACATGTCCTGGATCACATAGACTCAAGCAGGAGAGAGTGGACCCTAGCCTGCTGTACTTCCTCTGTGTGCTCCCAGCTAGACCCACCTTCTTGTCTTTTCAAAGCCAAATGACTTTACAACAAGGAATAATAATAGATAGCCCTCTTGTGGATGAGTATGAGATTAACCAATTCTTGTTTTTGTGAAAATTAGATAAGGCTTATTGATCACACATGACCCAAGGACCAGCACCCATCCCCAGGCCTGTTCTACCTAGAAGGTTCAGCACTGATATCTAACAGGATCATCGGGTAGGGGCAGAGAGGGGGATGGAGGAAGAGGAACATCTGTGAGACCTGCATATTTAAGCTTGAAGGATTCGTTAGCTTCTAGAAAAACAGAATGATTGGGCCACAAGAACAAATGTATGTGCTTTGGTCAGAGACCTGCATAGCTGTGATGCAAGAAAGCTACAGCTTTGCTGCTGGGTCAGTGGTGAATCCAAGCAATGCATGAAGTTCCTTGTGTTCTTAAACCCAACCACAGCCAGAACTGTTGTGAAAGCATTATAAATCACCCAAGACTATAATCAAAGTAAATATCAAATGTCAGTAGAGAACCCAATCCACTGGGCCAAACTGTCCCTAAAACATTACATAATTGAGTTATGATGCCTCAACCTGGGCTCATCACTTCCTCTTTCAGATAATTTATAATATAATCCAAGAAACAGATTTTTCCCTTAGCTTTAGGCTTCTATTCCCCCATTGGAATATCTTGTCTTTTTAAGCCGGGGGAAAATAACAGTGATTAGAAATAATTAAATTTTAACTTCTGCAGTCAGGGCATGGCTCAGTGTGAAAAGGGAAATCACTTCGCATTTGGGGCAGTAAACGAATGTGTAGTCTGTCACGCTAGTCACCGTCTCCTAGGAAACCGAGCGTACACCATCCCCATGGAAACCACCTCCAGTGGCCTCTCTGCTCCAAATGATTAGCAAGGACCCTCAACGGGGGTTTGTCAGGAGCGGGGAGGCGGAGGAGAAAAGGCTACAAATACATGGCCGAGCCTCACAAACGATGACAAAAGTCGTGCACTCGAGGATGGGTTTGGAGTGTAGCAATTCCCGGGACCCACTCGGACATCTCAGGATGTGTAATGGAGGGGTGGGGCTGGAGCGGGCAATCTCAGGCGCGGTGTCTTTAAAACTCTCCCAGCTCCTGGGAATGGATGGAAGTAATCAGCACCAAGGAGAGCGCAGGCAGCCACAACTCCAGGAGGGCGACCTCTGGCCGCCAAAGCCTGGCTTGCGGAAGTTCAGGGTCTTAACAGTCCCTTCTCTGAGCACTTCCCAAGGTCGGGGAGTGACCACCCTCTGGCCATAATGTGGAGTTGCTTAGTAGAACTTAGTAGAAAGGAGCTCATGATGTTTTTTCACCTAGGTTCTCTTGGCTACCATAAGCAGAAATTATTAAATAACGATTCTGATAATCATACTTACAGAAACAACCTCTTCATGAGCCCCCTACTCTTTGAGAGCCAGGCACAGAATCAGGTGCAGACAAGTTGGCTCAGGAAGCTGGGAAAGCTGGCAAGGGGGCTTCATCCACCCCAGCCCCAGCAGTGGACTTTGGTGTAGGATTGCACAATTGGCTGGGTGGAGAGAACAGGAAATGTCAAGGAAATCTTTTGAAGATGTCTCCTAGTGGGAATAGGGAGACATGCAGTAGCCATGGTGACTGTTGGGCCACTGCTGGGACTTCGTTTGGTAAAGGCCAGAAGATGAAAAAGAAAAGGAAGAAATGGCTTAAAACAGAAATGTCAGAGTGATGGCCATTGTGTAGCAGGCAGACACATAAAATCCTCTTCAGTTTGGAACCATTTATACTTATATTTTATACATAATACTTGCAAATATTTTTTCTGATAACCTGTTTTTAATCATGTGAAATTTTCAATGCTGATGATATTTAAACATCTTATTGATATCATTTATAGATTATTTATTAAATGAAGACTTGATCTCTCTTGAACTTCTAGGAGCATTTTCCCAGAAGTGCAGAATGATGCCTCTGAGCACACTAATGTCATTCTCTCTTCCATGGCCCTTTTCAGATCTTCAGAGTTATCTCTGTCTTAGCCACACTATTTCTGTGGTATTTAGTGTGCACCCTTGTCACTAACCCAGCCACTTTCCTACTGGTTTAAGAACTCATTATATGAGAGGATTCTGGGTGCTGTTTATCTTTTTGTACTCTTTTTGTTGATATATGCATTCCAATAAAGACATTTATCAAGCATAAGACTACCAGGTTTAGAATGGAAATGGTGGCTCCTTGGAAGAGAGCTGGTATAGTGGATGAACAAGTATCTAGCAGAATGGCTGGTGACTTGGCTTCGTGGAGACATCCATGGTCTGCAAGAGACACTGCTTGCAGGGAGCCTGCTGCAGCCACATTCAGAGAAAGTCACCCTAGAGAGCAGGAGGTATAGAGCTCTGCAAAGAGACAAGGAAAACACCCTAAGTTATCCAGTCTACCAGAAAAGAGAGGGCAAAATCCTAAGAACATGCTAGAACCTGGAACAGGCCACATGGCAGAGGTTATTAAGTGGAAAGGAGGGAAGGGCCCAAATGATAAGAGCTAGTGTAGGGCTTTTTTTTTTTTTTTTGACAGGCCAAGTGGACAGAGCAGAGAGACAGAGAGAAAGGTCTTCCTTTACCATTGGTTCAACTTCCAGTGGCCGCTGCGGCCAGTGCACCATGTTGATCCGAAGCCAGGAGCCAGGTGCTTCTCCTGGTCTCCCATGAGGGTGCAGGGCCCGAGGACTTGGGCCATCCTCCACTGCACTCCTGGGCCACAGCAAAGAGCTGGCCTGGGACTAGAACCCGGTGTGCCGGCACTGCAGGCAGAGGATTAGCCTATAGAGCCATGGCACCGGCCGGTGTAGGGCTTTGACTTCATTCTAGGTAAGATGAAAAGACCAGTCATTAAGAGCATTTAGCAAGAGATCATCCTTGTGGCACTGAAGTTTTCAAAAGGAGTACTCCAACTTTTTTTGAAGATACTGGGGGAGCTGAGGATGCAAACCCCCCAGAAATGGTTGCTGCAGTCTGCAAGAGACCTTCACTTCAGTGCAGCAGCAATAACTCACAGGAGAAATGAGGAAAGGATTAGAACTCTGGATGAAATGGCATCACCATTCAGCTTTGGGATATTGGCTTTGGGGAAGCAAATACATCTGAAATTGGGAAATAATATCACAGAGCAGTGCTGACATTCCACTGCAAACTGGTGCGCTGCAAGTAAGTGTGCCCTAAGTCTGGATCCCCTCTCGTCAAGGAGGCTAGGCAGGGTCTGGAGCTGCTGGCTCTCCCAGCGTGTGCCGTCTAGCCACTAGTAACCTCCTCCATTTGTCACAGTGTACTCAACAAACAGCATCATATTCTGTAAGAATCATCATGTAGAAATTGTCAAGAAGCTCAGCAGAGAGCTGTTTCCCAGAAAACAAGACCTTAGAAGTGCGTCCCCAGGAGGTGATCTTAGGATGGGGTTAGAGACTTCCATGAGCCAGTAAACTGAGGAATATTTGGAGGAGTTGTGGGCTGCAACTGTGTCCACCTTGTGGAGACGCACACATCAGCACTTGAGGACTCGGGAGATGCCCTCTCCTAACTGCCTTTAACTGAGGATTTCTTGGACATGTTTGGCCTTGGAGACAATTCTTTTTTCAACATAATACCTATTAATATTTCATAGTGTACACATTAGGAAATGTCACTCTAGAGTCTGCTAGAGAAATTTAGATGTGTAGAGGGCTTTGGAAAGCGATCAGAGAAAACTGGAGTCATTGGGAAAGAAATGAAGCAACCAGAAGAAACGCTTGTGTAAAACGTGCATAAACCGATTCATCAAAATGCATACATTTTCAAAGCACTGATGCCCTTTCTTTTCATGATTATGGATGGTAGGGTCAGAACTGTCTTGAATAGCTTACAAAGAGCACATGCAATGTCAGAGAAAATAACAATCTTGCCCAAGTTGAGACTCTAGTGAGATAAAACTGAGCCTTGAAACTTGATCCACAAAAGCTATGATGCATAACATAAAACAGCTACAAAGATAACATTGTCTACATCACGAAATTCATGAGATCTTCTTTGTCGTATAAGTAGGTAGCATTTTCTGAAGTAAATAACATCTCAGTCCAGAAGATAATCTCTCAGAAAAGACAGTGACGTGTTACTGTAAAAACTGGCATCAAACTGAGATTTCAAAATAAAACATAGAACATTCAGATTACCTATCCCTTTATGCAATAAGAGTGCTAAATATTATCACTTGATTTAAATTTATCATAAAATTGAGTGAAAGGTTCACATCTCTTGTGAAAGGAATTTATAGAAACCACTTCTTTAATTATTTCAGATCCTCTGTGCCAGTGTTCACCTGCTGTATAAATGTTCCCATTTATATTAGTGTTCTTGCTGCATCTCTTACATGACTATTGCCATAGTAACTAATGTACTTTAATGAGAGCAGAGCATAGAGATTAAAATGAAGTAATAAAAGTAAAAGGATAAAGCATTACTAGCTGGAACAAATAGAAAACTAAAAGTACTCTTATGTGAAGTGCTATTGATTTGATTAATATATGTTGACAAAGACATGCTGAACACATGTTTTAACTGACCATAAATAATGGCAATAGCAAATCATCCCCTCATAGTAAAATGTTACTTGAGATTTTGCTTCAGGCTCTAACTTTCTCAATTAATAGCAATGTCTATTAATTTTTTAGAAGCAGCTAGAAGTTAGGAACATTTCTTCCATTCAGTACTTATTTATTTTCTATAAACTGACTTAAAATAAAGTGAACACAATTGTAGCATTGCCAAATAATCAGATTTTTCTGTCTGGCAGTGGTCAAGTTTGAAGATAATTTTTAAATAATGCAGACAAAGGATGTAAAATTAATTTCAGCACAGTAAATATCAGAAAGGTGTGGAAGTAGTCAAAAATAAGCTCCCTGAAAGGAACTAAAATAAGTAAGAATAAAACAGGAGAGGAAGATGTGAGAAGAGACAGCAATAGAAAGAGCTCTTGAAATGTTTTTCATGGTATTGACTTTTCCAGCTCAGATGTCACCCTACTTAGGAACAAGCACATCACTAGATGAGCCCCAAGAGGCACAGAAGGTGGCAAATGCAGCTAACAGGTGCCTCTTTGCTTCATAGATATGATGTATGATAGATCAGGCAGAAATACGCATTTTCCTTAATATTAACACTGATTTCAAAGGCTTGCTAAAGACAAGATGTCAGTGTGTTTCTATTTCTACTTTCAAATTACAGAGTTGATGACAAAAATCTGTTTTGAGATGATGAAGAAAGAAAAAATTTCTCTTACTTTATTTGCTCTGCTTCTGCCATTATCACAAGTTTCTGCCTACCTAACAGTAATAGCTCACTTTTACTGAACATTTTAAAAATGTCAGGACCACTACCAAAGCTTCATAAATGTTGTCTTTTTTACATCTCCACATTGACCATAAGAAATAGGAACTGTACATCCAGGTTTCCAAGAGAAGCCAAAGGACTCAGCCTGTCTAGGTTCTAACCATGGTGCAAAGCATAGGTGAAAATGCTAGTGAATGTAAATCTGATTGCCTTCACCCTGAAAATGGTATTGAATCACTCTGAACCTAAGCATTCACATCTACAAACAGGAAAAAATAACACCCACCTGGATGACTAAATTACAAAAAGGATTAAATGAAGTATTGTTTGTAAAAGTGCTTGATCCACTGGCGCCGCAGCTCACTAGGCTAATCCTCCGCCTTGCAGCGCCGGCACACCAGGTTCTAGTCCCGGTTGGGGCGCCGGATTCTGTCCCGGTTGCCCCTCTTCCAGGCCAACTCTCTGCTGTGGCCCAGGAGTGCAGTGGAGGATGGCCCAAGTACTTGGGCCCTGCACCCCATGGGAGACCAGGAGAAGTACCTGGCTCCTGCCATCGGATCAGCGCAGTGTGCCGGCAACAGCGCGCTGGCCGCGGCGGCCATTGGAGGGTGAACCAACGGCAAAGGAAGACCTTTCTCTCTGTCTCTCTCTCTCACTGTCCACTCTGCCTGTCAAAAAAAAAAAAAAAGTGCTTGATCCATAAGAGATCAACAAATGCTCCTCTTCTTCTAAGGAAAGTCTCCACTGCCCCAGCAACTGTCTGTGGCTGCTGAACCCAGCCCTGGTTCCAAATAATGTACTCTGAACACCCACTCTAAAGATACAGCCAGTGTGCCTATGACACTTCTGTAAATCATTCATCCTCATGGCAAGAGCTTCCCAACCAATGCCCCGTGCTCCTCTCTCTGGTTCATGGAGCCCAACACCAGGCGTGGACTCTTCTTAATTGGTTCAACAATGCAGATGCTTCTCTGTCATGGGTTCTTTTTAAATTTATTTATTTTAACTAAAATGTAGACATAAAAGAAGGAGGGAAAGAGGAAGAGGGAGGGAGGGAAGGCAAGAGAGAAAGAGAGAGACTGACTGACCTTCTGTCTACTGGTTCACTCTCCAAATGCCCACAGCAACAGCCAGGGCCAGGGGACCACACCAAGCCAAAGCTGGGAGCCGGGAATTCTATTTGGCTCTCCCTTGTGGGTGGTAGGAATCCAAGTAGTTGAGCTGTCATCCATTATCTTCACAGGCATTAGCAGGATGCTAGACCAGAAACAGAGTAGTTGGGTCTCAACCCAGCTCTCTAATAGGATGCAGGGACCTCAAGCAATGGCTTAACTTGCTATAACACAACACCCTCACCTGGGTTCTCTCTTAAACTTAAGTGATGTAATGGCCTCTCAAAATGCAGGCAACTTTCACTACCCATGTTCAGCTGGTTAAAAATGCAGACCTTGGAGTAAAAATCCAGACCAATTGAACCAAATCCCTGGATGTAGGACCAAAAAATGAATTTCAATAAAGTTTCTCAATGAATTATAGATTCATGAAAGTATAGAAAAAACTGCACTGACCTTAAAACCAAGAGGCTAGAATTCAATTCTAGTGGCAGACGTTAAAGAAAATAGCAGGGGCTAGCGCCGTGGCTCACTTGGTTAATCCTCTGCCTGTGGCACTGGCATCCCATATGGGTGCTGGGTTCTAGTCCCGGTTGCACCTCTTCCAGTCCAGATCTATGCTGTGGCCCAGCAAGGCAGTGGAGGATGGCCCAAGTGCTTGGGCCCTGCACCCACATGGGAGACCAGGAAGAAGCATCTGGCTCCTGGCTTCAGATTGGCACGGCGCCAGCCGTAGCGGCCATTTGGGGAGTGAACCAATGGAAGGAAGACCTTTTTCTCTGTCTCTCTCTCTCTCTCACTGTCTATAACTCTACCTGTCAAATAAATTTAAAAGAAGAAGTTAATATCAATTTCTGGGGTTATATTGTATGATACGCAGATATTTTACTGTGATAATAAGTCTCATAATTATAACAATGCAAATGATATGAACAAATATCTATAATGATGCCTTTTTTTTATAAGTGGTAATTTGAAAGTAGAAAGTAGGCTGAATGTGCAAATCACCAGATAAGAGGGGAAGTCAAGAAATACAATCAAAAATGTTATAAGACATAGAGGGAGGGTGGGAGAAGGAGAAGTGGGGAGGGGTGGTGGAAATTTCTGTACGGAGTCACTGTGCACTTACTCCTCATGTAGGATCTCTGTCCTTAATGTGCTGTGCATTGAGATTTAATGCTATAACGAGTACTCAAACAATATATTTCACTTTGTGTTTCTATGGGGGTGCAAACTGTTGAAATCTTTACTTAATGCATACTAAACTGATCTTCTGTAAAAAAAAAAAAAAAAAAAGAAATTATCAACTCCCAACTTGACTCTCACTGGGATTAAACATGACAATAGGTCTGATCTGATTTCATCATCATTTAAAAAAAATCATCTATTATTTTTCACTTTATGTTTCTGTGTGGGAGCAAACTGTTGAAATCCTTACTTAATGTATACTAAGCTGATCTTCTGTATATTAAGATAATCGAAAATGAATCTTGATGTGAATGGAAGGGGAGAGGGAGTGGGAAAGAGGAGGGTTGTGGGTGGGAGGGACGGTATGTGGGGGAAGCCATTGTAATCCATAAGTCGTACTTTGGAAATTTATATTCATTAAATAAAAGTTAAAAAAAAAAGAAAAAAAATTCTACTTTGTAAAAAGTTTAATAAAAAGTGCCACATGACCCTGGATATATAGCAGATCATCTCACTAGACAGAAAATCTGCATAGAACTGTCAGACTTGAACATGAAGAGGAAGAGACTGTAGATTCACCAATAAACAGAATTTCCCTCTCCCTGACATGGACTCCCTTAACATCTCTGAATTAGTTGTTAGTTCTGATGTTTTATTATAAAAATGTTAAAATATACAAAAGCGTTGGAACTTTTGCCACTCTTTTTAGGAGGTGTAGTTACAAGCATAGATCCAAACTCAGGGGAGAAATAGACCATTCATCCCAGTAAGAGGATGATCAGTCATACAGTAGTAAGAGCACAGAGCATGGGTCCAGCGCCGTGGCTCACTTGGTTAATCCTCTGCCTGTGGCACCAGCATCCCATATGGGTGCCGGGTTCTAGTTCCGGTTGCTCCTCTTCCAGTCCAGCTCTCTGCTGTGGCCGGGGAGGGCGGTGGAGGATGGCCCAAGTGCTTGAGCCCCTGAACTCGCATGGGAGACCGGGAAGAAGCACCTGGCTCCTGGCTTCGGATCGGTGCAGCACTGGCCATAGCGGCCATTTGGGGAGTGAACCAACGGAAGGAAGACCTTTCTCTGTCTCTCTCTCTCACTGTCTATAACTCTGCCTTCAAATAAATTTAAAAAAAAAGAGAGAGAGAGCACGGAACATATGGGATCTTGGTCACACAGGCAGACACACACACATGCACACACACAAATTATGATCAGCATTCTCTTTGTTGCTTAATTGGTCCCAAATCTTGTCAGCGGGGGTGTTCCAATTTGGTGCCCATATCCTCTTACCTCACTCTATAAATTTTTGTGTGCTTCCTTACTTTCCTGATCAAAATTATATCTCAGGCTCATTTTGTTCCTTTTTTGTCCTGACCTGGACTCAGCATTTCTCGGGAAAATCTGATTCTTCTCATGAGAGGACTCCAGATATTGTCTGTGTTCGTTGCTCCAGGGGTGTCATTGCATCTAAATGCTTTCTGTGGACACAACTATGACCTCATACTGGTACAAAAGCAAATTTAATATCACAAAGTTTATTTTTTTTACTTTGTCTTTCAAATTTATAATAAAATCTTGATTCCTAATAATTTTAATATATTTGTTTATTTGCTTGATCCTAATTATAGTATCAGGTTATTACTAACAATGAACTACTGAGTATGATTTAAATTTTATTTTTAGTTTTCATTGTCTCTAGAATATATCCTGCTAAATATATTCAGTCAGGGAATTACACTTAAGGGTTACTTACCATGAGGTTTTCGCTACATCTTTAGACTATAAATTTGATATAAAGCTTAGATTTATTGTTTCTGTTCATGTTCAATATTAGAATTCATTCTCTCTGATTTAATTTTTGGAGATTTCATCTATGTACAAACATATTTGCATATACACACATCTATATACATACATATTTATTTCAAAAATCAAAATTATCTCATGTTAGCCTTCCAATGCTATCCCTTCATTTCATTGTCTGCCATACTCTGGTTGTTTCAATTTGTTTTTCATTATCTTCTTATAATCTCTAATTTTGTGTGGATGCAATAGTGAGTTTACACAATGCCCTGTCTTACATTTTTCACAGCCTGGAATAAATGTCTATCCTGGGAATCTGAGTTGTTGCCACTGCCTGGTCCACAAGAAACATTTCCTTCAAGGAATGGTGAAGGGCTGGAGTAACTACATTTTCAAAAAGTGCCTCTCTTCAGGGAGGCAGGCCCGACTTCCGTAAAAGCAGCGTCACTCAGGGGAAACCGAAACTTACAACAGGACAGTTAGCGTTCACCGTATAAGGAAATCCCCTGGGCCCGAACCAATCAGAAACAGCCGCGTTCGATCAGGAAGTACCAGAGGTGACCCCAGCCAATCCACTGTTACCCCGCACCCCGCGATGACGTAACCCTGCTTTAAAAGAGGCTCCCGAGCACGGCTGGGGCCTTCCTCTGCCCTCTGCTGCGCGGTTGGTTATACGGGGTCCCTGCCCCGGCTTATACTTCCGAAATAAACCTTGCATTTGCATTTGGTGTGTTTGAGTCTCTGGCGGCATTTGGGGATCCAACGATCTGGGCACAACAATGCAACCTCTCAAAATGTGCCGGTGACCCAGCGTTTCTTAGAAGTTAAGTCCCATATTCCAGACCCTCCACATTCTAGCAACTCAATTGGCTGTCTCATCTCTGCTCTGTAGCTGCTATGAAGGGCTTGTGCTCGATGACTGAACACACACAAGAGCTATCACATCTGTGTCTCTGCTGATACGGACTCTTCTGAGATTTTTCCATGTTCTCCCCTAAGGCTTCCATAATCTCCTCAGTCTTCAAATCCTATTGCAAACAAACTTCTCCTCTAGGCTTTTTCTCATACCCTCAGTAGGGTTTTGTTCTCCCTGCCTTTATATACTCATCACTTTTCCGTTCCTTCCTTCCCTCTTCCCTGGGGAGACTCTTCAAACTCTGACTCAATATTAGTCTTTCTCTTTCACTGGATTGAAATGCTAAAGTGGGCAGGTTACTCATAGTATCAGTTAGAGGGAAGGAGACTCCGACAAATCCCACTGTTTCCTGGAGTAGATGGTCAAATGAGCCTCTTACTAAAGACAAAATACCATTGTCTTAAAATAACCTAAAAGCAAGGAAACTCCTCTTCTGAGTATCAAGAGATGAAAGGTAGATGAATGACAAAACATTCCTCCCAGATTCTTTGTAACAGGTTGATCCATGAGACGGTTTGGGAGAGGACACATTCCTCTCTGTCGAGGCAGAGAAATCTCTAGTCTCACCTCTGAAATAGATTGCACCGTTTTATAATTAAGTAACTTTGATGGAATGCTTAGTCCATTTTCTGTTGCTCTAACTGAATATCTCATACGGGGTAAGATAAAGGATACAGGTTTACTCATGTCATGGTTTGGAGGCTAAAAGGTTCAAGGTCAAGGGCCAGCATTTGGTGGGGTTTCTGACTAGCAGGGACTCCAAGCAAAGCCCTGGGGCAGCAAAGGGCATCACATGATGAGAGAGGCACACACAAGAAACAGAACCAAACTGGAGAAAGCCAATTCTCAAGATAAACTATTACCCATTATTCCATCTGTGAGTGGATGTTCATTCAAAAGGGCTGAATCCTCATGAGTTAACAACTTTTTTAAAAAGATTTTATAAGGCCAGCATTGTGGCATAGCAGGTTAGGCCATCACCTGCAACACAAGAATCCCATATGGTGCCTGTTCCAGTCTTAGCTGCTCCACTTCCAATCCAGCTCCCTGTTAATGGCCTGGGAAGGCCACAGAAGTTGGCCCAATTGCTTGGGCTCCTGCACCCATGTGTGAGACCGGATGAATCTCCAGGCTCCTGGCTTTGGCCTGGCCCAGCCATGGCTATTGTAGCCATTTGGTAAGTGAACCACAGATGGAAGATCTATCTCTCTGACTCTCCCGCTCTGTGTAACTCTGCCTTTCAAATAAATAAATAACTTTTTGCATGAAATATTAAGCTGCCTCACTAAAAATAATCTATATTAGTAGAGAAAGAAACAAGAAAAACCCTGCTACATTTGTGCTTGTTGGAACGAGACCAGTTGGAATTAGTGAAAAGTCTAAATCCCTATTTGCTAAATGCAAGAATATCTACCAGCAACTTATACTGAAAGCTCACCTGGTTCCATCAAAAAGATCAGCTTGTCTATTCTTTGTCACAGCTCCAGACCAGAGTAGGTTATGATTATCTTTATTTTATAGGTTAAAAACAAAACAGAAATTGGTCCAAAATTACACTCAAGTAAGCTAAAGATATTGGATTCCAACCCAGGTGTCTCGTTCTTTAATGTTCCTTAAGTACAGACTTGTAATTAGCACAGAGTTAGAAGGCAAGGGAAATTCCTTGGAGGAGGTTACTCTAATGAGTAGGTGAGAGTGATTTGTAATTAGCACATCAGCAATCTCCAAGTAAATTGGTACTTCCTCTACAGAGGGGGCTTAAAACCCAAGTTCTGTTAGGTAGGGCTCCATGCCCAGCCTTGCAAAAAGGAGCACACAAGGTTAACTCAACTCCTAACAATCTGAGTTACCCTCTGCTCTATTGAGGAGGTGAGGATTAATTAGATTTGACTACAGGAACTTCATCAAACCAGAAGAGTAAGAAGCATTAATCACCACCTTTTTTCCTATACTATCAATTTGATTAATTTGGGGCTGGTTTCCCAATGAGTGGTAATGCTTTGTGACATCATTCTCCCAGCCTCCCCTGAACTCTGTGGGAAGCAGAGAGCCTCTCTTGAGACATCTATTTATACCAGAACTCTACTTCATCCTGATGTTGAATAGTTCACTGGGAAGACTTCAGATCACTGCATCGAAACCCACTGTTGTGACTCAAAAGTCTACTTAACCTTTCTCTGTCTACCTCAGGTTTCTTACATGTAAAACAGATTTAATAAGAGTACTTGCTTCTTGAGATTGATGGTAAGGTGAAAGAAGTTAAGAGTTGCATGAGTATGACTCCGTCAAAGCTACCTGTCATTACTGTTGTTGGTAATCTCACACAGGTTGACCAAAGGATGTTTGGAATTTGGGAATTGATATAGACTGAATGTTTTTCCTCAAAATTCATGTATGAGAACCTAATCTCCAAAGGGATGGTATCTGAAGAAGAGAGTTTTGGAAGATGATTAGGTCATGAGGATGGAGCCTTCGTGGTGAGATTGGTGGCCTTACAAGAAGAGAGAGAAGCTTGCTTCTTTCTGCTCAACCCCAAGAGAGGACACAGAGAGAAGACAACCATTTACTACTAGGTAAGCAGGGCCTCACCTGACACTTGTTATATCCATGCATTATCTTGGATTTTCCAGCCTACAGAACCATCAGAAATAAACTTCTGCTCTTTAAGCCACCTAGTCCATATTTTTAGAGCAGTATGAGCTAAGAGTTAGAGGAAGGAAAGAGGAAGGAAGGGAGGAAGGGAGAAAGGGAGGGAGGGAGGGATGGAAGGGAGAGAAGAAAGAACAAGGTATCTAAAATTTAGAACTTTCTGGGAAAATTCTAATTTCACTCTGAAAACTGTACCCTTTAGAATCCAAATGGCTCACTCTACTGCAGCTCCTTAAGAACCTTCCCTATCCCAAGACATCATCAGGCCATTCGAGCTTCCCCAGGCTGCACTAAGGAGTAGCTCTCCACAAGGAGGTCAGGCTGGCAGCCACTGGAGAATCCTGAAAACAGGCTCGCACTGACCTCCAGCATGTCTACAGGACCGCTAGCCCTGTCCCTGGCTCATTAGCAAGCCTCATGCTGGCACCAGGGCTGTGCAATCTGGGTAACAGTAACATTAAGAAAAACAGCCAACATCCTGGGGACCATGCCAGTGATCAGGGCGCTGTAATTGCTATAATTAAAAGCAAATCCAACGCTGCAGCAAAAGTAGGTCAGTCATCGGCTTGGTGCAGTCTTGATGAGTGTGGAAAGAGAAAGGGAAGAAGGTAAACAAGTTTCTATGGCACTTGAACAAGAAATTGGCTGAGATTCTGGATAGTTGTGTCTCAGGAGACTGCTGGGTGTTAAAAGTTAACCTCATCAGCACAGGGGTGGCTCATGCAATATTCGGCGACTGGAATTCCATAGCAGAGGGGGCATTTTGTTCTAGCGCTTACTCAGTATTGTCTTTGTTTCAGTAACAAACACATTGATCCAAAGACAGGCTCAATTTTTCTCTTTATAGGAAACAATTACCTTAATATTCAGAGCAGGGAGAACGGGTTACCCTTGTTCTGTCACTGTTACACCTGCAGAAGTCTTGTATCCTTGAGAAGCTTAGATGCCTCTTTATTTCTCCAGCACTAGTAGGCGTAGGACAGATGCTCAGTGAAGTCTTCACTGTGCAAGGCAAGTTTTTATTTATGACAAATCAATCATAGAAACCAGATAGCAGGAGCTACCAGTGGGAACTGGGGACATCAACTCATCTTTAGAGTCCCTTTTTGCAGTTTCTCTTTAGAGGACAGTGCTGTGCAATGGTTAAATGTGGAGTTTTATAAGTAGGTGGATGGAATTAGGAGTACTAACTCTACCCTCTCTACCTAATGGAACTTAGAGAGTTCTTTATTTCCTGAAGTCTTCATTTTCTGCCCTATAAAACATACAAAACAATAATAAATTAAATGAAATAATATACATAATGTTCTTGGCACACTGTTGGCATCCAAAAATTAGTAATAACTTCAGTGGGTTACTCACATTTCCTAGGGATGTGGCATGTCTCTAGTTCTAATTGTTTTCTATCTGTTCAAGCCTAACTAAGCCTAGGGTTTCAGGAGATGGAAAATCCCAAGGTGTCTGAGACAAAAACAACAGCCACCCCGATTCTTTACCTGCACCACTGTCGGGAGGTGCAGAATAAAAGAAAGGCAGTAAACAATACACCTGTCACTCAAATGCACCCACACACCTCTCTCAGAACTCAGCATTCAATGCCTCAGTCAGTCCTGTTCTTCTGCCTGTGAAAATGTTTTAGTTTCAAATTAGTGAAGTGTTCCACATAAAAAAAAAATGAGTTCCTACTGGGGGAATAAGTTATGTTTTAGTGGACATCAAATATCCCTTTCGGGAGAGTGTATGCTGTTTCTTTGCTTTGATTTGCTGCTGCATCTGGTCATTTATGAAGAAGAGGAATTCTGTTCCGGGTTAACTGCAGACAGTGAGAAGGAAATAATAGTGGGTGTTGGTGACAAGAGGGAAGAAAAGGAAGAAAGAAAACAACCAAAAGTATTTTGAAATGTCCTACTAGGAGATACATTTACAAAGATACTTCAAAGTAAGAGTCTTCCCTGCTCCCTGAACCATGCTTCATGTGCTGGCCAGAGCTGAGTTTGGAGACCCCTGGAGGAGGCCATGGATCCCCCAAGCCAGACAGGCAGACACTGTGCAGGAAGGAGGGGCAGGTTCAGTTTGCGGATGGACTCTATTTTAAGATACTTTTTTTTTGGTTTTTCTCTTGAATATCGGCCTCTGCCGATCAAGATTTCCTTTTATGAAAAATACTGTTGGGTTTTCAGGTTTTACTCTAAGGTTTATCTACTAACATCAATCTACAATGTGAGAAAAGAATCTCCAGTGTGTATCTACTCAGACAATCTTTCTTGCTGTAGGCACCAAATCCTCAGGGCCAAATCTATTTTCCCATATTTTATTTCAGGATTGCCTTGGGCTGGGTTCCCCAGAAGTGTACCCTCATAATAGAATTCAGGTGCAAGTGATTTATTGAGGAAGCGCTCCTCTGGGAAGTCCGTAAGGAAGTGGGGACAGCAGAATAGAGAAGGGGAGGGAAAGAAGCAAGGGTGAACTTCCCCCCACCCTGGGTACCTGGAGCATTCTGGGGTGTGACTTACACCTCAGACTTGGTCTCCACATGAGGTGAGAAAGCCAAACAGTCATGTCCCTGCCCCAGTGAGTTCCTGGCCAAGGCTGCCCTGGAAGAAGGTAAATTCCCATATGCCTCCAGCTCTCTGCACAGGGAGGTGAAGAGTCGGAAGCAAACCTCTGGCCTATTTTTGGAGAAGTGGGAGAACGAAGACTCTGGGAAAGAGGTATGCCAAAGCTAGAATTCCCAGATTTCGTAAGGGCAACTACAGGACAAGTATTGCACTACATCAGACACACTTATTTTCAAACTGTGGTTGTTGCTGACGTGAGATTCAAATTTGACTGCTTCCTGTACTGTGTCTGACAGAGCCTGGGGGACTTGGGCCATGCAACTGTGTTCTGCCCGTGTATGTTCAACATCGTATGATGCTGCTAGAATTTGTGCTATGAGAGGATTCTTGCTGGCCCACAGACTTCAAAACATGTGATCCCTCTCTTGCTCCAAAATGTGTAATGAAAGGTAGTGGAACACTTTTCAAGGCAGCCTGTTTATGAGCAATTCTGATGGCTAAGAAACTTTTTGCCAGGTTCCTACTTTAAATTAGGAAGAACAAATCTAATCTGTGCTACAATATATCCTCTTGGGGTAACTGTAGCTGCTGCTGTTTTGTTCTGGCTGGAAACTCTGAATTCCCTCCATCGTTGTTTCATTTCGCTGCCTCTGGAAGGTTCCAAGCAGCATCCAAGTGTGAGCATTTCAAAGGCTCATGTGAACAGGGACCTTGTCTGTCTTGGCTGCAGTTGTAGCTCACCCTGGAGGAGTGAGCAGGTGCCAAGTGAATGTTTTCTGTAGAGTGAAAGTCGAATTCCCATTTGCTAACATCTCTCTCAGCAGTCATTGTCCTTACATAAAATTTGTATTGAATTACATGGAAATGAATAATGGAGGAAAAGGAAACATAATTATTTTGTATTTAGTTGAGTGGAATCTTTTTATAGATGTGCCTGTTCAGTTTCCTGTCTCTGTCCTTGGAATCTGTCTATGAGGTCTTCTCCTCAAAAGCATGGCCTATGTGTCCATAGAGCCCCAAAGTTTCCTTCGGATCTTCCATATAAATGTGGACTTTCCCAGTGCTAAATCGCACCCCTTTAAAACCTAAAATATGGGGCCAGTGTTTCAGAATCAAACAGAAAAGCAGTTGTTCATGCCAATTATTTTGCCACAGGACACTGTACCAGTTCATGTACATCAAAGTGACTTTAGAGCACCCAGATGAAAAAGGAAAAATTTTATCAGACTGTTTTTATTTAATTTTTCATTTTGATATCATAGAACTTCCCAAAGAGTTGCAAAAATAGCACAGAGAGGTTTTGTGTCTTCTTCACCCAATTTGCCCCAATTCTTACATTTTACATAACAATAATATAAATCCAAAAAGAGGGGCAGGAGCCTCTGGCACTTACTGCTGGCTGGAGGTGGGGGAGCCTGGCTCTCCACTAGGGAGCTGATGCTAGGGCAAGGCTGGGGCTGCAGATGCTCTGTGGTGTTCAGCTGGAGTGTTTGCTGAGTTATCATCCCAAACTTCTCTGTCTTCTCAGGCTGCCTTTCCTTGTCCTTTTCCTGGAAGGACAGGGTCTTACTGGTCTGTGCATATTAGTGATTCTGGGTTACTGGCTCCAGCAAGCATAGGAGGCAAAGTAAAACCAAAGAGACTGCACAGCATGACATTCCTCAATCCTAAAATCCCTGGTAGCTCTGCTTTTATTCTTCACATCTTCAAGTTTGGTGTTAGTTGTGTTTGCAGTGTCCAGGAGCAGAAGCTTAGCTGCTGTTAGCAGATGGGGTGAACTGCATCTACTCCATTCTGTGCTAGACACACATGCATCCAGCCTGGCTTTTTCTGCACCCAGATGTTTAATTTCTCTAAGAAGAAAAAGCTTTGCTTTTTCACACACACTCTGTTGAACTGAGTATAATACCAAACCAAACTATAAAAACAGCAACTTGCTTTTAATAAAATTTTGTCTTTAAAGACTCATTTACTTATTCGAAAAGCAGAATCCTGGGGGGATTGGGCAGAGAGAGATAGAGATTTTCTATTCACTGTTCACTCCCTGAATGCCCACAACAGGAAAAGCAGGACAAGGCTGAAGCCAAAGAACTCCATCTAGGTCTCCCACATGAGTGGCAAGAACCCATGTACTTGGATCATCACCCATGCTTTTCCAGCCACATTAGTAGGAAGATAAATAGGATGCAGAGGAGCTGAGATTTGAACCAAATTGACCCTCCAATATGGGATGCAGGTCCTAAGTCCTAAGTGGAGGCATAACCCTGTGTCACAATGCTGTCTCTGAAAAGAGCACTTTAAAAATAACAAGGCATTAGCAAAATGTGGTAAATAACAACTCTGTTATAAAGAAATAAATAGTGATGAGGCTGTCCTTGGTGAAACACAGGATCCACAGCATAGGACCTGTCATTCTACCCCTTCTCCAGCATCTGTGATGTTTGCACTTTATCTGAATATCAAAAGCATTCCTCTCAATGGAACTGGGAGCATAAGCATAGGAAAACCCAATGAAACCAGAGGCTTCCAGCCAGACTTACTTGTGTTGTCATGGTGATAGCAAGATGAAGCTGGAGAGTATTCGTGAATGACTTGAATCTTAAAACACACACACACACACACACACACACACACACAAGGGTCCCTGGTCGCATTTTCCTCCTGCCCTCAGCCATCTTGAGCCATGGCATAGATACCCAAAACCAGGACAACCATCCCACAGGAATTTATTTAAGAAACAACTTTTGCCAAATAGTGATGGCTCCTATATATCACTGTGAAACAAATCTCTTCAATCTAAAGAGAAAGTAAAACATAAATGATTCTTCAATGCAATGATTGATTCAGATGAGGATCAATAAATGTTAGAATTATTCAAGCAATAGTTATTGAGAAATCAAATATTTGCAAGGTAGCAAAGAGTCCTTCAAGGATTATTTGCTGATTGCAAAATGACATAGAATCTTCCTAATGAAGAATCTGCCGGTTTCCACCTGGGACAAGCAGATGTGAGATGTTTCCCAGTGAGATAACATGTGAAACTCACAGCATCACCCATGAAGCATTCCTGCCAAAAACTGACTCTAAGGTCATCTTAACCTAGCTTTATTTTTGTTTTTTTTTTCTTTTTTAATTGACATGTAATAATTGTACACATATGCAGGATATAGAACAATATTTCAATATACATTTACAAATGTATACCAATCTTTCAGGAAAATTAACATTTCTATCCCCTTATCATTTTTTATGTGTTTGGAATCCTTGGGCTCTTCTCTTCTAGTTGGTCACAAAATACTTAATAGCTTATTGGAAACTATATTCACCCTACTGTACTGTAGAGCCCTAAAAAAGATTCTTCCTAATTGTGTTTCGATACTACTTATCCAACCTCCCACTATCTTCCTCCTCCCTGTGCTTCCCAGCCTCTAGTAATAACATGCTACTTTTGTATTGGCTGCTTCAGCTCCTACAAATGAGTTAGAACACCTGGCATTTGTCTTTCTTTGCCTGGTTTATTTCACTTAAATAATATGCATGTTGCTGTGACTGGCAGGATTTTATTCCTTTTTATGACTGAATAATATTCCATTGCATATATATATATATACATATATATATATATATATAATGTTTTCTTTATCCATTCATCCATGAATGAACATGCTGACTATTGTGAGTAGTGCTGCAAAGAATATGGGAGTACAGGTGTCTCTATGATATATTGATTTCAAGGCAGGTATTTCTTTGACATACTGATAGAATTTGGATATATACCCAGAAGTATGACAGCTGGATCATATAGATCTACTTTTAGCTTTTTAAGGAATCTCCATACTGTTCCCCAAAATGGCTGTACAACTTTCCATGATTACTAGCAGTGTGTAAGAATATTTTTCCTCTGCATCCTCACCAGCATATGTTAATTTTTACTTTTTGATAATAGTTATTCTGATTAGGTTGGGATGATGAGATGATACTTCATTGTGGTTTTGATTTGCATTTCACTGGGGGCTAATGATGATGAGCATTTTTCCATGTAAATATTGCCCTTTTGTATTTCTTCTTTGAAGAAATCGCTATTCAGATATTTAGCTCATTATTAAATTGGATTACTGTTTTGTAATTGTTGAGCTTTTCTAGTTCTTTATATTTGTCAAATAATAGTGTGCAAACATTTTCTCCCACTATGTAGGTTGTCTTTTCACTCTGTTGATGCTTCCTCTGTTGTGTAGAAGCTTCATAATTTGATATAATCCTACTTATCTATTTTTGCTGTGTTTTCTGTGCTTTAGGGGTCTTATTAAGGAAAATCACTGTCTATACTAATATCTTACAGTGTTTCCCTTAGGTTTTATTCTAGTAGTTTCGTAGTTTTAGGTCTTACATTTAGTTCTTTGATTCATTTTGAGTTGATTATTATATAGGATGAGAGACAGTGGTCAACTCTAATTTTTCTGTATATGAATGTCCAGTTTTTCCAGCATAGCTTATTGAAGATGTTTTCTTTTCTCCAATGTATGTTTTTGTAAACTTTGTCAAGAATGTTTGCTAAAGATCTGTGGATTTGTTTCTGGGACCTGTGTTTGGTTCCACTGGTATATTTGTTGGGACTTATGCAACCACCATGTTGTCTTCGTTGTTATAGCCCTGTATTCTGTCTTGAGATCAGGTATTGCAATGCTTCTAGCTTTGTTCTTTTTGCTTAAGATCAGTTTGACTATTTTGGATTTATTGTGCTCCCATATGAATTTTAGAGTTGCTTTTTCTAGTTATATGAAGAATTTCATTGAAATTTTGCTGGGAATTACATTGAATCTGTTAAGTCACTTTAGGTAGAATGGACATTTAATATTAATTCTTCAAATTCATAAACATGGGATGTATTTCCTTTTTTGTAACCTTTCATGCATCTTATAACCAAAGTAATTTCATAGGAGAAATAACCTGAAAATATCGGAAAGTGTATTATTGCTATTTACAGATGATATGGTTAGGTACTTACAAAATCAAAGATAAAATGAGTAAAAAAAATAAAATAAAATACTTTATTAAATATATTGGTCTCTAATCATTGTCTGATTAGAAGAAACTTTAGGTGACAAAGATATTCTAGAGCGAGAAGACACTTGTAGAAAAGGACCCTTTAATTCTGTGTGTGAACCCATTCAAAATCTTTTCTCACCCCTCAGCTATGATGTGTAGAACAGACTCAAGACAGTGTAGCAAAGTCCTTGGAACCAAACTATGATTCAAATATCAACTAAGTCCTAAATTACCCTCTCAGTGACACATGTCCAGAAGAAACCAAAAGCAGCAGAATGAAAGGTTAGAAACTACCTGAGATTGTAACCAACACTCACAGAAAGTAAGAAAAACCTTATGCTGTGACCATATCTGGATTGATTCACTGAAAAATGGGAATACTGGCATTTTTCATGGAATTGGAACAGGACCAAGAGTCTACACAACATAGTCTTTAAGCAGTGTATGTAACTAAGTCTATGAGATGATCCGATTGAAAAAAAAAATGCAAAACAGTTTTCAGCAGGAAGATACAAACTAAAAAAGAAGCAAAGGAATACTTAAGAACTTACTAACAATATTTGTGGGGTTGGCACTGCGGTGTAGAGGGAAAAACTGCCAGCTGCAGTATCAGCCTCCCATGTGGGCCCTGGTTCGAGTCCTGGCAGCTTCACTTCTGATCCAGCTCTCTTCTATGGCCTGGGGAAAGCAGTAGAAGATAGAGCCAAGTCCGTGGGCCCTACCCTGCACCGTGTGAGAGACTGGGAAGAAGCTCTTGGCTCCTGGCTTTGGATTGGCCCATCTCTGACTGTTGCAGCCATCTAGGGCGTGAACCAGAAGATGGAAAATATCTCTCTCTCTCTCTCTCTCTCTCTCTCTCTCCTTCTCTCTCTCTCTCTCTGCCTCTGCCTCTGCCTCTCTGTAACTCTGGCATTCAAATAAATAAATAAATAAATATTAAAAAAAAACAAGATTTTGTAATGAAGATTCACTGCAGGAGCTCAATAGCAGGATAGAAATAATTGAGGAAAGAATTAAACTTGAAGGCAAATCATGATTCAATCTGATGGCAAGAAAAAAAGGATGAAAAATAGTACCACTGGGGCTGGCATTGTGGTGTAGCAGGTAAAACTGCTGCCCATAGTGCCAGCATCCCATATTGATAACAGTTCAAGTCCTGGCTGCTCCACTTCCAATCTAGCTCTCTGATGGGCCTGGGAAAGCAGTGGAAGATGGTCCAAGTCTTTGTGTCCCTGCACCCATGTGGGACACCTGGAAGAAGCTCCCAGCTCCTGGCTTCAGGTCAGCACAGTTTCCCTTGTAGCCATATGGGGAATGAACCAGCAGATGGAAGATTCTCTCTCTCTCTCTCTCTCTCTCTGTCTGTCTCTCTGACTTTGCCTCTCTGTAACTCTTCTCTCAAATACATAAAGAAATCTTTTTAAAAAATTATCTTTGAAGTGTATCTAAATAGATCTTTGGAAAATATTAAGTGACACATTGGCCTAGCTGTCACATCACTATAGTTGAAGAAACAGAGAAGTAGAAATTGGTGAAAGAAAAATTTACTTCTATTTTTAATATCCAGCCATTTCTCCCAAACCAGAAAAATTCATGTTTACAGATTCAGGACACTGAATGAAGCTCAAACTGAACATGCTCAAAGAAAACTATTCTCAGGCACATAATAATCAAGCTTCCCCAAAGGAATGATGCAGTGGAAAAATCATATAAACAGATAAAGAAAAAGAAAACATGTAGAAGCTGAACAACAGTTCAAATATTTTTCTCATCAGAAAACCCGTAGGACAGGAGACAATGGAACTTGATCTCTAAGGTACTGAAAGAAAAGGACATTTAACACAGAAGAAAACTTCCCAAATTTAGAGAAAGATACAACTCTACAAAAATAAAAGGTTAGAGGTCACCAGTCACATTCAATACAACCAAGTCTAACACAAGACACATTTAATCAAGCTTTCCAAAATTAAGGACAAAGAATGAGGAGTCGGCATTGTGACATAGCAGATTAAGACACTGCCTGCAATGTTGGCATCTCATATGGGCACCAGTTTGAGTCCCAGCTAATCCACCTCCTACCCAATTCTCTGCTAATGGCCTGGAAAAAGCAGTGGAAGATGAACCAAATGCTTGGGCCCCTGCACCCACCTGGCAGACCTGGAAGAAGCTCCTTGCTCCTGGCTTCAACATGGCCAACCCCGGTGACGGCAACCAGCTGGGGAGTGAACCAGTGGATGGAAGACCTCACTCTGTGTCACCCTCTCTCTTTTACTCTAATGTTCAAATAAATAAATAAATCTTTAAAAAAAAAAAAAAAGGCAAAGAATGAATTCTCTACCCTGCAAGAGAAGAGGAACAAACAACATACAAAGCAGTACCAATGTGCCTGACTGCAGACTTAGCAGGAAGTTTGTAAGCCAAAAGGAAATGGGATTAGTATTGGAGGAAAAATACTGCCAGCAAAGAACACTGTACCCAAGAAAGACAAACTTTAGATACGTGGGAGTGAAAAGACATCCCTAAACAAACAAAGGCTGAGGGAATTTATTAGCATAAGATCTGTTTTATAAGAAATGCTAAAGAGAGTTTTTCTAACTGAAAGAATGGGACACAAACAACTAAGAAGCAAGTATCAGAAAGTAGAAAACCCACTGGTTAGAGTAACTACACAGAAAAATTGAGAATCCTGTAATAGTAAACATGGTACATAAACCATGCACATTTAAAAGCAAAAGCAATTATAGGTTAATAATAAATACATTATCGCGTTAAGAGGTAGGCATTATAGAAAGATGTAAAATAGATAAAATATGAAAAATGTGGAAGGAATGGAGTGCAAGTAGAGATCATTATTTGTATTGCTTTTTTTTTACTCTTCTTATCTTTATAATCAGCATCAGATTGCCATCCTTTTAAAATAGCTCATTATAACAAAATTATGTTTTTGTGAGCTTCATGAAAACCAAAAAGAAAAAAATTACAAATGACAGTTGAGAAGCAGGAGAGACAAAGAAAGGAGCTACAGTGAAATAAGAAAAAAATGTGTCAAATATCAGTAGTAAGACCTTACCTATCAATAGTTACCTTAAATAGAAATGGATTCAATTCTCCAATTAAAAGACATGGAGTGACCAAATCAATACAAAACTAGCACTCAATTTTATGTGGCTTACAAGAAACTCACTTCAATTATAAGGACATACATAGACAGAAAAGTAAAGGATGGGGGGGCCAGCACTGTGGCACATTGGGTCAACGCCCTGGCCTGAAGGGCCGGCATCCCATATGGGCACCGATTCTAGTCCCGGCTGCTCCTCTTCCAATGCAGCTCTCTGCTGTGGCCTGGGAAAGCAGTGGAAGATGTCCCAAGTGCTTCGGTCCTGAACCTGTGTGGGAGACCCAGATGAAGCTCATGGTTCCTGGCTTCCGGCTTTGGCCTTGCTCAGCCCTGGCCATTATGACCATTTGAGGAGTGAACCTACAGATGGAAGATCTCTCTTTCTCTCCTCTCTCTCTCTCTCTCTCTCTCTCTCTCTCTGTCTTCTTTCTCTCTGACTCTGACTTTCAAATTGATAAATCTAAAAAAAAACTTTCACTCATACTTATTACTTCACATTTTATACTAAAATTGTAGACCATAGACCTGAAAGTAAAACCTAAACTTAAACCTATGAAGCTTCCAAAGGAAAGAATGGGGGAAAACATCTTTGTCATGTTGGGTTATACCAAGATTTCCAAAAACAAAATCCATTAAAATTCATTCTTAGATTAGAGATCATCTGATTTTTAAAATTTCTGCTCCACTGATACTGTTCACACAATGCAAATACAAACCACAGACTGGGAGATAATATTTGCAAAACATATATAACAAAGCAGTTGCATTCAGAATGTAGAAAGCACTTCCAGAACTCAAGAAGGAAACCAACAGCATAATGACAAATGAGCAAAATATTTGTACAACCACTTCAAAGAAGCTATATGAATGGCTTACAAGTGCATTGAAAATATTCTCAACAGCATTAGTCTTTAAGGAAATGTAAATTAAACCACAATACTACTATGTTTAAATACTATTAAAGAAATTAAAATAATGTCAATAAACAACAAACTTGCAATGTTGAGTACTGGCAAAGCCATAAAGCAAGTAGAACTCTTACACATTGTTACTGGGGATGCAAAATAATACATAAATTTTAGGAACTTGTTTGATGATTTCTTATAAGATTAAATATATCCTCATCATAATGATATCACAATACCTCTCTTCAGTATTTACCAAAAGAAGCAAAACCTTGTATTTGAAAAACAATTTCTTGAAAAATTTGTATGCCTTTATTCATAACTGCTAAAAGCTGAAAGCAACTTAAAGGACCTAGTGAATGGTAAGTCAGCTTCAGGAGTCTGGTCCATCTGAGCAATGCAACACTACCCAGGAAGAAAGAAAACAGTACTGATACTACAGCATAGACAAATCCCAAATGCATTATTCTGTTAGCCAGACTCAAAAAGCTACATGCTTTATATGACACTCTAGCAAAGGCAATATTATAAGGGTAAAAAGTCAGTAATTGCCAGGGGGACTGCAGAAGGTGTTGACTAGAATGGAGTGGTAGAATGAGGGAGTTGGAAGGTGGAGGAACATTGAAACTGAGCTTCATTTTGATTATTGTAGTGGCTACATCACTGTATGTGAAAACAGTCAAAAAACTAAATGCTTAAAAAGTAAAGTGGAACAGTATTTTCACGTTAGATTGGAAAAAAATTTTAAAACTTAAGTGTTGATCAGAGATAAAGAAGAAGACACTTGGGTAGCTTTGAATAGAAGAGGATTATGTGCAGTATTTGTGTAGAATAATTTTTGCAAAAGGTATTAAAATTTATCAAAAGCAGGGGCAGGTGTTTGGTGTATCACTTAAGATGCTGCTTATGATGCCCACATCTCCAATCAGAGTGACTTTTCATGAGTCCCAGTTTGCTACTGACTCTAGTTTCCTGTTCATCTGCACCCTAGAAGGCACAAGGAAGTCAGCTCAAGTAGTTTGGTCATGCATGTGGGGAATCTGCATTGAGTTCCCAGCTCTCAGCTTTTATCTTGTCTTATCCTGTCTGTTGTAGGTATTTGGAGATCAGAGATCTGTTCCTACATTTAAATTTTAATTAATTAATTTCTTAAAATCCTTTTTAAAAATTAATTTAAATTAATTTTTCACAATAATTCTATTTCTGAAAATTAGTTTGTCCTTGTGCAGCCATGCAAAGATGTACAGGAATGTCTCTCTTTTTTAAAAGATTTATTTATTTACTTGAGAGGCAGAGTTACAGACAGAGGAAGGGAGAGACAGAGAGAGGTCTTCCATCCGCTGGTTCACTCCCCAAATGGCTGCAATGGCCAGAGCTGGGCCAATCTGAAGCCAGGAGCCAGGAGCTTCTTCCGGGTCTCCCACGTGCGTGCAGAGTCCCAAACACTTGAGCCATCTTCTGCTGCTTTTTCTGGCCGACATCAGGGAGCTGGATTGAAAGCGGAGCAGCCGGGACACAAACCAATGCCCATATAGGATGCCGGTGCCACAGATATTTAACCTACTAAGCTACAGCACCAGCCCTAGGAATATCTCTTTAATATGTAGATATAAGAATGCTTTATGCGCATTAAAATCTAAAAGGAATTCATAAGAGATTGTTAACTTTTAACTATAGTTACAGATGAAGGTAGGAGTGGGATAGAAAGACATTTACTTTTTAATTTGTGCTCTTCCCTAATGAATGATTCTTTCAAAATTTTACCATGTGCTTGTGTTTCTTCTATAATTAAAAACTTAAACAACTGAAGTGGATGCAAATTAATATGCAGTGGAATAGGCAGGATGAGTTGTCAGCATTTGGCTAATTGAAGGATTCCAAATTCTAAGTTAAGACACACTTCTGCAGAATGGTAGTCCAGTGATTTGCATTGTACCATCTGTTTTCGGCTCCCCATCAACTGGAGTGTGGTGCCTAAAATAGTGTCTCTGCTTAATAAGTGTAATTTCATCACCTCAAGCTATGTTCTTTCTGTCATTGTGTCAGCATAACATACTTCCCTCTGCCGTGGTCTGAAGCTTCCGTTCTACACAATGGGTATTATAATGTCATACTTTGTTATCCACCCCTATGTAGTTGTTTATAACTTTGAGAAGAAAAATAAAACTGCCATGTATTTTCTGCTCTGCATTTGTTTGGGTACAGTGCCTACTGAAGTGTGCTCAAGCACAATAACAAACATTGCTTAGTTCCTCCATTCTCTGAGTCCCTCCCACGTCACCCAAATTGAGGGTCTCATGGACTGTTGCTGCCCAGATTAATGCAATAGATTTAAAATGGTCTCCAAAAGTCTAGTACTCCAAAATACCTCAATATGATTTGCATGCAGTACACAGAGGGACTTTTCTAAAGCATTTTTACAGCCATGCTTACTCTTGCCTAAACTCCATTAGTGCTTCCACATTCCTGTGAGTTCTTGCCTCCTTAAATGATTTGACCCTGTCTTCTCTGGCTTCAGCACTCATCAGCACAGTCCCATAATTTATCCATTACTAAAACGAAATGCCTGAGGCTGATACTTATAAAGAAAAGAGATTTGAGGCCAGCATTTGGCACAACAGTTAAGGCCCTTCCTGGGAGGCCCACATTTCATATCAGAGTGCCTGGTTTGAGTCCCAGCTATTCTACTTCCAACTTGCTTTCTGCTAATGTCCACTCTAGAATACAGCAGATGATGGCTCAAATTCTTGGGTTCTTGCAACCAATGTGGGAGTATCAGACTGAGTTCCATTCTCCTGACTTAAAAGTGTTTACCTACTTTCAATTACTGAGATAATTAAAAAGCAAATGTAAAAAACTTGGACTGTGAACCAAAGTTTTGTTTTGTCTAAAGGTAATTTCATAAGTATGTTTTGATCAAATACACAATTCATTGTTTTTCAGTTGGCATTGTACTGACTATCATGGGATTTACCCACTTACCAGGTATTCCTCCTTGCATTTATGTTCTGTGATTGGTAATTTTTAAGAAATGGAATTGAGATAATTGAGATGTCTCAGATGAAAATATGAAATGATTAATGTTGATAACATCTTAACCAGCCACTAAATGGTGTGGGACAAGCTTGGAGATGTTTGCAGCTTACCTACTTCATCAAAGCCTTGAGACCAGAGGACAAGTGTGACCCAGGATCTCTACATGCATATAGTAATGACAGTATCCCACTTTAAATGAATAAAGGGAGGGCAGTCCAAAAGATCATAGGATTGAGGAGGTGGTGAGGCTAACATTGTCCCCCTCTGTTGTCTGGCCAGTGGATCAGTGAGGTAGTCAGCTCCCTGTGTGACACAGAGACTGGGCCATGGAGATGAGCACTTCTGTGTATTGTCTCAATCTTCCCTTGTTTGACAAGAGTGTGTTGAAGCTGAGGGAAGTTAAGAACTTGCTCAAGGACTGTGCTAATAAATACAAGATCCATCCTCAAACTCAGCCTAGGTGGCTCCAAGTCAGTGTTATATGTTCCTCCCCTAGTGGTCAGATGGTCATATGTGAGCCCAGAGGGACATTACAGGTGGATGCTGGAAGACCACGGAAGTATGAATGAACCCTATGCCATTCATTGTCTTAAACCAGGATGTCATCTCACATATTGCCATAGCATTCTGCTGGAGAAGGGCTGTGTGCATGGTGTGGAATTCCTGTCCCTGTTGACCACACCCTCACCAATGCCAACTGTGGGTGACCTGTAAGTACAGGTGGCCTCCTGCCATGACACCCATCCCAAGCTAGCTCAGTATCCACTCTACTCTGTCCCAAGGTCTGCCGCAACTCTCCCACTCACTTTCCTGAAAGGTATATTCCACATGCTGCTGAGAGAGACAGAGAAGCCCTCATTTGTTCTGTCTTCACTTGTCACTGATGAAAAACACAAGACCTCACCCAGGGCCACATGCTTAGCACACTGTCCATAAGCTTGAATATACATTACCTCCACTCAACAATTCCTATCTGTGCTGCTAGATAGTCCCTGAGTTTATCTCATATAACAGAGGCTTGTTCTACAAAGCTGAGAGGTAACCAGAAAGCTGATATCAGGAGCCACTTACTGAACATTGTGAAAATCATGCATCATTTTTTTTTAACTTTTATTTAATGAATACAAATTTCCAAAGTACAGCTTATGGATTACAATGGCTTCCACCCCATAACGTCCCTCCCACCCGCAACCCTCCCCTTTCCCACTCCCTCTCCCCTTCCATTCACATGAGGATTCATTTTCGATTCTCTTTATATACAGAAGATCAGTTTAGCATACATTAAGTAAAGATTTCAACAGTTTGCTCCCACACAGAAACATAAAGTGAAAAATAATAGATGATTTTTTAAATGATGATGAAATCAGATCAGACCTATTGTCATGTTTAATCCCAGTGAGAGTCAAGTTGGGAATTGATAATTTCTTCTTCTTTTTTTTTTTTACAGAAGATCAGTTTAGTATACATTAAGTAAAGATTTCAACAGTTTGCACCCCCATAGAAACACAAAGTGAAATATACTGTTTGAGTACTCGTTATAGCATTAAGTCTCAATGCACAGCACATTAAGGACAGAGATCCTACATGAGGAGTAAGTGCACCGTGACTCCTGTTGTTGACTTTACAAATTGACACTCCTGTTTATGGCATCAGTAATCTCCCTATGCACCAGTCATGAGTTTCCAAGGCTATGGAAGCCCCGTGAGTTCTCCGACTCTTATCTTGTTTAGACAAGGTCATAGTCAAAGTGGAGGTTCTCTCCTCCCTTCAGAGAAAGGTACCTCCTTCTTTGAAGACCTGTTCTTTCCACTGGGATCTCACTCACAGAGATCTTTCATTTAGGTTTTGTTGTTTTTTGTTTTGTTTTGTTTTGTTTTGTTTTTGTTTTTGTTTTGCCAGAGTGTCTTGGCTTTCCATGCCTGAAATACTCTCATGGGCTTTTCAGCCAGATCCGAATGCCTTTAGGGCTGATTCTGAGGCCAGAGTGCTGTTTAGGACATCTGCCATTCTATGAGTCTGCTGTGTATCTCGCTTCCCATGTTGGATCACTCTCCCCTTTATTTATTCTATTGGTTAGTATTAACAGGTACTAGACTTGTTTATGTGCTCCCTTTGACTCTTAGTCCTTTCATTATGATCAATTGTGAACTGAAATTGATCACTTGGACTAGTGAGATGGCATTGGTACATGCCACCTTGATGGGATTTAATTGGAGTCCCCTGGTATGTTTCTAACCCTACCATTTGGGGCAAGTCAGCCTGAGCATGTCCCAAATTGTACATCTCTTCCCTCTCTTATCCCCACTCTTATGTTTAACAGGGATCACATTTCAGTTAAATTTCAACACTTAAGAATAACTGTGTATTAATTACAGAAATCATGCATCTTATTTATGAGGTATTTCCATTCTTCTTAAAATAAAGAGAAGCCATTATTAAGAAGCTTCTGCTATTGGATATTCTCCCTAAGCAGTCATTAAAGTTTTGTCTTTAAAACAGTTGTGTTGCAGAATCTATGTGCTGTGGTTTGGACACAACAACCTCAGAGATTCCAAGCCTCCATGTGACTCAGCTCACTTTCGTTTATGGTCAGTGCTACAGTTACTAGCAATTGTTGGCTCCTGTCATTCTACCAGTGCTTGTTAATAACAGTCCCCTACATTTCCAAGATCCTTCCTGACTAAAAGGGAAAAAAACCTGTTTTACAGTTACAGGTTTTCATTTAATAGTCTCAAAATCCCTTTAAGGTAAATACAAAGGTGCACATTTCAACAACAGAGCAGGGGAGTGGAAGGCGGAGAACATGGCCGAGTGCACGGTCAATTAACAGACTCAGAGTTGCTCACTTTTCCTATAGCTGGGAACAGGTACATCACAGCAGGTTCATGGGTGTCACACTTGCTGCTGAAGGCCACAGCTACATGTCACTGAGCTAAGAAGCTCTGCATGCTGTGTATTCAGGACTTATAGAGCACTGTCTAGGAATACATGGGGAAAATACAACAAACTCTTGGAAGCTTCCTTCAAGGTTATGGAAACCCACATTCTAGTTCACACTCCAGAGAGTCAGCCTCAATTTGAATACACATTTTGTGTGTACATAAACATTGGTGTTTATATATATATATATATATATATATAGAATGAAAGAAAGCAAATTTTAAAGCCCATTATTAATAAAGTTAAAACATGCATAACCACAAAGCTCATTAGACAGTTTTGCTGGCCTCTGTAGTCTGCTTCACCCAAAAGGTGAATCCATATTTTTTTACTATTTACTGCATTTGTTCTAATCATTTCCTGCCATAATTATAATTATATGTCTGCCAAAGAGGTCACAAATACTGTGTACATGTCCCTGGAGGAAAAGTAGCACTTACTGGTTGAGAGTCTCATGGTGCTGCAGTTTTTCTGGGGTCTTTACTCATGCATGCATCCAATTAATAGTATGACTTATCCTCAAGTCAAAGTGGAGTTGAATTTCCTTGAATCACTTTCTTCATTTCTTATTCTTATTGGCAAGACTGATGCCATCTTTGCCTTTCTCTGAAGGGAGGAAGGAACCTCCACTGTGATACAGCCTTGACTAAACAAGTTCAGAGTTGGTGAACTCAAGGGGCTTCCATAGCCTAGACAGCTCATAGCAAGAATCTCAGGTGATTGCTGACATCATAAATAAGAGTGCCAATTGTTAAATCAATAATGGGAGTCACTGGGTACATGCTCCCCACGTAGGATCTCTGTCCTTAATGTGTTTAACTATGAAACTTAAAAACAACACTACAAGTCAAACAATACCCTATACCTGGTTCGGTTGTGTGAATGCAGCCTGTTGAAATCCTTGCTTAGTATATACTAAGTTGATCTTCAGTAGATTAAGGTAATTGAAAATGAAACTCGATGAAGGGCGGGATGGGAGAGGGAGTGGGAGAGGGGAGGGCCACGGGAGTGAGGGAGGTTGGGGGGGAAGCCACAACAATACAAAAGTTGCACTTTGTAAATTCACATTTATTAAATAAAAAAATAACTATATAACAAACAAAAAATGAAAAAAAGAACTTAATACTTTACCCTTTTAGTATTTTTTATGCTCTACTTAAAACTATTGGTTGAACTCTGTAATTAATACACAATTACTCTTAGGTGTTTAATTAATGCTATAACTAGTACTCAAATAGTATTTTACACTTTGTGTTTCTGTGTGGGTGCAAACTGTTGAAATCTTTACTTAATATATACTAAATTGATCTTCTGTATATAAAGATAATTGAAAATTAATCTTGATGTGAATGGAAGGAGAGAGGGAGTGGGATAGGGGAGTGTTGTGGGTGGGAGGGAAGTTATGGGGGGGAGGGGAAGCTATTGTAATCCATAAGCTGTACTTTGGAAATTTATGTTCATTAAATAAAAAAAAAAAGACTGATGCCATCTTATGCTAGGCGTCATTTGCGAGATAAGTTTAAGCCTAGGTGCCATCTTGCAAGATAAGCTTTGGTTTCTCAGATATAGGTCTGGGTTTCCTGGAATTGGGTCTGGTTTACCAGAAGTCAGGTGATGTCTAGATAACCCAACCACAAGCATTAACTCCACCTGCTACCTTACTGGAATCTGGTGCTCCTACATCCTTCTCTCTGCAAGGCTATAATAAGACCTGTTATCTAACCATGGGCCGCTGCTCTCTTGTGCATGGAGAGACAGCCTGTCAGCTCTCAACAATTAAGTTTTTCTTCTTACTCTAGTGTTTTGGTGTGTTCCGTGCAGGCCTTTCATTGGTATCATGATTCGGACCCAGGTTCTGTTGACCCTGCTCTCTCTTCAGGGATGTGAGCTGCTTCGGGATCATGGATTTCAGTCAACGACCCTTGGACCTCCTTCCTTTCCACCGAATACGCCATGATCTCTCCATACACCAGGCCCTTCAAAATATTGAGGTAGGGTGGAGGGAGTGGAGGACTCTCCCAGTGTGACTTCTCTCCTCTGGGTTATGGTTCTGTCGTACTTTGCCTCAAAGCCCTGGTACCAGGAGCCACAACTCCCACAGACTTTAAGCCCTTGGTACCAATTGGTGCAGGTGATGACCCCGGCCTCTGCTCCCTTACTCTTGTTGTCAGACTGACGAGATCTCAGGAATGTGTGCTGTCCATCAGCCCAGCTTCTCGAGGTCGCTATGAGAGCTTCTTCATCCCACGTTCCATCTGACTCTCCTCTCGGTTGTCTCCTGAGTAATCTTGTTCCTCTCCAATTGGCCCCAGATCTTAAGTGCCATTATCTCATCTTTCTCTGAAATCAGTCATGGCCCATGTACAATCTTGACAACCAGTCCAAATGGCTGCTTAATGGCACACTTGACCCCGACATTGTTTGGGATCTCTACCACTTTTGTGAGCATTAGGGAAACTGGAAGGAGATTCTCTATGTCCAGGCCTTCTCCTATCTCCATTCTAAATCTTCACCTTGCATCTTGTGTTCTTCAGCTCAAGTTCTCTTAGCTTCCAAGGTTCTCACCAAAGATCCAGAACCCTCTTCTACTTTTATCTGCAGATTAGCTTCCTCCTTACTGTCCCCACCACAGGCAATGGCACAGGCTTCTCCCATTCAGGGCTCTCAAAACACGTCATCCACTCCTACTCCTCCTGCCCCCTATTTACTCCCATTTGAAAATCAACCCCAAATTTGCCCCGTTCTGTTCCTCTGAGCCAATATACTATCCCTGCCTTGCTACCTTTTGTCTCAGACCCCCAGCTCCCCATCTGCTAATCCTAGCCCCTGAGTCATTCACTCGAGAATGGCAGCCAGGGAACCCACCTCCTTGTTACCCCTATGAGAGGCAGGTGATAGCAGAGGGCATACTCAGGATCCATGTTCCTTTTTCACTCAGTGATCTGTCACAAAGTGTATAAAAACTAGGTTCTTTCACCTCTAACCCCACTTCGTACATCAAACAATTCCGATACCTATCCCAGTCCTATGATCTGACCTTTCTTGGCATTTTTATAATCCTTTCTAACACCTTCTCCCAGAGCAGCGAAGGTGCATTTGAGAACAGGCCCATCTCCAGGCCGATAAGACCCATCAAACGGACCCGGCCTATCCCAGCAGAGGCAGTCCTGGAACAAGACCCCAATTGGGATTATAAGTTTCCTAGTGGTGTCACTGCCAGAAATCATTTTATTACTTGTTTGCTGGCAGGGCTCAAAAAGTCTACCAAAAGGCTCTAAATTATGATAAATTTGGATAGATTATTCAAGACAAAAAGGAAAATCCTTCTGCCTTTTTACAGCATCTCACACAGACTCTCCTCCAATATACTAACCTAGAACCACAGTCTCCTGACAGTTGTAGCCTTCTTAGGAATCATTTATTTGCCTAGAGCTTCCCAGACAGCAAGGCAAAACTATAATGCCTTGAAAGAGGCCCATTAACCCCCTAGGTGGAGGTTCTAGAGGTGGCCTTTAAGGTATATAATGGAAGGGATGAGAGAACCCAAAGGCTAAATTTCAAATGCTGGCCAAGATCTTTCAACAACCTGCTGCCTCCAGTAGCCCCGCTGACCACAGTGGTTCTCCAGGTCCAAGCTTTAAATGTGGCCAAATGGGCCACTGGGTCAGAATGTGCCCCAACCCTGGAACCCACCAGGTCCTTGTCCTAAACATCACCTAAAGGGCTATTGGGCTGTGGACTGTCTTCTTGTCCATAGGGTCAGTAGGTCATCCACTCCATCCATGCCCTAGGCTGACCTTCTAGGACTGGCAACCAAGGATTGAAGGAGAACAGATTCCCACCACCCAACTATGATGATCACTCCATGAGAAACCAGGGTAACTGTGACAGCAGCAGGTAGGCCAGTTTCTTTTCTCATGGACACAGGAGCAAACTTCTCAGTCCTTAACCATTATTGGGGGCCCACCTCTACTGCCTCAGCTTCCATAGTTGGGGTGGAAGGAAAACCTTATAGGCCTCTACAGACCCCCGGTCTGCTCTGCATGGTGGATAAGATGCCCTTCTCTCACGCTTTCCTTGTTATACCAATGTCCTACTCCCCTTCTGGGACGGGATCTATTCTGTCAGTTTGGTACCCAAATAACCTTTACCCTCTGACCGTCAGCCCCATCCTCCAACTTGCCTTTGCCTCCCTTCCTGTTGCTGTTCTCTCAAAATGATCCCAGCCCAACTGCACTGCCTACTTCAGGCCCCCTGTCCACTGTCAACCATGGGTATGGGACACCAGCCACTCTATGCTAACTGCTCATCATCCTCCTGTACAAATCAAAGTTTGAGACTCCTCGACATTTCCCTCTCAACCTTAATACCCCCTACCTCTTTCTAGCCATCAGGGACTAAAGCCTATTATTACTAAACTCCTCCTCCAAAGATTACTCCACAGAACCAACTCCTCTTATGACACTCCCATTCTGGCAGAAAAAAAAAAAAAACCTAAGGGGTTTCCTTCTGCTTAGTACAAGATCTTCACAATAGTACCCATACACTCAGTAGTACACAACACATGCAACTTCCCTGCCACCACTTCTCACTTTTCAGTCCTGGATCTTAAAGATGCATTCTTCACCATCCACTTACATCCCAATTCTCAGTATCTGTTTCTTTCACTTGGACTGATCCTGACTTGCAGGTCTTGACTCAATTAACTTGGACTATTATCCTCCAGGGGCTCAAGGATAGTGTGGGGAGCAACTCGGACTAGACTGTTACTGGAATTAAGACTTATTCTATGCATCTGCTCTCCCACAATATGGCGCTGAGAAGGGAGTAACAACTTCTACGCAGCTGCCTCTCGCCAACTTGAGTGATGACCTGCAGGAGCTGCTGCTCCTGATTGGAGGAGAGCAGCATACTTGGCATGTGGGTAGCAGAGTTGGGATTGGTGGAAGAGGACTATAAAGGAGGAGAGAGACAACATGCACCAGGAACATCTATCTGAAGGAACACCTGTGCAGCCCCCGAGAGAGCCGGCCGGTGGTGTGCCGCTCCCCTGCGGAAGTGGGGAAAGTGGCAGAGGGAACCGCCCTTCCACAGAGGTGGAAGGGTCGGTAGCCAACCCGGGAAGAACCAGCAGCAAACCCGGGGAGGGCCGAGCAGACAAAAGAACAGCGCAGGGTTCAGTGTCGCTCCTCCACGAAGAGGGGGAGCGACAGATAGCCCCTGACTATTTGATCAAGCCTCGCCCAATTATCTAGGAGCCCTGGATCTATCCCCCTCCTTTCTTCTTCAATACATTGATGACCTCCTCCTCTGCAGCCCCTCAGAAATAGATAGCCAATGACAGACTGCTACTCTCCTCAACTTCCTAGAAGCCAAAGGTTACCAGGTCTCTTTCAAAAGAGCACAGCTTTCCTTGTCTGAGGTATCTTATCTGGGTGTACACCTCACCCCCACTCACAAGGCCATAACCATGACAGAAAACATTTGCTATACTGGTAAACCACCCTCAAGATCAATAATCCCAACACTCTTCCACTCAGATCATTCTATTCTATCTCCACCATTTGTTTTTTTTTTTGTTGTTGTTGTTTTTTTGTTTTTTTTTTTTTGAAGAATAAAAGTTTATTTGGATCATGATTCTGAAGGGTGGGAAGATCAAGATTGGATGAACAATCCAGTGAGTTAGTGATGAGTCTTTCTTGTCCACCATTTGTTTCATCCCAACATTTCTTCTTTTTTATTGTTTGTCAAACAATCTCTTCCTCTTTCACCAGAAGATACCAAATATCTTCAAAAACTCACTTCTTCTTGTTCTATAGGTCAAAAAAACAAACCCTAACTCTAACCTCCATCCTGCACTGTTCCTCTCCCATCAAGCCAGGGACACCTGCAGCTTCTGACTGGCAAGTTGACTTCCCCCATATTCCTAGAGTATGGCGCTTTCAGTATCTCTTGGTCTTGGCAGATACCTTCTCTGGGTGGGTCAAGACCTTCCCTACTACCAACAAACATCACTAACAGTATCCAACATCCTACTTCAGGAGATTATTCCCCACTTTGGGGTTCCCGCCTCTCTTTCCAGACAATAGTCCCAAATTTACATCCCAAGTAACCCAGCTACTTACCAAGGCACTTAACATCCCATGGTATTTCTACATCTCTTATCACCTCCAATCCCCAGGAAAAGTAGAAAGAACAAATCATATGCTAAAAAAATGCTCTGTCTAAGCTCTTCCTTGAGGTCCACTTGGACTGGATAAAACTACTCCCAATGGCCCTACTCAGTATGAGGGCCCTTCAAAAAAAAAAAAAAAAACTCTCAATATTTCGCCTTTTGAACTTATGTATGGACATCTCTTGATTCCTCCAACTATACACGCCCAGTCCCCACTCCTGCTGCCTCATCTGATCCTGACCCTCATCAGGCACCTCTGAGCAAATCTACAGAAATACACAGACACTTACTGCCCAGCTCCACACCGAGATAATCCAGATAACTCCTCTTCTATAAATGTGGGAGACAGTGTCTTCCTGTCTTCTTTACATCCCTCTTTATCCTCTGATCCCAACAAACCACAAGCTAAATGGACTGGACCTTATCATGTCATCCTAACTACCCACACAGTAGCAAAATGGCAGGGAGTCCTCCATTGGGTCCACTTCACTCACCATAAGTTCTCTTCCCTCCACCACATTACACCATTACTCCAACAGGGCCACTCACAGCCAGGTTTATTTGGACCTGAGCTTCACTGCCAGCATTGTCCGGAAACCGAGGCCCTTCTGTCATGGATGAACCAGCCCCCGAGAAATATGAACACAGAACCATCAATCATTTCCAATACTGGATAAATATTGATCTTCTTTTATATTGCTACCAACTCTTCTTGTAACATTTGTGGAGGGAATATTAAATACACTCCTTACCCATCCCTTCCAGGATCCTTTTGGATATTGAAGACTTACACCTCCAAGGAACCCTCTCACTTCACTCCCCTTGAGATCTACCCCTTTCCATACCTCCTTTTACTGTCTCACTCCTTCTTCCATGCACCATGATAAAACTCAAAGTATCCTTATCCCTCCTGCTCATAATATCCTTATCCTGCCTGCCCTAAACCAGCGCCTGCCCCTGGGACACGCCACACATGGCAATTCCAGATTCATTCTACTTCCACTCCTTCTAAACTACTTAACTCTACCTTCTGTCCTATTACAGGCTGTGTGGGTCCTCACACTCTGTACTTTGATTTCACTCAGGCCTGCTCCCACAACTGCTTTGAATGGACCAGGTACACTATATCCCAACTGGAGGTACACTGATTCTATCTCTGCCTGACCAAGGACAACAAGGGGTCAGGTGAGGATGTATACTGGAAAGGCTGTCCATCATAGTCCTGTAAATATTACTATACCGACTATGGTTATGGGCTCCCTGGAAAACAACCTTCATGCCACAGGATGAGGATGCCACAGGATGAGGATGCCATACAAGCCTTCATACTCCCAACACATCCAACCCCTCTTAACCTTTAGCAAAACTAACCCTTACCTTTAGGACTGGCAAAATGGGGTTGAAGGATCAATCAATATATATACTGATTCCAATATGGGAGACACACATGGAACTATAAAAGTCATCAGGAACTATAAAAATCACTCAGCTCCAGACATCCCCTATAGATGTGGAAGTTGATATAGTAAAGGAATCTTTTAAACACCTATTCCTGCTAATTAATCCTATTAAACTACCTCTAACACAGCTACACTTCATTAATCTATCACTTACTCTACTTCATCAGCTGGCCAGTTCTACCTTGCCTTTTGCCTTCTACCAACAAGATTGTTCTGTGTGCACCCCCTTTGGGAACCTTCCATTGCAGCCACTTTATTTGCCAATATCTCTGCTCTGACAAACACTTATACTCCCTAACCTCAGAGAGTTGTCGGTCACCTTCCTTTACATTCAGGAGGACAAAATGCAATGTACTGGGTTACAAATGTGGCCACAGAACATAATGAACTTCTACAACACAGCATTCCTTGTGTTACAAACACGATCATCAATTCCACTACTTCCTTGTCTAGCCCACTTGAGGCCTCATCCCTTTGTAATCATACTCTATACCCTTACATCAATGACTCTACTCCCAGCCCATGTGTATTGGTGGTCATCTCCCCTCACTTAACCTTGCATGATTATTCAGAATTTTTTCCACAAACACTTCTACCTGCAAGAAACAAGTGGCCTTTCTCCTTGTTTTAGTTGGGATCAGCTTCACAGCCTCCCTCTCCTCAGCAGTGATTTCAGGAGAAGCTTTGGGCCGCAACATAATCTTGACCAACTGACTCCAAGAACAACTCCAACAGTTAGAAGAGGAGGTCACTAGGTTCACTGAGACCTCAGCTGACACCATCTGAGGTCTCCAAAGCCAAATCACCTCACTAGCAGGTGTGGTACTACAGAACAGATAGGCTTTAGACCCTATAAAAGCTGAAAAAGGGGAAACTTGTATCTTTCTGGGAAAATAGTGTTGTTATTATCTTAACCAACTGGAGTAGGCAGAACAAAATGTTAAAACTCTTCAACAAATCTCCACATCTATCAAACAGTCCTCACTAGGATCCAGGGACCCCTTCATTTCCTCTCTTCTATGGAGTCCTCTCATTACTTGGCTGATGCCTCTCTTAGGGCCACTTGCCTCTATACTCACCTTGGCTTTCATATTGCCTTGTCTGTTCAGATGGTTACAGGAAGTAATAATGGAATGAACCAAAGTCTTCACTGACCAGGTGGTCAACAAGACACTGTTACAGGGATCTACCCAGTTCTCTACTCAGGAGATCATGACATGAGATTCCTCCCCATTACAGCAGGAATTAGATTACCATCCCTCCACCTTTCCTGGACTTCTTTGTGGGGGTGGGGGTGCTGGTATGGTCCCATACCACACTTGCTTTATAAAAAAAAAAAAAAAAAAAGAGAGAGAGGAATATAGGCAAGACTGACTCCATCTTGTCTTAGGTACCATCTTGAAGGATAAGCTTCAGCCTAGGTGCCATCTTGCAAAATAAGATTTGGTTTCTCAGATATAGGTCTGGGTTTCCTGGAATTGGGTCTGGTTTACCAGAAGTCAGGTGATGTCTAGATAACCCAACCACAAGCATTAACTCCACCTGCTACCTTACTGGAATCTGGTGCTCCTACATCCTTCTCTCTGCAAGGCTATAATAAGACCTGTTATCTAACCATGGGCTGCTGCTCTCTTGTGCATGGAGAGACAGCCTGTCAGCTCTCGACAATAAAACATTTTTTTTTACTTTAGTGTTTTGGTGTGTTCTGTGGCAGCCTTTCAGTTCTACTCCTGAGAAGTTAAATACGCAGTCCACAATATAACCTTAAAAGGTGATGTATAATCTTTTTTCTCTTTTGCTTCCCATCCCCTAAAATATAGTGTTGCATGAATGTACCAGCAGAGTCCACTGTGAGGTCCTCAGAGGACAAACCACATGTGAACGAACAGGGATCCCCTCCTGCAAGAAACACCAGCCTGAACAAAAGTAATGAGGAAGGGAGGGCGGAGATGGGTCAGAGGACCAGGGAAGAGTGGTTGATAAGACGTGCTGAGCTGCACGTAGGAACATCTCTTTGACAGCCCCTGAAAGAAACTAGTGTGAATGGACTCCATCAGGACTGGGAGTGGACAGTGCTGATTTTGTATCCTCCCACTGGGCTGGTAGAGAGAAGCATCCCCACTCTATGCCAAAGTGCTCTACCTTACTACAATGGTTTGTCTCTGGTTTATCTCCCAAAAAGTGCATGTGCTAGAAACTGGGTCCCCAAAGTAATGGTGTTGAGAGATGGTGAAACTCTCAGGAAGTGTGTCTGGAAGGAAATAATTTGTTCTGCACCCCCTCTCCCCACCCCAAGCAGAGATGAATGCCCATCTCTCAGGAGTGAGTTGAGTCTCACAGGACTGCATTATTTACCTTGAGAGCAGGTTGCTGTTACATAACCCTACCCAGAGTGTTTGTTCTCTTCCACACAGATGCTCACCATCCACCACATCTCAACACAGTCTGAGGCTCTCACCAGTTATGACCATCCACACTTGGAAATTTCTGCCTTCCAAAGTGTGAGCCAAAATAAATTCTTCTCTATAAACTTCCTAGCCTTGGGTATTTTTGTTAAAGCAACAAAAAATGGACAAAGACATTTATCTAAGAAGTAAATTTGGTAAGCAAAGCCTCCTGCTTTTGTGTCAAAATATTCACAAGTGCCCAAGATGGGATGAGGGAAGCAAGACTGAGACATGACTTGGGAGGGGTGGGGAATTGCTTGGAGATTGTATCTGTCAGCAAGCTTGGTAGAAGTCCAAGAGAGATAGTGTTACCTCCTTCCCACAAAGTAGCTCAAGAGCCTTTAGGCAGCAGTTTGTCTAGAGTGACTTCAATCCACACTGGCCTGGCAACAGCAGGAAAATAGAATGTGAGTAGGGAGGCAAACGCTAGGCAGGAAGTGGGCTTCCCCTGCAGCTCCAGGCAGTCACCAAGCCAGATAAACTTAAGAACAGTCTGGGGACTGGTGCTACACTCAGCCCCAGAATTTCAAATAAGATTTGAATTCACATTAAAATTCAGACCATGTCTCATACAAAGCTAGGGCTTATTTTTTGTTTTTTTTCATTATATTTTTCCCATTTCCCCAGGAGGCTGTTAATGTCTGGAGAAGAGAAGCAAGGCTGCCATGGACCTGATGTGCCCCTAGCTGGCCCCATGTCCCACCTTCTTGGGCCTGAGGCTACCAGTCAGTTATGTACTATCTCTGGGCTTATCCTGAGGTCTTTCTTCAGGGAGAGAGCTTTTTCTCTGCAATCATGTCCATAAAAAGAAGCAGAATGAGGCTGTAAAGTGTAAATGAACACTATTTCTGTAAATTTATTGCAAAAACAGCCCACTTCACTCCTTTATTTTATTTCTCTAGATTCTGTAAACTATTTAAAATGTTGGCCTCTGACTTATTCTGTTTTCTGTTGCTAACAGCACAATACCACAGACAAGGTAAATTATAAAGAAGAGAGATTTATTTTAGCTGATGGTTCTGGTCCAAGGTTGAAGAGCTGCATCTGGTGATGGGCTCCTTGCTGGAGGGGCCCCCAGAGGGTTCAAGGTATCATCACACACTGAAAGGCAGGGAGTGTGGGGAAGACCTAGCCAAACTGCTTTTTACAGCAGACTCACTCTCATGGTAACCAATTAATCCATTAATTAGTTAATCATAGGAACACATTAATCCATTTATGAGGGCAGAGCCCTAATTATCTCTTAAGTGTCCTACCTCTTTATAACTCCTAATAGGAATTAAATTTCAAGTTGAGTTTCAGAGGAGACAAACCATAATCAAACCATAGCAGCCTCTAAGTCATTTTGCACAGGTAAAAGCTAGAGGATGTAAGAATAATTACACAGAAAATAAACTGTTAGATACTACTGAGTGAAGGAGGGGGTAGATTCAAATACATGTTATCATGTATTTGAAATATTGTACTTGACCTGCTGGGCTTTGTCAACTCTACCACCATTCTAGATTTACCTAAGCTTAAAAAAATCAAGATACTCCAACTATTAACAAAGTCATTTCGAAGATCAAGATGATCCATACAAACACTAAAAACCCATAAGTACGCCACTTTTAATATCTTACAAGGGAGACTTTATGGTAAAAACATTATATAAAAATGTGACACTGCGTAAAAATAAAAGATTCAACTCATCAGGAATAAGTCATTTCCAGATTTAAAGGTGCCTTATAATATAGTCCAGGAAAAGATAGTTTAATAAAAGTGGAGCCACTATAGTTTTAGGGAAATGTTAAGGAAAAAAACTGCAGAGGAAACTCTTTCGTAACTAGGGGGGCACGGTGGACCTATGTGGCGGGCAAGGGTGTTCACGGCTCAGGAGCCCAGCTGCAGAGACTATGCACCATTGCTGGAAAGGGAGATGAGGTGGACCTCGGTAGCCCAAGACATTGGCAAGGAATTGGCTGGAAGAGCCTAGAGGGAATGAGGCTTGAAGCCCTGCTAGGGAAAGTTCACCAGGCTAACTAGAGAAGAGAAAAATAAATAAATAAATAAATAAATAAATAAAAGGGACCAGCACAGACACGAGTCTCTCTCTACACTCACCTTACAAAGGCGAGTAAGATAAAGAGCAGGTGTCATTTTGAACATACGTAAAAGCAGCGCCCACCATCACCCAAGCAGAAAAACCTGACTCTGATAGGAAGAAATAACAGGAGGTTAGAACCTAGTGAATGTGTGGAGCTAATGAACTGAGACTGTGAAAAACTGAAGGTGTAGGAGACTTCAATATTCCACACTCAAAAACAGACAGATCAACCGGACAGAAGATCAATAAGGAAACAGCAGATTTAATCGATACTGTAGCCCAAATGGATCTAACAGATATATACAGAACTTTCAATCCTACAGCTAAAGATTTTACATTCTTCTCAGCAGTGCATGGAACCTTCTCTAGGATTGACCACATACTAGGCCATAAAGCAAGTCTCAGCAAATTCAAAAGAATTAGAATCATACCATGCAGCTTCTCAGACCATAAAGGAATGAAGTTGGAAATTAGCAACTCAGGAATCCCTAGAGAGTATGCAAACACATGGAGACTGAACAACATGCTCCTGAATGAACAGTGTGTCATAGAAGAAATCAAATGAGAAATCAAAAACTTTATGGAAGTAGATAAAGATAACAGCACAATATATCCAAACTTATGGGATACAGCAAAAGCAGTGTTAAGAGGAAAGTTTATATCAATAGGTGCCTACATCAAGAAATTGGAAAGGAACCAAATACATGAACTTTCAGTGCATCTCAATGATCTACAAAAACTGCAGCAAACCAGACCCAAATCTAGTAGAAGAAGAGAAATAATTAAAATCAGAGAAGAAATCAACAGGATTGAATCCAAAAAAAATTGCAAAAAATCAGCCAAAAGAGGAGATGGTTTTTTGAAAAAATAAACAAAATTGACACACCATTGGCCCAACTAACTGAAAAAAGAAGAGAAAAGACCCAAATCAATAAAATCAGAGATGAAAAAGGAAACATAACAACAGACACCACAGAAATAAAAAGAATCATCAGAAATTACTACAAGGACTTGTATGCCAGCAAACAGGGAAATCTCTCAGAAATGGATAGATTCCTGGACACATGCAACCTGCCTAAATTGAACCAGGAAGACATAGAAAACCTAAACAGACCCATAACTGAGAAAGAAATTGAAACAGTAATAAAGGCCCTCCCAACAAAGAAAAGCCCAGGACCAGATGGATTCACTGCTGAATTCTACCAGACATTTAAAGAACTAACACCAATTCTTCTCAAACTACTAAGAACAATCCAAAAAGAGGGAATGCTCCCAAATTCTTTCTATGAAGCCAGCATAACTTTAATTCCTAAGCTGGAAAAAGATGCGGCATTGAAAGAAAATTACAGACCAATATCCCTGATGAACATAGACGAAAAATCCTCAATAAAGTTCTGGCCAATAGAATGCAACAACACATCAGAAAGATCATCCACCCAGACCAAGTGGGATTTATCCCTGGGATGCAGGGATAGTTCAACATTTGCAAATAAATCAATGTGATACACCACATTAACAAACTGCAGAAGAAAAACTATATGGTTATCTCAATAGATGCAGAGAAAGCATTTGATAAAATACAACACCCTTTCATGATGAAAACTCCAAGCAAATTGGGTATAGAAGGAACATTCCTCAACACAATCAAAGCAATTTATGAAAAACTCACGGCCAACATCCTATTGAATGGGGAAAAGTTGGAAGCATTTCCACTGAGATCTGGTACCAGACAGGGATGCCCACTCTCACCACTGCTATTCAATATAGTTCTGGAAGTTTTAGCCAGAGCCATTAGGCAAGTAAAAGAAATTAAAGGGATACAAATTGGGAAGGAAGAACTCAAACTATCCCTCTTTGCAGGCGATATGATTCTTTATTTAGGGGACCCAAAGAACTCTACTAAGAGACTATTGGAACTCATAGAAGATTTTGGCAAAGTAGCAGGATATAAAATCAATGCACAAAAATCAACAGCCTTTGTATACACAGGCAATGCGATGGCTGAGAAAGAAGTTTTAAGATCAATCCCATTCACAATAGCTACAAAAAGTTAAGAATAAACTTAACCAAGGATGTTAAAGATCTCTACAATGAGAATTACAAAATCTTAAAGAAAGAAATAGAAGAGGATAAAAAAATGGAAAAATCTTCCATGCTCATGGATTGGAAGAATCAATATCATCAAAATGTCCATTCTCCCAATAGCAATTTATAGATTCAATGTGATACCAATCAAAATACCAAAGGCATTCTTCTTAGAACTGGAAAAAATGAAGCTGAAATTCATATGGAGACACAGGAGACCTCGAATAGCTAATACAGTAATGCTGTATTCAAATAGGAGGTTTAGTTCAGAAATTATTAAGATTGTTCAGAGAATGGCAGATGTCCTAAATAGCACTCTGGCCTCAGAATCAGCCCTTAAGGCATGCGGATCCGGCTGAAAAGCCCATGAGACTATTTCAGGCATGGAAAGCCAAGACACTCTGGGGAAAAAAAAATGACCTAAATGAAAGATCTCTGCGAGTGAGATCCCAGTGGAAAGAACAGGTCATCAAAGAAGGAGGTACCTTTCTCTGAAGGGAGGAGAGAACTTCCACTTTGGCTACGACCTTGTCTAAATACGATCAGAGTCAGTGAACTCAAAAGGCTTCCATAGCCTTGGGAACTCATGACAAGAGCCTAGGGTGATTACTGATGCCATAAACAAGAGTGTCAATTTGTTAAGTCAACAACAGGAGTCACTGTGCACTTACTCCTCATGTAGGATCTCTGTCCTTAATGTGCTGTACATTGTGATTTAATGTTATAACTAGTACTCAAGCAGTATTTTTCACTTTGTGTTTTTATGTGGGTGCAAACTGTTTAAATCTTTACTTAATATATGCTAAACTGATCTTCTGTATAGAAAGAGAATTGAAAATGAATCTTGATGTGAATGGAAGGGGAGAGGGTGTGGGAAAGGGGAGGGTTGCGGGTGGGAGGGAAGTTGGAGGGGGGGAGCCATTGTAATCCATAAGCTGTACTTTGGAAATTTATATTCATTAAATAAAAGTTAAAAAAATAAAAAATAAAAAGTATGATGATACTTTAAAACAAAAAGATTGTTCAAAAGCAACACAGGTTGGGAGAAGGTATTGGCAAAACATACAATATTCAAAAGGACCTGTTTCTGGTATATAAAGAGTAAAGAGCTCTGGCAAGTCATTAAAAAAAGCACAACTCAATAGAAAAATTACAAAAAAAAAAAATTAAAAACCTGGCATGGACAGTTTAAAGGGTTTAAAGGGCATACCATCACAGGGTCCAACTCTCATGACCTTATCTAACCCTAATCACCTTGCAAAGAACCTGTCTCCAAATACCATCATACTTGAGTTTAGGACTTCAACTTAAGAATCTTAGGGAGACACAGCCGGCGCCGCGGCTCACTAGGCTAATCCTCCGCCTAGCGGCGCCGGCACACCGGGTTCTAGTCCCGGTCGGGGCGCCGGATTCTGTCCCGGTTGCCCCTCTTCCAGGCCAGCCCTCTGCTGTGGCCAGGGAGTGCAGTGGAGGATGGCCCAGGTGCTTGGGCCCTGCACCCCACGGGAGACCAGGAAAAGCACTTGGCTCCTGGCTCCTGCCATCGGATCAGCGCGGTGCGCCGGCCGCAGCGCGCCGGCCTCGGCAGCCATTGGAGGGTGAACCAACGGCAAAAAAGGAAGACCTTTCTCTCTGTCTCTCTCTCTCTCACTATCCACTCTGCCTGTCAAAAAAAAAAAAAAAAAAAAAAAAAAAGAATCTTAGGGAGACACAAACATTCAGTTCACAAGATCAAGATCAAGAGCTGATGAATAGGTTAATGGATACTCACTTTCGTTTGTCACTAGGAATATTATAATATTATATAATTATTTATTTTATATAATTATATAATTATATAATTTTTATATAATTTTATATAATTTTTTATAAAATTATATAAATTATAAAATTTATATAAATTTTATAATTTATATAAATTATTTTATATAATTTTATATAATTATATAATTATTTATTATAATATTATAATTATATATATTATATATATATTATATATATAATATAATTAATATATTATAATATATATTATAATATATAATATATAATATATATTATATATAATATATATATAATATATATAATATAATATAATATTATAATATATTATAATATATAATATTATAATATTATAATAAAGCCACCATGTGGTACTAGCAGAAGCCCACCAGAATGGCTAAATTTTGTTTATAAGACTTATAGCAGTAGGTGTTGGTTAGCACATGGGATGACTGAAGTCTCATAGACTGCTGATGAGAGGGTGTCTCATACAACTACTTAAAAAAAGCTCTTTCATTTGTTAGTTGCCTTGTTTGGAAGTGTGTTTGACCAGTAAGACCAAGTGTCACTATACCTGCCAACAGGCAAAGTGCCTACACACAGAAATTCAACAGGCAGGATCATTTACAGCAGCATTACCATGGCACTCCAAACAGTAAACAGCCTACAAATCCTTCAACATGGGATTGGACCTAGAAAATATATGAAAAGTGAAGAAAATGTAGGTGCACACAGCATGGATGAATATCACAAATATAATATTATGAATTTTAAAAGCAAGGCAAAATAATACAGATTGTATGATTCCTTTTCTATAAAGTTGAAAAAAAAAAAACCTTTACTTTCGGAATTCAGGATAGAGGTCACTCTGGGGAGAAGTTGAGGGCTGAGGCCTCCCAGGGGATTTGAGGGGTAATTCTGATACTGACAACGTTCTACTTCCTAACTTCAGTGGCTTCTTTGGTAATAGTTTATCAATCCTTTTATGCTTTCACACTGTAAGTTTTCCTCATTATCCCATTTAAAAAGTTGAGATAGGGGAGGGGATGATGTGTGATTCAGCATCTGCCATCTGCTTAAATTGTGTTGGGAACTCTCTATGCCCCTCCTTTTAGTGTAATTATTCCTAATTTTGCAAATGAGAGAAACAAGCTTCAGAGTGATTTGCTCTATTATGTACCATTTAGGAAGAGTAAAAGTAGAGCTACAAGTGATTCCATTTCCAGTGCATACTACTGCATCTCAGCAATCAGTCTAACTCTAGTCTTACTCCAGGTCCCTGAACTTTGCTACTTTTAAAGTGACTATTTAGATAAAAGTATGCATCATAATATTATGTAGGCATTTATACATTTAGATCTACATATATGTGCATAATCATATATTTCTGAAAAAGAAGGTGTGGTTATTTGAAAAGGCCACCTACTTTTAAATATCAGATTGGTGATATTGAGAAGACTAGTACGTAAATTGTTTTTCATTTTTCCTCTAGTTCATGAGATCATTGGGAGATATGGAATAATATTTCTCTGTCCTTGTTGGTTAGCTGAATTGCAGGAACTTTCTTAGGCTCCCTATAGTTTAATGTTTTCATTTCTTTGTTTTAAAGATTTATTTTATTTATTTGAAAAACAGTTACAGAGAGAGGTCGAGATGGAGAGAGAGGTCTTCTATCTGCTAGTTCACTCCCCAGATGGCTTAACGGCTAGAGCTGCACAGATCTGAAACCAGGAGCCTGGAGCTTCTTCTGGGTCTCCCACATAGGTGTAGGGGTCCAAGGACTTGAGTCATCTTCTACTGCTTTCCCAGGCCATAGCAGAGAGCTGGATCAGAAGAGGAGCAGCCAGCACTAGAACCGGCGCCCATATGGGATGCCAGTGCTTCAGGCCACAGCTTTAACCCACTGTGCCACAGCGCTGGGCCCATAATGTCTTCATTTCAAAATCAGAAATCAGACCACCCCCTCCTACCTTGTAGCACTGTTCTAAGAACATTGGGTTTTAGGTATAATAAGATTTTATTAAAAGTATTAAGCCATGAAAAGTGGGAATAAACACTAGAAGCCAGAGCATGGCAAGGTGCAAGGATTCACACTCTGCCTGTGCTCATGCAGGTGCAATCATCTGCAAGAGGAAGTTTGTAGCAGTTTGAGAGACAAATGATTCTGAGAAAGGAAAGGGAAACAAAACTGCCTTTTCCATTCCATCTCCCAAATGAGAAAATGTATTTCTGTGTATTCATCTAAAAGCACGTAAATCAACAGTTTGAAAATGCCATGGATTCTTACAGAAGAGAATAGGGATAATCTTCTAAAAGTATCTGTTTCTCTCCAAGCTCAGTTACTAAGAGGAGTGGAAATGCAGAATATTAGAGCTGAAAATGAGTCCATACTTTCAACAGTGTCTATGAAGTTTAAACCACATGTCAAGCATCTTGTAAGCACTTTAGGATCCTATGGTGCATTTAATTCTCTTAGAAACAGAAAAGGTGTTCGTTCCTTCACTCCAGAGAAGAGAAAACTGGGATTCACAGATGAAGTAATGTGTCCAACAGCAGAAATCAGGTGAATGATACTCTCAGGACTGGCAATAGGATATTCTGATTCCTGTTTCAGACTTACATTAATCTTGTAGGTCTAAAATAAAAATTTTTAAATTCTTCATAATATGCAGAAATAGATCAAGAGCATCACTTGCCATTCTTTTGGTTAAAATCAAGTGTAGAGCCAAAGGAGACGAACTATTTTTTACAAGATCACTGAGGCACATTCACTCATACTAACTAATTAAAAACCCTTTTCTGGTTTCAGGTATGCAAAGTTCTGTGCTAGATATTCAGAGTGCAGATTCAAAGAACAGAAGAAGTTGAGGAAGCGGCCTGGAGTGTTTATATTTCTCCTTTTGAGTCCTTCCAGGGTCACCATTACTGGTGGTGTCTAACTTACATAAATCTGAGAAATGTTGTTGACTTGCCCTCCAGAATCCTTGCCCATGGGAAAGACATGATCTAAAATCTGGGTCTATTTAGTTCATCTGATGATGGGAGAGTATATGAGGCTTAAGTAAATCAATAAAATTAATTATTAGCTAGAGTCTTATCCATGTTAATCAAATGGTAAACCTCTCATGCAGTTCCTTTGGTGTTGTGTAAAGGAGTGAGCCTACCTTGTTGCTGCTCCTCTGAGATGTTCCACATGGATTTAACTCGAGAGAGTCACATCCTTCCCATGGCTAGGCCAAGTTTCCACTTGAAAATAATTCTATGAGTTAAGATCTTCCTTAGTGCCAAAAAAGGACCCTAAAAATAGTTTCACACATTTGTTATAGACTTCCTTTTCAAGAAAAATGTTCAGCTCATTCTAAGAGAGTCTCTAAAATCACAAAACATTTGATAACATTTTTCTTGATTAATCTTTAGAAAAGCTTAGATGTAATTAAGAAATATAGTTAATACTTTAGGAGAAATAAATAACAATATTCGTCTCTGAGCAATAAATTATATTTTCCCTGTAGTATTTCTGCAGATTTCCTCAGTGGAATTACCTTGTCTTCATTCTCTTGCTTCAAAATTAGCAGCTGACAGTGGATGCACCCTTAATTCTTTAAATAACACTGGAGGTTATGGCTCCATGTTAGGCCATGTGAGTTCTGTTTTTCTCACTGGCTTTTTTTTTTTTTTTTGACAGACAGAGTGGACAGTGAGAGAGAAAGACAAAGAGAAAGGTCTTCCTTTGCCATTGGTTCACCCTCCAATGGCTGCCGCGGCCGGCAAGCTGCGGCCAGCGCACCGCGCTGATCCGATGGCAGGATCCAGGTACTTATCCTGGCCTCCCATGGGGTGCAGGGCCCAAGCACTTGGGCCATCCTCCACTGCACTCCCTGGCCATAGCAGAGAACTGGCCTGAAAGAGGGGCAACCAGGACAGAATCCGGCACCCCGACCAGGACTAGAACCTGGTGTGCCGGTGCCGCAAGGCAGAGGATTAGCCTAGTGAGCTGTGGCGCCGGCCTTTCTCACTGGCTTTTGCTGAGTGTCAGTTGTTTAAAATGATTTGCAGGATGCATGGATTTTGAGTTGTAATAATGGGCACTGCAGGAGTCTCCTATGTGGTCTTGACATTACTAATCATATTCAAGACTAAATGTCTATAGTAGATTTCAATTAAAAATGAGATATTTTTGATAAACCATGAGACTATAACCTTAACTGTCCTGTTGTTTTCTAACTATGTAATCCCATAGTGGTAATACCATAGGTGGTATCTTAAGGGCCAGACACAAGTGTAGTTAACAAAATGAGACAAATAATAGCTGAAGAGGTCCCTAAGAGACTTGTGAAAGGGCTGCCCTTCAAGGGAGAGAGCAAATGGATTCTTTGTAGATATCTAAAATGGGATCTCACTAGCTTTCACTAGTTGATCTTTATAGTGAGTTCTCATAACTTTATGTAATGTCAGCATCCACTATGATTTTATGTTGGGCTTTCTCAGACATCCTCGATGCAACTTCCAATTGTCTGCCTTCTTTCAGTTCCTCAATGAGATCAATCTGGAGTTTACGTCACTGATGACCACCTGTTTATGGGTCAGCTCCTCTTGGGCCACACCCTGTACAGACAATGCAGAAAGGCCTCAGTGGTCACCTGTCAGTCACATTGTGATTCCTAGAAACTGTGCCTCCTTGCTTGAGATTGACTGCTTAAACCTCCCCTCAGGAAATCTGGATAAGACTCTGGACCCCAGTGTAGGTGTTGGCCCATGGATCTCTCCCTGACCTCCATGTGTGAGTGGCCCCTGAGTGGGCCAAGATTCCCCACCCAAAACTTTTGAGAGATAAAAAAATTATATTTGTTTATTTCTCTCCTAATAATTGAAAAGATGCTCTCCATAGTAAAAAAATTTTAAATTAAAAAAAAAAAAACTCCACTTTAAACAGTATTGTGGGACTTCACTAGCTTTTGTGTACATGGGGCATCTGCTCCTCTAATGTACTAATGTACTAATGTATGCTGGAAACCTTCACCAGCTGTACACTTTTCCAGCCAAGATCATTCCCCAGCCACATTTTATCTCTCACCACAGGACACTTTCTTTATTTTTAAAAATTTATTTATTTATTTGAAAGGCAAAGTTACAGAGAGGAAGAGGCAGAGTCTTCCATCGACTAGTTCACTCCCCAAATGACCATAACAGCCAAAGCTGAGCCAGACCAAAGCCAGGAGCAAGTAGCTTCATCCAGTTCTCTCACAAGGGTGCAGGGGCCCAAGTGGGTTCAGGGACCCAAGTACTTGGGCCTGTTCCACTACTTTCCCAGACCCATCAGCGGGGAGTTGGATCACAAGTGGAGCAGCCGGGACTCAAACCGGTGCACATGTGGGATGCCACAGTGGAACCCACTACACCACATCGCCTGCTCCAGGGCATGGTTTAACTTGCTGTTCACTACAGACTCCGTTCCAAGGGGTCTCTTCTTCAAGAACTGGAGCCAAAGAGGACATAATCTTGTCATTTCAACTTCTCTTCTGAAAGCAAACACATTTTTTAAAAAAATAGATTTTGTCTGTATGTATTAATTTGAGAGAAAGAATGTGTGTGTACTCCTATCTACTGGTTCACTCCCCAAATATCTGTGGTGATCAGCTCTGAGCCAGCTCAAAGCCAGGAACCATGAAATCAACCCAGGTCTCCCGCATGGGTGACAGGAATCCAATCACTTGAGCCATCACCTGCTGCCTTCCATAGTGCACAATGAGAGGAGACTGGAATTAGGAGTAGCACCAGGACTTGAACTGGATGCTGAGATTGGGATGTGGGCATCATTACTGGTGTCTTGACCACTAAGCCAAATGCCTGCTCCAGCAAGCACATTTTTACTTCAACCATGCAAGGCTAATCTTGAAAATAAATCAAAGAGAAGAAAATAAAATGCAAAATAAACCTTGGAAAGTTGGCAAGCATACCACAACCTATAAAATCAGTTCCAATTCAGTCTCCAAACTACAGACTTGACTCTCTTCTTTGACAGTAATTGGATTTCCTTTCTCCTTGTATGCCCTTTGATTCCGCTTTCCTGAAACTTTCCAACTGTGGTTTGTAAATTAAATTTAGCACAATTCTGTTTATATCAATACCATATATTTATCAATATAATATATCAGATTCAACTGCAAAAAACTTTAATGCCCTCCAAATGTAAACTTAGAACAATGGTCACATTTCCTTTCAAAATTTGGATACAAACTGAGGTCTAGCTGTTTAAGTTGGAAGAGCTCGGTAATGGTTATATCAGAGCAAGAAGTTCTAGAGTTCCATTGCACAGCAGGGTAAAGATAGATAATGCTAATGTACTATTTAGTTCTCTAGTTTAAAAAAAAAAACTAGAACAAAAATATTTTTGGATTTCAACTATACAGAAATGTTAAATGCTTGAAAGGATAACTATATTTACCCTGATTGGACATTACACATTGCAAGCTGTAACAAACATCATATAAGATCCCCCAAATATGTATAATTTTTTAGATAAATAAATAAGAGAATTCACATGCTATGATTTGAGATGATTTTCATAGAGGCTGTGCCCACACTATCGTATCTGTCACTTTCATTTCTTGGTTTTTATATATGTTTTGAGCATGAAACATATAATTCTCCCTGATGATTGATGCTTTTTGTGTTTAGAGAGAAGTGGGTATGAGTAATACATAAAAATGCTCAGGAGAGTCCAACCCTCTTCCCGAAGTGTTTTTCTCCTAAACCCAAAAGTTTACAAGAGTTTTTCATTATGTCACAAATTCTGGCTCATTTGTTGATACCAAAGCCCTTTGATTAGTCTCATACACTAGTTAATTAACTAGCTACTATCAAAAGGGTTCCAAATAACAGAATGATGACAGCTTCAGTTATACCTCTGATCTCAAGTCCCAGATTCAGCAAATTTAAATAAGTCCCAGAAATACAATGTTTTATATATAATCAGAATGCAACCCAAAGTTAGACTGCTATCCATTGAAACCTATTCAAAGAAGTCTAGATTGAGTTTCTGAAATTTGGTGTCATTATTATTATTATTATTCAAGAGCAATAGATGAGCCACAGAGCCACCACTGTTTCCAGTAGAGCAATATTCTGTGGCCCACATGCAAGCATAGACCCTAAAGAGATCCAGGTCCTTCTAGTTAAGGATTTGAAGTTGCTTTGGTATTGGAAAGTTGCCTGGGCCATGTCCCAAGGTGTTGCAGCCTCAGTCACCACATATGGCATAACCCAGGGTTGCTTGGACATCCAGAGAAGCGTATGCGTTTTTATAGTCTGTGATCTGCACCTGTTCACAGCGGAGACACAACTGGTGGCACTGGCACTGCATAATCAGAACTAGCCATGTTTGAGTAAGTTTATTTGCCTTCATAGTACACGACAAGCCCAGGAGTCAGATTGTCAGCTATAGCCACTGTTTGATGCAAACACTGTGCTTGACCTGGGAAACAAAGAAAACATTAGCCATGACCATGACTTGGGCTCTAAGGTGTTCCCTCCCAGCACGCCAGCTCCTTGCTCTTCCTGCACCAGCTCAACATTGGCTAGTCCCATACATTCCTCTAATTTACCTTTTTTCCAATCACACCTTACTTGGCCAGTCTTACAGGAAAGGTGAAGGCAAAATCCCCATATTTCAAAACAGTTCAATATCATTTCATTTAACCCCATACTTGAAGCAGCAACAAGTATCTCTTTCTGGGGCAGCTGGGTCCAATGACCACTAAGTAAGGTATATGGGCTCATCAGGGGTGAGGGAAGTAGAGTCACAAACCTTCCTGAATCCACTTTCTAGGAAGCGATTCAGGTGCTCATCCACATCAGATTGGTGTGGATGTGAGGAAGCCTGGAGTGTCCAAAAATAGTTTCACCATTGGTCCACTTCTGGGTGCATTTTTAACAAAAGGTACACCATTGTCAGACTGTAAAAGTTCCAAAAAGCTAGAAACATGACATGGCTTAGTATAAAGAATCACTGTGGCATAGCTGGAGTTGGCTGATTAGTTAAGAGTGCTGTTTATCAACGTTGCCCAGTCTCAGCTCTATTGCCGCTCTGGAGCAAATAATTATTTGTTGAAGGGTGCTGCCTGCACATTCACCATCTCTGGCCTCCCCCAGGTCAATTTCAGGTGTATCTCTTCCCAACATGTGACAACTGAAATGGCAAAATGGTTCCAGACAGTGGCAAATGTACCCAGGGGTGGGAATCGTCCCCACTGACCATGCACCCTGGTTTGGCACAATCACCAGTACTGAAAACACAAATAGAAAAGATGCAGGAGGATTTGAAGTAATAAGTGGATCTTTGGATACACTTCAGCAGAGCTAAACACAGGACATTTATAAAGATAAGGGATTAAACATGAACCAGACATGAGAAGCACAAGAAGAGTGGGGGTGGCCACTGAGAAATGAGGTAGGTATAGCTAGATCACAAAGGAAAAGAAACGGTTTTGTGCAATGCCTTAGAGATGCTGTACATTTTTTCAGGAGATTCCAGAAAACATGTAGCGGCCAAGAAAAAAGTCATCGCCTCAGAGTGTAATCCCAGGGTTTGAATTCTGCTTTATGACATCCAGGCAACTGAAAATTTGGACAACTGATTTAGCTCTGCTGAACATCAATTTTGTTTTATGAAATGCCCAGATAGTGATAGTAGTGGCTAGGCAGACAGAATAAGGTCTGGTGCCCTACTGCACAGTAAGGTGATTATAGTTCACAATAATGTATATCTCAAAATTTCTAGAAGAGAGAATTTTGAGTGTTCTCACTACAAAGAAATGATAAACATTTGAGATGATGGACATGCTGATTATCCATATTTCATTGTCCTGCAATGTATGCATGTATGGAAACACTGAACTGCAGCATGCAAATATGGACAATTATTATGTGTCAATTAAAAATAAAATAAATCAAAGAACAATAGCAGGTCCCAGTGTATTTATGTGGGCTGTTTGGTAACTATCCTGAGTATTTCAGCTCTGCTGGAGAAAAATGTGAGGGAGGCGAGTGTGATAAAAGGTAAGGTGTAAAAAGAAAGGACTGGCACTTTCCATGGTTTTTATTTTGCTGTCATGATTGGGCCACTGAAGAAGTTGACGCATAGAAGAGTTGTGGAGCCATTTGCATTTTAGAGAGATCTGACTGACAGCAGTGCATAGAGCTTTCCAGGGCAGAATTAGAGATGATATTGAAGTTAGAAACCTTCACCAGACCAGGGAGGACGTGACGGACGTCTTAACAGAGCAGTGAGGACAGTGGAAAGGGGTACCCTGGTTTTATAGAGGAAGAAATTGTCAGAATTTGTTGGAATGCCTGGTATGATATTACGACAAAGCAAAGGCCGTAAGAGATGGAGGAGGAAGAGGAAGTAGGAGAAAAGAATCAGAAAGATAAAACATGAGAGCTATCCATTATATTTGGAAGAGATTGGTTAGTGAACTTCGACAAAGCAATTTCATGAGTCTGAAATGATCACAACTTCTCCCAAATAACACATTTATGACCAACTGTATTTCACCTCCACCTCCACTTAATCTTAAAATTGTAATCAATATCCAGGTAAATTCAAACCCTGCACACCTGTACAAATATGTCCTGGATATCAGTCCTCTCAGTTTCTACTAAATAAATTGTCAAAAATGCAAATTAAATGATTAATTTTTCTTTACCTCAAATATTTAGCTCCCTCTATGGATCAATTAAATCACATGCCATCCATTAAACTGTTTTATTCTAGCTTTCTCATGACTATGATTTAGACAAGGTTGTCCCCCAAAGATTCATGGCTGGAAGCTTGGTCCCAGTGTAATGATACTGATGTAGTAGAACCATTAAGAGGTGAGTCCAGCCTTGTGCAAGGCAGTTAGGTAAAAGGGGCTACACTGTCATGAATAATTTAATGCTAGTTTCTCAGCATTGATTGGGTCTTTCAAGAGTGAATTCTGTCCATAATGAATTGGGATTTTTCATATATAAAGATTTATTTTATTTATTTGAAAGAGAGAGAGAGAGAGAGAGAGAGAGAGGTCTTCCATTCACTGGTTCACTCCTCAAATGGCCACAACAGCTCGAGCTAAGCCAATCCAAAGCCAGGATCCAGGAGCTTCTTCTGGGTGTACCATGTGGGTGCAGGGGCCCAAGAACTTGGGCCATCCTCTGCAGAATTCTCAGGCACATTAACAGGGAGCTGGATCAGAAGTGGAGTAGCCCAGACTCAGAATCAACCCTTAAGGCATTCAGATCTGGCTAAAAGGCCCATGAGAGTTTTGCAGGCATGGAAAGCCAAAACACTGTGGCAAAAATGACCTGAATGAGAGATCTCGGCGAATGAGATCCCAATGGAAAGAATGGGCCATTGGAGACAGAGGTACCTTTCTCTGAAGGGAGGAAGGAACCTCCACTTTGATATGGCCTTGTCTAAATAAGATCAGAGTTTGTGAACTCAAGAGGCTTCCATAGCCTTGGCAGCTCATGACAAAAGCCTCGGGTGATCACTGACATCAAAAATAATAGTGTCAATTGTTAAATCAACAACAGGAGTCACTATGTACCTGCTCCCCATGTAGGATCTCTGTCCTTAATGTGTTGTACTGAGAATTAACGGTAAAACTGCTACTCAAACAGTACTCTGTATCTTGTGTGTCTGTGTGGGTGCAGTCTGTTGAAATCCTTACTTAGTATATACTAAGTTGATCTTCTGTATATAAAGGTAATTGAAAATGAATCTTGATGAAGAATGGAATGGGAGAAGGAATGGGAGATGGGACAGTTGCAGGTGGGAGGGAGGTTATGGGGAGGGGGAAGCCACTATAATCCAAAAGTACTTTGTAAGTTTATATTTATTAAATAAAAAAAGAAGTGGAGTAGCTAGGACTTGAACTGGTGCTTATAAGGATTTTCTTTTTAAAAAAAAGATTTATTTATTTATTTGAAAGGCAGTTACAAAGAGGCAGAGGCAGAGAGAGAGAGAAAGTCTTCCATTCGCTGATTCACTCCTCAAATGGCCACAGCTCTTAATCCGAAGCCAGGAGCCAGAAGCTTCTTCTGGGTCTCCCATGTGGGTGCAGGCGCCCAAGAACTTGTGCCATCTTCTACCGCTTTCCCAGGCCATAGCAGAGACCTAGTCAGAAGTGGAGCAGCCGGGACTTGAACTGGTGCTCATATGGGATGCCACTGCAGTACTGCAGGTGGTGGCCTTATTTACTATGCCACAGTGTCAGCCCCCATAAGGGGTTGTTTTAAAGGAAAATCGTTCCATGTGCTTGGCCACTTCATGTGGCTGCTTCCCTTTCTAATTCTTTGCATGTTGTGACGCAGACTGTGAGCCCTCACCAGTGTGATGGCGTCGTGCTACTGGCACCCTCCAGGCAGCTTAACTTTACAATCATTAAGTAAACTAAAAGTAGATTTTTGTAAAAATTAAGAGTGGAAATGGGAGACGGAGAAAGAAGAAGGGTTAGAGCGTGGGCAGGAGGGAGGGTAAGGTGAGAAGTGTCACTATGTTCCTAAATCTGTATATATGAAATACATGAAACTAGTTAAATAAAATTTAAAAAAAGCAATCAACCTCAAGTGTTCATTATAGCAACAAAATCTGTATTCACAACCCACTATTTTATATTCATGGTAAAGAACAGATTTTTTTAAATGGGAACATTTTCTTGCTTGATAATTCATCAATCCTTATAATACGAACAATGTGATGAAATTATAATTACAGAGGTTAAAAAGTCATTGAAAATATTTTCAGCTTAGGTGTTTGATTATGTTTAATGTTGACGCAACAAAAATAGGCATCTTAAAAGATGTTTTGCTGCAATCAGATGTTAAAAATGGAATTAAGCCAATATAAGATAGAAATTAAAAAAAAAACTCTATGGCTGCTTCTCTGTTAGAGTTGTGGGGATAATCATTAGTTTAATAACCTCTTCTTATGCCTAAAGCAATGAAATTACTAATTTTGAACAAAATTTAAATAGTCTTTAAAACTACTCTCAAATTTCTTTCACTGGACTTGAAACGGTAGTTCCATAAAATTTATTCAATCAGCATATTCAGAAGTAATTTGTTCCTTTTTACTTTCTTGTTGAAATGTTGTTAAAATTGTGCTTGCTGGCAGTTTGTATGTTTACTATTAAATGTAATTTTTGTCATGTTTAATGGAAAAAGATTACTACTTGAATAGTGAAGAAAAGTATAAATTATTATATTAAAAGAAATAAATGACAAACATTAATGTAATGTTTGGAAAAAGTGTCATCTTTTTAAGTCTAACAAAAATTAGTATCATGTATTAATAATGTGCAATTTACTAATTACATGCTGTTAGCAACAACTAATTTCTGTTCTGCAGATGCAAAACAGTGATATGTTTATGTTATGTTACTTAGTGCGTCAATTTATTCATAAAAAGAAATTGAGGACTATAAAATGAATTTTTCATCTACTGTTTTGAAAGACAAATACTGTAGTGTAAGTGAAGAGTGTTTAACAGAGGTGATCTTGGAGTAGTCACCTCTGTTCCTGTTGTGCCGTGTAGTCACGGGCCCTTGGCAGTCACGGTTGTCTGGCACATTCTTCCTATCTGCCTGTCCTCATATTCCACCCAGCCTCACTCCCTTTTCTGAATGTACACATACCCCATAAAGCAGGGAAAAACCCATGCCATACAGGCAAATATCATTCCTAGGGCCCCCGATATCTTTTGTATGTCTCTTCATAATGATGGTCCTCCTTCTTTACCTGTATGTCACCATTATCTGATATTATGTTAAATACTTCTTTATGCTTTTTTAAATAACCTTATGCATTCCTGTGCACATCATCCAGTTGTGCCTGCTTTTGGAACTGAATGTGAAATACAAAAATGGAGGTGCTATTTTATACCTTGATTTCTACCCTGGATACTGAAATTCATCCTTGTTTTCTTACTTAGTTTTTTTTTTTATTAATTTCCATTGGTGTTTAATATTCTATCACATGTCTATGCCCCCAATCCATTTATCTATTTTTTACCCTAGGGATCCTTACATTGTTCATGAATCGGGGTTATTTCATACACACTTTTATGAAGCCACTTGTATATACATACAGTGTACACACATAGAAGTTTCTTGGAGATACACACCCAATACAGAGGAGTAACTGTGACATACATTATTGTACGTTATACACTATTAGGTATTCATTGTAGTATGTAATAAGAGATAGTTTGCATTTTTTCTTTGTGGAAACTAAATGCCCCAATGGCATTGATTTGTTGATACCTCCTTTGTCAAATATCAAGTGTCAAAATATTCATGGATCAGTTCTGCATTCTCTATCCTGTGTCTGTGGTTTACTAGCCTACCCCTTAGCAATAAGCTACTATGTTCGTTATAGCTTTGTAATCACTGCTGATAACAGGAATAAACTTGTCCTCTCTTCCTGTCTGCCTTTGACTATTCTAAGACTTTTGCATTTTGATATAAAATTTCAAACCAATTTGCCAAGTTTTTTGCAGCACCTACTGAGACTTTGATTGATATGTGCACTGGCAATTTTACCACACTGAGTCTTCCAATCAATTAACATGGTGTTTGTCTTCAGGTGGTAGAATCTCGAATGTATTAAAACAAGGTTGTTATAACTGGTGTTTTCCCATGTAGAGGTCACGCATTTTTTTAGATTTATTACTAGATAGTGGGCAGTTTTTAATGCTATATGAAACAATATATTTTAAAATTTTGCTTTCTGATAATGTTTTCTCTTTAATCAGAATTACAATTGATTTTTATATTAACTTTGTATTGAGCAGCCTTGTTAATTCTCATTAATCCTAATTTCTCATCAGTGGATCATAGCTCTTTACATGTCTGTTATTTAATATGGCTACGATCAGCTATGGGGAGGAAAATGTTTCCAAAGCTCCTAATCCAACTGCACAGAACCTGATGACAGAGTCCGACATCTGTTTTATTCATTCTACATATTTTTTTTTTTTTTATTTTTGACAGGCAGAGTGGACAGTGAGAGAGACAGGGAGAGAAAGGTCTTCCTTTGCCGTTGGTTCACCCTCCAATGGCCACCGCTGCAGCCGGCGCACCGCGCTGATCCGATGGCAGGAGCCAGGATCCAGGTGCTTTTCCTGGTCTCCCATGGGGTGCAGGGCCCAAGCACCTGGGCCATCCTCCACTGCACTCCCTGGCCATAGCAGAGAGCTGGCCTGGAAGAGGGGCAACGGGACAGAATCCGGCGCCCCAACCGGGACTAGAACCCGGTGTGCCGGCGCCGCAAGGTGGAGGATTAGCCTATTGAGCCACGGCGCCGGCTCATTCTACATATATTAGGACTTACTAGAACCCTATGCCCTGGGCACACTGAGGACCAGCAGGGGAGTGGTGCAAGGATCTCAGTGAGCAGGACCAAAGGCAGGGATGACACTGGTGAGACTTTAACAAAACCTGGGTGAGAAAAGGGCTATGTGAGAAACCCGTTTCTTAACATGCCATGCCTTTTTAGGACCATGATACTACTATCCTGAAATATCCTCCCCCCACCCTTTTCTTTTTACCGTTTCTTTAAAACTAATTTAAATGTATCTCCCACAGTAAAAATAACTGCACACTCCAGTTACTTGCTCTGTCTTCCAAACACTCTCACTAACTTCATTCTTATCCATGAATAGCACACATTACAGGCACAATGGTGGACCTGTCTAGAATTCTGTTTCAAACCCTAGACTATTAGCTTCCAAAGGGCAGAGCTATGATGGCCATACAAATGTTGTGTTATACAGGAATCAGATTCACAGTAATGTTAACATGCTGAATAGAAGCTGCATTTACTGTATTCACTGGTTTACACCATTTTTCACTGACATTAAATCTTTAAGATGTATGTGTGTATATGCGTGTGTGTGTGTTTGGGTGGAGGATAGAGGATTAGAACTCCTTATTTTCATTTAGATTACATGAACCTCAACATTACCAAAGACTTAGAAGTAAATGCATGTCTGTTTCTCTCTCTCCCTCTCTCCTCTTTCTTTCTCTTTTCTCTATCTATGTATCTCTCTTTCTCAGAAGTGGAAACACTTTTATAAAGTATTATAATTAGAGGGACTAACATTGTGGTACAGCAGGTCAAGCCTCCACCTGTGATGCTGGCATCCCATGTGAACCCCAGTTCAAGTCCTTGCTGCTCCACTTCCGTTCCAGTTCCCTGTTAATGCACCTGGGAAAACAATGGAAGGTGACCCAAGTGCTTAGGCCCCTGTTACCCTAATGGAGTTCCTGGCTCCAGGCTTTGGCCTGCCCTCGCCCCAGATGCTTCAGCAATTTCGGAGGTGAACCAAGCAGATGGAAGATTTCTCTCTCCATCTCCCTCTCCCTCTCTTCCTCTCCCCCCATCCCTCTCTTCCTCCCTCTCTCCTTTCTCCTTCTCTCTTTATCTATCTATCTATCTATCTATCTATCTATCTATCTCTGTAAATCTGCCTGTCAAGTAAATAAGTAAATCTTAAAAAATAATAAAATTTGAGATAATTGGCTGGCGCCGCAGCTCACTAGGCTAATCCTCCGCCTTGCGGCGCCGGCACACCAGGTTCTAGTCCCGGTCGGGGCGCCGGATTCTGTCCCGGTTGCCCCTCTTCCAGGCCAGCTCTCTGCTGTGGCCAGGGAGTACAGTGGAGGATGGCCCAAGTGCTTGGGCCCTGCACCCCATGGGAGACCAGGAGAAGCACCTGGCTCCTGCCATCGGATCAGCATGGTGCGCAGGCCGCAGCACGCTGGCCGCGGCGGCCATTGGAGGGTGAACCAATGGCAAAGGAAGACCTTTCTCTCTGTCTCTCTCTCTCACTGTCCACTCTGCTTGTCAAAAAAAATTTAAAAAAAATTGAGATAATAAACTCACAAAAAATGCCTTAGTTGAAGAAAGAGCCATAGTCTGTTTGTAGTAAATCTTGAATACAATGTGTATATAAAAATAAAATGATTGTTGAAGACCAAAGTTATTGAAACTTCACACTTAGAGAAGGAGAGATGCTATGTTCTTGGTAAGTTCTCAAAAGATTATTTCAAAGCACCAAGTCACATTTTTTTTCATTGTTAGTAGGATAGAATATAGCTTAGGGAGAGGTATAAAGGAGAAAAGAACAGGGCTTAAGATTTCACAACATCATATTGGTGAAGTTTCTTATTTCTCTGAAATAACTTCCTTGTCTATAAAAACAAGAGATGGGGTTAAACCACTTGATCCTAAAATCTCTCCCACCTCTATTATGCTGAAAATCTAGGAGAAAAACCATGCGAGTATTTAAGAGAAATGGAAGGGAGGGAGAGAGGGTTGGATTTTCTAGATGGCAATTGGAACTAAATAGTGAAGTTCTAAATTTCCTTACCCAAAGTCATGTCTTCTGACCATCCACATGCATAAGGATGCCAAGTTGCAAGGCAAAATCTCCTCTACCACAGGAATACCTGAAATGATGATTTGAGGTTATTTATAGTGAGATTTTGGATTTGACTACAAAGCCCTGAGTCACACAATTAGAATTGCTTGGATAGTGTGAATTGAGCTAAACCACAAGGCAATTAAAAATAACCCTGAGTAAGATCCTTCTCCTTGGAAAGACTCCAGAGCAAAAAGTCCATTCAACATTTGTTGGGTTTTGTGGTTTGCAAAAATTATCTAGTTCTAATTTTGGAACCATATAAAGAATTTCTATCCAGAATTATAAGAAAAATGATCTTGACCATAAATATAAAATTTTCTCTAATCATCTTGCAAATGGATTAATAAAAACCCTTCACTGAATTCACTATTCAATGAAAACAGTTAATTCATGTGGGTGATACTGTACCTAGTGGGGAGACCACACTCCCTGCCCATGCCGGAGGTTGAGAAGACAGGGCACACCATGCCTCCCAGGAAGGACCTCCACAACCTGTCTGCTGGCAGGAGGCAGAAGCCCCAAGCACCTTACCCCACCCCACTCCTTGCTAAAGAACCCTGTAATTGCTGATCAGGTAAACAACTCCCTGATGCACACCAGGCCCATTAGGCCCACCTGGGGAGCCATCCTGTCTATGTGACCTTCAAGCTGATTGGATAGGCATATTGGTGCCAATGCCGGTTCTGTCCCATAGTTAGTGTTCCCCAGAGTTAGTTAAACCCTCTTTTCACCTGCTCTTTAAAATGTATGCGCATGTGCATGTTCACCAGAAGCCTGTTCCCGGTGTCTTTGTGAAGGTGAAGGGCACCCGCTGCCTTGCTCTCCTGGACAGTGTGGCTTAGCAGGACTAAGCTGCAAATTCAGTAACTTTGAAAATTCAGTTCTCAAGTACCACCAGGACATCACCCAGGCCGCCAGCACCAGGAAGGTCAGGACCTTGGAACATGTCTTTTACTACCCACGGGTAACCATTACAACAGCTGCAATGCAAAAATACCCCAATCCAATCAACCCGAGTGTGTGAGAGCAGATGTGCTGGACTAACAGAGACGCCTCTGGCACGTGGCATAGCCACAGACCTCTCAGCATGGAGGGGGATTGCCTTCAGTTGTGAAATCTCTTATTAGTGCAGCAAGAACCAAACGCACATGCAAGAACACCTGTAGTTGATCCTGTGGAGAGAACAATGGAACTCAAATGTACTAATATTTCATTTACAAATATGGCAGTAGATGAGAGGCTTGTATACAAACCATACCCTCAAGACCCAGAAAAAAACCATTTTCAACTCAAGAAGCCACACTCACTGTGAAAGGAGTCAGCCTCAGCAGTGACCTTGAAGGACTGATGACAAGTATGATATCTTCAAATGCTAATAGAGGCCAAAAAAGCAATGGAGTGGCCAATATACAAATTAAATGCTAAGACTGAAGAACTGTTCAAGGTCACTAGCAATCAGGGAAATGCAAATCAAAACCACAATGAGGTTTCACCTCACCCCGGTTAGAATGGCTCACATACAGAAATCTACCAACAACAGATGCTGGCGAGGATGTGGGGAAAAAGGGACACTAACCCACTGTTGGTGGGAATGCAAACTGGTCAAGCCACTATGGAAATCAGTCTGGAGATTCCTCAGAAACCTGAAGATAACCCTACCGTTCGACCCAGCCATCCCACTCCTTGGAATTTACCCAAAGGAGTTTAAATTGATAAACAAAAAAGCGGTCTGCACCCTAATGTTTATTGCAGCACAATTCACAATAGCCAAGACCTGGAACCAACCTAAATGCCCATCAACGGTAGACTGGATAAAGAAATTATGGGATATGTATTCTTTAGAGTACTATACCACAGTAAGAAACAACGAAATCCAGTCATTTGCAACAAAATGGAGGAATCTGGAACACATCATGCTGAGTGAAGTAAGCCAGTCCCAAAGGGACAAATACCATATGTTCTCCCTGATCGGTGACAACTGACTGAACACCAAAAAGGAAACCTCCTGAAGTGAAATGGACACTATGAGAAATGGTGACTTGATCAGCATAGCCCTGACTGCTAATGGACAACTTAATACATTATCCCTCATAGTATTTTTTTTGTCTGTTCTACTTAATATGACTGGTTTAATTCTGTAATTATCACACAGTTATTCTTAAGTGTTGAAAATTAACTGAAATGTGATCCCTGTTAAACATAAGAGTGGGAATAAGAGAGGGAAGAGATGTATAATTTGGGGCATGCTCGGGCTGACTTGCCCCAATTGGTAGAGTTGGAAACATACCAGGGGATTCCAATTCAATCCCATCAAGGTGGCATGTGCCAATGCCATCTCACTACTCCAAGTGATCAATTTCAGTTCACAATTGATCATAATGAAAGGACTAAGAGTCAAAGGGAGCACATAAACAAGTCTAGCATCTGCTAACACCAACCGATAGAATAAATAAAGGGGAGAGTGATCCAACATGGGAAGTGAGATACTCAGCAGACTCATAGAATGGCAGATGTCCTAAATAGCACTCTGGCCTCAGAATCAGCCCTAAAGGCACTCGGATCTTGCTGAAAAGCCCATGAGAGTATTTCAGGCATGGAAAGCCAAGACACTCTGGCAAAAAGATCTCTGCGAGTGAGATCCCAGTGGAAAGAACAGGTCTTCAAAGAGGGAGGTGCCTTTCTCTGAAGGGAGGAGAGAACCTCCACTTTGACTATGACCGTGTCTAAACAAGATAAGAGTCGGAGAACTCAAGGGGCTTCCATAGCCTTGGAAACTCATAACTGGTGCATAGGGAGATTACTGATGCCATAAACAGGAGTGTCAATTGGTAAAGTCAACAACAGGAGTCACTGTGCACTTACTCCTCATGTAGGATCTCTGTCCTTAACGTGCTGTACACTGAGGCTTAATGCTATAACGAGTACTCAAACAGTATATTTCACTTTGTGTTTCTATGGGGGTGCAAACGACTGAAATCTTTACTTAATGTACACTAAACTGATCTTCTGTAAAAAAAAAAAAAAAGAAAAGAAAGAAAGAAAGAAATTATCAATTCCCAACTTGACTCTCACTGGGATTAAACATGACAATAGGTCTGATCTGATTTCATCATCATTTAAAAAAAAATCATCTATTATTTTTCACTTTATGTTTCTGTGTGGGAGCAAACTGTTGAAATACTTACTTAAGGTATACTAAGCTGATCTTCTGTATATTAAGATAATCAAAAATGAATCTTGATGTGAATGGAAGGGGAGAGGGAGTGGGAAAGGGGAGGGTTGTGGGTGGGCGGGACGGTATGGGGGGGGAAGCCATTGTAACACGTGAGTTGTACTTTGGAAATTTATATTCATTAAATAAAAGATAAAAAAAAAAAAAAGACTGAAGAACTGGCAGCATTGGCAAGAGGAAACACTAGGACACCAATGACCACAGCAGTGTTTGTAGAGAAATAACGACAGCCTGTATTCTCCATCAGGACCCCAGCTCTCCAGGCCAATATATCTATTTCTCATTTAAAAAGTACAACTATATTTTATGTAGTTTTTTTTAATAAGCTAGGGTAAGACTATATCAAAAGGATCATCTGAAATTAGTGGAGTCTGAAATGAGTATCTTGATTCTGCTAAGGTGGAATTGGAAGGTTTTCACACATTGAAGCTCTACCTGGCTTTGGACCAACCCCACAATAAAACAAAGCCACTTCATCCATACACACTATTGTGCTACTGCTGTAAAATTCAATAGCTTGCATGAGGGAACTCACTGTTAAAGGAGGAATTGTACAGTTTTAAATGACATTAATTTATACAAAATAACTGGTTCTGCTGAAAACCCCAGTGTTTTGATTTGGTACTTAAATGATATTTTTTGAGTGAACATTTAGTACTACAAGAACATATGACACCAACAAAAAATATGATTTTGTTACATTAAAGAATACTGTATTAATTTGCTGAGGTTTTGTAACTTAGTAAAGGTATTCCCTTCCTCTGGAAAAAACAATTATGTGTGTGTGTAGAACTAAATGACGATTTGGTCTGGAATATGGTTCAAATGCTTTTGTCCAGTTCATTTTGCAGATCAGCAGACCAGGTTTCAGAAAGCCTTAGTAACTTGCAGCAAAGGAAAAGCGCATGTGTGCGATCCTCAAGCAAGTGGGAAACACCATATACCACATTCCATATTCTTCTCTGAGACTTTCTTCTTTGGAAAGTAGTGTGCACTGTTGCCCAAACCTTCTGTCTAATATTATTTTCAAAGCTCCTCCTAGCATTCATGTTTTAATTATCAATCAGGCTATGCCTTCCTAGGATGCAGGGAACCTATAGACCAGCCCTGGGCTTAGGTTCTCATCCACACTGAGTCTAGGAGGGGCTCTCATGTTTCCTTACAGAAAGGGAAGCTGCAGGATTCCTTGTTGGTATAACTTACTTCAAATCTCATGTTGTTATCTTACTAAACCTTGCTGTTCCCCGTCATCCAGAGTCTCAGTTAGTATCAGCTCCAAGGTAGAGCAATCACTGGTTTGTAAAGACCTTGAAGAACTGCTCTGCCTTCCATCTGTCCTGTAGGTGATCACCATCTTCATTTGCCACCTTGAAGAATGAGTTCAAATTTGTTTTCCTTCTCCAGACTTGTATCTCTTTATTGCCTCCAGGAGCGTGGATTCTGCTTGACTATGCATGGTGGCAAGTATAGTGATGGGAGCAATGGGCTTGAATTAGAAAATTAAAAACTCTCAAGAAAATGCATGTCAACATATTATGTACAGATGTGAGAAAATACAGGAATAAATGCACAAAAAAATGAAATTAGAAAAAGTCCAACCTGGCAGACTCTTGGTTGCACCCTTATACAGGGCAGTATTTAGCACCTCATAGACTGTTCTGTTTTTGTTAATTTTTGTGACACCATATTTTTAACTTTATAAGGACCTGCTTTATGCTACTCTAAATAAAGAGTTCAACAATAAATTGGAAGATCATTGTTTAGTAACGTATATTACTGAAAGGGTTGTAAACAATAATAGAATACCAACATGTCTTCACTCATATATATTAAGGGTTTTTCTTAGAATACAGTGAACTATTCTACCCACTTATTAGGGAGTCTAGTATTGTAGCTTCACCCAAACTTTCTTTTTTGTTTTCTTGAAGAAACCAGTTCTTATCCCTGACTACACTTCAGAGATGCTGGGGAGCTTTATTATTGACCCTGGAAGTCTGACTTAATTGGTTGGAGATAGATAGATGAACCAGGCATCAGCACTCATTCAAATGCTTCCGCTCCTCAGGCTTATTCTAATGTGCAGTCAAGGATCATCAGTATCTCCACGAGAAAACCATCTCATGAAGATGATGGAGAGTAGTCATTCTCTCATAGGAGGAAAAAAAGAGCCAGTATTGGCAGAACCATTATTTGTTATATTTTATGAAAAGTATTCTGTTTGGAAACAAAACCTACAAGTAGAAAAAATGAAACTGACCTATGTAACAGAACTAGCAGCAATTGTATTATTCAAATATATGTATTTCACCTGTTTAGATAGTGTTGCTTCAAACATGGTGGTTTTTCATATGTCTCCTCACTCTCTCTGTTCCCAACCAATTGCCTTCAAAGATTGCAGATTGATTTTCTATCTCTGGCCTGGAAGGATCTGGATTCACAGAGATCCAGCCTCACTTCTTTTGCCTTCTTCCTGGATGATCTTGAATAAACTGCTAACTATGAAAAGCCTCAACTTCCCATTCTATAACAAAGGACACTAATCATTGTCCTAATGAATGTTTGAGAGTGGTGTGAGAATTAAATTGTTTTGGGGGTAAGTACATTATGCACTGTAAATTGCCTTACACAGGAAAAAATGGTATCAGTTACTGGTTTTGCTTGGTTCGGTAACCTTTATATGGGAGTTACTTTCTGCAACTTTGTCTATTCATGTGCAAATGTCATTTCTACTTTGTAGCATTGCGCTTGACTTTTCCACCATCCCCTTGGATCAGCTCTGGTTCTGGATTGTCAGCATATTCCCTCTTTAGAACAACAATGCTCCTGCTTTTCTCCTAGTATTGGAATAAATGTATCTGAGGTTGCAAAGACATAGTGACTTCTCTCATAGTCTGTTTCTACGTAACCAACTCTCTCATAATTTAGTGGCGCATGTAAACAACTGTTTTCTTCAGTCATGCAATTCTGTCATTCAGGAAACTGGTCATGGATGAGCTGGGTGATTCTTCTGCTCTATGTAATAGAGGCCAAGCCAAGTGATCCTCTGCTAGTAGTGAGGGTGGTGTAGTAAGTCTGTGATGGCTCCAGGTACAAATCTGAAATATGGGCTGGGAGGGAATAGCTGGGGGCCAACTGCCTGTGTTTTCCAACTACATGGCTTCTCTTTGAAGCTAGCTTGGGCTTCCTCAGACCAAAGTGGTTTAAGATATTTAGATAATTTTAATGTCAGCACAGAGCTCCAGGAGCAAGCGATACAAAAAAAGTAAGACAGAGTTACAAGCTTTTAAAAAACCCATCAACAAAATCAAATAGTATCACTTCCACTGCAATCTATTACTTCAAGTGGCTAAATTCACACCAGAATCAAGAGAAAAGGAATTAGACTCTGATTCTTAATGGTAAAGATCTATAATCATTTTTGATGAACCACACATACCTTCCCCAGAAATTGACCAGGTTTCTTTTTATCCTATTTTCTCTTTATTGACCTGAAATCATTCACTCTGTGGTGCTACCCTGCACCTGCCAGCCCTTGGGTGTTTAGACAGGTCAGGTGCCCAGTTCTGGGCTGGGTGAATTCTCCACTCTGTGTGTCAATAATATAATGTGTCTGTCCTGAGTTGGAACGTTCTCAGGATTCAAACATCTCTTGAAGGGGAGTAGAACCACTGTTTAAAGGTCAACTGTTCTCCTATAGTGAAATATAAGATAAAGAAACTCCGAACTGCACATAACTCAAGAGGACTTTTGAATCATCTTTTTTTTTTTTTTTTTGAATATTTGGGGGAACAAATAGGATACTTGCTGACCAGAAAAATAGATGCCAATAGCAACAGAAGTTTTCACCAAATATTTCATTGGTACCCTTAGAGTGCATTGTGAGTCCCCTTGAGGTTGTCAATGATGGACTTTATTTTGCAGGTTAAGTGTAGATGAGTGGCTGTGAACATCCCATGTGTTGCCTACCCATATGTTGGCACTGCAGAAGCACACAATTAATCAAAGCCCTCAGGACTGCCTAGACACAGTATGGAGGGCAGCTGCCTTAGGGAATTGTCCAGCCTACAGTAGAATTTGTATGGCTAAGAAATTTCAGATTTTAGAATTGGTTGTCACCATAGCTAAACCTGTCCTGACCTCTTCAATCCACAAATCTACTTTCACTGTGTTAGAAGTTACCCTTAGAATTGAACATGCACAGTTTCACAAGATAGAGTGGTCCCTTTGTACCCTCCGGGGTTTGTTCTAAGCTGTGCCTTGGATACCAAAATCTGTGAGGCTCAAATCTCTCACATGAAATGATGCAGTATGTGCATATAACCAATTCACAATCTCCTATGTACTTTGTTACATCTCTGGATTACTGATTGTACCCAATGAAATCCAAATAGTTATTACACCATATTGTTTATGAAACAAGGACAAGAAAAATATTTAGTACAGAGACAAAACTTTTTTGCAAATATTTTCTATCCTACAGATGTGGCAGCTACGATTGTGGGGAGCAAGTGCATGAAGTCACCAATTATCTCTGCCTTTCTCCCAAACAATGAAAGTAATTTTTAATTCTTGACTCTGATTGCAACTTACCCTTGCGGCCTTACATGTTACTGCTGCCCAGTATTCTAGTGTCATCGTTATAACCTCAATGTTACCCATTTTTATCATTCCTAATATTGCTTAATCCAAATATTTTTTCTTCAATTTTATGGACAGATCTAGCATTTTTTGTTCACCCTTCCTCATTGTATTAAAACTCCTTTGATTTAGGTTTCATTTCCTCCACTGAGATAAATAGTTTAAGAAACTGGAGATTATTATGCTAAGTGAAATAAGTCAGACATAGAAAAACAAATACTACATTTTTTTTCATATGTGGAAGATAATATATAGAGTATAAAAATGTGTAGACATCATTTTATTTGGTATATAGATAGCTATAAATATTGCCTTCATACCATCTACATAATGACACTTTTTTCTTTACTTTATGATTGTCATGAAAACCCATGTTGTGTGATTTTAACATCCCTGATTTTAAGGAAAAAAAAATAGGGTCTGGCTCTGTGGTTTAGTGAGTTAAGTCACTGCCTATTGCACGGGCATCGCATATGGGTGCTAGTTCTAGTCCTGGCCACTCCACTTCCAATTCAGCTCCCTGCCAATGTGTCTGGAAAAGCAGTGAAAGATGATCCAAGTCCCTGGACCCCTGTTAACCATGTAGGATACCCAAAGGAAGCTCCTGGCTCCTGGCTCCTGGCTTTGGCCTGACCCAGCCATGGTCATTGTAGCCATTTGGGAATGAAAGATCTCTGTCTTTATATCTCCTTCTCTCTCTAACTCTGCCATTCAAATATATAAATAAATCTTTAAAATAAAAAAAGGAAAAAATGATATGGATGCATATATATAATATATACATATAAAATATGGCAAAAAAAGTCCATAATAAAATTATTTCAAAAGAAAAGTAGATAAACTTTCTAATGTTTTGTTTTCATGAAATATTTTTATTTCAATTTCATCTTTGAAAAATTTTAAATAATTACAGAATCCTAAATTGTCAGCAACTTTCCATCAGTATTTTCAGTATATTATTTCACTGAATTCTATTTTCTATACCACGAATCAGCAGACTTTTTCATAAACAGCAGCGTAGTAAATATTCCCAGCTTTGCAGACCATATGGTTTCTACGGTACAAGTAATCAAATGTGCTGTTATAGCATGAAAGCATCCATAAAAACTACATAAATGAGTGGGTGTGCCTGTGTGCCATAAAACATTATCAGTATAAACAGGCCTCTGGACCACGGGGAGTAGTTGGCCAAAGTCTCTCTGCCTCTCTGTTCTATAGTTAAAGTGGGGAAATCTGCTCTGTTTCTTCTATTTCATAGTGATCTGCTTTAATTTCTGTTCTTCATATTTGATAATTACCATCTTAGAGCTTCTGATTCTAATGCATACCCTGAGAGGCAGCAGGTGATGACCCATGTGTTGGGTCCCTGGCACTGGCATGACAGACCTACATTGAGTTCCAGACTCCTGGTTTCAGCCTGGCCTAGCCCCAGTCACAGTGGACATTTGGCAAATGGAAGTGCGTGCTCTCTCTCTCCCTCTCTGTATCTCTATGTCTCTATCTCTCTTTTCCTTTAAAGTCAATAAAAATAAATCAATAACATTTTTAAAATATGCCTTTATATTTTGTGGCATTTTGTTCTTTTATATGTTTTTAAGATTTCACTTGAGGGCCAGTGCCATGGCTCACTAGGCTAATCCTCCGCCTGTGGTGCCGGCACCCCAGGTTCTAGTCCCAGTTGGGGCGCTGGATTCTGTCCCGGTTGCTCCTCTTCAAGTCCAGATCTCTGCTGTGGCCCGGGAGTGAAGTGGAGGATGGCCCAAGTGCTTGGGCCCTGCACCCTCATGGGAGACCAGGAGAAGCACCTGGCTCCTGGCTTCTGATCGGCGCAACATGCTGGCGGTAGGGGTCACTTGGGGGGTGAACCAACAGAAAAATGAAGACCTCTCTCTCTGTCTCTCTCTCTCTCACTAACTCTGCCTGTCAAAAAAGAAATAAAAAAAGAAAGATTTCATTTGTATGCCTTAACTAATTTTAAGAATATTTTATACTACTTATTTGTTGGTTTTATCATCATTTTTTGACGATTCAATCTTATAATTTATTGCTTCAATTGACTTTCATTTTTGGTGAATTATTTTATCCTGTGTTTTGTGATTGTAGACTATGAATTTATCATCATCAGAACTTCATCTGTGGGAACTAGGTAGAAATTTATCTCTCCAAGAGGCTTGCATTTGCCTCTTCTGGTTACTCCCAGAGAATTGTGAGCTGCAATTATTTTTATGTTAATTTCTCAGGTTGGGAATTATACTACTACTCCTATAATATGTATTTGAATCTCAAATCCATGTCAGTTGTAAACAAAACATTGTGAATTCCAAAACAGAATTTCTCCCCACTCAGAGTTCAGACCACGACAGGGTTTCACTGAGAGCATGGCTTTAACCCATTTCTGACTTGATGTGTGCATCTCATCTTTGTGTACACACTTCTTTAAGGTCCAAAAACACACGCTAACTCCTTACCTAGTATCAGCCCAAGCCCTTGAGTTACAAACAACTGCAGGGCAGCTTCAGGGGTACTCACACTCCTTTTTTTACACGTCCTTTTTTCTCTGTCCCTAGCAAATATCCCTCACATTTTTGCATTTTTTTCCTCGGAGAGAATTATATAACTTAAATGGGGTTTGTGAAGTGTACCCAGCACCTTACATGGTGTAGGAAGGAAGGCTTTCCAAGTGACATGCTCCACATCATTGTCAAGAGGAACTTGTGCTTCTCTAATGTTTACAAGTTCAGACTTGCTTTGGAGGCCATCTAAAAGCATGGTGTAAATATGCTGTTTTGGAGATAGCAGGCTTGGAATCAAATCCAACTTTTAACACATATTCATCCTGTTAACCTCACAAAGCCCCAGTTACCTCATTTTTGAATCGAAAGAATAATTCCTGTCTTTGTCAGTCAGTTAAGCTGCAGAGGAGAAAGTTATTTTCAAGATCTGAAGCAGTAAGGAATCCCATACAGAGAACTAGGTACTTATGAAACTGTTGGCAGAGTCCAGGTGGCTGGCTCTGATCTTTGCCTCTGGGATGGATGCCCAGAACCGGGTACCAGTCCCTGGGGAGAGCTGCAGCCTTCGAGAACTGGTGTTAGCTGAAATGCAGGATCAGGAACCTCCTGCACTCTGAACGCAGCTGTGTTGTACATGCTGGTCCACACAACCAAAACACAAATCTCCGAGGACACCCCAGCCCTACCCGTCAACACCCATAAGTGACTGCATGTTAGAAAACTGCTGGTGACAAAACCACTCTCCGTATGACCACGCTTGCCAGCAGTTCCACCAGAAGGCAGCAGCCGCACCATCTCTGCCCTCTCTATCCGCATCAACACATCTTATTGGAATAATAAATCACATTCAGAACTCTCTGCAGCATAATGCGGGCAAGGTAGGTACCAGCTTGCCAGCTTCTGCAGAACAGGATGTTGAAGAGAGCCAATTCATCACATCTCCCACAGATCTCATGCGGCTGGCTTAGGAATAAATGAGACAGTGTGCTCCAAGCACCTGGCACTGAGCCTGGCAGGTAGTAAAATGCCATTTCAGTTTCTAGCACCCGGAGGCCTTCAAGACCATTGCCCCGTGAGGCAGATTTTGTGCTATCTCAGGGATTCCTCGTGCTGGAGCCCAGGGAGCTCTCTTATGCCTATGAATGTTAAGTTCAACAAAATGCAATTTATTTTATGAAAGCAGACTTGAGGTGGCAGGTTAGGGATGAAACTCTTGATTCAACACACAACTGTCGTGGTCATCATGCCAACCCTCGGAGCTGCCATTGTGTCTGAAATACAGAAAGTACAGGGTTTGTGGTGCAGCGGCCCACCACACAGCAGTGCAGAGAGTGGCATCACACAGCTGTTATGACCAGGACACAGACACAGCAGCCACTGAGGCTGTCCAGGGACAGGGCCAGCCAGGACACCCTGGGGCCACTTCTCCTTCCTCACTTCATTGTGCATGATGTGGAGTGGTATAGAAAGGGGGAAAATGGCACAAACACTTCAGTTGAAGACATTTGATACAAAAAATGGTCTAAAATAATGTAAAATTTAAAAATATAATAAAATGAAACTGCCCCCAGATAAACGTCCCCTGACACAGAGAGGGATTATCATGAAGAATTATGCACCATAGTGTTTAAGTCAAGTGAATTCTGAGTAGACACAAGGGGCAAAAAGCATAGAGCCTTCTGCAAACCACATGACTCCGGGTGGCCCGCCTGTCTCCTCTGTGACCCACACCAGTGGCTCTCCACATCAGAGCTGTCACAGTGAGCCCTCACATTCAACATTTCCATGTTTGTCTTCCTTAAGTCCCATAGTGACCTTTGAGAGGAACAGGCGACTCACTAACAAGTTCATTTGTTCCTAGAAAGAGTTGCAAGTCTGGAAATTTTAAGGTGGAGTTTATCTCATGAGGGTATAACAGCATTTGTCATAGGGATAATCCCAGAAATCAATTTCATCCCTATGTAAATATTTATTGTTAATTTTTAAATTAAAAACATTAAAGAGATGGAAAATTAACTAACTTGATTTGATCATATATTGAAGACATGTGCTGAATTATCATCTCTAAATATACACAATTAAAATAATAATAAATAAAATGAAAATATAAAGAGCGAATATGCTTTATAAAAGTGCATAAAGACGATTGCCAGTATTCAAGATGTGAGACACAACCATTTTTGGGGATCAGGAGTTCCAGCTTGCACTATACCAACGGAGTTTTTTGTAACAGACCTGGTGAAATTTTACTACCAATGAACCTCCTATATCCAGCATCTATTCAATCCCAAGTTTTCTCTTTGTCAACTGAATGTTCTCACTCACCTTCAAAACCAGAAAACAAGTGGCAAATGGCAAACTGGAGACATTTCGGTTCAACTTGAACACACCTGCATCTTTGCTACACTTCCTGTCAGTGTGTCTACTGGCACTGGCATTAGGACAGTGGCCTGTGAGTTACCATTATAAAAGTTCCAACATCGGCAAGTGCTCAAGAAGTCAAGGGACAATGCTGTGGTTGGAGCAGGATTTGGTTCCCTGACTCGTGACAGTATTTAAACCCTAAGTTTTATGTGAAGAGTTAATGGATTAATGTTAATGGGTGATGGATTAAGAGTAGAAGCTTGATACAATTATGGTGACCAGAAAAGTGGAACTCAGGGGAGGTCCTGAGGTCATTGGAACCATCCCTGGGAAGGCAGCTCTCAGGGGAGGACTGGTTATGTGAGCTGATTTCAGCCTAGTTGTTTTCTCTCTCTCTCCTTCCTGGCTCCCAGTGTAATCCTCCCCCCACTCACATTCCACCATTCATCACCCTCATCAGATACCATACCAGTGGGGCCTATTAAACTTGTACTATGAACTTTCAAAACTGTGAGCCGAAGTAAACCTTCCTTCCTAAGTAGCTGCTTTTGGGTATTTTAGTTAAAGTAACAAAAAGTTGACTAGTACAGTAAACATGACAATCTCCATTGAACTGGTGGTGTGCTAAGCCAAAGGGGATAAATGATTGGCTAGAGTCTTGAGTGTATTTTTCTGTACTTCATTTCAGTTCTTTCTAACTAAAAATCTATCTTATTTTGGCCACACTGTGTAAACATTCTAGTGTTTAGAATATATTTGTTGAACAAATAAAAAGACATGCATAGACATTTATCCAAAGAAAATATACAAATGGTCAATAATTACATGAAAATGTGCCTACCAGCACTAACCTTTAGGGAAATGCAAATGAAATCACACCTCACACCCATTAGTACTCCTATTATGAAAACAAAAGTAAACAGTAATAACACAAAATCCATAAAATAATCTATAAAACTGACAAGTATATGGAGCAATTAGAACCCTAGTGTACAGTTGCTTAGAATGTAAAATCATGCAGCCACTGTAGAAAACATTATAGCAAGTTTCAAAAAACTAAACATAGAATTACCACATGATCCAAATATTCCACTTCTGGGTATATGCCCTACAGTGATAAAAGTCTGGACTTGAACAGATATTTATAGCTATGGTCAAAGCAACATATTTACAATAGCCAAAGGGTGGAAACTATCCCAATATCTGTGGATGAATGAATCGATAAGCAACATGTTGTGTTTCCATGCAGTGGACTATTATTTAGCCTTAAGAGGAAAGAGATTCTGACAAATGCAACAGGCATGGACCTTGAGGACTTTATGCTAAGTTAAATAACCAGTCAAAAAGGTTAAACATTTTATGATTGGATTTAGATGAGATACCAAGATAAGTCAAATTCATAGAGAAAGTTCAATAGTAGTTTTAGGAGCTGGACAAAAGGATAAATAGGGAGTTACTGTTTAAAGGGGGACAGAATTTCAGTCTTAAAAGATGACAAAAGTTCTGGAGATGGAGAATGGTGACCATTTGCACAAAAATGTGGATTTACTTGATGCTGTTGACTATATACTCTAAAATTATCAAAATGGTAAATTTTAAGTTATGCTATTTGTGTTACAATTTTAAACATTCTTTAAAGTATGAGCCATTAAACTTAGAGGCTCCTATACTGCATTACTTTTCTTGTGTTCTCTTAAAAGTCCCTGGACACGGATGTTATCAGCCTCATGTGGGAGATGAGGAGATGGGTTTCCCATTGGAAAACAACAATATAACAATAATAGCAATACACCTGATGATTACTAGTCATGGAGCGGTAGTTAATGTCAATGCAGTAGCACCATTTACTCTATGGACTCATGGATTTAGAAATAGACACTTCATAAAGTCATAATGCCAAAAGTAGGGGGGGTGAATGCCACATTTGTATGTGGGAATCTTTTGGCTATCAGGAAGCCTCTCTGGTAAGTTTTGTCTTCTGTTAGTAGAATTAGTGGGGGCAAAATGTGAAATTGGTGAAGGAGTAAGCAATTTGCCATCCTTTGGAAGTCTTTAATTGTAGGCCAAATCCTGAGTAATGATATCCTGCAGCTCTTACCCAGTCCTTGGATATTTTTAACCATGAATTTATTTTTATCGCTTTTATTTTAGCCATTTCAATGGAAGGAAGTCATCTTTTGCATCCTCTTGTGATTTTTGTGATTTTTGGAGAAAACAGCTCAAATATATTTCACACCTATAATTTTATTGCTGGGGAAGGGCCCCAGGCCTTGGCAGGCAGGTCAGTGAAATTCTTGCATGAGGAGCTGGTGACCTCCTGGAATCCTAATTGCACAGGACTGCGGAAGTGCAAACTTTCCTGCACACACATTTCTTCCACACGGAGGTCTGAATTCCTGCCTTGTCTTGGTTTCATGGATGGTTCCCAGGGTGGTCGATATTCCCCAACATGCTCATCAGATTCTTCCAAGTCCTTCTCTGCCTTATTTCCATTGTATCATACTGTCCATCCCATAATTCATTCTTAATTACCAAAAGTATATTGGCCTTATCTTTTCCCAAATGTCATTTCTTTCCATCCAAATTGCCATGTTTTCCTCCTCTGTCCCCTTCTGATTGTAGATTGATTCATGTGTTTCCAGGTTTGCTCACACACTTATCAACCTGTGGGGTTGATGGAGGTGAGCTTAATCTTTCTATTGATAAAAGTTCATTTATGATTACTTTTTCCTTTATTTGATTTATAATTTCAAACTAATAATAGCTATAGAACATCTATCAGCTTCTATCATTATGATGAGAATTAGAATTCAAAGATGGAATACCACCGTTGGCTTCTGACTCCAGGGAGCTCATAGCTGCCCTTTCATCCAGTGCCACCTCATCCAGTAAAAGTAAGGGCATTTCTTCTGTTGTGTGAAGGATCCCCTGCTCCCGCAGAGAAGTGCATCACAAACAGCTGGACAATTGCTTAAATAGAAGGGCATGAAAGACATAATGACCTTCTGGGAAACTCAAAAACTTTGTTTCCCTCATACTCAGCCCATCATTTCCTACACATTCAAGAACTACTTCCCTTCATGGTCACCCTGAAAACTAGAATGGAAAGCTGTCTCACCTTTAATAACTGTGGGCAGCCCAGAAGACTATAGCCTCACTCTTCTGGCTTCCCACGTAACCTAGTCCACTAAAAACCCATCTGGAACTCTGCTTTCAAATCCCATACTTTCTTCACCTTTCCACTTAGCAAGCTTCAATTCCACCATTCCACCATTCACTTCAATTCCACCATTCACTTCAATTCTACCATTCACATATTTGGTAACACTCTGCCCACTAGCCTCAGTGCTTTTGCTTTGGTCTTTCTGCCATGCAAGCAGTTACACTGTGCAAACCCCCATCTTTCATTTTCTATATTCTGATGCTTTGACATCTAGGGGCTCCCTGTCCCTGGAGGATCTGCCCCACCCCAGGGCTGCTCAGTTTTTAGAGAGAGGAAACAATTTTCCCAGACTGCCTTTTGCAGATATAACCATTCAATACAGAGCCCACATCCTCACCACCTCTTCTTTCTGGCTTTCACACTCTAGGACATTCTCCTCTGCCTTCATAACTCCGGAGCTGGGCACCAAGTATCTAGTGCTGCCTCTGTACGTCAGAGCCTGCCGAAAGCATTCAAAATGGCCAGTCCTAAGATGCTTACTCAACTTCAACTGCCACCTCCCAGGGAAACCTCAGTAAACATTCTTGCCCACAGTTTGCTCTCCCTTCTGCCTTCTGATGGACTCTGGTGTCTCCTGTCTTTGTTCCTCCCACAGAGTGATGGTTCCTCCTCCTCCTCCTGCTGAGAACTGTAGCAAACTGCCATTACAATAGCTATCCTCTCTTCATTATTACCTGCACCATACATAAATAATAAATCCTATGTGTGAAAACACAAACCCCCACCCAGCAAACCACACATCTCTCTTCTCAGAACTTGCAGAGGAACAACCCAGCAATTCTGAAGAAAACCACATCATGGGGCTAATTGTTTCCATTGGTAACCCACCTGACAGAACACACACACTCACGCACGGACAAGCGCGTCTTCAGTGCTGCCTGAAAACTCTGCTCATTTCTGTTGTTGCCACTTAGACAAGGACTGTGTCAAACCTCTGCCTCTCCCCACCCTTTCTAGCCACCCACCCACCTAGCCTCACCACACAGCAGTGCAGCCCCTACTTGATAGAGGACATAGAAACTACTGGGGGTGAAATCCCTCACATCCCTAAGCATTCAAACCCACTCATGTTTGCACCTGCTGCTCCTCCTTGCAAGGACAGGAGGGCCTCCCTGCTCCTGCACAGCTCATCATCCTCCGCAAAGGGCTGGCCTTGGTTTCCTTCACCTTCTCAGTGAAATCACCACGGAGATTATCCTTTCCCTTATGAGCACTCCTCTCCCCCTCCACACTGTCTCCCCTGCCTCCTACAGCATAGATGAGCTTGAGCCTGGACTCCACACATTCATCACCCAGTGGTAACAGCTGTCAACACATGGCCAGGCTGAGGTATTTGAAGTAAATCCCAAATATTCTAAGATAGTACTCATACATATTTGTGTTCTGTGTATATCTCTAAGAGATGAGATTTCTGGAGAATATAACCAAAACATCTCATCACACTTAAAAGATTTAAAAATTCCTTAGAACCGGGGCCGGTGCTGTGGCTTAGTGAGTAAAGCCGCCGCCTGCAGCGCCGACATCCCATGTGGTTCGGGTTCAAGTCCCAGCTGCTCTACTTCTGATCTAGCTCTCTGTTAATGGCCTGGGTAAGCAATAGAGGATGGCCCAAGTCCCTGGGTCCCTGCACCCACACGGGAGACCTGGAAGAAGCTCCTGGCTCATGGGTTTGAATCAGCACAGCTCCAGCTATTGCTGCCATCTGGGGAGTGAACCAGTAGATGAAGACCTCTCTCTCTCTCTGCCTCTACCTCTCTGTAACTCTGCCTTTCAAATAAATAAAATAAATCTTTAAAGAAAAAAATTCCTTAGTACCATCCACTTTCTAATCAGTATCCAAAATGTCCCAGTTGTCTAATCATTTCTCCCCCAATGTCGGTATTAGGAATTAGACTCTAATATTTGTTTTATACAAGGCTTTTAAATGTTTGTGAAAATGGAATTAAAATAAATTTTATTTGGGGCAAAAGGCTTCAAAATCTATGCATATCGGCCTGCGCCGAGACTCACTAGGCTAATCCTCCGCCTACGGCACCGGCACCCCAGATTCTAGTCCCAGTTTGGGTGCCGGATTCTGTCCCGGTTGCTCCTCTTCCAGTCCAGTTCTCTGCTGTGGCCCAGGAAGGCAGGGGAGGATGGCCCAAGTGCTTGGGTCCTGCACCCCATGGGAGACCAGGAGGAAGCACCTGGCTCCTGGCTTCGGCTTGGGCGGCAGTGCACCGGCAGTAGCAGCCATTTGGGTGGGGGGTGAACCAACAGAAAGAAGACCTTTCTCTCTGTCTCTACTCTCTCTCACTGACTAACTCTGCTTGTCAAAAAAAAAAAAAAAAACTATGCATATCTGGGATCTTCAAAAAGTTCATAGAAAACATGTATCATGGAAAAATTAAGTATGAATTTTAATACTGTTTTGAGCCAAAATAAATTTATCTTTTACTTCTGTTTTTACCTGAACTTTTTGCAGTGCCTTCCCATGAGTGGGCTGGGCTGAATAATGGCACCCTAAATAGACCACATCTGAATCTTCAGGTGCTGTGTGTATAACTTTATGTGGCAAAGGGAAGCCTGCAAAGCTGAATAAAATAATACTCTTGAGATGGGGTGAAATTATCCCAGACTACCTGGGTGAGCCCAAAGCAAACAGATTCTTCCAAGAGAGGCGCAGAAGTGTCAGAGTCAGAGCAGGGGATGTAACAACGGAAAACAGATGTTGGACAAACTGGGGAGGCCTAGAGATGAGGAATGCAGGCTACCCCCACAGGCCAGAAAGGCAAAGAATGGCATTCCTCCCTAGAGATCCCAGAAAGAATGCAAACTTGCACACTCATTTAAGACTTCCAACCTTTAAAACCCTAAGGGAATACATTTGTGTTGCTTTAAGTAAGCACATTCTGTCACTAAGCTTGTGACAATTTGTTATAAGATTCAGGGGAAACTAATACAACCCCTTGTTAGTCTATTTTCATCTGATGCTTTTGCTTTCTTTTTGTCATCTGTCTGTTAAAGAAGCGCGGTCATTGTCCTGTAAAATTCCCCATGTTTTGGATTTGGCTGACTGCCTCCTCACGGCTGTAATCTGTTAGGTCTAGAGGCCTGGTTAGAAGGGAGATTACTGACGCCATAAACAAGAGTGTCAAATTGTTAAGTCAACAACAGGAGTCACTGTGTACTTACTTCTATGTGGGATCTGTCCTTAGTGTGTTGTCCAACGTGAAGTAATGCTATAACTAATACTGAAACAGTATTTTACACTTTGTGTTTCTGTGTGGGTGCAAACTGATGAAATCTTTACTTAATATATACTGAATTGATCTTCTGTATGTAAAGAGAATTGAAAATGTATCTTGATGTGAATGGAATGGGAGAGGGAGCAGGAGATGGGAGGGGTGTGAGTGGGAGAGAAATTATGGGGGGGAAGCCATTGTAATCCATTAACTGTACTTTGAAAATTTATATTTACTAAATAAAAAGAAAAAGAAAAAAGAAAAAAAAGAACCAAGTTCAATTTTTTGGAGCAAATACTTCATAGATGAGACTGAAAATCCCTATTGCATCAGCTCCAGACGCACATTACATCAGATTGCTTCGCTGTGGCGAGTAACGATTGACCAGCTGATGGAAGTGTCACTTTGATCAACCTCTTATCAGGCTCCTTCAGCCTTCAGCTGATGTTGCTGAGGACATAGATGATCATTGCCCAGATCAATTACTTCATTAAGAAAGCTAAAATGCTTGTATCCTAATCGTATCATTCCTTCTGCGTTATAAGATTCACACCACATCAAGAATCTGTCTTAATCACATATTTACTCTCCTTGAGTCATTGTTTGAACAAGGAAAGCAGAGTAAATATGTGTTTTTTTTAATATCAAAACAAATCAATCTTCTGCATCCACAAAAGGTGATCGATAAATTAACTTGTATTATAATCCCAGGGAGCCTAACGTGTCTGATGCATTTCAGTCCATTGCAAGTATTACTCTCTTTTATAGCTAATGTTATATCTGATTCAAAACGTATTCATATTTGTAACACGAAAGTCATCAGAAACACTGATACGCAACTGGGAGAGGATTTGCGGGTTGATGGAGCAGGAGGCTGGTTGGGAGGGCCTGAAGAGGGTAACAATATTTGGCAACTGAGTTTCTGCCCACTGCTCTCCCTCACAAGATTTCCTATGATGTCCAGAGCCAGTAATCTATAAAATCATTTTAAAACTCTATAAGACAATAGCAATTACAACAGCTGAAGAGCTAACTGCTGCGCCCAGAGAGAGTGGTTTCTGACTTAGGATAGTCGAGACTTGTCACGGACAAGATGACTTTTCAAATAAATGAGGGAAAGCTAGGTGAGGCCTCAAATAGTAATTAATCCACTAAATAATTTTAAAAACAGAATTCTTAGCTCACTCCTTGCAACACATAAGCTCCAGATAAAAAACAAGTTTTAATTTTTTCAAAGGAAATTATGAATAAAATATTACAACATAATGTATATGAGCACCTTAATGATATTTTTATCCGCAATCAAGTTTATAAAATGATGTTATCAAAGCCAGAAGCAAGAAAGAAGAATATTGATGGGGTTTACTGATATAGCAGAAAAAATCAATGCTTTGCTCATGAACAAGATGAAGACAAGTGACCAACAAAATTTAAATATCTACAATATTATATGGTTTTTTAACTTGACAAAATGATGGTAAAGTTCATTAAACAACAGGAGATTAAAAATTGAAAAAAACATGATGTAGAACTTGTATCAGGGCACATTAAACTTCACTGAAAAGGTGCAATGACAACAGTATTATTTCAGCACAGAACTAGGCTGGCATTAGGTGACCCTGTAAAAACATGCAGATGCTGATCCTATTGTATATAGAGAGCTATAAATAATAATCACAGTAGGGACAGGAAGTGTTACTTAATAAATGGTGCTCAGCCAATTGATTAATTATAAGAAGAAAAATAAAGCTAGATTTCATTATTACAAGAAACACTAAAATATACTCTAGGTGGCTCTCAGAGTAATGCTTTGATAATGACTTTCAGTAACTCTAAATGTATAAGAAAATGCAGTTAAACAACTAGAGGGAATATGAGACTTTTCTGAAAACTGTGGGCTACAGCCTGGTGACAAAAGAGTTGATACAAATTTTTTTTTATTTTTTTAATTTTTTTGACAGGCAGAGTGGACAGTGAGAGAGAGAGACAGAGAGAAAGGTCTTCTTTCTGTTGGTTCATCCCCCACCCAAATGGCTGCTACGGCCGGTGCACTGCGCCCAAGCCGAAGCCAGGAGCCAGGTGCTTCCTCCTGGTCTCCCATGGGGTGCAGGACCCAAGCACTTGGGCCATCCTCCCCTGCCTTCCTGGGCCACAGCAGAGAGCTGGACTGGAAGAGGAGCAACCGGGACAGAATCCGGCACCCAAACTGGGACTAGAACCTGGGGTGCCGGTGCCGCAGGCGGAGGATTAGCCTAGTGAGCCGCGGCGCCAGCCAAGTTGATGCAAATATTAAAACATGAGAATTCACACATGTGACTGCTGGGAGCGTGGTTGATCACAGGACTAGAGGAGAGTTTGTGGCAAGGTAGAAGCTATGTGTAGATGTCAATCTACCACTACCCTTCTAAGTCACCCTCCCTTGAAAAGAACAAGCATGCAGACAGCAAGATGTACATGCAAGGATGTTTATTGCAATGTGGTTTTGAATAAGGAAAAAAAATCAGAACCAAACCATGCTTCACTCATAAATAGTATACATAATTTACCTATGGTATAGTTATACAATATTGATAAGTAAGATCTACATTTACCAAGTCGGAGAAATCCTCCCAAAATATTAAGTGACTAAAATAAGATTAAGTAAAGAAGAGTAATTCTTCTATAAATATCTAAAACATAAAGCAATGTGTATGGATTTATATATATATTTATAATGAATGAATTTGCACTGAGTAAAAACACCAAAAATAGAAAATAAAAGGAAAAAAAGCATGAATGGACATGAAAGAGTATAGAGCATAAAAATAATGCCAAAACTATTGAAACATCATAGATCTAAACTTTTTAAAAATCTGTTTGTATGTGAGTGAGAGGCATTAGCATAGAGTATACATTATCTGCATGATACTAGAGGTATTTTTGTTTCCATTATTTATGATTTTAATGATTTCTTCTTGCTTCTTTTTACTTCCTGAGATTTCTATTTTTAAAGATTTTTTAAAAATTAATTTGAAGGCAGAGTTACAGAGAGACGAGCAACAGAGACAGAAGGTTTCCATCTGTTGGTTCACTCCCCAGATGGCCACAATAGCTGGGGCTGGGGCTGGGGCTACGGCTGTGCCAGGGCAAAGCCAGGAACCACAAGCTTCATCTGGATTTCCCATGTGGCCCAAGCATCTGGGCCATCTTCTGCTGCCATTTCACATCATCTGGGCCATCTTCTGCTGCCTTTCACATGCAGGGAGCTGCATCAGCAGCTAGGACTCAACCCAACTCCCATATGAGATGCCAGCATTACAGGCAGCAGCTTCACCCACTACAAAACAACGCTGGCCCTCCTGAGACTTGTATATACTTTTTTTTTTTTTACAGGCAGAGTTAGACAGTGAGAGAGAGAGACAGAGAGAAAGGTCTTCCTTCCATCAATTCACCCCCAAAATGGCCGCCACGGCCAGCATGCTGCGCCAATCCAAAGCCAGGAGCCAGGTGCCTCCTTCTGGTCTCCCATGCAGGTGCAGGGCCCAAGCACTTGGGCTATCCTCCCCTGCCTTCCTGGGCCACAGCAGAGAGCTGGACTGGAAGAGGAGCAACCGGGACAGAATCCAGCGCCCCAAGCGAGACTAGAACCCAGAGTGCCGGCGCCACAGGCGGAGGATTAGCCTAGTGAGCCGCGGTGCCAGCTTCTTGTATGTACTTTTATTAAAAAAAATTAATGAGTTAATTGACTTCCTTTTACAAGAGTGTAAAAGTTGTAAAAAAAAATAGTAAAGGAAGTTTCATTTGACAAGAAAAAAGAATAGGGCCTTGCACTGTGGCATAGTGGGTAAAGCTGCCACCTGCAGTGCCAACATCCCTTATGGGCACTGGTTTGAGTCCAGGCTGCTCCACTTCTGATCCAGCTCTCTGCTATGGTCTAAGAAAGCAGTAAAGGATGGCTCAAGTCCTTGGGACCCTGTGCCCACGTGGGAGACCCATAAGAAGCTCCTGGATTCTGGCTTCAGATCGGCTCAGCTCCAGCCTTTGCTGACATTTAAGGAGTGAACCAGCGAATGGAAGATCTCTCTCTCTCTCTCTCTCCACTGCTTCTCTGTAACTCTGCCTTTCAATTAAATAAATAAATCTTTAAAAAAGAAGAAGATTGCAGTCTGAGACACACATGTCCAGGCTAGAGTGGTCTCTGGTGTGTCGAGGAACAAAGGGAACATAGAGGAAGAGAGAAAAGCTACATTAGGTGTTATGAAGGAAAACCGATTGGCATTTGTAGTGTTATGTGAGAGCCGTTGAGCTCTGGTTTGCAAACAGCTACTAAGTAAAACTAGTCTTAAATTCAAATGAGGAGTAGACTGTGTCTCTGGATAGGATTTGCAAGACAGTGTGGCAGGCAAGTGTTCCTGTGTCAGCAGTGGCTGTCTGTATGCGGGGAGCTGTCCTTGGGATGGTTCCTATCATCAGGCAAATTGTGCATCAGAGCCTTCCCTTTAAGGTCCTCTCTGCTTCATTTCTCAGGGTTTGACATGAGTGACTCCATTTTGAATCTGACAACTCTCCAATAGTATGGTGAACTGAAAATCCTTCCTGCTAGAAACAATTAAAAATTGTTAGAAAAGTTTTTTTTTTTTAAATTTTAACAGCCAACAAGATAATAAAGAAGACTCAAAGGCCTGAAAAGACATGAAACTGGGAACCACAGGAGCGAGTGGCTTTAGCCACTATTTCTCTTGGACACTTGCCACCTCCCAGGAGTAGGAATTAAGCACTGGCCAGGAATCCAACAACCGACCCTGAGGCACTGGGCCTGGAGACCGCACACCACAGACTGCCCAATGTGGGCTGCTGCCCTGAATTTGACCTTCTCATGGTGTCCCAGAAATCTCAAGTTGAAAATTTAACCTCAAAATACTCTGAGATTGATAGTAGGTCCCAACCAGATCAACCTCATAGACATAATGAAAAGCAAAAGAAGCAAGTCACAGAAGGATAAATACCATGTACTTCCATTGCAATGATTTGAAAAGAGAACTAAAAAATTTACTATATATTGCTTTATAGTCATGTGGCAAAATTTTGAAGAAAAGCACTATCACTTCAAAGTACAAAACTCCCAATTCTACATAGTGGTAGACTTAAACACTCTCTTTCAGAAGGGAATAGAGTAAGTAGTTTAAATACATAAAGATGGGGCCAGCGCTGTGGTGCAGTGGGTTAGAAGCCCTGGCCTGAAGCGCCGGCATCCCATATGGGCGCCAGTTCTAGTCCTGGCTGCTCCTCTTCTGATCCAGCTCTCTGCTGTAGCCTGGGAAAGCAGTAGAAGATGACCCAGGTCTTTTGGCCCTTGCACCCACGTGGGAGACCAGGAAGAATCACCTGGCTCCTGGCTTCGGATCGGCGCAGCTCCAGCCATCTGGGGAGTGAACCAGTGGATGGAAGACCTATCTGTGTGTCTCTACCTCTCTCTGTAACTCTGTCTTTCAAATAAATAAAATAAATCTTAAAAAAATACATAAGCCTCTCTTATCTTTATGTATTTTTTTGTTCTACTTAATACTTTTGGTTGAATACTGTAATCAATACAAAATTCTTCTCAAGTGCTGAAACTTAACTGAAAAGTGATCGCTGTTAAATATAAGAGTGGGAATAAGAGAGGGAAGAGATGTGCAATTCGGGACATGCTCAAGTTGACTTACCTCAAACGGTAGAGTTAGAAACATACCAGGGGATTCCAAATCAATCCCATCAAGGTGGCATGTACCAATGCCATCTCACTAGTCCCAGTGATCAATTTCTGTTCACAATTGATCATAATGATAGGACTAAGAACCAAAGGGATCACATAAACAAGAATAGTGTCTGCAAATACTAGCTGATAGAATAAAAAAGGGAGAGAACGATCCAACATGGGAAGTGAGATACAAAGCAGACCCATAGAATGGCAGATGTCCTAAACAGCACTCTGGCCTCAGAATCAGCCCTTAAGGCATGCGGGTCTGGCTGAAAAGCCCATGAGAGTATTTCAGGCATGGAAAGCCAAGACACTCTGGGGAAAAAAAAAAAAAAAAAAAAAAAAAAAAAAAAAAAAAAAAAACCTAAATGAAAGATCTCCGCGAGTGAGATCCCAGTGGAAAGAACAGGTCATCAAAGAAGGAGGTACCTTTCTCTGAAGGGAGGAGAGAACTTCCACTTTGACCATGGCCTTGTCTAAATATGATCAGAGTCAGTGAACTCAAAAGGCTTCCATAGCCTTGGCAACTCATGACAAGAGCCTAGGGTGATTACTGACGCCATAGAGTGTCAATTTGTTAAGTCAACAACAGGAGTCACTGTGCACTTACTCCTCATGTAGGATCTTTGTCCTTAGTGTGCTGTACATTGAGATTTAATGCTATAACTAGTACTCAAACAGTATTTTTCACTTTATGTTTCTGTGTGGGAGCAAACTGTTGAAATCTTTACTTAATGTATGCTAAACTGATCTTCTGTATATAAAGAGAATCGAAAATGAATCTTGATGTGAATGGCAGGGGAGAGGGAGTGGGAAAGGGGAGGGTTGCGGGTGGGAGGGACGTTATGGGGGGGAAGCCATTGTAATCCATAAGCTGTACTTTGGAAATTTATATTCATTAAATAAAAGTTAAAAAATAAATAAAAAAAGTACATAAAGATAAGAGAGGCTTTGAATTCAAAATCATCAGTGTTGCATTCATTCATAAGAGAATATGCATGCTTCTTAAAACTTTTATTGTCAAGATAAATTAATCATATCCTGAGACAAGAAGACAATCGCCAGAAATTTCTAGAGGTTAATATCATTCAAAACACATGTATCTTCACAAAGCAATGCAACTAGAAAATAATTTTAAGAAGCAAACTTCATATAACTTTTAATGAAAAACTAAAAGTAGAAACTGCCAACCACCAGCAACCGAATAATAAATGAGGATACTGTGTCTCCAATCCCGTGAGATGAAGGGGGTGAAAGAGACATTTAGAACAGCTATTCTTAAGTGTATTGATTAGGTACAAAGATAGATTAAAATAAATTAAATTAAGCTATCCACTGAACAATTCAAGAGAAAGAACACAATAAATTCAAAGACATTAGAAGAAAACAATTAGTAAAGAGGAAAACAATTTAATTGAATAAAATAAACCCACACACAAAACTTCCAGATAATCAGTAGCACTAAATAAAACAAATTTGGGGCAAATACAATAAAAAATTTGTATAAGGGAAAGCAAGGCAGAAATAAGTAATAAAGGAAATAAATGGCACATAGGAGTGCCAATATTGTGACAAGTATACATTACTAAAGTTTTATGTATGACTTTAGTTCAATAAAAATAAGAGCAAACTTAAGAATTATGGCATTTCTTGGCCATTCCTCGCAATCCTATTCCTGCAAAAGGCTGTCTGTATACCTAACCAATAAATGTGAATTAAATATGTCTCCTTTGTGATAACCCACACTGAAGAGTACATATTTTATTGTATTTACTTTTTTAAAAAATTTTATTTTATTTACTGGAGGGTTCAAGTAAGAGAGGGAAAAACAAAGCCCCTATGAGCTGGTTCACTTTCCAAATGCCCATAATGGCTGGGCCTGGGCTGAGGTTGAAGTTGGATGCCAGGAACTCAATCCAAGTCTCCCACGTGGAACATGGGTGGCAGAGATCCAATTGCCTGAGCCACTGCCTGCTGCCTCCCAGGGTGCGCACTAGCAGGAAGCTGGAGTCAGGAACTGGAGCTGGGTACACTCCAATGTGGAATGTGGCCATCTTAACTGTCAGGTCAAACATTGGTCCCCAAAAGAAGGCATTTTAAAGGAAGAATGTTAGGGAAAATTAAAGGTATTGGAAGGAGGTTAAGGGAAAATATATAAACTAATGTGCTTGCACCGAGGAGAAAAATTAGCATGGATCAAATTCAATTTTCCTACATACATGCTATTTGAATAAAGAAGGGAGTTCATCGGTGGTACTAGGATGATGTGCTGTGATTTTGAAACTTAAATCTTCTGGTGCCCCAGGAAGGAGGCATGGGAGCTCTAGATGCATCCTTGACGCCACTGACAGCAGCACCCTTGGGCACCATAAATCATTCCCAGCAGTCAGCAGGGTGATTTCTTACCACAACGCCTCTTCACCCCAGAGAACACTCAAGCACTCCCGTACGTTTCTGTGTACAATTTTCCAATCCAAGGGAAAACCAAAATCCATGAAATAACCATTTCCATCCTAAAGTGTGAAGAGGATTCCAGAAGCCCAACGTCTCCACAGCCCTGCCTGGAAGGTGTCTTCTGCACCACCTCTTGGACCATGCCATGCGCTTCGGGGCACTTCCCAGTCAACTGTGCTTGTTTTCTTAAAAACCAGCAGAGCAACGTTGAAAGTTTCTCTCAAGGACCACTGCAAGGAGAGACTGTCCTGTGATGGCCACCTCTCAGGGGTGCGCAGGCTGCACTGGAGCCTCCTGGATCTTCAATGCAAACTGAATTCTGAAAGATTCTAAACTGTCTCCCTCTCGCATGTTTAATACCCTCTGTGGCTTCCATCTGTACTGCAGGACTGTATTCTCTGTTCAGACTCAGTGACCTCCCAAACGCAGGCCTGAAATATGAACCCAAAAGAGGGCTTTATGGAGGCCACCGGGCTCATGGCACCCACGGCCAGGAGAGAGCCTTTCCCGACTGTAATATCCATGGTTGGGACACTGCCACCTTAGGCTTACTACTGAACAATAAATGATTGTAAATCCCCTAGGATCCGGAGTGGAGAGAAAGACAGTAAACAGCTTTATGTCATCTTAGTGTATATTTTAGAGCTGTTTTGCCAGGAAGAGCTTTTTGTTGAACGCAATCATTATTTGGGGGATATTCATGTACTGCGACTCTCCCCAGGAGCGGCTGAGGGGCCCCAGACTTTCTGCCATCCACCACCTGAGTATTCTGCCACAGCAACCTCAGGTGTGCCCGCTCCCAGAACAGGTAGCAGAATTCCCTGGAGTCTTTCACTCTCAGGCCTCCACCCTCATCCCAGGCAATGCAATCTCTCAGCATTCATCAGCCTAGTCTGGTGGTCATGCATTGTGGGGTACAACAATCCTAATTTTAGGATGCAAGACTAGAGAGTCACCTTCATGTCACTACTTCCCAGGTAACTCAGACACTAACATTTTGTTGATAGAGAACAATGTCAACCTTCTCATCGTCATGCTTGAATTCTTTAGAGTTTATTCCAAGTTGTAAGCATATTTCTTTTTACCTTAGAACTCAAGTCCATTTTTTTCATAATATAATGTTCCGTAAAATGTATCTTAGTATAAAACATGTGTCAAATCTTATGGGCTGCTTGAGAAGCTCACATCTCACACTGAAGTGCCTGGATTGGAGTCCCATCTCTGCCCCTGATTCCAGCTTCCTGATAATGCATGCCCTGAGAGGCAACAGGTGATGGCTGAAATTCTTAGGACCCCACCACCCACGAGAGAGACCCAGATTGAGTTTCTGACTCCTGGCTTTAGTTTGACCCAGTCCCAGCTGCTACAGCCAACTGGGTAATGAACCAGCAGATAGAAGGTTGAGCCTACTCTCTTTTTCCCTTTTCCCTGCTCGCCACCCCCATCTCTATGCCTTTCAAATAAATAAAGATAAACTAATAAAGAAATAATCTTTTTAAATCCCATGACTCATTACAGAGATGAGCTCCCCACTCTGCTTCTGCTTATCTCTAATCCTTCCTCACAGCTAATTCCTTCTGCCTCCCTCTCTAGTCCTTCCACAGGACTAATTTTAACCTGGTAAGTACAGCTCTAAAGCTAAGGTCATTACGCTTTATAAAAAAGTATGAATGCACACAGAGATGCAAATAGCATATATTCACATCACAAATGAGGACTTGTGTTATCTAATTTATTTTGACTAGAGGATACATATACGTAGTACAAATTTCAAAATATCCCAAGGAGTACACACAGGCATAAGGGTTGAACAATGTCTATCAGAAATTTAGGTGTATGCAGAACTCAGAATGTGATCTTATTTTGAAAAAAGTTTTTTGCAGATCTAATTAGTTTAGCTTTTCAAGATAAAGTCATCCTGGACTTGGAGGTGATCCTAAATCCAGTGACTGAGGTCTTTTTAAGAAAAGGAGAGGTCACAGAGGCAACATAACCACGGAAAGACAGCAACAGAGCGGAGTGATGCCGCCACAACCTGGAGATGCCTGGGGCTATCACCCTCTGTACTTTGTAGAAATAATGTCAGATATTTCTGTGTATTAATTTTGTACTTTACTAGCTAATGAATCTCCATTGGCAATATTTCTTTCTATTGATTTTCTTAGATTTTCCAAATATATGAGTGTATCATTTGCAAAGAATAACCATTTATACCCTCTTTTACATTTATATTTTCCTCTAGCTAGTAGTTGTGGAGCAATATTTAACAGTACTGATGCTTCCCATCTTTGTCTTTTACTTAAATGTAATGGAAGAGATTCTTGTGTTCTCTCATTAGACATGACATGGGCCTTTAATTTCAGATTACACACACAGAGATTTTTAAATGTCAAGGAAGCATCTATTTTTATTTTATTAAGAGTGTGATATAAATAAATGTCAATTTTTAAAAGGTACCTTTTTAACATCTACAAAAAAGCGATATATGATACAAAGGTAGGTACTAGACAGATATAGAGATAGGTAGAGGATAGATATGAGAGGAAATTTGTTTTTTGTCTTTGAACAAAATTTTGGCCACGTTTCTTTGTATAAACTTAAAAATATTACTCTAATATCTTTTTTAAAGATTTATTTATTAATTTGAAAGGCAGAGAGAGAGAGAGAGAAGTCTTTCATCCACTGGTTCACTCCCCAGATGGCCACAATTGGCTGAACTGAAGCCAGGAGCCAGGAGCTTCTTCCAGGTCTCCCATGTGGGTACAGAGGCCCAAGGACTTGGGCCATCTTCTCCTGTTTTCCTATGCCATGTCAGAGAGTTGGATTGGAAGTGGAGCAGCCAGGACTGGAACCAGCGCCCATATGGGATGCTGGCACTGCAGGTGGCGGCTTTACCAGCTAAGCCACAACACCAACCCCTCTAATATCTTTTAATATTGAATGGTTATATGAAGAAGTCTAAGGCATGAAGCCAGCAGTCTTGTTTTTCTTTCTCATTAAATGTGACTTAATCATCTACATACATGTAAAACAATTTTCTATTTTTGACATTCAATATTTTTATTAAGGTTTGTTTAGTATGCAATATTCTGTATCAGTTTTTCCTGTACAGTCAACTTAGAGATTCAAATGTGCTTTTCTTTATGTAGTTTTATTTTAAATATATCTGTAAATATTTCCAAAGGCTTGCCCTTATGTATATCTCCTTTGTTTCAGCAATTAACATTTACAGTACTAGTTCTCCACCAAACCATAATTACTTGTTTTGATATTAGCGACTAGGGTGTTAAGAGATCACCAATGATCTGATTTTTCTATGATTTCTACTTCACTGATACTGATTTCCAGCATGCTGACCCCCGTAAGTGTGCTGGGAGTCATCTTTGACTGCAGCTGGATCCAGCCACTAGGTCACTCAGGGTACGTTGAGATGTGATTAATCACAAACATGTTAGAAATTTCCTCTCTTGTGGGCTGGCAGTGATTTAGTGAAGCATTTTTTAATATATGCAATATGGGGGCTGGTGCTGTGGTTTAGTAGGTTAACCACCAAACTGCTGCATCAGCATCTCAAATGGGTACCATTTCAAACCCAGCTGCTCCACTTCCAATCCAGCTCCCTGCTGACGGCCTGGGAAAGCAGTAGAAGATGAACCAAGTGCTTGGACCACTGCATGCGTGTGGGAGAACCTGAAGAAGTTCCTGGCTCCTGGCTTCAGATCAGCCCAGATCAGGCCATCGTGGCCATTTGGGGACTGGACCAGAGGATGGAGGACCTCTCTGTCTCTTCTCTCTGTCTGTAACTCTGCCTCTCAAATAAATGTGAAGCTTTAAAATAATAAAAAATAAAAATAAATTAAAAATATATATGGTATGTATATAGTCTGTAAACTGCTTTTCTTCCCAACTGGCCCTTGAACAAATAAAAATCGCCTAACTAGTATACTCCATCACCTTATACGTGTAGCTAAGATTTCTATCACACTTTCTTTCCTTGAGGCCAGCCCCATCTTCTCCATGCAACATCATGTCTCCTACAAACCAAATATTCCCTGTTCATGATAACAGATAACTTGACACAGTAACTAGATTCTCAAGCAGTCTTGGCAAGGAGCCTGAAAAGAGGGAAGCGTGCCTCATGCCATCCTTACAGAAACCCTGTGAAGCACAGGTGATACCCCCATTTCATGAACAAGGGTGGAGAAAGTTAGCCACTACCCCCACTTCCCAGGCATGGTCACGAAGAGGCTGTGGTGCTCACCTGGTTTGTCCTGACCTGAACACTGGGGCTTTGAGCTCCACCCTTTGCTCAGGTCTTGATTGCTCCGGTCTTGTTTTGTGATTAAGGATGCATTTCCAAGATAGCTGGAGAAGCAGCTTGTGGCTGTGACTCAGACTAGAGTGAATCTTCACTGAGGCCACAAATGAGTACTTTACAAAAACTATTCTAGGAAAGTAATTTCCAGCATAATAGGAACTGTTCAAACTTGCCAGCAAAGTAAATACATGGAAAGTAGCACAAGCTGCCTTGGTGGGCTGACAGCCTGACAAAGACAAGAGCCACTGACCTTCCCCGGTGCCAGTGGGAGGGTAACGGTGAGCGTCTTCAGCTCCTGCCAGTGTAAATAACATGTTAGTAATCCTGTGAAGAAGCAATCTGGATGTGTGCATTAAAGAACCTTTAAAAGGCGGCTGAAATCTTACTTGGTAATTGTAATTGTAGGATTTCATCTGAAACAGGGTCAGATATTTATGAAGCCTGTGTTTCATTCCAGCACGACTTAAGATAAAGAAGTTGGAAATAAACTAAATGTCCAAAAGAAAAGAAAAAAAAAAAAAACAAGCATAGGAAAAAACAATGTCACTGAACAGAAAAAAACTAGAAAGGAGGAATTGTGACAAATTGGTTGAAGGGGCTACTTCTGGATGGGAATGTAAGTAGGTGTATATGGCTATAATTCATATCTCAAAATGCTCTACCATATGTCATTTGATCACTGGAGTGATAATGAAAAAATTCTGAGATTCCTGTATTTAGTTACAAAGGGCATGGAGTGGAAGGAAAGAGCGATCTGAGATTAATCAGTAACACGTTACAGGCAGAAAAGAACAGAAAACCATTTTGCATTCATGAATTATGATGAAAACTTAAATGCTCTGGGGATCCCTCAGTGACTTCACATCCTGCTTGCAGCCCCACTCAATTCAGAGACAAGAGCTGCTCGGGGTCATCACCCCTCTCTATAGTCGCTAATGTGGGTTCCTCACTGAATCAGGACAGGGCTCACTTCTTGGGGAGCAGAAATCCAAACCTCGACCAGAAGTAATGGTCACAGAAAGTAGCTTGTCTTCCAGGAAAAAAAAAAAGGCAGCTCATGGGGAGAATTGTTTCCAAATTAATTCCCTGAGCAAGGAAAGAAGAAGCATGTTTTATTTTAGGGGGAAATGGGTATTCAAGAAGGGGAGTTCTTGTCATCATATGTAAAGACCGGCACAAGCTCATGCCGGCACAGGACAGAAGCGCTGGCATGCGTCTCACGCAGAAGGCAGAGAGCTTAGCATTAAATGAAGGGAGAGGTGACCTTTGGATATCTTTTGAATCATCAGCACAGGTTTTGCCCTCGCAGATTCGGGTGGCTGGTGATTGTGTCTCTCACTGGAATGTGACTGAAAAGCACACACACACACCAAACAGCTTTGGAGAACATCAGATGCTTTGAAGGCTTCAGGTGCTTGAAGCAGAAAGGAGTTACAAAGACCGGTGAGCAGCTAGAAGAATTAGCTAGTGACAGCTTCAGTATAAATAACTGGTGTTTTCCTTCCCCCACTGTTTCATTATAAAGGACTCTGATTTTAGATCCAGCAGACATCTGCTCAGATGTTACCTTGCTTTGCTGCTGATGGCTGAGAATTTGTCCCAGGATCAGTTTTTTTTGTTTTGTTTTGGTTTTTTTTTTCTGCCTAAGCTCTTTCATGGCTCAATAAATCCTTTTAGTCCAGAGATGTCTTGGTCTCAAGTATTTTGATTTAACAAGGTGTAGCAGGCTTTGTCCTGGCCTGCTGGAAGCTATAACAGAATAAGAAACTCCACATAGAATTATATACCTGCAGTAAGCTAAAGATGTCCTCTTGGTGTAGTAGAGAAGCAATTGAGTGTTGAGGGTGTGAAAGATCAGACAAGAACTCAAGAACCTACACAGATTGTAAATAAGCATATGAAAAGGTACTCAACATCATTTGTCATTAGGGAAATACAAGATGACAATAAAACGCTACTTCAAATATATTAGAATGGCTTAAGTCCAAAACACTAAGTCAACTGCTGGCAAGCATACAGAGCAAGAGGAATTCTCATTCTTTGCTGGTGGTAATACAAAAAGGTACAGCCACTTTGGAACAGAGTTGGAAGTTTCTTACAAAGCTAAATGAAGTCTTGTCATGTGATTTAGACATGGTGCTACCAGTTATTTACCTACTTGATGTGAAAACAAATGTCCATACAAAAACTTGCACATAAATGTTTACAGCAGCTTTATTCACAGTGATCCAAAACTGGATGCAACCAAGATTTCCTTCACCAGGTAAATCGATAAAGACACTAAGGGTATAGTACAAGAATGCTGTTCAGTGATAGAAAGGAATGAACTAACAAGCACAATAACAAGTAAATTTTCAAGTGAAAGACTCAAGTCTGAAAAGGCCACATACTGTGTGATGCCATTTGTATGACAGTCTGGGAAACATTAAACTATAGAGACAATAAACAGACAACAGGCAGTTATTAGAGGCCTGGCGAGGGAAGATAATGAAGAATAGAGAATTTTTTTAGGGGAGTGAAAGTAACGGTGGATACATGAAGCTGTGCATTTGTCAAAATGCATAAAATATTACTTCACAAAGGGGGAACTTTAAAGATTATAAATTTTAAAAATTCATTGAGGAGGTAAGAGATCACAAGATGAAACTGCAGTCTATGACAAGGCAATCTAGCTGTATTACAAATATATGACATAACTTCACTGAGGAGAGTTGCAGGGAAATTCACTGACCTAAGTAATTTTAGAAATGAGCAGAGGCCGGCGCCACGGCTCAATAGGCTAATCCTCCGCCTTGCGGCGCCGGCACACCGGGTTCTAGTCCCAGTCGGGGGCTGGATTCTGTCCTGGTTGCCCCTCTTCCAGGCCAGCTCTCTGCTGTGGCCAGGGAGTGCAGTGGAGGATGGCCCAAGTGCTTGGGCCCTGCACCCCATGGGAGACCAGGAGAAGCACCTGGCTTCTGCCTTTGGATCAGCGCGGTGCGCCGGCTGCAGTGCACTGGCCACAGCAGCCATTGGAGGGTGAACCAACAGCAAAGGAAGACCTTTCTCTCTCTGTCTCTCTCTCTCACTGTCCACTCTGCCTGTCAAAAAAAAAAAAAGAAAGAAAAAATAAATAAGAAATGAGCAGAGTGAGCAGAGATTCTAATACTAAAGGCAAAAAAGATCTGTATATTAGTACTATATTCTATGTGGTAATGTCGTTTTCTACCAAGATTGGAGTTAGCACATCTAAAATGACTATGCACTCATAGAATTGAAAGACTGAATAGATGGGGGATAGTGGGTACCAGATTTCTTACTGTTAAAGTGAGAGGAGACATATGAGCAAAGGTAGAAGGCTATAAAGATACATAGGAAATGGATTAAAGTTGGTTACGTCAGTGTAAACCCACATGTAGATTCTTATAGATGAATACACACAGAACTATTTATAGATCTGTTAGTATCTATAAACACAGACATATATAACCTGTGTATTCACATACATTTTCTTGCCCTTTTAGTTAAGAGGGCCTAAAAGATGTGATGCCCCAGGAACCATGAGCATACCCAGAACCCAGATCTTGGTTTCTCGTACCATTCTCCAATAAAGGGAAGCGGGGTTCCTTAGAGAAACTACTGCAGATTGACGCCCCCAAGCAGCTCTTGAGTCATTTCTCCTTCAAAATCCTGAAACTCACAAATCATCTGATGCCTTTCAAAGTTGCTTTTCAGATACATTCCAGGAACAGATGCAATCGCCAACCATTCTGAACTAGTCCAAATCTTGCTGCAAGAGTGATGCCTTTGCAGATGGGTCAAGATTTGCCCAAAGTCACCCTTCACATTTAATACTAAGACCTCCAGCCCAGGAGAAGCTTGACCTCATTCTCAAAGCATGTGTTGTATGTGAGACGGTGTTTCCAAACTACAGCTGTGCTAGCTTATGCCCACCTCTACATGGGATGGCAAAACTTACCCTTTTGAATAGTCTTGCCTCACACAAAATAAGAGGTACCTGTTTTTCCTTCCTCAGAGATCCACAGCTTTGTAAACAATTCCCTGTGGTCTCCTTATTGGAGATAAATGAAAATTATTCTGTGTAACAATGACTTCTGGTGAACATTTTGATTTCTGTTCACCAAGGAAGCCAGTGCATTTTGGACAGGTAAACAAGTGGATTATTTTGGGGTTGGGACAGGGAATTCACAAGAGGAGCCTGATCATCTTATTGTACAAAATGTAAGGATATACTAAAACACCCATGCACACAATAAATGGTTGAATAAATGTGGAACAGCAGATAATTTTTTGCACGAGAATTTCAAATAATTTCTGTGGATACTCCATACTCAACAAAGTGGAGTGTCACTTTTCCCTTTTTAAATATGGACTGTCCACAGTGACTTCCAGAGTACAGCATGGAAAGGTGGGAGAAGAATAGCCTTGAAGTGGAGAAACCTGACAAATGACCACCAACTATGCAACCAAGATCAACACCAACAGTGATGAGTCAAGTTGGCAGCAAGTATCCTTGATAATATGTATAGGAAGCACAGAGTACCTCTGTGATCTTTCTCCTAGAAATCCTTAAATCCAGCCCAATCATGAAGAAAACATCAGCCAAATAACAGCTGAGCAGAGTTCTAGAAAATGCTTCACCTGTACTCCTCAAAACTGTCAAAAGTATCAAAACAAAGAAAATCCTGGAGATTGTCACAGTCAAGAGGAGCACAGGAGATAAAATAATGATGAATTGTAACATGGTATTCTGGATGAAACCCAGGGGAGAAAAAACCAAGGCAATCTGAATGATGAATAGACAGAATGAAAATATTGTACCTATAGTGGTTCATTAATTGTGGCAGTTATATAATACTAATAAAACATGTTAATAATAGGAAGCATAGAGGAACACCACGTACAATCTTAACAATTTTTCTATTACATCTTATACTCTAAAATTAAGTTATTAACTGAAAAGATGATCAACATTATCATTGAATTCAATTGACTACAGATTTGTATGCATAATGTTTAATCTTTAAAAGGCTACGGAAATAGCAGAAACTGATTTAAGGCACAAAACCCATGTAGGAAGTTTGAATCACAAGAAATTTAACATTGGTCTTAGACCATCCAAGATTATATTAACATTGTTCATGGGAAACTCATTGTTAAAGACTCTGAATCATGTCAAGGTTTCATTTTGAAATTGAAGCTGTTTCTTATTATCTCAGATATAGTAACAAAGGCCCATCATATCATGTAAATTACTTTTCAGTGTTCGCAAAGGGAAACACAGTTTGATAATTTTGTTTTCCCTTTTAAGACAATCATACTGTTTACCTGAACTAAACATTTCTAGATTATGTACATAAAACCTGAATGACTACTTTTTAGATCAGTTAATGTGTGAAGTTTCTCATGAGAGAGGACAAGAAGAAAAACAGAAAGATGAAAACAAGCAATCTTCAGACAAACAGTTATCTTCTTTCTGTAGGGAGAGGGGAAAATATTCATATGTATGAGAAGCAGATTTTCACATTTTCACACTCAAGAATCACGCAGCGGACTTTGACACCATGGAGGTCCTTGAGAATTGTGTCAAGCCATCCGACTGCTCACAATTGACAGTCCCCAAAGATGAACATGAAGAAGATGCCTCCCATGTTAGACAAAACAATCTCTTTCAGACAAATTAAACAGTTCCTTCATGAAGTTTTATTGTTCTTGTTTTGGTTCTAACTTTTTGTATGTTGAAGTCCCTACAAGAGTGGCATGTGGCACAGGAGGTTAAGCCACTACTTGCAGTGCTGGCATCCCAGATGAGCACTGGTTCGAGTCCCGGCTGTCCACTTCTAATCCAGCTCCCTACTAATGTGCCTTGGAAGGCAGCAGATGATGACTTAAGTGCTTGTGCTCCTGATGCCCCCATGGGAGACCTAGATGGAGTTCCAAGCTCCTGGCTTAGGCCAGGCTCAGACCCAGCCATTGCAGCACTGTGGAGAATGGATGGATCTTCCAGAGGATGAAGATGTCTCTCTCTCTCTGTTTCTCCCTCTCTTTCTGTAACTCTGCCTTTCAAATAAATAGGATCAATCTTTAAAAAAATAAAATAAAGTCCCTGCATCAAGGTGATGTGTAAGGCAATTTTTTTTAATTTTTTTTTTTTTTGACAGGCAGAGTTAGACAGTGAGAGAGAGACAGAGAGAAAGGTCTTCCTTCCCTTGGTTCGCCCCCCTAAATGGCCGCTACAGCCGGCGCGCTGCACTGCGCTGATCCAAAGCCAGGAGCCAGGTGCTTCCTCCTGGTCTCCCATGCGGGTTCAGGGCCCAAGGACTTGGGCCATCCTCCACTGCACTCCCGGGCCACAGCAGAGAGCTGGACTAGAAGAGGAGCAACGGGGACAGAATCAGGCGCCCCAACCGGGACTAGAACCTGGAGTGCCGGTGCCGCAGGCAGAAGATTAGCCTAGTGAGCCGCAGTTTCGGCCTGTAAGGCAATTTTTTTTTTTTTTTTTTTGACAGGCAGAGTGGACAGTGAGAGAGGCAGAGAGAAAGGTCTTCCTTTGCTGTTGGTTCATCCTCCAATGGCCGCCATGGCCAGCGCGCTGCGGCCGGCACACTGCGCTGATCCGATGGCAGGAGCCAGGTACTTATCCTGGTCTCCCATGCGGGTGCAGGGCCCAAGCACTTGGGCCATCCTCCACTGCACTCCCTGGCCACAGCAGAGAGCTGGCCTGGAAAAGGGGCAACCGGGACAGAATCTGGAGCCCCGACCGGGACTAGAACCCGATGTGCCGGTGCCACGAGGCAGAGGATTAGCCTAGTGAGCCATGGCGTCGGCCTGTAAGGCAATTTTTAATTTATGATCATATCTGCAATTTCTGGCTTCAGACTGTGAACATAAAAAAGTAGAAAAGTCTTTGGAAATGTCAATAGTAGCTAATCTTGAATGCTGTTTAAAACTGGATGCTTGTGTTGTGGCATAGTGGGTTAAGTGGTCACCCACAACACCAGCATCCTATTTTGGCAAGTTTTTGTGTCCAGTTGCTCCAACTTCTAATCCAGCTCCCTGATAATGGACTGAGAAAGCAGCAGAGGATGGCCCAAGTGTTTGTGGCTCCTGTACCCATGTTGGAGACCGGAGGAAGATCCTAGTTCCTGGCCTCAGCCTGGCTTAACCCCAGTTGCCATGGCCATATGAGGAGTGAACTAGTGAATGGAAGATCTCTTTCTGTCTGTCTCTCCCTCTCTTTCTGTAGCTCAGCTTTTCAAATAAATAAATAAATCTTGTTCTAAAAAATGTTGCTTAGAGATATAGTTTTTCACATGTTTTTCATTAGCTAAAACTAAAGAAAATTTTAGGGATTTAAAAGCCTCTTCATACCAATGAAAAAAGCAGACTACCAAACAGTTGGAATTTTGTTCTAAAACTTTTATTCTAAAGCACTGCTCACCTGAACAATGTTTCCCATATTAGCTTTCTAAAGTAGTAACTGTAGTTTTGAAACGTCTTAGTGAAAGACGTACACAGGAGTTAGAGTTGTAGTGATGAATCATCAAGAAATAAGGAGCTCAGCTTGTAGGAGTTGCCCTTAATACCCAAGGGGTCCCTGCAAACTGCAGCTGTGTCTATAACAACGGCTCTCCTGTGCTTCTGTGCCTCAGGAGCTTGGCAGAGACCAATTATTACCTTGCAGGAGCTGGACAAAACCTCCTGGCTCTGAGCAGACAAAACCAAATAAAAGCAGTTCTCAGGGACACAAAAACAAGACTGCGGAAGAAGTTTCATAAGGTTTTGAAGTGGTGAGCCACCGCCAAGTTCTCTCACTGGATCCTGGTCTGGAAAGAAACCTCTGTTTCTCAAACCCTGGGTTGGCTTGATGATGGACCTCTCTGGTCTAGTCAAATCCATTCCCTTCCCATGGATATTTCCCCAATAGAAAAATGACATTCAAGACACAAGATAAGTAGACAGGGCATAAGACAGGTGAATGTTAGGTTCTAGAAAAGAATTTTGCCAAAGAACAATGCAAATCTGATCTTGGTAGGTAGCTAGGTGGACATTAACCGATATGTGTAAGAGGAACTGAAGAAAATGTGATTTTTTTTAAATGGGGACTTTTGTGCAATGGAATGAGGAAACAAGACTTAAAAACAGACTAGCAATTACATACCTAAAATATTGCTCTTGTTCAATAATGTTGTTCGATGGGTTCCAGCCCTCTCCCTGGGGCAGCTGTGTGGAATCTCCCCACAGGAAATGGCTATGTCCATAACACTGCACTGATGAATTCCTGAAAAGACTGTTGGGAATTCCAAAACCAGAAAGCCCATCACCCAACGATTTTCCAGAAGAGGGAGGAGGGGAAGAGAAATGGGGGGCAGGGGGGACTGCCTAATCATATCCATAAAAACTCCGGTCTGAATACAGACTGGAAAGACCTGGTCTTTCAGGTATAGTCTCTGCATTCCTAGTTTGAATGCAGACTGGGCATTCAGGTCTTTTCCTGGGACACCACCTGATTATCTGATAACTAAAAATTCACAGGACCCTTATACCCAGTAAAACAAAATAAATCCAATGCTGAAAGGCTTCAAAGAAACGCCAGAATCAAATTGAGCATGAACTTACCTCCCAGCCAGGGAAAGTGGAACCTGGAGCAGATGGAGGTACAGAGGTCCCAGATGGGTACACTGTCACCAAGCCCAGGGCTCCATCCACGGAAAACTCTATTCTTGTCAGTATCCGTTAGTCAAAGACCATCAGGAGCACAGCTGTAGTTGAACAAATTGAGTTTATTACTAGTTGCTGTCAGGGAGAGCACACCCAGTAGGGAACCATAGCATCTCAGCAAGAGAGGGTTAGAAAGAAACGAGCGTACCATTTGAGCTCTGATTGGGTGAATTGAGGAAAGAGCAAAGGAAGAGTTTTCTCTCTTTTGTATGTGGTTCAAAAGTGGAGATAATTCAGTAACTGGGTATCTCAATGAATTATTATCTATGGAGTGGGAAGACCAGACTAGAGTGAAGATAAAGGCTGTAATTGATCAACAAGTCTCAGGCACTCATTTTTCCCAAAAGAGAAGGATGTTTGCTACTTTGTAGGTGGCACAAGGACCTTCTTTTTGTTTGTGATTAGACAAAACTATGAAATGGCCTTGTTTCCTCCAGCTTCATCATGGCCTTAGAGTAAGTTTGTCTGAGATGGGTGTTTTTGAGGTTGTTTATGTCCACAAGGAGAACAACATGGCCTAGCTGTGAGTGCCAGGCAGCTTTCCATGTATCAGGGGCTATTTGTTTTGTTTTATTTTCCTTTCTTAAAACCAGAGATGTGCAGGGAAATAGATGCAAACAATTAGAATTAACTGAGCATTATGTAAGATGAGAACTGAATTACAACGACGTATAGTGGAGGCAAGATGGGGGGAAATATTCCACTTGGGATGTGGAGGGGACAACATGAAGAAGAGCTTGGTTTAGGAAGGATTTCATGCATTTATTACCTCTATAGTGAAGACTTGAAGCTGGGTCTTGACAGATAAGTGCGCGTTCCTTAGGTAGAGAGGGTGAAGGGCATGCAGAAAGCAAGGGAAGGCGCCGGCGCCGCGGCTCACTAGGCTAATCCTCCGCCTTGCGGCGCCGGCACACCGGGTTCTAGTCCCAGTTGGGGTGCTGGATTCTGTCCCGGTTGCCCCTCTTCCAGGCCAGCTCTCTGCTGTGGCCCGAGAGTGCAGTGGAGGATGGCCCAGGTGCTTGGGCCCTGCACCCCATGGGAGACCAGGATAGGTACCTGGCTCCTGCCATCAGATCAGCGTGGTGCGCCAGCCGCAGCACGCCGGCCATGGTGGCCATTGGAGGGTGAACCAATGGCAAAAGGAAGGCCTTTCTCTGGTCTCTCTCTCTCACTGTCCACTCTGCCTGTCCAAAAAAAAAAAAAAAAGGCAAGGGAAGGATGACATTTAAGGCGAGACAAACTAGCATCTAAAAGAAAGAGGTATTTCTCTCCACGGGACACGTCAAGAGAAGCTACAAAGAATTTGAAATATGGAGAAATGAGGCTGTGGGAGTGAGTATGAGTCAGACATTAATAACCTTTTGGAATTGCTAGGACTTTTAACATGCTCTGATATGATTAATAACCATCAAGACGTCTTAAATGGTGGACTAACATAATCATATCAGGCAGAAAGCAAACCCAAGGTGCACAGAGACCAGCAAAGGAACTTTTCAGCAGTTCAGAAGTGACCCAGGTGAAGGCCTGCAGTAGGGTGTGGTTAATGGGAGAGAAAAGAGAAAGCGGATGGAGACTTTCAGCTCTTTCCTTACCAGCCAGACCTGGAGACCATGAAGTGAGCAAGGCTTAGTTTGCAGGAGCCTCACTTGCTCTGGCCCCCTCAGAACACCTAGGGATGGCTCCTGGGATATCTTCTTATCATCATATTTCTCTGAAAACGTATGAAAAGGTATCTTTAGCTGCCATTAGTTAAATGTCTCTTTCACCTAGGAATTCTAAAAAGCAAAATGTCTATATGCTGGAAGCAACTGTAGTTTTTGCTGTTACTGTCTGTTGATGTAAGAGAAAATCAGATTTTAATTAAATATTGTGTTTTCTATTTAGTCTCCCTTGTTAATATAATTGGCAGAACTGATGCTCACAGTTAGGGGAAGAGGAATTAAGAAGAAATAAATGAAATTTCCATTGTTGTGAGTCATAACCAGTGAATTATTGACAATTTCATCTGGTTAACCTAATAAAATGACAAATTACTTTTAAAATAGAAAGTTTTTTTGGCTTATGGAACAAAGAAACCAAATACATTCTCTGGACCAATGCCATCTTGTTTTGTTTTGTGTTGTTTTATTATTTTTTTTTACAGCAAGAGTAAGAGTAGTCACCTCTCTTCCCAACTGGACACATTTTTTGAAACACGAGTTAAGAAACCTGGGCTTGCCCAAAAATTACTAATATAATCTTACCATTATTGAAGAGGAAATAAATACATCAAAAATTACTGTGGATTCCTATTGTGGTACAGGTTAAGCCACTGCTTCCTGAATCCATATCAGAGAACTAATTTCAGCCCTGTCTACCCCATGCTTCCCATCTTACTTCCTGCAAATGCACCCGGGAGAGAGTAGATGATGGCTCAAGTTCTTGGGTCTCTGCCACTCACATAGGAGACCTGGATGGAGTTTCTGGCTTCTGACTTCAACCTGGCCCAGCCCTGGCTATTGCAAGCATTTGGGGAGTGAACAAGAAGATGGAAGATCTCAATCCTTCCGTCTCTGTCACTCTACCTTTCAAATAAAATAAGTAAACCTTTGAAAAACTGCATATGTACTAGGCTTCATGCTTACATGGACAGGGCAAGAAAATAGTTCAGACTTGGTTCTTACCCTAAAGAGCTTACATTCAATTTCATTTTGGAATGTCTACATGGAAAGATGGTGAAAACCACAAAGCATACAGTTATCAAATAAATAATAAAGAAAAGAAGTATCGGCAGATTCCAGTGAAAGAGCCAAAGAGAAAGAGCACACATCTAAATGAGACGAAACCTAGGAAATCTCTCCATGCAACTTAACCAAATATTGGTTGTATACACAGCAGCAACTCACGGTACCTTTCTGGGGATGACACCTTCACAGAGACGTGGGCAGCCCGAGTGAGTAATGGTTAGCACTGGCCACTTCTTCAACCAAAGCCAAACCACAGGCGCAGAAGTGGTGGTCCACAAGATCTGTCAGTGGAGGGGCCATCACAACTCCACCGAGACAGAAAGGGCTGGACAGGGGCTCTCTGAAAGGACAGCCAATTTCCAGGAACAACTGGGCAGCAAGGCAGGGGAAAGCCAGCCACCCCTGTTCATTTGTCAGCAAGGCCAAAGGCCTTGTTCCAGTGTGGGAGATGGCATAGCATGGAGAAGCCCCAATTTCCCAGGACCCCACTGCTCCCTTTTGTAGAGCACTGCCTCCCAGGTAATCCTTCCCAAGACTCAGCCAGCACGGGGTTCCTGGCCACGGGCAGCACTGAATGGAAATTTCTGGCTTCAAGTTATACCTTCCACCTGCTGATACATACTTGTCAGGCTGCCCTGCTCCACAGGGGCTGCAACTGCTTCCATTGTCTGAGTTTGCAGCTTCATTTCCTTCTTAACAGTAGATATTTTAGTCCTGATTTAAACTGCGTTGCCATGGTACCAGCAAGGCTGAACTCCCTCCACCCCCATTGATTGAACAATCAGAACTCCTCTCCTGTTAATTCATGCCTTTGGCCTCTTTCCCTACAGGTTTTTGCTGGATGCTCAGGTTCGGCTGCAGAGTAGACACAGTCACCTTTGCCTATCACCGACTTCAAACATGTTCTTCCACTCCATAGTTGGCTGTTGACATTATTTATAGTGCCCTCATGGCACAAATGTCTGAAATTCTTAAGAAATCTTTGGTTAGCTCACACAGACATTTGAAATTCTCAGAGATCAAGAATCTGTTAGCCTCTCCAACCTTTGATTTTTGCTTAGGATGATTCTGTCCCTTGATAATGTTACCGTGCATAATATTTGTAAAGTGTCTAAAATATTTATAGCAGTGTTTCTTCCTGTGGAGTGCATGATAAGCAGTTCCTGAGCTGGTTTTACAAAAATGTTTGAAACGCAAATACTTGGTCACTAGGATGTTTAGTAAATTTCAAATCTCCCTGATCAAGTTTCACAAGCTTCCAAAGGCTACCTTCCCCCCCACATACTTGCCCCACTTCACATTTGCACACTGATTTTTCTCCAAGGACTAGCTGCGAACCAGTGACGTTGAGATCTTTTTCAAACGCTTTTGAGGCCTGCTTTTACCACGTTCTCACTTTTATACTGCAGCACTGTCATATTTAATGTGCAGTTTCTTAACCACAGAAAACACCAAACTTTTTTTTTTAATATGGGTTGTACATATTTACGTCCAAGCCAGTGGTTTGTTCTTTTTCTTTTCTTCCTTCCTCCCCCCCCCCCCTTTTTTTTTCATACAAAAGTACTTTTCGCCCTCAAGGTTTGGCTGCTTTGTTTTCTTGTTAGGCCGACCCTAAACAAGACCCCAAAGCCAGCAGCCTCAAAGGCCTTTTGCGGCAGACACCTCTTCTGGGCTATTCTGTCCCTCTGGCTTTGGTTCATGAAATTAGCATTCGTATAAATGAGAAACTTCCGTTAAAATGGTCTCTGACCTAAAATATGATTGGGAAAAAAAATGTCCTGGGAGAAAGCTGCTCAGACACGCGTCACTGAGAACCGGGCATCACGCCCATTATTTGCTGGTTCCTTGTTCCCTCTGTTTAGGGCCACTGAAACCGTTCTTTTCCCTCCTGTTCTGGAAATGCAAGTCGGGCTGGTGGGAGGGCCGAGAGCTGGAGCCCGCACCGCAGCGCCGCAGACGGCACCTGCGGAAAACGGCCGCCGCTGCGCCGAAACACCGCAGCTTCCCGAGGCAGAACACAGCGACGCCGGTACTGCGCAAGCGCCCAAGACTCGCGCAGGCGCAGAGGGCGGCCTTGACATGGGCGGAGCTGAGGCCGACCGCGGAAGCAGATACGAATGATTCAATTTAAGCGACGTAAGCCCGTGCTTGTCGTCTCCCACATGGTCTAGCGGTTAGGATTCCTGGTTTTCACCCAGGCGGCCCGGGTTCGACTCCCGGTGTGGGAAGGCTGGTTATTTTGGATGAACATTTCATTTATCCTGTTATATTTAGAAGCTGCTTAGCAAGAACACTATGGCAAGAGCTTCCTTTGGAGCTAAGTCAACCTGGAATACCCGGCTAGTGATTCACAACCTCAAAAACCAACTTGTGTGTTCACGGTGTGATTTGTGCCCGCTGTATAATTTCTTTAAAATTTACAGTAGATAATATTTAGTGATCAAACTCAGACAAAGAACAGAATGCAGAGCTGAGATGAGATCTGGTCTGTCCTTTCCTTTTTTTTTTTTTTTTTTTTTTTTAAGGGAAAAGGTTTATTGGTGAAGAAACCCGACAGAGACCTGAGGGAAGGGGCGAAGAAGGAAAAGAGGGAGGAGGAGATAGTAAGAGAGAGTGAGAGAGAAGAGAGAGCGAGCGAGCGAGCGAGCGAGCCACGAGTCCAGGAACAGGTCCTCTGGTCTATCCTTTCTTCAGGGGCCCTTTGTACTGGATGACAGGCACTGTCTCCACTGCAGTGACTCAAGCCAGGATTCTCACCGCCAAGCCTAGAGTGTTTCAGCTGTATATGTCAAGTAATACTCTAGTACCCCACGCATTTATGTCATTCCCAGGACACCACTGTCAAAAGCTCTTCTGTTCCAGCCGCGTTCCACTCAATGAGTCCACCTTATCCGTGGAAACTTGCCTACTTGCACTCTGCCACGCTGAGATTCTGTGGCATCCCCTGAACGGGAAACACTTATTTTGGGGGTCTTTTTGTTTGTTTGTTTCGTTTTTGTTTTTAAGCAATCCTTGTTTACTGAAGATTGCTACCTAAGAGTTGCAAAGCAGCTGGTTCCTCCTCACTAGTGCGTTTCTCAATACCTCAGTGGAAGAAGTATTTTCTGGGCCTCTCTGGGGAATGTAATGAATGGCCAGTTTGTGGGTCACATTTGATAAATTCCACTCCAATGTGACTATTTGCCTAAAAGTGTTAGTCTGCCCTGTATCGAGAATGTATAGCATTACAATCTCAATAAAGGTGAGCCACACCAAGTCCAGGTTTCAGTCAACAAAACAACCTGGGGCTAGAACCACTCCCAGATACTCAAACTAATTTATGATTTCATTTCATTTAGGTAAATTCCCAGGGGAGGGATGACTGTGTCATATGGTAGATCTATTTTCAGATTTCTAAAGAATGTCCGGACTGTCTTTCTACTAGTTTACATTCCCACCAACATTAAGAAAATATGGTATATATACACTATGGTATACTACTCAGCCATAAAAAGAATGAAATAGTGTCTTTTGTAACAAATTGGCTGCAATTAGAATGATCATGCTTCGTGAAATAAGTCAGTCTCCAAAACACAAATATCACGTTTACTCTGATATGTAGAAGTTAATATAGAATACAAAAAAATGTGTAGGAACAAAACACACATTTTGCAATTTGATTATTGTTCTTTGCCCTTGTTTATACTCCTGTGGAACCAGAGTCTTTCTACTTTTACTTGTTGATTATGATTCATGGTACATTAAGCCTGTGATTATAGAGTGTACTGAAATTACAATTTTTACAAAAATTAAAGAAAAGAAAGGAAGGAAGGAGGGAGTTTGAGCAGGGGAAAGAGGGTGGGTATGGTTACCTTCTTAGAATTGTACCTAAGAAATACATGAAATCTGTTCTTTTTTAATAAAAATTTTAAAATTTTAAAAATTAAAAAAATTTAAACACACACACAAATTAACATTTGAAATCCATGTTGACAAATCTGCTCAATTCAGTGTTATCCTCTGCCTTTATGGCTTTGCAATCTTAGAACCCATTCCCACACATGGTCCTTAACTTCCTTTTAATGTAAATTGGCATAATAGTGTCATTATTTCAATGTATAGATTATCTCATGCTGGCTCAGACTTTACACCCAACTTCCACAATTATTCTCCTTTGGGGTCTGAAAGCATGTTGTGAGGGTATGCCTGGTGCAGAATTGGCATCTCTTTGCAAGGTGACAGGTTAGGATGCGTAATGAGGCCCTTTAAAGGCAAAGTGTGGTCTCTGAACAAGCAGCATTGGCATCACACAGGTGCTTGATAGAACTACAGATTCTCAAGACACTTCAGAGCACTACTGTGTCAAATTTGTGCACTTTAACAAGATCCTTAGGAAATTCTTACACACATAACATCTGAAAATCACTGATCAAGGTTTTGAATGAAGGAAAACTCTTCCTAACACATAGGAAGAGGAGGATACTTCCCCTCGCAATAAGAAGCTCAAGAAAACTTGGGGTTTCATAATTCTCAGACTCATTGAGCTAACTTAAGTATTTCCATTACACTACTTGGGGGTCCCATTCTTTCTCAGCCAGTGACCTTTCACTTAAATAATATAGCTAAGCTGTGAGTCTGACTTATTTGTAATTATGAAACTTAGAACATAAAATTATGTAGTTTTTTCAACTGTAACTCTTATTTCTTGCATCTACAGTATATAACTAATTGAGAGCCATTGTATAAGATCTCTAGTCTTCTGATTATATATTGAGTTGAGAGGTTAAAGCCTTGAGTAATTCATTCTCTCTATATAAATTCTCTAGTGCAGCCAGAAGTGGTCAAACTACCATCACAATGGTTTAACGTAGAGGTCTCTGGGTAATGAAACTTTAACTCAATAGTCTTATCTTTGTTCCAGGTAATATTTTCTCCAAACTACCAATATCTAATTTTCCACAAGTAACGAGGTCATTATTGCATTTATGCCTAAGGAACCATATTGCTTCCAGAGGGTACTGTTACAAAAACTTTGCCAATGGGGGCCAGTGCTGTGGCATAGTAGACTAAGCCTCTGCCTGTGGCTCCGGCATCCCATATGGGTGCTGGGTCATGTCCCAGATACTCCTTTTCTGATTCAGCTCTCTGTGTATGGCCTAGGAAAGCAGTGGAAGATGGCCCAAGTGCTTAGGCCCCTAAACCTGCATGGAAGACCCAGAAGAAGCTCCTGGCTCCTGCCTTCAGATCAGCCCAAGTTCCAACCATTGGGGCCAATGGGGAGTGAACAAGTGGATGGAAGACCTTTCTCTCTGTCTCTCCCTCTATCTGTCTGTAATTCTACAATAAATAAATAAAATATTTTTAAAAGTTTGTCAATGAATATCTTGCAAGAAAAACTGAATATACTGTAGATATTTCTGATAATGAATAGGTTAGAGGAGCATCTCATTGCTCGTGTGGTCAGAGCCTGCAGATCATACTCCCAGGCTATTAATTTTGTTTTCACTCAGCCACGTGTTCTGACCACTAAAGAAGCATCTGACTCATTTACACACATTGCCTCAGCTTCTGGAACCACTGCAGTTCCTGGACAGCTCCTGCTACCACTTTTGGAAAATGCCGAAGACACTGGAAACTGAAGGCAACCACTAGTATTAAAAGAGAAGAAGAAAAAAAAATTTCCCCTTCCTCCTCTTGTCCAACCTCCTCCTGTCAGTATTTCCAATTGACAAAACCTAATTAGATGTCAGCTGCCCAGATGAACTGGAATCCTGTAATTAAAGCCCTCTGAAATACAGAGCAGAAAAATAATCCCAATATTTATCATACATACGGTTACTGCTTGTTTATCTGCTAGTCTTCCCTGGAACCGTACATTACTGGTTTTTAACGTACACAATGCATCACTCACAGAGCTTACTTGCATACAAATGACCACACTGCTTTGCTGATTCATCTGGAAAGGCTGAGTAATGTGGTTTCACTGTTCGACACCACACCTGCTGCAGTCACTCAGTTGGCCCCACTCAGCTACTATAGCCTGGGCTGAGGCTGACATCTCTCCATATGGAATCTTATTCTCCAAAACTTGTCCACATGCCATGCACTTCTCAAGTGTGGTGGCCTCAGGGCAGTCTCCTCCTGGCATTGTGGCTGACTTCCAATAGGAAAAAAGCAGAAACTGCCACTCCTTCTGAAAGCTAGGCTCGGAACAGGTCTAGTGTCACTCATGCTATATTCTATTTGTCAACACAGTCCCACATCATCCTAGTTTCAAGGAGGTGGATAAGTAGATGTCACCTTTCAATGGAGGAGAGGCAAATCCTTGCACAAATAGAAGAAACAGTGGCCATTCTTGTGACCACAAGTATGAAAGTGGTTTTTTTTTTTTTTTTTTTTTTTTAACATGTCTCTTCCAAGCCTAACTCCTGCATGGAAGGAATACAATCTTCAACCTAAAATAGTTGTGATTTTTTGACTTCACAAAGGAGCAAAAGTTATTCACATTCAGTAGTAACCATACCTAAAATGTTGAATTTTGATATTTTCCTGGGCTAGTGATGTTCACTACAACGCTCTCTGGTTATGCTGGGCAGTGTCAGTGAGCGGGAGCTCCAGTCAGCCCCATGGTCACAAGAGGAACAACCAGCACATTCCAATGTGCTGTGTTGCTGATCTAGGATGCTCAGTAGGTTAGACATATTCAGTGCATGGCTGGCCTACAGGGATTTCAACTTATGATGGGCTCAGTAGGACATAACCCCTTTGTAAGTGAAGCAGCATTTATATACAGTGAGTATTTACGGAAGGAAGGAAGGAAGGAAGGAAGGCAGGCCTGGATATGACTCTCTGTAGAAGAAATATTCTTCTTTTAGCAGGCAGTGAAACTCACAGAATTCATCCGCTTTTCCTTTTTGCTTTGGCACAATAACTGTTTTACCCACAGTTCCCCCATATTTTCTCCTATTTCCTCTTTCTGGACCTAATCACCCTTTTATACTTTGTGAATGTGCTTTGCGAAGTGATGACTTTCTGTGTAGTCAAGCGGATTGTTGCGCACAGAGTGAGTTCACATCACAGCTAAGGAACCCTGGAGTTATGAAATCCTTGATTTTATTATACTGTATACCAAACAAGGAAGACTTCTGCTCCAGAGGAAGACATTATCTCCGTCTTATAAAGCTATTTACTTCAACTTTCTTGACAAGATAGACAAAAGTAGAAAGTTTTCAGTGCCTCTCAGACTTACAAATATGTAATGTTTCCAAAAAAGCATTTTCACAAAATACTTATTAATTAAAAAAGAATTAAAAAGTAACTTTTTGTGGAAAATAAAAACTGGAAACTTAATGAAGTTTTGCACCAACTTGATAGGATTCAATGAGAAGGACACAGAATTCAAGGATATAAAGTTCATGAATTGCCTTAAGGTCATCAAAATTATCAAAATCCAGGAGACAAAGGAAGACCAACGGAGACTAAATAGACATGGCAGCTAAATGCAACACATGGTTCCAAACCTCATCCTTTTGCTAAAAAAGGACATTTATTAAAAATTTGTTTTAAGACTTGAGGATTAATTAATGTTAATTTCATTATTTTACTGGTTGAGTTGCCTTAAATCGAGGTCAGATGGAAGAATGTATTTGTTGACGGGAATTTGGAGCAGAATGCACCAGGTGGACAACCAACTCAAAAATGGTTCAAGGGAAAAAAATTATCTGTACCATATTTGAGACTTTAATTTTTTTTTAAGAAATTAGGCATTGGAGTTAACCATTTCTGTATACAAAAACATACATATAGCTATATTGCTGTGAAAAAAAATGTTAAATTGTGTTAGTGTTGGTTATTTCTGGTGTGAGATAATCTGCTTATTCTTATGCCTCTACTGTTCACATTTTCCCAATTTTCCTGATGGGCATGTGTCAGTATCAGTGTCAAAATATGAGCTCTCCATAGTAAAGGCAGACGCTGGCTCCCCATTAGCATCAGTGTTGTGTCCTGTGCATGGCATCTGGGATCTACCTGCTCACAGTCTCTCAAGCCTCATGCAGCCCCGCTCCTCTGCACAACCTGCATTCCAGCCACGCTTCATTCCTAGCACACTCAACAAGTATCTTGTGATGCTTAGTTCTTCTTTTTTAAAAGAATTATTTATTTTTATTTGAAAGACAGAGTGACAGAGAGTGCAAGAGAGATCCTCCATCTGCTGGTTTACTGCCCCAAATGTCTACAATAGATGGGACTGGGCCACACCAAATCTAGGAGTCAGGAACTCCATCTTGGTCTCCCACATGAGTGGCAAGAACCCAAGTACTCGGGCCATGATCTACTACTTCCCAGGTGCATTAGCAGTAAGCGGGATCAGAAGTAGAGAAACCAGGATTCAAGGCAGCACTCTGATGTGGGATGTGGGTGTCCCAAGTAGCATCTTAACCCAGGGCACCGGAACACTCACTCATTGTTCCATTTTGTCCTAAAAACAATCTTCTCTCTTCTTCCTAGCCCTTGCTTCCTTAAACTCCCATTTGCTTCATTCCACCCTTGAAAATGTTTCTAAATGCCCCAACCCTGAGAATCTCTGTCTTCTCAGAGTCTATGCATATATCTCTTTTGAAGTGTTTTCTGGTCTTAATTATTGCTTTGATTGTTCATGTTACCCTCCAGATGACAAGACTTCAGATACTTTCAGATTCATTGATGTTTTAAATTTTTTCTTGCTATTTATTTTAAAGGCCTAGATTGAGCAGTTGAAAGAAAGAGAGAGAGAGAGATCCCATCTGCTGGTTCACTTCCCAAATGGTGGGATCTCAGTCCAAGTCTCCCACATGGGTGACAGTATCCTAATTACTTGAGTCACCACCATTGGCTCCCAGGATCCACACTGATAGGAAGCTGGAATCAGGATCTAGAGCTGAGGGACCGGCACAGTGGCTCACTTGGTTAATCCTCCACCTGCAGCTCCGGCATCCCATATGGGCACTGGGTTCTAGTCCCGGTTGCTCTTCTTCCAGTCCAGCTCTCTGCTGTGGCCCGGGAAAGCAGTGGAGGATGGCCCAAGTGCTTGTGCCCCTGCACCCGCAAAGGAGACCAGGAGGAAGCACCTGGCTCCTGGCCTCAGATCAGCGCAGTGTGCCGGCCGTTGCAGCCATTTGAGGGGTAAACCAATGGAAGGAAAACCTCTCTCACTGTCTAACTCTGTCTAATAATAATTTAAAAAAAGGATCTGCAGCTGAGAATGGAACCTAGGTACTTTGCCAATAAGTGATGCAGGCATCGTAACTGCTAGGCCAAATGCCCACCTTGTGTTGTCTTTGTTTTAACCATACCTGCCCAGTCATTGCAACAAGATCATTCCTTAGAAGTACTGCTGAATAACGGGTGAATTAATTAGCATAATTATAATTTAGTGAAATTCTGCCAAAATCACCTAGACATGCAAGTTTGGTTTCATTCATTTATTTTTTCATTTGGAAAAAAAAAAAAAAAAGAAAACAAAAACCACTGAGCACTCAAGATGAGTAATTAATTGTCAGTCTCCATGGAACATGGCAAGTGTGTAAAGACACAGTAACAAGGGGCTACTGAGTCACATATGAGAGCACAGAACCCATCCTGGAGGCAAGGCTTGAAACAAACAGAGCACGTGCTGAAGACTTGAAAATGCTACCAGCTCAGCACATATAGACTGAACAGTGTGAGAGAAAAGCCCATCACCTATGTAATTTGGAAATTTTTTCCTCTACTCTCCCTTTAAACTATATTTGTGTCTGTGCCTTAATGGAGTTGGCCTGACCTGAGGCTCTAAAAATAAATGTAAATGCCCCAGGAATTCCTCTGACCTGGGCCAAGGCAGCCACTCCTAGTGAAGACAGGTGAATGTAGGGCATGAAGGGGGAGGCAGTGGTGAAAACCCAGGTTTTCATTTCAACTCCCACGGCCTGTGGATGGAAAGCAGCTGTATCTCTTCTCCACACGTATCAAAACTATTTCCCTTCGCCTGTGTATTTTAATATCTGCAAATGCCTGAGCGGGCACTTAGCCTCCTGGTGTGGGTGTTCAGCCTCACAATACAGAAGATTCTCTCTGCTGAAAGGAAGGGGTTACCAGAAGAGGAGATATATATAGGGTGTGTGTGTGTGTGTGTGTGTGTGTGTGTGTGTGTGTCTTATACAGACATTAAGGCACTCATCCCAAAGCATCAACAATAGAAAGGATGTATTAATGTTTTTAAGCCAGTGATGGTTTTGATGTTACACAACTGCTTTCCTTTGTGGTGACTGCTGTATTTTTAGCATCGCTTTGATCACCGCTGCTGTAGACAGCTGTTGCCATGATCCACAAGAGCGTATGGTGCATACATTCCTCACGTGGTTTTGAATAACTGCCATCAGTCATCTTCTCTCACAGTGGAGCTCTGCCTTCCAGTTGTTCTTGGCGTTCTAGTATTAGTTATCCCAGGGCTGGCAAAACAAAGCTGCAAGCCAGGTTCCTCATTTACACATTAATCTATTATTCAATAATAATGTCCCTCACAGAGCTGCATTAATTAAAAGCAAGCACCACTGAAAACTGTCACTTTAAGTGTCATTTGTCACAACAACCTGATGTTCTTTTCTTTCTGTCATTTTTAGAACTTTGGTTGCCATGGTAACCCATAGCAGCTTTTATATATAGCCTCACTTACATTCAGTTGGTTTATTTTATTTCATTTTTTTGGTGCCATCAGGAAGACAAGCTGTTTTTTTCCCTCCTTTTAACAAAGCTCATAATGTGCTGGAATAATCAGGCATAATGATAGGTTGATCCACAAAGGAATATTACCCATGTTAAATGAAAAATTATTATCTTGCATCTGTATATTAAGATGCTCTGTTTAAAAAATAACATCTCTGAGATCCAAGTACAGGTTTAATCTCCTAGGTACTGGCTCATTAGAAGTCTGTAGCCCTAGGATGTAATTAGTATTTCATAAAATAGACAAACAAAGCCACTGCAGGTTCCAGGGAAATTCTAGCATGCATAACAAGCAGGACTTTGGGCCCTTACCACTTGGGGTACAGGGTTGACAGACTCTACCCAGATCTCTCCTGAGGTTCTTGATGCTTCCTATCCACTTTCCTAAAACCAACTCCCATGTAATGTGAAACAAAGACTGCAGACAGGAAAAATCAGCCTTCTGCAGAAGACCTAACATTCTAGTAGATTCCCAACTATATGCCAAACAAGGAAGGACTAGGGTGGAAGCACCAGAGTCAAGTACTACGTCTGAATGCACTGGGGAAACACGATACTCTATGTCCACAGCAGTTCCCAATTCTCCCCCAATCCCCTTTACCTACTAATCCAACCTGTCTCATTATATCCAACATGGATTGATTTTTTTTTCTCTCATCCAAGCCCTACTTGCCTGAAACAATCCAAGGCTTATTTCCTTGGTGAGTCTGCCTAACACTTTAGCTCTTGGTAAATTCTTCAATTCTTTAATCTCCATTCCTCTTATTCTCCTCCTAATCCACATTATCTTTATGGCTACCACACCACTCAGAAATTAAACATACACCCATACTTTATTTATTTCAGAGCACAGTCATTGGGCATTTACTATGTCCTCTACTGTGGAGAACTGAGCAAATGGAGTTCAAATTTAAGAGCTTTCAGTCTAGTGAAGGGAAACCAAGCCAAAACTAGATCATTTCTATGTAACTCGGTAAATAGAAATTTTCACAGCTCAGGCAGAAGTACAAGCTGTATCCAAAAATATATAGAATTTCCTGGAAAAATAATACCTGAAATGAATCTCTAAAGATGATCAACATTAAGCCAAAGAAAGAAAGAGGGCACAGGCATTCCAGGTAAGGGACAAAGATATATAGGCATCCAAGGTTGTACACCAAATGTTGCACAAGACAATACAACAGATTTTGCTGGAAATCAGGGAGAGAGGCAGAAGGGTTAGGGACAGGAAACATGTGCAAGTACCAAAAACCTTTGCTTGTCTTGAGACAGGACTTGGACCTTATTTTGAATATAACAAAGAGTTAACAAAAGGTTTGAGGGGGCTCGCACTGTGGTGTAGTCTCACTACATGAGACACAAACATCCCAAAAGGGTGCTAGATCATCACCCAGCTCCTCTACTTCCAATTCAGCTCTCTGCCAAAGGCCTAAAAAATGAGTGGAAGTTGCTTGGGCCACTGCCACATTCACGAAAGACTCAGAAGAAGCTCCTGGCTCCTGGCTTCAGCTTGGCCAAATGCTGCCCATTGCAGCCATTTGGTGAGTGAAACAGTGGATGGAAGCTCTCTCTCTCTCTTCTCTTCACTTGCTCCCTCTCTGTAACTCTGATTTTTAAAATAAATAAATCTCTCAAAAAGGTTTTAGGATTGAGGGGCTGGCATTGTGGTGAGTGGGCTAAGTTGCCATTTACAATGTCAGAATCCCATATTGCATAGCAGTTCAAATCTCCCACTGCTTTGCTACTGTTTCAGTTCCCTGCTAATGTGTCTGGAAAAGCAGCAAATAATGGCCCGAGTGCTTGGGCTCCTACCACCCACATGGGAGACCTGGATGGCTTCATCCTGGCCCAGCCCTGGATCTTGCAGTCATTTGGGGGAGTGAACCAGTAGAAGATCTCTCTCTATCTATCTATCTCTAACTTTCAAATAAATATATATATTTTAAAGAAGGTTTTAGGATTGGGAATGACATTTGAATTTTCTTTTAGATTAGAATGTTTTCTATTCCTGATCCATCAATGTTTCCTGGTATAATGTTATATTAAGATTATTTCTACAAAGGGATGGCAAATGCATGATATGATAGATATACCAACCACTCTGATATGATTATCTCACATACAAATACAACACTGTGTACCTTATAGTTACATACACTTATTATGCATCTTTGAAAAAGAAAAAGTTGGCGTGCCACACAGACAACAGCGGGGAGACTTGGGACGTCCAGGGCTCCGAGTCCACACATCGGCGCTGGAAGGGGAGCGGACCTGCGTGGAGAGCATGGGAGCCCACAGTTCGGGACACCAGCGGCAGACTCAACACACCAGCGCTGGAACGCGAGGTGAGCCGAACCTCAATAGCCCGAGACACCGGCAGGCAAGTGGAGAGAGGAGACTAGAGGGAACGACCCCCCGGGGGGGGGGGGACTTCACCAGGCTAACTGGAAGAGAGAGAGAGAGAAAAAAAAAAAAAAGGTGACTGGTACAGACACGGGTTTCTCTCTCTCCGCTCACCTCTCAAGGGCGAGCAAGACAAAGAGCAGGTGCCATCTTGGACATACGTCATAAGCAGAGCGACCTCAGGTCTGCACCGGCCCTGAGCCTAGCAGAAAAACCTGACTCTGGGCAGGGTGAATTAACAGGAGATTAGGACCTAGTAAATTTGTGGTGCTACTGAACTGAGACTGTGAAAAAAGAGACGGTGGGGGAGAGAACTCACGGAATTCACCTGAGTACTCTCCAGAGATGCTACAATTCCGTAACTTTGGCAACCCAGTGGGAGACTGAAGGAGAATTTGAGCCCACTCTGAGGGCCGAACAGATTCCCTGTGTGGTCCTTGGGAAAGAGCTTCTGATCTCTGGCTCCTGTGGGTATATCTTTTGCCTGCTAACTACCTCAAACTTCATTCAGCTGTGCAGAATAACTTCCCTTTTGAATCAAAAAAAAAAAAAAGAAAGAGAGAGAGAGAGAGAGGTTTACCACGCCTAACCTGGGAGTGTCACCTTTGGCACACCAAACAGAGCTCTCAGGCCACACCCATCTCAAGCCCTAAGGCTCCATCAAAAACAGATAGTCCACTTAATCTAGAGTCATAGTATAACAAGAAAAAGCACCACAGTGAAGAAACCAAATATCTCCAATATGCCAAATAACAAACGAAAAAACCAAGGTAATAAAAACAAGGAAGTCACCATGAAGCCCTCAAATGAAAAAGACACCCCAATTCAAGATTATGAGGATGATGACATAGAAGAAATGCAAGAAGCAGATCTCAAAAAATTGATAAGAACATTAAGAAGTTCTCAAAAACAAATTCTTGAACTACAGAAATCCTTAATGGACAAGATAGAAAATCTCTCTCGTGAAAATGAAATATTAAGGAGGAATCAAAATGAAACGAAACAACTAGTACAACAGGAAACTGGGATAGTGACTGAAGTGAAGAATTCAATAGATCAAATGAAAAACACAATAGAGAGCCTTACAAACAGAATGGGAGAAGCAGAAGAGAGAATATCGGACTTAGAAGACAGAGAACAGGAAAGGATACAGTCAGACCAAAGAAAAGAAGAGGAAATTAGAAATCTAAAACATATTGTCGGGAATCTTCAGGATACTATTAAAAAACCCAACATTCGGGTTCTAGGAGTTCCTGAAGGCATGGAGAGGGAGAAAGGATTAGAAGGCCTTTTTAGTGAGATATTAGCAGAAAATTTCCCAGGTTTGGAGAAGGACAGAGAAATCCTAGTACAGGAAGCTCACAGAACCCCTAATAAACACGACCAAAAGAGATCCTCACCACGACACGTTGTAATTAAACTCTCCACAGTGAAACATAAAGAAAAGATCCTAAAATGTGCAAGAGAGAAACGTCAGATTACTCTCAGAGGATCTCCAATCAGACTCACAGCTGACTTCTCATCAGAAACTCTACAAGCTAGGAGGGAATGGCGAGATATAGCCCAGGTACCAAGAGAGAAAAACTGCCAGCCCAGAATATTATATCCTGCAAAGCTATCATTTGTGAATGAAGGTGAAATAAAGACTTTTCATAGCAAACAGAAATTGAAAGAATTTGTTGCCACTCGTCCAGCCCTGCAAAAGATGCTTAAAGATGTGTTACACACAGAAACAAAGAAACACGGTCATCAATATGAAAGAAGGTAAAGGAAGGAAACCAAGAAAGGAAAGCTCACAGCAAAAGATCACAGGGAACTCAAAGCATATATTAGAACTTATCTTTGGCAAATGGCAGGGCAAAGTTACCACTTATCATTAGTCACATTGAACGTGAATGGCCTGAACTGTCCAGTTAAAAGACACCAATTGGCTGATTGGGTTAAGGAACAAAACCCATCTATTTGCTGCTTACAAGAAACACATCTTTCCAACAAAGATCCATACAGACTGAAAGTGAAAGGCTGGAAAAAGATATACCATGCCAACAGAAATGAAAAAAGAGCAGGCGAAGCCATCTTAATTTCAGACAACATAAACTTTACCACAAAAACCGTTAAGAGAGACAAAGAGGGACACTACATAATGATTAAGGGATCAATTCAACAGGAAGATATAACAATTATCAATGTATATGCACCCAACTACAGGGCACCGGTTTATCTAAAAGATTTGTTAACAGACTTAAAGGGAGACTTAGACCCCAATACAATAGTACTGGGGGACTTCAATACTCCACTCTCAGAAATAGACAGATCAATAGGACAGAAGATCAACAAGGATACAGTAGATTTAAACGACACTATAGCCCAAATGGATCTAACAGATATCTACAGAACTTTCAATCCTACAGCTAAAGAATTTACATTCTTCTCAGCAGTACATGGAACCTTCTCTAGGATTGACCACATACTAGGCCATAAAGCAAGTCTCAGCAAATTCAAAAGAATTAGAATCATACCATGCAGCTTCTCAGACCATAAAGGAATGAAGTTGGAAATTAGCAACTCAGGAATCCCTAGAGCATACGCAAACACATGGAGACTGAACAACATGCTCCTGAGTGAACAATGGGTCATAGAAGAAATCAAAAGAGAAATCAAAAACTTTCTGGAAGTAAATGAGGATAACAGCACAATATACCAAAACTTATGGGACACAGCAAAAGCAGTGTTAAGAGGAAAGTTTATATCAATAGGTGCCTACGTCAAGAAATTGGAAAGGAACCAAATAGATGAGCTTTCTATTCACCTCAAGGATCTAGAAAACCTACAGCAAACCAGACCCAAATCTAGTAGGAGAAGAGAAATAATTAAAATCAGAGAAGAAATCAACAGGATTGAATCAAGAAAAACATTACAAAAAATCAGCCAAACGAGGAGCTGGTTTTTTGAAAAAATAAACAAAATTGACACCCCATTGGCCCAACTAACTAAAAAAAGAAGAGAAAAGACCCAAATCAATAAAATCAGAGATGAAAAAGGAAATGTAACAACAGACACCACAGAAATAAAAAGAATCATCAGAAATTACTACAAGGACTTGTATGCCAGCAAACAGGGAAACCTATCAGAAATGGATAGATTCCTGGACACATGCAACCTACCTAAATTGAACCAGGAAGACATCGAAAACCTAAACAGACCCATAACTGAGACAGAAATTGAAACAGTAATAAAGGCCCTCCCAACAAAGAAAAGCCCAGGACCAGATGGATTCACTGCTGAATTCTACCAGACATTTAAAGAAGAAGTAACTCCAATTCTTCTCAAACTATTCAGAACAATCGAAGAAGAGGGAATCCTCCCAAATTCTTTCTATGAAGCCAGCATCACCTTAATTCCTAAGCCGGAAAAAGATGCAGCACTGAAAGAGAATTACAGACCAATATCCCTGATGAACATAGATGCAAAAATCCTCAATAAAATTCTCGCCAATAGAATGCAACAACACATCCGAAAGATCATCCACCCAGACCAAGTGGGATTTATCCCTGGGATGCAGGGATAGTTCAACATTCGCAAATAAATCAATGTGATACACCACATTAACAGACTGCAGAAGAAAAACCATATGATTATCTCAATAGATGCCGAGAAAGCATTTGATAAAATACAACACCCGTTCATGATGAAAACTCTAAGCAAACTGGGTTTGGAAGGAACATTCCTCAATACAATCAAAGCAATCTATGAAAAACCCACAGCCAACATCCTATTGAATGGGGAAAAGTTGGAAGCATTTCCACTGAGATCTGGGACCAGACAGGGATGTCCACTCTCACCACTGCTATTCAATATAGTTCTGGAGGTTCTAGCCAGAGCTATTAGGCAAGAAAAAGAAATTAAAGGGATACAAATTGGGAAGGAAGAACTCAAACTATCCCTCTTTGCAGATGACATGATTCTTTATTTAGGGGACCCAAAGAACTCTACTAAGAGACTATTGGAACTCATAGAAGAGTTTGGCAAAGTAGCAGGGTATAAAATCAATGCACAAAAATCAACAGCCTTTGTATACACAGACAATGCCATGGCTGAGGAAGAACTTCTAAGATCAATCCCATTCACAATAGCTACAAAAACAATCAAATACCTTGGAATAAACTTAACCAAGGACGTTAAAGATCTCTACGATGAAAATTACAAAACCTTAAAGAAAGAAATAGAAGAGGATACCAAGAAATGGAAAAATCTTCCATGCTCATGGATTGGAAGAATCAATATCATCAAAATGTCCATTATCCCAAAAGCAATTTATAGATTCAATGCAATACCAATCAAGATACCGAAGACCTTCTTCTCAGATCTGGAACAAATGGTGCTGAAATTTATATGGAGGCACAAGAGACCTCGAATAGCTAAAGCAATCTTGTACAACAAAAACAAAGCCGGAGGCATCACAATACCAGATTTCAGGACATACTACAGGGCAGTTGTAATCAAAACAGCATGGTACTGGTACAGAAACAGATGGATAGACCAATGGAACAGAATTGAAACACCAGAAATCAATCCAAACATCTACAGCCAACTTATATTTGATCAAGGATCTAAAACTAATTCCTGGAGTAAGGACAGTCTATTCAATAAATGGTGCTGGGAAAATTGGATTTCCACGTGCAGAAGCATGAAGCAAGACCCCTACCTTACACCTTACACAAAAATCCACTCAACACGGATTAAAGACCTAAATCTACGACCCGACACCATCAAGTTACTAGAGAACATTGGAGAAACCCTTCAAGATATTGGCACAGGCAAAGAGTTTCTGGAAAAGACCCGGGAGGCACAGGCAGTCAAAGCCAAAATTAACTATTGGGATTGCATCAAATTGAGAAGTTTCTGTACTGCAAAAGAAACAGTCAGGAGAGTGAAGAGACAACCGATAGAATGGGAAAAAATATTTGCAAACTATGCAACAGATAAAGGGTTAATAACCAGAATCTACAAAGAGATCAAGAAACTCCACAAAAACAAAACCAACAACCCACTTAAGAGATGGGCCAAGGACCTCAATAGACATTTTTCAAAAGAGGAAATCCAAATGGCCAACAGGCACATGAAAAAATGTTCAAGGTCATTAGCAATCAGGGAAATGCAAATCAAAACCACAATGAGGTTTCACCTCACCCCGGTTAGAATGGCTCACATGCAGAAATCTACCAACAACAGATGCTGGCGAGGATGTGGGGAAAAAGGGACACTAACCCACTGTTGGTGGGAATGCAAACTGGTCAAGCAACTATGGAAGTCAGTCTGGAGATTCCTCAGAAACCTGAAGATAACCCTACCGTTCGACCCAGCCATCCCACTCCTTGGAATTTACCCAAAGGAATTTAAATTGGCAAACAAAAAAGCGGTCTGCAGCCTAATGTTTATTGCAGCTCAATTCACAATAGCCAAGACCTGGAACCGACCTAAATGCCCATCAACGGTAGACTGGATAAAGAAATTATGGGATATGTACTCTTTAGAATACTATACCGCAGTAAGAAACAACAAAATCCAGTCATTTGCAACAAAATGGAGGAATCTGGAACACATCATGCTGAGTGAAATAAGCCAGTCCCAAAGGGACAAATACCATATGTTCTCCCTGATCGGTGACAATTGACTGAACACCAAAAAGGAAACCTGTTGAAGTGAAAGGGACACTATGGGAAACGGTGACTTGATCAGCATAGCCCTGACTGTTAATGAACAACTTAATACATTATCCCTCTTAGTAGTTTTCTTGTCTGTTCTACTTAATATGACTGGTTTAATTTTGTAATTAATACACAGTTATTCTTAAGTGTTAAAAATTAACTGAAATGTGATCCCTGTTAAACATAAGAGTGGGAATAAGAGAGGGAAGAGATGTATAATTTGGGACATGCTCAAGCTGACTTGCCCCAAATGGCAGAGTTAGAAACATACCAGGGGATTCCAATTCAATCCCATCAAGGTGGCATGTACCAATACCATCTCACTATTCCAAGTGATCTATTTCAGTTCACAATTCATCATAATGAAAGGACTAAGAGTCAAAGGGAGCACATAAACAAGTCTAGTACCTGCTAACACTAACCGATGGAATAAATAAAGGGGAGAGTGATCCAACATGGGAAGTGAGATACTCAGCAGACTCATAGAATGGCAGATGTCCTAAATAGCACTCTGGCCTCAGAATCAGCCCTAAAGGCATTCGGATCTGGCTGAAAAGCCCATGAGAGTATTTCAGGCATGGAAAGCCAAGACACTCTGGCAAAAGATCTCTGCGAGTGAGATCCCAGTGGAAAGAACAGGTCTTCAAAGAAGGAGGTACCTTTCTCTGAAGGGAGAAGAGAACCTCCACTTTGACTATGACCTTGTCTAAACAAGATAAGAATCGGAGAACTCAGAGGGCTTCCATAGCCTTGGAAACTCATGACTGGAGCATAGGGAGACTACTGATGCCATAGACAGGAGTGTCAATTGGTAAAGTCAACAACAGGAGTCACTGTGCACTTACTCCTCATGTAGGATCTCTGTCCTTAAGGTGCTGTGTATTGAGATTTAATGCTATAACGAGTACTCAAACAATATATTTCACTTTGTGTTTCTATGGGGGTGCAAACAATTGAAATCTTTACTTAATGTATACTAAACTGATCCTCTGTAAAAAAAAAAAAATTATCAATTCCCAACTTGACTCTCACTGGGATTAAACATGACAATAGGTCTGATCTGATTTCATCATCATTTAAAAAAATCATCTATTATTTTTCACTTTATGTTTCTGTGTGGGAGCAAACTGTTGAAATCCTTACTTAATGTATACTAAGCTGATCTTCTGTATATTAAGATAATCGAAAATGAATCTTGATGTGAATGGAAGGGGAGAGGGAGTGGGAAAGGGGAGGGTAGTGGGTGGGAGGGACGGTATGTGGGGGAAGCCATTGTAATCCATAAATCGTACTTTGGAAATTTATATTCATTAAATAAAAGTTAAAAAAATCCTACAAATAAAAGACATCTAGCAATTAAAAAAAAAGAAAAAGAAAAAGTTTATTTCTTATATTAGGTAATGTTTGAGAAGAGAATTCTTTTTAAACTTCTCTAAACATTCATCAGAGGTTTCATTTAGCATTGTTATAATAATTTTGTTTATATTTCCTTCATTTTCCACATTCATTAGCAAACTATAATAGCACAGTAAAATAAAACTAAAAAATATTCTATAAGAATCTCTGACATTTGATTTATTCTTGTAACTTTAAAAAAATGCAAGACACAATTTTTTCTTAATGGGAATACAGATTCTTCTATGTAGCAAAAAAAAGCCTACTTCAGTCATTTTATCTGCCAAAGCTCCAAATTTGTAAAGTCAAAAGAAAGCTTTTCTGGTATAGATTTTACTTGCAGATTACACAAATCTTCAGTACTCTTTTTAAGATTTAAAGGATGAAAAATTAAAGTTTACACTAGTACATCTGTCAACAGACCAATACCAAAGAATGAATGAATGAAATTTACTTGTTCCTGATTCTGTTGTTCACACCCATGTCCATTTTTAAAGAATATACAATGGAATATAAGGATACAATTGAAGCTAAGTTTGCATAGAGAGCTTTTGAGATATGGAAATCATCCCATTGTGTATATGTCTAAATCTGCTTCAAGCTGTAGAGACAGATTTATAATTGATAAATTTTTCCTTCCTGACTTACTTTCCCAAGACAGCACGATGAAATCAGTAACAGCAGTATAGACTTTCTCGCTACTTTTATCCAATTTTAATGAGGAAGATTGAGTCAGAAGCAGACATAAAGCAAAAGCCTGCACCCTGAACAAATTAACTTGTAAATGTATAAATTTGTTGTCACACAAGTTAATCTTCCAGATGTAGCTCAGGACTTTGTGAGTTGCAGTAATGAAAGAGAAGGGAATCCATTTCCCCCAACATTGAAAAAACAGTCTCCTATACTGCTAAACATATTGTCTTTACTTGCTAGATGTCACTGAATTATGTTTGAATGAGTTAGACATCTTAGAAAAGTAGCATTGATAGCTAATACAAGATCTCTGGGCATAAATACATCAAGTCAATCCTCCATTTAGTAATTCTAATAAGACTGTCATCTTATTTCATTCTTGTAACTGGAGTTCCAGTATAGAGTTCCACGTTTCTTTTCCAGATATAGACATCCACAAGCACAATGCAAAGCTCACTCCATGAATATGTTAATTACAGAGCTTCTTGTGGTTTACAATGTATAAATACAGTAAGAGGAAGGAAGTTGGGTAAAGTACCATTGATTGTATTTCTACTACATCTGAGAGATGCATGCTTTCTCAGTGCCTTATCCATCCCTCTGTAACGTCAAGGTGGTATTGGTAAACCTACCATTCTGAATTTGACCTGGATTGGAGTGGTAGCCTCCACACTCACACATCCACACCCTAACTTCCCATGGGAGGCCTGCTAAGCCTCCTGGAGAGGAGGACTTCCACCAGGCAAGGGAGTACTAAGAGGCCTCAGCCACATGGCCCATGTCAGTAGACATAACAAGTCCCAGGACAAACTAAATGATGCTTTTTCTGCTCACAGATTAACTATCAAGATTCCTCTAGGCAAGCTCTTAGCCAATTTTCCAATGTTAAGAATGGCATTTGTGTCCCAATAGCCTGAAAACCAGAACACTCCCCTTGCTCAGAAGATGTGTGCTGTATTTGAGGGCTCCCTGTGGCATATTCTCTTCCAAGAGGCCTGAATATTCCTTGAATACCCAGCGAGGAGGCAAATTTCAATACAGTTCCCATCACCCCAGAGTTTTCATAGCAAGTGTTATGCTCGTGCCTTTTGTCCTGTTTTATGACTTCACTTAAAATTCAGCCTCGTTTCTATTCAGATCTTATTCAAGACCAAATCATAATCTGTAGTTTGACATTTATTTCACATGCTATTTTAGATCCTCTTGCTTGAAATGAGGATTTGTTTTGTTTTCCTTTGATGCCTCTTTTCTTCGTGCTGTCCAGATCCTTCCTGAAATGAAGCTATTTGCATTGCTATGTCCCAATTTAACAAGGGAGAAATGAGCTTGATGCCACAAACAGCAAATTGTGAAGATGAATCTCTTTTTGAATATAGATTTAGAAAGAGTAGGAGTTAGGAACTCTTAAACAAAAAAATTAAGTACAGCAAACATTGACACAAACTCTAATAGTAAAGTGACAGTAAATAGAGAATGTAAAGGAGACAAATATTAGGATATCTCAGAAACTTCACAGAAAATGCACGTTATGGGAAAAAAAAAACCTCGATTTTTAAATTTTTTTCACCAAAACAAAGTTTTTAAAGTATTCTCCCAGAGGTAATAGATGATGGGAAACTATTTCAGAATATTTCTTGTAAGGCTTTACAAGAGAACCTTTCAGATTATTGAAGCCAGTGTGGGATATGAAGGCAAGGGCAGGTTTTGAGAACATGTTCATAGTATGATGGCATTCTCTGAGGACTGAGGGTGGCCATCTGGTTTCCATGAAGAGTGGGAGTCAGAGTGTCTGCTAGCGGGTTCCCACAGTGTACAGAGCTCCCACGGCTCCACCCAGCAGATGTCTCCTGAAATCCTCCATTGGGATCAATATCTGGCTGATTAATTTCCAAAAGTCACATAAATCAAGAGGGTATTAAAACACTGAAATACATTTTGAAAAATTGTTAAGCCTAAATATACAAATAGTATTTATTTGCAAATTTGGTACTATAGATAAAAAAAAAAGTCTTAACTTTGAGTACAGTTGTAATTCTTTGGTTTTCTTGCATTAACCACATACACAATATTTCAAGTTTGATGTCAGCCTGGGATCTGTTAAGTGAAATAAAAGTAATTTAAATGTAGAATATTACAAGATTTCTATAAGTTCTCTCTGCCTTTGATACTTGCCCACTCAATTAGTGGTAGCATCCAGTTGTTTTTAGAAATATTTAACTATTTTTTTTACACAAACAACTCTATTTGCATGTTTGTTTCTTCCAGGGTTTTGGAATATTTCCCCATATTTTACAAGGGCAATAACATGTAAAAGGAACATTTATACATCTGAGATTGGGCAAGACTCAGTGGTCAGATGCAGCCCGGAGGCCTTGAGCATTCCCTGGGTGTGAAGTCCACTTGCTTTGGGAGGTGATGAAGAGGCTCTGTTAGCTCAGATACCTACTATACTAACAAAGCCAAGCTAGAGTGTTGCATCTACTCATCAGCTAAAATAGAATATTAAAATAGAATATTAGAATAGAATATTACAGTCACACATAAATTTTATTGAAAATGAGAGGCAAGGCAACTGATTGGGACTGACACTCCTTAGCAGAGTGTGGCCCCCAACAGCAAGTTACACAGCTTTTTATAGTATTCTGACCACTAGGGCTCATAATTTCAATCCCCTGGTATGCAGTGAACAATTAAAAAAACTCAGAATATGGTTGTAAGATAACAGTTAACAATAACAAACCCAGGAACAATAGCAAATCCAAGATATGGTTATAAGATAACAGTGCAGGGTGCATTTCTGTCAACTTAGTTCCTTGGACTTTGGGCCTACATAGTTTCACAATACACCCTTAGCCCTTAGCAAGCAAAGCTAATGTGTACAGAAGCAAGAGATCTGCAAATAGCTTTTAGCCACATTCACTCCATTTTGATTTTGACTAATAGTATCTACCCTCATTAGCTATGTGTTCTGGTAAAGAACTCAGAAGCACCCAGAAGGCAAGAGAAATGAAGAAGAATGGGAAAGGAAGAGGGAGGAGGAAGAAAGGTGGGGGTATGGGTGGGAGAATCACCATGTTCCCAAATTTGTATATATTAAATATATATATTTATTATCTATATTAAATGCCTGAAGCTGTATTTCTTAAATAAATAAACAAGCAGAAAAGACCAACAGATTATGGAGACAATGGAGAACATAAAGAGAATCAAACAGAAGTTCTAGTAATAGAATTTGGGGGCATGTTTGTAAAATTTTAGAGATTACTGAGGTTGAAACAAGAAAAATGGCATTTTATATGTTGAATTAGCACAAAGAGTCAATAGAGCAAATGCATATTTGCCTCCATCTGAACTCTAATTTTTCATGCTTTTTCTCATAAAAAATGCTGCTTGGTAAATGCATGCTACTGACCACATACTCACTAAGTAACATAAGCAGGTCAAGGGTGACAAAGATCACAGGTGAGAGTCATGTCCCACACCCAAAGGCTCTGAGAAGACACAACTCACTCACAGGCACTTAGGAAGATCAATCACTTGAAGCAATGTGCATGAAACATTCTGTTCTGCTCCCTCATCACGCACCATCCTCTTGCTGGAGTTCATGTGCCAAGGCCTGTAGCTCACATACCATATGCTTCTTGAAGAGGAAGGTCATGTCTTGAATTTGGTATCACCAAGTATAGCTTTTACTTACCTTTTCCACAGTGGATACTCAATAACTAAGCAAATCAAATCTAGAGAATTTCCGATGCTATGTCCATGCCTCTTATATCATAACATTTGCCCCTCACATTTTCATGCTTCTGATGCTTTTCAGTTGTTGTTTGTCAATGGTGTGTGTGAAATAAGGAGCTATTTTCAATCAGAGGCAGTTTAACAACTTATATTTATGTTATTTGCTCAAAGATGACCTAAGAAACTTAGAAACACAAAGTTGGATCTGAAGGGTTCTTGGACATCACTAAATCTCTGTCGATTAATGACCCTTATCCTGTGCATTCTAAGCATCAATTCAAATGACATTGAAATTATAAACAAAATTCTTACACCAGAAAAATCTAATTATTGAGGATGTAAATATTGAAACATTTAAATATTGAGATTCATGGTTTTTTTGTCTCATGTGAAGTAAATGTGTATAAAGTATTCTACTTTCAGTTTGGCTTGGACAAACTGTACACAATATAATGATGCCTGCAACTGAAAGCTGAGTGCAGGGTATTTGGTGGAGATCAAGATTTGTGTGTTATCATTTATCATTCCTTAAGTTAGTTTGCAAATTTGAGAAAATCAAGTCACACGTTTCATTTTCTCAATTTTATTTTATATTAGCCCTCATTTTAAAAAATGATGTATAGGGTATAGCCATTCACTTAATTAGGTTTTCTTATATAGTAGAAAATTTGTTAGGCATTTGAGATGGTAAAGAAAATATCACAATTTAAAAATCACCTTAATGAAAATTTCTGGGTATATGATCACTAGAGTGTATTATAAATAATATATCATTTTCTTCATTATAAATAATATCTTCTTGATAATTCAAATAAATCTGTCTCTTCTCTCACTCCATAATGGATAATGGATAAAAGTTCATATATCAGGGGCCAATGCTGTGGCTCAGAAGATTAAACCACCGTCTGCAGCACCAGCATCCCATATGGGTGCTGGTTAGGCTCCCAACTGCTTTACTTCTGATCCAGCTCTGTGCTAATGGCTTGGGGAAAACAGTGGAAGAGAGCCCAAGCCCTTTTGTCTGTCTGTCTGTCTGTATATCTGTCTATCTATCTATCAATCTATTTGAAAGCCAGAGTTACACAGAGAGAGAAGAAGAGACAGAGAGAGAGGTCTTCCATCTGCTGGTTCACTCCCCAACTGACCACAACAGCTGGAGCTGTGCTAATCTCAATCCAGGAGCCATTTAGGTGCAGGGGCCCAAGGGCTTTGGCCATCTTCAACTGCTTTCCCAGGTCATAGCAGAGCTGGGTTGGAAGTAGAGCAGCTGGTACATGAACCAGTGCCCATATGGGTGCCAGCACTGCAGGCTGCAGGCTCCACTGCTACGCCACAGCGCCGGCCCCAGTGGCCCAAGTTCTTGGCCTCTGCTACTCACACGGGAGACCTGGAAGAAGCTCCTGGCTCTGGCTTCAACTTCCCTCAACTCTGGCCATTGTGGCCATTAGGGGAGTTAACAGTGTGTGGAAGATTCTCTCTCTCTCTTTCAAATAAAATAAATAAATTTTAAATATTAAAAAATGTTTTATATCAAATTCTAGACTTCAGAAATCCTATTTATAGTGATATTGGATAACTCAAATTTTCATTTTTCCATAGCCATCATGCAACACTTCCATTTATCCCACCACTATAAACACTGGTACTGATTGCTTAACTCTTAAAGATAGAAATAGAGGAGAAGAGGAGGAGGGGGAAGAGGAGGAAAAAGGAGAAGAAATTATGTGGAAAACTCACAGTATTTGATAATGAGCATACACACCTTCTTTGTTTCTACAGCTGGGGAGGTCAGCTCATAAGGGACACCAATACGGAGGCTGGCCACTGGAGAATTCATTCTGAGAAAAGAAAGACAAACAAATCAAGCTGAAAAGTATATGCAGGATTACCAGGAATGTGAAGATCTGTTTGATGTCAGAGCACAGGGAATCTGTGCTGGAGCATGGGAAGAGATTCGAGAAACCCCAATGGATAGGATGATGACTCAATGGAAGTGTGGAATTCCATGGCAGTCCAAGTGAGAGTGTAGATTTATGTTATTGAAGAAAAATACAATGACACAGAGTAGGCAGACCCCATTACATATAAAACTCTACTGAAAATGGATCAAAGACTTAAACCTAAGACCTGAAACTATAAAACTACTAGAAGAGAGCAGGGGAAGGTGACCATGGCGCAGCAGTTAAGACATCATTTAGGACATCTGCATCCATATCAGAATGTCTGGATTCAAGTCTCAGTTCTGCTTCTGATTCCAGGTTTCCGCTCGTGCATACCTTGGGAGGCAGCAGATGATAGCTCAAGTACTTGGGTTTTTGCCACCCATGTGGGAGAGATATGGTTTGAGTTCCCAGCTCCTGGCTTTAGTCTGGCTGAGGCCCAGCTACTGTGGGCATTTTGGGAGTGAACCAGCAGACTCTCTCTCTCTTTCAGATAAAATGAAAATAAATAAATAAATAACTTAAAAAGGAAAAAGAAAACATTGTGGAAACACTCTCAGTATAGGCAGTAACTTTTTTGGATAAAACTTCGAAGCAGGCTGGCACTGTGGCACACCAGGTTAAAGCCCTGGCCTGCAGTGCCGGCATCCCTTATGGGTGCCAGTTTGAGTCCCGGATGTTCCACTTCCTATCCAGTTCCCTGCTGATGCTCCTGGGAAAGTGGAAGATGGCACAAGTCCTTCGGCCCCTGCACTCATGTGGGAGACACAGAGGAAGCTCCTGGCTCCTAGACCCTGGCTCCTGGCTCCTGGCTTCGGATCCACTCAGCTCAGGACATTGTGGCTATTTGGGGAGTGAACCAGCAGATGGAAGACCTTCTCTGTCTCTACCTCTTTCTGTAACTGTGTCTTTCAAATAAATGAAATAAATCTTAAAAAAAAAAAAACTTCAAAGCATAGGAACAAAAGCAGAAATAAAATCAGATTATATCAAACTAAGAAACTTCTTTTCAGCAAAGAAAAAATAAACACATTAAAGAGACAGCCAGAAGAAAGGAAGAAAATATTTGCAAAATATCCATCCAAAAATAGATTAATATCAAGAGTACATGAGTGTAAAGAATTAAAAACTCAAAGTAAAAACAAATGATTTTGTAAAAAAATGGGTAAATTATCTGAAAAAATGATTGGGAAATGCAAATCAAAACTACAGGGAGGTATCATCTCAACTTAGAATTGCTATAATCAAAACACACAAAACAATAAATGCTGAAAAAGACACAGTATATGGGCACTTTTATACATTGCTGGTGGGGTTGTAAATTAGTACACACTAGGAAAACAGTATGCTGGAGGTTCCTCAAAAAACTGAACATGGAACATTCAGGTGATTCAGCTATTCCACTACTAGGAGTAACCTCAAAAGATATGAAATCAGGAAATCAAAGAGATACCCATCCTCCCATGAAGCAATATTCACAACATGTAAGATATGGGATCAAAGCATTCATTAGTGCATGAGTAGATAAAGAAAATGTGATAAAATGGAATATAACTCAGCAATAACAAAGAAATGCTGCCATGTGCAGCGATGTACATAGACCTGGAAGACCATCTGTTAAGTGAAACGAACTGAGTGCAAAAAGAAAAAAGCATATGTTCTTGCTCATGTGTGGATACTAAAAAAGATGATTTCATAGAAATAGAGGGTAAATCGGGGGTTACCAGAGGTGGGGAAAGACAGAAAGAGGTGAATTGAGAGGTGTAAAAATGCAGTTAGAGGCCGGCGCCGCGGCTCAATAGCCTAACCCTCCGCCTACAGCGCCAGCACACCAGATTCTAGTCCCAGTCGGGGTGCCAGATTCTGTCCCGGTTGCCCCTCTTCCAGGCCAGCTCTCTGCTGTGGCCAGGGAGTACAGTGGAAGATGGCCCAAGTGCTTGGGCCCTGCACCCCATGGGAGACCAGGAGAAGCACCTGGCTCCTGGCTTCAGATCAGCGTGGTGCGCTGGCCGCAGCGCGTCGGCCATGGCAGCCATTGGAGGGTGAACCAACAGCAAAAGGAAGACCTTTCTCTCTGTCTCTCTCCCTCACTGTCCACTCTGCCTGTCAAAAAAAAAAAAAAAATTGCAGTTAGATAAAAGAAATAAGTTCTGACAGGTTACAGCACAGTAGGGTGAGTATAGTAAAGAATAATTTATTGCATATTTCAAATTAGATGTGGGAGGATTTAAAATGTTCCCAGCACAGAGAAATGATGCATCTTTGAGGTGACAGCTATGCTAATTGCCACGATTTGATCATTACACATTGCATATATATATATACACATATATAGTACACTGAACCCCATAAACAGGTACAATGATTGTATGCCAATTAAAAACTAATAATTTTAAAAAGCAGGCAGATCACTGCAGTGCAGGGATATTGAGCGGCCTGGGCAGATCTTTCTAGAAATATGGGGCTTGACACCTTCTTGCTTTATGCGCTGTGCTTGTAGAATGTCTTTCTCAGAGCCTCAGAAATAAGGCAGCTCTCATTAGACCATCTCAGTGTTTTCAACACCATTAGAGGCAAGGACTGATTATACACGACTCTGTGTGTTAAAGACTTCAAAACTCAACTTAGAATACAACAGTTTACCAGAATTAATTCTGCTGCCTACCTGCCTTTTTTCTCTCTCCCTCCTCCTCCCCTCTCTCTTTTTCCTTCTCTCTCTCCCTTTCTCCCTCCCTCCCAGTCTTTCACTTTTTCTCTCTTTCTTTCCTGCCCACTAGCACTGCATAGCCCCAACAGTCTGACCATGGTGACAGCAGCTCTAACTAAAGACAAAGTCTGCAGCTCTCACAAATTGGTACCCACATTAATAGTGCCTTATTTCACCTAGGGAACTTTCTAGACAAATAAAAAGCAAATCTAGACTTATTAAGCAGAGACTTCATTCGAAAGGATTTTGTGAGGCAAAAAAGGACTTATGCAATCAAGGGACCCCTATGATCATCAGATCTGCAAATGCCTCAAGGGTGAGGCAATGAGGGATTTTTTAATAGATAGGGGGTGAACAAAACTAGAGAGAACAAGGTGTGTTAAGGTAAGGTGAAGGTGGTACATTTGGACAGCAGATCACACTGCCAGGATGGTTCTGTGCTGGCTCAAGGTGAGGCTGGCAAGTTCAGGGAGAGGAGAAAACCAAAGTGTGGCTCCTAAGCATTTTTGTTCTAGCTGATCAGCCCAAACAGTTCAGCACATCATTCAAAGAGCAAAGAATGGACATTGGAGAGTGTGTCTGTCTGAGGGGCATCACGCGTCCTCCACATCCTCTCGAGAAAGGTGACCTTTGCAGTAGACCATTCCCCAGACTACTCAGCCTTCGCTGCTTTCTGGGACCACAGAATCAGGCAGCCTCCACCCTGCAAACAGGGCTTGCTCAGCAGCCCAGACCATGCTGCTGCTTAGTTATTTTGGCCAGATGTTGCTATTGTCAAATGCAACCTGCAAACTGTTCATTTTGGAGGTTCCGTGGGTCCTCTGAATGCCTGGATGCACGAGTTATGTACTTCTCCAACCCCTTCCATTGCCTGCAAGTGAGCCATTTACAAAATAAAGGGGGGGTGATTTAGGGGAGAATCAAAATTTTGCGTTATTTAGCATCCAAGCTCTTTGATGTGGGTAGCTTTTGACTGTATTGAGCACAAAGATCTCAAATTCTTTGGGAGGGGTTGAAGTGGCTGGTAACACAGGGAGGCCAGGAAAGAAAGGATCCAGCAAAGAGTGGGAAGGGAGGAGTAGAGAGGTGGTGCCACCTGCTTCCAATGTGTGCTCCTCCAGCCCTCTAAAGCCAGTTCATCTACCTACCGGCTAGTTCATCGATCTGTCTGTGCTTCAGTTTCCTCATCCGCAAAGAGAGCAAACCAAGGTGAATTTTGCAGTGGAGTGACACCCTGACAAGAGAGACTCCATTTTAGAACACCCAAGAGTCCATCTTGAGAAAGCAATCCCGCTGTGAGACTCTGATCTGAAACTAACTATGGTCTAAAACTCAGAGAATAACACTGCGTCCCACCTGCAGAACATAGAAACTCCCCAGCATGATCATTCAAGTGTCAAATAGATAGGTTGCACCTGGATTAATGTTAAGATTATAATTTGTCTATTTTCAGATTGTAATTGATATTAGTTTCACAAAGACCTTAGGTCAGCTTGACCCTAGCAACTACATATCCCCTACCCTCTTTGTGGTTTTTGCCTTTATAAACATTGTTACTTTGAGTTTTGAGAGTTCTTTAGGGCATGAGCATTGTGGCAATAAAGGACCTTCAAATTTTATCAATGTGTTGAGCTCCTCTGTTTGCACTCAGGTACAACAATAGGGTTATTAGGGGATTAAGTGCTACTTTATGCAAAGTCTTTACAACAGAGAGGCACTTCCTTAGTGTTAGGTAAGCCATTCTTTCACAGCACTAGCTACAACAGTAGTACTAACTAGGAACCTTACATTTAGTGCTGCAAACTTCTGCAAAGGAGTATCCAGAACTTAATCATGAAGAACTAACTGTTTGGTCACTTGTCTGCACCTAACAGAGACTGCAAGCTCCATGAGGAACAGGGAGCACGAAGGTCTTATAAATTGCTCCATCTCTAGAACCTAGTGCTGACCCTGGAACATCACAAGCTACAAAAATACATTTGCTGAGTGAATGCTAATGAGTGGATAGATGGATGGAGAGAGGGACAGATGAGTAGACAGATGGAAGGAAGGAGGGGGGGGAAGGAAGGAATAGTTGGAGGAGGGAGGAGAGTTATACAGGTAAATGGATGGGAGGAGGTGTGCACAGGCAAATAAAGAGAGGGAAGAATGCTATAAACCTCTACTTATTAAAAGATGTGCAAGCAATGCTTTAATGGATTTGATTACCTCTTGTAAAATGTGTTTTGTGTAAGGGGGTAAAAAAGGAAGTGTTTATGATTGGGTTAGACCTGTACTCTGTCCTAATTTTCAGATGACATATATCTACTCTTCATTGGAATACCAGGTGTTTCCATTCAGCACAGGATTCAACCCGGCGCCTCCCCTCCATTTCACTGCAGATGTAGCACCTTTGTTTTGCCTGCAGTTCCTCCCATGATAAGCTGTTTGATTGGCTGGCCTTGCATTTAAACTTGGCTTCTTATTGGCTGCTTGTAGTTTCCAGGGAACACTGAACAGTGTAGGATGAGGGGACAGCTTGCCTTTCATATTCCTGTAAATTCTTGCTTAATGGCTTCCAATAACATTGTGCTCTAGTGATTATTCTGTTACTCTTTCCTGAATGAGTTTTCCACAACTGAATAGCAACCATTTGCTTTTTCAATTGACAAATTATGGCAGATAAATGCCACCCATTACTGCATAAACAATTAAGATCCTGAAAGGAACTACATTCTGCTTTTGAATGATTTGAAATATTTCTGACTTGGTTGGAAGACTGCAATCACAGAGCCACCTTTCCTGCCCCTCAGCCATTTGCAAAAGGTTTATAGCCTGGTGTCACTTAGGATCCTACCAAACATACCCAGGAGTAGCTGAGAGGAGTGAGCCTCAGATTCTGAAGACAGCAGTACCAGGCATGACCTAGGGAAGGACTCCACCCCTGCCTCCAAGTGCACTCTTAGCTTCCGCATATGACAAATGGGCACAATAAATCCTGAGCCACTAGGTTGCCCAAAGACCGGAGAGGATATTGCATTTGGGAAGAGCACCTAAAGAGAAGTGGGACTCAAAAAGCATGAGTTTAATCTGAACCTGAGCTACCCATGCTCCTGATTACCATGCAACTGTCCAGAGAACACTCCACCTTGCTGAGGTCAGCATCAGAAAAGGAAAGCATAAAGCAGGCACCCATGAACTAAATCACTGATTTGTCAGCCCCTAGCACAGTGACTATTTTACATAAATGAAGTTCTGGAAAAGACAGCACGTGCCTCGGAGAATCAAAACCAGGATGGAGTTGAAAGGTGAACCTTAAGCTCCTACTTAGCTACTGGTGCTGTACATTGTCAATCAAGTATCCTGCTCTACACAGTTGTAGTATATACCCAAAAATAATTACTAATTAAAAATCTGGAATCCAGTAACAGCAAAACTGCACTGAAATAATTACTTTCATTCAGAAGGCATTGCAGCATCTTGCAGTGCCTCGTTTGCTCATTCATCATAAGCCTCAGGCTTGTCACTATGAAAATCAATTACTTACATACTAAAGGTGCAGTCATCACCATCATCAATAAACATGCATTAGGCGTCTACTGAATCTGTGATGCTACTAATAGGAAGTATTACATTTTAATAGAAGAATGAGATTTTCAAAAGTCTCAATAATATAATGCCAAACCACACAACATTCATTGCCAGTGATGTTGGAACACCCTGTGATACCATATGTGATTCCTTAAATATTTTCATCAGTATTCACCACACTGGTACAATGGATTTTGATAAATTGCTTATTTTCAACCAGTATATGCCAAGCACTATTTAGGTCTGAAATGGGTAGGGCAGAAGTACATTGTGACACAGATTAACAGCTCATTCATCCTGCCATCTCGCACACAAGCTATCTAGAGTGATCCTTCTTGGCACCAAGAGCAAACAATTCAGTCATGAACACGGCTGTGGCCCTTGGCCTCAAAGAGGCCTCAGGATAGTGATGGAGCAGCAGCCAGCCATTGGCGTCTAAATAGCCCTTTCCAAGAGAATGAAGACCTGAGGACCTTCCTTCCTGCTCTGACTGGCCATGACCAAGTTAGGATAGATGATAAGTTTCAACAACCTAAAAGGGGAGTGCTGGTCCAGAGGAACAATGGCAGGCCCAGGAAGGAAGTGTCAGAGCAGTGAAAGTGAGCCGCATGGCTGGCGCTCACAATGCAAGTGGGAAAGTGAGGCTGAGTGAGCCTGAGACCTTGCTTCTATACAGGGTAGGATCAGGGTAGGGACATGACGAAATCCTATCCCTTGGGCAGAATTGTAGAGAACAGAATAGGAGGGAGGCCGGCGCCACGGCTCAATAGGCTAATCCTCTGCCTACGGCGCTGGCACACAGGGTTATAGTCCCAGTCGGGGTGCCGGATTCTGTCCCAGTTGCCCCTCTTCCAGGCCAGCTCTCTGTTGTGGCCTGGGAGGGGCAGTGGAGGATGGCCCAAGTGCTTGTGCCCTGCACCCCATGGGAGACCAGGAGAAACACCTGGCTCTTGGCTTCGGATAAGCATGGTGTGCCGGCCGCAGCGGCCATTGGGGGGTGGACCAACAGCTAAAGAAAGACCTTTCTCTCTGTCTCTCTCTCTCTCACTGTCCACTCTGCCTGTAAAAAAAAAAAAAAGAATAGAGGGAAAGAGTGAATGCCAATGAACTACACAGGCTTTATCAACATCAAGACAGGACAGTCAGCCAAGGTACTAGAGTGCAGGCAGAAGCTAGATGACCACCAATTATGTAAGCAAACCAAAGGAGGACAAAAGGAAACCATGGCGATACATTATTGGGATGCCCCATGACATTCATGCCAACAATGCCAGAGTCATCTCCTTCCAAGCAGCAGTGCAAGGTGGTCTCAGCTGAGCATATCTGAAGATAGAGCAGCACAAATATGGTTAAATAGAGCCAAACCCTGCAACAGTGCCCCCACCCCTCACCAGCTAAGGAGGCAAACCCATGACAAAAGGTCAAGGATGCTGTAGGAGAAGAACCCCAGTTCAGAGTTAGTTTTTCTCAACCACATACCATCTTCACAAAAGAAGAGGACCACCAACTGCCACATATCTTCAAAAGGGAAATACAATTGTCTGTAATGCATCAGTAGTCTCCTAAGGGCAGCATATTACTGAATCCATTCCTCTAGGTCAAAACAAACCCCTAAGGGATGAAGCCTATGGAACAGTATACTGGTTTTGCAGAGGTGCAGAGAGCTAAGCAAACCGTGCCAACATGATGTCATCCTCCAGATGGAATAAATGGACTGTGCTTTGCGCCCAGCTCCTCACAAGGTCCCTCTGAAAATTCTCCTTGAAAAATAGCTATGCTTTCTGAGTCTGGGATTGGCACAAATCCACAGACATCCCACACAGTTCCAATAGGATCCCTGGGTTCCAGTTCTTCCTCAAAATGACAGCCGACGATTCTTCATTGCATTCAGGTTGAAGTGCCTTAGGATTGTGCAAGGAAAGTGACATCACTTGTGGAAACAGTTGTGTGAGCAAATCAGCACCATCTGTGTAAGCCAAAAACCACTGTGCTTTGTCAAGGCTGATTACCAATTTTACCTGACTTGGGCTGTTAAACCGGTACAACTTTAACAACCCCAAAGGAGTTAGTTTTCCTAATGCTCAAAATTGGGATAGTCACCAAACCAACTAAGCACCAAGGAAGCATTTTTTTTTTTTTTTTTTGACAGACAGAGTAGACAGTGAGAGAGAGAGACAGAGAGAAAGGTCTTCCTTTGTCGTTGATTCACCCTCCAATGGCCGCCGCGGCCGGCGCACTGCGGCCTTTGTACCACCCTGATCCGAAGGCAGGAGCCAGGTGCTTCTCCTGGTCTCTCATGCGGGTGCAGGACCCAAGCACTTGGGCCATCCTCCACTGCACTCCCTGGCCACAGCAGAGAGCTGGCCTGGAAGACGGGTAACCGGGACAGAATCCGGCACTCTGACCGGGACTAGAACCCGGTGTGCCGGCGCTGCAGGTGGAGGAAGGAAGCATTTTCATATGGACTCCTCACCCAGGCTAACCTCCACCAAAATGTCCCATTTAGTCACTACCAGAGGGCTTGCTGTCTGTGGAATTGCAAAATGCCCAAAGAACTTAGAGCTCTTCTGACCAATGTCAAGTAGCAACCATTCTTGGGTGTGTCTCGTGCTCATGTTAAACACTGGGTGACTCATCTTTAATTTCAAATCCAAGTTTATCTCAATCAAGGTGGAAACCCTCTAATAGCTTCTTTTCTTTGCCCCAGCTAAATAAGTGAGCTCCTTGTAGATCTTACCATGGTTTTCTGAAACTGCTCTTCAAAATGTGATCAACACAAATCTTCATAAGGTAGGTTACTGAAAAATCTTATAGGGGAAATATATTTATGTGTTACAGTGATTGATCTGGCTTTAAAATACCAAAATGCCATTATAATTTCAGTAATTCACACAGCACTTATCTTGTGACAATAAACTCATTGTCTAATTTCATACCCCTGAGTTGTGATTTACAGTGCCCCATAACTTTATTGGCACTGCCCGGGGCCCCTCCCCACTGCCCAGGAAGCTGGATTTGTAGTTGCTGTGGCTTCTAGGAGCATGGCTACAGCCAATTCGGGACATAAAGAAGATTTAAAATCAATATGTAAACTCAGAGGCACATAGAAACAGAAGGCTCGGGGGCTTAAAGATAGTTTTAAACTACCAAGAGAGATGGAGAGGGTTTAGGAGGAATCAAGAGAGTTGAGGGTGGACGGGAGCCCTGAGAAAAGATTTTTCTGTGGAGTTCCACAGCTCTCTATTGTAAAGCTATGGGAAAACAACATTTTTCTACCTTGCTTGGAAAAACTCAGGTTAATGGTCAAGGCCCTGAGGGTGACCTTGACCATGCACTGCAGCGGTTGTGCTCTGTACCTGTTTGAGAGGAAGTGGAGGATCTCTCACACTTAGGAGCCCACGTGATGATGCCCTAAAGCAGAGTGTGGAAGACAGTCCCAAACATGGCCCTCAAGTCACAGGAAGCTCTGTCCTTCAGGAAGAAGGGGAGAGAGGAGCCATCTCGAATTCATGTAAAAATCCAAAATAGACTGACTACGGTTCTGGTACAGTTTTTGTTTTTGCTTTTGGTATTCAAGGTTCTGTCATGAAAACTTGTGCCCGCCACGTGGGATTCCACGTCAGCAGATGCTGCCTATAGTTTGCTATGAGGAAACTTGCTGCAGTCATTGTTAGGTCTGGAATTTCTGTATCAACATGGCCAGAAACAAAATGGTTAACAGAGAACAGGAGCTGGACAAATATCGCATATTTCTGGGCTTCTTTAACTGTATTCCAAATTTTATTACCAGTCAGAAAAATACATATACCATATTTTATTGTGGGAAAATCACAAAAGAATTATTATATTCTACTTTTTAAACAAATAATATATAACTCAGTCAGTCATAATTTTTTATTATTTTTTGAGCAGTTTTCCACATGAAATGCATGGAATATGGAAGAATGAGGGAACTTCATGTCTTCTAATTCCTGAAATCTGTGAATCCATGAATACCACAGAAGGAAGCCCTCTTCAAACCACAGCAACTTGATATTGGATACCAAGAACACTAGGAACCCTAGGAATAAATGGAATTACTATTTTTACAGCCCATGTTGAGAGCAAACACATTCTTTTCAATCACAGAGATAATGAAAAGTGATAAAAAATGTATTATGTGCTGCTTTGCATTTGATATTGGGCTATCTACACTCTCCAACATGATGAGCCCAAGCCACAATGTGGCTCTTGACTGAGACGATTTGAAATTGAGATGTGCTTTAAGTACAAAATGCACACCACATTTCAAATAGTACTAAAGCAAAAACTACCTTAAAATACCTCATTGATATTACTTTAAATTTATTACATGTTGAAATAAAAATTTGGGTACACTGGATTAAATAATATTTTTCAGTTAATTTTACCAGGCTCTTAATTTTTCTAATATGATACTAGAATTACACATGAGATTTCTATTCTATTTCTACTGGATAAGGCTGGTCTACATGATTCATTTTTCCAGAAGATAAATAAATGAAACATGATTCCAAATATATTAAGAATATTTCTGAGTTCCATGGCATTAGGAAAAGAAATGAGCTCACTGCTAAATTTAAAAGAGTTAACAATTGCTCATTAAGAAAAATCTATGTTTTTTAGTGTCTATTGTATGCCAAACACTGCTGGGTGTTTCACATAATTCATCTTCGTTAAATTCCTTGTATCAGCTAGGGTCAGGGGTCAACCAGAGAAGTAAAACCACTAGCTAATATACACGTAGACTATGGACCTTTCTTATCTGTGGATTCCACATCTGTGGATTCAGTCAACCATGAATCAAGTATATTTCAGAGTGAAATGAAACACTTAACATGCACATTTTTTCTTATCACTTACTCCTTGAACAACACAACATAACAGCTATTTATGCAGAATTTATATTCCATTAGATAGTATAAGTAGCCTAAAGATGAGTTTAAACATATGGGAGGATGTGTATAGATATTTTATAGGCAAATACTAGGCTATTTTATATTAGAGATTTGGGCATTCATGGATTTTGGTATATGGTTGGGCAGGTGGGGTGGGACTGGAACCAATATCCTAAAGATATAGAGGACAACATATGTGTGTGTGTTTGTGTGTGTGTGTATAAAAGAGGACTATTTCAGGAATTTGATCTGATGCAATTGTGGGAACAGCTGAACAGTCTTTTAAAAGCTGATGTCCTTCATCTACAACTTGAAGTTTACAAGGTAAGGAATCAGAAAGAGAAGATGGTTATACCATGGGAAGGATTGAGGACAAACTGAAACTCACAAGCAGGTGTTATAACTCATAAAACAAACTGAACCCATGCTTGTGGTGGTATGCTGGAGCCCTCTCACTCTGCTTCCGAAGTGTCAAATGCACTTTCTCTTCCCAACTTCATATTCAGTAACATCATATTGGTAGCCTGAAATCAGTTGTAATGGGAGTATGTATACCTTATGAATTGGTACAAACACTACAAATAAGGAATTCTATATTGTTCAGGAAAGTCAGTTTCAAAACATTTAGCAACACACTTCTGTGTGTCAGTTGTCACTGCCCCCAATTTTGATAATGTAGGTGACATGCAGGAGCAGCTGAGACTCTTCATTGTGGAACTAACTACATGCTAGACCCAGCAATCAGAAGAGCTGAAGGAGAATCAAGGAAAGTTACACAGTTACAGGCTCAGCTGCTTCTGCACACCAACCAAGCCAAACAAGCAGCATCATGTGTGCCCCTCACCAACATTCTCAATGGGACTATGATGTAGTTGCTGCTTCTTGTTCCTTGCCTCTCCCTATATCTATATAAAATGTCCTTTGAGGCCCACCCTAACAGAAACATATGTGGAAGAGAATTCTGAAGAACATAGTTCAGCCAAGTTGGCACATTCAAAATGGCCAGTTTGCAACACTTTGATAAAGGGATCATCACACTAATCAAAAAGATGAAGCTATCACGATCCAAAATGGTAAAACAACACTTGCAGAGATTCTGAGCTGGTCAGCAGGATTCGGACTGTTCTGTGTGGTTCCAGTTCCTGTGCTATTCCCCTGCTACACAGGGAATATACCTTTGAAACAGGCGTATCTTTCCTGCAGGGTGTCTCCCTGTGCAAGGGTTTCCCATTAAGGATCCTCTCATGGAAACTCAGTGAGAGGTAAAGGTGGTATTCATGGGTTAAAAAGGTGATGGGAAATGTTCAAGCCCTTTAGAAGTCTTATAGGGAGTAGTAGAATAAACAAGGGACAGAATGGCAGAGGAGTCAGTACCTACCAGCCCCATCAAACAAGGGAAAGAAGAAGCCGCTGAAAATATGATAGAGCTGTGGAAGGGCTCCAAATCTGCTGCACAAATTGCAACACATATAACCAGTTTTGTTTCAATGCGGTATAAAAATAGCACATCCTTATTTTAAAGACAGAAAATCGGAAACCAGCACTACTCATATCCAGGGAGTCAGTGACCCTCTTGACTATACCTCATGGAAGGTTGATGGAGCTGGGTTTTAAACAGCCATTTACATCCAGCCTCACGGGCCTGGGAAGAGGACTGCCTGTGACAGCCAGGCCTCCTCCCTACAAGCCCTACTCTCCTACGTCTGCTCTTGAAGACTTGCAAGTCCACAGACCCCCACCTTGTTTCTTCCCTAGTGCAGCCAGACACAGCCCCATCTCCAGGAGGCAGGCAGTCAGCAACAGTGTGATTGTTCAACCAACAGGAGTGGGCTGCAGTTTGGAAAGTGCCCCCAGGAAAGCGGGAGCACCCATTTGACTCCAGAGACAGGGCAACCCTTGCTTCTTCCTGGAACTCATCATGGAGCCTCTAGTGTTTGGGGAGAGAGGGAAAGAAGCACAAACCAAAACACTGGACAAGCACAGGCATACCTTAGGGCTACAGGCATGTGTTTCAGGTACACCTTGATTCTGCCCTCCTGTGTCATTTTTCTAGCTCTTGTTGAGAGTCTATATAGTTATGCTCTGTTGTCCAGAATAAAAGACTAAAGAGAAACATATAAGGAGGAGATTTTAGGTCTTAGGACCTGAGGAGGGAAGGGTTTTCTCAGAAACAGGCCATCTTTCTTCCCATGGTTTTGATTACATTATGTCTCAATCTTATAGCTTCCCTTATTATGAAAACTTATTTATTGCTGAAGGATATTTGATGATTGCCTTTGTAAATAATCAAGGGTTTTTACCTTTGGTGATGTTCTTCTGAAGGCTGAAGGTGATGTAGAGTGTCACTTGGCAAGAAACAGGGAGCACATATGTGTCTCCTCTGGTCTTCCCAGTGTCCAGTCACGGGAACTCCACCCTGATGGCTTCTTCTAATCCCAGCCACCTTCCAAAGACTCCACTTCGCCACAGTAAGATTAAATGCCCATACCTTTAGTACACTAGATATTAAATTTTCAACATGTCAAGCCTTGGGGAACACATTCAAACCATATGCACTCAATTATTTTCATAAATACTAGTAATAATATTGATTGCCCATTTAATTTGTATGATATTCCAAAGAAATTTCCATCTAACCACTGTTTGCTTGCAAAGGAGCCTCAGAACACGTGTTTGGGGCTGGTGTTGTGGCATAGTGGGTAAAGCCGCAGCCTGCAGTGCCAGCATCCCATATGGGCGCTGCTTCGAGCCCCTGCTGCTCCACTTCCGATCCAGCTCTCTGTTGTGGCCTGGGAAAGCAGTAGAAGATGGACCAAGTCCTTGGGCCCCTGCACTCACATGGAAGAAGTTCCTGGCTCCTGGCTTCAGATAGGCACAGCTCCGGCCGTGGCGGCCAACTGGGAAGTGAACCATCGGATGGAAGACCTCTCTCTCTCTCTCTGTCTCTCCTTCTCTCTCTGTGTAACTCTGACTTTCAAATAAATAAATAAATCTTTAAAAAAAAAAACCCTTGTGTTAACTGTAACGCAGGAAAAGAACTGACCTCTTTCACAGACAGGAGCTGTTTTATCACTCACTGCTTAGGCACAATGGCATTTAAGAAGTTCTTTTTATTCTGCACTCACCATTGAGCACAATTCCTGAGCTTAGCAATAGACCAAACTCGTTTGCCAAAGAAACATGTAATATCCTGTAAACTTGAATTCTACACCCCCTGCTGGATTTTCTGGTTTATGAGATTATTTTTAACAACGTGGAAGAAAAACTGAGACAGAATGTAGACTGGAAATGTTGTCAGTTGTTCTAATAGAATCATCTGCTCTTCAACTCAAGCTGCAACAAATGAGCACATGGATGCGTCATGGAAACTGGCATTTAGAAGGCAGTATAATTAAATATGCAATTTCTGAAGGCACTTTTTCTCCGAGACTATGTACTGCCATGGTATTTTGAAAGTGGATATTTTCGAATGAGGAAGATATATGAATTAAACAGTTTTCTGTCAGATATGTGTATTGCAAATATCTTCTACCATTACGTGGTATGTCTTTTCATGTTTTTAGCTGTGTCTTTGGATGAGCAGATATTTTTAATTGTGATGATGTTCAATTTAACATCTCTTAAAAAGGTTATATTTTTGTCCTGTCTTAGAAATTTTCCCAAGGTTATGCAGATACTCTATGTTTTCCTTAACACTGTATAATTTTGTCTTTTAATAGTGTCCATAATCCACCTGAAATCACTTTTTATGTCTATCCAAATATCTGGTATCATTTGTAGAAAAGAGCCTGCTTTCCTCACTGCATTGTCTTCGCAGTTTTGTCTCAAATCAGTTGATGTAAATTGTATGTGGATCTATTTATGGAATCTCTATTTTGTACTATTAATATGTATGTCTCCTGTTATGCTGATACTGCTTGAGTTTCTGAAACCATGGAAAATTGCACATGGATTTTGCACATTTAGAATTTTGGCTTATTTATCCCTATCCTCACCCACTACAGCCCATTCTTCTTTCTCCCTTGTTTCCAAGAATGAACTCAGTTGTGGCTCTCCTTTCTCTTGGGAAAAAGTACAAACCTTTCCACGAGTTGACGAATCACGACTTTCCTTTGTGTGCTTAGCTCTCTGGTGTGCTTTAAAAAAATAATCACCACCACATTATAGTTTGTCTGGATTTTCCTTCTTTGTGAGTGTGAAAGCAACATTTCCTGCAACTTTCTTCCTCCTGACTGAAAGCAGTACTCCATGAAAGAAATAACACTTGAGAGGTGCAATTCCCATCGTTAGACAGACTGTTCGAAATGGTGACAGAGGAAAGCAGAGTGCAGTCGCAACACGAATTCTGAAGATTACATATATTTTTTTCCATCGACCAAATATTATACCCTTACTTCATCTCTCTCTTTTTTTTTCATCTCTCTCTGGAAGCATGATTCTAGACACAAGCTTACTAGATAGACACTGGAAATCAGCCTAGGAGAAATTTATCACATCTGTAACACTGAACCAGAACCAGCCAAGAGACAAAAGGGGAGGGAATAGAGCTGAGGCTTAACAAATGATGGACAGATAGCAGGATCTCAGCAAAACATTATGGGGGTAATACAAAGCTCTTAAGGAGAATTGGACAGCTCAGAAATATCTGATGCACTGGGACTGAATAATGGGATCGGAAAATGAGGCTAAGAGAAACTGCAACTCTGTGTCTGATCTCAGACCCACCCACTCCAGGACCGGAATGGTAACCCACCTCTGCCTACACTCAGAATCGGTGACAAACTAGAAGCAGACCACATCATGCTCACCAACGTTTGTTTTAAGGAGCTCTACAGGAAGCCAGCAGTGTGTGAGTGACAGCAACACAATGTCATCAGGTCAGGATGGTAACTCAGGGGTATATCTGTGACCAAGGGCACCTTCCTTTGGCATTATCAACCTTTATTTTATAAACTGACATGCTGATTCAGATTCTGAGGGCACAGAACACAGCT